>NC_138877.1:27815103-29242786 GCF_965194805.1 Balaenoptera borealis
GGGTGGCACTCAAGAATAACTCTTCATTAGATTCCTTATTTCATATTTACTCTTCTCAGTTTGTTGGCAAAGCCTATGAATGTGCTTTGATCAGAAGAACAGAAGTTCTCCTCTCTAGATTTTTGCCAAATAATATAATCTTGAAATTCCCACTGTCAGATTGTTATTAAATGCCGATTATGAGATTTAACATTTATGGAGAATTTCCTGAAGGCCATGCAACATATGCTTTTCTGGCTATCCTGAATGTTACCTTTGTATCAAGTCCAACCATCAAAGGTCTATTATACTGTGTTGGACAGTATTATTTTGACCCCTCTTAGGTTTACTTTTACTGAATTATGCTTTAGTGCTAAGTCATTGACCTACATGAAAATATTTTATTTGAAAGAGCCATGCAAAATGCATTATTATTGAAAGTGTAAGAAAGCAGAGGAAACATTGAACTCTTTATCACACAGAGTCCTTTTTATGAGAAACCAAAGGAAGAAATTTCCCTCAGGTTTACCAATCATGAACAGCTCTGCTTCTACTGAAAAACTGATTTGATTTCATATTATGGCCCCTGTGAATCTGGTATCAGATCATGCTTTGGTCACTAGGAACTATATTTGTGGAACCTCATTCCCCATGCTTTTATAATACAGTATGGAATGCTTTCTCAGAGTGCTTATTCAACCCAAGATGTGATTATTTCCCCCTTGTGATGACTCCCTAAACTATATATTTTATCTTTTGTATTGAAACATTTTTGTAAGATGCTTCAAATCCTTTGCGAAGTGAGAAATTGGATTTCAAGAACAAGTCAAATACTGCTGTTTTATTCATTTTTCTCTTGGTTTTCTATTTCTTTTTAAAATTTGATAATTATCTCTTTTGCATATATTTCCTACTTAAGATCTGTTATTCATCTATTCATTAATCAAAATATTTTATAGAGCTCTTATGGCCAAGCTTAGTGCAGAGAAAAATAGATGAAAGATATAATTCCTGCCTTAAAAAAACCTTAAATTTTAGTGGTAGAAAAAATAAACTGAATATGATAATGTGAGAGGCTGTGGGAACAGAAAGGAGGGATACCTAACTCAGACCTGAGTTTTGTCAGACAAGATGTCACAAAATATATTTGAATTGGATTTTGAAGGATTTCTTTTAGCCAGGCCCAAAGGTGGTAGGGGATGGTGTGTGGGTAAGAGTTCCTGTCACAGGAAGTTCACAATGGAAATTCACCAAGGCAAGAGAGAAGAAATGTGGTGATTTCAGAATGGCTTAAGATCAAGCTCTAACAGAGGACTGTCAGTAAGTGAGTCTAGATCACGAGCTGCTCCTGATGTCAAACTAAGGATTCATAATTTTTTCTGAAGCAACAGGGAGCCATGACAGGTTCCCGTGGAACATACTGAAGTCAAACAAACAAAGAAATTTCTTGTATCTCCCCCAACAGCTGGCATTGCATCTTTTAAATGTTAGGTATTCAATGGATATTGCTTAATAAATTGGGTACCCCAAGAAATATAACTGCATATTTCATTCATAATCTTCTCAACATTGTTTTCTACATAGGCTTTTCCATTCATGAACTTTGTTAGACAAGGAAGTCTGTTCTGTTTCCCCATTTTGTCATTTTCCCCTTTCTGCTCATTTCTTCAGGTATCTTATGGTGAAGGTGGGCACTAGAGTCAGGAAGCCAGAGTTTGAATCCTGATTCTGCCACTGATGAGGTGCACAGCCGAGAACAAGGGACATAACCTCTCAGAATGTTCTTCACAAGGCAGTTAGGGGATTTAATGAGTAAATGTGCACTAAAGTATGTAAACAGTGCTTGGCTTTTAGTGACCTTATAGGGTAAGTCTACTGCCTATCACTCTTTTTTCACATGTTTTCTGTTCCACATTGGTGTGTTTGCTTTGGCAAAGTGAAGTGCCATCTCCTTTACATAAAGTCTATAGTAAAGAAACTTTCATCCCACAAGTTTCTGAAGAATATATGTAATTATTGGCATTTTTAGCACACATGGGCTTTATTTCACTGACTTGAAGACAGCTCTTATCTCAATATCTCTACTTTTTACTCTAATTCTGAAATTTTTACATTATTGTTCTTCATTCTCATTCTGAGAATCTGAATCCTAGCATTATCTCTTCTAGGGTGCATTGTCAGTATCCTCGCAAAGTAAGTTTCAGGTGAAAGCAGTAGCTAACGCTAAATAAGCAAATAACTCATGAAACTAATCTTTTTTCTTTGAGTTACACATCATTCTCTTCCTGTCATAGGATATATCTATATATCCTATAGGATATATAGATAATATATATATATATAATGCAAAATTATAGTATATATTTATACTAAATATAGATATGATATATATTATAATATAAATTATATATAATTATATACATAATATATATAAATACATATCCCTTTTAATCTCTATTTTCTCTAGTTTGAAAAACCTAGGGAGTACCAAGATTGGACAGTATTTTAAAATTTTATTGTAAATTAATTTATACCCTGCTGTTTCCCAGAAAGAATTTCAGGCCATTTACAATAAAAAAAAAAAAAAAAAAACATAGTTACAATAAAACTGAAACCCATTAAATTCAGTATAAAACAACAAGAGTCCAGTAATAAAAGAGAAAGAGGACTACTGGAATCTATAGGAAAATGCTTTTTAAACATTTTCTTGCAACAAAGAATCCAGAGGGTTCAGGGAAATGTATTCTCACTGGAAAGCCTACTTTTATCATCACTAACGGCTTGTTTTAAATCACCCTTGCATGGGGAGTTTGGGAAAAACACTTCCTCAAGATTTTGCTAAATCATTATTACCTTATTGCCTCAGTTCTGTCCTACTCCAGCTATCAGAGGCTAGTCTTTGTTTTCTCACCCAGGGGCCCAGATTTCATTTCTCCCTTAAGGGGTCTCCACCATGCTTATTTCATGAGACATTGGCCTGTCATTCAATACTCACTCTCGTTTTCCCAGATACAAAGTGGTGTTTCATCTCAAGAACAGCATCTACTTTCCTTGACAAAATATTTTTGTTACAACTGTCCCTCTACCAGCATTTTTCTTTTTCTAGAAGGGAAGTAGAATATGCAGGCAAAACTGAGGTGGGAACTGTATTTGCCAGCAACTCCCTTTCATTATGTGATCCTTCTCTTAGTACATATCCCATATGTTCATGCAAGGCTTATCCATTTCCTGTTCCTCCTCTGATCCTGGACTTTCAAGCTTTTCCTTTTTTTTTTTTTTTTTTCTGTGTCTCAAGTTAGGCCTGGAAGTTTGAACAGAAGGACAAAGGGGAAACATACATAACTCATTTTATGTATATATTCGTTTTGTACCCGGGGGCTCAGAACTGCCATAGCAGTTATCTAGTCTAACAGAGTAATAGATATGCAGAAACTTTGCACAGATTCCTATGCCGATCCCAATGCCAAGACTGGACTTTCATTTTCTTTCGTGCAGTATATCACTCATAATGATTTTGTCCCACTTAGTACTTTTCACACTGTTCATCGCCCCCTGATATTTCAACACAAGCCAACAATCTTCTGAAAATACTTCTCTCAGTTTGAAGGACAATTAATGACAAACATTCCAGAAAGGTTATAATGCCTATTTTCTGGCCAGAGCCCTTTGAATCACCCAAAGGGAAGCTAAGTATTATTTTGACATTCATTATTGGCTGAACACCGACTATGTGTTTCTGAAGATCAGATTGGCAAATTGCTTCCACAGCCGGATCCACACAGCATGGCATGTGCTTCTGAAAGAGACTCATCTGGTCTAAGTTCTCCTGTCCTAATAGCATGCAGAGTTCAGCTGGAATTTAAGGCTTGAGTAGCATTTCTTTCCAAAGGCCATTAACAGTCCATGACACCCCAAAGTTATTATGAGCTGTAATATTCCATCCATCCTGGACTATTGACTAATCATATGTCTAATTGCATGGTAACACAATGGATGACAACAGTTTTTATTTCTGCTGCTAATTCAGAGATTTTTTTTTTTAAGGTGAAGAGCATCAAATCACCAGGTCATAATAAAGTAAAATAAAAATGTTTCAAGAGAAAGATAAAGAAGAAAAACATTCAAATTGAAACATTCACAGTCCTCAGTTTCTTTCCAGATGCTAGCCCTTGTGTTCCCTCCTTGCCTTTTTCCGTTTTTTCTTAACTTCTGTGACACTTTTCCTACACGTTTACCCTAACAGCTATTCTGCTTGCAGACCCCTAGCAACTTCTGCTCTCCCCAATGCTGCCTTTGGAATATTTAGGATAAATCCTTCTAGCTGTCAGCAATTTTCCATTCCTCATCTTATCGCATGCTAATTTTGCAAAGCCCTTTTACCCCACGGCAAATAACCCAAGAGGGTGCTTAGAACAGGTGTGAAAATGTAAGCTATTTTCCTGTTCCATCGCCTGCTTCCATCATTTCCCTTCTTTTTTCTTAAGCCGATGTACAGCTCCATCATGCTGTTTTTATAGCTGCTGTTCAAACTTTAATGAGGACAATCAATGCTTGCTCTGCCTTTTTAAAAAGCAGATTAGAACTCAGAAATTACAATGTCCAACAACTCCAATTGAGTAAACACAATTATTTTAAAACTGTGAATTAAAAACAGTATCTTACAAATTTAATACCTTAATTTACAGACAACCAAGGACTGGATGTCTCTGTTTGACGGTTATGCATTCGAAATTGCTGTTCAGCCATGGTGACCTTGCTTTGTTTGGCAAATAGCATTTAAAACCATTTATTCATTTTCCGGGCTGAGGAGACCAGTTTTAGTTTATCTCCTTAGGGATGATCAGTATCAGAGCGGCTCACTTTACGTCTGTCCTTATAAACTTACTGAAGCCAGATCACCCATATTTGAAGCATCAGGTACAACCATAGAGATCTATGGGCACGAGTGCTTTTTTCCCTCACTGCATCTTTCCAACAAAAATCATATGATAAAAATAAGTTTAGTACACTGACATTTGAGAATCCTCAAATACCTACCTTAGCTACTGAATTAATTATAGTTGCTTTTTGCTTCTATAGTTTTATTCCATAGCTTGACAACAAAACAAACTCAAGTATGGAGATTAAAATTAATTAGAAATGATAGCAGCAGATATACATTTTTTGTGGGCTTAAATATGGCAAAATTGTCCAGAGATGGCCTCAGTGAACCCTTAAGGACTGATTCAGTTGAGGGTGTTGCAGGAGAGTGGGGGAGCCAGAATGGTCATGTCCCAGGTCTCAGGTGAATTCCAGGGGCCAGCGGCCAAGGGAGGGTCCTTGGGGGAAGGGGCAGGGATTTCCAGGAAATGGGCCACTGCCCACTTTTTGGCCTTTTATTGTTGTCCTGGGGACTGTCATGGTGTTGGTGGGTGTGTCAGTTAGCATATGCTAATGTATTACAATGAGTGTATAATGAAGCTCAAGGTCGACTGGAAGTCAAATCTTCCGCCATCTTGGGCCTAGTCAGTTCTAACCAGTTTTTGTCATATCCCCAATGTCTATGTCATTCTTTTAATGGTTGTGCCCTGTCCCCTTCCTTCCTGTCTCATTGGTGGAGGTGGCTTCTGCACCTTCAGTCTATGAACACTTTCTTACAATGAGCCCTCACTTTAGATATAGTCAATGAACATACTTTGTCTCCAATGGAAGTGGTGGCAGGAGAGAGCCAAGGTCATCTTACCCACTGTGAGGATTAAATACAAAACCAGGACCAAAACATCATCACTCAGAAAAATGTCCTTGCATCCCGCACAATGCTGGCACAGTGTGGAAGATTTTCCTGAAGCACAAGTGAGCAGGTGTTATACATATCAAGTACAAATGCCACAAGCTAATCCCCCAGTGAAGGCTTGGGAGTTATACACAGGTCTTCTCTATGTGTGCATTCTTCTTGCCATTCTAACTCCTGCTGGCTCTTGTGTGCCTCCCGAGTTTTCACAATTTTTCACTCTGTTTAAACAGGGACTCCCGCTTCTCCGGCCACCCTCATTGTGATGGTAAGAAGAGAAGGCAGCCAAGCCTTGGGAGAATAGGAAGAGACTATGGGGCATCCCATAAACAGCTCCACCTCGTGAAGCAAACTCACAATCCTCTCTCTCCCATTAGGAAGAGTGTTCTCAGAGTTTACTGGCTTCACTTCTCTACACACAGAACATAATTTCTACCTTTGATTTTATTTCCATTTAAAAGGCCTTTCCTCCTTTCCCAGTCCCTTTGACTCTTTCACATATTATAATGTCCAGTCCCATTAAATATGGCCTGCTCACAGCAAAATTCAACAAGCCCTAATCACATTGCCCCTCACATCTTCTTCCTACGCCATTGTCTTTCTCCCTTCCCTTATGGGAACATCAGTCTCACAAGGTTCTGTTGGGCACTCCCATTGCCTTACCTGCCTCAAGTGGCAGGGGCAAAGCCTCTCAGCGGGTCTCATCTTTTACTTCCTTCCATTCCTCAGTACCCAGGCCAGTGATAAAACTCTGGTTTCATTTTACCTTCGTTACCAGCTTAATATCTCAAAAGTAAGAATAGAAAATACAGTTCAACTTTCCTGCCCATAGTTTTGTATTGGTAACAGCTGCCTGTGTTGGGATGGATTTAGAAAGGCTGGTGGGAAACAGCCTTGATTGGTTGGCTCTGGGGGCCACAGATTTGGAGTAGAAGAGGTGACACTGGGGCCACCCTAAATTACAGGATGATCAGGTTAAAAAGAAAACTTAGATAGCCCCCCCAATCAGAAGATATGCATCTCATGCCCACTCTTTGAATCTCGACCAACTTTTTCCACCTCCTTGTAACTTCTCTCTTCTTAAGCCAGATTCCACACTGCCATTGCCTATAAATATACATACATATATATATACACACATATATATTTCATCTGTGTCTTGGCATGCCTGTCTTTTTGCATTCCCCCCCAAACCTTTAAGAGTCCTGTTATAGCACTGGTTTAAATCTTGCTTCCTTTGTGAGGTATCACATAACAAACTTTTCCTCTGCCTCCTTGTTCTATGGCCTGTTCAGAATGCCCTTATCACTTTCTCTGCTTTCTCCTCCTTTTTAACCCTTACCATTGGTCTATGTGTTACCATGTTGCAGAGTCTTGGAATTTTCTCTACTCCAATCTACCTCCAACCTTTCCTTGACTGGTTTCAGAAAACTGAAACTCAGAGAAGTTGTGATGTGCATTTTTGATAACTATTGACAGGACAGGACTAGGAGCCAGCTGTCATGCTAAATTGTGAAAGCAGGCCAATTTACAACTATCAACCGCAAATGATTGCTTCATTAAATTATCAATTCCTCAAATAATTGGGATATTTTCAGCTTTATTTTCTGTGGAGATTTGTCAGTACAGCCTCTCTGAATATCAATTTCTCATGTATTCACATTTTAGAAGTAAGCTCTTCTATCATTTTATATGAAAATAGATCTGTTTTTCTTTATGGGTATTATTTGTCTCTACTTTTTGTACTTGTATACTAATTCCTGGCTCACCATATTCTTTTGTCCCTCCCTTTTTTCTGACCCCAGATTTTTTGCCTGTCTTCTAGTCCCTGGTCTCTATGTCTTGCCCCTTGGTCTGTCCCTGTTCCTCTGTTGTCTCTGATCTTTCCTCACCCAATATTTTGACTAGCCTCAACTCTGGTCTCTGATGGTGAAATGGATGTATCTATTATCTTACATCCATGTTATAAGTTTCTGCCAGATAGTGTTTGCATTTATTTTTCAGTTAATTGGCTATTGCTTTTCCAATAAATTGACCTGAAGCAGTGAGTTGAAAACTTTCTGAGGACTGGTGTAACTTCTTGTTCATCTCTGAACGTATCAAAATACCTAAAAGAAAAATGTGTTAACAGTGTGTCCAGTAAATGCTTGTTGGAATAGGAAAGAAGTACTAAGCTGAACTCCATAATCATGAGTCTCTGACTTAAAGGAAGACTAAAACAAATATTGTTTCTTAATAAAAATAATTTAGAATGCTTCTTTTCTAACATAATACAAAAAATATAGAAATGTGATATGAATCTATTCTTATTTATTTATTGATGGATCTTTGTCAAACCAAACCTTAAATTTGCAAATTCAGCTTGAACAATTTGAGGATCAGGAAGTTAAGTGCTTTAATGTTTTGAAAAACTCATGTTCCCTTTCTCACTTGAAAAAAGGGAAGGAATTATTACAATTTAATAAATAATTACTGAGAAAAGAAAATGTTCTGAGAGCAGAATTTACTTGACCACAGTGCATCCATGGATTGCTATTGATGATTAGCCATGCTTCTAAATCTATGTGCTACTAAATTCAAATGTGCAGTGGGAGAATAGGTAACACCATAAAACTTCAAAGCTTCAGCTCCTGCTGCCTCTTTGGAGCAAGCAATCACATCAATGGCAGTTCCTGCTTCCCTGGACAAAACCTTAGCCACATTTTCTATTTATCTCCAATATTGTTACCAGACAAAATTTTGGAACTATCTAAATTTAAATGTATAGAAAAGCAGTAAACAAATTAATTAGTGGAGTTAGTGTATGTGTAGAATAGAATCCTAAAGTAAGTGCTCAGAGAAAACTTCTTCTTTCATTTGAAGGGAATTACGTTTTTATGTCCACGGTTAATTAACCTCATGTCCAAAGTTAATGTTCAAATAAGCAGTAGAGAAGGGACACTGATTGTTATAAACTTTATCAATTTTATTTCCTGTCCAACTCTGATTTTGGTCTTTCATGGACATAGGAAAATAAATTTGATCTATATTTGAATCCTGGATTTGCAGCTTGCTGTCTAAGGTAGTGTTTCTCACACTCACGGTGAACAGTGGAGAGGTTATAAAAACTGCAGACTGAATGCTTAATCTGAAGCTAATGGGGATAGAACTATGGCACTTGGATTTTTAATACCTCTGCAAGTGATTATACTACACTCAGAAGTTTGAGAACTATTGGTGTGTGTGATTTGGGGCAAGTTTCCAAACCCTTTTGAACCTTAGATTTTTTGTGTGATATTGCAGAAAATAATACAGATCAAGTTGTTGGGAAGGTCGCATAGAATAGAATATGTAAGTGGCTAGTAAATGCTGACATGTGCTTTCTTTTGCTACCCTGTAACTTGAACCTGACCTTCTAAGGTACTGCGTACAACTAAGCTGCACCAATGGTCATGCCTCACCGCCTCATGCTTTCTTCTTCTTATATTTTTGGGAAACTGTTCTCTAGTCTCATTTTGACTTTGTCATATTCCTATGACAAATGGAATAGATTATTCCATATTAAAAGAAAATAACTCCTTTTAATGGATGAAATCTTGCTGTATCTCTAAAGCTGTTGAATTGAAAGACCTTTTCATTAGTGGAAATGTTCCTAGGAAAACATCAGCAAAAATCCCAACTAATAGCAAAACCAGGAAAGAAAAATTTAATCAAGGGACAGGAGTTATGCAAGTCTTTAGAAACAGTTTCTTAATTGATTTCTGCTCCAGTATTGTTAGGCTGTAGCTCTTATTTCTGTTAAAGGCTCCTCAGTAAGAAAGTCTTGGTAAATGCATTTTTATCTGGACCTAAAGTGGGTCAAGGTTTCCAAACCATTTCTCCTTACCAATTGTATTACTTATTTCTCTTTACCATAGTGTAACTTAAATAACCATAAAATAAATGAAGTAACAAAGGAATCATGGTCATTATATCATTTCTTAATAAGACATGGAAAGACACTATGTTAATTGCAGATGAAGGAAGAAGTTCTAACTTTTGTTTCTAAATAGCTTTGTCATGAAAATATAAAAATTAGATTATATGCTCTAATTTAATAACTAACTTTGAAATTATGGGATAGTCATGAATACTTAATAACTGCACTTGACAGGCTATTCAAAGTAGACCTCAATCGTGTAAAGCTCTCCATTTGTGCTCAAAGATCTTGAATGTCTAGTTTAGGTAGTGAGCTTATAAAATAGATTTGCAGAGTTAAGTTTAGGATGTCTTCCTGTGTCAACGATGGAGAAATCATTACTGAGGTATGACTTAAACACCTGGAGACCAAACCTCCATATATCCCTAAATTATTATGTCTTTTTTTATTGAGGTATAGTTAATTTACAATGCTGTGTTAGTTTCAAGTACACAGGAAAGTGATTCAGTTATACATATATATGTTCTTTTTCAGATTCTTTTTCATTATAGGTTATTATAAGATATTGAGTATAGTTCCCTGTGCTATACAGTAGGTCCTTGTTGTCTACCAATTTTATATATAGTACTGTGTATATGTTAATCCCAAACTCCTAATTTATCTCCCCCCCCACCTAAAATATTATGTTTTTAATTCAGAAGTAAGGTGTTGGGAAAATGTTTGTTTACTGACTAGGTATAGATATTGAAAGTTGGAGAACTACTGCTTTGGACATAACGTGTTTGAGGGGAACTTGCCTATCTAGACATCAAGCAATCTGGTTATTTTTTCTTGTATGTCTCTGTGTCCAGAGCGGTGTCTGAACTGAGTTAGTAATGGTTGCCCTGCACTGCGATTTTGAATGCAAAAGCAGGTTCTGTTTTGCTTAATAGGGAGAAATGAAATGCACATGCCTCCAAATGCGGCTTAGGTAGCACACTTGCCAGAAAAGTGAGGAAGAACACTGTTCTTGTATTGTTCTAGGTTACAGTTACCTTTGAAGGATTCAGTATTACTCATCACTCAGCTTCAATCCCAGCACTATGGTAACAAGGACAGAACCTCAACGCTTCTGTGAGGGCAGATAGTTGAGGTTGATTACTATCTATCCTGTGAGTAGCTGGCAATAGAAATTGGTTGTTTCCAATCTACTTGAACACACCCTCACAATTCACGATTTAACCTTTGATAGAGCAGCTTGTGCAAGTTAGTTTTCAAGGGTTGTGGGATTTCTCTACAGGTCAGATTCTAAGCACACAACATTTTTTCCTATACTTTTAGCATGTCTTTAATAATTTTTTTATTCAAAACTAAACATTTAGTCCAGGGAGCTACCTAATCTAGCCAGAAATTAACGTTATATTGCTAATAATAAGGAAGAAAACAAAATCAATATGTGTATTTCCCTGCAAAAGAGAAGTGCATATAGTAATTGTGGCCATGATACGTGGATGTGACCAATTTATTTAAAAAAAAAAAAAAGTTATAAAAACCACCCCCTAGGAACACTCTCAAATTTTCCCTCACTTCCCTGACTTCTGCATACCCACCTCTTGCTCCTCCTCAGGTGCTCCCCTGACCTCCCAACCCTTTATGTCTCCACACAGTTTCTCTGCCTGAGGCCAACGGGACTCATATCTTTGGCTCTTTGAAACACTAACAAAGTTAAATAAAACACCACACTATGGGGTTTAAGATCTATCTTTCCAAGCAGCTGCAGAAGAGCCAAATAATGCAGGCAGAAATGTCAGGAGTGTTAAATCCCCTGGCAGCTAACTTTGACTGATGGGAAACATGAGATAGGAGTGAGCAGAATCGATCAATTTGCTCTCCTTTCTACCTCCAATAGGCTGATCCTAGGTAGGGTTTCCCCATTCGGCCTTTCAAGAGATATTCTATGTGCCTGAGCAAAATCACCTGTGAAGCAACTTTCTGGGTCTCTCAGCAGTTCATTTGGAAGCAGTGGCTAGCATTGTAACGTATCACTTTATATTACTTCTCATAATATTCTCATTTGCTTGATTCTTCCCTCATTCTTATTGAAACTTTAGATCTTCCAAATAAAGTATTGTCTCTTAATCCTTCCCTAAGTCTCTATTCCTTAAGTGCCTAAGGCTTAGACACAGATCATCCCTAAGTCAGTTGAATGCAACCGAACTTGAAGAGAAGGAATCTCCTTTTTAGGACCTAAACAATTACCTTTCATTATAGACTCTATCCATTCAAAAAATATTTATAGAGCACCTACAATATATGGGCACGGCTGTAGATTTGGGGGGAAACCTCTGACTTTATGGAGGGTACATTCCAATGTGAGAAGATTCGCAATAAATGAAATAAGGACATTTTATCATAGATGGTCATAAGTGGTATGGTGAAAATAAATTAATCAGGGAGGTGGAAATAAAGTGGATCAGTGGATGGTATACAATTTAAAACAAGGCAGTTGAGGAAGACCCCATTGAGAATATCCCATTTATGGAAAGATGTGATAAAGGTGAAGGAGGAATACAAGCATGTATTTGAGGAAGAGCATCTTAGGAAATGGGAATAGGAAATGTAAAAAGTACTAACATTGAATGGTGTTTTGTGTGTTCAAGAACTGGCAAGAAGGCAAATGTGGCTGGAACAATATGAAAGATGGGAATATAGTAGTAAAAGAGGTCACTGAGGTGATGTGAGGGGCTGAATCGTCCTAAGTTTTGTGGTTATATATAACATATCATCTTAGCACACTTTTGAAAGTGAAAGGAGGTAAACTTAATTATACCTGGGTACTTTCCTAGCAAACTGGAATGAATGGTGACCCTATATGCAGGCTAATGTAACAACTTTAGATTTTCACTAAATAGATAGAAAGGTACCTGATGATTCTGAGCAAAAGAATGACATGATCTGACTTATCTTTTGATAATATGACACTGACCTTCAGGACTGAGAATGAGGTAAAATTGAAAAAAGGAGCAATTAGGAGCCTGTGTCAATCATATACATGCCTGGAAGCCTGGAGTGAAGACATACATTTGACAGTTGTATTAATCCACATAGACTAGGCTATATGCTATGATAATAAAGAAACACCAAATTCTCAGTGGCTTAGAGCAGAGGTCAGCAAACAATGGTCCATAGGCCAAATCCAGCTCACCACCCATTTCAGTAAATGAGGGTTTGTTGGAACACAGCCACACTCTCTTTCTTTTATATCAGGTCTATAGCTGCTCTCTCACTAAAATGGCAGAACTGAGTAGTTGCAACAGAGATAGCATGGTCTGCAAGCCTGAGATATTTATCATCTGTCATTTCACTGATGAAGTTTACTGACCCTATGTTTAAAGCAAAAATGCTTTACTTCTTGCTCATATAATGTCTGCTATGTGTCCAAACACTTTCCCAGAGCAGGTCGGTTCTAAGCACTTGACTCAGACATCTAAGTTGATTTTATCTCAGAATTCCACTATTTGGATGTGAGGCCTTCATCATCACCATGTATCACCATCACCATGTGGCAGGGTCTCACATTAGCTCTTAAACACTGCCTAGAAGAGATAGATATCACCCACTGGTGATGGCCAATCCAATAGGCCCCCTACTGGGTAATGTGAGAGACAATATGGTTATTTGGTCAGCAGTAAAAATTCTAGTCTATCAGTTATCAGCATATAAATGACATTTAAAGCCATGAGACTGGATTAATTCACCAAGGGAAAGAATTTTGAAAGAAGAAAGAACATGTTCAAGTATGGTCTTGGGCTATTCCTCAACAACCTGAAGAATTCAGAAAGATTAGGAGCTAGCAAGGAGAGTGAGATGGAGGTAGGTGTAAAACCAGTTACCTATGGATGTTCTAGAAGTCAAGTGAAGAAAATGTATCCAGAAGGAAGGAATTACTGTCATCCCTCAGTACCCATGGAGGATCCCCATGGGTACCAAAATCTGAGAATGCTCTAGTCCCTTTTTATAATTTAGTTTTTATTTTAGATTAGAGTGTAGTTAATTTACAATGTTGTGTTAGTTTTAGGTGTACAACAAAGTGACTTAGTTATACATATACATATATCCATTCTTTTACAGATTATTTTCCCATATAGGTTAATACAGAATTTTTTTTTTTGGCTGCGTCGGGCCTTCGTTGCTGCGCGGGCTTTCTCTAGTTGTGGACAGTGGGGGCTACTCTTCGTTGTGGTGCACAGCCTTCTCATTGCGGTGGCTTCTCTTGTTGCGGAGCATGGGCACTAGGTGTGCGGGCTTCAGTAGCTGCTGCACGCGGGCTAAGTAGTTGCGGCACGCGGGTTCAATAGTTGTGGCACACGGGCTTAGTTGCTCCGCGGCATGTGGGATCTTCCCGGACCAGGGATCGAAACTGTGTCCCCTGCATTGGCAGGTGGATTCTTAACCATTGAGCCACCAGGGAAGTCCCGATACAGAATATTGAGTAGAGTTCCCTGTGCTATACAGTAGGTCCTTGCTGATTACCTATTTTATATATAGTAGTGTGTAAATGTTAATCCCAAACTCTTAATTTATCCCATTCTCCTAACCTTTCCCCTTTGGTAACCATAAGCTTGTTTTCAAAGTCTGTGAGTCTGTTTCTGTGTTTTGTCTAGTCCCCTTTATAAAATGGCGTAGATTTGCATATGTCCTCTGCACATCCTCTTGTATACTTTAAATCATCTCAAGATTACTTATAATACCTAGTATTAAGTAAATGCTATGTAAATCATTGTAAATACAATGCAAATGTTATGTAAATAGTTGTAAATACAATGTAAATGATGTGTAAATAGTTGCCAGAGTGCAGCAAATTCAACTTTTGCTTTTTGGAACTTTCTGGAGTTTTTTTTCCAAAATATTTTCATTATGAGGTTAGTTGAATCTGTGGATGTAAGACTTGCAGAAGGCTGGCTGCATATGCCAAGTGCTGCTACTGATGTGTATGCTGCATGGTGAGGATGGAAGAGGAAGACAGAGACTGTACACTGGATTTAGGAAGATCATCGATAACCTTAACAATAGCCATTTTGGTTAATTGTGATTTGAAAGCCTGATTGGAGTGAATTTAAAAGAAAGTGTGAAGCAAAGCATGAGAGGCAGAAAAAATAGAGCAGCATTTCAAGGAATTTTGCTATAAAGAAAATGAGGAAAATGGGGTAGCAGATACAAGGGTAATAGAGTCAAGAAAGTGTTTTTTTCCCTCTTTTAAATAAGATGGAAAATTTCATGTTCATATTTTACTGGAAATATTTCAGTGGAGAGAGAAAAATGTTGATGCAAGTGTGAGAGACTACAGAGGAGAAGTCACTGGTGGAGCAAGTGGAGAAATCTAGTGGACAAGTGGAAAGGGCTGCCCTCAGTGGGAACTTGAATAGTCTGAAAGGAAATTAATTAACACTATTAATGTCTAATCTCTTTGCTACCAAAAAATCCTCACTTCTCAACTCAACATTCAGAGATCAATAATCTCATTATTTTTTTCGTTTTGAGCAAAGTTAATTCCAACATGTTCCCTTGTTCTGAAACATTTTGGGGAAAAGCACTTCCAATTAGGTCAACAGCTTTCTGACTTTTAAACACAAATGTTTTAATCCTGGTAACACTTTATAATTAGTAAAACACTGACTGGATTTCTTTTAATTACTATAATCCTAATACTATCCCTGTGGTGCTGGGATGGCCAGACGTTCAGCTTATATTTTACAATAATTGTGTAACTGAACCTCTAAAGAAGCTTTAAGTTATTTTTCCATGGAAAGTAGCTCTTTTCATGGTGAGCTATCAAATTTCAAGTGGAAACTACACATTCCCTCTTAGAATGCTATTTAATTTTTCCAATAACAATGGTCAGCTCTTGTATTTTTTCAAACCATAACTTTTCTTTTTACTTCAAATATGAAAAAGCGCCTTTTCATAATAAAGAAAAAAGGTAAAATTTAAAGCCAGTGATAGTACAGGCTTGTGATTGTACTTAAATCTACCGTATGGTTTTGTGCGTGGATGTGTCTTTTAATCACGAATAAAACAAAGGGTAGAATTTAACAATCCCTTTCAGTTAGCATGTTAATTTCTCATTTTAACAAGACCTTTTTTTGAGATACAATAGTTGACATGAATCCCATAAGTTTCATTACCTTTTTTCTTGCCCTTTTTTAAAAAACAGCTTGCACATCTCCAGCATTGCATAAAATACCCATTTGTAATTATGCTTAACCTTTCCAAAGCCTCTGGGTATAGTCTGCTCATTAATCTTTAACCTGACAAGCCTTGGGGGTTGTGAAATTTGTACCTCTATGTATTAGAGACACAGAGACCATAGACCAGGGGCACAAAGGGGGTAATTAAGAGGAGGTTAAAAAAAAGAAATAGAACCAAACTAGAGGGATATGAGTATATTATTGTAGGTGTCAGAGAACAGCAGGGACAATAGAATGCAAATCATTATAGACAGAGTTCAGGAAATAAATGAAGCTATACATTTTTAGAACAAAACCGATTGAATCATACCCTGTCCTACTCAAGTGAAAAATAACTTGTGCTAAATTGATCTAAAATAAAGATTTTAAAATATAATCATACAAAATATGGATTGGCTATGCCTTTACAGAACATTCCACATATGCATTTACCCATGTTGTACTAAAGTATAACAAAGGATATATTTTAAGTAAAACTAACATCATTGCCTGAAAAGTTACTCTTTGATGATGAAGGAAGTATCATATTTTTATCTATACAGATGTTCATTATTTTTGTATTGGGTGTTGATGAAGACAACAAAAGGTGTAGATATCTTCATATCACATTTCCCTACGTATCACATTTTGCCCAGGCATTTTTATGTCAACTGTTGAAGAATTGTTGAAAAAAATGATGCACATAAGTTGATGCAAATATTGATACATATTAAAAAACTACATTTAATTATAATACTATGCCTAATAATAAGACAAGATTTAAAAAATTTTGTGGTGATTCTGTTTGTTTTGTTTTTAACCAATATTATTCTTCAGAAAAGGGAGTCACTTTGTGACTGAATCTTTGTAAATACATCTAATGAGGAAGAAAAAGGGGAAATATCTTTACGCCTTTATATTAAACACAAAATAGTATAAATCAGTTTAGTGATCACTTGCTACTTGGATTTAGTGGTATCTAGAATAACAGCTAAGTTACTATAATAAAGAGAATGTAAAATATAGTGAGTAAAATACACTAGAAATTGATTTCTCTCTAATAACACAGCCTAATATTACAGAGGGTAAGCAAGCAGGGATGGCAGGGCAGCTCTGTCAACTTCCACAACCTGCTCCAGTATTTGTATTTCTCACCCAGTGGTAAGGAAGGATACAGAGAGTCCTGGGCAGACTTCCTTAAAGAGATAATCTGGAAGTCCCATCCATTGCTTCTGCTCCTATCCCATTGGCCAAATCCAGGTACGTGGTTAAATCAAACTATAACAGGAACTAAGAAATATTGTATGTAGGTGTCCAAATACAACTAGAGGAATCCCTTTACTGAAAGGAAGAAGAGGAGACTGAATACTTGGAGCCAATTAAGTCTCAACGTTAGTTCTATAAAAAATGTTAGGCATTAATCATTTAGAATTTGGTAAAATTAGAGAAGTAAAAAAATGTATACAAATGATTACACACATAAAAATAGACATGTTTAAGTATACAAACGTATTTCCAATGTTCTTTATAATATATTTATATACTTTTATCTATATAATCTGTATGTATATGTATGCATTCAGTTTTAGACTGACTTTTTATGCTTTAATTTTTCATTGTCACCAACTATTTCTTGGAGCGTTTTGTTGCCCATTTCGTGTCCTTTTTTAAAAAATGATTTCTTCATTAAGTAGAATATAGTTTTGGGACTCACTTTGATTCATTCATCAATTTGATAAGTATTCAGTGAATACCTATTATATAACAGACATTATTTTGAGGACTTTTGATGTAGTAATGAATAAAACGGTAATGATCCCTGCCCCTTAATCTCATATTCTTGCCATGAAAGATAGAGGTGAGTACTAAATTGAACAAATAGGCAGTCTATAGGTTAGAAAGACTAGTAGCACCAGGGTTTAAATCATGCCATTGTCATGCCAGAGGAAAAGAGAGCCCACAAAATTCTGGCCAGGCAGTTAAATACTTTGGCCAGGAAGGACAACACCTCACTTCCATTCACAGATTACTGGCAAAAATTCATCATGTGGTTCCATCCCAACATGAGGGTCAACCAGAAAGTACAGTCCTGCTAATTAATTGTTTTGTACAGGGGAGAACAGGAACTATTTGGTACATGGTGCTAATGATTGCCACAGCAGGTATATTGGATTCTGGAGTTCAAGGGTTATTAGCTGTGGGGAGTTGGAAGACCTAGGTCTCATTGAGACGATGACATTTTGGAGAAATTAAAGGAAATAATGGACTTATTCATGCAGACGTTTGGAAGAAGAGTCCTCAAGGCAGAGGCAGTAGCCTTTGCAAAGTCCTAAGGCCAGGCTGCACCTGTCTTATTTGAGGACATTTAAGAACATTTAGGAGGCCAATGTGGCTGGAGCAAATTGACTGAGAAGGTTGGTAGAGATGAGAACAATGATATATTTGGCACTATAACGCCATTATGATGACTGCCTTTACTACAATTAAAGTGGAGTGTTATCATGGGATCTTGAAGACTTGACTTATATTTAAAGAAATTTGTTTTCCATTATATTGAAAATAAAACTACAGTTGACCCTTGAACAGGAGGAGCTTGAACTGTGGAGGTCCATTTGTAGAAGGGTTTTTTTTCATTAGTTAATATTCCAGTACTACATGATCTGGTTTGAATCCACAGATGCAGAACCTCAGATAAGGAGGGCCCACTATAAGTTATATACACATTTTGGACTGTGCAGAGGGTTGGCCCCCTAATCTCAGCATTGATCAAGGATCAGCTCTATAGGAGGGCAGAGGTAAAAGCAGGGAACCAGTTTGGGGACTATTTCAGTCACTGATGTGTTGAAGAGTCTGTTTTTTTCTAAACTATTTTCCTTTTCTTCAGGATACTCAGCTAGACTATATTTCTCAGTGCCCCTTGCAGTTACTGTGGCTATTGCTTGGGAGTAAAATTAACGTTTACCCATATTAAGTCTGGTCCATTAAAAATGTATGTGTGAGTCACCACTTTCCTCCAGCTGAGTGGAAAGGAGGCCAAGAGTAGAACTACTTGTAACAAGAGGCCTGTATATCTTAATGATGTCATGGAGCTGGTATTTCCCTCCCCCAAACTTGCCCCACCACCTAATATAATTCGTATAAGATATACATTTCTACTGAATTTAGCTACTGAGATTTGGGGCTCCTTTGTTATGGTAATTAGCATTATCCTAATACAGAAATGGGTACATTGAAGTGGAGTTCTGCTTAATATATGGCGTTGGTTTAGCAATTAGGAGACAGGTGGCCTGGCAAAGAAGCTTATGGTTCATGTTACGTAGTTTTCAAACATTTGGTAAAACTCTCCGATGAGAAATGTGGAAAGTAAACCACATACCTTCAAGTATGTAGCTCTAGAAAGCAAGTGGAAAAAGCCAAAGTTTCAGGATATGTTGGCTATTATTGGCCGCCTTATGCCAATGTGTTTTAAGAGATAAGCTTAGTCAAGAACTGGGTGGTTTCAGGCAGAGACTATGGGGAATAGGAGTTCAGATATCAAGGGCCTGAGAGGTTTGGCAAAGCTGTTGTTTCTGGATTTAAAAGAGTGAGAGATAAGATTAAAAATGGTTTTTAGAGATAAACACCTACTAAGATTTCTCAATTGAACAAAGATTCAACTTTGCAGCAAAGATTAGATTAATATTCTTTTATAATTCTTTTCATTTCTGTGGCACTGGTTGTGAGGTTTTCTCTTTTATTTCTGAGTGTATTTATTTGCCTTCTCTCTCTCTTTCTCTATTTTTGGTTAATTTACCCTAAAGTTTTGTCAATTGCATGGATCTTTTCAAAAAACCGCCTTAGTTTCATTGATTTTTCTCTACTGTTTTCTTATTTTTTATTTCACTTATCTTTGCCTTAATCTTTGTTATTTCTCCCTATTGATAGATACGAGTTTAGTTTTTTCTTGTTATTCTAATGTGTTGAGGTGTAAAGTTAGGTTGTTGATTTGAGATTTTTTTTTCTTTTTTAATATACACATTTGCAGCTATAAACTATCTTCTTAGCCCTGCACATGCTGAATCCCGTAAGTTTTGGTATGTCATATTTTCATTTTCATTTGTTCCAAGGTATTTCCTAATTTCACTTTTGATGTCTTCTTTGACTCATTGGTTATTTAACAGTGTGTTGTTTATACATATTAGTGGAGTTTTCCATTTTCTTTGTGCTGTTGATACAGTGTCACTCCATTCTGACTGGAAAAGATTCTTTGCATGATTTCAATCTTTTTGAATTGTTTAAGACTTGTTTTATGGAGTAACATATGTCCTATCCTGAAAAATGTTTCATATGCATGTTTGGTTATTTTTATTTTTAAATATTGAAGAATGGTTTTATAATTTTTCTTTTATTCCAGAGAGGCATTAAGACTAATTCAAATGGCACCTATATATATATATTTCTTTTTTCTTACCATTTTATTTTGAATTTTTGAATTTTATTTTATTTATTTTTTTATACAGCAGGTTCTTATTAGTCATCCATTTTATACACATCAGTGTATACACGTCATTCCCAATCTCCCAATTCATCACACCACCACCCTCACCCCCCACCCCTTTCCTCCCTTGGTGTCCATAGGTTTGTTGTCTACATCCGTGTCTCAATTTCTGCCCTACAAACCAGTTTATCTGTACCATTTTTCTAGGTTCCACATATATGCGTTAATATACGATATTTGATTTTCTCTTTCTGACTTACTTCACTCTGTATGGCAGTCTCTAGATCCATCCACGTCTCTACAAATGACTCAATTTTGTTCCTTTTTATGGCTGAGTAATATTCCATTGTATATATGTACCACAACTTCTTTATCCATTCGTCTGTCGATGGGCATTTAGGTTGCTTCCATGACCTGGCTATTGTAAATAGTGTTGCCATGAACATTGGGGTGCACGTGTCTTTTTGAATTATGGTTTTCCCTGGGTATATGCCCAGTAGTGGGATTGCAGGATCATATAGTAATTTTATTTTTAGTTTTTTAAGGAAACTCCATACTGTTCTCCATAGTGGCTATATCAATTTACATTCCCACCAACAGTGCAAGAGGGTTCTCTTTTCTCCACACCCTCTCCAGCATTTGTTGTTTGTAGATTTTCTGATGATGCCCATTCTAACTGGTGTGAGGTGATATCACATTGTAGTTTTGATTTGCATTTCTCTAATAATTAGTGATGTTGAGCAGCTTTTCATGTGCTTCTTAGCCATCTGTATGTCTTCTTTGGAGAAATGTCTATTTAGGTCTTCTGCCCATTTTCGGATTGGGTTGTTTGTTTTTTTAATATTGAGGTGCATGAGCTGTTTATATATTTTGGAGATTAATCTTTTGTCCATTGATTCGTTTGCAAATATTTTCTCCCATTTTGAGGATTGTCTTTTTTATGGTTTCCTTTGCTGTACAAAAGCTTTTAAGTTTCATTATGTCCCATTTGTTTATTTTTGTTTTTATTTCCATTACTCTGGAGGTGGATCAAAAAAATCATGCTGTGATTTATGTCAAAGAGTGTTCTTCCTATGTTTTCCTCTAAGAGTTTTCTAGTGTCCGGTCTTACATTTAGGTCTCTAATCCATTTTGAGTTTATTTTTGTGTATGGTGTTAGGGAGTGTTCTAATTTCATTCTTTTACATGTAGCTGTCCAGTTTTCCCAGCATCACTTATTGAAGAGACTGTCTTTTCTCCATTGTATATCCTTGCCTCCTTTGTCATAGACTAGTTGACCATAGGTGTGTGGGTTTACCTCTTGGTTTTCTACCTTGTTCCATTGATCTATATTTCTGTTATGGTGCCAGTACCATATTGTCTTGATGACTGTAGCTTTGTAGTATAGTCTGAAGTCAGGGAGTCGGATTCCTCCAGCTCCGTTTTTTTCCCTCAAGACTGCTTTGGTTATTCAGGGTCTTTTGTGTCTCCATACAAATTTTAAGATTTTTTGTTCTAGTTCCATAAAAACTGTGGTTGGTAATTTGATAGGGATTGCATTGAATCTGTAGATTGCGTTGGGTAGTATAGTCATTTTCACAATATTGATTCTTCCAATCCAAGAAATGGTATATCTCTCCATCTGTTGGTATCATCTTTAATTTCTTTCATCAGTGTCTTATAGTTTTCTGCATACAGGTCTTTTGTCTCCCTAGGTAGGTTTAGTCCTAGGAATTTTATTCTTTTTGTTGAATTGGTAAATGGGAATGTTTCCTTAATTTCTCTTTAAGATTTTTCATCATTAGTGTATAGGAATGCAAGAGATTTCTGTGCACTAGTTTTGTATCCTGCAAGTTTACCAAATTCATTGATTAGCTGTAGTAGTTTTCTGGTGGCATCTTTAGGATTCTCTATGTATAGTATCATGTCATCTGCAAATAGTGACAGCTTTACTTCTTCTTTTCAGATTTGTATTCATTTTATTTCTTTTTCTTCTCTGATTGCCGCAGCTAGGACGTCCAAAACGATTTAGAATAATAGTGGTGAGAGTGGACATCCTTGTCTTGTTCCTGATCTTAGAGGAAATGCTTTCCGTTTTTCACCATTGAGAATGATGTTTGCTGTGGGTTTGTCATATATGGTCTTTATTATGTTGAGGTTGTCTCCCTCTGTGCCCACTTTCTGGAGAGTTTTTATAATAAATGGGTGTTGTATTTTGTCAAAAGTTTTTTCTGCGTATATTGAGATGAGCATATGGTTTTTCTCCTTCAATTTGTTAATATGGTGTATCACATTGATTGATTTGCATATATTGAAGAATGCTTGCATCCCTGGGATAAATCCCACTTCGTCATGTTGTATGATCCTTTTGTTGTGTTGTTGGATTCTGTTTGCTAGTATTTTGTTGAGGATTTTTGCATCTATATTCATCAGTGATATTGGCCTGTAATTTTCTTTTTTTTGTAGTATCTTTGTCTGCTTTTGTTATCAGGGTGATGGTGGCCTCATAGAATGAGTTTGGGAGTGTTCCTTCCTCTACAATTTTTTGGAAGAGTTTGAGAAGGTTAGGTGTTAGCTCTTCTCTAAATGTTTGATAGAATTCACCTGTGAAGCCATCTGGTCCTGGACTTTTGTTTGTTGGAAGATTTTTAATCACAGTTTCAATTTCATTACTTGTGATTGGTTTGTTCATATTTTCTATTTCTTCTGAGTTCAGTCTTGGGAAGTTATACCTTTCTAAGAATTTGTCCATTTCTTCCAGGTTGTCCATTTTATTGGCATAGAGCTGCTTGTAGTAGTCTCTTAAGATGCTTTGTATTTCTGCAGTGTCTGATGTAACTTCTCCATTTTCATTTCTAATTTTATTGATTTGAGTCCTCTCCCTACTTTTCTTGATGAGTCTGGGTAATGGTTTATCAATTTCCTTTTATCTTCTCAAAGAACCAACTTTTAGTTTTATTGATCTTTGCTATTGTTTTCTTTGTTTCTATTTCTTTTATTTCCGCTCTGACCTTTATGATTTCTTTCCTTCTGCTAACTTTGGGTTTTGTTTGTTCTTCTTTCTCTAGTTCCTTTAGGTGTAAGGTTAGATTGTTTATTTGAAATGTTTCTTGTTTTTTGATGTAGGCTTGTATTGCTATAAACTTCCCTCTTAGAACTGTTTTTGCTGCATCCCACAGGTTTTGGATCATCATGTTTTCATTGTAATTTGTCTCTAGGTATTTTTTAATTTCCTGTTTGATTTCCTCAGTGCTCTCTTTGTTATTTATTTAGTAACATATTGCTTAGCCTCCATATGTTTGTATCTTTTACAGATTTTTTCCTGTAATTGATATCTAGCCTTACAGTGTTGTGGTCGGAAAAGATACTTGATACGATTTCAATTTTCTTAAATTTACCAAGGATTGATTTGTGGCCCAAGATATGATGTATCCTGGAAAAAGTTCCATGAGCATTTGAGAAGAAAGTATAATCTGCTGTTTTTGGATGGAAGGTCCTATGAATATCAACTAAATCTATGTGGTCTATTGTGTCATTTAAAGCTTGTGTTTCCTTCTTAATTTTCTGTTTGGATGATCTGTCCATTGGTGTAAGTGAGGTGTTAAAGGCCCCCAATATTATTGTGTTACTGTTAATTTCCTCTTTTATAGCTGTTAGCAGTTGCCTTATGTACTGAGGTTCTCCTATGTTGGGTGCATATATATTCATAATTGTTGTATCTTCTTCTTGGATTGATCCCTTGATCATTATGTAGTGTCCTCCCTTGTCTCTTGTAACATTCTTTATTTTAAAATCTATCTTATCTGTTATGAGTATTGATTTCTTTTGATTTCCAGCTTTCTTTTGATTTCCATTTGCATGGAATATCTTTTTCCATCCCCTCACTTTCAGTCTGTATGTGTCCCTAGGTCTGAAGTGGGTCTCTTGTAGATAGCGTATGTATGGGTCTTGTTTTTGTATCCATTCAGCAAGCCTGTGTCTTTTGGTTGGAGCATTTAATACATTCATGTTTAAGGTAATTATCAATATGTATGTTCCTGTTACCATTTTCTTAATTGTTATGGGTTTGTTTTTGTAGGTCCTTTTCTTCTCTTGTGTTTCCAACTTAGAGAAGTTCCTTTAGCATTTGTTGTGGAGTTGGTTTGGTGGTGCTGAATTCTCTTAGCTTTTGCTTGTCTGTAAAGCTTTTGATTTGTCCATCGAATCTGATTTAGATCCTTGCTGGGTAGAGTAATCTTTGTTGTGGGTTCTTCCTTTTCATCACTTTAAATATATCATGCCACTCCCTTCTGGCTTGTAGAGTTTCTGCTGAGAAATCAGCTGTTAACCTTATTGGAGTTCCCTGTGTGTTATTTGTCGTTTTTCCCTTGCTGCTTTCAATAACTTTTCTTTGTCTTTAATTTTTGCCAATTTGATTATTATGTGTCTCGGCGTCTTTCTCCTTGGGTTTATCCTGTATGGGACCCTCTGCACTTCCTGGCCTTGGGTGGCTATTTCCTTTCCCTTGTTAGGGACATTTTCAACTATAATCTCGTCAAATATTTTCTCAGGTCCTTTTTCTCTCTCTTCTTCTTCTGGGACCCCTATAATGCGAATGTTGTTGCATTTTATGTTGTCCCAGAGGTCTCTTAGGCTGTCTTCATTTCTTTTCATTCGTTTTTTTTTATTCTGTTCCACAGCAGTGAATTCCACCATTCTGTCTTCCAGGTCACTTATCCATTCTTCTGCCTCAGTTATTCTGCTATTTATTCCTTCCAGTGTATTTTTCATTTCAGTTTTCGTATTGTTCATCTCTGTTTGTTTGTTCTTTAATTCTTCTAGGTCTTTGTTAAACATTTCTTGCATCTTCTCAATCTTTGCCTCCATTCTTTTTCTGAGGTCCTGGATCATCTTCACTATCATTATTCTGAATTATTTTTCTGGAAGGTTGCCTACCTCCACTTCATTTAGTTGTTTTTCTGGGGTTTTATCTGTTCCTTCATCTGGTACATAGCCCTCTGCCTTTTCATTTTGTCTATCTTTCTGTGAATGTGGTTTTTTTTCCACAGGCTGCAGGATTGTAGTTCTTCTTGCTTCTGCTGTCTGCCTTCTGGTGGATGAGGCTCTCTAAGAGGCTTGTGCAAGTGTCCTGATGGGAGGGACTGGTGGTGGGTAGAGCTGGCTGTTGTTCTTGTGGGCAGAGCTCAGTAAAACATTAATCCGCTTGTCTGCTGATGGGTGGTCCTTGGTCCCCTCCCTGTTGGTTGTTTGGCCTGAGGTGACCCAACACTGGAGCCTTCCTGGGCTCTTTGGTGGGGCTAATGGTGGACTCTGGGAGGGCTCACACCAAGGATTACTTCCCAGAACTTCTGCTACTAGTGTCCTTGTCCTCATGGTGAGACAGAGCCACCCCCCACCTCTGCAGGAGACCCTCCAACACTAGCAGGTAGGCCTGGTTCAGTCTCTATGGGATCACTGCTCCTTCCCCTGGGTCTCGATGTGCACACTACTTTGTGTGTGCCCTCCAAGAGTGGAGTCTCTGTTTCCCCCAGTCCTGTCAAAGTCCTGCAATCAAATCTGGCTAGGCTTCAAAGTCTGATTCTCTAGGAATTCCTCCTCCCATTGCCAGACCCCCAGGTTGGGAAGCCTGACGTGTGGCTCAGAACCCTCACTCCAGTGGGTGGACTTCTGTCTTATAAGTGTTCTCCAGTTTGTGAGTCACCCACCCAGCATTTATGGGTTTTGATTTTATTGTGATTGTGCCCCTCCTACCATCTCCTTGTGGCTTCTCCTTTGTCTTTGGATGTGGGGTATCTTTTTTGGTGAGTTACAGTGTCTTCCTGTAGATGATTGTTCAGCAGTTAATTGTGATTCCGTTGTTCTTGCAAGAGGGAGTGAGAGCATGTCCCTCTACTCCACCATCTTGGACCAATCTGGCACCTTAAGGCAGAAGTTCTATGCCCGAGAGGGACAGCAGGAAGGAAACGACATCCTCTGCTGCTGCAGCAAGGTCCAATTCCACGTGTTTGGTTATTAAGAGAAATCCTGATTACCATGTCCAGAGACCAGCTGTTATGCAAAATATACTTGCAAGCTTTCATTTTTTAATCATGGCTTCTTAGACCACTCTTAGATGATGTTGTACAAAAGTTGTGGGCATCCTATGTCCTAGCTCTTAAAGATAAAATTCCAATATCAGTTAAGCTGGACATATGAAAGCACTAACAATATTCTTGCTTATTATAATAACCTGCCTTAGATGGAGATTGGGCACAACAATTTTTAGCTCACTTTGCATTATATTTAGCCTAGCATTTTGTGCAGTTAGGCATATGAAGAATGGCTAGGATTATAGTAATGGTGATGGTGATGGAGATGACCTCTCGTGATTATATATTGTCACTGACCTTGAAACTCTTTTTAAATGCTCTTTGTGAATAACCATTAACTCCATATGGCTCAGAGAAATGTGTCCCTTTCACTCATTTGGATATATCATTTCTGCTAACAGTCACATATTTTCATTGTTCTTTGTCTATAAGTTTTTTAAATCATCTTTTATTTCATTGCTTTGTTTCATCAGACAATTCATCAATATGTCCTCTTTCATTTATGAAAATTGTTGAATTTTTATCCGACTGAGTCCTTAGTATCAAATTCTATATTTAGGCCTTGTATTTTTTTCTCATAAAATTTTCATAGTCAGTGTGGATCATTTAACAGAAAGTTCCCAGATGCTCTCCTCTAAAGTCTTAAAACTTCTAAAAATTTATTTTTAAGTAAAAGATATCAGCAAACACAACTGAAGATAGAACAGAAACATTAGTTGGACATTAGACAGAGGAGATTTTGATATGTGAAGGGATGCTAGTTGACTAAATCTATCTCCTTTTATTTTCGACTGTGACAGTGCAACTGAAAATATACTTTTTCTTCATAGTATTGAGTTGGCCAAAAAGTTTGTTTGGGTTTTTTCCATAACATCTTACTTATCATAAAAATAATTAGATAATTATGTTATTATTTGTTTACAAACTTTATTCTGGAGTAGATTATATGATCCATGAGGGCAGAGACTTGTCTTGTTCACTTTTTATCTCTGGCACTTAGTCACAATGACTGACACATACTAGGTTCTCCATAAATATATATTGAATAAATGAATAAATCATTAAATGAATCAATATAGGGCACGGATTCCATGATTCACATTTAGAATATAAATCTAACTTCTTAGTACATTCCAGTGGTTCTCACCTGAAGGTGTTTTTGCTCCTCATGAGACAATGCAATATACAGAGAGAGGTTTTTTTTTTTTAATTAACTTTTATTGGAGTATAGTTGATTTACAATACTGTGTTAGTTTCTGCTGTACAGCAAAGTGAATCAGTTATACATATAAATATGTCCACTCTTTTTTAGATTCTATTCCCATATAGGTCATTACAGAGTATTGAGTAGAGTTCCCTGTGCTATACAGTTATTTCTTATTAGTTACTATTTTATATATAGTCGTGTGTATATGTCAATCCCAGTCTCCTAATTTATCCCTCCCTGCCTTTATCCCCTTGGTAGCCATAATTGTCACAACTGGGGGCATGTGCTAATTGTGTCTAGTGGTCAGAGATGTTGCTAAAGATCCTACAATACCCAGGTCAGCCACCCACAACAAAGACTTCTTATCTGTTAAAAGTGCCAAGGTTGAGAAGCCTGTAATGGCCTAATTGGTTAGGCTACTGTATCCCTCCAACCATATCTCTGGACTGTTTCCTTTTCATTTACTATACTCAGGCTATCCCGAACTTCTGCTAGATGCTTGCCTATATTAAATTTTGGACCTTTCCATATGGTGTTCTTCTGCTTGGAAAATTTATTTCTCTTCACCATTTGTATGACTAATTACTCGATTTTTAGGTTACAGCTTAACTCTTCACCAGTCATGATCTATTTTCTGTCCTAAATCCTGTGTTTATTTCCTATGCAACAGTACTAAAATCTGTAATTGAAAATATGCATATGTGTATCTGTGTCACTTTCTATGAGACTCAATATTCATGAGGATAGGGACACTGTTTAGCAATAGTATCACATAGTAAGTGCTCAAAAATTTGTTAAGTGACTAAAAAAAGAGCAGTGTTCCAAGAGGGGCTTTGGGGGGAGAGGGAAGATTTGAGAGTTTAGGGTTAGCAGATGCAAACTATTATATACAGGATGGATAAACAACAAGGTCCTAATGTATAGCACAGGGAATTAAATTTAATATCCTGTGATAAACCATAATGGAAATATATATATATATATATATATATATATATATATATATATATATATATATATCTGAGTCACTTTGCTATACAGTAGAAATTAACACAACATTGTAAATCAACTATACTTCAATAATTTTTTTTTTTGAGTTACACTAAGATCCAAAAAAAAGAATAGTGTTGTTGGAATATAGTAAGTTGTTTGTAGGAGACTTACACAAGGTGAATATAGTTAGGCTAGGCCCTATAGGTCATGGAACATCATTTGTCATTTGGAATTTATACTAAGTGCAGTAGGAAGCCATTAAATTGTTTTCAAAGGGAGGTAACCAATCTGTTTTTTTGTTTGTTTGTTTGTTTGTTTTAAGATCACTGGCTGCTATGGAGAGATTGAATTTGAATAAGAGAACACAGGAGTGGGGTAACCAATAAGAAGATACTAGAGTGGTCTATATGCTACTGGTGGCTTGGATTCTTAGTACTAAAGGCAGAATA
The DNA here is from genome assembly GCF_965194805.1 of Balaenoptera borealis. Lineage (NCBI taxonomy): Eukaryota > Metazoa > Chordata > Mammalia > Artiodactyla > Balaenopteridae > Balaenoptera > Balaenoptera borealis. The sequence goes on from NC_138877.1 coordinate 27,844,151, forward strand.
AAAAGTGACAGAAGTGAATAAATGTTATATACATTTAAAGGTAAAAACAAAGACATACCTATATATTGAATGTGGAAAATGAAATAAATGGAATCATTGAGGATAATTTCTTAGATTTTAACTTGGGCAACATGTAGAATTTGATTAAAAAAAGGAAAATGTTTTAAGAGATAATAAATAGTATCATTTGAGCTACATCATGTTGATGACGCTTTTAAAACAATGAATTTTATTGGATGTCCAGTGTTCAGAAGAGTAATATCATGTTGATATATGAATTTGGAGTATATCAGCATAGAGAAACTATTAAACACTTAAGCCTACATTAAAGATTTTTACAGAGTGAGTGGAGCTACAGAAATACTATATACCAGGATCAAAACTTGTGACATACTAACATGTAGAAGTGAAGTGAAGTAAGAGATGCAAGCATAAGAGATTAAAAATTGTATTCAATGAGGAGAACAGGAATTCATGGAAATCCACAAAAGGAAGTGTTTCCTGCAGGAGAAAGTAGCTGCCTGGAGTGAACGCATAAAGGATGAGACAGGTGAGCATAAAGCAGAGTCTTTTGGATTTGGTAACTCTGGTGAAATTCAGTATTTATGGAATTGTGCTGAAGGAGTGAAAGCCAGATCGAAGTGGTTTAGTATTTGAATGATAATTAGTTGAGTTGCAATAGACTTTCTGGAGAGCTCTTTTGAGAATTTTTATTTTGAAGGGGATTAGCAATGTGGGACAGTAGCTCTAGGAGGCATGTGAGGTCCGGGGAGGGTTTTATGGATGATTCAAGAGTATGTTGGAATGCTGATGGTATTATGTGATCAAGAGATCGAGGGAAAGAAATTAAGGTGCAAAAAGAGAAAAGGAATATAACAGAATATTCAAGCCCATTCTTCTTTGTTCTGCTCTGTCATGCTTGACCGTTGATGCTGCAAAAACATTTCTCATTTACCTGCTGGTTTTCTGTTAGATTCTACTAACTGGGGGCACTAGAAGGAACCAGGAGGTAGGACAAATGGAAGAAGGGACTTCCTTTGGGTTTGTTTGTTGCTCCTGTCAATGTCCTCCCAGCAACACTTGGTTACAGATTCTAGCTTCCGGCTACACCCTCACAACCAGCCTCAGTGAACCTCTCAGAGCTGGGAGCATCCTTTCCTCAGAGAGCCAGTTTCCAGCTCCATAGAACTTTCTTTCTAGGTTCTGATATCCCCAACCTTTTTCCTTTATTCTTTAGCTCTAGAGAATTTGTTGTTTTAAATTTAGTGATTCGATATACAGAGAGCAAATGTATGGTTTATATTAAAATCACATTAGGTTTGGAAAGTATTGGTTTCTACATCTTTTTCAATATGACAGAGTATAACTTCTGCATATTTATATTATCAAACTCTTCAATGCTGCTCTTGTCAGGATCTGATTTGTTACTTTGAAATTCATCTGGAATTCCAGCAACCAATCTTTTTTCTATTCCCCACTCCAGGTGCTTTTGTGTTTCAATGTGACATTTTCCTATCCAAATAGATCAGCTGTTTATAAAGGAAAAATTACCCGCGTCTGATATTTCTGGTTAAGTTAATAAACATTTCATTGTCACATACCCTTTGTATCTTTAAAATCCATCCTTCGCGTTCTTTTTTTTTTAAATGTATTTATTTAATTTATTTATTTTTGGCTGCGTTGGGTCTTCCTTTCTGCGCGTGGGCTTTCTCTAGTGGTGGCGAGCGGGGGCTACTCTTCGCTGTGGAGCACGGGATCTAGGCACATGGGCTTCAGTAGTTGCGGCTCACCGGCTTAGTTGCTCCCTGGCATGTGGGATCTTCCCGGACCAGGGATCGAACCCATGTCCCCTGCATTGGCAGGCAGATTCTTAACCTCTGTGCCACCAGAGAAGTCCCTTCTTGTTCATTTCTGAGTGGAAAGGGAAAACATTATGGTGACCTTTCATCTTATTAGCAGATGTGTACTTGGCTTCTGTAGGAAATGTATTTATAATCTTCTAAAAGCCTCAGCACTACAATTTTTGAAGTGAGACTATCCATAAAAACATTTCCTTAAACAGAATTTGCAAAAGGGTCATAAATATTTATACTTATCAGTAAGCATTCTGAGTGTATATGTGTAAAAAAGTATAAACACACACACGCCCATACATATACAGATCACTGATCAGCTAGCTTATACAATTTGAATCCAAAATCTAGCTGTTTCAACAAATTGCCCAGAAAACAGTGGCTATAAATCATTCATTTTTATTTTTGTTGTTTTTATCCTAAGACTTAATAGATATGGCAAGATTTCATGCCCTACACTCTCTCCCTCCTTTCACCTGTCCCTTTGTTAATTAATGGGTAAAGTTACCAAGTCTACAGGGCTTGTAGCTAATCAGGGAGTTTCATTTATTGGTTTAGGTAAAAGCTTTCAGAATGTTAATGCATCACCCGAGGTGAGCCTGGGAGCATACTTTTGGCAAGAAATACTTCCAAAGAGAATAGTCTGGAAAGAACATTTAGCTCAAGCTTGGAATTTACCTCTCCAGGGAGCTCATAGCCTCTCTTGTCTCTCCCTATTAAATTATTCATTCATTTTTTTTTATACTTAAAACGAGTAAAATGAATAATTTTAAGTAGTTTCATTCTTTGAAAATTTTATTTATATTTGGATGCTTAGATAGACACATACTTTTCCTCTCCTTTACTCCTACCCCTCTTTCCCCCAAACCAACCATCAATCTTTTGATACACTCTGTTCTCACTTTTGATACTTTCATTTGGCCAACCTTTATATTCTGGACAGAAGCTTCCAGTGCCCTTTTCACTGTAAGACCTTTACCATGGCAGATGTCTCCCTAACCTGAATATTTGCTCATCATCTCTCCAAATGTTCCAACAATTCTGGGCAAACTATAATACTTTTTCTCCACAGTGATATTAACATTTCTCTTTTGGCCTTTTTTTTAAAGATTATTGTAGTGCCCCCTTAGAGAGGCACCAAAGATACGGCCGATTATAAATTCAGTCTGTGGCAAACTTTATTTCGAGTTTGTTTTATCACCTCTTCTTTCCTCAAAGACGGAACAATGTTTAATATTAACCCAGAAATGCTAGCACTCACTCAGTTTTTTCAAAAACTACAAGTTTTTGAGTTTTCAGATTTTATATGTTATGCCACAGGCAGAAAAGTACCGGGGAAAAACACCGCGGGGCCTGGTATGTGGAGCTCGTTGGCTGCTGACACCTCTTTGTTTTTGCAACTCTTTTTGTCAAAGCCTGAGTTTTGCAGTTGATACCATGTCCTACCTGTTGGCAGTCGCCCCCATCTAGCTGCCTTCCCACTGAGTTTACTGTTCAGACTCGCTGGAAAAACCCGATGGAATTTAAGCCCTTGCAGATAGCTGAAAACACACAGAGTGGGACCCACCCACTGATACCTTTGGTTTCTGAGCTTTTAAAACAGCTCTGATTTGGAGAGCTCCCTAAGTGGAAAGTTTTAAGAAAGTCTCTGCTTCACAGTTGTTAATTATTTTGCAATCCAAGTACATCACCGCACTTTCATCCTAAAGACACACAGGCAACCTGTTGCTTGTGGATTTCTGAAATAGTCAGTGTTTTAGTTTCAAGCATGCACTTCATATTTTGGAATAAAGATAGAGTGATTTGGTACCTGCACAGATACAAGCTATGTCTCCCTCCGGGAACACGCCCCAGAGAGAGCAACAATTTAAATAAAGTAACAAGTATGGCATTTTGAAATTGTTGGAAGTATTTCTAGAATTGTTTCCTGGGGAGATGGAAAGCGGTCTAAAAGAGAAAGTAGAGTTTTGATTCATGGTAACTTACTGTGGTTTCTAAAGGCCATCTGGTTGCAGGAGAAATAACACTTGCTTAAGAGCATTGTTCTTCCATTTATTCACTGGTAGAGAGACGATCAAAACACACATAACACATGTTACTTGGCTGAAGAAATCCAAATTGGAAGATAAGAATATTTATTGTTATTGATGCCTGTGAGGCCCACTGAGGAGATTATAGACAAATATTGTCGTGAATACAATTATGTCATCCACTGCCCTGGCCATAGGTGACCAGGTCTTGGTGGGCACCTGACCCAAGATATTCCAATCCAGATGCTCACCACTTTGCTAAATATAAGACCGAGTAGACTGTGCTTTGGATTTGTGCAAATTAAAATTCCATATCTGCTTTAGGCAGCCTTCAGAGCAACATGGCAGCTTTGGCACTCTCTGAAATATTGATAGTTGTTGAATAGTTCTGTTTCCTTGTTTTGTCCATCTCACAGTTCAATTTCAAGCCCTAGATTTGCTAATTTGTTGATTTTGCTAAGACCCCTATCTCCACTAAGCATCTCGATAGGCTGGGGCTTGTTGCTGATCAAAGCTCTGACTGCCTGTTTTGTTCTCATTTATTCTAGATCTGCGCTGTCCTATACAGTAACCATTACTCACCTGTGGCTGTTTAATTTAAGTTAAAGAATACTAAAAATTTAGCTTGCATGACATAGATACAGTCAAAATTGTCAAAACATAGAAACAAAGAGTAGAATGGTGGTTGTCAGGGGCTAGGGGGAGGGAGACACGGAGACTTGCTCTTTAACGGATACAAAGTTTCACTTACCTAAGATGATTAAGTTCTGGAGTTCTGCTCTACACTTTTGTGCTTATAGTTAACAATATTGTACAATTAAAAATTTGTAAAGAGGGTACATCTCATGCTCTTACAATAATAATAATAATAATAATAATAATTCAATTCCTCAGTCACACTAGCCAACTTTCAAGTGCTCAAGAGCCACAGGTAGCTATGGCTACCATATTTGGATAGCACATATATAGAGCATTTCCACCATTATAGAAACTTCTATCAGACAATGTTACCTACCTGGGTTCTTGGACTCTTTAATCAATAAAAATTGATAGGAGGCCAGATGAAGAATTCAGGAAAGGCTTTAGGGGGACTCATGTTGCAGCACGAGGGAGCAAAAGCAAGTAATAAGTTCCCTTGCTGGTTCCTTAAACGGCGTGAAAGTAGAGGCAGATGTGTGGGTTGGACTTAGTTGTCTACCCACCCCCTTAGTGGTGCTGTGTGCAGGTATCATGTGCAGTATCCTGCTTGTGCCCCTCACACCTCAGAAGTAGCAGCTGGGTTTTGTCCTCTTTGCATCTTGTTCATAATTTGCCCCAACTATGTACGCACAGTTATTTTTAGTCCCTTGAGGTTTTTTGTATTCTTTCCCCCAGGAGACATTTGTCCAGGTGTAAGCACTGCAACAAAAGGTCGCAGGTCCCAGGTTCCCGCCTTTCTCAACAGCACTAGCTAATCTTCATTCATTGGTCTGGAAGTTTTTTTACATCCTTAGACAGAGCACATTCTTTGCATCAGATAAGGCAGGCAGGAGGGAAATAATACACAATATAATTTAAACAAGTTTATCAATAAAGGGCATATATTCACTTATGAAACTGGAAGGCTGCAGCGTTGGTTTGAGTCAACTGCATAACTGTTTGTCAAAAACTTGTTTTTCTGTTTGCCTTCCACTTATTTGTGTCAGCTTTCGTCTCAGGCTGCCTTTTCAACATGTTTACAAGGGGTTTGCTCGTGATTCCCAGGACTACATAGTTTTACAAATCTAATAGACTTACCTATTCTCAGAAGATAAAAGAAGTGTTTTTTTCTCTAGATGTAAACACAAACCTTTCTTGAAATTTATCAGCCCAAATTTCATCATTTTCTAACCTCCAAACAAATATGTGGCCCAAGAATAGGATTATATGGTTTAGTCCAGGCATCAAAGCAAGGACTGTGAGACAGCACGAATGATGATCAGGATAGTTAAAGAGAGGGAGTGGTTGATGGGAAGGTGCCCCAGAATGTCTATTAATGTTCTGTATTAGTGGTTCTCAACAGAAGGTGATTTTACCCTGCGGGGAACACATAGCAATGTCTGAAGACAGCCTTAATTGTCACAACTGGAGTCGTTCTAAAGGGATTCTGCTAAATATCCTGCCGTGCACAGGACAGTCAATGAAGCTTTATCTGGGCCAGTGTCAACAGTGCTGTGGTTAAAAAATCCTTTTCTATGAGATTCTCTTTTATGGAATGCAATTTAAATTTTAAAAGTAACTTTAATGATTTGCATACTGAAAAATACAGAGCTAGACCTGGCTTCAGGCACAATCTGATCCAGAGATTTGCAGAGTCTTACATATTTCACCTGCACTTTCTTGCAGTTCTCTTTACTCTTCCATCATCTAGGTTCTCAAATTATCTTCCTCATTACAGCACCAGTGTTGGCTATATTCCGACACTGTTTCATCCATGCAATCAGCCATCTAGTGAAAAGAAAATAATTTTTCCAGTAGTTTTCACAAAAGAGAGAGGAAGCTTCTTTCTCAGAACCTACCTGCATTAGCTTCTTTCTTCCAATTAGCCAGAATTTGATCACATGTCCATTCCTGAACCAGTCTATGACTAAGAATTTGGTCACTTTTCACTTAACTGTTACATAACAAGAATAGGGTTATTTTAGAAGGAAAAACCTGGACACTGGCTAGGAGCTGGGGAGACTGATTCCATATTATATAGACAACTAACAAATAGTGATGGCTATGTTGGTGGATTGCATCACTATTAACTCTAGCCAACAACCAGCAGACTAGAATCGTTGTGTGACTCCAACAGAACTTTGAAGTATAACTGCAGAAATGGGATGGGGGATCAAGTAAATTCATGAAAAACTTGCAACGTATGCTTGATCAGAGAAGTGCTTTCTCACTGGTTCCTTGTAATCTGATCCTTTTGAATCATCTACTTCCACATCTTTACATAATATTCCACATCAGCAAGAAGGGGTAATATTGATAAGGCATTTTTACATCCTCATGTGAAATTTTCAATTTCATTTGCATCCCCACCTTTCATTAGTTGTATATCTTGGAGAAGTCACTGACTCTGAGTGGCACAGTTTCCCCTTTGGAAGAAGGGAGCTAACAATGGTACCTACTTCCTGGAGTTGCTCTGAGAATTAAATTTTTTAAGTGAATAACGATTTTAAGGAGTAATTGTATTTTTGTAAATGCACAGTTAACATTAGCTATGATTGTTTTTCTCAATGGTATTGTTTTTCTCAATGGTATTCAGATATCTAAAGCCATAAATATCATTCTTACTGGGCAGTACTTCCATGATGCTTCTTTCTAAATTATATCTGTTGAATTCTGTAATGTCTTATTTTACCCTATTTCTTGATATTGTACTACTGTCTCAAAATTGTCTTCTTCATTTCTGTTATTTAATAAAGGCTCTTTTCTGGAATCTTTGATTTATTTTTTAGATAGATAGATAGATATGATTACTTAGCATGTTTTCCATTATTTCCCAAAGTCATAATCTTCAATCTAAAAGAGAGGAAAACATTAATCATTCTTTCAGCAACACTTACAGATAGAAATGCATAACAGATAAGTGCTGTTGTTATTTTTAATCTTCCTTCTTTTACACATGAATAAGCAGAAAAAGAGTACTGAATGTGACTTGAGATGTTAGAGACAATTTGCAGTTTAACATCTCGAGAACCAAAAAAAAGTTTACCTCTGCATTGGAATGTAGTCTCCATACCCCTTAAAAAGAGAGAAAGAAACTAACATTTCTTGGGTACCTACCTAGTATATTTCAGGTAGGTACTAAGTAATTAATTAATGAGATATTTCTTTGTTTGGAGATAATAAAATTGAATCTCTGGAAAGTTTAGTAACTTGCTTGAGAAAGTGGAGAATCAGGGATTTGAACAAGGATCTGATTGATTTTAAGTTCTGTTTTTTCCTACTGCATCCTGGCTGCCTCAGAGACATATTCACATGCACTACAATTTTATTCTCAAAAAGAACTCCTTGGGTTTTGTTCCTATGTTCATCTTACTTTTTTTTTTTTTTTTTTTACATGGAATGCAGGATGCTTCTTCTTTAGTTAGTAGGTGTATACCTTCCCTCGGAAGATCTATTTAGCTCTTAGAAGGCATGGATGATGTTGAATTTCTTCTGCTTTTGTTTGCTTTCTGTGTATGTTCTCTTTTTTGCCAACCCTCTTGATACCAGTTCTGAATCCTCTATGCTTCTCAAAATATCTTATCATGGTTCATTAAAATATATTTCCCTTCTGCCTAGAAATCCTTTAACCTCTAGCTCATTAATTTGGCAAATATATATGTGGAATTATGTGCTGGTTGCTGTACTGGTAACTAAAGCACTCCTCAGGCTTCTATGTACCTTCTTAAGGAGGGATTGCCTGCTAGGTTACAGTTAGACATTTTGCTTTTGTTTGAGTGATTAAATTTTTTTCTTTTCATGATTTCAAGATATTTTCTTCCTTGATTTCCAATATAAACCGTAGTATATTTTTTATGTTCCTGATACTTTATAATATTCTACATATAACAGTGGATTGTCTCAAAAAAACTGAGCCATTTATTCTGCCATAAGAAAGTTTATTACCATTGGTTTTCTACTCTTAACAAACAAATTTATAACATTATAGTATGTGAATGTAGTATTTTACATGATTTTCAAAAATATATAATAGAGAACCTTTGTGTGATTTCAAGACACTTTCACTTGCCTGGGAAAATATCATTACTAACTTTACCTGAATATGACTTTTAAAATGAAAATAAAATAAAATCTAAAATGTCAAAGACAAGGATGGTGCTGAAGGGGGAAAAAAGAGTGGGCAACCATTAAGTAGATGAAGTTTACATATTTAGTAGTAAGCAAAAATAGGTTTATAGTTGGTCAGCAGAAGAAACCTTTTGTAATCTCTAAAAATGTCTTATTTTGGTTATTCTATTGTTTGCGAAACTAACCACTCTACAACTTAGAGCCTTGGAACATCAACCATTTTATTATATCTCCAGATTTTGTGGGTCAAGAATTCTGTTAGGAGTCAACTGACAGATTTTTCTACTCCACATGGCACCAACCAGGGTAACTTGGTTGTATTTATCTGGTGTAAGGACTGGCTGGGAGGGTCCAAGTTGGCTTCTCTCACACATCTGACACCTTGGCAGGGAGAGGTTGAAGTCTGGGCTCAGATGGGGCAGTCAGTGGCTGGTCTCACAAATGGCCTTTTCTAGCACTGTAGTCTCAGGGTAACTTCTTACTTGGAAGCTCAAAACTCCCAAAGAGTATGTTTCAAAAGACTTGGGTGAAGCTGTAAGAATTCTTTTGACTCAGCTTCATATGTTCTGGAACATGACTTCTGCAGTGTTTTATTAGTCAAGAAAGTCACAAATTCCAGCTCAGATTCAGGAGAAGAGGGATTAGACACTACCTCTCAATGGGAAGAGTATCATAGTATTTTCAACCAGCTTTAATATATCACATTCATCTTTTGCTGTATGCCATGTACCCTAAATTATATAATGGGTTAATTTTCAGCCACAGTTTCCAGCCTTGAAGGTATAGTAGTTGCTGAGACAGAAACAACACATAATAAAGCTAAGGATAAAAAGGTAAATATATAAAAAATCACCTACATGTTTATAGTTAACATCACTAAAAATTGCCTGCATTGTAGCCACAATCCAATTTCTAATATTCACATAAATTAAATCAACTAGAACTATGTTACCCCGAAACAGATAGGATGGGTATACTGGAGTTTACACCTCAGAAGAGAAAGTTGCTTATAGCTTATATTTTCCCATACTTTGATTTTCTTGGCTCTGCTAGTGATCTAACTTGAATATCCTATGTTTCTGTGCCAAGTTATAAATCAGTGGGCAGAAGAGTCACTTTAAAAAAATATGGCTCCTTTTTAGAGAAAACAAAAGGGGTATATAAAGAAGAGTTCTTACCAGTTGATAAACTTTGACCTCAAGGCAAATTTCCCCAGGATGCCCAAATTGAATTCTTTTTATTCCTGTCTCTTTAATGAAGTTACTGAAGGGAGGACATTTCAGGTTTTTCCTCCAGTTTCCATGGTTCCTGTTCATAAATTTTTCACATTTCTACTATTGGCTAAAATGACACCTACTGCAAAAATTAAACCCAGCTGACAGGAACTAAGATGAGATGAGTCCTCCTTGCTCTTTTCTAGTAGAACATTTGTTGGACCTTTCCATAGGGTTAAAAAGCATCCAAAAGTGAAATAAGATGGCCCAACCTGTCTTGATAATGACTATGGAATGGTTATGATCATATTTAAATTCACATAAACATGACTATATTAAGCTAGCAGACAAGAATTTTACAACTGGAGAAAAATGAAATAAAGCTGGAATACACTTAATTATCTGAATTCCTGTCGATATCTATCATTACAAAGTACCAACAGCAGTACAATTTTGTCCTAAGCCTCTAGACACTCAACCAAAGAGCGAGACTACATATATTCCTACAACTCCCAATGGAGGTATTGAGATTACACATGTTTTCGCTAATTTAAAGAGGGACTTTCACACTGGGATGCATTAAAAAGAGAACATTTAAATAAAAAGCAATTTGCTTTGCCTGTAATTGAATTCCCCTTGCTGTTATTGCTAATTATTGACAATATTTGTGATTGACTAAGAAGCTTTTGCATTCAGAGTCAAAATTATTTTTCTGCTGGGTCTTAGAAGACAGTGGCTGTCTCTTCGATATCACAGACTGTTACCATGGAAATAATTGTGATTTGAGAAATGTATTAGCAACATACAAAAAACTGCTTTGTACAGAGAATTCCCTTCCCTTCACTGCTGTGGGCATTGTACAGTCTTGCATAGTAAGTACATGATAATGACTTCTCACATTTGTATAATGTACCTTTGTTTTACAAAGTACTACACAATAGATAGAGCGTGGTATATGCAACTATCAAGAAAGGAGTAGAAGAGCAAATTGAAGGCAATGAAATGGAATTATTCTATATCTTAGGAGAAATTTACAATTAAATTAGAATATAAATTTTGCTTTTAAACTTCTTAACTTGAGAAGATATCTGTAAATAGTAGCAATCTCGGTAAGAAAAAATATCTAATGTTTTGTTTTAAAGCACACATCTTATTTCTAAACCTATTATCAGTTTTTGCCATTTATTATTTTTTGATGTGAATAGATAGACTATCAGTCCATTTTTCTGGTTGAACAAACATCTTCTCTGCCCAGACCATTAGAATAGTCTTCCTTATTTTCCATATGCTTCAGTCTAATTTAGAATCCATTCTTGAGAGACACCTGAGAGAATTTACCCTATAGAGAATTTGGCCTAAGATGGTCTTATTAGAAGACTAATGCATATGGAACTTATTTGGAAAAAGAGGGGATGGAGAAAATGAATGGATTACCTTAAAACAAGTGAGAGAGGCAGAGATTAGGTAGCCACAAGAACTTTTGGATTCTGACTTTCTGATTTCTTGTTTCAACTCCTAGAAGGTAGGGCTTTCCTCCCCTTTGGTCCACTCCTTCCTTTTCAGTTGAGTTCTATGAGTGATTTTTTGTAAACTGGCAAGTACAGAAGCTCAAACTGAAATAGATATGAGTAATGGGATAGCAAGCAGCCTATAGACAAAGAAAATGCAGAAATTGATACAAAATAATGGTGGGGGCCGATGAGAATTCCTCTATCTGGCATCTGAGTCTGAGAATCTGTGGCGTGCATATGTAAGACAGCTCATTATAGCCTGTAGCTCATATAACTCATCCTGCATACCTGATGGGGGACTCTACTTCCATGTTGCCAGGTTGGGAGCAAACGCAGACAGGACAAATTCATACATAAACTGCTCAGGGATGCCCTTTTATACTCATGGTCAGTTTTTGTGCCTAATGCAAACTTGCTGACATATCAGGTGTCTTTAATTAGTTTTTTTTGTTTTTTTTGTTTTTCTTTTTGTTTTTGGCCGAACTAGATATTCTGATAGAATGTCAGTGTTTGGAAGAACAGGAAGATTTAAAGAATTACATGGCACTCTCCAATGTACTGCCCATCCCAATCAATAATCATTAAGTGAAGAAATAGCATGATCCCTTCTCATATGAGGTAGGACGAAGATTGCTATTTAGTTCAGGTTCATCTTCCTAAGTAAAGTTTGAGAGAGAAGATCCTTTACTTCAGGGCTGTAATATTGCATGATACTTTATTGCAGGGCTGTAATATTGCATAATTGATGAGATCAGTTACTATGTAACCCTCTGCAGTAGCATCCTGCATTTGTTCCAGCCCTCAAAGAGTCTTAGGCTGAGATAGTTTTACAAGTAAGTTTAAACAAAGTTTCAAAAAAAAAATATTTATTTTATATAAATTGTTCTCGATAATAGGAAAACAGTTAAAGCAGTACAACAAATTTTATTAGTCTAATATAAACTTTATTTATAACTATACAAAAACAATATCAGAAAATAAAATATAGGTATACATCACTTAGATGAAAAAATATAGTTATTAGCTAATTAAATCCACTTAGCTAATTAAATAATACATTCTTATCAAATAGGTATTATCATACATGCAAGATTGGTTTAATATAAGAAAAGCTACCATTGTAATTCATTACACTAAAGGCATAAAGGAGAAATATCACATGATTATCTCAATTACAAAATATACTTTATTATTTAGAAATAAAGGGGAAGTTATTTAATTTATTAAGGGCTACATACACAAAACCTACAGACAAAATAATTAACTGAGAGACTTAAACAGTAAACTTTAAATTGGAAATGAGATTGTAATATCTGCCATCATCACTTCTGGGTAAAATGGGACTGGAAGTATGGTAAATACTACAATGCCAGAAAATTACAAATTATAATGCTTGGAGGAGATGAATCTGTTGTTCTTCAGTTGACATAATCATCTACATAGAATATTCAAGACACAACAAACTATTAGAACTAATATTATATTCGGTAGGCTTATTGAATACAAAAATTAATAGCATTCACCCAGAAAATATAATAGTACTAATAGTACCAAAATAAAATAAAATACCATTCATGATAGCAAACACAACAAAAACATTTTCTAAGAATTCAACAAGAATGCACAAAACTGATCATAGACAAAATTAAATCTATTACTGATCTTCAAAGAAAATCAAAATGAAGAGATACACAGTGAACATAGATGGAAGTATTCCAACTGGAATTTTAGAGGTACCCAACAAAATAATTCTGAAGTTTGAGGCTTAATAAAGACCCACAATGAGCTGTGGCATGTTTTCAAAAGAACAGAGAGTAGGACTTCTCATACCAGATTTTAAGACACAGTGCAAAGTAATTGTAATAAATATTAGTATTGTGTTTGTATAGTAACAGATGAACCAACAGATATTACAGAATATAGAGCTCAAAAATAGGGCTGCATACATACAAAAAGTGGAAATATGGTGACATACAAAGTATAGTAAAGTAATAATAGTATTCAATCTATTATTTAATAGACAATGTCTGGAAAACTGTAATATTACATGGAGAATAAAAAAAGCTTAACCCCTATTTTACCATATACAAAGGTGGACATCAAATGGATTAAAGTAAAACGATAAAGCTAATTGAAGAAAGTGGCAAAGATTCCCTTTGTGAGCTAGGGGTGAAAGGCTCTTTTTTAACAAGACTCAGAAAGCACAAACCAAGTTTAAAAATGATGCATTTTACTACATCCAAATTTTAAAATATTTGCTTCATTAAATTTACAGATGAATGATATGTTGTAATAAATTATTTGTTGTGTCTAAAACAGGTTGATATCTAGAATATAGAGAACTCTGGCAAGTCAAAAATACAACAAGGAGAATACCAGTAAAGCATGGAAAGGGATATGAATAAACCTATGAATCTGCAGAAGGTGGGGCTCAAACGCTGGTGACTGTATAAAGATGTGTTCCCACTTACTAATGATGAAAGAAATGCAAATGAAACAATCTCTTATATCCTTCAGAGTCACAAAAATTAGAAAGACGCATCTTAGCATTATTTTCAAGGGTGTAGAAAGAAAGAAACTCAACAGCTCTCTTTGTGACTGCAAATATTATCTACATGCTCTTAAGTGATATAGCCGTATTCACTGGAATGAAGAATGTCTATTCCTTATGACCTAGGAGCCCTCCTTGGTGTGTGCTATATATGTCTATGTATATATACACAAAATTATATTTTATAAGTTTTATAATTTATTATATATTTATAATTATCCCATGTGTCTAAAAGATAGGTATGATTATTTTCATCTTTGTATTGTTTCTGACGTCTAGGAGTTAGGAATCAGAGATATCTACAACTAAGGTATACACTCATAAAATGTAGAATAATATGTAGTAGCTAAAAGCAAAGTTTTAAATTACAAAATTTGAATAGAGCTTAGAAATATAGTTTAAATGAAAACACTATAAGAGAATGACAAATATAGGAAAGAAATTAATCAAAGAATATAAGAGAATACCATGTTATACAAAGATGCATACATATTTAAAGTAATAGCTCAAATACATTAGGTTCGTTTTAATCAAGGAAGAGAAAAATGGGTTGAAATTGGAAGATAACATAAAACAAACAAAAAGACATGGCACCAACAGGTGCAAGCATGTGTTGTGAGAGTATGGTTACCTGTGTGTACAAGGTTATAAAATTAAAGAAAATAAACAAAATAACAATCAATGCACATGTTGATAATTATGAGTTCACAAAAGATTTTCATCATTTAAAGGTTAACTTTCCTAAAAATTATCATGTTTCATGTTATTCTGAGCATTTGCAAAAGTGATCTTAACTAATTCCCAGAATTCTTTCAGGCAAAAGAAAAGATTTTTTAATTATTTCACTCTATGTGCCTTATCTGTGTTATCTCTTCTCATGATCATCTGTGTGTTTCAAATAATATTAAGAGAGATATTTAGTAGGCATGAACCCAGGTTAGATTTAGTTGGTGCTTTGAGTCTTATTATTTCCACTATGTGGTAATTGTTGCCTATGGTTTAAGAAGAGGCAATTTTAAAGAAAGGCATAAACAGAGATTTCTGCGGTCAGAAAGTTTTTATCAGGTTAGTTTCCGGAGAGGAGAAAACGACATCTGTGTTTTATAAGGGTTATAGAAAGCAATTGGCTTTAATAGTATAAGCTACACATTAAGAGGAAAGAGACAATTAAGTGTTGGGTATTATAATTATGCAAAGAAATTTCTAAGGTGTTTCTTAAACTATTTTGTGTCAGCTATTGCATATTTCAAATTTGCCTTTATTCAATTTCCTTCACTTTTACTGGCTGAATATAACATTAATGAAAAAGAGAGAAAATGAGACTGAAACTTACAAACCTATAAATAAAACCTTAATATTTGTTCTCTTTGAAGCTGCACTCATCGGAAGAGATGCACCACAACTCATAATGGAAACCCTAACCAGGAATTTCCACGCTTTCTGGAATGGGCAATGTTCGTGTATTTATCTTTCCTTTACTTTTTTCCTTATTATTAAAATAGGCTATGGTCTAAATATATTTCAGAACATTTAGAATATAAAAAAACAGTAAAACTACCCATATTCCTACCACCCAGATAAAACTCTGGAGATGTAGAAACTTGTGTGAAGCTAAGAGCAAACTGACATTTTGTAATCTGCTTTTCTGACATTTTTTAAACACTTTCTTACATCTCAGTAGTATGCTAAAAATAATATCCTTTCAGATGGAAATGTCTTAAGTGATTTAACAAGGTCCTATAGATTTATTAATATTGTATGGAGGATTTTGCTATTGTCAATTACATGGTCATAAGCATTCAAGGACATGATTTGTTTTGAAAATTAGCCCTTATTTGGCACTTTATTTTATGTATGCATTTTGTTAAGAGTATATTGTGAAATTTTGATGTTTTTCACCATTCGGAAGGTCTGTTTTTATAATAGATTTTAGAATTGATTTAGGGTTACTAGGGCAATGGATATGCTTGTCCTCTAAGCTGGCTCTACACTTTCTCTCATTTCCTATTATTTTCCTTCTTTTAAGCTATTGATTTGGAAGGTAAATATCTATTTTTTCTATTAGTGCTTGCCTTCAAATGTTTAGAAAAACACATCATTTTTTTTCTAAATATAAACAACAGCATATATTTATTCTTCTGTTAAAGATTTTAAATGTTTAATTTCTTCCCACCTTCCCTCCTAAATTTTTAGTTTTTACTGATCTAATTTACATTTAGACACAGACTGTTTTTATGAAATTTTATTACTGTTATATATTACATATCCTAAGTCAAGTTTTCCTTTTTAATTTTCATTAGTTTATAACCATAATAGCAATACTTTTAAAAACACAACTCTATTATTTACAGGGTTTCCCTGTTGCCCATCATCTTGGTCTTATATCTGTACATTCCTAATTTTATCGTCTTTGTTTTAGTTAATTGTTCAGTCTCTAAGTGCATTTTAAACATGCAAATGGGTGCTTTTTTTTTTTTTCCTTTTTGCTACCTCTTTATATCTATGGCTATCTTTTTAAGAAATTTTTAATTGAAGTATAGTTGATTTACAATGTTGTGTTAGTTTCAGGTGTACAGCAAAGTGATTCAGTTACACACACACACACACACACACACACACACATATATATATATATATATATATATATATATATATGTATATATATATATACATATTCTTTTTCAGGTTCTTTTCAGGTTCTTTTATACCTTTTATTATAGGTTTTTACAAGATATTGAATATAGTTCCCTGTGCTATAAATAGGTCCCTGTTGTTTATCTATTTTATGTATAATAGTATGTATGTGTTAATCCCAAACTCCTAATTTATCCCTTCCCCCTCTATGGTTATCTTGATAGCTATTTTGATCTAGTTTTCACTCAGAAAGACAGCTAGAGAATTCTTGATAAAAATTTTATTCTTCTCCTTTCCTGAAATTATTGTGGGTTTTTCTATAGTATCTTCAAACACCTCGAAATATTTAAAGTAGACATATCATTTTTAAAATGTTTGATGTATCTGTAAATTTCTCTTCTTGGATTTTTGCATTTTTTAAAGTTATCATTGAAATTCTAAATGTTCATCTTGATACCTATTTGTCTCTTTATTAATTTCCCCTGATACCTAGAAAACCCATTCAATTTGTCTATAGATTCGGTTATTTCTTCAACTCTGTAAATTTGTGTGTGTGTGTGTGTGTGTGTGTTTAAAGTTTCTTTAATTATATTTTCCTTTGTTTTGGCCTTTAAACTCTCTTGAATTCCAATTATTAGTATTTTTACAATCCTGGGTCTATCATATCTGGCCATCTTCTTCTTCATAATTTCTTGTTTCTTCTCAGAGTTCTGGATGAATTCCTTGAGTATGTTATTCAGTTCGTTATTTCAATTATGCAGTGTTCCATATGTTTCTCATTGCATGTAACATAGGCTAACTCACAACCCTGACTTTCAACTTTAAATATTCTTTCCTGATTTCAGATCAATATTTCACTGTCACTGTGCAAAATTTTTGTAAACCCAGAACCGGTATCTTCTGGAACAACATGCAGTGCATCTGTTTCAGAGAGTGATGTTTCTTTTGATCCTTCTGATTCTTCAGAGGGGCCCCTCTGCTTTGTACCTTTTCACAGGTCTGATGATTTACATGGCTTGCTCATTTCAGAGTGTGGCAATCACCTATGCTGGAAAGGCTTCAAGACTCTGAGGCTTTCTTCTACTTGTAGCTCCCAATCAAAATGAATTTTGACAATACAGACTTTTTGTTACCCATCTTATTTGAAGAATGACCTCCCGAACTAGCATTCTGTCACTGTAAGAATCAGCTCTGACATGTGTTCCTGTTGATTTTATGCAAACTGCATAACAGGAGTCTTAACATCATTCTGGACCATTTGTGGTCCTGGTCTGTTCTCTCCCTTTCAAGTTAAGAAGTGCCTGTGAGGCTTTATCAAGAGTCCTTCTGTTCACTTTCTAAGCTCTTTAATGAAACAAGTTGGCTTTTTTATCCTTACTTCAATTCAATCTGTACCTAATCTGGCAGAAGTAGCTTAAGGTGTATGAAATATGAATGAGAGCTATCCTTCAAACTTCTCAGCACTGATGCACGTTCTATCCAATTTTTGTATTTTATTGGTCTTTGAGATGCCTGTATAGTGGGTAAGAAAACATTCCTTGCCTGTGGTCACATGGCCCTATTTATGCTTCAGTCTGCCATTGATTTGTAATCTGACAAATAAGAGCAAAACTTTTATTGGATATCAAGCAGATTGGATGAAAAATATAATTAAGAAATTGCAAAATTTCTAGCCTGCTAACGTACACGGATGTATTGATATTTAGTAAATACAGCTTTCTTTCTTGGGTGGTGAAGAATTGGTATATTTCATTAGCAGGGAATTGTCCTGGTTGGCCTTATTTAGTGACCGCCAAAAGTTTTAGTCAATTTAGAAAGAAAGTTTCTTGTGTATTGACCCCAAGATAAAGCGTTTGAAAATCAAGTCAAATTGAGGTCTGAGGAATATCCCCAGAACTGTGCATTTCAACTTTCTCCTTTCCCCTGAGATGTGTTTGGTGGGCCTCTGCATCACAGCCCTTTAAAGACAAGCCCTGATACCATCAGTGACTAATGATCAGTCCTTGCATTGGGAGCTGAAGAAAGTACCCCAGATTCAGGCTTGCTTTTCCTAATTAAAAGTGGTTAATAACTCTTTTATTGAAACTAGATTAAATTCTTATTTGGGAAACTTAATTTAAAGTATGACCTGTCAGCTCCGTGGCACTTCTATCCCATCTCATCTCCAGCAAACTGAAGGAGAGTGAATCGTGTTTTAATATTCTCCAAAAGGACAGAGTGAGCAGGAGAATTATAAAGTCTAGAATAAAGCAAAGTGGTCACTTTCATTGGATTTGCAGAGAAATCATAAATAATGAAGCCAAACAATTTGGTTTTCTGAGTTTGTTTAGATATGTTATTCTAAAAATGTTGCTATGATATCTCCAGATGGATCATTTTTGTAATCCTAAAACTGCTGAATGGGCACCTCCTCTTGCACCCATCTGGTTTGAATCCTTCTCTCCGGCCTCATTAAAGGGTATCTCAATGCGCATGATCTCTGGCCCTGACTTCAATTCCTATCCTTCCAGAATAACTTTCAACTCTGCTTGTAAGGGGCTCATTCTGACTGGAGCAGTGTATGGCTAGGTTCATAACACTCTCTGAGATTTTGAGTCTCCCTTTGTGAGAGCAACATTTAGGGGATAGTTCTGGGAGGGGAGGCAGGCAGTGTTGCTAGGAGTCAACAGCCCTTCTGGCCAGGAGGCAGGGAGACAGCCTGGGGACACCTGTGACCTTGAAACTTTGAGAACAACTGTAATAAATAATGCTCTTAACTTTGTCTACACAAAACTCCTGTGAAGAAGGTTAAGATATCATACCTCTTTTTATAGAATTAAAAACAATAATGTGAAGAAGATGAAAAAGTCATTGCTTGGCCCAAGTCATTGCTTGGCCTCGTGGATCAATGAGAAATGAGAACAGTCCTCAAAATTGTTCCTTTTTATTCTTTTCTTTTTCTTCTTAATGCTCTTTTCTATTAACTAGATGCAAATAATAGCTATTTTAAAATAGAAAGTTATACCTTTTCAGATCCTTCACAGAATTTTTAATGAACTGGTCTTATATTCTTATGAAAATCTATTCTTAAAATGTGAGTAACATTTTTCCATTAAATATGCATAGAAGATGACACTATAATTCTACCTTTACGTATTTTCCCTTTATACAATTGTTCTGTATTTCTACTATCATGTCTCTAGCTTCAAATACACTTTCCTGGAATTCCCAATTCTTTTTATTTGGAAGTTTAAGTACCCTGTGTATGTGTTTTACCATTAGAAGTCTACTACTATTGTTTTTTGATTGATAAGCTACTTTTCTTTCCTTATTTTAGCTTTAATTTTCTTTCTGTAATTGTTCTGCATGTGTTTTTAATTTAGTTTGTTTATTTCAGTTACCTTGTTTTCATGTAAGTTGTCCATCTATGGAGATGATTACCTAGACAATTATGTTATTCAATCTACTTGATCATTTCTTGTTTTATATCAAATAAAAATTTTATATCTTGTCTATGTTTAATGATTTTTTAAAAATCAACATTTTTTCAGGCTCATATGTCATATATCCCCTAACTAGCATTTATTAAATGTCCATACTGGTACATGGAAGTTGTCATTTTCTAATGATGAAAATGTTTCTTGACTCATGTGTTTCTTTGTCATCACTTTGCTCTCATTAAAATGAAGCAGGTTAGGATGGTAAAGAATAAGGTAAATCCTGACTATGACACATAAATATGTTTCTAACGTTTACGTACTATGTATTCTCCTGGTACAGGTCTGTTTGACCAAAACATGCCCATTAGGGATTTGTTAAAACATTTTCTCAAGTGTCTGAGATATTTGTTGCTCATGATAATGTTTATTCATTCTTTGATAACCATTATTCATTTGTATATTATTCTAGAATTCTTCCTTATTTCCTAATTTATAACCATGAGTTAATAATTTTTTATTTCATAACTTCTCATAATTATGATAATGCTAATTTATGCCATTTGCATTTCCCTCCTAGATGGCCAGCTTTCTTTGGAGGCATTTTGCTCATTGAATGCTTGAAAAAGTGTGTTGTCCACTTCAGTGTGTATGTATATTCACTTGGTTTAGGGTTTCACTCAAGATTTGGGTGACTGTCAGGCCAGTAACACTTTGGAGGAAGACGTTTTGAGAAAGCAATTTGAGTTCTTTGTCCCCACTACTGTAAAAAGTCTTACAATTTCTCGAATTTCTCTCTCATTTTTTTTTTTTTTTTTTGGGGGAATACTATTTTGTTCAATATCCTTTTAAAAAATTTGGTATGAAATCATGAATGCATAGTGTAAATTCAGTTTTTTCACTAAAGTCTCAGTCATAGAACTGCTGGTTTTGTAAGGAGCAATGCATGTTTTCAAAAGTTACCAAGTGATATTACTTGGTTACACCATGTTTTACTTCACATTTAGAGGTGCCCTATTTATTAGAATGAAGGATGATATTTTGCCCAGGTAATAGTTTATTTGTGGGATTATGCATAAAATTAGCAAAGTAGAAGAATATTTAGAATTTGCATATAAATATTTAATTGATAGATGAAATAAATCTCTCTCTCATTATTATTAACTTTTCTCATTATAACATCCCCACTAATAAAGCATTTTCTATTAAACAGCCATTTTTGAGATCTTGCATATAGAATATAAATGTCCACTTTCATTAGAAAACTTAGTTACTAAGTCCACAGTGAAATGTCAATAATTATAAGACAGCCCAGATTTTTAATAAATTAATTTAAAAAACTCTTGCTCTGTGCTTCTTCCACATAATGTGTTTTTATTCAGCTAGTTGTCTCAAATACAGTTATGGCAGTGTTGCTAGAATGTTTTCCAAGAATCAGTACTTATTATGTATTAAAAAGAATTATTTTCTTCTTGTGGGCTAGTCAGATCCCAAGACTCATCTGACCCAAATTAAGGAGGCTGAGTAACCCATCACCATAAATAACGTTTTGCCCAATTTTAGCTGATGAATTATGAAATGAAACAACATTAAAAAAGAACATGAGGAAACACTGACAACTGATAAATCTTTCAGCTTTACAACACTGTATTTCTTTCTTGAGATGAGTCTACTCAACCTCTCACGTACTCCATCAATAGAACCTGTACCTTGACCTGCTTTTTCAGTGGGCAGTGATGGATTTGCACTGCTCCATCAAAACTGTTTCAACCAGGTCCCATTGTAACTGACAGCAAATGTTTCACAGCTACTGATTTGGGTTAGGGGTGAAGTCTGTGGGCTTGGATCACAGTCAAAGTAAGTGGTCCACTCAGGACCCTAAAGCATGGCTTCATTATCACTCTAATCAACTGAGCTGCCAAGTCATTGAAGCACTGATGTCTCCAGAAATCCTTTTATGGCTCTTTGATTTACTTTTTATGATGTTTGAGAGTTTTGATTAACCCTAGCAGACTCCTTTCTTGCTGTGACCTCATTTTTTCCCCTCAGGGCTGTCTTTTTCTTTATGTTGCACCGGTGAGGCAGACGAACTTTTTCAATTTTTTACAGATGGATTCAAATGGCTTCTGTAGAACCATGCTCAATAAAAATGCAAATCTGGTGCTAGTCACAGGGACATAGTCTACCTCTGAGTTAGGATCTTGATTGGCATGGCTTGGGTTTGGGATTTATGTGACTGCCAGAGGTGAATATTTTTGGCTAAGTAAATAAGCTCTACATCGGGACAATGGGATGGGACTGTGGCTTTTTCTGGAAGTCAGGTGGGAACAAAGTGAGCTGGATGTCTGTGAGGCCACAAGAAAAATATGTAAGTTTATTAGCATTTGCAAATTCCAAGTAGAGAGATAAGTCACAGCTCAATAGAGCCTTTTAATCAGAATCCTATTACCTGCAAGGAATGATTATGTATGCACTTGCATTTTCAAAGGACAAAAACAAGCAAATAAAAAAGTAAAACCACTAGTGGGCTAGCCAAGACATTTTCTTCTAATGGTTACAGAAGAAGCACAAGGCAACACCTGCCATTCCAACACATTTCACGTCCTTGCTTGAGGCTCCTTTGCTACCACCTGCTGGCCAAAGCCAATCACATGACAAAAACCAAAGACAAAGGCTGTCATTATAATCATTGCTTTCATATTACTATTCTGCTATTTTAGACCTTTATGTTCCAGCAGTTTTCTCTAATACAATATTATGGAACAAATCCAGAATGGCTATGATTTAGGATAATTTCAAGAAGAATCAATTGATACTGTAAGTTTGTGTCTGTTTTTGGTTTTCGTGATTTTTGTTGTTTTCTTAGATTTTATCTAAAAATGTGTAAGAATTGTTCTAAACCTTAGGGATGTATTAAATTTCCTATCCTCAGTGAGCTCATATTTTAGTGGAGAGATACAAAATAAGCAAATACTGTAGATTCATGTTTTAAGTGCTTTGACAGAAAGCTGTACAGAAAGTGAGGGGAAGAAGTCCCTGCTTACTTCACAGAAGAGACAAGGATTACTCTGAGTCTAAAAAAGATGAGAAACAAATTTCTGCAGGAGGACAAAGCTAGATGTGGCCATACATCTCTTAACAGGGAAGAAATGACATAGACAAATACATAGCGGGATGAGAGAATATGAGAACATTGGGTTCAGAGAGTTGAAAGTAGTAGAATACTCAAGACATTTATATACACATTTTAATGGTACATCAGGAGACTGGGGATCAGCAGAGATGAGAAAGCTCTTGGCATGCCATGCCATGGAGTGTTTATTTTATTCCAAAGAGTAAAAATCATTAAAGCAAGAAGCACATAATCAGATTTACATTATAGAAAGATTATTTTGGAACGAGTGTGGAGATTAAAGCCACACCGGAAAGAGAAATCTCATCTAGAAGGATGGTTCAATAATCCAAGTAAGACAAGACAGAGACAGGAAGACATGGGTATAATATATTTATGAAAGGAAATATTGTGTCTATCACTGCTGAGTTCCATATAATAAATGCAGTGCCTGACCCATGGTAATTGCTCCATAGGATTTTGTTGAATGTATCTTGTATAGTTTGAGGTAGCAATATAATTTTATTTTTCCCCATATAATGGGGAATGTGTGAATATAATTTGTTCCAGTATCATCTATGGAATTGTCCCAAGTGATCTGCAAAGTCACCCGTATCATGTATCTTTTCCTTCGTGTATAGGTTAGTCTAACCTTAATTCTGTTTCATTGGCCTCATTCTAATCTCCATGCTTCTCTTTTTTGTTCTTTTTAAAAAAAAAAAAATTTTTTTTTTCCATTTTCCTGTCTCTCTGTGCTGATCTCTGGATCATTTCTAAAGATCTAGATTTTTTTTTTAACCTTCTCTCGTCTCAGAGTTCTGTTGTTGTTGCTGTAGTTGTCGTTTTGGTCTCCATCTTCAATATTTTACAGAAACAGCCTACCCCAATTAACTAATTCTTTCATTACCCATATCTAATCTGCTGTTTATCCTGTCCATTGAATATTTTAATGTCAATAATTTTATGTTTAGAGTTCTGTTTTATTCTCTTTCAATTCTGCCTACTCATTTCTAGACTTCTGTTAGTGTTTGATCACTTTAAGAATTCATATTTTAATTTTCATGCTTTTAGATATAATCATTTTATGTTCTTTTCTGGAAATGGCAATATCTGAATTTCTTGAGAATCTTAATCAGTTTTCGTCTCTTGATGTTCACTCATGGTGATTTGTATTCTTGTGTATTTGTTGATTCTTTTGCTCGAGCTCATAGTTGGTACATCTTTCCCATTGGAAATCTGAGGATCTAGATGTTGCTTCTCTTGTAAGTGATGAACACACTGCACATGAGACCACTTTTAGTTCTCTTCCAAAATTAAAATTTGCTGCTATACTGAAGTTGAACATTGAATCGTGATAGTGATTATAATAGGCATTTGCCCTCAGGACAATCCAAGGTCTAGCTTCAACTCACTTTTTTTGTTTCCATTTTTAATTCTTGCCTGAAACTGCTTTCAATACAGATGACTTCCGGACTGTCACTATACTTATCTTTCTTTGACTTGACCTTTGAGCAGAATGTGTTAGTTCTGTATCCCCTTCCTCTACCTTCTTTCTCAAAATATTCTCTCCCTGTGGCTTCTATGACATTGTATTTTTTCCCCTCATGCCTTTCTAGCCACTTCTCAGGGTCTTTTGGACTATTTTCCCCCTGATTCCTGACCTTTAAATATTGTTGTATGGAGATTCTCCCCTCTATATTTCTCCTTCTTATACATAATATCGAAGCAAAACTCATCCAAAACTATGAAATTGATGCCAGTGATTTTTATCTTTATTTGTGGTTTAGTTCTCTTTATTGAGGTCTTTATCAGTTATCTATTGTTACATGACAAATGACCCCCAAACTTGGCAGCATAAAACAACAAGAATTTTTATTCTCACACAGTATCTGAGGATCAGGAATTTGGGAGCAGCTTAACTGGATGTTATGGCTCCAAGTGTCTCAAAATATTACAAGAAACCTGTTGATGGGGATTTCAGTTATCTGAGGACTTGATGGGGGCTGGGGATCTGATTCCACGATGGTTCACATGGCTGCTGTCAGAGGCTTCATGTCCTTGTCATGTGGACCTGTCCTCAGTGTTGCCTGAGTTGCCTTAAAACACGGCTGCTGATTTCTTCTGGTGTGAGTCACCCAAGACAGAGCAAGGAGGGAGGCCATGATACTTTTTATGATCCAGGTTCTGAAGTGACGTATAATTATTTCTGCCATATTCTGTTGGTCACACAAACCAATGCTGATAAAATGTGGGAGGAGATTGCAAAAGGGTGTGAATATCAGGAGGCAGAAATCACTGGGGGCAGTCCTAGGGACTGGCTACCTCAAGTTCCAAATTTCATGCATATGCTTAATTTATCTAATAGGAACCTTAAACACAGTAAGTATAAACAAACCCATTATATTCTCACTCAAACTCTTTACACTGTATCAAAACTACCATCATTACTCCTCCTCTGATAGACTCAATCCGATTGAATGACACCACCATCCACCCAGCTACTTAAGCCAGAAACCTGGAATTACCTTTAATATGTTCTTCCCTTCACTCTATTGATGTATCATCTAAATATTTTAAAAATCCACCTAAATCATTTATGCCATTTAATTTCCCTGGTTCAGGTCACCATCATCTCTCACCTCTAACACTGATACCTCTCTCTCTCTTTTTCTCATTCTTGCTCTTTCTCTCTCTCTCATTCTCTCTCATTCTATCCCTATCTTATAATCCAGCAGAGTATTTATTATAAAGAAGAAATGGAACCATGCCATTTCAATGCCTAAAGCTAGGATCAAATTAATAAGTCTACCACAAATGAAAAATACATTATTCTGGATAATGAAAGGGGAATAAAATTGGCAATGGTTGGCAGTGCAATAAGCTTCCAAATGAATCTAAAAGCCTTCTACACTGTTGGTGGAAAATGAAGACTTGAGTTAGTTTTGCTTCAGTTGGATTCTGAATATAACCCCCCAATAACCCTATATAGTTGCACCATCATTCTCCAACAGTGAATAATGGCATTTCAACTGGTATAAATCAGCTACTTAAGAATGGTGCATAAAGAAAAACACAACAAATATCCATGGAGAGAGTGCCCTTCTTTTTGCAATATAAATCATTCAAGAGGGCAATAGTTGCCAGAAAAATGACATGATTTGCTTTTCAATCAAGAATAGATGAAAATGCTCTTCAACTGAGAATAGATGAAAGTGCAATAAAAATAAGATTACTACATATTTATTACATTTTCATAGGGGACATCAGTATTGGGCCAAAACAATGTCCATGCTCCTATTCTTTTCTACCTGCTGTTTCTACCTGCATTTCCTTCAATATTTACAGATATTAAAAAAGGAGAAAAAATAGAAATATTCATAACAAAAGATCTTGTGTATATGGTATAGGTCACAGCACTATGTTATTTACACAAGCTTCCTCAATATTTAACATTAATGACATTGCCAGTGTGATATAATGAGCCAGGAGAATAGAGTAATTATGTAGCCTTGGTACTAGACATAGACAACTCTCTTATATGAGTCAAAGAATTAACCAACATTAGATCTGGAGAGACCCTAAGGTTCCCTAGTCTCACTGTCTCATTTCATAGGTGAGGAAATTGAAACTCAAGGAAAACTTTACATTGTAAAATTTAGACAGGAAATAATTACAAACAAGAAGGCTAACTTCATAAGTGTACTTAATATCAAAGAACCAATGGCCTAAGAGAAATCTATTATAGTATTATATAATATAGAGAAATTAAAATTTGTAGTCATATCATATTTTATAAAGGTGTCCAAAAATAATAATATTTATAAACAACACTCTAATCAAAATAGCAGTAGGTATAGGAAGCCCTGGGGTGTATGTAGAATGGGCCAATACTTAGTAAAATGATTTAAAATTATGATTACTGAAAATATTTCTGATGGGGTAACAAAGCAATAAAAAGTAAATATGAGTTTATTTCAGCAAACTATAAAATAAATTCAACCACTTATCTTTGGAAATAAGTACCACATACACTGGTGATCAACTAAGCTGAAAAGTTGAAAATGGATAATGTTACCTAGATAAGAAAACACAGCTAAATGGTAAGGCATTACAATATAAGAATCAATCAGGAAACTGTAAATTTACCAGAGAAAATAATTCTGTGATGTGGAATTTATGATAATATTTCAAGTTATTTCACAAATAATAATCCTAGATATGCTACTTGGGAACATATAGAAAATGAGATGAAAGACAATACACACTTTTTATATATTACTAAATAAAAGCTACATTATATGATTTTTACATGCAGTATTTGTTATCATGCTCTGTGCATGGTACTTAAATATTAAATATCATAAAACATACTCTCATTCAACTAATACTTCATTCATTCATAAGAAATGCTCCCTAAGCCTTGTTTCCAGCCTCCACTTCCAAAGCCAAAC
Source organism: Balaenoptera borealis (assembly GCF_965194805.1). Lineage (NCBI taxonomy): Eukaryota > Metazoa > Chordata > Mammalia > Artiodactyla > Balaenopteridae > Balaenoptera > Balaenoptera borealis. The sequence continues at coordinate 27,871,729 of NC_138877.1, forward strand.
TCATCCACATCATCTTTAAGCCAGCTCCACCTCTAAACCTGTATAATGTTATTGAAGATTTAGCCTTTTATTCAGGCTTAGTCACTTGGAGCCAACTTTTCTCTTCCTTTAACTGTATCATGTGAGTTTTGGAGATCCTATCCCTCATCTTTTCTCTCATATGTATCTTTTCTTTTGATTTTTACACTATTTCAGGTCCTAATTACTTATCTCTTATCGTCTCAATTCTTCCTTATACTTCCTACTCTCAGGTTCGTAGACCCAGAAAGTCAGAAAGTTCTAGTGGCTATATAGTTTCATGCAAAACAAAAAAGTCAACACATTTGTATCCAATAGTTACTGGATGCCATAACTAGAAATGTAATGATGAGCCGTAAGAATTGCTTTATCTTTATTCCAGTGCATCACCTAAATGTAACTCAATCACCCTCCTTTCACTGCCTCTTTTAGTGCATTTTGCACTTCTGCTGATATTGTCGTTTGCTTCGTACTGTAATTCTCTTCTCACATGTCAAATTCATTTCTTGAGAAATTAAATAATCTAGTCAATATTTTTTGCTACCTGCTCGGTTCTTTGTACCTGTCTCCCTCCTAGGCCACGGCCCATCAAACAGAAGAGCTGCCCTTTGGCATATGGCCACTGGTTTAATCCCCTGTGAGAAAAGGAAGGAATTGCAAGGTTCACAAAATGGTCCTCTGTGCTTCATAAATGGTCCCAGGCTACTCCTTTAGCAGTTTTAGTTTTCTTCAGTGCTTAGTAGGGAAAATGCTTTCATAACAGGAAAATGATAGTTCCATTTACAAAATGTAGGGAAGAAGCAAATGGCAACATGCTGATTTTGAAGTGCTTTAGGGATATTTGAGTTGAATAAGCTATAAAGTAGTTGGAAACATGGGTCTGGATTTTAGGAGAGGGGTTCGGACATTCAAGATGGAGAAACACATTTGAAAGTCATCATGGTGTTAATGATTTTGGGCATTGTATGTAAAGGAGATTAGTCCATATTAATTAGTCCATATGAATGTCTTAAATATTAGGTCAAGAATGTAGAAGGATGTAACTCTGGGAACATCAGAAAAATAACAGCCCAGTAAGGAGGCTGGAAAGAATCAGTCAGAGAATTATGAGAAAAGCAAAACTTATTTTTACTATATGCATTCTCAGTATGATGGAGTCTTCTGTAAGAGTTTTCAGACTTATTTTTTTCTATCTTCTTTTTCTCTTTATATTTCCTATATATATATTCCAATACTTTAGATTTCCAACTCTTACCCAATTATTTCTCATGCTTCCTGCAATGTGTACTATCCTTGTGCCCATAATTCTCTTCTCTCTGGCTCTACCTATTGAAATTTTATCTTGCAATACACGTCTCCGATTTGCTATCTGAACCTATTTGTTGAGCTTACTTTACTTTCTTTTCCCTATGATTTATATACTTTTCTTATCCCTTTTCCAGTTTTTTAGTTTTCTTGAGAACACAGACAGTGTTTTTTGGTTGTATGTCTTCTGTTGCTGGTACCTAGTAGGTGTTCAAAAGGACTTTTTTGGGCTGACAACAATAACATCCATTCTGCCTAAATCACTGTTCACTCTGTCACCTTTCCTCTTTACTCTTACTCCCCTATCTCTTAGTGGAAGAGCATCTTTGAAATGTGAACATATATACCTTTCCAAGAAAAAGCTAGAGAAAGAAAAAAGGCGAGTCTTCTTAGGTTGTTGTTTGGTCACAATCTGAGAAGTGATTATTTTGTTTTCTTATATAAAGTTGCAGAAACGTTTGGTAATAAAAATACTTTCCATGCTCCTTCTCAGTCTACTGTTACATGTTATTAAAGCAGGTTGAACATCAGGATTTTTTTTCTTTTCTTTTTTCTGACACAGAGTGCATGCTAAAATTAATGAAAAAAATGAAAACCTTTTGGACTGGCCCACACTTCTAGTAATTGCATGATCAAGAGTTGAAATTATTATGGTAACTTAAAATGGTCTTTATCAGACTTTCAAAAGTTTTATTTAGAGAAGTATCTATGATAGAGGCTTCAATACATCCTTAGGATCTTATTGCTTTCTCTTTCTTTTCTTTTCTTTTTTTTTTTTTTCTAGAGATAACAGTCCCTATTCCTAACAGCAATAACTTGCAGGACAGGATGGTAATTAATTTTGATTTGTATGTAAGTATGTGTGTGTGTGTATGAAACAGAAAGTACAGAATAGCAAGCCATATAAAAGTCCCTACACAACAGACTCTCAGCCATTAACCATTTTACTGTTACCTGCCAATGGTGCATCATCTAAATTTGTTTTGTTTGCAATAGCATATATCTAATCTTTAACACATTCTTCCACTTGTCTCTTTCTACTGTTTGCATTCTAATCAATTAAGGTTTTCTACAGAACTGTCTCCTAATTTTCCTCTATCCATCTTTACTCCATAAAGAATGATCTATATAACAAGGTGGAAACCCATGTTTATATATGAATAGCCTTGTTTTATCCTGGTACTTGAAACAGGTCCTTCATTTTTCTTTAAGTTTCCTTATCTCGGACTGAATTTTCCTCACATCCAGCACTTAGTGGTGCTTCCTATCATTCCAAGCAAGCCAAAACACAACTTTCAGAGTATTCACAATCATAAATAAAATACCTTTAGTGCTCATCAGGCCATTTTGTGATACTATTTCATCCATATATCCTTAATGACTCCAGGTGATAACCAATGTTATTGTGAGGCACCAAGCACCTAAATAAACCTTTCAGTGTCATAAACAATTTCTGTGAATGTGATTCCTGCCCAAATAACTGAAAGCCACCTGGATATCTCAGCTCCATGGCTCAGATCCCCTATCACTCCTTTATTACATATATTTTCCCATGTATGTTGGTATAATCTCTATATGCCAGCAGCTTGGAAATTTGAGTTGTCAGTCTCTCCATGGGTTGATTAGAGTTGTTACTGGCAGTCGTGTTTGAGTGTCTTAAAGTTCCCTGTGACAGATCTTGATGTATTTTAATTATAGCCTGCATGTATGAAGAAGGGCCATTTCATTTTTATGAGAAGCAATGTATTATCTGTATAAAACTGACCTTGTGCTAGAAAAGAAAGAATGAAAAAAGCTTAGAGAACACAAGGAAATTTTTAGGGGCATGAGCCTATTTTTCATGGAAGAGACTCATTAGTGAAATGTCCTCTAAATATTCCTGTTGCTCAGTTAAGGATGACGTTTATTCTTTTCAGTCCCAGCTTCGATTTGCATCCTTAAGTAATAAAAATGTTTGAAGGACCATATGATTTTCTTTCTGCCCCGTCAGAAGGATCATCACAGACAGAGGTGACCCTGGGCCAGACAGAGAACTGGGGCTTCCTTTTCACTTTTCCTGTAATCAAATCCCCTGGATAATATTCCTGATGCCAATAAGATAACCTTTCTTCCTTCCTAAGACCTTCTAGAGCATTAAAGACTGTTCCCAAGGGAATTTGGTTAAAAGGAGAAGAAAATCTTCTCTTTGTTTTCTTTTCCTTTGCTATTTTTGAGATTACCTCGCTCATGTTTTGTTTCACCTTTTTCGTTTTCCCTTCTGTCATCTCTTTGATGCAACACTAGAGTCACATGGGAATCGGTTCAATGGACTAAATGGCCTTAAAATTCTGGATGGTAAATTGTGCCATTTGATAACTTCAACTCTTAAGAAAAAAGACTCTCCTTAAAATAAGGAAAAAATAGTTCTATCTCATACAGAGCTGATGTTGCTGGTTTGTTTAAAGAATTGAATGCTTAGAAAAGAGCACATTTTATAAATGCCCAGTTGTCAAAGAACTCCAGGAAGAGACATTAGTTTTTGGAGAGTAGGGGAAAATTGCAGAATTTTCCTTTCATCTTTCACAAGCATTCCTGTTTTAGCAGTGTTGTCATGGGGTATTCCAAGTGCTAGGTTAATATAGGCACTGTTTGAAGGTTTTAAAGAAAGTTTTCCAAACTAGTGCAGAATTTTATAAATAACATGAATGCAAATGCGTATTAGATGACTGATTTGATAAAATGCTGGTGTTTCTAAAATGATACAAAGCAACTACATAGCGAAATTCAGTATCTTTTTTGTTCCCTACTCGTATCATTGAAAATATTTGTATTTTTTGAATGTTAAGATTATCAGAGGGGGGAATGATGGTTTATTTTCCTTATGCTCCAAATAAAGACTTTCATTTTCTGAAATCAGAAATTTAGAAAGATCATCGCCAAGGATCACTGAACCCCGTAGGCACCAAGTATGAGATTTTTTGATTTATTATTATTACTATTCAAAGTGGTAACTTTTTTGAGGAGTAATTTTATACTTGCTGTTTCTAAAAAAATATTTCAGAAATACATTAAGAAATAAGTAAAATGTACCTGCATTCCTAGGACCCAGAAATAACCGTTTTATCATTTGTTTGCATATTCTTATAAATGCCATATATAGATAGATTATAAATTAGATGAATAGATAGATAGATGATAGATAGAAAGAAAGAAAATATATACATTTGCACACATACATATTATTTTCAACAAAATTGTGCTTGTAGTAGGCATACTTTTTAGCTGATTTTTTTAATGTTATGTCATTCTGAGTCACTCTCTGCAGATCTCCTTATCAGTAAATATAGTTCCTATGCTGCCCGGCCTCCAGCTTCTTCCTCTGGGACTCCATGCCTGGTCGAGCATCTGTGAAAGTCTCTTCCCTGACCAGCTGCTGCGAGACTAACCAGACCTCAATACAAACAAGCATTAGCTTTAGAGCAGTGTTTCCCTAATCATCAGACAGACAATTCTGCCCCTTAGGGCAACATCCCAAGTTCAAGGGACTCACAGGCTTGCCTGTGGTGGCTGTGGTCACCCTGGATGGGGACAGAGATGGAAAGAAGCATCCAGCACTTTCCTCACCCAGGGATCTGAGTCTAGTCTCCGCAGGCAGTCGTTGTGTCAGGAAAGCACCAAAAAGCGTGGTTCAGGAACGGTTCTACCTGCAAGAGTAGGGCTGTGTGGCCATGAATGGAGCGATTACTGGTTCCCTGTGAACAGTTAAAGCCTGAAGAGCTTCTGAATCACCTGGAATCCTTCCAGTTAAAGAGTTTGGGTGTGGGGAAGTACCGGAGGTTTCAGCAATTATGTTATTAGCCTGGCATAACCTAATAGGAATTTGTGCCAGAGAGTTGGATGTAGTTATCATTACTTTGAACATATTCATTGATTTTTCTTCCTCCATTTAGCCGACACTGGGAGAAAGAACTGACACACCATCAGGAACTGTTAGGAAGAATCATGACAGTGTTGGCAGATGATTGAGATCATTCATCCACTCATTCATCTACTCACTCAAGCAAATATTTAGTGAGCCATGCACCAGGCTCTTTACTAGGCACAAGGAATCAAAGGTGCATTTTGTTGCCTGCTGAATTCCCTTGAAGTTTGGAACAGCAGGTGTACTTTTTAATATATTGAAGTCAGTTGCTAGTGATGCCAAGAGTGTTAAATATAAAAGAAAGTTTAGGATATATCTAGAAATAACATTGCTGTGGTCAGCAAAACCTACTGACATGAAATTCTCATTTAAGTACATGCATATTGGGAATCTGGGGCATACACAAATAAAGCATTCACCTGATACATTTCAAAAACTGCCTTCTGAACTATTTAATTAACAACCTATGAAAAATATACTCTTGAGACCTAAGTGGATAATAGATGTCACCTTTGTTCAATAAAAATGCTTTGCTACCCGTAAAAGTTAATTTTAAAATGAACAGTCAGCATTTGCAACAAGCTGTCTCTCTGAAAGTTCCACCTATCCTGGTGTGACACAAATAATGAAGAAGGGCAACATTTACCCTCATTGCTACGGCGGACAATTTTATTTATCATTGACTCATAAGGTGTAGTGTTGTCTCCAGAGAATGAAGATTGACAGGGCAGATGGCCTTTATCATTCCTAAAGGTCTCTTTAGTAAATGACACACTAATTCTTTACTACTTTCATCTATCTACCCTTCCCATGCAATTAAAATTTGGTGACACATTTTTATGGTCACTAAACGGGCATAAATTAGCATTAATTGGGGGTATTGTAAGGTAATTCCCTAATCGAGAAATTACATGCAGATGGGAGGAGCACAAAGATTACTAATAAAGTTCTCAAAATCACCTCTAACAGTTTCACAGCAAAGAGGTTATGCTCCTCTTTCCATAGGCTAGGTTTTGCAAGAAAAAAAAAAAAAAAAACAATGATGAATTTTTATATTGATGTTATGTTTCCAGACATTCATAATCTGTCTCCTCACATTCTCTGCCCCCAACAAATATACTATCCAAGCCTGAGACACATAGATCTTTGGTAAGGAACACAGGCTCTTTGGATTAATTAATTCATTAGTTAATCAATAGGAGACATGCCTCCTAGGCTTGCATTCGGGGTGCCAATATCTAAAGATGTTTATGCAGAGCATAATGGCTTCAATAAGCCATTAGGTGAAAACCACAATGAGGCATTAAAAATGCTTTGCAATTAGATCAGAGGCTAGCTGTCATCCTTAGGAAATTCCCTCCTCCCAATATCCACGGTATCAATTTAAACTGCCGTTATCAGATGGGCAAGAATTATTTCTACCTTTTAGCCTTCTTGTGGTTTTATGAAACGGAAATGGCTGACCTCCCAAATACTCATTCCATGCATCGCTATTAGCAAAAGGAAATTAATATTAAATCCAAGGTTTATGTTCCCACACACACACAGAGGGGTGGGATGGAGAAGCTTTTTAGAGAGAGAAAATGAGAAAGTAGGGGGCAAAGCCTAGTAGGGTATGTTATCCCGATGTATCCCAGCACTCACCCAATTACCATGTGACTCAGTTTCCAAATCGACAAAACGGAAGTATCACTGAACTATGCCATGGAAGGCAGTAATATCATTTTTTTTTAACAAAGTGCTACTTTCACGTGTTCAACGAATATTTATTGAGCACCTATAGGGTGCCAAATGTTGTTCTTGACACCCTAGTTAGAGTAGATGGAGCAAAGAAGAGGATGACACTCTAATAAGCTCACCTTGACATTTGTGCCCAGTACACCTGGAAAATCCCAGCCTTTTTCTGACCCATCTTCTACTCTTGTCTGCATGCCTGCTCTTGCCCCTTTAACAGAATGATTAATGGTCAGCTGCATTTATATACTGTTTTCTCAAACCCTTCCCTTTCAAAGCTATGCAAATTGTATACGTATAGGGTACTCTGGAAGTTCAGGAAAGGGAGTGGTGATGAAGAGGAATCGGCGTGGTGCCTAATTCTCCTTTACAAAAATTTACTCTGGTCTCACCTCTTCTCCATGGTCATTCTTTTTACCTCAGCAAGTAGGAAAGAGATTAAATAATTTTTCTTAGCTGCTACCTTCTTGACTTTGAATAATAAGCAAATCTCTCATTTGAAGCAGTGAATTGGGAATATTATACATGTGTCCATTCTTCAGACACCCCTAATCTTGTGTCATAAAAAGTTTTGCATTAGCTAGTAGTCTTATGTAAATTCCAAATGCTGATTTCAAGGTTTGTCCCTCAAACAGAAGTTCTTATACATAAAAGGAGTCTCTGTGCCTTAAAATCTTTCGTTCTGTCCACTTTTCAAATCAGCTGGCTTAGTGGAGCTCTTGTAACTCTTTGATAAGATTTTCATCACTTGTAACCTTTATACCTTTTAGAATATCATGCATGATGCTGAGTCCTTTCCTTGTCAACAAGAAATAGCAGAACTGGTTTCTGCTGCCGAATACTTCATATTAAAATTCACAATATTTAATGTTTCTTAGGGAAGAAATTGGTACAACATCTCTATGGCACATCTGCTGGGTATGGCTGTCAGTTATTATAATAGGGTTTCTAACAAATGACAAGTCAAAGCCTTGACTTTCAAAGCCCTTATGCAGAGTGTCAATCATTTACTCCCTGCCTGTTCAAATGATCGTTCTTCCAAGAGCACATTTAAGGTGTGTGTGCCCTGACTTTTCACCAAAATTCTTTCTGTCCTCATTTTATCTTGTGGAAAATCTCCACTGTCATCGGAATGTGAAAGGACAAAAATGACCAATTTTGAGTAATAATGAAGCATTTTTAACGATAGCGTTAGGTGTTCTTGGTTATAAATTCTGAGCGTGGCTGCTTGTCATCTGTTCTGTCCCTTACTGCCACCCCCCACGTATACTTCCATCTAAATAGTCTGTAAACTTCAGATAATTGTTTACATTGGGAGTCCCTATCAAACTGAGAGAGTTTCACCTTTAAAGTTAAAAATGGAAGCAAATAGATAAAGAATGGAAATAAATAGAAGTTATGTGTGTCTTACTTAGCAACCTTAAAAAATTATTTGGTTCACTAGGATTCTGAAACAAATCAGACAATCAATAGCCATAATTATTTACAGTCAATATTACATATCGTGTTAGTTATGGTTACTGGAGTCTGAATACAAATCTGGACCTTGAGAAAGAAGGTGTTAATTTTTGAAAACTATTTCTGCAGATGAATCAAGTGATTATGTAAATAAGGAACCATACTATATTTTTAAAAAAAACACATACTTTTACTCTTACTCCCTTTCCACTAATTGACTAGCATTGAGCAAATACTTTACATTTCAAATAGTGAATAATTTATATACTAATTTTGTGCATCCTTAAAAAAGTAAATAAATTTGAAATCAGGAATATAATGTCTTCCTTTCTTCTTTCCTCCACAAACATTCATTCAGTGCCTACTACGTGCTCAGTACTAGAAATGCATGGACTCTTGCCTTGCACCTTAGCAGAGATAGAGATTTAAAACAGAAATGATGTTAAACACTGAACACTGTTCTTAATAGCTTTGCTTGTATCTTTCTTTCCTGGAGGTGATTTGAAGGTGGTTTGGACAATTCAGACATAAAAATTAAATGTTCTACCCAGTAACACAGAACTAACAATCATTCCTTGCAAATGTACCACTTCAACTTATTGTCCCCAAGAGATGCACATCTTGGATCCAGGAACTCTTTATTAAATATATAATCTATTTCATTTAGTTGGCTCACTAGGCAGTAAAATCCCTGGCCTCATTGTCTTTTATATTTCTTGGCTCTCAGTAAACACTGGATAATAAGCAAGAGGAACAAGCTGAAACAACGTATTGATGAGGTTCCCGCCATGCTACCTCAAAATATGGCACTTTGGCATTCTGAATATCTTAAGCTAAAGGAGTTTCAGAAAAAGGCAGAAGTAGGAAGGCCACTCTGACCTCCTCACCATTGCCCTCACTCTAGTCCTTCTTCCCTAAAAGCAGGTGATGTCTCCCCTGTGAAAGTCTCCCATGGTATCCTGCTTGTACCAGGAAAATAGAAGGCATCCTTATCACCAGAGACAGGGAATTTAGGGCCCGGGGAATTTATATATTTGTATAAACAAATACAGTTAAACTAATCCTTATCCTCCCAGTTACTTTTGCACCACTTACTACCTCTAGCCCAAACCCCTTTTTCTTGTCAATTCTTTACAAATTTATTGTTTATTTGTCTAAAAGGCATACAAGCTTCCTGTTCTGGTTACTTCTTCAGATCTTCATTCTCTTGTGAAGGCTCCCATGTACCTGTAAATACTCAATAAATGTGTAGGCTTGTCTCCTGTTAATCTGTCTCTGTCAGGTTAATTTTCAGACCCAGCCAGGAACCCTAAGAGGGTCAAGGAAAACTTTTTCCTCTCCTATGCTGTTCTATAATCACTAAATTTAACCTTTACAAATTTGATTTCTACTTCTGAATTTTCTGAGTCTAAGATTCAAATCAGGAGTCCCAGACTCCCGCAAAGAAACTTCTTTTCTTGCAAAAGTATTCACAAAATACCTAAAGAGAAGCCTTCAGCCAAACTCTGTGGACTCTAGAGATTTAAAGACAATCTGGAAAACACTTTTTTGCCTTCTTATCTAAACCAACCCTATAAACCTCATGAGGTTTGGCTTTCACTAATGTTTACTCTTTTTCCTTGGTGACAGGCAGCAAGTACTGCCTCAGGAAGAACTAAGTATGCTTTCAGCATGTATTAAGAAATAACTATTTATTTACAGATATTTCTGAGAGAGTGGGTGAGCAGAGAAGGGAATAGAAAGAATTGGGTGTCTCTTGCCAGAATCTGACAGCTTGAACTTTATGAAAGATTAAAAGTAAAATTATATATATATATATAATATATATATATATATATATATATATATATATATATATATATATATATATATATATATATACAGTCACGGATACCTTGGTTTATGGTGTGAAAAAAAATCCTTTTCATCCTCAAAAATCTTCCCTAGAAATGAATAAAAACTCCCTTAATTTAACTGAGAGAAGTTAATTATGCAAATCAACAGGAGATTGACCCTGCCATGAATTTTTAATAATATACTAATTGCCTGATAAGGAAATCAAATTAGGCTTTAGTGGTAAATTTTTGTCTGAGTGTGGTGGGAGTTACAGAATCAACTCTGTTTTACAATACTGCTCCTGGAGCTGATATTTAGTTTGTCAGATGAAAATACTGGTCTATCTTTTGGCATGTGTTCTCTTGATTAAGTATTGACTTTTAAAATTACAAGAAGTCCATCTCAGCTCTTTTCTAATGATCTCTAAAATGAATCCCAGTTGTCTCATCTGCTGGTTTACAAAACTGTAGAACAGTGACAATTGGTTAACCATGAAAGCCAAGTGCGGATGACTTTTTCCCTTAAGCATAAGTAAGTAAAACAAAATTGTTCTTATACAGTCCAATTGGCACACAGGAAAAAGGGTCATTTGCCTGGTGGGTTTTTGTTATGGAAGAGCTACTTGGAACTTTGAATAACTTTTGCAGGGTACAAAACCCTTCTCAGTCATATTTCTGTAAAATATTTTTTCTCCTTATTCTTCCCTTACTTCAAGAATCTTAGAAAACAGATCAAAATAATTTCAGATAGAAGAACATCTTGACTTCTTTAATGGCAAAAGATTTTTTTCCTCTTACTGTAAAATCAAGACAATAAGTGGAAGGAAAATCTTAAACCTAGATTTATAATAGGCAAATTTTCCAGGAGACTTAATATGAAAATACATTGAAGAGGAACATTTTCTTTTGCTAAATTACTCTCACTTCATCATGACTATTTTCTTAAAAATGCATATTCCATTTTTGAAAAACAGCTAAGCAGTGGAAGTAGCTGATATTGCAAAGTGATTGGTTACTATTCCACAAACAGTTATGGAGGTCTACTTAGTGGAAAGGCAGGATATTCAGCAGTAGTGATAAGAGTGAACTTAAAGAGGGGAAAGGTATCAAATACGTTTGCTGAAGTCATGGAGATTACAGATTGACAGAAAGACAAATACTTGCACATAATCAATTAAACAATGAAAAACAGGCAAAGTACTAGGAGTAGAAATATAGGTACTGTGGAGCTATATTATGGGGGCTTACCTAAGCCTGGGGACTTAACTTTTCTGAGCAAATTACATAAAATTTCAGACCTGAAGGACCTGTCATTTTTGCTAGATAGAGAATAAGAGGAAAAACACTCCAGCTTGAGGGAACAGAATATGTTAAATCTGATGTTGAAGCCAGCAGGACATGCTGATGAAAAAGACAAGTCCTATGTGTCTGGAATGTGTAGTACAAAAATGAAGAGAAAGATATGAGGCTAAGAGAGACCAGAGAAGCGAGATCACACATGATCTTGTAGCGACAAAGTTTATGTTTAAGCATGGTTTGGTATCAATTTAAAAAAATAGTATTTTCTAGTTCAGAAAATATCCTTAAACATTCATATTGGCAAATAATTTTTGAATAATACAATTTTTACATAAATTATTCTTACTATCCAGACCTTATATGTTTTTCAAAATATTTATTCAAATCAGAAAGGTTAGGGTCTCCTTAAGCTTCAAAGCCCATCATTTGCATATTCCTTTCTTGACTTACAATATTATGATAAGACCTTTTTTTTTCACAAATGATACCTTCTTCAGTTCATCCAGCTAATGCCTTGGGAGATTTGTAAAGACTAGTACTCTGGAAACCATGGAGTTGGGGAACAGAGTGTACTCCCTTTGAGGTTCAGTTACCTTATTTGTAAGAAATGCAAAATATCTTCCTTTCAGAGTCACTATGAGTCTTGTTAGTAGGTTAGATAATGGCCAATACTTACTATATGGCAAATACTGTTCCATATGCTGCTCAGGTAAAATTAAGTTCTTTTATCCCTATTACAACACTATGAGGTAGGAGTTATTAACCCCATATTCCTGATGAGTGAAATGAAACAAGCTTCATAAATTGTTCCAGATTAAACAGCTAGTGAATAGCAGAACTGGGACTTGAACCACCTCACTTTACTGTCTCTGGCACATAGTAGAATAATAATGATATACTGTTTCTCATCAAAGGTATCTAATATCTATAAATTTAATTTGTGCATTTTATTAATGCTGATCTGTTTTAAATAAACAATCTATTTATTGGCTGATCAAATATTCTGACACATCATTTATCCCTTCTGGCAAGTTAGCAAAGAACATTACCAAATCCTTGGATGGTTCAGTGAGGTGAGAGCCTTAGGCTGTTGTTTTAAATGGTCCAAGGGGATGCGACGAGTCTGACAATAAAAGTTTGAGAATCAGGTCCCAAACTTCCCAGAGGAAGCAAAACTGTGAATGTTGGAAATCAGATATGAAAACATGAAAAATGTCTCAGAGTTCTATTAACAGAGGCTGCAAACAATAATTTTTATTAAACAGAGAAGACAAAGGAATGAAAGTCCTGAGATCTTGGGGTTACCCTGAGGATCAGGTGAGTTAATTAATTAACATCTGGAAAGTGCTTAGAACAGTTCCAGCAATAGAGCCAGTGCTCAATAATATTACCTATCATTATTACCTTTTTTGGCATTGAATTTCATCCATCTCTTTTTGTAAACAGGACCTTTCATTACTGTGGGAACTAGAGCAAATTGTTTTCTTTTGCTTACTCTAATAACCTATGCTCTTGGAAAATCAAGCAACTGTAAATGAAATTGTGCTATAAGAAAATGGGGGTCTAAGATGCCTAGTCAAAGACTTGCCATAGAAAATGGACAATTATTGCAGGAGAGAGGCATTCCCTGACCTGGTAGAAGATTTGCAACTTAAAAAAAAAATCATCCTCAGAATATCTACAAACAATAAATGCTGGAGAGGGTGCGGAGAAAAGGGAACCCTCTTACATTGTTGGTAGAAATGTAGATTGATACAGCCACTATGGAGAACAGTACAGAGGTTCCTTAAAAAACTAAAAATAGAACTACCATATGACCCAGCAATCCCACTGCTGGGCATATACCCTGAAAAAACAATAATTCAAAAAGAGTCATGTACCACAATGTTCATTGTAACACTATTTACAATAGCCAGGGCATGGAAACAACCTAAGTGTCCATCAACAGATGAATGGATAAAGAAGATGTGGCACATATATACAATGGAATATTACTCAGCCATAAAAGGAAATGAAATTGAGTTATTTGTAGTGAGGTAGATGGACCTAGAGTCTGTCATACAGAGTGAAGTAAATCAGAAACAGAAAAACAAATACCATATGCTAACACATATATATGGAATCTAAAAAAAAAAAAAAAAAAAAAAGGTTCTGATGAACCTAGGGGCAGGACAGGAGTAAAGATGCAGACATAGAGAATGGACTTGAGGACACGGGGCAGGGGAAGGGTAAGCTGGGGTGAAGTAAGAGAGTAGCATTTACATATATACACTACCAAATGTAAAATTGATAGCTAGTGGGAAGCAGCTGCATAGCACAGGGAGATCAGCTCGGTGCTTTGTGACCACCTAGAGGGGTGGGATAGGAAGGGTGGGAGGGAGACGCAGGAGGGAGGGGATATGGTGATATATGTATACATATAGCTGATTCACTTTGTTATAAAGCAGAAACTAACACAACATTGTAAAACAATTATATTCCAATAAAGATGTTAAAAAAAAATCCAACTATAAAAAAATAAATAATAAATAAATAAATAAAATCAACTTTGAGATTTTCATTTAAAAAGGATTTAAAAAGGCTTAAATCAAGAAAGGCAAGGATAAAGGGGAGATGACAGCAACAAAACTTAGAAAACTAGAAACAAACTCAGTCAGTGTGTGTAAGTAGATGGGTGGGCTAGGAGGCAAGGGAGATTGAGAAGCAAGCTGGTCCTCACAACAGAATGCCAGAAAGCAAAAGAATCAGGAGTACCAATTCTTTTAAAAAGGGAGGATACAGTAGGTTAAAAACAGGGTTATTTGAAAGTCAATCGCTGAAGAACTTGATGTTTTTTTAAATATGTTTAGACATGATTCATACCTATGTCTGAGAATTTGGGGATGAATATCAAATTATAATTACATCCAATGATGAGAAAATACCTTCAAGCAAACCAAAAAAAAAAAAAAAATGCAAAAGAAAGGCAGTAGTGAATACTAATACTGATATTATAAACACAGATAAACTATATTAAAGGTTAAGGTGTAGAAATTTTATGTGTGATGAGGCAGGAGAGAAAGAGAGTTAAATCCTCAATTTCCATAGTAGGAAGTCAATAGATAATATCTAAAATGGAAAAAAAAAAAAAGTCCAATAAACATGTTATTTAGAAATATAGAAGTAGGTTCCAGAAGAAACAGTTAAAGGAGAAGAAAGTAATTACCTCTGGGTAATGCAGATCAGCTGGGGACAGGAAAGGAGGAAACAGCCACATTTTATTTTAAGCTTTGGAGAACTATGTGACTGATTTAAAACCCTATGTGTGTATATATTTCATAGATATAAAAATCACATTAAAAGGAAGAAACGATACCCGTGTAGAGTAGAAGCGAAAATTCTCACAACAAAGTAAAGTTGAAAGAGGTGTTGCCATGTACCCAAATTAAGGTAAAGTAAATAAAGCTAGTTAACGGTGGGGTACATTGGGGAATGCAAGCATTTGTCAGGAGTAAGGTAGGATAAAAAGTGAGAAGAGGGATTAAGCTCAGGCATTTAACACACATCTGCTTCCTTAATGCTTTGTGCTTAAAGTAGCTTTAACATACTCTCAGCTTTTGACAACCAACCTGCTGATATTGGGGAATGCAATAAAGTAGTCTAGTTCAATGAGTCTGGACATATATCATGTTAAATCCCTTGGCATGCTGAGTTGGTCACAGCCTGTGCAGTTGCTGTTTCCTGTAAAAGTATGGCAGTGATATATGGAGATATATTTTCAAACTTGCCCAAGAGTAAAATTTTTATTGTTTTAGAAGACAGATAGCTTATCATATAATCAGAGTGTTGGAAGGGACATTAGGGGTTATCTGCTTCCATCCTTTGTTTGATTCTTAAATTTTCTGCATAATGTCCCTATTTAATGTCCCTATGCTTCCACATAGCTTAAAGAATTTCTTCCCAATGACTGTATCTTGGTTCAAGACTATTCAGGGTTGAAAAGAGTGTGAACTGAGTGATCAGTTACTAGAAGGCAGTGTTACGGTCATGGTACGGTCCTTCTAGAGGAGATTGATTATTAGATGATCAGTGTGAATGGAAAGATGAACCATGAGTACGAAAGCACACCTGCACATCTTTGACTATAGTGGGACACTCCCACTCTACAACTGCAGATATTTTGACATTATTAGGTTGTCTTCCTTGACTGTATATAATGTGGGCCCAAGGAGTCTCCATGGATGTCTTCAGACAGATCCAGCTCGCATTTCAGCAAATGGGAAGAAATAAGGATCTTGGCCAAGTTGTTAGTGGCCTCTCAAATAGTTGCCCAAACCTATTCAAATAGATGTAGAGGAGTCCATTCTTTAACTGCTACAAATCAAGCAGATAATAAACAGGTCGAATGGCATACAGTTGTGTTGGAAATGGCCTAGAACCATCTGAAAATGTTTCTACCATGGCTTGTCCTGATCTGAGAGTTAAAGAAAGACTCCCTGGAGAAAAAACACCTGAGGGAGTGGCCATGTTCCCTCACAGAGATCACGATAGTACTGGTAGAGGTTGATCTTCAAGCACGCAGAGGTTGTATATATATATATATATCTTCTTTATCCATTCATCTGTAGACGGACATTTAGGTTGCTTGCTTCCGTGTCGTGGCTATTGTAAATAGTGCTGCAATGAACATTGGGGTGCATGTATCTTTTTGAATTATGGTTTTTCTGGATAAATGCCCAGGAGTGGTATTGCAGGATTGTATGGTAGCTAACTCTATTTTTAGTTTAAGAAACCTCCATACTGCTCCCCATAGTGACTGTACTGATGGATAAAGAAGATTTCATACACACACACACAATGGAATATTACTCAAACATAAAAAGGAAAGAAATAATGACATTTGCATCAACAGAGCTACACCTAGATATTATCATTATAAGTGACATAAGCCAGACAAAAATAAATATCACATGAAATCACTTATATGTGGAATCTAAAAAAAATGACAAAAATGATCTTATACACAAAACAGAAGTAGACCCACAGACATAGAAAACAATTTATGGTTACCAAAGGGGAAACGGGGGAGTAAATTAGGAGGTTGGGATTAACATATACACACCACTATATATAAAATAGATAACCAACAAAGACCTACTGTAAAGCACAGGGAACTATACTCAATATTTTGTAATGACCTATAAGTGAAAAGAATCTGAAAAAGAATGTACATATAAAACTGAATCATTTTGCTGTACATCCAAAACTCAAACAACATTGTAAGTCAACTATACTATACTTCAAAAAAAATTTTAAAAAGCATACAGTAGTTGTTTTTAATGAATACATTCTTCTAGTTACTACTCAGGTCATGCCGTCCTCATCTCTCATGAAGACATCTATAGCCTCTTATCCAGCCTCTTTGACCATATTTTCCCTTGTTTTTCCTTCTTTTCAATTAAACATCCATAGATCTTTCTAAAGTGTAAACTGATAGTTGGCATGAGAAAGGACCTTTTGCTTAAAACCATTCCATTGTTAAATGGATTCCAAATTAGGTAGAATGACATCCACCTGACATTCACCATATCTGACTTTTGCCAGATTTTTATAAGGCTGTGTTTTTAAACTTTACTTTAATCATATTAAAATCCTTTATCTTGTAAACTTGAATGTCTTCTTCAGTTTGGAGAACTTTTCTTCCTTGTTTTCTATTGGATAGTTGATTAATTCTTCCTTTCCATTTCCTCTTATTTTCCCTTTAGGAACACACACATTTTAGTTTGGAAAATCGTTTTAAGTCCATCAGAACTGTCACTTTTTTCCTCAAAGTTCTCATTTCTTTTTTCTTTCAGCTGTGTTCTGGATGAGCTTTTCAGTTGTGTACCACCCATCACTGAAGTAGTGCTTTTGAATATGTGGTCTCTCAGCTGGCACAAATGTAGATTATTTCAGTGTTGGTTTTATTCCCTTCTTCTCTCTTTTGATACTGTTCTCTCTTTTATTTTGCCTTTGTGATAGGGAATTCACTCAATATGTCTCCCTGTTCTAATTCTAGAGGCCATACCTTATTGTATATGTCTGATGACAATAAATAGACATCCTAAAATATCCTACTGTTTTATATACAACACTATCTCCCCCCAAAAGAAATATATATATATATATATATATATATATATATATATATATATATATATATATATATATATTCTTCCACTAAGGATTATTGTCATTTCTTTTAAAGGATAGTTTGTAAAGATCAGAGTACTTTCTAATTATTCAAAATTAAGTCATGTGTTTTGGTTGTCATTTGCAAATATACATAGTTTTAGTTCCATTTGTAACTTCCTCCCCCAACTATGCACCTGGATCCTGACAGATTACCTTTCCCAGAATAGATACACTTGGTTCATAGACAAAAGTCCTTGAACTTCTCAGTTATTTTACTCTGTTCTCCTGGGCAGAGGCTCTTTGGATGTCAATGTTCTTTATTTTTGTGACAGTAGCACAAGCCAGAATCTAATTCTTCTTTGTCCATAGTAAAGAACATGAAAGACTACAGCTCTCAGCATTCATTATTTAGAGTATTCTTAGTGTTTCTAAGTCTTTCCTAAATGACTTTTTTCTAGATAATGCTATTTTCAAACCAGGGCTAAATAACCTTCTACTAATACAGTCTTAACTCCCATTATGGAATTTTTATTTTGATAGTTTTCATATATCATCTATCTGGACATAGTTTTGCTAGAATATGGTTTCATTAGTAGAGAAAATATAGTGTTTACTCATATATCATAAATATGTAATACTCTGATCTTCCCAGTTGTGTTCATGACACCACATGTTGACATCAGTGTCATTGTTACATCTTGTGTGCTCCACTGATTTTGGAAATCGAGGATGGAATTCTTGTACACTGCTGGTGGGATGTAAAATGGTACAACCACTATGGAAAACAGTATGGAGGTTCCTCAAAAAATCAAATATAAATCTACTGTATGATCCAGCAATTCTACTTCTGGGAATATATCCAAAGGAATTGAAATCGGGATCTTGAAGAGATAACTGCATTCTCAAGTTCACTGCAGCACTATAATAGATATCCTATAATAGATAAGATATGGAAACAACCTAAATGTCCAACAATGGATAAATGGATAAAGAAATGTGGTATAGACATGCAGTGGAATATTACTGCTTAAAAAATGAAAGCAATCCTGCCACATGTGACAACATGAATAAACTTGGAAGGCAAGATGCTAAGTGAAATAAGCCAGTCACAGAAAGACAAATACTGCATGATTCCAGTAATATGAGGTATCTAAAATCATCAAACTCATAGAAGCAGAGAGGAGAATGATGTTTGCCAGGGGGAAATGGGAATTTGTTCGGCAGTCTAAATTTTCAGTTACATAAGATGAATAAGAGATCAGCTGTACAACATAGTACCTATAATTAACAATACTGTATTGTGCACTTACAATTTTTTTAATAGGATAAACCTCATGCTGTGTTCTTACCACATAAAAAGGGGGCACATGAGTAAACTTTTGGAGGTGATGGATACGTTTGTTACCTTAATTGTGGTAATATGTTCATAGTTGTATGCATATATCCAAACTTACCAAATTATATACATTAAATGAGTAGTTTTATATATCAATTACACCTTAGTAAAGCTGTTGAAAAATAGAAATGACATTAGAATAGAAAATATAATAGAGAAATATGAAATGTATAAAATAACACAAACACCATTATTTTTGAAGTATAATTTTAAATCCTGAAGTGTTTTGCTAGAGACATAGAATAGTCTGCATCAGTTCATAAAAGAGATTAATCAGGTTAGACATATGATTCTCATGCTTAAATATATAGAGAGGAAATAATAGGATGTCTGAGATTTCTTTCAAAATAGTTTGAAGTATGGGGAATATCTTGGGATACAGCTAAGGGATCTGAGCTTGGGAGAGGCTGTGATGGTAGCCTGGGAGATAAGTTTGGTCCTATTTATAGTTCAAGCTGGGTGAGGGTTCATTATATCATGAGGTGTACTTTTCTATATGATTAAAACATTCCACCTTAAAAAGCTTAAAATACAAATTTAAAAATACAACCCTCAAATTACTGAGAAAATGGAATTGTATTTTTAAATAAAAACAAACAAATAAAGTTTCTCTTTCAGTTAGGGATGGTTCTATTGCCTTAAAACCCACCAGACATCACAGATTTTTTTTACCCTTTTTCAAATACTCGATGATTTCCAGGTACAAAGCTCCCAAGATTGTTGAATCCCAAGACACAAACCTGCTGAAATTTTGTAATATCAGAATAAATATAGAAAGATTTACTGGAAAGGCAGGGGTGGAGTGGATGGGATTTTATAGGGATAATTGTGGTGATGTGCTGTGATCACACTGGCTGGCTTAGAAAATAATCAGCTAACGTGTCTTGAAAATTTATTCTGTGCAGGTATGGTTAGAACACCTCACATTTATTGCTCCATTTTATCTTCCCAAGGTTCCAATGAGGCTTGTACTGTTATCACTGCTATTTTATATATGAGGGCACAGAGACACAGCATGGTTCAAAGGCTGGCAAATTCTGGAGTAAAGCAAGAAATCTGGATTCAGTATTTTGTTCTTAAGTATGATTTGGTCCTACCTCTCCTGGATCACAGCACTGGGGAACTGTAGTCTCTATCTGTTGTTCAATGCACCTTCTGATCTAACGTCTTGATCTCTGAGTTAGAGGTGATCATATTGGTATATCTAGGATGTTACATCCACTCCCATTTATTTTTTTGTCTTAGTAGACAATGTGTGTGTTTTACAAAAATTTTTTTCTAAACATATTTTTTCAAAACTATAGTTAATAAAAATTAGTTAAAAATCTCTCTAGACATTTTTGTATAGACTCAACATTGTTGTATAGACTCATATCTACTTGTCAATTGTGGTATGCGTCTTCTTTCTTTATGATACATACAAAGTTGTAATTTATGGGTACTCCTAGACTACCACTGTTTCACCCTAACACGTGTGTGCGTGCACACACACACGGAGACCTCTTTGGCCCATTCCCATTTCTTCTTTTCCATCTCTCTCCATAGAAAGTCTGGCCTTGCAGGATAGAGCTCTGAGCTGTGTGCTTAAGAATTAATGGGCAAGGGGAAGGGGAGGACAGTAAGAGACATGTCTGGCGAAGGTTGTCATAGGAAAATAATTCTCCATGGGTCTCAGATTTTTGCAAGTGTTGTGAGTGAGGTGCTAACTGTTTTTCTGTTGTTGTTGTTTTGTTTTTTTTGTGTGTGTTTGTTCTAGACTGTTTGAAATAACATTTAGATAGTGGGTAGCCTTGGTAGACAGAGATAGTGTTCCCTCTGGAGCAAAAGAAGGGGTGTTTAATGTCAGTAAGATAAAGATAATATCTTTCTCCAGAGCAAAGGACAGTTGTGCATTATAAAATAGTTTAGTTCCTTAAGGTTAGTGTTGCTAACCTATCATACAATCCACTGGTTTGTTATCTAGCATTCTTTGCATCACTTGTTTGAAATTGGGACTCAGGAAACTGGCATGATAACATGAACATTCTGGCTATTACTATTGCTGTGGGTAATAAAATTTTCTTTATCTCTGACCCAGAAATCTGATGTTTTCTGCAGCACCCATGAAACTGTAGAGGCTAACTTTTTAGCTTGAAAATAAGGGAAAATCTCACGTGCTTTACAGTTGTTGACAGTTGAATAAAGTTCTTTCAGTTGAGGAGATGAATTTCTGAAAGTATATGGCATAGTTGTGGTCTGAAAAGACAAAAAGAAAGAGAAATGAGAAATATTGAAGCCTGTATTTACTTGGTAGTCTTCAAGAAATACATATAAAGGGTTTTAGTTATTTTGAGGCTATGTTTGGAGACATGAAATATATGTGTATATCTATATGTATATGTTTTCTTTCAACTACATCATTCTAGGAAGGGTTTGTTTTATAGTTTTATAAGCATTACATGTATATCTCCATTGGTATTTTACTGAGAGGCTGGAAGAAATTAAGGCCTTGTTAGTTGGCTACCTTATTAAACTAAAAATTTCCTGGTTGTGTTTAACATTCAATCATTGTTTAGGGGCTCAGATTTTTTCTTCTTCTACTTTATCATTATCAGCGCTGTACTTCCTCAAAAAAAGAAAAAAAAAAAAGTACTAAGTCTTTCTCTCTCCAAAACTTACACACACCTACATGCATAGAGATCACCTCTTTCCCAAATCCATCAAAGGAAAAATAGTCACTTAAACATTATTTATTGAAAGACCATTGGTATACAAATTAAATCAGTCATTTGGAGATATGCAACAGGTTATTGCCTCTTAGGGGTTTACAACTTCAAATAGTTGCAATAGATTATTAACATTAAAAGACTATACATACATATATTAAAATAGAGAGTTGAGAATCAGGACCACAGGATTACGCATCCAAACTAAGAAAGCATAAGATACCCCAGGCTAGAGAATGTCATTGCCTAAGAATTTATCAAGAACCACGCCTGACACATTTAATGACTGATTTTTGTGTTTTCATAATTTAAGAGGATGAAAAAGATAATGTTTTACAAAAAATGAACAAAAGCAGGTTTTTCAAAACCATTTGTGTGTACAGTTGAGTGAATTTTTAAGG
This sequence comes from Balaenoptera borealis, assembly GCF_965194805.1. Lineage (NCBI taxonomy): Eukaryota > Metazoa > Chordata > Mammalia > Artiodactyla > Balaenopteridae > Balaenoptera > Balaenoptera borealis. The sequence continues at coordinate 27,893,934 of NC_138877.1, forward strand.
ACTTTTTACCTAAAATATGTTTCCTTTGCCTGGAACAACTTCTTCCACCTTGTCAACTGCTTTCTAACTCTTCTCTCCCTTTCAGGATCCTGGAATCAATGTCACTACCCCCAGGATAGCTTAGCCTTCTTTGAGGGCTTCCAGAGTCCACTCTGCCTGCTCCCATCATAGCATTTTTCACAAGATATGACAGTTGTTACTTTTTTTGCTTATTTTTCCTATCTGACTGCAGGAAATGTTACTGTAGGAAAGGCAGAGATTGTTTCTTGTACACTAGTTATGCAATATGTGTTTTTAAATTAATTACCCTGTAATTATTAAAAAAAATTATAAATTCTATGTGCTACTATGGATTGAATCCTTCCTTGAACAGTAAAAGGACATTAGTGGAAAAACTGGTGATGCCCGAATAAAATCCGTAGTTTAGTTAATAGTAATGTGCTAATGTTATTTTCTTAATTTTGACAAATACAACAATTATATAAGATGTTAACATTAGGGAAACCTGCCTGAGAAGTATATGGGAATTCTGTACTAAAATTATTCCAAAATAAAAAGTTTATTTAAAAATTACCAATGGGAAATTATTTATTATTATTAATACTATTACTACATTGTCAGATGACATCTATAAAATTCCATCATCTGAACGGTCCTGGGCCTCACTTGCTTTAGGTATAATGAAATATCTCACTGGCTTCCTACCACATTTCTTTTACTAAATACCACTCTTCCTGCACTAAATCTATCTGGCTGTGTCTAGAAATACTCAGGGGTGATGTCCAAGTGATCAGACACAATCTTGCTTTATGTTGTTCCATTCTGGCAGCTTCATAAGCTGCTGCCCTCAGACTTTTGGAAGGAGTCCCCTTGCCTCTACCACAGCCACTGATGAAGCTTCTGTGAGAAGATCAGTTGTCTGAGAGCTCACGGATCATTGCTGTTAGAATCTGAACAGAATTAAGAGAATGCTCCTCTCACTCCCTCACCCTGTTCTTTGTCACTCTGCCATCAAAATGGTCTTATCAGCTTTGCTCTTTGCCCTTTCTTCTCCATAGCATGTCTGATCTAGTCCTGTAGTCTAACTAGTAAACTGAGCCCATTCTGCTCACCTGATTCAATTTGGGATAATCTTGACCTAGCTTCAGGCAAAAGATAATAGACTTTACCCCTTTGACACGTCTAGAAATGGGCATGGGATCTGCTTTATACACTCAGCTGGGCCACTCTGCTATGGGTTAACTTATGGATCCAAGGTTAATAAGGAAGTCATAGGGGATGCTAAATTTAGGCTTGCCTTTGACCTCACCTTCAGACTTGACTCAGGTTACTTGGTCATCCTGAGTGAGAAAACTAATGACCAGTGGCAACCATGTAATACAGTGTCTATCTGGTTGTCTGTATTGTCAGAGGTGAAAAGAACTCCTGGTCCATTTTAGGAACTCTATCCAGAAAGAAATTCTGTCCAGAAGATGTTGTTTACAGTCACTCTACACATTTTAAGGAGTTCCTGAAAACCAGTGTCTTCTATCCCTGAAAATAAAGATCAATAGATATAATTTTGGATTTATACTTGGAAAGCTTGAAATAGCTCTGAGGTGAGCATTGGTCATTTTCTACTTTCATGCATTTAACTGCTCTTGTCATGAGCCTGTCAGAGTTTCTGGAAAGCTGAGAGCCTTTTCAAGTTCCTTGCCTTATGGACTCATGTGTTTGCAGAAGAGGATGGTGCCTGGTAGAATTTTGGTTAATTTCCAGAGTATTGGTAAATTTAATATCTCAGTGGATGCATCTAATGGACATAAGAAATAATTTTTCTTCTTAAACAAACCTCTTTATACATGTCTCAGCATTTTGAAACTTAATATTTCCCCTGGATTCATCTTATGATTCTTCATTCTTGGGTAATAATAACATTGATTTCTCTTATCAAAAGAATTTCCATTTGGAAAAATGCCAGGGAATTTAATGAATATAATTGTTTCTTAAAGCCTTTTCAAATTGCCCTCCTTTCCCTAAATTTCACCTCATGTTCCAAGAAATTAAAAGGTGGTTTATTCCATTTTCATATCATATTTTTAAGTGTAAAATGTCTCATGGCAAATATAAATGAGATACAAGGCCTGAAAAATTTAGAGTAAACACAAGGAGAAGGATTCCTTGGCTTACCAAGGAAGGAATGAGAACATTTAAATTAGAGCATGAATAAGAAATGAAAAAACTATATTATATCTGCTGTGAAATGACTATTGTTTGTCAGCACCTAGCATATTGTTTGTACTCAATAAATATTAAGTAATAGCATTTTACTAAAATGATAATTTAATGAATCAATACCTTTGTGGAACAAAAAAAAAAAAAAAAAGAAGAAAAATTGCCTCCAGCTGTTCGGTGCAATCTTGAATAAAAGGTCTAGGCTCATTTATAGAGTTAGGTATTTAAGACTACAAAGGGAAGTAAGGAAGAAATAAATAGATTTTCCTCCAAATTAAATGTGAAAAGGTAATAGAAACTAAACTAAATTAGACCTCTATGTGTGTTAAGAAAAATCTATTTATTATTCTTTCATAATTATTCTCTCACCCTGAAATTTTACCAACACCCACAGCTTTGTTGTTAATTTAATTTTACATCATTCATTAACCTTATTCATTAAAAATTCCCCTAAAATTTTGAGCTGTTTAGCCAAAGGCACTTTAGTTGTATTTCCCAAATCTGACTGCATATCAGAATCATCTTTGTTTTGTTTTTAATACAGATTTCCAGGGCTCTCACCAAATTTCTAAACTAGAATCTCTGAAATTGGGACACAGGAATCTGTATTTTTTTTCCCACAAAGTACACAGGGATTTCAGATTTACCACTGTCAGCTGAAAACCATTATTCTTTGTTATTGAAAAAAATATATAGTCTTTAATGAATGGAGTCCCATAGTTGCTAACAATTTAAGGTTCAACAAGAAAAAAACTAACTTAATATATCTCTAAAGTAATTCAGCTTTTCATTTCAAAGAGGCTAGACACCTTTCTACTCACCCATCCTTAGAACCTGGAATAAGCCTTTGCTTTCCTCTTCACACGCAGGCAGCCCCTTGTTCCTATTGATTCTATTGCCCTAATGTCTCCCAAATTAATCCTTTCCTCTCTGTTTTCCTCTACTACTGCCCTAACTCAGGTAATCATTACGGTCCTGCTTTAAATCCTTAGTTGATTTCCCAATGCAGATGGAAAATCTATACTCCTTAGCTGGTAAAAGAATCCCTTAGTAGTTTGGGCCCAGTGCTTCTCATTCTCTATATCTTCTAGCATTCATGCCACCCAATATGCTACACTGAGCATCTTGTTTTCTTGTTTTTTTTTTTTTTTTTTTGGTCTGCTTGTCTAGCCTCTACATGGAGACATTCCTGCATAAGAGACATTCTTGAGGATTGTGGGGAAAGATGTAATTTTGGAATTAAGGTAGATTATCAAGGAAGAGGAGGATTTTTATCCCAGGCAAAGGAGATAGAGTAAAGCAAGTCTATGTAAAGGGACTGCACCCTTCATCACTTCCATATCACCACTCATCCTGTGTTGATTGTGGTCCAGGACAACAGTATTTTCTATTATGAATTCTACCTAATAACACTGAGTATGTAATCTCAGAGGTGATTCCAACAGTAAAACAGGTTAAATCTGGCGAGTTTATTTCCAGAAATCTGCTAGGTGCATCTATGACCTTGTGATTGGATACTGAAACTTCTAGATGAAAATTTAGGTTATATTTCTGAGAAGTGCAGTAGTCTCCTCAGACATAGCATGGAACTCTTAGTTGATGTCCTAATTCTGACCCCTGATATCTCTTGATATTACTGAGTAAGTATAGTTCTATTTCTTCTTTGTGCCAGCAATCAAATCTCCACATAGCATAATTTAAAATAATATATGGCACAAGTACTCACCATACAATAACTTCTGCACAGAAATCCATAGAGCAAGTGAACTTATAAAAAGAAAAAAAGAAAGAAAAATATGGTGTCATCTTAAAACCATTCATTTTAGATGAGAGATCCAGAAATATAGCCAATCTGTGACTGGTAATGTGTTTTCTTATTATTTTTCAAATATTTTCTTTTGCTTAAGGAAGTTATTTTTCCCTCAGCCCTTCCCTCTGAGTCTGTAGTCAATGGGGCTGCTTCCTCTCTCTTCTGGCAATTTTGTTTCTGATTACCAACTCTGATGCTCTGAGATACTAGCACTGATATCGCTCATTTAATTATGGTACTTCTCTCATTTTAGGCCCTAGGAGGCCTCGTCCTTTCTCTGGCCACATACCTTTATTAAAACAATGTCAAACAAAGGAATAAATACTTAACTACCTCTCACCTACGTCTCCAGCTTAATTTTTCTGTCTTTCATTGTATCCTCCATCCACCTCGGTTGACCAGTCCTCTCTGTTTGCCCAGCAGTGTGGGGTTTCCCACGGCAGTCCCTAGCAAACCAGGAATATTGGTGACCCTACTTCCAATCTTCTTTCTCTCTCAGTGAGATTGCTGATACTTGGTCAATGCTTGAAAAATGATGTGGCTTTTCCTCATCTAGCTTACTTCTTTCTTCCCACTCTTCTTTCAAAACTCAGCTCAGGCAGAACTTTCAGTATTTGTCTCTGAGCTCCCCAATCACTTGATGTAAAAATGTCCTTTCCTTACACTCTCAAGGCATGCATTGTAAACATTTACCTTCTACTTCTCAACAGTGAGGTCCATATTGTATCCCCCAAATTTAATGCAGGAATTCAAGAAATATAGTTTGTATGAAGAAAGGAGAGCATTTGTGTCCTTGGAGGAAAGTAGTACAATTGGCCTCCACACTTTCCAGCATTCAGTTGATATTAGCTACTATGTAATGAATACACAATGTGTCCCAGCCACTTTTCAACATGACCTTGTTCATTATCCCTACATCTTTTAAAGGTATCATTATCCGAGAGGCAAGTAGAGCTGCTTATCCAAGGTCAGACTGTTCATAAACACTAGTACACAGAGAAAAGACTTGCCTTTTACTACAAACCTTTGTGGATCAATAAGTTTAAGAATCAAAATTGTCCAGCTTTCAAAAAGCCTATACAGTATATATGCTTTATACTATGGGACACCTTAGTATAATCTTGATACGCATTGTAGTTAAACACTAATAGATGAATAGTCACAGTGAATAGCATACATAAAGGCTATAAGTATCCATTTAGATTAGGTTTTATCACCAAATGTATTTTGGAAAAGGGAAATTTTTCTTTTTCATATTTTAGGGAAGATTTTAGTTAAAAAAGCATGAATCTGCGGTATATCTAGAATTTGCAGTCATGACTGTCTGGTGTCAGAACCCAAGACTTCTATGGTATAGTTCCTGTCAGATTACTCTGCCTACTGTGATGTTCAATAGAGCTTTCACTTCCCAGCAGCTTGGCTCTCTTAGTGTGTTTCCTGAAATGGGACCTACTTTCTTTGACATTATAATATATTGCAAATGGATTGTAGTAAAAAATATTTTTAAATGGTCAATACATCTTTCCTATAAATACTAAATGAAATTGAATGTAGTATTCCTGATATTGCCTAGATGCACCCAAGAGTTTTGGGAATTTCAATATCTTCATCAATAATTATTTAAATTGACAACAGCTATATATCCAGTACTGTGCCAAGTGATAGAACTTGTATTCTATCTCTCATGGTTTCTTTGTTTTGTTTTGTGATTTCATATTATTACTACATATTGCATCTCTTAACATTAATTTCATCTCAAGAACTTTTTGAGGGTTTCAATGCATCCTTTGGGAAAACTTGGAGCTCCCTGGAGTCACAGTGAGTAGGCTTCATAAACCCAAGAGTTGGTCATACCACAGTTTAGTACATGTGGATGGTTTGTCCGTTGAAAGCCCTAAATGCATATTTTGTTTAAATTGTTCTCATATTCTGCTTTCCTTCAACAGCTGCAGAAATTGTCATTTTATCAATCATATTTATTAAGATTTCCTACCCTTAAAATAGTCTCCAGTTGATCTCAAATTGCTTTACTTTCAATCCTGACTTTTTGGACCATTTCAGGGAAAAGTTAATTCATTTTGATTAAGTAGTCATTAAAATAAAATGAGAAAACAATCCTTGATAGAACTAAGCAGGATCACCTTTTGAAGGCTGGTTATGTCTCTTGTTTATTCATCTTTGACCTTACTGGTCAAAGTCCTTATTGAGCCTCCTCTTTTGTTTTTGGTAGAAATTTTATTGTGGACAGAGGATGTAGGAGTTGGAGTTTAAATATTGTTTACCAATTCTAATATTGTGTAATAGATGTTTATGTGGCCTTTAGTTTGTTGATTTACATATTAAACATGTTGGCTAAAAGTAAGATATATTAGATTTTAGCTACATGATATTTTTCATCTCTTTCAGCTACAACAACGTAAAAATGGCTCTTGACTTTGCTATTTATTCTGGTTATATTTTTCTCTGTTGTTATAATTCTATATATAAGAGATATAAACTCACTTTTCACATTTAGATGAAATATAAAAAATTCAGTCAGCCATCCAATTGGTTTAAAATGTCCAGATGTTTGGCCTCTTGAAAACAAGCAGCTTAATTAAATTTCTCTTTTTTCACTTAGGTGTTTGTCATTGTTTTGACAAAGTGTAGTAGAAAGAATGTTGTTTGTAAGGTCAGGAGATTTAAAAATCCTCTGTTACCTCATTTGTAAACTGCAAACGGCATGATTATAGGTCCATGAAATGGTATCTGGAGGATGCAAGAGGATTATGGAAAGTGAATTCGGTTAATGGAAATAAGAGCCAGTCATATTCCAGGTATGTTCTTAAAGAGGTCCTTTAACTCTGCCTCAACTGTTGCATCTATAAAATAATAATAATAATAATTAGAGATAAATAAAAAAAGATAATGTCTTACTAATAATAAAGAGATAATAAAAAGAGATAATAATGTCTAACTTAAAGATTCTTGGGACAGTTTACAGTGGCAATGTATGTAAAAGTACTCAATATGAGATTGTAGTAAATTCCCTGTAGAGGCTTGTTGAACACGAACCTGAGTCTCAGTTTCATCAGCTATAAAATGGGGATAATAATTACTCTCTGGAGCTGCCACCTGCCTCTGCTTAGCACATGTCTGTTTTCTTTCTTTCCTTATTTCCATCACAGAGTTTATATGAAGATGAAATAGTAAAAATATTTAATAAAGTTATAAAAATCTATCTAAATGGAACATGTTAAGATGTAGCTTATGTATTTTACTGTTTAAAGTCTTATTTTTCTATTTCTGTTCTTTTCTCACACTCTCTCTTTGTTTTACAAATTTGAAACAGTTTTATGAGTAGGCAGTAGGCTGTTAGGTTGCATCATTTGAAGGATGCTAAATATGACTTTTTAAGCAAACGTATTTCCCATGACATTTACCCAGGTCTCAAATAGCAAATTTACGAACTCTTTATTTAGTTATTATACAGCTTCCAATTATTTTTCAGATCTAAATCATATTAGAGTGGTAATGGTTTAGAGTTTTATGGGTGAATACCTGAAAGTGTATTAGTTTAGAGTCACTTGAGCATATTGATTTGGGTACTATTTAAGAGACAAAGGAAAGGGCACTTAATGGGCAAGTGGGAGGTCTCCAAGGATAAACTTAACTATCTTGAACTATGGAAGAATAAATAATTTTCTTAGAGTATCCTTTCATTGGTTCTTCACTTGAAAACTTGCTTGGTCATCATTTAGTAGCTTTTTAGGGGAAATTTACTTTTTAATCAATTTCCAGATAGTGGTTTTGCCAGGAAAGAATTATAGTCAGGATTTCCTATCTGTGCTAAAAGCTATCCAAATTTATGTTTAAAAAAATCAGCCCAATGTACGTTTTTCTACCCCACTCTATTTAGATGAATGACATTTGTTGAACCTAGAAGTGCCATCCACTTAATAACAAATGAGTTTATCTGGGGATGATATAGCTCTAACTCTGTCCTAATGCATGGGTCCTAGATGGAGGCCATGAGATTTTTATTTGTTATACGATTAAGTAAATAAATTAAATGCAACTTTAATGACTATTCTGTGATTTGTGATCCTAATGTTTTTCAAAATTGCCAGAGAATTTTTGGATTGCTAGCCTGGAATCTGTGTCAAGCGACATGTATTATATTGTATTGTGCACCAGCTTAAGAAATAGAAGACTCAATTTCTGATATTTGTACTAACACTTTCCTTTGTTTCCCCCTTACACAATCATTTTATCTTCCTAAGTCTCAGTTTGCACTACAATTTAACTAAATTACTTTGCAGGAATTTACTATGCAAAGATATTTTGAAAAAACATAAATCACTACACAAAACATTATATTATTACATTTATTAGTGTTTATATGGTTTATTTCTTTAATTATTTATTTATTTTTATTTATGGCTGTGTTGGGTCTTTGTTTCTGTGCGAGGGCTTTCTCTAGTTGTGGCAAGCGGGGTCCACTCTTCATCGCGGTGCGCGGGCCTCTCACTATCGCGGCCTCTCTTGTTGCGGAGCACAGGCTCCAGACACGCAGGCTCAGTAGTTGTGGCTCACGGGCCTAGTCGCTCCGCGGCATGTGGGATCTTCCCAGACCAGGGCTCGAACCCATGTCCCCTACATTGGCAGGCAGATTCTCAACCACTGCGCCACCAGGGAAGCCCCTATTTATATGTTTATAATCAGTTTGTAAATGTTTTATCTTGCTTTAGCTTTCTATTTGAAATGCTTGGTTTAGCAACATGGATGGACATAGAGATTATCATACTAAGTGAAGTAAGCCAGACACAGAAAGACAAACATCATATGATATTGCTTATATATAGAATCTAAAAAAATGACACAGATGAACTTATTTACAAAACAGAAACAGACTCACAGACATAGAAAACAAACTTATGGTTACCAAAGGGGAAGTGAGGGGAGGAATAAATTCGGAGTTTGGAGTTAAAATATACACACTATTATATATAAAATAGATAACTAACAAGGACCTACCATTTAGCACAAGGAACTATACTCAATATCTTGTAATAACCTGTAATGGCAGAGAATGTAAAAAAAGAATATATGTATACATACATATATATGTATATATATATATAACTGAATCACTTTGCTGACCACCTGAAACTAACACATTGTAAATCAATTATATTTCAATAAAAAATTAAGAAAAAATAAAATAATAAAATTAAAAAGACTTTTAAAAAGCTTGGTTTATTGAAACTGCTCATTTACCCACCAGCTTGTTCCCCCCTCTCTCCACCTCCAAAATCATTGGTTGAAGCGCCTCTTAACATAATTCTCAGAGACTCCTATGTAACTCACCCTCATTCTGATCCTAATGCAGAGGATCTGTGAAGGTTCTTATTTCAAGCTGTGTTAACTTGAGAATAATGGATGGGAAGTTTGTTCAGGCCTAGTTTTTCGGTGTACAGTACCTAGTAATTATATCAAGCATTGCCTAACCCTGAGACTAATGAGTGCACCTGCCTGGGACTGACACCTTCCACCATTATCCAGGAAAGACTGTGACTGGGATTGGCCCGTCTTTATAGATGGGATTATAGGCCTGAAGAGTAGCATTTGAGCTGCTGGAAGGTCTAAGCTGATTCTCATGGACTCAGATGTCATCATGTCATCACCTGCACCTGTGTACCCACTGCTGCAGCTCCTGGGATCCTGCAGCTCATCCCTTCCCCTGCCTCACATAAGGTTGCTGATCTGATCACAATCTTTCTTCTGCATTGAACAGATAACCAAATCTTGTTGAATTTACACAAATGGTGTCTGTGTCAGGTCTTTTTAACAATCCGAGGCTAATACTGGCATTTGTCAATTTGATGGTTGAGATTTTATTCCGTTAAAACAATGAACTAAACACTAAGATACAAATATTTTTATTTTGAATGAAAATACATTATACTTTTCTTCTGAATTTTTATTCAGGGCCCCTTGCAATGTACAACTAACTCACCTGGAAGAAAGATTGGGACTTTTGTAGACTATAGATCCCACTAAAAGAAGCCCTTTATTTATATATTTTTTAAATTAACTAAAGTTTAGCTTTTTCAATAATTTTATTTTTGCATAAAAAGTAAATTCCTATCTGTCTCCTTGAAAATTTTGCCAAACACAAATTATTTCCTGTAAACACAGGTTGTCTTTCCATCTTAAACTGATAATACAACCAGGATAATGGGCTTGTCCTGATACCACCATTCTCTAATTAATTAATTAATTATTGATGACTCGGCATCTTAGCACATTTGTCATATTTGTGAAATCCCTTATACTATCCTTATACTATCAGGCAGAATCCATCTTCTTTTATGAAATTCAAAAATGTCAGATAGTCACTTTCCCAGGGTCCCTTGCAACTAAAATAGGAAACAGTGATCTGCTCTCCATCAGTTAGATGCTTCCACTCCAGATTTTGAATGGGTCACCTGTGCCACAAAGAAGCAAGCAATGAAGAACTGAGTGAGTGCCAACAGCGATATGTAATATCCAGTCAGTAGCAGCATTATTTCTAGCGGTAGCTCCTGTGACTAGTGCTTACAGAATTGGCAGGAAAACCATGGCCTCTGCCCACTGGCTCTGGTAGAGTTTTCTTCCTAGGACCACTTTTGTTTGGATTTAGTGAACTGTTCTTAACTGAGTATTTGCCAAGACTTTTTATAGCTTGAATAAGCTACCCAGCACTAAAAAAAAAAATAGTGTTAAATTACCTACACTTGAATTTTTCCTTGAAAATTAAGATTCTCAGTCTTAAAGATGTATGATTTCCTGCAGTGTCCTCCTAAAATCTACTGTCTCTATAAAGGTTTTGATACATCTTATTGATTTTGGTGAAAATCCTTCTCAATTGTCCTTACTACCTTAAGTTCTCACTACCACCCTCAGCTTGGCTGCTACTTCATTTGAGGGAGGAAATATTTGTAAATATTTCTATATTTTAACTGTTCTTTTCTTTATGGTGGTAGACCATGTAAGCTATCAAAATCTCATTTATGGCTCTTGTGCACACAGCTACATTTCCGAGACTTCTTTGCAGTTATGTGTAAGAATTTACTAAGTTCTACCTAATTAAATATATGTAAGTATTCAAAGACATGTGAATGGAAATGCTGAAAAACTCTCAAATGGACTCCCTCATGCTGTTTGTCTTTTCTGTTGACCTTCCAGGGTGACCTTGGAAGCCTTGTATTAAAGGTGGTAGAATGGCCATCAGCCTGGTGACCTAAGTAACCACTGACCAAGAAGGACTAAAAAGTTCTCTTCAACTTGGCTAAACTTTAGACAGGCTTCTTCCATATTCCAGGCTCCCTTTTCTTAGAGCAATTGCTTTAGAGAACTTATAATTGTAAATTATTTCTCTGTCCCTTTGATATGTAAATCTCTTTAAAAACTTCTTGACAGTTTCACAGCCCAGGAATGTCTTTCTCAAGGACCTAGGGGCCATCTTTCTGAACTTCAGTCATAGAGGAAGATAAAGCTACTATCTCCCAGTTTCTGTGGCAGGATGGGAGGCTAACTTGACCAGATGCCTTCCTCTAAGTTGTAAAACTAGCTCCTGTGATGAACATAAGAAAAAGTTTACTTTTCCTTTGGGTAAAGACAACTAACAAACACAGATGGCCTGTGATCTCTCCTTCACCCAATTCCTAAAGCATGCTTTGTTTCAACTGAGTTGAGTTCAGAATGCATTCTGGTCTCTTTCCCCTACTGCAAGAAAGGTGTCTGATTGCCCTCAATAAACACCAACTAAGTGAGAAAGAAAGAAACTTCTGATACATTAAGACACTGAAAGTTTGGAGTCTACTGACAGTTAGAAGCTAACAAAACCTAACTATTGTAATGATATTAATAACTTGAAATAGGGTAAAGTTGTAATAAAAAATGTAAAAATATTAGCATGCATTGCTTTAGCTTAGTGGTCAATTGTATGCAGTGGGTGGTAAACAAACATATATAGCAGGGTGGAAATCTGGTGACCCATATTATGCTGTGGCAAAATATTTGCTAAAATTATGCCTGTGACAATTTGGAAGATGGTAACTATTCTTCAAGACTGTAGCTCTGTGAAGGGAGGTTGGAAAAAACCCCAGGAGACTGTTGTTCATTGACAGCTTAACTTTTGGCAGGGTATTACGATCATAAGTTGATCGTCACATGGAGATTCAAGAGAATGTGACATTCTTGAGACTAAGAGCCTCAAATCATTGGAAAAGCCATTGACTAATAGACCTCAAATGTCAAGAAATAAAAGTGAAAAAATGCTAGACAAAGGCCGCTGAAGAACTCTCAGATTATAAAAAGAGAGACCCAGCCCTGTAACAAGCATAAGAATAGGTAATAATAAGAGAATTCCTTTCACACCCACACAGACAACCTCAAGGTAGCCCTGATTGAATGAACAGAAAGAATGAGAGAGAAACAACAAGGACCATGGATTAGAATCAATCTGAATTTAATCAAGGAATCTTTCCCATTTCCAGGGAAGGGGTTCATCACAGAACCTACGCAGTAGCAATTGCTAAGTTTTTTTTATTGTCTTTTTAAAATTTCAATTAATTAATTTATAAGATGTTTCAGGTTTACAGCATTATAATTCAACTTCTATATGCACTACAGAGTGATTACCATCACAAGACTAGTTACCATCAATCACCATACATTTGAGTGCCTTCCCCCATTTCATCCATGCCTCCCTCCAACCCTCTACCCCTCTGGTAACCACTAATCTGGTCTCTGTATATACAAGTTTGTTTTTGTTTTATTTTGTTTGTTGTTGTTTTTTTAGATCTCACATCCACATATGTGTGAAATCATATGGTATTTATCTTTCTCTAACTGACTTATTTCACTTAGAATAATACCCCCAAGTTTCATCAGTGTTGTAGCAAATGGAAAGATTTCATTCATTTTTATGGCTGAGTAGTATTCTGTTGGAAATATATAACACTTCTTTATCTATTCATTTACTGTTAGACATTTAAGTTGTTTCCATATTGTAAGTAATGCTGAAATGAACATAGAGGTGTGTATATTTTTTCTAATTAGTGTTTTTGAGTTCTTCATAGATATCCAGAAGTGGAATAGCTGAGTCATATGGTAGTTCTCTTCTTAATTTTTCAAGGAATCTCTCTACTGTTTTCCATAATGGCTGCAACAGATTTTTGGTTCCACCAACATTGCACAAGGATTACCTTTCTTCCACATCCTCTCCAACATTTGTTATTCCTTGTCTTTTGATAATAGCCATTCTAACAGATGTGTGGTGATATCTCACAGAGATTTTGATTTGTATTTCTTTGATAATTAGTAACATTGAATATCTTTTCATGTGCCTGTTGGCCATCTGTATGTCATTTTTGGAAAAATGTTCAAATCTTCTGTCCACTTTTTAATCAGGTTGTTTTGGCTTTTTGTCATTGAGTTATATCTGTTTTTTGTTTTTGTTTTTGTTTTTTGTATATTTTAGATACAAATCCCTTGTTGTATATGCTGTTTGCAAATATTTTCTCTCATTTAGTATGCTACCTTTTCATTTTGATGATTGTTTTCTTCACTGTACAGAAACTTTTCAGTTTGATGTAGTTCCATTTGTTTACTTTTGCTCTCGTATCCTTGTCTTTGGAGTCAGATCTGCAAAAGCATTGCTAAAACCTATCAGTGTCAATGAGGTCACCACAGATGTTTTCTTCTAGGAATTTTATGTGTTCACATCTTACATTCAAGTCTTTAATCCATTTTGAGTTAATTTTTATGTATCATGTTAGATAGTGGTCAAGTCTCATTCCTTTACATGTGGCTGTCCAGTTTTCCAAAGACCATTTTTTTTTTTAAGAGATTGTCCTTTCTCCATTGTATGCTCTTCGCTCCTTTGTCACAGATTAATTGTCCACATATGTGTGGGTTTATTTCTGGGCTCTCAATTCCGTTCCATTGATCTGTGTGCCTGTTTTTTTGTGCCAATACCAAACTCTTTTGATCACTATAACTTTGTAGTATATTTGAAATCAGAGACTGAAATGCCTTCAGCTTTGTTCTTTTTTCTCAAGATTGTTTTGACTATTCAGGGTCATTTGTGGCTCCATACTAATTTTAGCAATATTTGTCCTAGTTCTGTGAAATATGCCATTGGCATTTTGATAAGTATTTCATTGAATGTGTAGATTACTTTGGGTAGTATGGGCATTTTAACAATACTAATTCTTCCAATCCATAAGCATTTTGGGGTATCTTCTCCAATTTCTTTCATCAACATCTTACAGTTTTCTGTGTACATGTTTTTCATCTCTTTGGTTAAATATGTTTCTAGGTATTTTACACTTTTTTATGCAATTGTAAATGGCATTGTTTCCTTAATTTCTCTTTCTGATAGTTTATTAGTGCATAGAAATGTCACAGATTTCTGTATATTGATTTTGTGACTTGTGACTTTACTGAATTCATTTATTAATTCTAAGAGTGTTTTGGTGGAGTCTTTATAGTTTTCCATATATGGTAACCTGTCATCTGCAAATAGTGACAGTTTTATTTCTTTTTCTTGCCTAACAGCTGTGGCTAAATTTCCAAAACTATGTTGAATAAAAGTGGTGAGAATGAGCATCCCTGTCTTGTTCCTGATCATAGAGGAAAAGCTTTCAGTTTTTCAACATTGAGTATGATGTTACCTGTGGGTTTGTCATATACAGCCTTTATTATGTTGAGGTATGTTCCCTCTATACCCAGTTTTTTGAGAATTTGTATCATAAATGGATGTTAACTTTTGTTGAGTGATTTTTCTGCATCTATTAAGATAACCATATGATCTTTAGCCTTCATTTTGTAAATATGATGTATCATGTTGATTGATTTCCAAATGTTGAACCATTCTTGCATCCCTGGAATAAATCTCACTTGGTGGTGGTGTGTGACCCTCTTAATGTATTATTGCATTCAGTTTGCTTATATTTTGTTGAGAAATTTTGCATCTATGTTCATCAAGGATATTGGCCTGTAATTATCTTTTTTATTGTGTTATCCTTATCTGGTTTTGTATCAGGGTAATGCTGGCTGTAAAATGTAATTGGAATATTTCCCTCCTCTTCAGTTGTTTAGAAGAGTTGAGAATAGTAGGTGTTAAATATTCTTTGAATGTTTTGTAGAATTGGCCAGTAAAGCTATCTGGCCCTGAGCTTTTTAGTTGTTGGTATTGGGAGTTTTTGACTACTGTTTCAATCTTCTTATTAGTAATATCTCCATTCAGATTTTCTGTTTCTTCATGATTCAGCCTTGAAAGAGTGTATGTTTCTAGAAACTTACCTATTTATTCTAGTTTGTACAGTTTGTTGGCATATGATTGTTTGCAGTAGTCTCTTATGAAATTTTGTATTTCTGTGGTATCAGTTGTAACTTCTCTTCTTCCATTTCTAATTTATTTATTTGAGCCCTTTCTCTTTTTTTCTTGTTTAGCTTAACTAATGGCTTGTTGATTTTATTTTTTTGGAAAAAAATCTCTTAGTTTCATTGATATTTTCTATTTTTTAAAATTCTTTATTTCTGATCTGATTTTAGTTCTTTCCTTCTACTAATTTTGGGCATTGTTTACTCCTCTTTTTCTAGTTTCTATAGGTGTAAAATTAGTTTGTTCTTTTGGTATTTTTCTTGTGTCTTGAGGTAAGCCTGTATTGCTATGAACATTTCTCTCAGAACTACTTTTGCTGCACCCCATAGATCTTGGTATGTTGTATTTCCTTTCTCATATTTATATATTTATTTATTTATTTTTATTTCTCTTTTGATTTATTTGATGACCCATTTTTTACTCAGTAGCATATTTTTAAATCTCCATGTTTTTATGGTTCTTCACATTTTTTCTTGTGATTGATTTCTGGTTTCATACCATTGTAGTTGGAGAAGATGCTTGATATGATTTCAATCTTCTGGAATTTGAGACTTGTTTTGTGACTTAACATGTGGTGTATCCTGGAGAATGTTCCATGTGCACTTGGGGAGAATTTGTGTTCTACTGCTTTGGGGTAGAATGTTCTAGAATATAATATATCTATTAAGTCTATCTGGTCTAATAAGTCATTTAAATGCACTGTTTTCTTATTGATTTTCTTTTGGATGATCTATACATTGATGTCATTGTGGAGTTAAAGTTCCCTATTATTATTGTATTGCTTTCAATTTCTTCCTTTAAGTTTATTAATATTTGCTTTAAACATCTTGGTGTCCCTATGTTGGGTGCATATACATTTATAAATTGTATATCTTTTTCCTGGATTGATCCCTTTATCATTAGGTTATGCCCTTCCTTACCTTTTATTATAGTCTTTTTTTTTTAAGTCTATTTTGTCTGATACAAGTATAACTACTCCAGTTTTCTTTCTGTTTCCATTTACGTAGAATATCTTTTTCCATCCCATTACCTTCAGTCTGTGTGTGTTCTTCCTTACTTCTGAAGGGAGCCTAAAGTAGGCAGCATTTAGAAGGATAGATGGATTTTTTAAAAAATTCATTCAGCCACTCTATGTCTTTTGATTGGAGAACTTAGTTAATTTACATCTAAAGTAAGTATTAATAAGTATGTACTTACTGCCATTTTGTTTATTGTTTTTTGGCTGTTTTGGGTGCCTCTCTCTTCCTTTAATCTTCTCTTTCTCTTTCCTTGCATTTTAGTGGTTTTATCTAGTGTTATGTTTAGATTCCTTTCTCATTTTCTTTTATGTATTTACTCTAAGATTTTCCCTTTTGGTTACCATGAGGTTCACATATAACATCCTGTGTACATTGCAGTCTGTTTTAAGTTTGTAGCAATTTAAATTTGAACACATTTCAAAGCTTTTCCTTTTTATGCCTTCTCCCATGTTTTATACTTTTGATAACACATTTTACATTTTTAAATTTTATGTATGCCTTAGCTAATTATCATAATTTTAATTTTACTACTTTTGTCTTTAACCTTCATACTTGTTATAAAAGTGATTGATACCTTACCTTTATTATATATTTACTTTTTCCAGTGAGGTTTATCCTTTCATAAATATTCTTTTTATTAATTAGTGTCATTTGTTTTCAGCTGAAGAAATCCCTTTAACATTTTTCATAGGGTTGGTTTTGTGGAAGTGAACTTTTTTACATTTGCTGGTCTGAGGAACTCTTCATCTCTCCTTCAGTTGTGAATGATAACCTAGCTGGGTAGAGTATTCTTGGTTGAAAGTTTTCCTTTCAGCACTTTGAATATGTCATGCAACTCTCTGTTTGCCTGTAAGGTTTCTGCTGAATAATCTGCTGATAGGTTGATTGGGTTTCCCTTGTATATAACAAGTTGTTTTTCTCTTGCTGCTTTTAGGATTCTTTCTTGTCTTTTACCGTGTTAATTATACTGTATCTTGGAATGTGTCTCTTTAGGCCCATCTTATTTGAAACTCTCTGGTCTTTCTGGACCTGGATGTCTGTTTCCTTTGCCAGATTAGTGAAATTTTAAGCCACTATTTCCTCAAATAACTTTTCTGGCCCTTTCTCTCTGGAAAATTAGAACTATTTCAGATGATTTTACTGCTTGTAGGCTTAGCAGTCTATAAGAAAATATAAATGTTCAACAATAAACAAACACATTATAAATAAGAACTCTAAACTACTTATTCTCTTGTGTCTATTATACATTTAGTAAATTTCAACTTGCAACAATGCAGTTTTTAAAATAAATGAAAGGGATTGGAAGGCTAAAGGAATTTACTCTTAAGATTTTTCTTTTCTTTACTGTAGAGTAACTTAACAGAATAAGAAAATGTAAGCATACACACACACACACACACACACACATGACTTTCAAAGGTATAAAAAAGTACTAACAGTTTCCTAAAACTCTTAGAAAATTATTCAATTATTTAAATTATTGATATCAAATTGTTTAATTACTAAGCGACCAGAAAATATCAGTGTACTAGGAACTCATAAAGATTTATAAAATTAAATGGAATCCAAAGGTTACTAATCCTTAACTCATATAACATTGACAGATTCATTTGATACCTCACCATGACACAGAAGACAGGGGAAATAAGGTATGATACTTAGAAAAACAGTATTGCATTTATTTTTTGTCTAATGAATGCATTTAATGCATAAAATAAGAGAAAATAAAAATAAACAGTGACTTGATTAATAATGTAGTCTTTAGAGTTAGTCTTAGCTTTATGTCCCCACTCTGAAATTTTACTGCTTGTGCAAGTCATTTGAATTTGCGAACCTTTACATCCTCACCAACAAAATGATAGTAATAATGGTACCTTACATAGCTTGTATTTTATTACTTCCTTGCATTGTTTAAGTTCCTTTCTCATGTGTACTAGTTATACAGTGTGGATTGGATTGACCCTCTCCTAGTCCTAAGGGTGGGACTGATTGATCTAAGATTATGTAAGTAAGTTACCACTACTCCCTTTCCACGGTGACTGTTTCATGCAATCTAAGCCAAAAGGAACATGGCATCCTTTGGCCACAGTTGTGTGTATGTGTGTGTGTGTGTGTGTATTTTGGGAAGGTAAAAACAGTATGAAACCTAGTATTGTACAATGGTGTGGAGAGAACCGTTGCCTCTCTTTTCCCCTGTGGCCAAGGAGGTTTGCACTCTAACATCTGCTTGAAGACATCTTCCAAAGTTAGTGCAAAGTTTAAATCCACACAAAAGCAGAGTCTAGAGAACCTTATAAAAACAAGGTCACAGTTCTTATTGACCAGTCAACCTCTGGACTTTTCTGTCTCGTGGCGACGGCCGCAGCAGCCAGTATTCGAGAGAGGCAAACAGTGGCTTAGAAGCGTATGTTGAATTTTAATGTGCCTCAATTTTTTTTTTTTTTTTGAGTTTGGATATCATTACTTTATTATAAAAGAAACATGGAAATTATTTACATGATGAAAGATTTCAGAACTTCAGTGGCAGCTTCACGTGATGCCATTGGGGGAACGGGCAGCTTCACGTGATGCCATTTCAATAGTGACTCATTTTAGTGGACGTATTTTCCAAGAATGTCACCATCTCTAAATAAGAAATAATTTCTTATTTAAGAGCTCACCTGAATAGTACTTTTCTACTTTACCCATCAAACACCGTTGAATCGTAAATCAAACTAAATCTAATTTTAGTTCATCTACTTTTGGCAGTTATGCGTATCTCAGGAAACCTCCTGACTAAACATGGAAAGCTTGAAAATAGCTAGTTATGAATTTACTTCTGAAATCACTCCAAAACAACTCAAACTGGGTAAACAAAGCATAGAATAAAATTAAATGCATTCCATATAATGGTGAAATACAAGATGGAATAGTGGGAAAACAAAAACTTGGCTTTAATGAAAATGGAGACTTGGGAGTCAAAATATAGGTATTTCTGAAAAGATAAATCCAGAGGGTGAAATTTCAATAAGGTATAATCACAACCTTTGCTGAACTACACACGAGGAGAACGCTTAAGTGGACATGGCCTTGTGGCTCACAGATACCTATCACACACAAAGTACATCTGCATCACACATATTGTTTCCCTGGCATCACTTAAATATCCACAGTAGAAGAATACATATACTGTATTGGCTGTGCTTTTGTTACCTTTTCATCTATGATGAATTGACCAAAGTCTGTTGACCACCACAGGCTACTGTATAAAGATAGCATTGCTTAGAGATAATAAGTCACACTATTAGGAACATTTCAGGTAGAGGAATCCAAGCAAAATACATGGAAATAGAAATATTACTTTGCGTATTAAGTTGAAACATCAATAATCTAAATAAATACAGTTCGATTCAATCATAAAAAGTAGAGTTAGTACGAATGAATGATATTACAGATGGAAAAACTGGTGTAAGAAACTTCTTGAAATAAATGGGAAAAAGTGGAATTTCTTTCAATTTCAATTTTATTTTATTTTATGATTTGTTGTTGTTCAGAATAATACTAAAAATATCATGGGTCATGTGTTCAGACAGTTCCAAAATCACTCCTAAGTCGGCCACTTTCTGCTTCTGTGATAAAGCCTCTCCTAGCTTTAATGTATTCAAGGTACAATAGAGATCTCTCTTTTAGGCTGGCTGTGAGGATTAAATAAGAAAATGTGGGTGAAATGGTTTGAAAATAAAAAGTCACTTAATGCCTGTATAAAATCTTCATTCATTGAAAAAAAAAAGTTATTATAGTTATGTTGGCTAGAAAAGGGCTGGCTCCAGCAATGAACAATCTAAACAATGCAATAGTTCAACACAGCAGTTTATCTCTTACTCATATAATGTCTAGGGTGGGTGTTCAGGATCCATGCTCACAGCAGCTCTCCTGCGTTCAACCCTTGGTTTATAAGGAAATTCAGTTATCCACAACTCAGTAAGGTAGAAGATAAAAAGTATGAAGGAGCTCCTTCCTTGGAAGGATATTTTGTGGGCTAGGCTGTTCTCATTCCACTGTAAACTGAAGTACCTTCCACCTTTACTTGCAAGGGACATGGGAGTATAACAGTGTGCCCAAAGAAACAAGGGACATGATGTTGTTGGATAACTAGTGGCCTTTGCTTCGGGCAGCCCCTCATGCCACTAAATATCTATAGGTACCCTTCCTTCTATAAAGAACACAGCTAGTCCCTTCCCAAAGAAGACAAGCCAAAGTCCCTTCCAGTAGCTACATCCATATGAAATTCTAGAGTCTCTGGGTGATTCACAATCTTTTCCATCATGTCTGGTTGTGATTCCTCATGCCTTAAGAATTTATAAAACAAAATACATGTTCTTTGCTTTCCCCTGAATCCAAAATCCATATTACAGAGGATGAAACAAGGATAAAATAAGACTAGTAAATATTCTCATTCTGGAAATGGAAAATCAGAAAAAACTTAGAGGGATCAAGATGGCAGTGTAGGAAGTTCCTAAACTCATCTTCTCCCGTGGACACAACAAATCTACAACTACATATGGAATAATTCCCTCTGAAAGGGACCTGAAAACTGGATGAACAGTCTCCAAAACAAAGTGTGAAAGGGCAGCGTCAAGATAAATAGAAGAAACAGTGATATGGTCATGCCAAGGGAAAAAACAAAAAACAAAAAAAACACCCCAACTGTAGAAATCCACAATCAGGAAGGATCCCAAAGGTGAAATTATTTTCCCCAAAGAGCGAAGGAATTTAGTTCCATATCAGGCACCTCAACCCTTAGGTCCTGCACAGGAGGATCCCTGTGCCCTCAAAACACCTGGCTTTGAAAACCACCAGGAAATATGCACTACTGCACTATCACCTTCAGAGTAAGATGAGAATAATTAAAGTGTGAGTAAGAGCATTTTTATAACTGATGGAAGGTGATAACTTTTAAATTTGATGATCTCTTTAGCTATGACATGATGGATCTAGCTTTAATGTTAACTTGTTTTAAATACTCTGTTAAAAGGATCCTTTTTTTATAACTGATGGAAGGTGATAACTTTTAAATTTGATGACCTCTTTAGCTATGACTTATGATGGATCTAGCTTTAATGTTAACTTGTTTTAAATACTCTGTTAAGAGGATTCTTTTACACATAGATGAGAGAAGATGGACCTTTATTATACACACTTAAAAAAAATGTTTCATTTTGGTTTTGGATGTGTTTGGTGGGCACTTTCAACAGTGTAAATATTGTTTCTAATCATAGATTTGTTCATTAATTTTAGTATATTTTGATGATATTCCTGAATCTTTTATTACTGTGGTCTTTGGTAAATGCTGATTCTCTATTTCCATCATTTCTTGTAATTTTATTAATTAGAATTTCACTGTTGGAAGAGCTTTCTCTTCTCCATTAACTAAGTTATGTATTCATATCATAAATATTTGGTTTTTCTGAAATACAATTCACATACCATAAATTTATACTTTCAAAATGTACAATTCAGTGGTTTTTAGTATATTCAGGAGGTCATGCAACAATCACTGCTACCTAATTCCTTAAAATGTAATCACGTCAAAAAGAAGCTCCCTGTCTATTAGCAAAGACTTCCTATTCTCTCCTACCTCATGCTCCTGGAAACCATTTGTTTTCTGTCTCTATGGATTTACTTATTCTAAACTTCACCACTGTACTCCAACTCTCTCTATGCCAACACACACACAAGTGTGCAAATATACATGCACACCATTTTTCTTTAGAAATATTTTTTTCCATTCCTTTTCTGCTAATTATATTGCTCCCATCTGGATGATCGTCAACAAAAATTTTTCTCAAAACCATCTTTGTCCTTGAAGCTTTTTCTCTGACCATCTGGAAGACAGTTATAATTTCCAATAGTAAATATTCTTATCTTATGAATATCAGCAAGTATATGGTAATGGATGAGAAGGTCTTTGATAGCAATAAGGTATATCTGTATCTATTTACATCTCTATATGGTTTTTACATAAAATTGTTTCCATGGTGCTTTGATTTGTCAGATAGGTAACATAAAAAGTAGATTGGTGTGGGATATTCACAAAAGGAAAACCATATATAACAAATTCTGCATTTCAATTATAGGAGTGACTTTTTTTCCCCATTCGTAAATTTTTGGATCCTTTTAAAATGTAGCTATTATTATTTGCAAATGAGATAGTTGTAGCCACTTGCATTTGAAATCCAGTTACCTTACTAAAATATGTGCTAAAATAATGTAAATTTTATTTCCAGAATTTGAAAGTTTAATTCTATGAATAAGAGTATTAGTTTTTAAAAAGAAAGAGTAGAGATAACTATATTATCAACTTAAAAAATGTTACTATATATTTTGAAAACTGGACTAATGCAGAAATTCTCACTTGGAAGCTCTTATATCTCATAAGCTCTTATATCTCATAAGCTCTTTAATTATTGGTTACCTTAAAAATAATTTATAATTTCTTACTAGTGACAAAGTTTTATCTTTTCCAATTAAAATATTTTCAGCTATAAAACAAATTCACATCTAGTGTTTTGAAATATTGAGCCAAATGTTTAAAAATATTTTATTCTTGGAATATTTACCCAATTATAAAAAGCATCTGGGTAGAATGAACTAATACAGAAAACCTTGTTCATGAAAAAATGACTTATATTCACACATATAAAATGCATGACTATGGACAAGCTTCACAGATTTTATTATGTGTGATTCAATCAGGAAAGCCAAAATCAGCTGATTGGGAGCATGCTTGGCAGGTAGATTTCTCTCTTGGCCAACACACCGTTACAAGGAAATATATGGTTTTAAGCAAACAACTGTAATTTAGAAGACGTAGCCAGCCATGCCCGTAAAGTGGCAGAGTTTAGTCCTCATTCAGAGAGCCCAGAGCAGCCCTCTGCCACTGAAAAGGAAGAGAAAGGGTGAGTGGTCAGGCAGCGGGCCTTGGAAGCACAGACATGAAACTTGGAATGAGCAGTGGAAATGGCTGGTTCAGTGAGACACTCTGGTTGCTAAGCTTACCACCTGTGTTATGTGGTTTTAATTTCTAACCCGAACAAATGGAAAACCAGAACAAATGCAAATACCTCTTGGAAGTTGAGTGTCTTCTGTAATCACATGACTTTGCATTTCATATTCAAGCAAGAGTTTCGTTTTGAATTTAGTCAATAAGTAGTAGTTGACTTTTGTTCTTCATTTTTACTCCTTGTTTCACTCTCTCTGCAAGAAGCTTTACATTCTTTCTGATTTGAAAGATTTTTGACTCCACAGAGGTGTGTCTTGTCTTGAATAAAACATAGCACCATCCATCTCTGCATAGTTCCCCCAGGCAGCTTCAGGGAAATAGCTATGAAATACCTTTCTAAATGTAGTAAATACAAAGGAATACTTTATTTTAGAATTTATTAAAGGGAATTGAAGTGATATGTCTTTGCTTTTATGTTTGTTTATGTCTAAAATAAGTCTTAAGAGTTATTATGAATAATCAAAATTGTCAATATTATTTTGAGCCAGTTGTAATTGGTTACCTTTCCTCAACCTCTAGGTAAAGCCATCAGAACTCTTTGCTGCACATAAAAGTTAAAGAATATGATGCTAGATGGATGCACTTTTTCTTTGACTTGCACCTGCTGCCCCAGAAACATGAGTTTGTAAGGTGCTTGAGGAAACGGTTTGGTTCCCTGCTAAAAAAAATGAAATTACCTAGATTAAGTTTAGACCCTTGAAACAACCTTGAAGAAAGAGAAGGATCAAATCAAATAACCTACAAGATTTCAGCAGCACATATTATGCTTTTCCAGTGATGAATCCAAAACAATGAAATATCAATGCTAGATTTTGTTTTCAATCTGTAATACAAATATTTGCCACACTGATCTTATTTAATAATTGCATTTATTTCTGAACAAATGGCTATAGGTACATGTTAATTATTTGAACAATTGTCTTTGAGGTCACTCTTATGAACCCTAGAATTGTGAAGAAAATGTACAGCACTTTATTTGAAGCAAACTCATAAACATTGTGTAGATTTTCAGATGTTATGTTTTTATATAGTAAGTACCAGGGAGAAAATAGACTACCAACAATTCTGAAATTGTGGTCTGAATTTGGTGGTTTAAAAAGGATGATGGGGGCTTCCCTGGTGGCGCAGTGGTTGAGAATCTGCCTGCCAATGCAGGGCACACGGGTTCGAGCCCTGGTCTGGGAAGATTCCACATGCCGCGAAGCAACTAGGCCCGTGAGCCACAACTACTGAGCCTGCGCGTCTGGAGCCTGTGCTCCGCAACAAGAGAGGCCACGACAGTGAGAGGCCCGCGCACCGCGATGAAGAGTGGCCCCCGCTTGCCGCAACTAGAGAAAGCCCTCGCACAGAAACAAAGACCTAACACACCCCAAAATAAATAAATAAATAAATAAATTTATATAAAAAAAAAAAAGGATGATGGTTTTAGCCTTCCTCATATCATCCTAGAAGAACTTTCTTTTGGCTTCGGCTTGTACAACAAGGACAAGGTACCAAAGTCAATTTCTAAAGAGGCCAATATTTGAGAGGTGTTGATAATGATAGAACTTTAAAATCTTTTCAATTTCTGTGCCATTTTTATAACCGTGAGAAACCACATGCAACTGACAAGTTATCGTTCTCTATGTACCTCCTGGTTGTGTTTTATCTCGCTGAGAGATGATTGTTTTATATGCATATGAAAGCTTATTTTTATTTTAGAAAAGGATTTTTACCCATACTAGGATAGGCAAGGAAAATGCAGCCACAAAAGAAATGAAGCATATTCTACACCTGAACATAAACACTGATGTAAAAATGATATATTCACATTTCCGATGACAGATTCAAACATTAAGAGGTTGGAACAAGTATTAGCTGATCGTGTAGTACTTCTCTTTGGTGTCTTGATGAAGGTTGACATTTTTGACATTAAGGGTTAATTAGTTGCCACTCAGAATGAGGTCACAAATGGCTAATTGCACCTTCAGCTAGGTAATTACTGTCATGTATCAAATTCTCATTCCATGTAATTATACAGGAATCAGGTGCTCTGACTGCTCACCTAGGGATATGTTTGCCTTCCAAGTCCTCTCTGTGGGAATTCCAAAGTTTTACATGGAAGGTGAATTCACTTGCAATTTGACCTGATGACTAATTTGATATGCAGAAGATTCCATGCCACCTTTTAAAATCGTGGTCCTAAGGATGTCATCCAGTCATGCTTTAATGTTTCTGGCTTCTCTGATTCTGTAATTTTGCTGCTGTCTGTTCCGATATTCCTGCTTGCGAGTTAGATATTCATTAAATTCATCTGGGCTATTCCAAACCTTCATCTTCTTTCCCCAAAATAACTGCCGAAGCTTAGCTTATCATCAACATTTACACAAAATGGTTGGATGCCTCTTAAATAAAGAATCAGAGGCAGGGCACAGGTATGTGAAATGAAGATTTCTCCTGCCGTGCCTGCTGTGCTTCTGTATGCCGTGGGTCTGGTCAGTGCCTTGGTCTTGCATCATTGCTCAGATAAAAATGAAGCAGCTCAGGCATTTTATGAGAAGGAGGTCATAATACTTCTAAATTTATGCCTCCCTTCATATTACTGGAATACACTTCTGGGGTAGACTGGAGAACACATTTTCCTGGTTCTCAAAGGACAGGGTATAGGTGATTAACTTATCTGTTTCTATCCTCTCTAATCTGATGCAGCAGTCAATATTAATAGTTAGAAACATTAGGTTCTGCACTAATAGGCATTCCTCCCTCATTAACCAGGCAGTTTAAATATTCCACAAGGCAACTGAAAGTTGAAATTTATAGGTGGGCCAATCACCACCCTTTCTCTGGCTTGAAGAGGGAAAAATGTCTTGATTTGATTTAGTTAAAGAGAATATGTGTGTGTGTGTGTGGGGCGGGGGTAGTTGTATATGAAATTTCAGTGTGTTGTATAAAGGTTTCCTTAGCACTTTGTAATTTAAATAATTGAATTCGTGACATTGTGGGTGTGTACATTCACACCTTCTATGTGGGAAAGTTAAGCTCGCTTACAGTTGCTACATGCACATGATCTTTAAGAATGAAATGTTTCCTCTGGGTCTACTAACACATTTCTATAACAGCCCTTATGCTTGCAGAAGTCCCATGGAAGGTATTGACAGTCTCATAAATGTGTTTCAAGTCTATGTCCATTGGGGACATAAAATAGAATTATTTCATTTCCTCTCTCTATAATGGACACACAAACAATGACTAATGACTAGTGACTGTATGGTGCTTTAGAGCTTATAAAGAGAATTCAAACATGTTATCCTACTTAATCCTCACTATAAACATGTGAGGAAGGACTTTTAACGTATGTCATATTTTACAGATGGGATACAGTACATAGGTGCCACGTTTCTTATTTCCAAATTCATACATTTTTCACTATGAGAAACTAATCATATTTAGTTATAATAGGTAGAGGATGTCTTGAAATTCCTGATCTAATAAAACTATTGGTTTCTATTGCATTTATTATCCTAATAGTAATATAATGGTATTCTCTGTTGTTTTTAATTTTGTGTCAGTGAAAATCATCCTGGGTATTAAGTAGTCAACTATAAATGGAGATAATTTTCAGATTATGTACTTTTTCTAACCAAACACATAAGAAATGTATGTGTACTCTCCAAGTAGTAAACTCTTGGACTTAAGCTGACATGCACATAGGGAAAGTTATCACTGAACTGAGGGTCTTGAGGGCAAAAACCCTCTGTAACTGACATCCAACTCTAAGTGAAATCCCTTATCAACTTCTCATCACAGCCAACAGCACCAATGAATATTCCTACTGGGAATATGGGAATGTGGGAACAGAAACTT
This sequence comes from Balaenoptera borealis, assembly GCF_965194805.1. Classification (NCBI taxonomy): domain Eukaryota; kingdom Metazoa; phylum Chordata; class Mammalia; order Artiodactyla; family Balaenopteridae; genus Balaenoptera; species Balaenoptera borealis. Next base: position 27,921,278 of record NC_138877.1, read on the forward strand.
GGAAGTTATTTTTAAGGATTTCTGAAGCTCACACTTCAGTAGGAGAAACTGACATTAAACAAGTTATTCTATTAATTATTTAAATATAATTGCAATAAGCATTTCAGAGGAGAGATAAGTGGTAATAAAAGAGCACACAGCAGAGATAGGGGATCGGCCCAGGAAAAGTTCACTAAGGAAAAGCCATTTCATCTGAAACCTGAAGGATGACTAGCAGAAGGTGAGGGTAAACATTCCGTAGAAGGAACAGAAGATACGAAAAACTTGCAGTAGGATGAAACATAGAAAAGACTTTAAAAGGCTAATATCGTAAGAGTATAAGAGAATCTGGGTAAGCGAGGACACAGATGAAGCCTGTATATTAGCAGGAACCAGATCCTATATATTTTAAAAATGACTTACCAATTTCTATGAATAAAGCTTGACATATTTTGATGAGGATTATGTTGAATCTATACCTCATTGTCAGAAGTATTGCCATCTTAACAATAAAGTTTTCCCATTGATGAGAATGGGATGTTGCACTATTTGTTTAAATACCCTATTTTCTGTCGATAATATTTTGTATTCTTCCATGTATAGACCTTTTCTTATTTTTTAAAATTTCATCTTCAGATTGTTATACCTGCTTTTAAAACTTTTTTTAAGTTTATTGAGGTATAAGTGACAAATAAAATTATAACATAAAGTGTACAATGGGATGATTTGATACATGCATACATTTTACAGAGATTCTCCTCATCAAGTTAATGAACATATCCTATGCGTTTGAGGTTTTGTTTTGTTTTTGTTTGTTTGTTTGTTTTTTAGATTCCACATATAAATGAGAATGTACCGTATTTATCTTTCTCTGTCTGATATTTCATTTAGAGTAATGCCTTCAAGGTCCATCCATGTTTTCACAAATGGCAGAATTTCCTCATGTTTTATGGCTGAATGAAATTCCATTGTATTTACATGCTGCAACTTCTTTATTCATTCATTCAACAGCGGACACTTAGATTGTTTCCATGTCTTGGCTACAGTAAATAATACTGCTGTGAACATGGGGGTGCAGGTATCTTTTCAAGTTAATGTTTTCATTTTCTTTGAAATATATTCCCATAAGTATAATTATTGAGTCATATGGCAGTTCAATTTTTAATTTTTTGAGGATCCTGCATTCTATTTTCCATAGTGGCTGTACAAATTTACAATCCCACCAACAGTTCACAAGGGTTCCCTTTTCTCTATATGCTCCATAGCATTTGTTATCTCTTGTCTTTTTGATGATGGCCATTCTAACAGGTGTGAGGTAATATCTCATTGTGGTTTTAATTTGCATTTCTCTAATGACAAGTGAGTGATGTAGAGAATTTTTTCATGTTCTTGTTGGCCTCTCATATTTCTTTTTTTCTTTTTAACATCTTTATTGGAGTATAATTCCTTTAAAATGGTGTGTTAATTTCTGCTTTTATAACAAAGTGAATCAGCTATACATAAACATATACCCCCATATCTACTCCCTCTTGCATCTCCCTCCCACCCTCCCTATCCTACCCCTCTGGGTGGTCACAAAGCAACAAGCTGATCTCCCTGTGCTATGTGGCTACTTCCTACTAGCTATCTATTTTACATTTGGTAGTAGATATAAGTCCATGCCAATCTGCCACTTCGTCCCAGCTTACCCTTCCCCCTCCCGGTGTCCTCAAGTTCATTCTCTACATCTGTGTCATTATTCCTGTCCTGCCCCTAGGTTCTTCAGAACCATTTTTCTTTTTTTTAGATTCCATATATATGTGTTAGCATATGGTATTTGTTTTTCTCTTTCTAACTTATTTCACTCTGTATGACAGACTCTAGGTCCATCCACCTCACTACAAATAACTCAACTTTGTTTGTTTTTATGGCTGAGTAATATTCCATTGTATATATGTGCCACATATTCTTTAGCCATTCAACTGTTGATGGATACTAAGGTTGCTTCCACTTCCTGGCTATTGTAAATAGAGCTGAAATGAACATTGTGGTACATAACTTTTTTTGAATTATGGTTTTCTCAGGGTATATGCCCAGTAGTGGGATTGCTGGGTCGTGTGGTAGTTCTAGTTTTAGTTTTTTAAGGAAGATCCTTACTGTTCTCCATAGTGGCTGTATCAATTTACATTCCCACCAACAGTGCAAGAGGTTTCCCTTTTCTCCATACCCTCTCCAGCATTTATTGTTTGTAGCTTTACTGATGATGGCCATTCTGACTGGTGTGAGGTGATGCCTCATTGTAGTTTTGATTTGAATTTCTCTAATAATTAGTGATTTTGAGCATTCTTTCATGTGTTTGTTGGAAACCTGTATGTCTTCTTTGGAGAAATGTCTATTTAGGTCTTCTGACAATTTTTGGATTGGCTTTTTTTTTTTTTTGATATTGAGCTGCATGAGCTGCTTGTACATTTTGGAGATTAATCCTTTGTCAGTTGCTTCATTTGCAAATAAATATTTCTCCCATTCTGAGGGTTGTCTTTTCATCTTGTTTTTGGTTTCCTTTGTTGTGCAAAAGCTTTTTAGTTTCATTAAGTCCCATTTGTTTATTTTTGTTTTTATTTCCATTTCTCTAGGAGGTGGGTCAAAAAGGATCTTCCTGTGATTTATGTCATAGAGTGTTCTGCCTATGTTTTCCTCTAAGAGATTGATAGTGTCTGGCCTTACATTTAGGTCTTTAATCCATTTTGAGTTTATTTTTGTGTATGGTGTTAGGTAGTGTTCTAAATTCATTCTTTTACATGTAGCTGTCCAGTTTTCCCAGCACCACTTATTGAAAAGGCTGTCTTTCCCCATTGTATATTCTTGCCTCCTTTATCAAAAATAAGATGACCATACGTGCGTGGGTTTATCTCTGGGCTTTCTATCCTGTTCCATTGATCTGTATTTCTGTTTTTGTGCCAGTACCATACTGTCTTGATTACTGTAGCTTTGTAATATAGTCTGAAGTCAGGGAGTGTGATTCTTCCAGCTCCATTTTTCTTTCTCAAGATCGCTTTGGTTATTCGGGGTCTTTTGTGTTTCCATACAGATTGTGATTTTTTTTTGTTCTAGTTCTGTGAAAAATGTCAGTGGTAGTTTGATAGGGATTGCATTGAATCTGTAGATTGCTTTGGGTAATATAGTCATTTTCAAAATGTTGATTCTTCCAATCCAAGAACATGGTGTATCTCTCCATCTGTTTGTATCATCTTTAATTTCTTTCATCAGTGTCTTATAGTATTCTGCATACAGGTCTTTTGTCTCCTTAGATAGATTTATTCCTAGATATTTTAACTCTTTTTGTTGCAATCATACATAGGAGTGTTTCCTTGATTTCACTTTCAGATTTTTCATCATTAGTGTATAGGAATGCAAGAGATTTCTGTGCATTAATTTTGTATCCTGCTACTTTACCAAATTCATTGATTAGCTCTAGTAGTTTTCTGGTAGAGTCTTTACGATTCTCTATGTATAGTATCATGTCATTTGAAAACAGTGACAACTTTACTTCTTTTCCAGTTTGGATTCCTTTTATTTCTTTTTCTTCTCTGATTGTTGTGGCTAAAACTTCCAAAGGTATGTTGAATAATAGTGGCGAGAGTGGGCAAACTTGTCTTTTTCCTGGTCTTAGTGGAAACAGTTTTGGGGCATTGTGTTTTCATTATCACTTGTTTCTAGGTATTTTTTGATTTCCTCTTTGATTTCTTCAGTGATCTCTTGGTTATTAAGTAGTGTATTGTTTAGCCTCCATGTGTTTGCATTTTTTACAGTTGTTTTCCTGTAATTGATATCTAGTCTCATAGCATTGTGGTCAGAAAAGATACTTGATATGATTTCAATTTTCTTAAACTTAACAAGGCTAGATTTGTGACCCAAGATATGATCTATCCTGGAGAAGGTTCCATGAGCACTTGAGAAGAAAGTTTATTCTGTTGTTTTTGGATGGAATGTCCTATAAATATCAATTAAGTCCACCTTGTTTAATGTATCATTTAAAGCCTGTGTTCCCTTATTTATTTTCATTTTGGATGATCTGTCCATTGGTGAAACTGTGGTGTTAAAGTCCCGTACTATGATTGTAGGTTTCCCCTTTTATGGCTGTTAACATTTGCCTTATGTATTGAGCTGCTCTTATGTTGGGTGCATAAATATTTACAACTGTTATATCTTCTTCTTGGATTGACCTCTTGATCATTATGTAGTGTCCTTCTTTGTCTCTTGCAATAGTCTTTATTTTAAAGTCTATTTTATTGGATATGAGAGTTGCTACTCCAGCTTTCTTTTGATTTCCATTTGCATGGAATATCTTTCTCCATCCCCTCATTTTTCAGTCTGTATGTGTCCTTAGGTCTGAAGTGGGTCTCTTGTAGACAGCATATATATGCGTCTTGTTTTTGTATCCATTCAGCCAGTCTGTGTCTTTTGGTTGGAGCATTTAATCCATTTACATTTAAGGTAATTATCAATATGTATGTTCCTATTACCAATTTCTTAATTGTTTTGGGTTTGTGATTGTAGGTCTTTTCCTTCTCTTGTGTTTCCTGCCTAGAGAAGTTCCTTTAGCATTTGTTGTAAAGCTGGTTTGGTGGTGCTGAATTCTCTTAGCTTTTGCTTGTCTGTAAAGGTTTTAATTTCTCCATTGAATCTGAATGAGATCTTTGCTGTGTAGAGTAATCTTGGTTGTAGGTTCTTCCCTTTCATCATTTTAAATATGTCCTGCCACTCCCTTCTGCCTTGCAGAGTTTCTGCTGATAGATCAGCTGTTAACCTTATGGGGATTCCTTTGTATGTTCTTTGTTGTTTTTCCCTTGCTGCTTTTAATATTTTTTCTTTGTATTTAATTTTTGATAGTTTGATTAATATGTGTCTTGTCATGTTTCTCCTTGGATTTATCTTGTATGGGACTCTCTGTGCTTCCAGGACGTGCTTAACTATTTCCTTTCCCATATTAGGGAAGTTTTCAACAATAATCTCTTCAAATATTTTCTCAGTCTCTTTCTTTTTCTCTTCTTCTTCTGGGACCCCTATAATTCGAATGTTGGTGTGTTTAATGTTGTCCCAGAGGTTCCTGAGACTGTCCTCAATTCTTTTCATTCTTTTTTCTTTATTCTGCTCTGTGGTAGTTATTTCCACTATCGTATCTTCCAGGTCACTTATCTGTTCTTCTGCCTTGGTTATTCTGCTTTTGATTCCTTCTAGAGAATTTTTAATTTCATTTATTGTGTTGTTCATCATTGTTTGTTTGCTCTTTAGTTCTTCTAGGTCCTTATTAAATGTTTCTTGTATTTTCTCCATTCTATTTCTAAGATTTTGGATATCTTTACTACCACTATTCTGAATTCTTTTTCATGTAGACTGCTTATTTCCTCTTCATTTGTTTGGTCTGGTAGGTTTTTACCTTGCTCCTTCATCTGCTGTGTGTTTCTCTGTCTTCTCATTTTGCTTATCTTACTGTGTTTGGGCTCTCCTTTTCGCAGGCTGCAGGTTCGTAGTTCCCGTTGTTTTTGGTGTCTGCCCCCAGAGGCTAAGGTTGGTTCCGTGGGTTGTGTAGGTTTCCTGGTGGAGGGGACTAGTGCTTGTGTTCTGGTGGGTGACGCTGGATCTTGTCTTTCTCGTGGGCAGGACCGCATCCAGTGGTGTGTTTTGGGGTGTCTGTGACCTTATTATAATTTTAGGCAGCCTCTCTGCTAATGGGTGGGTTTGTGTTCCTGTCTTGCTAGTTGTTTGGTATACGGTGTCCAACAGTGTAGCTTGCTGCTCTTTGAGTGGATCTGGGTCTTAGCATTGAGATGGAGATCTCTGTGAGAGCTTCACCATTTGATATTATGTGGAGTCTGGAGGTCTCTAGTGGACCAATATCCTGAACTTGGCTGTCCAACCTCAGAGACACAGGCTTGACACCCAGCCAGAGCAAGAAGACCCTGTCAGCCACACAGCTCAGAAGAAAAGGGAGAAAAAGAAAGAAAGAAAGAAAGAAAGAAAGAAAGAAAGAAAGAAAGAAAGAAAGAAAGAAAGAAAGAAAATAGAATAAAATAAAGTTATTAAAATAAAAAATTATTACTAAAAATAAAAAATATTAAAAAGTAATAAAAAAAAAGAAAAAAAACCAAGCTGACAGCCAGAACCCTAGGACAAACGTTACAAGCAAAGCTATACAGACAAAATCACACAAAGAAGCATACACATACACACTCACAAAAAGAAAAAAAGGAAAAAAAAAATATATATATATATATAACATTGCTCCCAAAGTCCACTGCCTCAATTTTGGGATGATTTGCTGTCTCTTCAGGTATTCCACAGATGCAGGGTACATCAAGTTGATTGTGGGGATTTAATCTGCTGCTTCTGAGGCTGCTGGGAGAAATTTCCCTTTCTCTTCTTTGTTTGCACAGCTCCTGGGGTTCAGCTTTGGATTTGGCCCTGTATGTCGCCTGAGGGCATCTATTCTTCGCTCAGACAGGACGAGGTTAAAGGAGCAGCTGATTAGGGTCCTCTGGCTCACTCAGGTCAGGTGGAGGGAGGGGTATGGATTGCGGGGCGAGCCTACAGCGGCAGAGGCCAGCGTGACGTTGCAACAGCCTGAGGTGCACCATGTGTTTTCCCGGGAAACTTGTCCCTGGATCACGGGACCCTGGCAGTGGCGGGCTGCACAGGCTCCCGGAAGGGGAGGTGTGGATAGTGACCTGTGCTTGCACACAGGCTTCTTGGTGGCGGCAGCAGCAGCCTTAGCATCCCATGCCCGTCTCTGGGGTCCGCACTGATAGCCGCGGCTCATGCCCGTCTCTGGAGCTCATTTAGGTGGTGCTCTTAATCCCCTCTCCTCGCGCACCCCAAAACAATGACTCTTGCCTCATAGGCAGCTCCAGACTTTTCCCGGACTCCCTCCTGGGTAGTTGTGGTGCACTAGCCCCCTTCAGGCTGTGTTCACACAGCCAACCCCAGTCCTCTCCTTGGGATCTGACCTCCAAAGCCCGAGCCTTAGCTCCCAGCCCCCACCCCACCTGGCGGGTGAGCAGACAAGCCTCTTGGGCTGGTGAGTGCTGGTCGGCACCAATCCTCTTTGCAGGAATCTCTCCGCTTTGCCCTCTGCAACCCTGTTGCTGCGCTCTCCTCCGTGGCTCTGAAGCTTCCCCCCCGCCCACCCCCATCTCCTCCAGTGAAGGGGCTTCCTAGTGTGTGGAAACTATTCCTCCTTTACAGCTCCCTCCCAGTGGTGCAGGTCCTGTCCCTATCCATTTGTCTCTGTTTTTTTCTTTTTCTTTTTTTTTGCCCTACTCAGGTACATGGGGAGTTTCTTGTCTTTTGGGAAGTCTGAGGTCTTCTGCCAGTGTTCAGTAGGTGTTCTGTAGGAGCTGTTCCACATGTAGATGTATTTCTGATGTATTTGTGGGGAGGAAGGTGATCTCCACGTCTTACTCTCCTGACATCTTGAAGGTCTCCCCTCTCATATTTCTTTGGGGTAATATTTATTCTGGTACCTTGACCATTTTTAATTGGGTTATTTGGTTTGTTGCAATTGAGTTGTATGAATTTTTATATATTTTGTATATTAACCCCTTATCGGATATATATGACTAATTTTTAAGAATTTTTGTCATGAATGGATGCTGAATTTTGTCAAATGTTTTTCTATGTCTATTGAGATGATCATACAATTTTCTTCTTTCAATTCCATTAAATATAGGTGTGATATATCCATTTTTAAGAATGGGATATTAAAGTCCCCAACTATTATTGCATTCTGGTTTATCTCTCCTTTAAACTCTTTGCTTTATATATTCAAATGCTACAATATTGGGTGAATAAATATTTACAATAGTTTTAATTTTTTATCTTCTTCATGTATTGACCCCTTTATCATTATATAATAACTTTCTTTTCTGTTTTTACTATTTTTAGTTTAAAACTCTTTTGTCTATAGTGTAGTATATATCTACCCCAGCTTTTTTTTTTTTTTTATTACAATTTACTTGATATGTCTTTCCATCCCCTCATTCTCAGTCTGTATGTGTCTTTATGCCTAAAGAGAGTATCTTAGAGACAGATATGATTGGATCTTGTTTTTTTTTTTTTTAATCCATTCAGCCATTCTATGTCTTTTAATTGGAGAAGTTAAATTATTTACATTTAAAGTAAGTATTAAGTAAAAACTTTCTATTCCCATTTTGTTCGTTGTTTTGTAGATCCATTTTTCCTTGTTTCTTATCCTGCTTTTTTGTGTGTTCTGATCTAATTGGGTATCAGTATGCTTTGATTTCTTTATCATGTTCTTTTGTATAATTACTACATAATTTTCCCTTGTGGTTACCATGAGTCTTACATAAAATATCTTAAACTTATAACACCTTATTTTAAACTGATAGCAACTTAACTTCAATAGAAATTTGTGAACATTACACTTTTATTTGTCCTCTTCCTCAAAATTTAGATTATTGCTATTATAATTTACATGTTTTTAATATTGTGTTATTAAGAACAGTTTGTTGTAGTTATGGTTATGTTTATTAAGTTCGTTTTTTTAAAAAAAAACTTTCAAATAGAGATGTAAAGTGAATTATGCACCACTATCACCGTATTTCATGAATCTAACTATGACTATGTATTTACCACTGCTAGTGAGATTTACACTACTTTTTTGTGTTTTTGTGACATTAATTACTGTTCTTTTACTTCCTCTAAAAGAACTCCCTTTAGCGTTCATGTAAGGTGGGTCTGATGGTAATGAACGCCCTCTGCTTTTGTTTGTCTGAAAAAGTCCTTATTCCTCTTGCATTTCTAAAGGACAGCTTTGCCAGGTATAGAATTCTTGGTTGACTTTTTCTTTCCTCAGTATTTTGAGTATGTCATCCCATTCTCTCCTGGCCTGAAAAGTTTCTGTGGAGAAACCTGTCAAAAATCTTATGAAGATTCCCTTATATGTAACTCCTCTGTTTTCTCTTGCTGCTCTTAAAAATCTTTCTTTGTCTTTGACTTTTCACAATTTAATTATAGTGTCTTGGTTCAGATCTATTCAGTTCCAGCCTTTTTGGAGTCCTTTAGGTCTCCTGGGTCTGGATGTCCATTTTTCTACCCAGGTTCAGGAAGTTTTCAGCCATTGTTGCTTTAAATATACTTTCTTTCCCTTTCTATCTCTCGTCTCCTTCTGAAATTCCCATAATGAGAATTTGTTCCTTTTCATTGTGTCTCATAATTCCTGTAGACTTTCTTCCCTCATTTTCATTGTTTTTTCTTTATTCCTCTGACTGGGTAATTTCCATTGTCTTTTCCTCCAGGTCTCTAAATCTTTCTTTTGCATGATTGAGTCTACTTTTGAGACTCTCTATTGAATTCTAGGGTTCAATTGTTGTATTTTTCAATGCAGGATTTCTGGGTTGTTTTTTTTTTTTTAGTGGTTGCTATTTCCTTGATGAACTTCTCATTTTGCTTGTGTATTGTTTTCCTAATTTCATTTAATTGTCTGTGTGTCTTTTGTGCCCTCTTAGTTCACTAAACCTCCTTAAGTGGATTATTCTTAATTCTTTGACACTCCATAAATCTCCATTTCTTTAGGGTCAGTTATTGGAGCTTTAGTAGTTTTCTCTGGTTGTGTCATATTTTGTAGTCCTTGATTCCTTACTTTGATATTTGTGCATGTGAGAAATCAAGCTCCTCTTCCAAACATTAGAGGTTTGCCTTTCAGAGACAGCTCTTCACCAATCAACTCAGTTTGGGTTACTGGGTGTGTTTACTGGTAATGTCCTTGGGCAGATAAGGCTTGCTATTATGGTCTATTTTGAGGGGAGACAACTGTTCAAATTCCAAGGATGGGGACGGGGGTGTGCCACTGACTGAGAACGGTTGGATAGGACTTCTGTCTTGGTTCTCTACCCAAGAGAGGCTGTAGGAAGGATTTCATGGTTGCCTGGAATCTTTGGTCAAGCTTACTGGATGGTTGGGAATGGTTACTGTATTCAGTAGTAGATAGACTATGAATTAGCTTCCTTACTCTGGCAGGGCAGCCAAATAAGGCCCAGGGCTTGTACAGCTGTACATCTTGGGGGAACCTGAATCAGGCCAGAGTGTACACTGAGTTCCCTGGTTGGGTGAGGCCACTGGTTTTGCTCTGCCTTTGGGAAAGCCATATGATATGCTCTCTGTTCTAGTGCCACTACACTTAAGGCTGTTGAGTGGGCTATGCAGCTTTCTATGTTCTCTGGTTATGTTCCCTGGTTGGACAAGATGATGGTTGTATTCAGTGATGAACAGGGCTATGAATTAGATTCCCTGCCTAGGCACAGCAGTGAAGGTCTAAATCTAGTAAAGCTCTTTGTTGTCTTAAGCTGACTTATCCCCAAAATTTCCTGACTGAACTGGGCCACTGACTTGGTTCTGCAAACTATTGCCTCTGACCGCCTGTCTCTTGGCTTGAGTGCCACTGGGCCACATTGCTTCCAGGAATTGTTGCCAGTCCTCCTTGTCAGATGATGCCAGAAATCTCTCCACAGGGGGTGGGGCAGTGATTCAACTCCTTGCCTGGGAGTGGTGGGCAAACCAGGCTCTAGGGCGAGCACAACTCCTTGTTTGAGGGTCTGAATCAGGCCAATGTGCACCTTGCTGAGTTCCTTGATCAGATTGTGCCCCCAGCTTGGTTCTGCAGATGAGCAATGCTTCTGGCTTGGCATCCTACTTGGGCACTGCAGGTATGAGCTTGGTCTGCCAGAATCCATGTGGTGGTTGTTGCAAGACCCTCCGAGCATCTTCATCACAGTCAGACTCCCAGTGGTTGAGTCCTGCAGATTCTCCTGCAATGTTTGTGGTACAAGATCAGAGTAAGAGTTCCTGCAAAGTAACCACAATGAAGGGATGGGGGATGCCTGTATCCCCTAGGCTCTCTTTTCCCACTGGAGGAACTGTAGGCTCAGGGGAGACCATTCCATGTGGTTCCACACTGACCTGGGGAAGGGCAATATGGTCAATGTGAAGCTGCTTCTCTTACCCTTCTAATAAGTCTGTCTTGGTCATTGTGGCCCAGGGAGTCCTTCAGTTTCACTCTTAGTTTCAAGGATTCTCTCAGTTGTGTCTTGCTCTTGAATGGCTGTTAGTTTTTTTTTTTTTTTTTTTTCTTTTGATGGGGAGTGAAGTCAGGAACAACCTATGTCACCATGTTGGTGATGCCACTCCTGTTTGCTACAATCTTGTGGATGTTGTGAGCACAAGCATTGTTGGCTTTCAGAGCTATGTGTTTGGGGGGGCTGTCCATCTGGGAGGGGTCTTAAAAGCTGGGGTGCTAGAACTGAGGTCCAGTCCCTCTGCTCTTCAAGGAAAAACTGGATTGGGGGTTTTCTCCTGATTGAACAGCACTGTGTGGGGATTGGAGTTTATGGTGAGAGTATGTTTCAGCCTTTCCTACATGTTTCAATGTGGGTATTTTTCTCATTCCTCTGATGTTTAGGAATCACTAAGGTAGTTTCTGTCTCTCTCTCTTTCTATCTTTCAGAGGAAATTCCTCCATGTGTAGCTATATATTTGGAGAATCCATGGGAGGGGGGGAGCTCAGGATCTTTCTCTGTCTCATCTTGGTTGGCTCCAAAATGTCAGGGGCCTGCAGGAGATATATGATACCATACAAACTTTGTATTTCAAGAATAAATCTTACTTGGTGATGGTGTATAATCCTTTCTAGATGATGTTGCATTTAATTTAGTAATATTTTATTAATGATCTATGTTCATGAGGGATATTGGTTTGCAGATTTCTTTTTTAGTGATATCTTTGGCTTTGCTGTCAGAGTGTTTTGTTTTTTTATTGCTACCATAACAAATTACTACAAATTTAGTGGCTTAACGAAATACACATTTACTATCTGATTTTCATGTGTTAGGAGGCCAATTAGCTAAATCCTTTATTCAGATCTCACAAGCTGAAATCAAGATGTTTGTTGGTACTAAGGTCCCCATCCAAGGCTTGGGTCCTCTCCAAGCTCTAAGGTTGTTGGCAGAATTCATTTCCTTGCTGTTGTAGTGCTGAGCTCCCTATTTCCTTGTTGGCTGTTAACTGATGGTCAATCTCAACATCTAGGGAGCTGCGCTCTTCCATCTGCAGTTTACAACATAGCTGTTTGATTTCTTCTTCAAGGTCAACAGGAGACCTCTCTCTGAATTCTGCTACCAGCTGGAGAAAACTCTGCTTTTAAAGAGTTCATGTGAATAGATCCCACCCACATGGATTTTATGAATATTTTAAGGTCAACTGACTTGGGACATAAATTACATTTTCAAAATTACTTCATAGTAGTACCTGAGTTATAATTTGAATAACCAGAGTAGAGTATTTAGGGGGAAGGACCATCTTTAGAATTTTGCCCTCAACACAGCATGTCTTAGTATATTTGGACTACTGTAACATAATACCATAAACTAGGTGGCTTATAAACAACAAGCATGTATTTCTCGCATTTCTGGATGCTGGGAAGACCCATGGTCTAGGTACCAGTATATTTGGTATCTGCTGAGGACCCACTTCCTGGTTCATAGACAGCTGTCTTCTCAGTGTACCTTCACATGGCAGAAGGAGCAAAAAAGCTCTCTGAGGTCTCTTTTATTAGGGTACTAATTCCATTCATGAGGGCTTCAGTCTCATGACTTAATTACCTTCCAAATGTCCCACCTCCAAATGCTATCACATTGGGGATTACATTTCATCATATAGATACTGGGGGAACACAAATATTCAGTCTATAGCACATGGTAATATTGGTCTCATAGAATGAGTTAAGAAGTGTTTTTCTTCCTGTATTTTTCTGAAAAAGTTCTGTAAGATTGGTATTATATATTCTTGAAATATTTGATAGAATTCACCCATGATGTCATGTGGCCTGGGCTTTTCTTTCCAGCAAGTTTTACAATCACCAATGCTATTTTTTGCTCATTATAGATCTCTTCAGATTTTCTATTTCTTCTTGAGTTAGTTTTGGAAGTTTGTGTCTTTGTAGGAAATTTTCCGTTTCATCTAAGTTTTCTAATTTGATGTCATAATACTGTTCATAATATTTCCTTAAATACCTCAATGTTTTTAAGGTTGATAGTAATGTCCTCTCTTTCATTACTGGTTTCAGAAATTTTGTCTTTTTTTTAGTTTTTTAGGTTTGTCAAGCAAATTTTTAAATCAATTGTATAGATTTTCTCAAAAAAACAACATTTGATTAAATTGGTTTTTTCCTTTATTTTTTGTATTTTCAATTTCCTTGATTTCCATGATTCTAACATTTATCTCCTTTTGCTCACTTGGGATTAATTTGGTCTTATCTTTCCAGTTTCTAAAGACATAAGTTCAGTTATTGATTTGAGAATTTTCTTCTTTTCTATATTGGTGTTTAATACCTAAATTTCCAATTTAAGCCATATTTTACTCAATAGCTGCATTCCATTATATATATCATACTTTCATTTAATTTTTTTTCTACTTTTAAAGGTGAACCATCAGAATAATCCATATGTAATAATGTAATGTAGTGTAAATAATGTGTATTCTACAGTCAGTGGCTGGAATGTTCTATATATGTTAATTAGATCAAGTTGGTTGATAGTGTTGATAAGATCTATATCATTGCTGATTTATTGGTTTATTGTTCTTTCAAATATGGATAGGGTGATATTGAAATCTCCAAATGTAATTGGTCATTCCTTATTTCATTTTTTAGTTCTGTCAATTTTTGCTTCATGTATCTTGATACATTTTTGTTAGGTGTGTATATATTCATAACAGTTACATTTTCTATCTTTTTTCTCTGTGTTTTTCAATTGGATAATTTCTACTGATATATCTTCAAGTTTACTGATTAGGGAGAAGTCCCTATTCAATTTTCTGTTAAGCTCATCTACTATATTTTCCATTTTTGTTATTTTAGTTTTCAACTCTAGAAATTCCACTTGCTTTCTTTTTTTTGTTTCTGTTTCTTTATTGAAATTCCATATTTGTGTAATTTTAATAATATTTTAATACTTGAAACATAATTTTAAAGGATTCTTTGTCCGTAACTATAACTAATTTGAAATTATTGTCTACTAAATCCAAAATCTGGTCCCACTCAGAGTCAGTTCCTATTGACTGCTTTTATTATTGTGAGGATGGGTCACACTTTTCTGAATTTTTGCACTCATATTTTTTTTTTTATTGACAAGTGGACCTTTAGATATAATTAATTATAAGCTCTAGATTCTAATGTTTTTCTAAACTTTTAAAAAGTTGCCTTATTTAATTTACAAATTCTTTCCTCTTGTGATGTATAGCCCCTGATATCTCTTATCAGTATTTTAAATTTTGTCTCATTTTTATTTTTAACCATGGATTCCTAGGGGTTGCTCCTGTGTGTGCCTAGCTTAGTGATTAGCCAATGATTGGGCAGAGCAGTAACTTTATTCTCTGAAGACTTTCACTCTCTATCTGTAGATTAGTGTGTAGGTTGGAAAGTGCATCTAAAGTTCAGGCAATTTTAATATCTACCTCAGGTTTTACTTTGCCCTTGATCTCTTGGGTCTTCCTAGTACATACCTATTGTTTCCTAGTTTCCCAGGTGTAGGTGATGAAGGATTTATCTAGGTCTTCTATGATTGTCTCATTAACTGTATATCTAAAATTTTTGAATTCTCTTCCACTTACCTCAACTAGAACCCCTATTTGTTTTCTTCTAGGTTTGCTACTTTCAGTAACAGTGCTGCTGGGTGTGGATTTTTGTTTTTCACTTGAAGTTAATTCACCCTCCTCTGTCAGCAAAGCTGCTGTTTTTCAGAGTTAGTCCCACTTGAATAAATCTAGTGTGCTATTAAAAAGAAACAAACCCTTGATAAATCTACTGTGCTGATAAAGAGAAACAAAGCCAGCTACTAGTTAAAGGCTGTAAAAACATATTTTATTCAGATTCTTCTATAGCAGGGGAAAAAGTCTTCAGTAGAGAACTGAGCTCAATTCCACCAAAACAAAAGTAGGAGACCTTTAAAACACTAGGATGAGATAAAGGAAAGGCAACTAAGGGTTGTAAGTGTGGGGGTGGGTATTGGTCTATGTGACCAGTCCATCTGGGTTTGGTAATTGTTACTAAGCAGAGGAGAAACAAATTCCTCAATCTTTACGATGGGAGGCAGTTGTGCAATTTGGAGCAAGACACCCACAGGAATTAGGCACTTACCCTCCCATGGGGACTGGGAGATAAGAGAGGAAAATTATTTTTCTGAATGTCTGTGTTTTGAAGGGACAGCTCCCAGGCCCTTGAGGAGACAGTTCTGGATGGTAGAAGATGTATCAATACATCTCAGAAAGGCAGAGGAAGGATTTATAATTGCAAGCTTTCTCAGGCAATCATTTTAAGGAGGGCTTGGGTCATTCTAGGGACATGGCCGTAAGCTCCTAGAAGTCATGTTAGAGTTGGGTCAAGTTTTTTAGTGCAGGGATTTGGATGAAGTCATTTTGTGCTGAGTATGTTTGCAGTTCTCAGTGCCAATGGAGCTGGGTAGAGAGGGATAAGAGCAGCTTCACACAGAAAGGGCAAGACGTCTACCTTTCTTACTGGAACTTCTAACAGTGTTTTGTGTGTAAACACTACTCAATTTGCTGCTTGCCTCTGTTCAATATCCAGAGCACTAAAATGGTTGTTTTTGACAATTTGGTCAACTTGTGTACTTGTTTTGTGGGGATAAGATTTGCCAGCCTTTTTACTCCACCATAGCCAAAATCCCACACTGGTTGCTTTCAATTCTGAATGAAAACATTTTTGAGGGAGAAAAATATTGTGGCTAAGAGTCAATCTGATGTACTAGCAAGAGCAATGGATTAAGACTTAGAGCATTCTTACCTCAAGTATGTTGTTAGTAAATCTGTAGCCTTGAGTAAATGACTTAATCTGTTCAAGGGCTCTGTTTTCTCTTGTGTAATAGTGACGCTATACATATCTAAGATGTCTGTTGGAGAATTAAAAATGAATTAGAGAATGAAAGTATCTAAAGTTTCAAATTTATTTTACTATAATCTATAAAACGTCTTAAATTTTTGACTATATAAGTTTGGGCATATTTTATTTTTATTTTTTTAATTTTTTAAAGAATTCAATTAAATATTTATTGAACAAGCACAGAAAAAATGAACTAGGGGGTGGTTTTAACCTGAAGATACAATAAACAACTTCAAATATTCAGAGAGCTGTCACACAAAAAATGAAAGACTTGTTCAGTATTTCTCCAAAGGGCAGAACTTGACCCAAGGGATAAATATAAGCAACCAATAGGCTACAGGACAGTCGTACAAAGTGTATCACTTAATAGCTTCTTTCCCAAACAATGCGTTCCACACTTACATTTCCCTTCTTCTGAAAGGAAATATTACAACTTAATACTTCTCATGAATGTCTTTAATAAGTCGCATTTTCATGGCAAGCCCTCTACTGCCAGCAATGGATGTACTCACACTCTCAGAAAAAAATCTAAAGTTAACAAGCTGGTTTACTAGGGAGATGGCCTTTGCTCCTCAGCTCTATCTCAGCATTTCATATTTGTGATTCTCAGGAGGGGAGAGAAAAACAGCATATTCTCCAAAAGGGCTGAATTAGAGTCCCCAGAACTTCAGATACTGCCCCTGGGGACAGTCCTCCTCAAACCCCAGATGCATCACTGCAACTATCAACTTATGGTAGAGATGGGAGTGTGCTGTGTGCTGAGGCAGAAAAAAACAACTGACAACCACTGTTCTACATGAAGCAGGAGAGCTGTATTTTATGAGTCACTAGGAAATATAAATGCCTAATATTGACGGGCTCCATCCAAACTGTCAAATATTACAAAATGAGAATTGTTTCAACAACAATTCAGCATGTTTAAGGACAAAAATATATATAATATACTTTATATTTTATATGTATTTAATCACATACTCAGTAAAGAATGCTGAGGTGCTTAATTCATCCAATAAAATTGAAAATAAAAATTTTACATTTTTCTGTCAGTATTCAGGATTCTGAAGGTGGATCTTGAACTCAGCATGATAAGTCAGTTTTCGAGGAAAGCCACATAATTGGTGAATTTGGCTAACTGTTGTTCATTGGGGATGGGTGGAATGGGGGCAGGCCCCGATAAGAGAATAAACCTGTTAAAGGAAACATCCAGGGTCCCTGCAACTGGCTTTTTGGGCATGACCATTCTTGTGGTGGAGTCGGCCTGCCATCCTTGTTCTAGGATACCTTTCGCAGCCTCTTCCACGGGAAGTCCAACAAAGGCTGCGAAATCGTCAGCCATGATGGAGGTATATGCTTGAGAGACCAGGGCGAAAGCTCGCCTCCGGGCGGCATCTCTAAGTGCCTCCATGATTGGCTGGACCGTCTCAGACCACGGGTGAGCGCTGATGGTGGTATATATCCTGGGGACATCTCTGGGCCAGATTCTTTGTCCTACCGACCAAATTCCCCCAAGTTCAGAATTTGCACATTTTATAGCAGGTGGTATTCTTTTCCAAAGATATCTTGCATTATTCATGTCATTATAAAGCAGATGTAAAGCTAGAAGCCGACATACACTGCGGGTGTAGCAATTCCTCCTGGAGCCTTGAGCTCCTGGTTCTCCCACTGATCCAGCAACTTTTTGAAACTAAAGGAACTTTCAGCCATCACCTCCACTAGCATTTTCCCGGCCGGTCCCGCCGCCGAACCTCCCCACAGAGCCGGACCTCAGACTCAAGCTTGGGCATATTTTAAATAAAAGTCTGGGAAATAATTTCTGCATAAGCATTTTGCATTGTTTACCTTGAAGTTATTCAACCAATTTTAACTTTAATTCCACTATTTTCCATATTTCATAGGATTTTAGAATTTGAAGGCAAGAAGTAAATTTATTATTAAGTTTATTTCTTCTTTTATTCTACAAATTATTATTTGCTATTTGTCTTTTTCAATCTAAATAGCCTTGGTAAATTTGACCTTACTTTCCATCTGGGAAATAACTACAATCCTGCTTCAGTATTGCAAAATGTTTCATTCATCCTCTTGAAGAAAAATAGGGCTTAAGGGAAATTTTCACTCAAGTGTTACAGCAACTAAAGAGCTATGGCTGAATATAAATGATGTTAGAAATTTCCTTCCAGTATTTTCTACCTGATACAGTCTGATCTTGTAAAAGTAACTATTGTTCTTCATGACTTAATTTTCCCCTCCCTAAAGTGAACATAAGTAATCACTGCTCATATTGGTAACATTTAGAATTGGGAGGAAAATTAGTGATGTAAAACCCACAATTGTTAAGCCCCATTTAGCCTTAGGGGAATACAAATACGTATTCTGATTTCTATTAAAACATCATTGGATAGTACATCTATATATATAACTGATGACTGTAAAAAAAATAAATATGGAAACTAACAACCACCTCTGCAAATTTATTTCATCTAGTCCAGATTGAAAGTAAGGCATTATAAACATAATATTTAACATCAGAAAGATAAAATCCACATTTATTGTCACCTCTCCACAATCTTTCTCCACTTATTTCTAAAGTATCATATTCTAAACTTCTGAATAGTTTGGTTTCATAGTACCTGAGATGTTCTCAAACACTATTCCTATCCATTCCTCAGCAGTTGTGTGTTTTTCTTTTGTTTAACAAATCGAACAAACAAAAACAGAAAAATGAGGGGTCTAGTTTTTTTCTAGTTAGTGATTTTGATAAAATTCTTCACACGTAAGACAATCTTCTATAGTGAGGGTTTTAGGAATTGAGTACAATTAGAAGGACCACCATTCCAATTTTCTTCACGAACTTGAATTTTTTGATAGATTGCCATATGTCTAGCCTATCTCCAAACGTTAATTCAGTTATGATAAAAATTTACAGAGCCTCATTTTTCAGTGAACACTCTGATAATGTAGGGAAAGCGAAAACAAAACCTCTCTTTAGAGGAGCATATTAGTTCCCTAACAATAGAGTCCCGATACTTTGTAGACCTTGTTAGGCTAAGCTGGGGCCATATTTATCTAGACAGTGGAAAAGTTCTCACTGCCATGTACACACTTCCCCTTCAAAAATATTACTTATAATAATAATTTCAAAATTATTACCATATTTTGGAATTTACTGTTTGTCTGCAGCCCTGATGCTGTTGTCAGTAAACAGAGAGCTTCAATAATTTTAGAAAATAAAGCCATAGATTGTTTTTCTCTTTTCTCTGGAATACAAATCTTTTTTTTTTTTTTTTTTAATTTTTATTTATTTATTTATTTATTTTTGGCTGTGCTGGGTCTTCGTTTCTGTGCGAGGGCTTACTCTAGTTGTGGCAAGCGGGGGCCACTCTTCATCGTGGTGCGCGGGTCTCTCACTATCGCGGCCCCTCTTGTTGCGGAGCACAGGCTCCAGACGTGCAGGCTCAGTAGTTGTGGCTCACGGGCCCAGTTGCTCTGCGGCATGTGGGATCTTCCCAGACCAGGGCTCGAACCCGTGTCCCCTGCATTAGCAGGCAGACTCTCAACCACTGCGCCAACAGGGAAGCCCTGGAATACAAATCTTTAAAGATATTTCTATATTGCAAAATCAAGAAGTGATGCAATTTGAAAGAGAAGGAAATTTTACTTGTTGATACCCTAAATTTTGACTCTGGTCTATGTTGTCATGTCCATATTTAGGAGGTCATGCCACAGGTGTTTATTCTTAATTAACTTAATTAAAATTGAAATTCATATTTAAAAACTGGCTCACAATAAGATTTTATCCCCTAAAATATCCATTTCATGGCAGCAATGACATAAAGTTTTATGCAAATAAACAAACAGGAGAACAAAATCTGCCCTTATACTTCCCACTCTGACAGTTGTTTAGATAATTCAAATTTTTCTCTTTGAGCATATTGAGCAACTATTTTCTTAAGTAGCAAACTGTATTA
The DNA here is from genome assembly GCF_965194805.1 of Balaenoptera borealis. Classification (NCBI taxonomy): domain Eukaryota; kingdom Metazoa; phylum Chordata; class Mammalia; order Artiodactyla; family Balaenopteridae; genus Balaenoptera; species Balaenoptera borealis. The sequence continues at coordinate 27,941,165 of NC_138877.1, forward strand.
CAAAGCTCCTGGGCCCACAAAATGGGTATTTTGAATAGAAAACCAATGTTTTAACATAGCTTCCACTGATACAGCTTATGTCTTCTTTATTGCACTATCATCTTTGGAATTAAAAGAGAAGATATAACAATACAATGAAAGGGAAAAATGCCATTCATTTTCATGAAACTTTTTACATAATATTCAGCAAAACCCGTGTACAGTCACCCCTTACTTCTGGATATCATTTAGAGGTGACCTGCACAACCTAACAACACTGTCACAAAGGGAAAGAGAAGGGTGTGTAACCAAAATAACCTTTGTAGTTAAAACAAAATAAGAGCTTCTCCAACCTAAAACTATTTCTTCTATTTTAGACTACTCATAATAAAAATCTTCACCAAACTTTCTAGCTCAGAGAAGAGTACAAAGAATAAATTAATTAAGAAGAGTTGGGATTTCTATAATTAACAATATTCATTATCTAATAATAAGAGTGTCTATAATTACATAGTGTTTTATGGTTTTAATGAAGCTTTCATGGACTTTATTTGCTTCTTGCAACCATTTTGTAAAAGACGGTATGGGATTTTTTACTGATGAGAAAACTTGCCTAAACCTCTTATTTCAATAAACCACACAAAGTTATATACATATTAACTGAAACTTGAGCCCAGTTCTTTTTTGTTTTTAATCAAGTGTGCATGTATTTAACTGGGCCAACAAAGCAAGAAGTTATGCTGTGTAGCCCATGTAGCCCAACATAAAGAGAGGAGAATGAAAACGCTTAAAAGCCAATAAATATTAAAAAAAACAAATCAACAAAACAACCATCACACACACACAGACACAGACAGACACAAAGACACACATATCCTTATCTAGAGATAGAGTGGGAATAAACAACCCCACATACCTCCAAAGCATCATATTGCAGCAGTATAAAAAATATAAGCAGTAATTTAACTAATGATTATTGAGCCTTTAAATAGAGATTAAATTATTTAGATTTCTTAATTTAAGAAAATAGTAAAGAACATACTTTAGAAAGAGTTCCATATAAATATTTACTAAAGATAAAATTTGGATCCTTTGAATGAAATGTTCTTCCCTTTCCAAATGTGGTTTTACCCAAGTCACCAGTGGCCTATTTTGTCAATTCCAGTTGAAAATGTTTTTTTAGCTTTACCTTAATTCTCTCTTTCAGTAGCATCATATTCAGCTGACTATTTCTCCTTGAAATACTCTTACCTTTATAGTAAAACTCTCCCTGATATCATTCTGTCTTGCTGAACACTCTTTCAACTCCCCCTCCACCATGTGGGAGAGCCTCCACTTTGACCACTAAATATTGAAAAAAAGAGGATTTCTGTCCTAAGCTATTCCTTATCTATAGTCACCCAAAGCAATTTTGCTTATTATCAAGCTTTAGGTGATGATGATTCACAAATTTCTATCTCCGGGGCAGATGTGTTTTTGCCTAATTCAAATCTAATTTCAATTAGAATTGAATCCAAACTCTACCTTTAAGGTTTCCATGCTTTAGACTTTGCCAAACTTTCCAACTTATTTCATACCAATCTCTTATTTCACTCCAGTTATTCTTTCTCTTCTTAGAATAGAATCAAATTCTCTCTCTCATGTCAGAACTGTTGTACTGACTTTGTCTTCTGCTACCAACATGTTTCCTTGTATCTTTTTTATGGCTGGCCTTACATCCTAGTTTAAATGGTTTCCTTAAATAGTAGATTTCCCTGACAACACCTGTGGTTTACCGCTGGTGATCTCCATCACAAGACACTGTTTATTTCTACATAGTGCACACATGCACACAAAGTCACACACACAGAAGATCTAGAACTATGGATTGTTCTATTAGATACAAATGTTAAGCTCCATGTACAGGAATATTAACTCTCTCATTTTCCATTTTATCACCAGTGCCTCTCTTACAGTAGCTATTAAATATATATTTGATAACTGAATGAATGAATAAAAATTTTATGATTGGATAAGCAAAAGAATGCTTAATGGAAAGACAGAAAACTGAGCAGAAAATTGAGTGTATTTCATAGAGAATTAATCAGTCTGGTTTGCAGCATAATGGATTTTATGTTAATTGGGGAAATACATGAAAATTATTGAAGAAAAGTTTGAAATCAAACCAGGAACTCAATAATAAAAATAAGAGATGTATATGTGGCACTTATTTACATAAAAGTGACAGTTGGTTGAAATGCTAAAAGTAGTTGAAACTGACAAGGGAGAGAAGCAGAAGAATGAGTCCCATGCTTAGTGAAAACTCACTTAGAAGGAAAAGGAGTTTGAAGAAGAGTGAGGAAAGTAGGAGAGGAAGAAGAGAGTACTAGTACTAGTACTTTTATGGAATAGGTATGCTACTTTCACGAAATAATTTCCTGCTTTGCCCACATTAAATCCACCAACAATCACTGAGTGTTAATACCACTTTTGTCAGTACTTGTTAGTACATTTTTAAATGCTACTTTTGTATCTCCTATCTTCTTTTTCTTATTCTTCATCTCTTTTACTCCCTGTACCTTATTATAAATGGCTTTTAATTCATTAATCTCTTTTTAGCTGTTTCTGATCTAGTCTATACTTACTAGGTTAGCATATGTAAAACACTTAAAACAATGGTGGATGATAGCATAAACAACGATGGATAAGCACAGCATAAACGTTTCTTTTACTATTGCATCATTTTTCATATAACTTCTCAATTGAGTAACTTTTTAAAATTTAAGATCTCAAACTTTATACTTATGAGCTTTCTACTAGATTCTTTTTTTTCCTTGTTGGATCTTTTTACTTAAGTGTTTTTTTTTTTTTTTTTTTTTTCATATATGATGTTTCTTAACTTTCTGGCTTTATGTTATCTTCTATTTGTTTATTTAAACATACTATATGTATAAATCTATACATATATATCTTCTTTTACTTATTTCAACATTATAAGTGTCTTTTACTTATTCCAACGTTTTAAGCATACTTATTCTAAGTCACTGCTTTATTTTATTAGATCGTAGGGGGAGACAGCTAACAGTTGCCTTGGTATCAGTTCTCCTCTTCTCTTTTTATTGATAAAGCCATTAACTTAAGGAGGAACATTACTGTCCACCTAGTGACAAGATGTCTCAACATATGACATATGACAATATGTCCTTACAGTTAGAGATAGGTACGTAACTGAGTTTCGGTCAACAGAATGAAGTTAAAAGTGAAATAGATTTCTAGAGCTTGTCCTTAAAACAGTACAGTCTGGAATCTAAATGTGGTGAGACGACCCAGTTTTGACCTATCAGATAAGTGCAGACACCCTAGTGAAAGGGGGAAAACAAATGAAAGGAACCTGGGTCTCTGAATGACCGTGAGGGAGAGACACCGGCAGCTGGAATACTCATGTGTTATATGAAACAGAGATATACTTTTATACTATTTCAGTTACTGTCTTTTGGATCTTTTTTGTTATAGTAACTTCTTTACCATAATAAAATGGGATTTTTTTTACCTGAAAGAAGAATCCCCAAGAAATATCTAAAATATTGATATATGACATTGACATAGAGGGCAAGCACTGGATGGTAAAAAAGACATATGGCAGGTTGGAAAGCTGGTAATTCTTGTTATGTTATGGAAATAATTAATTATGGCGTTGCCTCCAATAATTTGGAAGTCAGACCACATGCCAGAGTGAAAGCGCATATTAGCTCTGGAGGGAAGTGATTAGAAAGAGCCAGAATTTTCAGTTGGTTGCACCTTGCTATTATTACCAAATATTATATAACAAAGATAAGCTCAGTCAAAATTTGTAAGGGTTGTAAGCAGAAATTGCAATATTTAGAACCTAAATCTTTGGGCTGTTTCAGAACTGGAAGATTCAATTGCTCATGTTCCTCTAAGTATTATGTTCAGCACCTTTAACAATAGCCTTCTATTAAAACTTATCTGCTAAATTAAGGGATCTACCCTGGTTCAAATATCAGATTCAGGGTATTGTTTTCCAAATAAGCTTATTATTTTACAGAGCAGAAAGATAGCCATCACTGCAAAAGAGGGATAAGAGGAAAGGGTGATAAGCCAAGCAGAGGCAACAGTAAAATGTAACCATCTTAGGGAATGGTACTGTTAATGAGGTTAACAAGCCTCGATGGCCAAACCTATGCTTATTTTATCCCCAAAGCCAACTTCAGTCCCTCAAGTATTCTCTAGTAGGAAAGAGCCTCTCAAAACCACCCACAGAGCCCCAACTGACAGTGATCCAGTGTCAGCCACTGAGTAACAGGATGAAGAGAACCTGGGATCCTCAAGGAGTATGTGGCTTAATGGTCTTGCGAGCATAGATCACTCACTTTGGAATTTAAAGTTCTGAATTTTTTGATGCTCTTTATGATAGAAATGTAGGCTTTAACTTCACAACAACACTACATTTCAAACTCTATAACACATTAAATCTGTGCACTGTCTTAGCATTTTACTTTCTGAAGTGATTTATCATTTGTCTCTTAGCTTCCTCTTTGTGGGAGTTATCCACAGGGAGTCTTAGGCGAGACTTAGCTTAAAGAGCCTTAATTGTGGATGGTTTCACTGTTAGTCAATGATTATACACCGGCTTTGAGAAAAATTTTTATTGAAGTATACTTAATTTACAGTGTTGTATTAGTTTCAAGTGTATAGCAAAGTGATTCAGTTATACATATATATATATATATATATATATATATGTGTGTGTGTGTGTTCTTTTTCAGATTCTTTTCCCATATAGTTTATTACAAGATATTGAATACAGTTCCCTGCACTCTATAGTAGGCCCTAGTTGTTTATTTTATATACACTAGTGGATTATACACCAGTTTTTATATTTGTTTCTCAGTTCATGAGTTTTGCAACATGTAACACATTTTCAGATTCCATGATGAGCTGTGCAGTCTTAGGCTCAAAAAGTTCTCTATTTTAATCTATGTGTCAACTTTAGACTGTTGGGAATAAACTTTTCAATTCCTTCCTATGGTTAACACAGTCTTTTCCTGACTCCTTTGTAGCATAGGGAGCCACTTTCAAATCTCTACTATTCTTGTAACTGCAACGTGATACAGGTACTAAAATCCTAGAACTAGAATATGTAAGCTGCTGTGTCAGTCCTGTGAGATGTGTGGCTATCACTCCTGCTTGCTAGTTTGTCTACATGTTTGTTCTTTATTTCTAGGATGTGAACAGTTCCCTTTCATATGTTTGGGGTGGGAAGAGGATTTTTCTATCTACTTGCCCAACTTCTTGTCTAGGAGCTGAGATAGAAATATGAATAAAAGTGAATGAGGAGAACAAAGAATAGTTTCAGATGTTCCAAATCTTTTAAAGAAATCCAAAGAAGTAGAGAGAAAGTAAGGATAAAATGCTATATTAGACAAAATAAGTATAAATAATTTTAAGAATATAAAAGACATGAGATCAATGGCAGGATCAATAAGAGAAAACCCACACCTTAACCACAGCTTGATGAAACCTTAATGCATCAAAGATAAAGTTGAAATGTTAAAATGTTTCAGAGGGGGAGGTAAATTACCATAAATGAAAGGGAAACAAAATGATATTAGAAATAATAGATGCAATAAGACACATGAAATAATATCTCCAAAGTGTTAAGAAAAAATAAGTTTTTACCTGAAGTTCATTAGCCACAGCAACTGTTCAAAAGTGAAGGTGAAATAAATACAACTTCAGGCATACAAAAATTTCTAAAATTGACTAACCACAGACTTTAGCCTAAAGAAATAGTAAAGAATGTACTTCTTCAAGGAAATTTTTTTAAAAACCTGGAAAAATTTGTTAATGCAAGTATTACTAAGTCACACTGGTAAATTTTATTTATTAAGAATACGAGCACACACACATATACTCACGTAATAATTTTATGACATTATTAACAAGTTGGAAATAATAGATAGTGGGAAAGGATAGTTTTGAAGTAAATAAAAGCCTGTTAAGATTCCTGCATTGTTTGGGAACATGGAGAGACTGATTAATTCATAATTAATTATTAGTATGAGAAAAATAAAATTAATTCCCTATCCCAGACCATGAAAAAGTTTCCATATAATAATGAAAAATAAAAATTATGAAAGGCATGGGACTATATATCCTGGACCCACCTGATCCATCTCTGCCATAGATTCCATTTATCTACCTGTCATGCTGATACCTGGCTTTACCTTTCAAACAGAACTTTGTTTAGCATTTTAATATTGTGGATTAAAAAAATGCTGCCATGTGTTAACCAGATTGTAGGTGTTCTTGCTTTAGAAATCTAGACAGGAATCCTTGTGCCTGTAGTGACAAGGCCTTGAGCTAAAGCCTGAGCTATCAGATCTAATGCTAGTTGCATTATGTTATAAGACAGGTAAGGATGACTAGCTCTGAGTTTTCAAGGACCTCTAATATCCTATGACAATTGTCATTGAAAACCAAAACCCTCTTCTTTCATTTTAAAAGCTATCACTGAACAAGAATAGAGCATTTGACTTTAAGACCTTAAGGTGTAATGCCAAAAGCCTACTACTTGTCTCTCTGTGAACATACTAGGCAGGAAAGCAGATATCCTTTTATTGAATGCTGTGTTTTTATCTGAAATAGAACTTCTCCAATGCCTATCATTTAATGCACTTTGGTTTGTACTAATTCAATGTAATGAAACCCCTCTGAGACTGTGACTGTGTCTATAAGAGCGTGGAAAAATCAAATTAGACCATAAAATTTGGCCCATTCAATTTACATTAAAAGAGAAAAATGTGCTAAGCAAGACTTTCTGTTGCATGTTTTACAGTGCTGAGGCTTTGAAATTTTTGGAGGAAGTAATTGGTAAAGCTCTCAGAGATAGTTACTTGAATATGATTAGTTTAGTTTTTAAATCAATTCTGATAAAATACAATCAAAGTAAATAAAATAGAGGAAAAATAAGCTGATACTTTGGTCTTAAAACCTATTCAGTGATGGAGAAAACTAATTACCTTTCAGGTTATGAAGAGATAGTGTATTTGACATTGGTTGACCTTGAGGAATCATATAAACTTGTCTTCTGAGAGGTTGAAAATTATGATTTATTTTCACCTCATGGCAACATCAATATACATATTTTTTCATGTTTGAGCATACATTTTATATCACATTTTCCCTTAATGAACATCTTTCTTGAAAAACTTTAAACTCTTTACATAGTGTCTGCCTATTATATATTAAGAAATTTGGTAAGCCAAGACATAGTGAGGGTGTTAATTCCCCTGAGGGTATCAAAAAAAGCCTTATGAGGCTGTTGTTCAGGATTCATTGCTAATGGTGAATCTATCAGTTAATAATGGAGTTGAGAATAAGATATGTTTCTCCCCAAAGGAAAAGCTTTAACTACTAAACCAAAGAGTGTCTTTAAGTGCTCTGTGGTTAATCATTATCCTCTACTTGCCAGTACTTTGAAACATCATATCCTCCAGGAAGAATACTCATGTAATCAGGATGCATATGTGAGAAGCCACTGAAATGTATTAAATTGTCCATTTCTTTCATTTCCAGCCAATTCTAAGTTTTTACTTATTATTTCAAAAAGGTGTGTAACTTGCTAGGGAGTCAAAAAAAGTTATATTCTGGGAATAAAATATAAAATCTTTTTTTCACACATGATGAAATTTCCACCAATAGGGTCAGCAAAAAGTCACAATAAAGGAAAGATGAGTATTTTGAAATTTATCAGACCATTTCAGCCAAAGTATAGATTTAAGATAATTAATACTTCCAGGCATGTACTATATTAGGTCAGATTATTATGACAATCAAATTCTTGGATTTTACAGGAAAGGGAATTTCTACACCTCTTCATCTCTACTGTGCTTCCAGATCTGATCTGTAAAACTCTCCCAAAATTATTGTTTAGAAAATTTTTGTAGCTGATTGAGACAAAAAACAACATTTTAACATCTGGATGCTTAATTCACTTTTATTCTCAGTCTTTCAGTTGAGTTACCAAATTTTTAGTTCTATGCACTGTCTTATTGTAAGAAGATATATTTATTTATTCTTCAAATAATTTGATGTGGCATACAGATATATATGTTATAGTATGACACAAAAATAAAGTAGAATAAATGAAAATGAGGGTTAACTAAACCAGGATAAATTAAGTCAGAAAGGTTCTTAGAGAAATGTTTTATTCACTTGCTAGAGGTCAACATCAAATTTGGTTCTCTGATCCCTGACAGCCAAGGAAAGATGAAAACTTGGACAGCCACAGGATTCAATGTCACTGAAACTAAAATATACCAGTGACTCATGAGAGGTTAAGTTTTTTTTTTTGGAACTGAGAATTAACAAAATGAAACCTGGGAATTTTCATAAAGATAATGCGGGGCAAAACCCCAAAATATGCTCAGCAAAATCTATAAAGAAAATCATACAAGTAGAGATCTATAGCATGTGTCAATTTTTCTAGGTCTTATTGCACTGGCAATGTAGACTTGGCCCATGATAGCACAGTTAAATAGTCATGCTGCTTAATATTTGCAAAGATACTACTTATTGAAGTTGTCATTTCAACTCAATTATTTTGCAGAAAACAAATTGCCTATCATACACACATGCACACACACACACACACACACACACACAAACACACTTATCCATGTAAATTCTCACATTAAAACCAGAGTGCTTCAAATCAAAAGATGGTTAACAATGTACTAATCCTCATAGCATAGTCTTTTCCAAGGATGTGAGGGGATATGGGATGTAGTTATACAGATATAAACATACAGATACTGAATATGGAATTCTAAATCAGATCCTAGAACTACACTAAATACTTTTTAACTAAAATATATAACTATTGGGGAAGTTAGCCTTAAATATTCCATTCCTCCATACTTATTTATTAAAATACAAAGTCATTAACTATATGAGCATAAATGTTTACCTCTTTATTGGTTATTAACTATTTTAAGAATTCAGGTAATTTCTATTAATCCTATAACATTTACTTATTCAAAGAAATCCAAGTTTATATAAATTGGAAATGTTTTGGAACTTGATAAAAATTAAATGACCTTTTGTGTAATTTACATGTAATTACAAAGTTGACAATTAGAGAAATGCATAAAATGTATGTGTTTCAGTTAGAATAATGAGCCCCACTCCCCACCAAAGATGCCCATGTCCTAATCCCTGTAATCTGTGAATTTGTTAAGTTACATGGCAAAGGGGAATTAAGGTGGCAGATGGAATGAAGGTTGTGAATCGTCTGACTTTGATCAGGGAGAATATGCTGAACTATCCAGGTGAGCCCAATCATAATCACAAGGGTCCTTAAAAGTGGAAGAGGAGGGCAAGAGCAGTGAGAGTGAGGCTATATGAGAAAGTCTCAACCTACCATTGCCAATTTTAAAGATGAAGAAAGGGAACCATGAGCCAAGGAATGTGGGCAGCCTCTAGGAGCTGGGGAGACAAGGAAATGTACTCTCCCATAGAGCCTCCAGAAAGGAATGCAGCCCGCTGATGTCTTGATTTAGTCCTGTGAGATCCTTGTTGGATTTCTAGCCTACAGGATATAAGACAGTAAATTTTTGTTTTTTAAGCCACTAAATTTGTGGTAATTTGTTACAGCAGCATTAGAAAACTAACACAATATACTTCATAAAATATAGCATTATGCCTGTGTCTGCAGTTTTTATATTTGTCTATATCATGAAGATCTCTATACGTGATAATATACATTCCCTGCACAGATGGTATAGCAGATAGATAAGCCCCATAGACAGTTTCCTTTCAAACCTGAATTAACATATCAATTTCCTTATTTGGATAGTTTAAAAACTTGCTCTTTCAATTGATCTCCAAATATTCTCCTGTCAAAATTAAATAATAATGTTCATTGGTCATTCTATCACTAGATTTAAATTCCATTTGAGTTTTTGGATACTAGACTAGGTTTTCCAGAAAAAACTAAGAATCTGTTAGTTCCAAAGAGCTACAATTTTAATATGTGAAATGTTTAAAAAGAAAATTAGGTTTTAGTGTTATTATTGATTTAATGGTAATTGATATCTTAACAACAGGGGATCATATTTTTCAGACATGAAATAAAACAAACTGAATAATATTAAAAGGTCTTAATTCACTACAGAAATATATCTCATTGAAACATTGTGAATATTTTGGTTTTAACTTTACTGTTAACTGGCACTTGGGTATTAATGCTTGCCCCTACTGAGTTTTTTTTAACTGAAATGATAGTTTAACTTCTTTTGATGATTTCAGTGTGTACTCATAAATGATCTGAGTGATTTGGTCTAAATAATGTGTCATTATATGGTAAAACCAAAGAAAATCTAAAGAGACTTTTTCTTATCTGCTTGTGCCATTATTAATCTTGACATTTGCATGATAAAGAAAATTATAATTAAATGAAAAATATATCACCCTTTTGCATGATGACTGCAGTAAGGAAACAATCAAGGGAAAACAAATCTGACAAAAACAGAACATCAACAGTAAGGGGACAAAAAGGGTGGGGGGATAATTATCCATTTGCTGATAGATAAATAAAATAAGGAAAACAAATGAGCCGATGGAAAAAAAGTCCAGCAAACAAGCTAACAAAGCATAAGTCCCAAAGATGTGCTCTGCCTCCATAGAGACAAATTATCACAACTTTCCTCTTAGATCTAAATGAAGGCATGATTTAATCTGTGAAGTTGTTTTTCTCTCAGATAACCTTTGGATAGACTTTCCCCTCCTTTTTTAAATCTATCCTGTGGAACAAAAGGAGCTGAGTTACTTAGTATTTTTCAATATTAAACTTTAAAAAATTTACTCTTCATTTAAATGAATATGGATATGATTTTAGATTCAGTTTTTGGAGAGAGCAAAGAATAATTCACCCCGTTTAAAGTTGATCAGAATTGAAAAATATAATCATTCTAATTAAGTGAAAATGAATTTCAAATACAAAATTCCAAACAACTTTCTTAAATGCCAATACTACTACTTTGTAAATAACAATTTGTTTATAAAACCAGGGATTTACATTCTGTTAAGGGGTTAATTATGCCCTTTTAACCTATTCACAATGATGAAAATAGCTATTTCACAGGCAGGAAACATCTTTCTGTCCTAGAAGAAAGGAGTTATCAAGGCTTGTCAACTCTGCTTTTGTACACAAGTCATCCCTCTTCCTTATCACTGTCACTGCTTTCACTCATCCTCAACTCTTCTTGCCTGAATTATTCTAATAACATCCCAAATGGTCTTTTGTCTCTATTTTACTCCTGTGCCATCTGATTTCCACACTGATTTCAGAATATTCTTTCAAAAAGACAAATCTGAGTGTTTATTTTCCCTGCTTCAAGTCCAACAATAACTCCTATCACCTTCAGCTTCTACTGTAAACATGGTGGCTTAGCCATAGAAAACCCTACATCAAGTACCACCTGCCTATATTTCCCTTTACTTTACACACCAGCCTTCCTCCAATCACACTTGTATTTCTACAGTGCCATAGTGTTTAGTGCATTCATTTATTCAGCACTTATGAACATTTTCTCTCTCTAGTAAATCTATAGCTTTGATATGCTCTCCATTCTGCAGCCTATGTTGCCCCTTTTGTCTGACTGACAAGGTCTCTCTCATTCTTTAAATCTGAGTTGAAGCACCATCTGCCTACTGAATAGTGTTCCATACCCGCTTTGGCCTCAAGTCAGAGGGTTCATATTAATCATATTAATCCAGGATGCACTTAGATTTCAAGGTGGAGCTAAAAGAGTTGGGCCTTGGTTGCCGTGCTTGACAACTCTGTGATATTACACAACATGATATGCACATTTTATGGGACCTACTGAGCCTACCCGCTCTCACCTTTTCTGAAAGCTCCCTGTCAAGTTGAGCTACTGCAGCAGGCATGTGCTAAATAAAGGGTCTTGTGCCAAACTCCCTACAGGTGTTTTTTTTTTTTTTCTTTAATTGGAGTATAGCTGCTTTACACTGCTGTGTCAGTGTCTGCTGCACAGCAAAGTGAATCAGCCATATGTATACATATATCCCCTCTTTTTTGGATTTCCTTCCCATTTAGGTCACCATAGAGCACCGAGTGGAGTTCCCTGTGCTATACAGTAGGTTCTCATTAGTTATCTATTTTATACATAGCAGTGTATATATGTCAATCCCAATCTCCCTATTCATCCCACCATGCCCTTTCCCCTTTGGTATCCATACGTTTGTTCTCTATGTCTGTGTCTCTATTTCTGCTTTGCAAATAAGATCATCTACACCATTTTACTAGATTCCACATTTATGCGTTAATATACCATATTTGTTTTTCTCTTTCTGACTTACTTCACTCTATATGACAGTCTCTAGGTCCATCCACGTCTCTGTAAATGATACAGTTTCGTTCTTTTTTCTGGCAAACTCCTTACAGTTAATTGGACTAGAGGTGGATTCCTTAGCCATGGTGGGCCAATGGGTCAATGAAATTCCTCCATCCTCCAAACTGGGATTGTGACTTACTTATTGTGGCTTTATTTTCTTCATCAATAAAATGGGAGCACTCATAATGGTTTATCAGATTGATTGTGAGGATTAGGTAACAAATGGAAAATAACTAACACAGAGTAGGTACTTAGTAAATGGTTCTTGACTTATCTATCTCACATGCTCTTTCATCAGATGAGAAAATTATGTCTAAGGATTTTACAAAGTGTTAATAAAGTGCTATTATTTTCTGATATAATGTATTATTTCTGATGTAACATCTTATTTTCAAAACTAGCATGTGTGAATTCCTGTCGCTGAAGTGTGAATAGATTTGGGCCATAGGCCAAGGGTAGCCATCAGACAAGGCTGGTACATATTCTTGTGATGTAGATTGCTAAATTTCCATACATGTTCAAGTTAAATTACATATATATATATATTTGAAGTGTGATTTTTGCTTTTTGGATAACGAATAACTGGAATTTTCTCCACATTCCCAGATGCTCTAGGGAATGAATTTATTCTCTCCTTTTCTAAACAGAACCTCGGTGAAAAGAGTTTAAAATAATTATCTAAAATGTTATGAAATGAACAAATAATACTCTAGTTGAAAAATTGCCTCAATTTCTCAATTCTTTGAGTCATAGATTAGACAAAAAACAAAGGAAAGACTTCTGAAACCTTACCTTAGGGAAAAGGAAGTCAATTTTCTATACCATACTTATCTTGTTCACTTCCCTGTAATTTATATTCCAGGAACCTGCAAGGATTTATTTTTTCTCATCCTCAAGGGCATAGAGTTAGCAAGTCTCCAAGATGCAGAAGTGGGTCAGACTAGGACAAAGAAAATAAATCACAGTTCAAGGTCTAGGAAGACCCTGGCTCTGTTTCTTCAGAAAAGGAGGAAGTTTCATAAAACATCAGTCTGAAAAATATAGGTAAATATCAGGAGTCTGATATGAAATGTTGATGCAACTTTAATACTTGAATTATATACAGTTTCCAGAGGCCTCAGTGACATTCTTACTAGAAGTTGGCTACTATTTTGTAAGGTAATGATATAGAAATCCTATGAGACATTATGCTGTTTACTAAGATACTTAGAAGAAAACGGAGAAGAGGCAATAGCCGTGTCAGAAAAAGATGGTGTTTGAGAAAAAGTATAAAAGTAGCTTTTTAATTGTATTTATTTTTAAATAAGCAAGGCTGTCACATTGTTCAAAATTTGAAAGATATTCAGTGAAGCCTCCTTGCCATGCATGTTCACGAAGCACTCATGCCTTGTCTGTGGAAACCAGCAATATTAGCAATTTCTTACATATTCCTCTGGAGATATTTTATGGTTATCTAAGCAAATATGCTTCTATTATTTTATCCCTCCTATTTTACCCAAATGGTATCATTTCATGACACTGTTCTGCTCCTTACTTCACTTAGAAAGAATCACTCTGTAATATGACATAAAGTGTTTTCTCCCTTTTTAAAAACTACAGTAAAATCCAGGCCACGAATGTACAGTATTTTTATTTACCCTGTAAATGGAACACTTCGGATTTTACTCTCTAACTTTCCAACTTACATCTCCTCAAAAGAGAAGGAGTAAGAATTTGCTGATTTGCTCATCAGCCCAAAAAACCTGTTCTTTACTCAGCGTGTTTTGGGATCATCCATTCTCCAAGGTCTAGGTTTGGGGAGGAGGGAGGATGCTGAGTTTCCTCCTCTAAATATGTTATATCAATAATGGTGTTGCTACCATTCACTGATCTTCTTATTAATCCTTGTGCTAATTCACAAAGTAATTAAGCTCATTGAGGTGGTTTGCTGAAGCTCCCCAAAACTCAAATGAAATCTCTGGTGAATTATTACATTTTTTTGCTTTCTACAGAAGCTACAGTAATGCAGTTTCAACAGGCTGTACTGCTTTTGTGAGTAACTGATTCCATTTTGAGATGCAGAAAGTTATTGAAACATTTTCATGATGGTATTTATATTTTAACACTTTATCTCAAATTAGATATCCCAGTTTTAATTTGGAAGGCAAACATCTATTTCTCTTATTTTCTGAATCAAATTTCTAGTTCACAACTATCAAAAGAATCAAACGTTATATCAGTTACCTATATCAATGGAAATCTTCAGGAAAACCTCTTGGAATAAGGTTTTGAGAGATATAATTTCTCCTTAGTTATTTATGAGAGTCACCTTAAACAAGTCTCCCATTTATCAGTAAAGAGTGATATTTTATAAAGAAAATAAAAACATCTAAATTATGAGTACAGACCTCAATAATATAGCTAACAATTATTGAGTGTTTGCTGTATGTCACCAGATGCATTATTTTTCTTTTTACCTTTTAGAAGATCCCTAAGAGGTAGTATTATCATTTCCATTTTACAGATGAATTTTCTGAGAATCACACAATTAGTAAATATCAATAGCAGAGTCCAGACTTGAATAAAGATTGGAAATAGCAAGATCTTTGCTTTTGACCCTCACGCTATTGTTTTCTCTAATTTATATAAATGTTTCCCTTAATCATATTCGAATTTGGCTGATCAAAATTATTTTTAATACAAGGTAGAATGAATTATATTGTTGCTTTTATGTTATCGCAAACACTGGCATTTCCTATTATGTGGTATAGGAGTTAATTTAAACAAATATTTGCAGAGTGTAAGGCAATTTGCTGGATATTCAGGAGATGAGATGAAGATCATTGTCATAGCCAATAATTTTAATAAATCATTATTGACATACTGTCTTTTCAAGTGTATCCAATACACTCCAATAATCAATCCAAACCATTGCTTATTGCTTACACCTTCTTTTCAAACTATACAAATTAATAATCATGGGATTTGGGGGCATTTCTTATCTATAGATTATATATATATATATATATATATTCAATACTATATATATGACTTTATATATAATATGATATTACCCTGTATATATCAAATTACAGAGTAATATCTAACTGGGAATGATTTTTTAAAATATGTCATATTAAGAAGAAAGATGCAGTGGGAAACAAAAAGTCCTAAAAAAAGCATCAGTTTGGGAAATAATAAACCTGGATTCAGTCCCACTGCTTGCCTCCACAGTGATGTCAGTTGAATTAGAAACACTCTCTCTCTTATTCCCATCTTCCTCACCACCTCCTGCTACACTTGGCATTAGAAGCCCTGCAAGGGCATTATAAGTGGATCCTGCTTTTGTGAGCCTTTCTCCAGAAGATGCAGGACTGAGCCTTGGTGCAAAGTTTGGTAAATACATACACTCCCCTGCATATTGCACAATCTGTGTAACTGAATGTGCTGACCTTATCTGAATCAAGTTCTGACTCTGCTCCTTACAAACTGAATGATCTAGGGTGAGGCAATAAATATCTCTAGTCCTCACTTCACTCATCTGTAAAATAAGTAGTTAGATTCTGATTCCCAAGGCTCCTTCTAGCTCTAACTTTGGTGTGTCACAAAGCATCTCAAAGCACAGATGAATTAGATGAGCATTGGCAATAGGTCTGCAATCAGCCTGAACATTGTGTGCCAAAGAGCATAAAAGAAAAAAATCATATATATGTTGGGGAGATATAAACTAAAAGTAAACAGTGATTTTTCTTGTGTGGTAAATTTACAGAAGACTTCAGATTATGTGTGTATATACAGAGTATGTACATAATAAAGTTAAATGTATTTTATTAGTTTTTCTTAATATTCTGGGTCGATCATTTATTACATTTAATAATCAGAAAAAAGCAATAAATATCATGAAAGAGCTAAGAAAACACTGGAAAAGAAGTAACCACAGGGGATAATGAGCTTGGTCTTTAAAGAAAACCATAATTCGAAAAGATACATGCACACCAATGTTCATTGCAGCACTATTTACAATAGTCAAGACATGGAAGCAAACTAAATGTCTATTTACAGAGGAACTGGTAAAGAAGATGTGAAAAAGAATGAAATAATGCCATTTGAACCAGCATGGATGGACCTAGAGATTATCAGACTAAGTGAAGCAAGTCAGACAGAGAAAAACAAATATATGATATCACTTATATTTGGACTCTAAAAAGATGATACAAATGAACTTATTTACCCAAACAGAAACACACTCACAGACACCAAAAACAAACTTATGGTTACCAAAGGGGAAAGGAAGCGGAGAGGGATAAATTAGGAGTTTGGGATTAACATAGACACAGTACTATATGTAAAATAGATAATCAACAAGGACTCACTGTATAGAACAGAGAACTCTACTCAATATGTTGTAATAACCTATTTGGGAAAAGAATCTGAAAAAGAATGTATATATGTATATGTGTAACTGAACCCCTTTGCAGTACACCTGAAACTAACACAGCATTGTAAATCAAATATACCCCAATATAAAATAAAAATTAAGAAATAAAAAAGTAAAATATAAAAAAATAAACTTTCCATTAAAAAAAAAAGAAAAGATGTGGATTTGGGGGTAAAAGAAATGAGAAAAGGGTATTTCAGGAAGTGAAAACCTGGTCCAAGATAAAATGTGAACTAGGTGTTATTTAAGACAAGTTGAGAAGTTCAATGTACAGCACACTGTGGAGTGAGAGGTGTCCTGTTTGAGAGGGAGCCGCTGCTGAGACTGGATGAGGGGCTTGGAGTGCATGTTTGGAGGGCAGTCATGTTAGGGATGGAGCATGTAAAAGATTCCTCAGATGGAGTTACTGATTATATAATTCCTTCTTCTGGCTCATGCCCTACTCCTTAGGTATTAGTATTATCATCCCCAGAACTGTGAGGTATTTGAGAAGACAGTAAAGAGGATGGAGAGCAAAAAAGTAAGCACTTTCTTAAACCAATTGACTCTGAGTGTCAATGAATTTGATTGTCATCTTTCTAAGGTATTTTGAAAGAGGAACATAGAAGGAGGCAGCCCTCAAGGGATGGGTTCACGTGTTGTGGAATTTCAGTCACCCCTGGGGGTTATGATAAGACAATTAATGTATTTAAGAGAAATATCTCAGGCAATGCCTCCAATGGTACCATCCAGTTGATTACCTGCTATGCCCACACTAAAAACTGACTCAGTAATCTGTATGTATCGTTGGCAAATGTTTTATGTATCCGCAAGGTGGGTATTCAAGAATTTAATCTTATTAATTGGTACAAGTTAACTTTGCTAGAAATCCAGTGATGATAGTGTTATTTTAATCCTCAGTCTCTCTATAGGAATTCTGGGCAGCTGTCAACAGGGAGTATTATATGGCTTTAGGAGACACTGAGCCCTGTCATTTCTGTTTTGAAAACTTTCACATTCATTGGGGTGGCCTCCTGGTCTCCAATAATTTAAATCCTGCACATTCCATTTATGTGACAAACTCCTACTGTTTTAGAAGAATCTGGAGCACAGTTGTGACAGGTGGTCATGTAATTCAAACAAGCTGTGGTGGTTTTCAGGTCAAACTATGCAGACTTAACTTTCTTAGAGTTTCCTTTGACACAGATGTTGTTTTGTTTTTTATTATCTAAACTTTACCTTGGAAACGATTTCTGTTTATTTTCTACAACTATACCTTGAGGCAATAGCAAGAGGGAGGGTTAAGTCTTTACTTTCTCTGTCAAAACTGATAGCCTATAAAATATCTAGTTTTTTTTCCTCTTGAAGTGACATTCAAAAAAATCTATATCTTTTGAACCATGGAGTTGGGATCTCATAGAGAAGACAGGATGACTAATACTTTCTTAGACAGTCTGGATTCTGAAGTATGAGTATGCATTGGCATGTGGAACAGACTTAGAATTTAAACCAGTATAGACTAGAATGACTTTTACCTGCTTAGCAACAATTTCATTTGAAAAATTCTTTTCGAGAACATTTAAATTTAAAAAAAAAAGGTTGTAACAATGCTTGTTAATCAGTGGAATTGGTAGATGGAAATATTATTTTATTCCTGTCTAGGTAGTTTATTTGCTGAAAGGGCAAATGCCAATTTTCCCTAAAAGTGATCTCTAAATGGTAGTGGTAGAGTTAATTTTGAGGGCACTTAAGAATTAGGGTAACCAATTACAAGTATACAATACCAAAAAATGGTAACTAAGTGAGGTGATGGATATGTTAATTAGCTTGATTGTAGTAATCATTTCACAATGTAGAAGTATATCAAAACATCATGTTGTGTACTTTAAATACATACACTTTTTGTTAATCATACATCAATAAAGCTGGAATAAAAGAAAATAAAACAAAATCAAATAAAGTAAAATAAAATAAAACAAAATTGAATTAAATTAAATTTAAAAATAACATAATATAAAATAACAAACAGACTTAGGGTAAACAGCTCATTTGGTTTGCCTAAGACTTTCCCCATTTTAGCCCTGGAAGTACCATGTCCAGGAACTGGAGAGGTTGATCACCTACTCCTCTTTTCCTTTCTCTGCTCTGCTTCTTTATAAAGTTCTCAACACTCTAACCAAAGCAAACTTCATTTTAATCAGTAAGTGAGTATTTGATCGAACTGGATTTGTTTTTGAGCATCTACATTGAGCACGGGTTGAGGGTAGATGGTGATACCCATTTGCCAAGACTCTTTGAAGTAGCAGTTCAAAGAGATGTTGGCTTTTCTCAAGTAGAATGTAGAAGCTATTTTTCATCCTGAGAAACTCAAACTTAAATCTGCAGATGAGTGAGAGTATAAACTAATGAGTCTGGGAGAACATAACTGCCACATTGCTAGACAGCACGCTAGAAGGCTACTTAAGGGGAAACTACTGCGATTCCTTGCCGAGCCAACTTATCAGGGCTTTTAAAAATGAAAGTGCCTAAAGACAACCTTTCTGAACCTGTTACAGCAAAGTCTTATTACCAGCATTTCTGTGTGCTCTTTTTTAAAAAATTTATTTAATTAATTAATTTTTGGCTGCATTGGGTCTTCTTTGCTGCAGGGGCTCAGTAGTTGTGGCACGCAGGCTCTAGAGCGCAGGCTCAGTAGTTTTGGTGCACGGGCTTAGTTGCTCCACGGCATGTGGGATCTTCCCAGACCAGGGCTCGAACCCGAGTGCCCTGCGTTGGCAGGCAGATTCTTAACCATTGCGCCACCAGGGAAGCCCTGTGTGCTCTTTTTTAAGGCTGAATTTGAGGAAGGGTGCTCTGAAGACAGTGAGGAAATCATTGCAAACTTCCTAAATCCTACCTCCAGGTTGAGGTTGACAGGAAAATATGTGGAAGAGTTCTCATTTTATCTAGGAAGCTGCAGCAATTGAGGAGAAAATCATAGTTTTCAGGATAAATTTACAGCACAGAGGCAGTCAGAGATAGAGAACTTGGTAGGGGTCCAGGAAGTTCAGTTATTCTGAATATCTAGGGTGCTAGAAAACTCTTGGGCGAGACAACCACTGATGTTGTTCCTTAGGTGACTTATGCTGACAAAATTTGCTTTTTTTGTTCCCAATGTCGAATCAGAAAAAGGACATTTATGGCAGCGTGGAAAAAAAATCAAAATAGTTTCAGAGTCAACAAACTTGAAAGCTTTCATTTCAGACTTTTCAGACTTGGCTGTTACAGTGCATAAAAAAGCATAGTGTCTTTGAAGATGAATATGCCATATTAATGCTATAGGGAGATGCTTTTGCATATGTAAAGCGAACATCCCCATGAAAACAAATCTAGGAGACTAAAGTAAACTTCTCTTCAATATTGTTTAAAGTAAAAAAATAAATCAACAAGAGCAAATGGTGCATTTATTCAGGGCTGCTTTCCTTTGCTACAGAAGGCTTTTGATTCAAATTGTTGTGCTCTCAAATGAGCAAAGCAAGGTAGCCTAGATTTCATTTATAGAAAACTGTTAGGATGAGTCTATATTTACCGTGGAATATACTCCAGAAGGTTTTCTTCCCCTACTTAATCCTCAATTTCAGTTTGTTTTTGGATAATATGGTGCTAATTTTTAGAAGCAGGTTGCAGAAAAATGAATGTTAATTAAATGTCTCATACTAGTTAATCAATGTTTTACTGAAAAAAAAGCAACCTCTAAAGGAATTGACAAGACTGTGAATTTTTATTGTATTAGAATTGCTTGAAGAAAAAAAAAAAAAAAACAGGGAGAAGTTGTCTAATTTTATTTAGGTATTTTTTTTTCCTTATAATTATGACACTGGTATTTCTTGTATTCCTGAAACACATTCATTTAATTTTGTAAGAAATATAATCTCTTATAGTTTGAAGTTGTGAGGGAGTAATACCGAGGACTACCTCAAAAGTCCTCTGCATAACATTGTCTCTTAGCAATGGTTCAAGAGGTAGAGAACTTATAAGGTTAAGATTAATGATTTATAGCCATAAGCATGGATGATATCCAGAGGAACATGAAGAATTCAAATTTGAGAGGAGGATAAAAAGCAGTACTCAGATGACTTTAAACATACATAAAAATGTATATACATAAGAATGAGTGGCCACTCTGTACTCTATCATCTTAATAGTCTCAGGGTCAATGATTTTTTTTTTAAACTATGAGACCAAGTATTTGACCATTCACTAGGCAGGGATATTATACAAGGCAGCACAAAAGACTAGCTCACTTATAATATGTTTTAAAACATCTTATGGAAACAAATTGAGGTGACAACAAATTTGATCCTATTGACAACAAAAGGATACAGATATTGAGAAACTCAGAGACGGTGGCATGTAGAGAATAAGTAAGCCCCAAATTTTCCTAAAAACAACAGTATTATGCATATAATTGTTAGAATTTACACACACACACACACACACACACACACACATATATATATATAAGTTAAATAATTTTTCTACAGATTTGGCCATACCCACTTTTAATATGTCATTTCCTAAAGGATTTGTCATTTCTGTTGATTTTTTTCTCTGAATAAAAGCATTTTTTTTTAATTTTGCAGAAAAAAATCAAAGAAATGGGTGACTTTTTGAGGAAAACATATATGACAAATGATTTAGGATACATAGAACCTAAAGTATCCTCTTTACCTAAAGACATTAAGAAGCATGTCAAAATTATTCAGAATTGTACTTGGTGCAGAAAATCCCATATATATATTCATTCAAACCTTTCAGAATCAAACTTTTTTTGTCACTCAGAATATACTGACATTTAAAAAAATTGCCTATGTCAAATTGCCCTAACTTTCAACAAAAGCTAACAAACATGAGATTAGAAATGCCAGGAATTGCTAGGGACAAATATCACATGAATGAAGACACAAAAATATCAGAGTGAAATATTAGTCAATCAGATCTAAGCATGTATGAAAGTCCTAAGTGAACCATGGAAAGGATAGTTGATATTTGGGTGTGATTATCATCTGTAGCCTCTCTTCACAAAATCCCCACTGTGATACAGAGAAGGAATAATCACTGCGTAATATTTTATCCTTAACCAAATCTTGGGTTCCAACCTTAATTCAGACCATGGGTCATGAAAACATCTCTGAAACCCTTCTTTTCTTAAGCCAATTTGGTTTAGTTATCTTTAAACCAAACTTGATAAAAGATAATGCTCTATTTCACATGCCATCTACTCTCCCCACCATCACAGAAATGTCCCCACCTGAGACACAATGTCAACATCACAATCAAGGAAAGGTTTATTCATAGCAGGTATGCCATTTTCTGTTCCCACCAACAGTGCACAGGCTTCCAATTTCTTCACATGTTTTAATATAACACTTGTTATTTTTTGTTTTTTGATAATGGCCTTCCTAACAAGTGTGATGTGATTTGCATTTCCCTGATGATTAGTGATGTTGAGCATTTCTTCATATGCCTGTTGACCTTTTGTATAACCTATTTGGAGCAATGTCTGTTTAAGTCCTTTGTCCAATTTTTAGTCAGGTTAGTTGATTTTCTGCTATTGAGTTATAACAGCTCCTTATATATTTTGGAAATTAACATCCTATCAGATATATGATTTGCAAGTATTTTCTCCCATCCCATAGGTTGCCTTTATACTTGTTGACTCTTTTCTTTGCTGTAAAGAAACATCTTAGTTTGATGTTGCCCTACTTGTCTATCTTTGCTCTTGTTGCCTGTGCGTTTGGTGTCATAATAAACAAATCATTGCCAAAATCAATGTTATGTAGTTTTTCCCCTATATTTTTGTATTAGAAACAGAACAAATAAGATGAATGGATGGATAGATAAATGGATATAACAGGAGATCTATTATAGGAATTGGCTCATGGATTGTAAACGTTGGGAAGTCCCGAAATCTGCCATCTGCAAACTGCAGAACCAGGGAAGCCAGTCTGACTTCGAAAACCTGACAACCAGGAGTGCCAATGTCCAAAGGTAGGAAAAGATGGATGTCTCAGCTTAAGTAGAGAGAGTAAATTTACTCTTCCTCTGCTTTTTTGTTCTATTCAGACCCTCAACAGATTGAGTGATGCCCACTTGCATTGGTGAGGGTGATCTTCTTTCCTCAGTCTACTGATTCAAATGTTAATCTATTCCAGGCACACCCTCAAAGACATACCCAGAAATAATGTTTTACCAGTTATCTGAACATCCCTTAGCTAGTCAAGTTGGTACATAAAATTAACAATCACAGGTTTCTTCTAGAAGTGTTATAGTTTTAAGTCTTATGTTTAAGTCTTCAATCCATTGAGTCAATTTTTGTGTATGATGTAAGATAAAGATGTAATTTTATTCTTTTGGGTGTGGATATCCAGTTTTCCCAAAATTAATTTTTACAGAGACTATCCTTTCCCCATCTATAGTCTTAACACCCTCATCAAAGATCATTTGACTGTATATGCATGAGTTTATTTCTGGGTTCTCTATTTTCTTACATTGGTCTATTTATCTGTTTTTATGCTGGTACCATACTATTTTGGTCACTATAGCTTTGTGATATATTTTGAAGTCAGGAATACAGAATGGAGCTTCCTCGAAACAATTAAAAATAAAACTACCTATGATCCAGCAACTTCACTTCTGGGTATTTATCCAAAATAATTGAAAACAGTATCTTAAGGAGGTCTTTGCATATCCATGTTTATTGCAGCACTATTCACAATAATTAAGAGGTAGAAATAATCTAAATGTTCATCAGGGGATGAATAAAAATAAAATGTAGTATATATGATGAAATATTATTCAGCCTCAAAAAGGAATGAGGTTCTGACACATGCTGCAATATGAACTAAATGTAAATTCATTATGCTGAGTGAAATAAGCCAGTCACGGAAGGACAAAATACTGCATGATTCCACTTATATGAGATAGCTAAAATAGTCAAACTCATGGAAGCAAAAACTAGGATGGTGCCTGTTGTTCAAAGGGTATAGAGTTTCAGCTATGCAAGATGAAAAGTCTAGAGATCTTCTGTATACCAACGTGCATATAACTAACAATACTGCACCGTATACTTAAACATTTATTAAGGGGGTAGATTACATATTACGTATTTTTTACCACAATAAAAAAGGTTTATCTGATACAATCATGCATTTCAGTAGCAAGGTGAGCCAGAGAGCAAGAGTGAGCAATGTCTCATCATGCTGATTAAAGCAAAGAGAAACAATTGAACATTTGGGACTGAATAATAGAGCTGATTGATTAAATATCAATATCTGAAAATCTTTGTGTTCTTATAGCATACCAATAACTAGTTAGAAAATATGATGAAAAATGTAAAAAGATCTTCCTCATAATAATACCAAAAATATAAAACAGCCTAGATAAGTGTATCAAAATATGCATAATAACTCTATAAAAAACAAACAAAGTATAAAACTTCCCTGGAGAAAGAGAAGATAAATTGAATAAATGGAGGTTGATATACGCATTTCTGAGAAAATATTTATTAATGACTTTTCAATATTGAAAAGATGTCCACCTTTATTGCATATCACTGCATTTATTTTAATATAAGCTAAAGTGCTTTAACAAACATCAAAATATAGTGACTTGAGTAGGTAAGGAATTTATTTCTTCTTAATCTAACAGTCGAGAAGTGAAAGGCCTGGGGCTGTCAGGATTGGTCTGTCATCCTTAGTATCCTTAGCTTCCAAATTTACTCTAGTTTTTTCCTATTTCCCACTAGGCTAGAAGGAGGAAATAGAGATGCTAGGGCAAGTAATCCTTAAGGAGAGTTTGCACACATCTCGTTGGCAACAGTCTAGTCATGTTGCCATGTCTGGCTGCCATGGAGAGTAGGAAGTGAAGTCTGTAGCTATTCCAAAACAGGGTGGAATCTCTACATGCCTAGTAACAAATCAACTTAAAACTTAGTGACTCAAAACAACAACAATCATATTATTATTTCTCAAACTTTTGGTGGCTCAGGAACTTTGGAAGAGTTCAACTGGGCA
Organism: Balaenoptera borealis; assembly: GCF_965194805.1. Lineage (NCBI taxonomy): Eukaryota > Metazoa > Chordata > Mammalia > Artiodactyla > Balaenopteridae > Balaenoptera > Balaenoptera borealis. The sequence goes on from NC_138877.1 coordinate 27,966,013, forward strand.
GTTTTGGCTCAACATCTCTCCTGCAGTTATAATGTGAAGGTATCAAGAGTAAGAGTAGAGCTGTGGGCTGATGGAGCTGCTGGTGGCTGGTTGAACATTTTCCTCTCTTGTTAACCCAGAACTTTTCCATGAGGTCTTGATGTATTAGCTGGGGCTTTCTCCCAGTATGGCAGCCTCTGGGCAGTTGGACTGCTTACATGCCAAGTTAGTGGTCCTTAGGGAGAATTCTCCCAATGAAGGAGGGAGAAAATTGATTGCCTTAAGAGGGCTTAAGAAATCACCTAGTGTCATCTTTATTGTACTCTACTGATGAACACAGACAAAGGCCACCAGATTCAAGAGGAGAAGACATAGAACCCACTTTTCAGTGGAAGAGTGTCAAAAATTTGAAGCCAAATTTAAAAATTGTTATGCTTATTAAAAGGAAAAATAGGAGAGTAGAAGCTGAGAAATGCTTTTTAGTCCCTGTCTGGTCTCTTCTGTCCCACAGACACTACACACACATACACATGCATGCTCTCAAGTTCTCACCCACTTCCTGCATCTAGCTCAAATTTAATTAATACAAATCTGTTATTTGTATTAATTCCAAGAATGAGTACTAAGGGTTGGAGAACTAATGATGTCAAAGATAAAAACGCCAATATTCACAGAAGATTAGGAAGAAGAACGCTTAAATGCATAAATTATTATTTGGAAAAAAGGAGGTTTGGAAACATTCAGTTGTCTGTTACAGATATCAAACCCTGCTTGAAAGAAGACTCCTTGCCCCAGAGGGAGCAATTTCCTTGGTATATCTTCTCTTGTCAACCCTGATCCTTCTCTATAGAAGGGACTTCCTTTTTCACAGTCCTTCTCATCCCCTATGTGATCCTTTGCAAGTTCTCCCTCACCTGTTATGCCCTGTAGCCACTGTTTCAGTGGGTGTTGCAGATATGGAGGTTTGATGACCTCAGGGTTGCTTTGGAGCCAGAACAATCATAGGCTTCTGTGCTCAGGTTTGTAATTTATTTGGCAATTCAATTTCCTCCAAAATTTAGTAGTCTCTGGTCTACTTGCTTCCAGTCAGTTTTATGTGAAATAACCATCCACATAGATCTCCTCTGTTTACAGTTCCTAAACTTGCAGAATTTCTTCTTATATTGGATGGCTTCTGAACTTAATCAGTCATCTCTCTCTGTCTTATAATGGGAGTTCCCTTGAGGGATTTGTAACCATGAGTTCATGTGGGACAGCAACACCCTTAATCTGATTTTTGCTTCCAGTCTGCTTTTGGGCAATAAATTTACTTCCTGCTGCTTCCATACAGAAGCAGTTGGAACTTCAAATTCATTAAGGCCTCAAACTTCTGGACATTCATTCAGTTTAAATTTCAGGCCACTGGCTGTCAGAACCTCCCTTAACCAAAGCTTGTTTTTCTATCTTTGCTTGCAAACTGGCCAAGTTTTGGCTAAATGTCTCTTTCACTCCCTATTGCTAAAAGCAACAAAGAATAGCCATTGCAAACATTCTACATTTTTTCAACCAGTTCTCATAGGTCTGACATCCAGGTTATCACAGCAAGTGTTCTGCCGAGTGCTTTAAAGTTGGTGACTAGATTGCAGGACTATAATGATACCTGTGTTCTTTCTAGTTATTAAACTATTGCTAAGGCAATCCTTCATATTCTAGGTTTTTGTCAGTATTCCAACATCCCAGAAGACAATTCTATTTGTTAGGTTTTGGGCTAAAGTGCTATAAAATGTATCCTGTTGTACTCAGTCTTAAATAAAAAAGAAGTTTGTTTTTTCTCTCACAGATCAATTCAAAGTTGAATGTTGTAGGGCAACAGTTTTTAAGGAAATGACTCAGAGGCTGTACTTGTCACTTGCACTCATGCACCCAGCCACTAGTTTAATTACATAGCCATGGTAAGTTGTAAGGGTAGGCAACCTATATCCAGCTAACATTTTGGGTTTCAAGTGCAAAAGAAAGAAAAGGAGAGTGGATAATAAGAGCTGGTTAAAAGTTTCTGTGACATTCAGGTAAAAAACTAATGAAAACTTTTTTTTTAATTTTTGTAACAACTTAACCAAATCATTTTAAAATTGACCTGAAATAACAAACATGTGAAAAATAATTATAGAATTCTTGAAAACAAAGAGTAATAGAGTTGGGATAATATTGGGAAAATATAATTTTCCCTAAAAAAGATTTAAATGTATGAAATAAAAGAATATGTTGCTAGAATAGGAGTAGACAAATAGCCCCACAAATATAACTCAGAGATTTATATTGCCCAATTTATAAAACTATAGCATATGATAAAGATGATATTTCAGATAAGTCATTGGAAGAGCCATTACTAAATTATATTTATTAAAAATCAGGCATACAAAATAAAACTATAAAATTGCTAGAAAAATATAGATTTGAATACTTGTATGATAATGGAGCAGGGAGAGATTTTCTGAGTGATAACAAACCATAAAGAGTTACAGAGTCCATAAAGAATAATTCGATATAAATGATTGACAAACATTGCAATTAAAAATGACCATAAGCCTTACTAAAATGCAAGTGGAAATCTGGACAATCCATATAATTTATATAACACATAAAGAATTTATATCTTTAAAGAGTGCATGGTTACTGCAAATGAATGAGGAAAAGAGCAACGCTCTAATGGAATAATGGGAAAGGACATAAATCACAGAAGAATAGTTAGAATGTTCTAGAAACTTATGGGAAAACATTAAACCTTGGTAGTTATCAAGAAACAATTAAAGTAGTGAGAACATTTTTCAATTATCAGGAAGGAACTAATTAAAAGATTTAATGTTGACAAGTTTATAGCTAAATGGAAACGTTCGTGCAATGCTGAAGGAGGCTTCGTTTTATAATTTTTTAGAACAATATAATAATATATATCAAAATCATTAAAATATTCCTACCTTCCTAATGATCAGTTATAAAAATGATCAAAAATGTGCAAGTTTATAAAAATATACCAATAAAAATGTTCATCAATATGCTTTTAACAACAACAAAACACTGCAACTTTGTAACAGTCTTTCAAACAGGGCATATGTAATACGTGCATACCTTGAAATCCTGAGCAACATTAAAATTTGTGCTATACATATATATTTATTTACACAGGAGGATATCAATGATTTTAAGTGAAAAAAATTACATCATTTATAGGGTACGTATGTACATATATGCATATGCAACACATATGTATGTTTATATTTTTTCTTTAAGATGATAAATATTTGAGTAACTTAATGAATTAGGGAAAATAATTAGATTAAATGAATTAACCAGCTGAACCAGGTATAAAAGTATACTCTTGTGAATGAATTATCTGCTGAATACAATTAGCTATGGAATTAGAAATGATTAAAAGGGGATAATTTGGCTGCAGCTGAGTGTTTGAGATTGTACTTAATTATATGATATTGGTTAAATTTTAATCTGAATAAAAATTTAATCAAGAAACATGAAAATGTCCACTACTCATTTGTACCCATTGATAATATATTTTTATATGCTTTCAACGTTCATTCTGAAAGAAAAAAAATCTTAAAAATTCAGAAATCATGCATATATGCATATATGTACATATGTTAAATTGAAACAAATATTGAGTGACTTTATTTTAAAATATAAATCAAGGCTGCCTCTGTTACCACTCTGTAGTTTGGCTAAAATTAACCCATACCTTTATATTCTACAATACCCATCTTCAATTTGAAATGTACAAGTCATCTAGTTAAGTGAAAGCTTGATAACCTAATATAACAAGCTTGAACATCAGAAATCGGCTAAAATCTTTTATGTGACAATTGGCTCACAAATGTCTGCCTGGGCAGATGGTATTGGTTTTAAAAGAAAGACATAGTTTGCCTGGAGAATTTCAGAAAAATCTGGGTATCATTTTCAGACTCTGGTAAAGGAGAAGGGTGTCATTTCCTTGACAGCCCCAGTGATTTCCCTGTTACTGTTTGCATGGCAGATGCCATGAACAGATTGATGTGTAAAGAAAGACAAGGTACAGGAAAATCATACATTAAGACTCATTAGCTGGAGAGAGACATGCTCTGCTGGGAACCACCTGGAAGCATTTTTTGATGTACAGAGAATGTTTAACATTCTTAATATATGTGCTTTTTAATGTGGTGGGACTAGATTTACATACGTGGTGCTTGACTGAATGGGAAAAAGAAAAGAACACTGTAGTTTAATGACAAATAGACGTCCATGAATATGTAGCAGAAATGAACCAGTCTTAATACAACTTTCAGCGTAGAATGCACTTTATTATTTCATTTATCCTCTCAGCCTGGGTCTGTAGAACTGAAGCCTAATAATGGAACTATCCATTACTGTCCAAAACAAATAAACCAAAACAAAACTAAAACATCACTAAACATAGAACATTATGAAGAAAAAAATTGAAAGCCATGTTTTTGTGTTTTGTGTTGTCATCAACTTTTATTTTTATCATTTTCTCAAGAATGTGAAATCTTGGAAGGTCTGAACCATGCGTGAAAATAAAACACTTCATTTTGCTGAGGTGGTGGTGTCATTGACACAGGATATTTTAAAGAATATTTTCTTTGGGGGGAAAGGACTAGAGAAATGACTGTTAGCTATTAACCCAGAGAATGGTTTGACACTGACAAACTTATAGATTTCTGATATGTATACCGTGCTTGAATGAGTATTTTCATTCACAACATGGACCAAGATCCTCGACACTAGTAGTGAGATACTGATGTCTATCACTATTTAGAAACCTAGTGCCCTACTTACAGTCAATTTATCAGTACACAGTGAAGGCAATCCCAGGTACAAGGCCAGCCTGCCCCTGCATGCCACAGAGGAAGACCTGATAGAAATGCAGGCTGCATTTACTACACACTCAACACCAAGGTTAATTTTTCTAATGGCAAGTAAATGTGCCCCATTATTCACACTCAAAACGTGAACCTCCTATGAGAAGTTTCTACAAATTATTTATAGAAATAGATCAACTGTAATCTTGGATTGACTCAGGTAAATGTTAATGTACAATAACAGAGCATAAAATGATGTTCATCTTCTATTTCCTCTTCACTTCGCTTCCATTCTGAATATTCTTCTTAATAGAGACAATGAAAGCTAAATTCTGCTTCTTTCTGCTTCTTCTCTGTCATCTTTGAACATCACAACACTCTCTCCAGACAATGGATGCATCACTTCTTAGTAAGCATCTCAAGATGCTGCCTCTAACTCTGTGCCTTCATGAAATCTTCCCCACCACTGAGCATTACTTCTCTCAGTTCTCCTTGGTAGAGGTTTATAATGCTGAATTCCATGTGCCATATCCTATGGACCATGTTACAGTTCTCATACCTGACTGTGTTACGACTTGACCAAAACTTCCCACTTACAGAACTGCTTCCATTTCTGAGGTTAATTTCATCCAACTATGACACCCTCAAAACACCTTATTGCCCTTATTTACCAATATCCTATTTCATTGTTCATCATGGAATTTGGCACTTGGCTAAACTTCTGTGGATGTCCACATGTTTGACCCAGGAATCTGGAACTGTGTGATCTTCTCAACACCAACAACCCTTACCATCTGTTCCTAGACCCCATCCCAGACACTGTTACCCCTTATAACTGATCTAACTTGAATTTAGGTATGAAAATATCTAACCATAGCCTCCCGCCCTCTTTTTCTCTCATTGTCTTCCTTTCTGCATATATTCATTGATATCATTCTGATATCTAGACCCTTGGTCTCACATTTATATCGCCACTGATCACTTCATTTCTGGCTTAATTTCCTTCTTGAACTTTCATCTAAGGTCCCACTCCTTGATCTTGCTTTTCTTAGACAGCTTCCCTGAAAACTCTCACCATTTACTATCTCTATTCATACATCTGGACAGCTGAGATTTGCCCCATGACATCACATAACCATAAAGTTTGGTGCTACTAAAAAATAATTTCATTTCTCTTTGGGTCTATAATACTACTGAGCTATCATAACCCAACCTACTCTATTTATCCCAGTAGCTGTGTTAGTAGGGGTTTTCAATTGAAAAGGACAGAAATAAGGCATTTAATGGCTCATGTATTTGAAAAGTTTGGGCAGTGTCTCTGAACCTTTAGCATTCATGAAAATTCCCTATAGGGCTTGTTAAAATAGAATTGCTGGGTCTCATTTCAGAGTTTCTGATTTAGTAGGTCTAAAATGGGAATGTATGATTTGATTTTTTAACAAATACCCAGGGGTGGGGACCACACTTTGAGATCCACTGGTCTAGAAACAGAATTCTCTTCAAACATTGTGGGATACAGGTGCTCAAAGATATCACAGGAGTATCTCTCTTTTCTCTCTCTTCCATCCTCTGTGTTGACTTCATTTTTCAGGCAATGTCTTGTTCCACGACAGAAAAAAATGGTACCAACAGCTCCAGGATTAAATATCTTTTTAAACTCATACACCTACAGGAGAAAAAGATTACCTTTCCCCATAACTCTTATAAAACACCCATGAAATAAACTAAAGGGAGTCAGGCTTACTCTAGCTAAATGAATTGAGTGGTATTACTGGGGACCAGCAAAGGAGAAGACCCACAAAGAGATGCTGCGTATTAGATCGATGTCCTCTGCAGTGTGCTTCACATCTCTTTGCTATGCTCTTAAAACACGTCCACACTGCCGCCCCCCTCCTCTTAGTTAATGATCTTATTGACAATTTAATAACAACAACAACAACAACAAACAGCTGAGTTTATAAAGCAAGCCATCCCTCACCTCTTGGTTCAAACATGTAATTAAAATATATATATTTATATATTATAAATAATATAAATATATATATATATTTATATATTATAAATAATATAAATATATATATATATATATATATATATATATATATATATATATATATAAAAAACATCTATGGCCTTCAGAGTATGTGTGGCAGGAAGAAAAAAGAGAGAGAAAGCAAGAGTCTTGGAGAGGAAAAGAGTAGAGAAGTAGTTTAGGCTGGATAGCAAAACAAAAAACAAACAAACAAACAAACGAAAGCCAACAACAAAAACAACCCATGAAAACAAAAAAAACCCTCAAGTTGTTTTCTCTGGAGTCAGGAAATTATTGGATCACATGATATATCCTCACCTCCTTTATTTCAATTTGTGAGAAAAGTGTTTCCTTTTCATAACACTAATACCATGAAAAGGGCTCTAGTTTCCAGAGGGAATTTCATTAATCAATTTTCCCTTCACATTTCCCTATATGTAACCCTCATTCTCTCATTCTAACAAAGTTTTGTAAGTCTATAAATTTAGTGAGATCTATCCAATATACCATATGTGATTGTACATTTATGAGTTCAATCAAAAATTAGCTTACGCCATACCTGCTTTTTAAAAAACTAAACGTCACGTTGATAGTTACACAGCAATAAATATTAATTTATTTCATCGTTTTAAAGGCTGAATGCCATTTCACTCTATAAATTACAACATAAATTATTTAAACACTTCCCTGTTGAATTTTGTGTTGCTCCCAGTATTTTGTTACCATAAACAATGCCACAAATGATATCCTTATTTATTTATATTTTTATATTTATCTATTCTACAGTATAAAATCCCAGGTGTGGAATTGCTGGATCAAAGGATATGCATTTTTTCAGGCTTTTGATTTATGTTTTCTCCAGAACAACCACACCACTCCCCTGAAGTCTGAGTGGTGCTGGTCTCACCCACCTGCCCACACTGAGTATTACTATTCTTTTAATGTTGGTTAATCGGCTAGGTGTAAATTATCCCTTGGTGTCAATTTACTTTGCATATGCTTGAACACTTACGCAGTAGAAACATTTTTTCCAATATCTACTTATTTGCCATGTTTGCTTCTGCTTTGCACTTTTGTTCAGTTGAAGTATTCCTAATAACAAAAAATGTTAACATTTACTGAGGCTCATAATGTATCAGGTTTGTCCTATTATTTTACAAGCATTATTTCATTTTTTTCTTTTTTTGGATTATAATTGCTTTACAATGTTGTGTTAGTTTCTGCTGTATAATAAAGTGAATCATCTATATGTATACATATATCCCCACATCCCCTCCCTCTTGCGTCTCCCTCCCACCCTTCCTATCCCACCCCTCTAGGTGGTCACAAAGCACCGAGCTGATCTCCCTGTGCTATACGGCTGCTTCCCACTAGCTATTTTACATTTGGTAGTGTATATATGTCAAGCATTATTATGATTATTTAATCATCACAATAACCTTATGAATATGTACTATGTTTATTCTCATTTTACAAATGGAGGTTCAAGAGAAGACAGGTTAAATCATTTTTCAAACATTATACTGTAAGTAGCAAATACAGCCAGTACTCAAGCATAGATCTGCCTGAGACCAAAATCATGTGTCCCTTTTTATTCTATTTACTTTTAAATTCCATTCCTTCCAGCCTACTACTACTGCCTTTTCGTGGACTGTCTTTATGTCTCACATGGAATCTTTTGGCCAAGTTCTTTGATTCTAGTCTTAAAGGACTCAATTTTATCATATACTATACATATGCATAGATTTTTCTGTAATGTTATTCTGATTCCAATTTTCCTTGGACTAACATCTCTTAAATGTCCCCATGTTTCCATACGGCAAAGCTCAAACTACTTATCAAGGTCGTAAATGCTTCCATGGCCTGACTCCCATTAGCTACATCCCTACTCTTGTCAACTGCATAAAACACTTCTCAGTCCTACTCATTTTATTCCCCAACATAACAAAGCAATTTACATTCAATGTTTTATAGCCCTTAGTGTAAGTATTCACACTCACTTTTGTATTAAATACCCACCCCCTGCCCTACCACACCAACCAACCCAACAAGTACATACATACCCCTCATTCTACAGATATATCTTTCATCAAGCATTTCAGTAACCTGCCTCTTTAAAGCTTTTCTTGTACTATCTACTTTTTTTTTTTCCTTTATCTTTTTTCCTTTTTTTTTAAACATCTTTATTGGAGTATAATTGCTTTACAGTGGTGTGTTAGTTTCTGCTTTATAACAAAATGAATCAGCTATACATATACATATATCCCCATATCTCCTCCTTCTTGCGTCTCACTCCCATCGTCCCTATCCCACCACTCTAGGTGGTCACAAAGCACCGAGCTGATCTCCCTGTGCTCTGCAGCTGTTTCCACTAGCTATCTATTTTACATTTGGTACTATCTACATTTTCACCCCTCAAGTCCACTGCTTCTTCCTATTCAACCTCTTTGCCATTTCCTACCTAGAACCCTTTATTTTATTTAATAATTTATGTGAATCTCACTATGCTCGATCTAAATTTTGAATAACAGAGACCTTGTCTGACTCATTCTATATCTTGCATTTCTAGAAAAGGTCTGGTATATGTAAGTACTTTTGATGAATAAATAAAAAAATAAATTTATATTATGAGTTCACCTGCTAACTTTCTACTAAAGGTCAAGAGGTAAAACTAATTCATCATTTTAAACAAGCCATCAAACTTATATTTTTATATGTTACATGTTTGCACTTCATGGATCATTCTATCTTTTAAAAGTATTTTAAAATTAGCAACAATATATTTCTTTTGTAGATAACTTAGTACTCCAAAATAAAATACCTTAAAAGAAACTCCCCCTAAATTAAACAATAAAAATGACACCAAAAATCATGAAAAGAAATTTGACTAATTGTCTATTAAAGTTGCTTTTTCCTTGTATTCATTTCAATACCTACTTATAAACAAGCTAACATTTTCAAGTGTGTATCATTTAAACATCATTTCCCATCTAATGCATAACAGTAAATGTGCATGTTATTTGTCATTAATTCTATGTAAAGTTTTTAAGTGTGAAAGTCAATTTTAAATATATTGGTTGCAGAAATAATTGTTTCACCTATTTACTCTTGTTATTTAGAATTTTCAAAGCACTAAAAAAGATGCACTGAAACAAGTATGTAGACATTAAATTATTGAGCTATCCACATATAGTTTAGATAATTGTTTTTAGAAGATATCTTGTCTGATGAAAGTCTCTAAAAGGGAGATTAAACACTGTGTATTCTTAGAAGATTTTCTTTTCAAAAGTTTGTGACAGGTTGTGCTAATTTGCATAAAACTATCAATATTAGGCCAATTTACCAGTGCCGCTGTGAAGGATCTATGAGCTGCTTATGAAAATCACCCCATTTCTACTTCAGATTCCCAGAGAAATTGAATTACAACCAGTCAATTTGTACATAAAAAGATATCTCGCGCAAGTCTAAATATAAATGAAAGCCACAGAAAGGCGTGAAAGCAGACACTTTTCCATGTTACATGGTATCAAACTAATCCATCAAATCAGGAAATAAATGAGGAAGGGAGAAGGATGAGGGAATGGGGTTCAGACTGGTGTTTGCATAGTGTAGACAGCGCCATTTAGTTCATGAAGCAATTTTGAGTTTTGAGGTGAACATAGAAATAAGTAATCAATTTAACAAAAAATTGATTTAACATCTGCAGGTCCATAATTCCTTAAACAAAACAGTTGCGGCAAAAAGTATATGGAAATTTAGAATCTTTCAGATTTTATCAAGGTAACATAGAAAATATACTTTATGATATAAAACATCTCAGTGGGAACTGGGACAGAATCCCATAATTAAACATATTATTGTTTATTCATATAGTATTTGATTTTTTTCAAATACCATAGAAGGAAGACTGTAATTAGTCACCTATCAGTTTTGGTTCAGTTTTGCCAGCAAATGAGTCCTGGTGAAGTTAGGTTGTGCTGCCAAATGAGAATTATTTTTTTTAAGTAATAATTACAAACACCCCACAACTTTGTTTTTTCTAGATTTCAGATCTTAGGGGTGTAGGTAAAGGGTGGTGGCTCATACTGTATGCTTGCTTGCACAATATCAGGCATGTACTCAAATTCTTGCTGAGGAGAAAAGATTCATATATCTGAAAAAATTAGAGACTGTTTTTGTCACTAGAGCCTATAACCCAGCGCCTCAATTCTGTAGTTTAGTTAGTATGACAGTGGAAGTAAACTATTAAATCAATATACATGGAAAACTCAGTTAAAAGAAAAATATGTGTATAGGCTTGAATAAGGGGTCTTGGCAGGCAAAATTCAGAAAGACCAAAGAAAAAGTTCTTGCTGCAGTTGCACAGATGATTATGGTTTGAAAACTCAACAAGAGATTCTGATAGCTCCCTTCTCCATCTATCTCCAACTGCAGTCTTGTGGGTGAGACTGACCAGTGGAAATATAATGACAATAGTATGCTATAGGTGTCATAGCAGCCATACATCTCAGCTTTTGTGGAACTTGGGGCAGGATCACCTATCTATACCTGAGGACTGGAGAAGGCCTTACTGAGGAAGTTATGGTTGAGTTGAGTTTTGGTGGATGAGTTGAGTTTTAGTGGATGTGTTGTCCTCCATCCAGACCACTAAGGACTGCAGTGTGTTTACATGTATGGGGTAGGGGACCATGACAGTAGACAGGCGACCATTATTCATACTGGACATTGGTGACCCAATAGCTGAGTCTATGCACAAATGGGACTGGACAGACCAGTGTGCAAACCACATCAGCCCTGGTCACAGCTATTGTTACTTCACAGGGTATAGCCACTTTGTTAATTGTCTGGATTCTGTTCCAGCACTTTCTAAGTAGGATCACCCTGTCCTTGTATTGTACACTTCTCCCATTTGTATTCACCTACATGTTTAGGCCCTGATGGATAGAGATAGATGTGCAGTATGACTTAGAATTTGTGCAAATGGTTTGAAAAAATTGTTAGTGTTTCATCTAACAAATTAACAGTCATGTAAGAAATATAGAAAAGTATTGTGATCAGAATGGGTTTTTTCCCCCCCATGAAAAAAATACAACTCAGTAAATAGATACTGTGAGCTGTGGGTGGATATTTCAGCTGTGGATGCTGCAAGGAGTTCTTGTCAGTGAAATAGAGGAACGCAATGTAGGCAACAGTTGTAGTTACAATAGTTGCCAATCCAATACACATAAAATAATAATGGAGGAGGTCATTTCTAAAGGCTGGCAGACAGTAGACCAGCTGAGCCAAGGCAGTGAAAGAAAAAAGATATTTTTTTCCAAAAACAAAAAGAAATTGGGAAGCAGCCAACCTACTGGTTAAGAATAAAAGGCTCAGTTTGGAAGCTAAATGGGAAGCAGAGTAGCACTGGTCTGATGGTCTAAACAATTTTTTTTTAAAAAGCACAAAAAACCTAAGGTAAAGAGAGAGAGAGAGACAAAAAAAAAAAAAAAAAAAGGAAGTAAAAGAAAAAGAGAGATTCTAAGACCTTAAACATGACTACAGCTCCTAAGGGTAAAGGGATTTTTCCACTAAAGATGACCTTTAGAATGTTTCCATATCAGTATAGTTTAAAAGAAAACATCTAACATCTACCAGAAGCAGTTTGATTTTATTTCTTAAATCAGCTGTTGAAAATTTCTCCAGACACCTGTCCTAAGGGTCTAGGGCTCTTTTCTGTAGAGGGAATCACCCTGAATCATTTGACAAACAAAGCACTGCAGACTCTGGTCTTGTGGTTAGATTTTGTGAGCCTCCATTTCATATTTGAGAATAAAATAATGAAAAATTTAGTTCATTCTACCAAATACATACATACATACATATATATTTCAGAGGTTTAGTTAGACAATTGATAACTCTAGAAGTTGTAGTCTTATTTGCTTTAACATTTTTGTTTGGTTGGTTACATTGCTGTAGCTTAAGAAATTACTGAGTAAAGTACTAGTAATTATTTTGTATCGTTGGTCAACCAGGTAAAGTTTATAGTTTTGAGGTATATTTGGTTTAGTGATGGTATAAAAATAGGAATTAGGTTTAAAGCTTTTACATTTCACTTGACATAAATTTAGTATTGTGACATTTAATGTCTAGATTCATATTCAATTCAGTCTCCTTCTTAAAAAATCAGATGCATAGAAAAATAACAACCAGGAAGTTTCCAGTTGATATTTACTGGTAAATTTATATATTTTTCTAAATAACCCTTGTTATGTTTTTCTTAAATGTATTTCACTAAAAGTTTTCACTGACATGTATTCACTGAAAAGTTCTACAGTTCCTATAAATTAAAAACACCCTTTTATTTGCTGATTAAACTTGGGTGAACTAGGTAACACTCTGACCTCAATTTTCTTCTGTATTTAAAATAAGTGTTGAGTGTCCCAGGTAAGTAAAGGGGGGCAGAATAAAATCAGATCACAGAAGATGCGTCACCAAATCTGACAGATATGAACACATAAGATTGGAGTTTAGCAAAACTTCTATCACTGAAGTGTGGTTATTTTACCTAAAATGGTGGATAAGGAAAGAAGAAGAAAACTCTTACTGGTTAAATTGGATCCTAACTCTGTCTCACTCTCCAGATGTTGTACTGGGGAAAAGAGATAAGTAGGAAAAGTCCTCACAGTCTTCACTAATATATTCCCCTCCTCAACACACACACACACAATCAATTAGAAGAGAAGTGTACTGGAGAGATAAATGGAAAATCACTTAAAAATAGAATATCCTACCAATCACTAAGGATGTCAGTATCTTGATATCTCAGTGCTTCAGTAGTAGATGCAGGACAAAGTGCTGGAGCCTGCCATTTCTAGGGCTCCAAGCTGGAAATGGTCTAGATTCAGGGATACTGTCCTTAGAAATAGGATACACTTCTATATTTTGTTAACACCCTTTTAGAACATTCTGCTTTTAGAGCATTCCCCAAATGATATGAGTCCATATTCTCAAAGTAGAAGTCTGCACATAGCCTTAGTTCACCATTTTCTATGCCATCCCTTCTCATGCCCTCAGATTATAGACAAGCACGAAACTTGAACAGATTTCAAGTTACAGATTAGAAAAGAAGAAAGAAAAAAATGTTTCTGATAAAAAGTGGGAAAAGTCAAGGAGAAATCAATTGAATTTTACTAAGCCAAATAAAAGATATTATCTCTATATATAAAATGTATAAGAAGAGAAGAGGAGGAAAAGAGAAAGATACTATTAAAAAAGAGTAAAGAATACAGTCTAGAAGAAAACATAATTCCAGAAACAGAAGAAAGCATAACAGAATCATAAATTTAAAATAACAGTTTATAGATAAGATAAAACAATAACGTGAGGCTGTATATATGAGGTATATATATGTATATATGTACAATATACATATGCTTATATATGTATGTACACATACATGTACTCGTATATAGTATACATATATATTTACATATAGTATATATGCACACACATACAAGCATACAATAAAATCAGTAGTAAAATTTGTCATTTCCTTTTCTTTTACAGCAAAGAATTAATTGATTTTTTAATATTAAAATTCAGCATATAAAATAAACACATAACCATACGTTCTTAAGATTTTTGATATTTATCCTCCTATATATTCTCTTTTAACTTTAAGAGGAATCACTGTCCTCCAGACACAAAACTGTTGATTCTCTTTTAAAATAAAGTAAAATTTTTCCTCCTCTGGTGTTCATGACAGGACACATAGCTACTACCAGCTCCTGAATATGTCATCTTACAGCTTTATCGATCTGCTGTACACTGGCAGTCTTTATCACCTGCACAAAAATCTCCAGGGAAGAGGTTGGTTCAGTGGGTTATTTCTGTCTCATTGAACGTACATGCACATATTTTTTTCTCATTGAGCATATATACTCAGCAATTTGTCGCACTACAGCCACGTCGATGGGGAAGGTTAGAGATGTCAGACTGGTGAACCAGGATACAGATTGCTAAACTCCTCTGGTCTCTAATACTACCTGAGTTTTACACCAGCTTCGGCAAAGAATCAGGATAATTGTTAAATCCATCAAGCCCTTTATTTCCAGTTATACTTACACACAACTGAAAATACATACCCAACCTATCTCTCCTTTTCCTTCTTGCCCAGCCTTCTCCTCCCTGCCCTCTATTTCTTCCTCACACTGCCACTCCCACACTCTCTACCATTTTTTTTTTACCCTGTTCTTTAGAATCCATCTTTCTTTATAAACCTGCACCTTAAATCCTAAGCCTCTGCCCATGATTTTATCTGAACATAGTTGACATAATTTAACTTTGGCTCCCTGCCTCAGCATACTAATCTCCCCGCAGCTCTCCTAAAGGGAACAGAGGATTCTCTCATCCTCCTACACTACTAGGAACACAGGCGTCTGAGATGACTTTGGCATCCTCCCAAGTCCTTATTTCCAATTTCAGATGGTTATTCTACTTCCCTCACATATAAACACTTCTCTCCTGAGGTTCATGACATCAGACCTCAGTATCTTGTCACTTCTGCAGAGTTCCCATTCCTTCTTCTCAATGGATATTGGCATCTAACTCACATGATTCTCTACTCCAAGAACTTCAATCATCAGAATAAATGTAGATGATCCAATTCTCCACACTGTACACTTCTTTACCAGGAATCAATCAATTTAACCCTCTCATCCTCATATCTTTGAGGATGAAAAGCCCTGGGCTTTTTCAGCAGCCCAAACTATTATACCTCTGTGAATTTAAACTCTAACATATAATCACTGAGCATGCTTCATTTATCTTCATCTCTTTCAATTCATATTCTAAGTAGATCTCTGATTTTACTGAAGCCTTAAGTTTTCTCAGACCAACTCACTTTTGTCCCTAACTAGTACAGACATCATGCTGCAACTCTTCTATTGTCACATATTCCACTGTTTTGTACCCTTTTCTCTACTATATTTATTGTAACCTATTCCCTTGGATCAACATAGACATTCAGCACTTCTTATCTTACACCTGGGTTACCTAAGTACTGTTAGAGAGGATCACATGGTAAGTGGATTAAAACCACTTCAAACTTAAGATCTTTACTCTTGGTTTGTTAGTACTTTTCACTAGCAATTTTACCTATTTATGGTCACCTTTCTTCCCAAAATTTTGCAGCAAACTCTTCCAAATATTCACCACTCTTCCCAAATCTATTTCTGGGACTACCTACTGAGCTCTGAAAGGCTGATGGTTTTCCTTTACCTGGGACAGAAGTAAATTAAGTCATTATCATAATATTGACATCAGTTTCAAGAATTTCTGAGGATCCAAACACAAAACTTTCATAGCATGGTTGACCCTGAGTCATCCCATATATCTTGAAAATTTTGATTGTAATGAATTACCAGTTTTAAAGTTTATAATGGCATATTTAATTAAAACATTTGAGAGAAGATGAAATAAATCCAGAGGTAGATTTTCAAGAGTTATACAATGTAAAAATTACAGCAATAATCACTATTTGTGGATTCTTTATTTGCAAATTTACCTATTTGCTAAAATTTATTTGTAACTCCCAAATCAATATTCACAGTGCTTTTGCAGTGCTTTGAGGACACGCACGGTGGGACAAAATTTTGAGTCCCCAGACATACGTGCTGTTAGCTGAGGAGGAACAAGATGACACTGACTTCTTATTATAGCTCTAAGACTGTAACCAAGTGTCTATTCTGTGGTCTTTTTAGTGCCATATTTTTTGTGCCTTTCGTTGGTGGTTTCACTGTGTACGATGGCCCCAATCATTGTGCTGATGTGCTGTCTAGGGTTTCTAAGCACAAGAAGGCTGTGATGTGCTTTGCAGAGAAAATACATGTGTTAAATAAGGTATGTTCATGCATGAGTTATCGTACTGTTGCTCCTGAGTTCAATGTTAATGAATCATCTCAAAGAAACACAAATATTGCATGATATCACTTCTATATGGACTCTAAAGTACAATACAAATGAACTTATTTACAAAACAGAAACAGACTCACATAGAAAACAAACTTATGATTACCAAAGGGGAAGTGAGGGGAGGGATACGTTGGAAGTAGGGGATTAACAGATGTACACTATTATATACAAAATAGATAAACAACAAGGATTTACTGTATAACACAGGGAACTATATTCAATATCTTGTAATAAACTATAATGGAATAGAATAAAAAAATATAGATTTATACATATATATGTATAAGTAAATCACTTTGCTGTACACCTGAAACTAACACAATATTGTAAATCAACTATACTTCAATTTAAAAAACTTAATGATTCACCAATATATTAAATAAAATATATTTAAACAGAAACACACATAAAACAAGATAATGCATTGATTGGTGATGAAAATGTTGTGACCAGATTGTTACAGGAAACTAACCTCATATTTCCCCTAGGAGCAATGGTTCAGTATTTACTAATTCAGTGTTCACGGTGACTTTTTAAAGCATAATCACTGGAATAATGAGAATCTGCCATCTATAGATATTGATATTACAGAAATGGGAGGGGTTGCTATAAATGACCTGCTCCTGTATTCTTGGTGATGACACAAACGGAATTACTGCCTATTTGCAAACAATACCTGCATGAACTGCAAATAACTAGTAAGTCACTCAAAATAGCAGATGAATGAATTTGTTAAGAATGATACATAATCATTTTATTGGGCCATCAATTAAGGTTTCTGATGGTTTTCTTGTCAGTTTTCTGTAAATGAATCAACTGGCTTAGCAGGTCAAGACAGAGGTCAGTCTTGCTTCTAGTAGGTCAAGGATGCCTTATGACTACCACAACTCAGCAGTGGTCTCTGAATAAAAGTCATAGAACTGGCTAAACCACCAAATAAAAGAAACTAAAAAATATTCTCAGAGAACCCTTGGGGAAAGTGAGAAGTAGGGAAATCAAATTTAAAATGATCATGCTAAAATTTCATATTATCTCCGTTAATCTTATAGCTTCCTTTTGAGATCGGTATTATCATCTTTATTTACAGATGAAGCAACAGAAAAGTTGAGTAAAATATCTAAGTTCACTCAGCAAATAGGTAAGAGAGCACAAATTAGCAGCAATTGTTGTCTGACTCCAGAGATCATGTGCTTTTAAATTAAAATTCCAAGATTTTTATTCTATTCACCTCTTTGCACTCTTCTTTTATTCATCTGTAAGGCTTTCAACCTTCTTTTAGAAATGTATTTCAAAACCTTTTAAAATTTTTGAATATTCTTCTAAAATATATGAAGAGTTAATATAAAATTACAGAATTATTTTCTTATGGGACTTCCATCAGAAGATGTCTCCCTTTTAAATTTTTGTTACTTTACAAAAGTACTTTTTCAAGTTACTTGATTGTACTTTGGCTTATATTTTCCCTCAGAAAAAAATATAATTGATGGTTAAGCATTAAAGTACAGAAAATTACTATTAATCAGTGTTACACTTCAATTGTAGTTTTGTCAATCCTGTATCATGAAGCATACCCAGTATGTTTCCGTAGGAAAATGCATTTTGGTTCCAGGCAAGAACCATTTACCTGAACTCATTGAATTCTCAGGAATTCCTCCCTCCAACTTGCTGGTTGTGGAAAAAGGAGAATCCTCTACTTACAAGTCCTTGTCAGTAAATTCTGAGACCTGTCAGGGATTCCTTCAAGGGCAAGACTTAGGGAAGAAATTGGAGGTTAAAAGGGGTTGAATTGGAACAGCTCTGTGATTTCTCATTTCTTACAGCAGACCAGGCTGGCATTTGCTCTAGTCCTGGCCAGCAGCTCACTGCCTGATAAACCATGTGGTATGACACATAGATGAGCCCTTAATTACTGGAAAAGCATCTAGACAATTAGCTGGGAAATGTACATTATCTCCCTCTTATTTGCCTCTAGCATCAATGCCACAATTGTTAAAAAATCAGGTTATACCATGGGAATGTGTCCAGAATGTCAACGTCTTCCTTATAGTGAACTTCATAGAAAAAAGGATTGAGAATCCTGATATCAAATAAAAAGCTATTTTGTAAGCATTATTCCTGTCCTAGAAATTAAAATATAATGTGCATATTTATTTCTGACCCTTACACACTGAATTATTTCAAACTTATTTAGTGCTTTTTAGCATATGTATATATGTATATATGAAGAGATAGTGCATTTGTAAATTATACTTGTGAATATTTGCAAATTAAGGCAATGTAGATGAAGAGTCAATATGTCCGTGTATATATACACACTAAAGAAGAAAAGTTTATACATAAAAGTTGTTGCCATATGTAGGGCAGGTGTAGTATTTTCTCAATCTGACACAACTTAAAAAGTTTCACAGGAGAAACTTCCTAGCACTTGAATAGATTAAAAGCAATAGAAATTGGTCCCTCTATCCAAGATTTAGCTTGAAATATTGATTAGTTTACCTGATGTATAATATTTCCATTGAGAGAGGTATAGAATTTTTGTCTAGAAGATAACAAAAGCCAAATTCTAAAGAAACTAGAAAGTTCTTCCCTCTCTTTGTTTTGGCTTTCCTTTTTAAAAAGTTAAGGTTGTCCATTATTTAGAGGGGATAGTTCTCAGGACTTAGTCTTACAAAGAGCAGTTCAAGAACATCTGTACTCTATGTGTGGTGGTTTTTAGACAAGGGTACTTTTTTAATCTCATACACCATTTACAATTTTCTAACATTCCATGCAGAATTGTGCTTTTTTTTTTTTACCTCTTTGTGTGTGTTTGTGGAACTAAGAGAAAATAGTAAAAGAAGCACAACTGAGAAGTTGCTCTCCAGGCTTTGATCCAGGAGTGTACAGCTAACTGTTGTACTCTGTAAAACTCCCACCAGGTGGAACAATTAATGCAGAATGAGGCAAAGACAAAATGTAAGTATTTAATGAGAACACACTCATTCCAGAAACATTTACATGTGTATTACTACTGCAATTCTTTTTTATCATTTTTGGTGTTGATAAATACTAAAAGTATTTAGTTTTAGATAGCTAAGAACTTTACATATTTATTGCTGTTTCAGTAACTCTACATCACCTTGCAATATCCAGATAAAGAATTTTTTTCACAAAAGTATGTGGATACATAGATTTTGTGGATAGATACTATTCACAAGGAGTCCACTTCCCAGTGAGGAAATAAAAAAAGCCATGAGATAAGATTAAGGTAGAGGTGCATACTAAATGCATTATAGGACAGTGAAGTAAATTTTGAAAATCATGCCTTAGAGAGAGACAGAAGGTTCCATTAATTTTTTTGGAATACAAATGGAATTTCTTATATATTCTCTTTTATAAGTATTAGTCCCAACTTGATTAATATAATAAATAGAAAAAGTTACTGGGGAAATGATCTTTTCTGTGGCAAGAAATGAAGACTTCCAGGGCAGGATCACACAGTTCTTGCACGAGATCAGCCATTCTCCTACCATGGCAGTACTATATGGGTTCTGTTTCTGGATAGCTGAGAGCGCATACAATTTTGCCTCCTCTTTCTCCCCAAATCTCACTGAAGGAATGATAAATATGTATAGAAGAGGTGATTCACAGTACCACTGAGGACAGAAGCAGATCAAGAGTGTTTCAGAAATTATGAGGAATATGGGGAAAAAACCCCAATTGGTTCATGTTGCTGAATTAACTAGAGGGCAATATTGTTGCTCAACTAGGAGATGTCCTTTTCCAGCAGAGCTGTGAAGAGACATCAAGCTTGAAATGGGCAGACTTTTTCTCTCCATAACCACAGGGCTAGGCCACCTAACATCCATCTTCCTCATCACATCCCCTTCCAACACACACACACACACACACGCACACACACACATTGCCAGAGAGAAAGAGAAAGAGAGAAAGGGAGAGAAAGAGAGAGAGAGGGAAAGAAACAGCAGCCGTGTGGCCTTTGCTCCTAGTTAAAAGGAAATAAAAAAAAATAAAACCCTCCTCTATAAAGAAACTGACTAATTGGCCAGGGAACACCAAGGTTTTGAGTGTAAGTGTTGGTACCTCCCCAAAGTCCTTACTTTGGCATTTGAATGGGTGTGAAAGCCACCTGCCTCTCTACACCCAATATGTGCAGCTCCCCATTCCACCCCCCAAATGCCTGGCGGTCACTGGTCCCCACTGCTCCACACAGGCTTGTCAGTCCCTCTCTTCCTGGGAGAGGCAGGCATGAGAAAAGACCTACCACAGGCAGAAAAGCTTGTGCCAGTGACTTTTATTAACAACATGGCTCTCCATTTATAAAAATAAATAGCAATTAAGGACCACCAGACATTTATGTAAACTACTATCACACAACAAAAAGCCAGAAACAACAAAACAAATGATCTCAAAAAAATCGAACACGCTTTTGGTAAAAGAGGAAAAATTTTCCATAAACATTATACTTAGAGAAACTATGGGTACACGCAGTAACATAGATGAAAATTAGGTGCATTTTGCCAAGTGAAGAGGCCAAAGTCAAAGACTGAAATACCACATGATTCCATTTATATGACAATCTGGAAGAGGCAAAACTATAAGGATGGAGAAGACATCCGTGGTTGCCAGGGGTTGGGGATGGGAGGATAGCAGAAGAGGATTTGGGAGGGGTGAGGAAACTTCTGTGTCATGATTGCAGTCGTGATTATAAAGCTCTTATATTTCAGAACACACGGAACTATAGAAATTGCAGAGAGAATTTGCCATATAAAAATGTAAAAAATTTTAAATTTCCGATTAGCATTCTCACAAAGACTAGACTAGATAGCATGTTCCTAAAAATAAAAAGAAGCTACTAGGATAAAGAAGCATTCTGAAGACAAGAACAAAATACAAGCAACTCAAAATGTTACTGCTGATTAACGTAAAAATAGAAGAATCCCTCTTTCCCTCCTCTATCTTTCTGTGTGTGTGTATCTGTGTTTGGTTTAAAGGGGGAGTTTCAAAGAAGAAGTATGTAAGTATGTTAGGTAAATTAGTATAGTGGTTGTGGAAAAGTTTAAAATACACAAAGGAAAATAGAGACAAAGGCAAAAATTTGGATAATTTGAAAGCAAAATTAAGAGATACAAATAAACTTATCTAGCGTATACAAGATCCACATAAAATATATTTTCAAGTAGAAAGAACAGGAAAAAATGAAAAACAAAAGTAATAATCCATTAATAAAAGGAAAACTAAATCACAGTTTTCAAATTGATGTTTTGATTAAGTGCTGAGCAAGGGGAAACAAACTGCCTGTGCGTAAACATACAACCTTGTGAAAATGTTAACACAAAGGATAATAATGCTTTCAGAGTGGAAATTGGTTTCAGAAGAAAAGCCTCGCTAAGAAATGGTTTGAATACGTGTTCAATTGGTTTTGAATTTCATCAGATGAATCAGCTTCTTTTCGGTGTGGGCACCCTGGCTGACATAAAGGATCACCTATGGTCTCACTCTCCAGGGCTGATCATCTTTCTAAAAACTCAAAAGTTATCCAGGTACAGGAATATAATTTTATTGACAGCTTTTGATGTAAATTCATCATTCAAAAATATTTTTTTCATCCAAATTCCATGCTAATGCTTTAAATCTGTGCCACATAAAACCTTTCCCAATATGGTATCTTAATGACTAACAATTTGGAAGGTTTAGTCTGTCATTGAGATCAAATATTTTTGTATGTGTGCCTTTGTCATTATTTGATCTCATCATATAAGCAACACTCTGTTTTAGTGTAATTCTTTGAAAAACGCCATAATCAATGGAAATGATGATAATTAGATCAAAGGGGCATATTTTTGTTTTTGTTTTTTCTGACAAAGAAATTGTAGGCAAAGTCTCTAGTAGAAGCTATCATTATTTGCAGGTGCATTGGGCTCTCCACTTGTCACTGGGTTATAATTCTAGAGATTGCCTTGAGTAATAATGCTTTTTTTTTCAGGAGCTTTTAATCTGAAAACAAAATATGGAATATGGAACAATATATAGCCAGTTCAACTTATACCTAGTACATTTCAAATTGTACTGATATATGCCTGAAACCACAAATGACATGAAGACTATTAGAAGAAAATCATGAAAATAAAAGTGACTTTTGTTATCAAGTTTGCAACCAAATAGTTATGAATTCTCATTAAAAAAATGTAACTTTTATTTATCAACCAGTTTCTGGCACCAGTTAACTGGCTTTTCCACAATCTCTAGCACAGTGATATCCTTAAAGTCCTTAGAAGTCCTTTCATCATTCTGAAACATAAAAGATCTGTTAAATGCTCAGTACACTTACAATTAAGGCATCTTAGTACCATAACTGGATATTCTTTCACCCATAGGTTGTTAGTAACTGGTAGCTTATAAGCCAAAAACAGGATGGTGATTATGTTGTGTTGTGGTATGTAGTGTTTAAAAAACTGAGTTGTCAACATTTAAAAATGGTATATTTTTGAAAAACAACAATGTCCTGTATAGCACAGGGAACTATATTCAGTATCTTGTAATAAACTATAATGAAAAAGAATATGAAAAAGGATATGTATACATATAATTGAATCACTTTGCTGTACACCAGAAATTAACACAACATTGTAAATCAACTATATTTCAATTTAAGAAAAAAGAAAATATTTATTTTACAATATTGAGAGAAAAACCAAAAATTTCAAAATTAATATAGATCAAACAACATTACCTCCATTGTCACTTCCCAATCCCTTAAAAGTGTTTTCTGGCATGGATTTCCATAAGATTTACAAATGAGTCATTGCTCTTGTTATAACACATTTAACTGTTCTCTGTTTATAAAACAATGCTACAATAGAATTCATGTTTTAGTAGCAAAAAAAAAAAAAAAAAAAATAAGACTAGACTATTGTACCTAAAATCAGAATTTGCTGCACATTTTTTGAAAAAAAAATTGAAAATCTATGATACTGGGCCTGCCTTTCTACAATCACCTGCAGCTAAATAGCAGTGGATTTTGTTAAGAAGCATGTAACCTAACTAGTTCTCCACAGGCCACTGCCATTGTGTTCCATCGGGGTCTCTTCTCTCATTTATTTTGTGTTTGGCCCCATAGTACTTGAGTAAATGACCCCTCATGTTCTTTCAATCAGTAAGTGAAGAAACAAAGGCAGAAAGGGAAAGTGATCTAACTAACCTGACGTTATGCTCTGGAATATGGACAAACCTCTATACCAAGGTCTTTCCTTTCATGATTTCATTTTATCTCTTTATTTAATTTTTTAAAAAAAATTGAGAATTGTTGCATTGTGTATACACTCAATAACAAGCTATATCATTAACTTTCTGAAAGTCATTATGAGCAAAACTTATAATAATGCATCACAAAGACAGAGATATAAAAATAAGCCTTGGCAAAAAATGTATAGGTGATATAGTTAAGTACTTCATCACTTGAAAAGTTCCAACAAGTATAGTAATTTGCATTATCAGGGTTTCTACAAGATCTTCACTGTATTTTAAGAAGATGTTCAATCTTCAGCAAAATCCTTTGCCTTCAGTAATTATAAGAAGGTGAGAGGAAAACATCTTTGTGAAGCTGGCTCTTTATAGCATATGATTCTGCCAGATCAAACTCAAAATTTATGAGAACTAAGTAAGTTTGTTTTTCATATAGAACTTTTTTTTCACAAAAAATAAAATAAAATAATTAATATTTTCTTATCTAATCGAATGATATTTTGAAAATAGCTCTTGCCAAGGTAAATAAAAAGATATAAAAATATTAAGGTGTAAGTTTCTGTGTATACAAAAAGAATAGTTAGGAATTAAAAATTTTAAATATGGAGAAACATTGAGAAAAACAACACAAGTGCATGCCAGAGCCAAATTGTTTTATTTATTTATTTATTTATTTATTTATTTATTTATTTATTTTTAGATTTTTGCCGCACCTGTGTGGCATGTGGGATCTTAGTCCCCCCAGCAGGGATCAAACCTGCGCCTCCTGCGTTGGAAGGTAACCTGCACCTCCTGCACTGGAAGGCAGAGTCTTAACCACTGGACCACCAGGGAAGTCCCCCAAATTGTTTTAAATGTGATAGGTGGAAATGCAAAATGGTGAAGCTGCTATGGAAAACAGTATGAAGATTCCTCAAAAAATTAAAAATAGAACTACCATATTATCCAGCAATCCCACTTCTGCATATTTATCCAAAAGAATTGAAATCAGGATTTCAAAGAGATTATTAGCACTCTCACATTCATTACAGTATAGTCAAGATGTGAAATAACCTAAATGTCTTTTGACAGATGAAAAGATAAACAAATATGTGGTATATACATAGGAATAATAATCAGCCTTAAAATAGAAGGAAATTCTGCAATACGCAATGACATGGATGAGTCTTGAAGACATTATGCTAAATGAAATAAGGTAGTCACAGAAAGATAAATACTGCATAATTCCACTTACATGAGGTATGTTAAATAGTCCAATTCATAGAAACAGGAGAGTAGATTGGTGATTTCCAGGGCCTAGTGAGAGGGAGAAGAGAGGAGTTAATTATCAATGGGTATAAAGTTTAAGTTAAGCAAGATGAGTAAGTTTTAAATATCTGCTTTACAACGTTGGACTTACAGTCAACAAGAATGTTTCATACACTGAAACATTTAAGAAGGTTAAGTCTTATGTTCAATGGTCTTACCACAATAAAATAAAACAATTTAAACGGTGATAGAAATAGTTTGAAAACAAATACAGCTCCTATTTCACTCTAAAATCACATATGACAGCTTTCTGCATATAAATACAATGTTTCCTTACTGTCAATTTACAGTCAATATCATTCTTGCTTTTATTGGTACATGTTATTAGCATTATAGTTATTTACTTTCATTGTCTGGAAAGAATGTACTCATATTGCAGAATCAGCAGAGAAGTCAAATCCCTGCCTTATGCATTTGAATGTTTAACTTGACAAAGAAAGACAAACTTTAGGGGAGCAAAGAAAATTTTTTCTAGGAAGTGAGGATGCTAGCTATGCAGTAAAGATGGCCATTCATAAAACGTCTGAAGAAGTTTTTCCAGACAAATTCAAGCTGAAGTTTTATTATTGTGTTATGAGAATTATATTTAAAATCAAGTGTTTTTTCACTCACTTCATGTTTTGAAAAATATGAAATAATTTGCAATTGTCACAGTTATTCATATCACAAATTTTTTACAAGCAGTAATTTTTTTAGGTTAGCAAGACACTAGAATTACAATAAACTTATATGTGGGAAAAAATAGCAGTTTAATAAGCCTATGCTGGGAAAATTGAACCTTAAAATATTCATACACACTTTTAACCTTTCAGTATATATGAACTCTGAAGTTAGTTGAATACTTCGGGGATTTTAACTCATGCTATATTGTGATAAAATTGTTTTCTTAAATCTAAGAGATTCTAGTCAGGTAAAAAGATACCGAATTGTAGAATTAAAGGACTTTTGTGACTTTCATCAACTCCAAGGTTCTTTACTTCTCCAAGTTTCTTCATTTATAAACTAGGGATAATAATGCTTATATGAATATTGATCTTATGCTAAAATATAATGTGGATATGAAAACAAGTTTAAATTCAACAGTTTGCTCGTGAGTTGCCTGTTGTAATTCCTCTGTAGAGACGTGTACAAAGAATCAATGTGGAAAAGTTCTAAAACTACATCAAATATGTTGTTGACATACAGATAGACTGTCACTTATATCTACTGCCAGGCACTTTATTAGATTCTAAGGATATAAATATGAAAATTATACAATCATTTGCCTTCAAGGAGCTCACAGTCAGGTAGGGAGGACAAACCATATACAACTTCCTACAATGGATTAAGTACTATATTAATATTAGCAAAAAGTGCTATGAGAGCATATAAATGGAGGGTTACTTCTGATTATAATATCAGACACAGGGTGACTGAGATAGTGTCCTTGAAGCTATGTTTCATAGAATAAATTGAATTTTTCTAATGGCGAATGAGGACATTTGATGCATAAGAAGGATCTTGAGTAAAGGTATAAAGACAATTTAAGAGAGATGGTGTGTCTGGGATGAGAACGGATATGTGAATGATGGGATTTGATATTGGATGTGCAAAGGCATATGAACTGCAATCTCTGCAACAATCATGAAGAAAACTGATTTTGTCTCATACCATGTAATTTGTTAATGTGATTGCTATAGTTCTTTAATATGTCAAAGTAAAAATAAGACTTTTTATTAATGGCTGATAATTCACTACCCAGATAACATTTTTGAAACTAAAAATATAATAGTACTGCAATGAATATTACTTTATCTTTATTGGGGAACTTTGTGTTTTTACCACACAGAAAACAAGGAAGAATATACTTTTTGAAACAAAGTATTACACTTTACACAGAACATTTTTTAAGAAAAGAAAGTACACAATTAAGTGTGTGCCATAGAAACAAACAAAGAAAAAACTCTGATAGAATTGATTTGTAGAGAGAGACACTCAAGACAAGGCAATTAATTCAGGAGAGATGAATTACAGCCACAGCTGTGTGAATGAATAGTTGGAAATATATTTGATTAATGTTTAAATAGAGAATACATTGGCTAGAGTAAATAGGTGAATGGGAGAAACTAGCAAATGTAGAAAGAAATAATCAATAAATTTTCTTAGTTTAAGTAGAGTGATCAAACATTATAGGATAGAATTTGGAGAAAAGAAAAGGCTTGGGAGTAACATAATAACTTATTTTTGGACACCTTCAATTCAAGTGCCACGTGAACTTTCAGACTGAGTTGTTTAGCAAGTAATTAGAAATTATATTATTCATATTATTTTGCAATGTTTTCTGTTTATAGAAGTAAGAATATCTAAAAGGTATTGGATCAGCCATCTCTTTGTAACAACCTCCTCCAAAACTTAATGTCTTATTACACTAAGTATTTATTATTACTCGGTAGTTTATGAGTCAACTAGGTAGTTTTACTGATCTTAGCCAGGCTCAGTTGATATTAGCTGAGTTTACTCATGTAGTTTTGGAAATCACGGTTTTCTAGGATGATCTCCTTCACATGCCTGGCATTTAGCTGGCTGTCCACAGAGATGACTGGGATGATTTAGCTCATCAGGCTAGCCTGTATTTGTTCTCATGGTAACTGAGCAGAATTCCAGGAAAGCAAATACAGGTATGAAAGTTCCCTTGAAGCTTAACCTTAGATCTGGCAAACTACTTCTGCCATGTTCTATTAGATATAAAAGGTCACAAATCCAGCCCAAATTCAAGAAATGAGAACATGTGTTCTACCTCTTGATGCGAAAATCTTCAAAGGCATGTTGCAAAGTGTGTGGTATAGAGAAGGATGGAGAATTAGGCCCATTTTTTAAAATCAATGAACCTGTTATCAAATGTGTATTTAAGTATATAGTTACTTAGAGTTAAAAAACAATCTAGTAGATAACCTTCCATTTAAGAAAAAAAATCCCTAACAAATGAATCATATATGTTAACCTCTCAGAGCACAGAAAGCTTGCTTAAAAGCCACATATAATTATTTTATCAGAGCCATGTGATAAAGCAATTATGTAATTATACATTAATTACTCAACAGAGAAAATGATTTGCGTTTGTGTTTAAAATTCAGAATTGTTCACCTGTTCTTTTTAAAGAATCTTTTAACTAAAAGAGAGCTAAAGTCCAATAGTACTTCGAATGGTGTCACTGTTCATCCTTAATTTTAACTAGTGTAAAATGACAAGAGATTTATCCAGTGCCATTAGTGAATACAGAAGGTAAATAGTTAAGAATAAGCCAAAGAAATTTCTTAAATGTGGGGAGCACCATACTTCCAACAATTAGATGTGTTTAGAGAGGGCACAGACAGCGGACTAAACAAACACAAGGTTAAACAAAAAACCACACGAACAAATTACCAACAATGAGTAAATCCAGAAACAAACACTCCATACAATTCCAAGTGTGAGGAACATGACTATACATGCAATAGACCAAATGGGATACTTTTGAGTGACAGTGGACTGGTAATTAGAGTGAAAGGGGCAGAGAGACAGAGGCAGACACTGGGAATCTTTCAGGTAAACTGGAACATACAGTTAGCTCAATAATGAATTACTCTGTAAGCAAGTGTCAGTTTCTTACTCAGAAACTAAGAAGTATTCTTGTGAATTTACTTATCCAGAGCCAATTGTTTCACCTTTTTGTTCCTCATTTAAATCTAAGTGTTAATCTGATGGTTTTCTGTGTATTGTCTGACATCTTTTCTTTCTTTTAAACTCCAAAGGTCATACCCCCCACTCCCCAACCCATCCTACCTTATAGTGTCCAATATTTAAGATGACAGAAAGAAAATTCTCTTTCTGAAACACAGCGGAAGAACTGCTTTTTGGGGTAATCTTAAAGAGTTTAGATGAAAGACGCTCAGGAGAAGAGACGGGAAAATGGTGGAGTGACAACTCAAAAAATAAAGGACAATGTAGAAGTTAGAAAGAGGGCTTAGGAAGAGAGCAAAAGTAACAGTAAAGAATAATGCCCTTTACACTGCCTTTGCTGATTTGATGTCTGTGGACAAACTACTGCACTCTGGACAGGAAAGCCCTGCTGAAGAGCATTTAGGGACTTCAGACACCCTGTCTCAAGAAGCAAGAACCTGCAGGAACTGAATAGAACGCTTGAGTAAAGTTCTCCTTTGCTGGGGCACAAAAACTGTGAGGATGGTGATGGTCATTGGTGAGGGTCTGGACAGAGATGTAGGACCTGGGTCTTTTTTAATGAAATGGGCTCGGGCACATAGTAAAGCAGAGGGTTGCAATCTGTTGAAATACTGGCCAACCATAAGGGATGCTACTAGGTCTCCAGACCTGATTTGGCTCTTCCTTGGTCTTGAAGTTTCAGAGAGGTGAACTCTTTAGTTTTGCAGAGTAGATTGGACTTAAGATGCTGACTAAAGCTTAGAAAGCAGAATGATTATTTATTGCAAAACAATCAGGAACAACATAACATATTGGATCTTAGCAAACTCAGAACTACAAAGTGAATTAGCTATGAGATTTGAATGTACAATTCTTGCAGTTCTAAAAGCTGAGTTATTCTTCTCCATAATGATGCACCTGTAAAGAGATCTGTACAAAGAATTTGTAGCAACCTTAGAAGATGCTCTTTGTCTAGAATAATGCTTGAGGAAAATATGTGATTCTTGCTTTGCTTTTAAGATGGACAATACTCCTTATGTGCCCCTTCTGATTGATATAGTTTTTCTTTAAATTGTTAATATGTTCAATCAGAAAACAAGTTTGCTAGCCTCAGGCCCAGTCTTTCCATGACTTTGAGTATTTGTCCACTCCATACACTATATGTTGATTGCATGGTTTGATCTTCAGAATGTAATCTTACTTTCCTGTTGTCTAATTTCTTGGGGTGGGGTAGTGGGAACACTTCACTGTCAACCTCATACTTAGCCTATACCCACAAGCAATTGTGACCTATATTCTCACAAAAGAACTTAAGTGGAAATAAGAGCTAGTTAATATACCCTCTACCATCATCTTTCCTTGTCCATTCTCTATCCCTACATGAGGGAAAAACTGGGGAATGGGGCAAAAATAAATTAAAAGGAGCCCAAGTAAACCTACCTACGTCTAAGGAACTACTTTGAGAAATGATGAGAAAAGGAGCTGAAGATGTTGAGGTCCTTTTATGAACTAAAATTTTAAAATACCCTGTGATATGTAAGCTGATGTGGCAGGGGTTTTCCCTCTACTTTGTTTACTATCCCCAGTGCCTGAATATTTGCTAGAAAGTGCTCAATAAATGTTTATGGAAATGATTGTTAATTAATTAATAGAATACTGTCAGATTCGAGCATCACATTTCAGTTGGAATAAAAGTAACTTGGAACATATCAGATGATTAATGCTCAAGAGGTGTAGAAGACTGGAAGATCTGTTTAAAGAAGGCATGGGTGTTTAGCTGAGAGAAATAGAATACTAGGCACAGGGCAAAATAAACACTGTCTTAAAATATTCAAAAAGCCAATCAATAAGTGAGATATAGGCAGACTCATTCTGTTACCCTGGGGATGATGAGTAGCCGTTATAGGAGATTTCAGATTTTCATAAGCAAGAACTGATTTGTACCCATGTATCAGTTTCTATTGATGGGTAATATTTTACCACAATCACATGAATTTGTGGCTTTCTTTTAGGCCTGTCTTCAAAATTCTACATGTAAGGTTTGATTTGTTTAGCCATTAAATTATTTTTCATTATTAAAGGTTGAGAATATTTCCCTGTTGTAGTTCATGATTACATGCCTGTTTCTAGGGTGAGAAATTGGATTCCTTTTGTTTCAATATTAAAAACCATTAAGAAAATGTGTGTAGGAAGATTAAGTATAAGGATATTAATAATAGTTAATACCTTTACACTACCTTCATCAGAGAAGTTCAATTATATCTCTATAGTTTTCCAAGAGATCCAAGTATTCTTTTTCTTAGCTTAAAAATATTATTTGATTAGCCGTTATCTGGGATGTGAAAACATTACACTAATCAACAATAGAATTGGGTTCAAAGTTAATAGCAAATAAATTCAGATAACAGTGGAATTTGGAAAATAGCAGTAAAAGTTATGAGCATCTAGCGAGGCTACATGTCCTGTGTACATGAATGTGGAAGGGTGTGGTTGATTTAAAGAAGCTGAACAGGCAAAAACAAAGAGTTCTCCAACAGTCATAGATGTAAGTGGTACATTGCTCAAAAGTAACCAGTGATCCATTAAAAGATTATTCCTGATTTTCCTGTTGTATCTAAAACATTTTAACAAAATTTATATTCACATTCACTTTTGAAGAATATACCTATTATGTAAGATGAGATGCAATTAATTTAGAAATAGACAATTTTTATTTTAGAAAACACACACACACACAGCTGTCCCAGAACCTATATTTAAAGGTTAGATACTCAAATTCTGGTCCTTTAGATATTATATTTTCCATTAAATTTCAATAAAGAATTGCTTATACTTGTCTTTCACTTCTTCACTTCCTGTCACCACTTCACCAACCTCAATCTGCCTTCCATTCCCATCATTTAAATAAAACGGTTTCTCTTAGATCACTGATAGATATATCTGTGCCTGTAAGTCCAAATGGTTACTTTTCATCGTTCATCTTACCTGACTTCTGTTGACCATTACTTTCTTGATGAAACTCTCTTTCACTTCAATAGCTTTATTTACTGATTTTTGCAGTTTCACACCTTCTCCCTGGACATTAAATATTGTTTTTTCACATCTTAAACTTTGGTCCACTGGAATCCTCCTGGAAAATCTCATACCAGGCAATCTTGTCCAAATCCATGCTTTTAGTTATCATGACAAATATATCTCTAACACCACAATATATGTCCACTTGCCTACGTAATGTTTTTCTTTGGCTGTCTTAAAGGCATTTCAAACTCAACATGCCTTAAATTTAATCTGTGATCTTTCCTTTCATTCTCTTCTGTTCTAGCATTCTCTAAGTTGGCAAGTGTACCATTAGCCATTCAGTCACACACAAACACACATGCAAACCAGAAATCTACGTGTCATCTTTGACATCTTCTTTCTCCCCATCACAAAGTTCTGTCATTTTTCCTATTAAACCTATTTTGAATGTTCTATTCTCTCCATCTCCTTCACCACCACCTTAGTCCAGGATACCATCATCTCTTTCCTGGACTATGGTTGTAGCCTCTGTATTTGCATTCATATTAGTCCCGGTATTCTCTGTTACATCCTCAGTTAAAAAAAACAAAACAAAACCCAATAACAACAGCAATCCAGTTGTGCTGATTTTTTCTGTCTTATTTAAAGCATTCCAATCACTTCCCAATGATCTTGGGATAAATGCAAGACCCTGCAATGTTGCCTGTAGAAAGAACCCTGCCTATTTCTTCAGTCTCACTGCACACTCCTCTTTCCCTTGTCATCTCCACTTGAGTCACACTGGTCTCCATTCATTTCTGCATTCAAATGCTTCTTCCCACCACAGGGCTTTGGATAGCGTTATCTTCTCCTCTTGAAACCCTCTACCTATGTCCATCCACCCTTCTAGCAGCTCATGCTCACTCCTCCCTAGGTTACTTCCTTAGAAAAACTCTCCCTGAATTGACTGCTCTGACAATGAGTTTCCTCCAGATGTAAGCTATTTTAGCCCCATACACCTCTCCTTAGAAATATTCCTTAGTACCATTTATCACAGTTATAATTTCACATTTGTATGAGAGTCTCTGATTTACCTGTCTCTGCCAATCCATAATAAGCTTCACGAGGACAGGGACATTCTCTCCTTTGGTTTAACATTTTATTTCTAGCACCTATGTGGTGTTGAATGAATGGCTTATGTTACCTAGAGAAGTCATTCACTGGCTGTCACATGAGTATGGATTTTATCATTTTTCTTTTGTCTTGGTACCAAAAATGAGGCTTTGAGGAAATGGACTAGAGAAAAAGCTGGGGGGTCCTGAACCTGGGCAAGTGTCCTTAGAGCACTTTGACAGCTGCTGTGTTATAGGGAAAATGGTAGTGGTTGTAGCATGTGTTTGTAGGGAAGTAAGCAATAATTCAATTGAATGTAATATACATTTTTAAAAAGATAACAGAGCTTTATCTATATCAGCTCTGTACTGAACAGTATAAATATAATAAAAATGTGAAAAACCTCTGTCTTATAAATCTGAGAAACTTATTAAAACATATTGGAAGTAAGACAGAAGTAAGCTAATAAACATTATTTTTATTTGATTTTCATAGAGTATTTACTATGCATATGCATTGTAATAAATCTTCAAAATATCTCAATGCTCATAAATCTGATAGAAGAAAGATATTCATATATTGATCTTAGAGAAAAGAAAATTGAGGCTTCAAAATGTTATGAGTTATATCCTAGTCCACACAGCTAGTAAGTGACACTGTTTAGAATATACTTCAAGTCTTTTAAATCAATGAATTCATGCTTAAAACCAGTGTTTGTCAAATTTCAGTAATATGTGGACTCTCATTAAAAAATCAAAATATTTCTGAAATTTTGTGTAGAATTAAATTAGCATCATGACAACATTCTTTAAACATATAAATAACTATGAATTTCTTTTACTTGTAGATCTCTAGAACTGCAAAAATAAAACAATATTTGGTTTTACAAATTTTATAAATCAAATAAAACAAAAATTCAAATTAACATCGCTATTATTGTGACACATTTTTGTTTATAAAATAAAATTAATAAAATGTGAATTCTGTATCAATGGTTATTTCCAGGCTCTGTATTAATCTTCATAGGTTAAATTTTGCTTCAATGACAACAAACCCTGAATCTTAGTGGCTTAACAAATAAAGTTCTATTATATGCTATATGTCAGGTGACTCACTAGGGTAGGTTTCACCATTTAAATTTAGGATTTCCATGCTTGGTACCAAGGCAGAGAAATAATTGGAGTGCTATACATAATAATTTTTACTGCCTCAGCTTGAATATTGATTACAACTAGTCATGTGGCTCCCTGTAACTGTAAGAGGTCTGGGAATTGTGGGTTATTATGTATCCAAGAACAACATTACTATATTGCTGAACACAAATAATGACTATCATATTCCAAAACTGAACTCTTATGCTCCAAAAATGATTTCAAATTATGAGTTATGTTGACCTAAAACATATAGACTGACAAATCTTTCACCAGCAAGATGGGTTTATTTGGGATCAGCAGAGAATTACAATTTGGAGTCTGTAACCATGATGAGTCACGTGCAAATTTCCACGTATCAAGGGAAAGAAATAGCTTTTATAGAGGGAAAAAGGAAGTTGGAAGAGCTCATGGTTTTCATTGGTTGAGTCTTTGCCATGAATAAGAGGAGTCTTCTTCCTGTTGGGCTCTTCTATCCTCAAAGGGCAAGAGAGGTCCCCCTTGCAGTCTCCCAAGTCTATTTAATTGAGGTTTCTGTTTATTACATTTTTACAGTTACCATGCACAAAAAAACAAGTTTAATAACATTACTGGTAAATTATTAAACATACATGCAAGAGTAGACATAGATGATTGTTATCATTTTTACATTAGAACTATAAACAGTAAGATGTGCTTCTCAATATATTGAAAGTTAAATAATAAATGCTATTTGTATAGGTGCTCTCTTGGCCCCAACAGAATTGTAAATAGAAACATAAGTGTAAGCCATGAACCCTTAGAAAATAATTGGTTAAAAGGTGGTCAATGAGATGATTCAGAATGAGAATTTTTTTATTGTCATCAAAATAATAATTCAAAATAAAATTGTATCAACAAGTCATGGCCACTTGTGAGAATATATTGCCAACTTCACAGTTTGAAAAACAACGTATACAGCTATTGTGTCTGTAGAGCTATGTGGCAATATGAGTGAAAAAAATCAATAAAGTGTTCAAGAACAAGATCATTGTGGACTGGAGTGGACTGAAAGTATTCATAGGCAAGGAGGATTTGAGCTCAGCCTTGAAAAAATGATAGAACTTAAGCATAAAAGAGAAGAGAATTGGATTCTCAGCAGGTTGAACATCATAAATAGGAGAAGGGGAAGAGCAAGGTTTGCTCATGGGTCTAGAAGGTGAACTTATTAGGGATAAAATGTTTGTTTTGAAGAGTATTTTGAATTTTCTTTTATGTATAATGAGAAGCTAAAGCAAAATTCTGAGTGAAAAGCTATGCCTCATTGAAAATGGCGTTTTTGAACAAATAATGTAATTTTTCAGTGACTGGTGGTTAAGACACTGTGAATCATAATTACCATGTATTATGTACACATGATGTGCAGGGTAATATATCAGACACTTTAGACAAAATATCTAATTTCATGATAACCTGAACACTAAAAGTTGGACAATCCTATCCTTGCTTTAGAGATCCAGAAGAGAATTCCAGAAGTGTCGGGTTACTTTATTTACAATAATAGTATGCACCCTGAAACAGGGATTTTAATCCACTTTGACACTAAAATTCAAGTTCTTTCTACTACATCATGCTAAGTAAAGAGGGCTACATATTTCTGGCCCTCTGTTGAGCAAATTGTATTTATTAATAAATTAGTAGTCATCCTTACTGAGGTAGATAATTTTGTGTTTCTTTCAAAGGACTAGATATATAACGTTTGCAAGTGATCAACATTGCTACCGATAAAGTATGCCTTTTGTGACTATCAACAGGAAAGTAACCTAGATATGTTGGAAATATTTCTATTATCATGAGACATGAACATCTATTAAATATCTGCTGTAAGTTTGAGATTTTATAGGGTCATATGCCATTTTTATCAGATTTGGGAAATTTATGATAGGAATAAAAAGAAAATATGTTGATTTCATAATGTATTTGTTGTCATACTTTTTGCATTTTCCTAGAAATAAATCAACAAAAGGTTGTAGTCTCAATGAGATAAAGGGCAGTGTATAAACGCTTGTGTAACTGGGTTCCCAAGCCAAAGATTTAGGGCAATTAAAATACTCAGTTTTCCCTTGTTCTTTTTTTATTAGGTTCTCTGAGATACTGTAGCAGCTATGGAAAACTTCCAAAGGCATGAAAAAGACCTCAGACTTCGGTGGTAGATAACAGGGACAATCAACAAGGAAATACCAGTTATCATCAAAGAGACTTCAGCAAGAGACTGGGAAAGAATGGAAATCATCCTTAGGGAAGTGGAATCAACATCCAAGTTCAATAGACTAAGTCATCACAGAACCTTGATTGAAATGTGGGGCACACAGAAAGTATTGACAACTAAAGGGAAAAAGAAAAAAAACAAAAAAATAAGAACTTCAGAGTGGGACACTAGAGGTAGAACCAGAGAAGGGAACATTGCTGGGGTTGTTTCTCCTTGTCATTGGCGGGGAATGTATTGGTATGTTATGGGAGGTTATGGATGGAATGTGTAGTTTGGTCATTTTCTCCCTTTAAATTAGATGTCGGAATATCAGGATGTTCTCCTATACGAATCTGGGTGAATCTCATGTTACTGGTTCTTATTAGGTACTTAGTAATTACACATTCAACAGATAAAGAATAAAAATGAAAGAATGAGTAAACGAATAGCTAGTGAATTCCATTGTTCAAAAAGGGCTGCAGCATCATAGTTTCCTGTCCTTCCTTGAATTTACTGAAAGCTTACTTAGTGGAGGAAACATACCTCCAGAGAGATACCATTGTATGTTCATACAGTGCCTGGCCCTCTGTATAGAGTGGTATCAAAATGTGGATCATTCAAATATTTTGTTGATTATTCACTAAATGCAGACCATTAGGCCTTGAAGCCTGCTCATGCTTCTCACTGTTTTAAAAATAAATCTTTGAATAGCCAATGTAACCCACAAAGGTCTTGTAATAGAGAAGACCAAATCTGACTCCATATTGGATCTGTTTTTTTCACTTTAACCTTTGTATTCTATTGCTTCTGTTACAAATTATTTACTAAAGGGATGTTGCCTGTAGCTTAGAGTATATATAATGGCCCATTTCCCAGGACCCTGTCTTCCATGCCTGAATGTTAAGCTAAAATACCTTTGTTTAAGCTCAAAGGAAACATCCTGACCAGGCTCGCTGGTGAATGGCTGGAGGAAAGAAGAAATTAACAAATCTGGCCTGAACCAGGAAATATTGGCAACAACTTATCACCTTTTTTACTTTACCTCCTCACCTCCCCCTCTTTATTCCATAAAAGAAACTAGCATCTAAACCTGGGCAAGATGGTTCTTTGGGACACTAGTCCACCACCTTCTTGGTCTGCTGGCCTTCTGAATAAAGTCACTATTCCTTGCCCCAACAACTCATCTCTCCATATATTGGCCTGTCGTGCAGCCAGCTGTATGAGCTTGGACTCAGTAACTGTCTGGGCCTTGTCTAATTCTCTAGCATCAACTGATGGAGCTCTTAACCAGTGCTTCTGCATTCCTGCCAGCCTGACTCTTTCTAAGGCACCTGATAGAGAATTCTCTGAGAGGCAGCATGGCATAGCAGTTAAAAGCAGGAAACCTGAAGTCGGAGTGCTGCAGTTAGAACTCTCTTTCTCCATATACTGACTAGGTAAGTTTCTTATCCTCATTGTGCCTCATTTTCCTCATCTTTAAAATGGAGCTAATAATAGTACCTTCCTCAATGTGTCATTATGAAAATTAAATAAATTAACTGTAAAGTGGTCAGAACAGTATCTGGTCTTTATCACAAGCTTACTAATATGAAACTTATTGAAACTACACACATTTCCATTACATATAGTAAAATAAAATACAAAGAAATATGGCACTTAGTCCAGCCTGAAAGTTTTGGACAGACTACCAATAAGTAGTGACAACAGAAAGTCATGGAGTTAGAGAGGTAGTGACAGAAAACTGGAATTCAGGGTGAAAAAAAGATTATCCTGTTTTATTGGGTCGACATATGGGATAGACTTGAGAATGTTTATAGAAGAATGGAAAGACACAGGAGCAAGAGCAAACAGGAAGAAAAGGAAAGTAAACTCCAGAGAAAGTAGCAGAAGATGAGATCAATGCCACAGGTGGAATAATTGGCTTTAGACAGAAGTAGGGACAGATAATAGCTATGAGTTGTTTTGCACCCCATTATCTTTAACTCACATTTCTCTTTGGAAACCATGAGCTGGGTGTCACAAAAGCCTTTCTTATTGAAAGACACCCTGTATCACTGATTTTCACAAATTTTCTCTACATTGTATGCTGTTAACTTGATGTTTAATCCATACACCTGCTGCTTTGTGTGCTTAGAATGCCTCTTCCCTTAAATTTCATTTCTCCCATACAGATTTCTCAATCAAGTGACTGTTTAGCCACTGAAACAACTTCTAACTCCAAGAAACTTCTTTGGCATTTCCAGAAACATAGAAAACAAAATTAAGTGGGCATTTGCTTACATTCTTGTTTTCTCCTCAGTGAAAAGTCATCGCTTGGTCTCCATTGCTTGCCAATAATTGCTTCATGGAGTGAAAATACAAACAAGGCAGTGACTACGTCCATATAATCTACTTCTCAGAACATAGAACGTTTTCATGAAACATTTTACGAGAACTTATGTTCCATTTGATAATGATGATGACCCATGATTTTTATATAGGAAAGCTCTTAAAATTGCCTTAATGAAAGCAGGGCACAGAAAAATGGACTATTTTGTCAGACCATCTAGAAACTTCAATCTAAGAGATGTTATTTTGTGAAGAATCTTCTAGGATATTTGAATCTTAAATTTAAATGCCCAGCCTTCTATTTGAAATCACTCTGGATTTTTCTGTAATCTGCCTCTAGAACCAGCAACTAAACCTCTAGCAAACATAGTTTAATCTCTTCATATATTTAAAATAACCAAAGTATATGGCCACCCTCTGGGCATGCTCATGTTTTTATGATAACTCAAGCTTCACCTGCGTAAAAGAAAACTTCCAACGCATGTTTGGGGTGTTCCCCCCCGCCCCCACCAGTGTTGGTATCTCTCTCTGTTATTTCCAGTAAGATGGGAAAATGAGTTTGAAAAAAATAACTTCAGGTATATTATCAAAGAGAAACTTAGGAATTTAGCTATGACATTCCCATTAAGCCTACAAAAGAGAATAAGTAAAGTCATGTTCTGACTTTGTGATTTTCGCTGTTAGTAATCATCAAAACACTGTGAAAAAAGATTTCAAGATCAAAGCAAAACATAGCAACTTCAAAGACAGAGAGAGAGCTCAGGGCTGAAAAAGCATGGTCATCATAATATCACCCCCATTAGAAGGTTGTAAGAACTCAGGTAAACAAGACCTGGATCTGAAATGGACCTAAGAACATCTACAGCAATCTACCAAGTTTCTATTCCTCATAATTTTT
Organism: Balaenoptera borealis; assembly: GCF_965194805.1. NCBI lineage: Eukaryota > Metazoa > Chordata > Mammalia > Artiodactyla > Balaenopteridae > Balaenoptera > Balaenoptera borealis. Next base: position 28,005,743 of record NC_138877.1, read on the forward strand.
CACAGTTACTTTCAAGATCACTTTCTGTTCCATTCCATAGATGAAATCTAAGTGTGCTTTGTGAGATCGATAAGCTATCTTTAATCTCCTGAACAGAATAAGTTGACCACATAATTTAACATTTAAATTTGTACATTTTGATAGGAATAATGACTCTATTAATAATTACATCTCAAAAATAGTGTTAATTTGGTATGTCTTAGGCAAGTGGGAATACCTTACTATGGCATTCTTCCAAAAAATAGCTTTGTTTAAGATGAAATGTTGTTCCCTTGGCCCTAGATTAACAGTTATTTCTTTTGAAATCTTACCCATTTCTCAGCCAGTTCACTTTGTGTGTCCCCCATTAACCAATCCTAATAATCACAAATATAAGTGGTTTGTTGCCTTTAAGTTATGAAGACACTTCATACCAACCTCAACACACACGACACTCAACAACAACAACAAAAATGATATCCAAATGTTAACACTACTACCGTATCAAAAATTATTGAAAAAAATCAGTGTTATATTTTGTAAATTATTCTATTTTTTTTTTTTTTGGCAACTTCCCTATACATATCATCTTATTTACCAAACCCTTAAGACTAATATTGTCAACTACAAAAAGTGCCCAATGAAGAACAATAAATAACTAAAACAATGGCTATAATTTTAGCTACTTTAACATAAAGTTATTTCAACAACATCATAGAAATTTTGAAAAATAGAATTGCCTTCCCTCTTACCATTTTACACACAGATGTTGTATATCGTTGCTTTCTTTTTCTGTCTTTATATTTCTTTATGATTGTGTATGAATATCCATTTTTCAAACTATCATTCTAACCATTTTTCTACAGCAGTATATATATATAATTGCATGCAGAATCTATATCAAAATTTTACCCAGTTTGGATTTATTTCTCTATTGTCATCCAACCTATGTAATTGTAGTTTGAGAGTGTAAATTAAATTGGGACTGTTCCTTACTTTAATACATCTTTGAATTAAAGATGGATATTTGGAGTGACTCTCATTCTTCACTATGTTAACACTGAAATAAATATTTAAATACATATAGCTTTTTTCAACTCTTGAAATTTTAAAATATATATCCAAATGCATGATTACTGGGCCAAATGGTAAAAATGAAAAAGAAGAAGAAAAAAGAGTATATGGGTTCAGAGTGTTCAAGAAAATTTAATTGTATCCTAAGTGACTTATTACAAATGCACTATATATATATATATATATATATATATATATATATATATATATATATATATTTAACACAATTCATGTGATTCAAAAATATGCAGTTTATTTGTGATGTTTGAATAATGAAAGATCATCTAACTTAGTTCCTGGGTATTTGAGTTCAGCTCTCTTATACTATGAACATGATAAGTACCTGACTTAAGAATCCTAGAGCTTTAAGATCTGGTTTGGTTTACTACAAATGAATGGATACACAGAAACGTTATAGGTAAAATGGATAAGTCAGTAAATGAAAAGTGACAGTATTAGTTAAACATAAAATACGTAGTACCAAGTTCAGAATTAAGAAAGACAAACTATTCATTCCAAATAAAATATATAATTTTAAAGTCAGTGAGACAGTGAACTAGCTCCCTCTCTGTATGCAAAGATTTTTCTGTTTTAACATTTGCATTTAAAAATGTTGCCAGTATTGTATTGCAAATGGTGGTTTAATATTTTGTCTCTGATCCAGATCCCGATCTGGCCTGATCCAGAAGTAACTGTATTTAAACCTCTTCTTAAACCCCAGTGTTTGTCATATTATTACCTATATAGAGGTGCACAGAGGACTATAAAAAAGTAGCAGGGACTCTCATTCTTTGACAGTTGATAACAGGAGGATTTTGCCTATAAATCTTCCCACAAAATCTTGAAATAATACTTTTGAACAAAAAACAAAGAGAATGTAAACCAGGCTTAAGTTTGTTTCTAACTAAAATGTTTTGTGACTACCTTGTGTTATGTGTGTACTTCATGTGTTTTTTACAAAACCAGAAACATTTTGTTACTATTATTTCTATTCACACCAAAAGGTGGAAACATATCAAGGAATTTATACACCAAAAGGAATCAGAGATGTGGAAAAAAGAAGACATATATTTGAGTTTAACTAAGAGAAAACTTGAACAGCAACGTTCAGGCTATCTTCATCAGAAAATATTGAAAGCATTTAGAAGTAAATAATAGTTCCTAGATAAGAAGGTTGAAAGAAATCAGTTGATTGCATTTATGTAGGAATGTTAGCAAAAAAAACAAACATGTGCTCAAGGTATATGGTCATCAAAATCTGATCTCACTGAACATTTCCTGTCTCATCTTCGATTCAAATCCTGTAACCTCTGCTGCAGTGAACTGGCCATTTTCCCCAGGAAAATCATCTTATTTCTACATCTTACCTTTGAATGTCTCCCTCTTCCAATTTTTCTCTGTTTATGGAAATTCTCATAATTCAAGAAAGAAGCTCCCTCCAACATAATTAAGTAGTCTGTATATACTTAATCCCCACAAAACTTTCTAGCATCCTCGTCTCTCCCACAAGCTAGTGTTCTGCAATTCAAGTCTTTCTGCAGTAGCACAGAGCAACACTCTTCCTATGGAGGAGGGGGAAGGCTTTTTGAAGAAATCATATTAGCTAATGTTTCTAATAAGGTTAAATTACATTAAATAACTAACATTTTAAGAAAAATGTGATAAGCTAGATAAGATAAATGTATTTAACTATAAGTTGAAGTCCTAACATTTTTAAGTGAAGAGAATGAATTCAATTTAATTTACCAAATATATTTTAAGTAACTATTAAATTCACAGTTTTATGCTAGACTTACTATTATAAAGATTAATACATGTATTCTAAAATATCCCACTTTAATGCAAGACATTTTATGTTAAATGCAATAATATTTCCTGTATTTAAACTATATGTTTTAAATATGGTAACTCCAGATGACAGAGTAATTCTTTGACTGAAGGGATTAAGCAATTTTTATAGAGGAGATACTACTACTTTGAACCTGACACTAATAAGTAAATAAGTTTGTGATGTGTGAAATAAGGGAGAAAAAAAGAGTTCGAATAACTGGATGGAACAATAGTATCTAGGATGGAGATCCTTCTGCTGCAAGATTGCCCATAAGGCAACCACATTTTAGACACAATATTGTATATTTATTTACAGTATTTGTGCTTTTATCATACTAAAATATAAAAATCATAAAGAAGTTCTATTTAACTATCTCATTTTAAAATATTGTGTTCTCAATTATATATTTTTTTGCATGTTTGGACCATCAGTTTCCCATATGAACAGAATTCCAATTTTAGAACAGTAGTCAAAGAAGTGATTGAAGTTTTACAATGTATCTCCCAGGAAAACATTTAATACGTAAAAAATGTGTGAATTTAATATTTATACTATATTTAGTCCAGTCTAACAAACAATTAATAACAAAACCTGTAATTTTCAGTCATAATTTTTCTACCATATCACCTTTTTCTTCCATGTAGCTTTCAATGCAAATATGATGTTATTGCATTTAGCTGGATTTCATCCATTTTGATGAATTTTGTTTTCATGTTCGTTTATTTAAAATATCTTAAAATTTCTCTTGAGATTTCTTCTTTGACCCATATATTATTTAGAAGTATGCTGTTTAATTTTCACATATTTGGGGACTTTTCACTTATCTTTCTGTTATTGATTTCTAGTGTAATTCTAGTATAGTCTGAGGGCAGATATTGTATGGTTTCCATTCTTTTAAATTTAAGGTGTGTTTTATGGCTCAGAATATGGTCTGTCTTGGTGAATGTTCCATGCAGGGTAGAGAAAAATGTGTATTCTTCTGCTGCTGTTGGATGAAACAGTCTCTAGATGCCAATTGTATCCAGTTGACTAATGGTATTGTTGAATTCAGTTGTTTCCTTACGGATTTTCTGTCCTACTGAATCTGTTCATTTCTAAGAGAGGGGCCTTGAAGTCTCCAGCTATGATAATGAATTTATCTATTTCTCTTTGCAATTCTATTAGCTTTTACCTCACATAGTTTGACATTCTGTTGTTAGACGCATATACGTTAAGGATTATTTCTTCTTGGAAAATTGACGTCTTTATTTTTAGGCAATGCCCTTCTTTATGCTAATAACTTTTCTTGCTTTGGCATTGGTCTGTCTGTTATTACTGTAGCTAATCCTGCTTTCTTTAGATTAAGGTTAGCATGGTACATTTTCCTCTATCCATTTACTTTTAATCTATATGTGATTTTATATTTTAAGTGTGTTTCTTTTTTTTTTTTAATTATTTTATTTTATTTTATTTTTACACAGCAGGTTCTTATTAGTCATCAATTTTATACACATCAGTGTATACATGTCAATCCCAATCGTCTAATTCATCACACCCTCACCCCCATCTGCCTGCCACTTTCCTCCGTTGGTGTCCATATGTTTGTTCTCTACATCTGTATCTCAATTTCTGCCCTGCAAACCAGTTCATCTGTACCATTTTTCTAGGTTCCACATATATGCGTTAATATACGATATTTGTTTTTCTCTTTCTCACTAACTTCACTCTGTATGACAGTCTCTAGATCCATCCACGTCTCAACAAATGACCCAGTTTCGTTCCTTTTTATGTCTGAGTAATATTCCATTGTATATATGTACCACATCTTCTTTATCCATTCGTCTGTCGATGGGCATTTAGGTTGCTTCCATGACCTGGCTATTGTAAATTGTGCTGCCATGAACATTGGGGTGCATGTGTCTTTTTGAATCATGGTTTTCTCTGGGTATATGCCCAGTAGTGGGATTGCTGGATCATACGGTAATTTTATTTTTAGTTTTTTAAGGAACCTCCATACTGTTCTCCATAGTGGCTGTATCAATTTACATTCCCATCAACAGTGCAAGAGGGTTCCCTTTTCTCCACACCCTCTCCAGCATTTGTTGTTTGTAGATTTTCTGATGACGCCCATTCTAACTGGTGTGAGGTGGTACCTCATTGTAGTTTTGATTTGCATTTCCCTAATAATTAGTGATGTTGAGCAGCTTTTCATGTGCTTCTTGGCCATCTGTATGTCTTCTTTGGAGAAATGTCTTTTTAGGTCTTCTGCCCATTTTTGATTAGGTTGCTTGTTTTTTTAATATTTAGCTGCATGAGCTGTTTACATATTTTGGAGATTAATCCTTTGTCCGTGGATTCATTGGCAAATATTTTCTCCCATTCTGAGGGTTGTCTTTTCATCTTGTTTATGGTTTCCTTTATTGTGCAAAAGCTTTGAGGTTTCATTAGGGCCCATTTGTTTATTTTTGTTTTTATTTCCATTACTCTAGGAGGTGGATCAAAAAAGATCTTGCTGTGATTTATGTCAAAGAGTGTTCTTCCTATGTTTTCCTCTAAGTGTTTTATAGTGTCCAGTCTTACATTTCGGTCTCTAATCCATTTTGAGTTTGCTTTTGTGTATGGTGTTAGAGAATGTTCTAATTTCATCCTTTTACATGTAGCTGTCCAGTTTTCCCAGCACCATTTATTGAAGAGACTGTTTTTTCTCCATTGTATATCCTTGCCTCCATTGTCATAGATTAGTTGACCACAGGTGCGTGGGTTTATCTCTGGGCTTTCTATCTTGTTCCATTGATCTATGTTTCCGTTTTTTTGCCAGTACCGTATTGTCTTGATTACTGTAGCTTTGTAGTATAGTCTGAAATCAGGGCATCTGATCCCTCCAGCTCTGTTTTTTTCCCTCAAGACTGCTTTGGTTATTTGGGGTCTTTTGTGTCTCCATGCAAAATTTAAGATTTTTTGTTCTAGTTCCGTAAAAAATGCCATTGGTAATTTGATAGGGATTGCATTGAATCTGTAGATTGCTTTGGGTAGTATAGTCATTTTCACAATATTGATTCTTCCAATCCAAGAACATGGTATATCTCTCCATCTGTTGGTATCATCTTTAATTTCTTTCATCAGTGTCTTATAGTTTTCTGCATGCAGGTCTTTTGTCTCCTTAGGTAGGTTTATTCCTAGGAATTTTATTCTTTTTGTTGCAATGGTAAATGGGAGTGTTTCCTTAATTTCTCTTTCAGATTTTTGTAGACATCATATAGCTGGGTCTTGTTTTTTATCCACTATAACAATCTGTGTCTTTCAAGTGGTGTATTTAGACCATTGATGTTCAACGTGACTATTGATATAGTTTGATTAATATTTACCATGTTTCTTACTGTTTTCTATTTGTTGCTTTTGTTCCCTGTTCCTATTTTTGTTTTCCACTTTTTTTCTGCCTTTTGTGTTTTTTTCCTACCTCTTGTGGTTTTATATGATTCCATTTTCTCTCCTTTCTTAACAACCATTTTTTAAAATTCTTTTAGTAGTGGCCTTAAAGTTTGCAGTAAACATTTACAGCTAATTCAAGTCCACTTTCAAATAACACTATACCACTTCACAGATAATGGGAGTACTTTATAATAAATATTCCTAATTCCTCTTTCCCATCCCTATATCATTGTTTTCATTCATTCCTCTTACATACAAACATGCATAAGCATATATATACTAAATATATAAATGTATGGTTTATACATAAGCATACATAATTTACATTGTTGGTATTATTATTTTGAATATGAACAAACTATCATCTGTTAGATTAATTATGAATAAGAAAAATAAAAGTTTTTATTTTACCTTTACTTATTCCTTCAATGCTCTCCCTTAATTGATATAGATCAGTGTTTCTGACCAACATTGTTTTCCTTCTCTCTAAAGAATTTTTTCTTAACATTTCTTGCAAGGTAACTCTATTGGCAACAAATTCCCTAAATTTTTGTTTGTCAGAGAAAGTCTTTATTTCTTCTTCACTTTTGAAGGATAATTTTTCAGGGTACAGGTTTCCAGGTTAGTGGCTTTTTTCTCTGAACTCTTTAAATATTTCACTTCACTCTTTTCTTTCTTGCATGATTTCTGAGAAGAAGTTGGATGTAATTCTTATCTTTGTTCCAACATAGGTAAGGTGTTTCCACGCCCACCTCACTTCTTTCAGATTTTTTTCCAGAATTTTTTCTCTGTCTTTTCTGTAGCTTGAAAATAATATGCCTAGGTTTGTATTGGCATTTATTCTGCTTGTTGTTCTTTAAGCTTCCTGGATCTGTGGTTTGGAGTCTGACATTAATTCGGGAAAATTCTTAGTCTTTATTGATCCAAATATTTCTTCTGCTCCTTTCTCTACCCTCTGGTACTCCTATTATATGTTATGTTACACCTTTGTAGTTGCCCCACGGTCCTTGAATATTCTGTTCTGTTTTTTCAGTCTTTGTTCTCTTTGCTTTTCAGTTTTCAAGAATTCTATTGATATATCCTCTAAGTCAGAGACTCTTTCCTCACCTATGTCCAGTCTACTAATAAGCCCATAAAAGGCATTCTTTTTTTCTGTTACAGTGTTTTTTGTTTGTTTGTTTAGTGTGTTTTGGTATGTCTTTAAATTTTTCTTGATAGCTGGGCATGATGTACAAAGAAAACAAGGAAGTGCTGTAAATAGGCCTTAGTAATGTGGTGGTGAGGTGTGGGACAGAGGAAGTGTGCTATAGTCCTATGATTAGGTCTCAATTTTCACTGAGCCTATGCCTCTGAACTGTGAACTTCACAAGAGTTTCTCCATTATCCTCCCTTAGGCAGAAGAGGTTGGGTAGACTGGCCTGGAGTTGGGTATTTCCCTTCTCCCACATGGTAGGCTGGAGATGACTGGAGTTGGGTGCTAAAGTTGGGTGTTGCCCTTCTCTGGGTCAGGTAGGCTCTGTTAACACCCCAGCTGGTTATATCTGCTTAATTTGTTTCCCTTGAGGCCAGACCTTGTTAAGAAGAAATGTGTACTTTGGTGTAATTCAAAATGTTTCCAGTTTCCCACCCTCTGCCTGAAGCCCTGGGATTCCAACAGTATTTTAAATGTTAAACTCTAAGTTGTCCATACTAAGTCTCCAGCAGGTCCTTAGTTATAGTCAGGTTTTCCTACTCTGACACTGGTTCTCAGGGTGGCTTCTGTTTGTGAGTATCTGGTCTGGTAAGCCATGACTCCCTGAATTCCCCTGTCTGTCTCTGCAATACTGGGGACAGTGGTTTGTCCTGTGTCCACTCTTCTCTTAGGGACCTAAGAGGACTTGATTTTTCAAGTCTGTTCAGCTTTTTACTTGTTAGGACAGTGTGACAGCTTCCAAGCTTTTTACATAAGGAGGCAGAAACCAGAAGTCCCCCTACCTTAGTTTTTAAGACATTTTTAGTTGTGTTTTCTATTCCCTGTGACTGAAAATATCTCAAATGATATATATGGCCAAATAAATTATAAAAAATAATACAAATAATGTATCGCTGTCATTAATATGTTAACGAGCATATTAAGAGCCACTTAGAAGCTCTGATATAAAATTGCATGGCTTTGTTTATGCCAGTAGTCTATATATTTCTATACATATGTAATCCATTTCTTCAATAATATATATTAATGTTCAGAGGAGCATATTTTTGAAACACTATAATACGTCTCTCTATTAGCTAAAATCATAGATTCCATGAAATGAGAACTATACTGTTTAAGACAAAATTACCATATTTGCTTATTTTTACTTTCAGTAAACTTCATTAGAATTGGTCAAAGTTACAATTTAAGGAAGAAATGATTTTGTTTTCCGTACTTATTCTGTTTTTTTATTAGTTTAAAGTAATGAGTGTAGTCTTTTGTATTAGTGGGCTTATTAGCAGCATTTTTACTGATGAAATCATTGAGAAATGCAGGTACTAAACTTTAAATCAATGGTAAAAACCTTTAAAAGAGCAGTTTCACTTTTAAGGGAAATCATATCATCCATTCGAATTAAATGTGTTAAAGATTTTACTTCTATTTCTAAGACCTAGAAAGAATAGAACTTGTACTAATGATGTGAAATTATGTATAAATGGTTTTAGCACCAGAGATAGAAAGAGGTTCAGAGTAATTATGCTTTAACATTTGATCACTAAATAAGAAGTCAATTTATAATTTACATAGATTAGAGAATTTCAAATATCTAAATGTGGTGTAATTGAAAATAAATCAAGAGATAAAGAAGAGATGCAAAAAAATGGTTAGACTGAATTTAAAGTTTGGCAAGGAATTAGATTTATATCCTCAAAGAAATACCCTTCCTTAAATGTAAAACATAGTCTAGAAAAGGCCCATTTCCCAATGGCATCATCTTAATTCAAGAGATAGCATTCATGCCCTCAAAGCTATAGCTTTCAGAGCTCTGCAACAGCAAGAATGACCTTAAATGAATAGGATTTTTTTTCCAGTTACTACAGCTGAATGCATCTGAAATAGGGAATTCATGCATTTCACTTCACTATGGAAATCATCATATAAATGGGATAGTCAGTGGAAATTTCAGCTTATATATAGCAAGAAATTATGTCATTTACAATGATAGTACAATTTGCATCATGTATACTTTTTTCTATCTATCTTGATTTAAATTTACAAAAAAATAGGTTTCAGTGGTTATAATATTTTAACTCTCTTTTAAAATAAAAGTCCATTGGAACACCATTTAAAGTATGCAGTTAAAGGAGTTTGAAGTGGTTTAATGTATCAGTAAGCCAACATATCAAAATACAGTATGTTGAAGAGGTAGCCCAGCATTTATGTGCTAAAGTCAGGGCATGTGAGTCCCGAGCAAAAGTCATTCTATGCCAAATCCCACACCATAAAAATGATAATAATAATAGCACAAAGTATTGTTCATATCATTTTTAAGTGCCACTGCTTGGAAGATAATCACCAGACATTGCATAAAAGATAAAAAAAAAAAAAAAAAAAACCTTTCTAATGCACTTAGAGGTTAAAGGAAATACACCATTTTCAAGGAACTTTAACTTACTACCAGTTTAATCTTAACCTCAGTTTCATTACAACTAATATCACTTCTCTTTCTTGAAGTCTCTAAAGCAGTCTCTTTTTATCGTTTGCATGACTGTCTTTTTTGTCAACTGAATTGTAAGCTCCTGAGAAAGAACGTCCACGGCTCACATTTCCTTTGCTCCATCCTCAAAGTCCAGCCCACACGTAGTGGGCCCTGCTTACTCAAAGCACCTTGCAGGAAACTCATTTGGTGTCTTTATTGGCCTCAGAACCTGTGTCCTAACTGGGAGGTGGATTAGGGAAGACACTGGTGCAGGTCGTTGTATAATACCCACTCCTAGTCCAGGCTCTGGTACCCAAAAGTCTTTTCATATATAAATATAAATGAATTAATCTTGTTCCTGCATTCTCTCACTGCTCACTAGAGTTAAAAGTATCTGGAAAAGGAAACTTTTTTATTCCATAGGACAGCTTACTTATTGTTTAGCTGTCAAAATATGATTTACACTTAGCCCAAATCTTTTGTCTTGTGCCTTGTACATACAGGCATACCCCTATTTATTGTGCTTGGCATTATTGCACTTCACAGATAAAATTGTGTTTTTTACAGATTGAAGGTTTGTGGCAATCTTGCGTCGAGCAAGTCTATTGGCACCATTTTTTCCAACAGCATTTGCTCACTTTGTGTCTCTGTGTCATGTTTTGGTAATGTTTAAAATATTTCAAACTTTTTCATAATTATGGTGATCTGTGAGCAGTGACCTTTGATGTTACTATTGCTGAAGGCTCAGATGAAGGTTCACATTTTTTAGCAATAGTCTTTTTAATTAATGTATGTACATTGTTTTTATAGACATAATGCTATTGTACACTTCATAGACTATAGTATATGTAAACATAACTTTAATGTGCACGGAGAAACCAAAAAAAATCATGTGACTTGCTTTATTGCGATATTCCCTTTATTGCAGTGGTCTAGAACCAAACCCACAATATCTCCAAGGTATGCCTGTACTTGTTCTTGTTTTGTACACTGAACTTATAAGAATAATTCTTATTTCTCCTATTATTTTGGTCGTATTTTACCTCCCAAAGAACTCCTAGCTATTACCCAGGAATTGGGGCTTGCCCCAAAATATTTTTCATGTTTTAGAAAATGTATTTATCACAGTTGTCATTTTTGCTATAATTATAACGCTTCAAAAATGCACACAATATGTTGTTAACTTTGTTTAACTACATATATAATTTAATATTTCCTCACGATAAACAAATCTACATTCACATTTTCCAACAAAATATTTTAATTAACTCTCAAAATTAATATATGAGAAACTTGAGGACATACAATTCAGATTCGCCAATAAATTAGTAGAAGTTGAGGAAATGATACAGCTCGAATTAGAAAAATTTATATGTAATTTCTTCTCTTGTTATTAATATGAATCAAATAGTACAAAATAACTATTTTTGTTCAAATACTGACACGAATAGATTTTTTATATAAAGCATGAATAATATGCTTAATGTGGTCTAGTTCATATGTATAGAATTCTTCAATTTCAAAATATTTTAGAGAATAGTGAACCTCATTTTGTTTTACAATGTATATACTAGATGAGTTGCGATTCCAGATGGCTGGAGGGAAATAGAGCCAAAACCCCAACACACAGTATTGCAGGTTTTTATGCTGTCCTCAGCCATTGCATGATCATTTGAGAGTTCTCAGCTCCCCTGAGAATCCTGGAGATTCAGAAGATGGAAAAAAATCTAGTCCAGAAGTCACTTCAAGTCACGAACTTCCTTTTTGTGGTTTCCTTCCAGCTTAACTTCCCTTTACATGCAAAGAATTATATAGAAATTTGCCACAGAACTCTGCAAGCATTTACCCAAGAGAAAGGATTTGTCTAAGAAGTGGTATCAATTTTGGCCACAGGAGAGTCAGGCATACATACAATCAAGTGAAGTACTTATGACTTATGACTTCCATGTGGTCAATTCTCTATGGTCCTTCACTGAGGTGAATTGCCTGTTTGACTTAAGATTATGTTTTTGGCAAAACTAACATTTTAAAGCTTAACCTCAAAGAAAGCTACTGCTTATAATATACTGTTAGCAACATCATAATTCTCCTAAGAAAATCTACTTGTGAGAATTAAATATTATAAAATAAAAAGACACATTTACTGTGACTTAATGCTGGGAGACTTTTCTTCTAAGTCGAGTTTCATAATACTGAGAAACGTATAATAATAGTATTTATGTAGCATGTTCTATTACAAAAGCTTTTGAATTTTTATTTAATACTGAAATGGTCCCCATTGAGATGTTAGCATTCCCCTTTGCAGTTGCACTGATATCACAAAGACATACTCACACACTCATTGAATCTCAACTCATCTGGACTTCTAGATTTGGTTTAGTGAATAAAAATGAGTATATAAAAATGTGTTTGCAATTAATAAAATTTGACTTTATTTTCTGGCAATAAATGCATGTCATGAGATAAATTTTGATTTAGCTATCAGCATTTGTTATTGCATGTTTCTGTACAATTCAATGAACCCACCACTTCACTGGGAATCCTACTGAGAAGAAAGTAGAAAATCCACTCCATTGCCCCTAGATTTCTCTAAATCTATGAGACTCATTAGTACTTGTGCATAATGCCCTGACATCTCTAGTGATAACCTTCTAATGGATGGAGGTCATGTCCAAGGTAGTTTCACTGTAGCTTTGGGCACCATCTAATATTGCCAAGCATGCATTGAGAATACTTTGGGAGGAAAGCTCTTAATACTTCGTTATTTTTCAATGTCTTTAATCATTCACATCAAAGAGATATGTTATGGCTATAAAGCCTAGTTTTTGTATGGTTTTCAATTTATCAGTGACTGTTGCTGAGCTCTGGAAAGAGAACTTCTTGTCAAATTCAGAAGTCTAACCATACTTAAGAAACAGAACGATGGGACAAATAAAAATAAGGAGGTTATAAACTATTCAGGGAAGTACAGAACTTTTAAGTTCAGTGCAGTGGTACAGTTCATTGTGAAGTGTGAAGTCCATTACTATGAAATGCCTTAGGATCACCTAAGAAAAGAGGATCAAAAGCACGGCAAGTAATTTGCTTCTCCATCACTATGCCCCTCCTTCCCAAACTTAATGATTCTGCTCTAATTTGTTTTATATATTTTCTTTGGCACAAATGTAGGTTGCTTTTTTGGAAAATAGTGTTCTGCTGCTAATAACATATGAAAGCTACTATTAACGTTTCTTTCTCATTTAATTATTCAACAAAGAGACCACCCAAGTTTACCCGCATGCAACCAAAGATATCAGAAATGGGAAACAACTAGAGTCTGTTTAGTTTGATTGTAGTGTTTTTGTCCTACCACATTGTCTTTAACTAGTCACAGAACACTCCTAGAGGTGAGAACGAGGCCTATATACACAGTATTCATTAGTTTGGCCTTTCTAAACTGTTGACCTACTGCCAGCACAAATGTCATTTTATGGTGTGATTCAATTTAACTTGGAAACACCGTATTAAATCTATTTCACTATAGATACCCTGCAAAACTTATTTGTCTACAGACTGTTTATAAAGGACATAGCATGTAAACTCTGAGTCCCTGGTTCCTGGGAACTTCGGCAGTAGAACTCAGCAAGAGGCAGCATAATAGAGAGATAGTGCGTATAAAGACTGACCTTGGAGTGTGATTCCCAGATTTATTACATCATATCTTGCTATGTGACCTTGGACAAGTTAGTTAACCTCTTTTGGCTTTAGTTTCTTTGTCCTTAAAATGGCTATGAGAAATAGATGAGTTAACGTTTGCCGAGTACTTAGAATAATGTCTGGCACATAATAAATATGACTCAAGCCTTTGTAAAATAAGATTACCACCTTAATGAGTCAACACTGTCCTTAAGAAGGGAAGTACAAGAAACAACACACACAAAAACATGACTAGGTAGCAATCTTGTTTGGTGTTTCGGAGTATACACAATAAAGTTCTTAATGGATCTATCTGAGCTTTTGTGCATAACAGTGAATCACTCTGATTCTACAGTCAATAACGTTCAAAAGTGTACCTTTTTTCTCAACTAAGCATAGAGCTACAGTTAGCCTGACTTTGACACTTCCTGCACTGAGCTCCTGTGAAGTAATCTATTTGGGGCCTTCCCAGAAGATTCATTAAGTTGTACTGAGCATATCTGCTTGCCTCATGGGCAAGGGGAGGAATACCAAACACAAAACACCTGTGCTCTCAAGTTAGCCAATTTCATTTCTTTAGACAATTCAAGGTTTCGTTTATTATTTATAAAATTCTGAATGTGTTGGGACCTAATTATTTCTGAAAGTATTGCAGCCCCCACTCCATGGCATGTCAGTTGCAGCTGGCTCTCATCTTATCTATTATTAGATCTGAATTTGAAGCAGGATGTTTTCTGTGGAGAGCCCCTGCATCCTGAGTACTTTCCCCTCAGTCATCTATCAAAGTGCAAACATGAGAGTATTTAGGTCATGATTTATAGCACCCTCAATCTTCTCAAAGTTTGATTAATTTTAGTCATCTTTTTTCTAGGACAGAAAACAATAGTGTATTTAATAACACTTAATATCATTAAATTGCAAAAAGGTTGACTTAATATATGCACACTAGTCATTTATTGTGGAGCAAGTAATACAATCGTAAAACATTAATAACCAAAATGGTGTTTATAAGCCAAAAATGAGTATGTCTACTCATATATATTTTGAGCCAGTTGTATCATCAACAAGATATTCTCAGCATCTATTATCTAAAGCATTTAAAAATATATATATATTCAGGGCTTCCCTGGTGGTGCAGTGGTTAAGAATCTGCCTGCCAATGCAGGGGACACGGGTTCGATCCCTGGTCAAGGAAGATACCACATGCCGCGGAGCAACTAAGCCCGTGAGCCACAACTACTGAGCCTGCGCGTCTGGAGCCTGTGCTCCGCAACAAGAGAGGCCGTGACAGTGAGAGGCCCGCGCACCGCGATGAAGAGTGGCCCCCGCTTGCCGCAACTAGAGAAAGCCCTCGCACAGAAACGAAGACGAAACACAGCCAAAAATAAATTAATAAATTAATTAATTAAAAAAATATATATATATATGTTCAAAGGACAATCCAACAACAGGAACATTCATAAGCTTTTTAGAAATGCAGGTACCTGGCCCAAAGCAGAACAATGGACTCAGAATCTCTAGAGATGAGGCTTAGAAATTAGGATTTTAACAAATACGGTAGGTGATTCCAATAGTTGAGAATCTCTGATTCTTTAGTATGAAAGTATTCATTTTTCCAGATTCTTTAGTTCTTCAGCTATTTTAGGCAGCTGCCGGCCGGGCAGGGTGTGACTGGCCGATAGGAGAAAACTACTTCAATCCACATGTGTGTATTAATTTATCATCCCTTCGACCTGCCAGTCACACTTTTGTCCTCTTTGCTAGATCTAAGAATACCCCAGGGAGCAAAAGCACAGATTTTGCTTAGGGTTTGACTTGAAACACCCACACAGATGCCAGAGGAAACAAGAGAGTAGGGACTCTTTCTTGACAGTTAACACAGCATACCCCAGAGAATACTGCTGGTCCAGTCTCAGTCTTAGAACTAAGAAGAACATCTCTTCATTTTCATTGTACTCCCTTATTTTACTTGGATAAATGAGGCTACCTTGGCACACCTACCTTGGCCTTTGTAAACTCTGGTGACCTGAACTACTGTCCTTCTGCCAGTTCCACTGTCATTTGATGCCAATTCCACTGTCAACTGATGAGAAGCAGCGCTGTATCTCTGATTACCCTCCCTCTGTGTTCTCTGCTGGTTTCATTTTCTTTTCCCATCTTCTCCGTGCAGCTATTTCTTTTCCTTTTTCTTTTTTTTATATATTTATTTTATTTATTTTTTTATTTTTGGCTGCGTTGGGTCTTCGTTGCTGCACGCAGGCTTTCTCTAGTTGCAGCGAGTGGGGCTACTCTTTGTTGTGGTGCGTGGGCTTCTCATTGCGGTGGCTTCTTTTGTTGTGGAGCACGGGCTCTAGGCACATGGGCTTCAGTAGTTGTGGCACGCGAGCTCAGTAGTTGTGGCTCACTGGCTCTAGAGCACAAGCTCAGTAGCTGTGGTGCATGGGCTTAGTTGCTCCATGGCATGTGGGATCTTCCCGGACCAGGGTTCGAACCCGTGTCCCCTGCATTGGCAGGCAGATTCTTAACCACTGCACCACCAGGGAAGCCTGCAGCTATTTCTTAAAGTGTTGTTCTCAATCCCTTTCTCCCTCTAAGCCCCTGTCAAGGAGAATTCATCTCTTTCTATAGCTTCAACCCAACAGCTCCATGTTAGTGATGCTCAAATGTTTATCTTGAGCTCTAATCACTTTAGAGCCACTTTTTACTGCTATCAACATGTTCACTTCCATGTGTGATTACATATTTGCATCAACTTCTGCAAATCTACTGTGGAACACATTTCCTTACCCTCCAAAAAAAAAAAAAAAAAAGAAAAGAAAAGAAAAGAAAAAAGAAATCTGGTCCCAAATTTGCCCTCTTCCATCAATGGTATATGCATCCTCCAAGTTCCACAGTTGAGAAGCGTTTATCAACTTTGACTTCTTTAGTCCTAAGTTAATCACTGGGTTGATTTACTACCATTTAGAACAATTCTTTATAGAAATCCTAGGAATCCCAGGACCTTTTGGACAGAGAAAGTACTTAACTCTAAAGGAGATAATTCATTATGGTGATTATAAGGAAGACTGATACAAGAGAGACTTTGGTTTGAATTCTGCAGTACTTTATGCTGCAAGAACATAGGCATATTGCTTAACCTTTCTAAACCTATGTCTTTCTTGCCAATATGAATTTATTTATTTTTTCAACAAATATTGTTGGGAACCTTGTAAGTTTCATTGCTGTACTAGAATCTTGTATGCTGTGTTGGACAACATCTCTTCACTCCTGGGGAATATAGAGGAGTGCTTCATTGTGATGAAAGATAAGGTAATATATTTTAAACACTTGGCACAAAGAAAATGTTCTGAAAATATTCATTACTTTTCTCCCCTAGAGTCTATTTTCTGGCCCTTGGCTAACATATCATGTTTCTTTGGACACCTTGGTTTGTTTGTTTGATTTTTTTATTTTATTTTTTTTCCTTTTCTCATTAAAGCTGTCATACATAACTCATTCTGCCTCCTTGGCTTCCCCAGCAAAATGAACTGCAAAGTGGACTGCTTTTCCCTATGTTCTCTGATTCTTGCTTTTCTCTGAGAAGATATGATCTCTTTCATTTTATTTTATTTTATTTTTTCCTGGAGAGACATTAACAAACCTTATTTAGTGACATGGTATGGTCAAACTTACAAGATAGCATTTTTGTGATCATTTTTTTTTGTTTGTTTCAATATGCATGATGAGAGAAGCAGGTAAAAAAATGTCTCCTAGTTTTCCTTCTTGGCTGACTGGTTGGGAATAGGGGTGTCACCAACTGAGTTTGATATAGGAGGAAGAGAAGGGAAAGAGAAAATAATTGTCCACTAATTTGGAAACGGTACCTTTGAGGTTCTTGTGAAATTTTAGATGAAGAGTTGAACAGAAATTCAGATAAACAAATATGAAGCTTGGGAGAGAGGTCTGAGCTGGAAATAAAGTTTTGGGATGTATCAACTTGAAGTTGGTATTCAAAACTATGGTCATAGATTAATGTGTTTTAAAATATTATACAGTATGTATTTATTTACTAGGCTTTGTGCTTAAAACTAGGAATAAAAATTTGAATAAAACATATTGCCCTGGCCCAAAGGGAGCTTATACTCTATCAAAGGACGAAAAATCATGTAAATAAATATAAATTGGGAAATGTGATAAATCATGTGATAAGAAGAAATGTTTGATTCCCTTTAACCTGGATAAACTGACAGAAATCCAGTATAGTTGAGTATGGGTGGGCAGGGCCAGGTCACGTACAGCCTTATGGACCACAGGAGAAATTTGGATTTCAGGCAAAAAGCAATGAGAATCATTGAAGTGTCTTTAGTTTTTAAGTCTTAAGTGACATAGTGACTTATTAAAGAGTGACATTTGCTCATGTTATTATAGGGAAAATGTGTAGGCAAGGAGCAAGAAAATTGTCCTAACCTCATTTCTGAGCTCCAGAACCACATTTCCTGTGGATGACTTATGGTAAACTCAGTAACAATGGGATAAGTGTATTATGTGGAAGAAATTGAGCTCAGATAATTTAAATTATTTGAGTCAAGTTATTGAGCTGACACAAAAATCCAGGACTTCCGAATTTTATTTCAGTGATTTGAATGAAATATGGATTGCCTTCTGTTCTGTGAAAAATGTCCTGATTCCTGCACATTTCAATATTTTCTGTTTATATTTCCACACCAACAAAACCTTCCCCCACCAGAGTAGGTCTGCTGGAATTTTCCAACACAATGATCAACTGCCAAAAGACATTCTTTCTGAACTCAGGTCCTGTGTAGCAGACTGTTGCCAAAGATAAAGCTTGAACTTCAGCAGCAAAGTCACACCTTTCAGCAAGAATATTTCAGAATATGATTTTCAAAATTCACAATCATGAGTACTAATGATCCAAAGGTTGGGAGTGTAATTAATTACATGGACATTGATGGATATTGACATTAGCTGAAGCACATCAGTTCAGGGTGCAATAAACTGAAGTACAAAATCCTCAGCAATTTAAGTCAAAGGCCTTCATAGCCACAGAAATAATAACAATAAGACTTCTTCAAAGAACTGTACCCATGCAAATATAATAATTGTAGCAGATATAAACAGAATATTTAGTATGTTCTATCATTTTAAATATTTTATATGGATCTCTCTCAAATAGGTACTATTATCATCTCCATTTTATAGATTAAAAAAAAAAAGACTGAGACACAGAGTGATCAAGTAATTTTTTAAAGGTTCACATAATTTGAGAGTAGCACATCTACGATTTGAACTACAGCTGCCTGGGTTCTCTGTCTTTCTGTATGTAAAACAATACTGTTGTAATGTGATACTATACATGGTGTTGGTCTTACCTATGTTTTAATTATTGTAAATTATTAAAATTCAGAACCACTAGACAGATTTAAATAGCTAGAGTTCACATTTTTAGTTTAACTGTCAGAACAAATTGTTTTATATTTATGTGTACAAAGATTTATAAGATGTAAGGGGTGATTGTAAACTGAGAACATAAAACTCTATTTTTTAACTTCAAATACAGTTATGACTGTTGTTCTAAGTACTAAATAATTCCTTATCTTATAAAATGACTCTTGGTGTTCCAGGACACAAAATTATTATGTCCATATTGTTTACAATTTTAGATTGATCTCCTGTCATTACATTGTTGGCTTAGTTTATAATCAGTTGCATGAGTTAGTAAGTACGACAGCTGCTTGATTTGGTCTAGGGGAAAAAAACAACATTCTGATAAAACTCTACTAGTAAGAAAAAAATCAAATAAATAGTATAATAAACTTTTCACATCAAAATGATATAAGGATCCTAAAGTACTGTAATGATTCAAATAGACACATTACCCATGCATTAGAAATATTTTATTTGTAACTTCATTTAAATATGTAAAGCAGATGTATCAAAAAGCTGTAGTATGAGCCCAAAGGGAAAATATTACATTTGCTGCCTTGTTACTAAATCTGTGTGAATTTCCTAAAATGTGAGAAAATATACTTTAAATATTGGTTTGTACACATATTTTAAACATGTTTTATTATATTAATAAATATTTTTGAAGGTGGAAGTATTTTTTATAGTATCTGAAAGGAGAATAGGAGCTTTTTTATGATGTATTATTTTATTTTACTATATTTAATTTTATCAATTCCATTTTATTAGAGAACATAATTGCTAACATTTAATGAATGTTTCCTTTTGGCTATTGCTTTACATGTACTAGCTCATTTAATGTTCACAATAACTTTATGAAATAGGTCTTACAGCTAAGTCATTATATAATGAGGAAACTAAGAAACAGAGAGACAAGCCAAATCTCCCAAATTTATACATTTAGCAAGTGGATAAGTTGAAATGTGAATCTAGGCTATTTGTTTCCTGAGAGATATTTTAATGACTACATTAAACTGAAAAAAAAAATGTATATTATATATATATGTATGTATATATATATATATTTACATCCATCCGTCCTCAGGAGCTAATGGAAACTTGCTTTGGAGAGGTATTTAAGTTATACAAGGAGAATCCTATTTTAAACAATAAGCACATATTTGTATGTAACAATGCTTTTATTATGTTCTAGAATATGTACCCTAGTTACAGTATTTTATCTTTCCACTTTGAAGGAATTCTAATAAATTCTAGTCAGTGAAAAATTCTGCAGGGTATATATGTTCTTCAGTTCTTATCTGTCCAGAGGCTGAGTTTATTAATAAAGGTTAACACACACCAATCTGTCAAAGTTAACTCTAGGGAGTAGATTTATTGAATGACAAAAGTGAGGGAGACTCTTTCATGATAATGTTTTTACCTTGTACCATTTATTCTCTCACAATACCATTTTGACTTTTGTAATTAAAACAGAAGAAAAGTAAAAAAATTCCAAGCAGAGCCTATAGAGTACCACAGATGGCAGTTTTATTTTATGGATGAGAACATGGATACTGAGAAGGTTGGTAAAATAATCAGGATCATCTAACTCCAAAA
Source organism: Balaenoptera borealis (assembly GCF_965194805.1). Lineage (NCBI taxonomy): Eukaryota > Metazoa > Chordata > Mammalia > Artiodactyla > Balaenopteridae > Balaenoptera > Balaenoptera borealis. The sequence goes on from NC_138877.1 coordinate 28,026,383, forward strand.
TCTACTCTTTCCATTAACTTGAAGTATTCAATGAAGAAAAGCAAGCAAGCAATATGAACTTAGAAATTCAGCCTTTGACTCTGTTAGCTGCATAACTTGTGACAGAACTACGATTCCACCAGAAGTCTTGGCATAAGTTTTAAAAAGGCAAGAACTCGGTGATATTTACCTCTATCCTAACACAATGTCTGGCCCCTGGTTAGAACTCGGCAGTTATTGAATTTGAATGAAATAAAGAGAATATTTTTAATGATCTCCAAGGAAACAGTTCTTTCCCATAGACGTATATTTAGAGATCTCTTGTTTCCATCTCACATTCTTAGATCAAGAATCAGACATTACTTTAAAAAAGGAGTAGGGCAATCCGTAGCCTGGTTGTTCACAACTCAGTTAATTTTCATAAACAGACAACCACATATGAAACTGGCAGGAATGAGCAGGGCCCTCGCATTCCCCTGTGGCACCTGGGATTCTTTTTATGAATTTCCAAAGCAGTCAGACATCTCAGAGTATCATGTTCATCTGCTTATTTTTCTCTCTTCCCATCTCTCCATTTATTTCCATTGCTCATCCAAAAGCTACTATGAGAATAAAACTTTAATAAAAGAATGGGGATTATCATGAGGCATAAAATATTCTAGTTTCCTTTCCCCATACTTATAATCTGAGTATTGATAGTAACTGCAAGTGTCCAGCCTTAAGGCACAGTAATTCTTTCAGTGTGATTTAACATCAGAACCATGTTTCATTTTTAAATAATTGCATATGGAAGGAAAGAAAATGTAATTTAAATAAACAGGAAAACCCACAATCTGTTAATAATGATCTTTAAGAAATACTTTTAGCAGTCATGACAATTCGTACCCTAAAAGTAAATTTAAAATGTAGCAGTTTCATACCTTGTGTAAAAAAAATTAAATTATACTATTTTTAAAGCTGCCTAAGCATCCTAATTTTCCTTTGTCTTCCACTTTCAATATCCATTATCTTTGTATGCCTACAGTTTATGCTTAAAGAATCAAGCTATAGCCATAAAAACAGAATTGCATTTTTAGTAACTATTGCCATTATACTAAAAATACATTTGGATCTATAAGATTTCACAATTTCAGTACTCTTTCCCAATACCAAATGTCTTGAATTTACTACAATTGAGCAAGAGAATAGTTTTGCATTGCTTTCCTAATTAAAGTGCAGAAAGTTAATAGGTCTAGACGTCTCTGCAAAATGAGTAAATGTGTACCCCTTTCCTGACATTTCCTTCAGCATTGATTTGAAAACACTAAATATATTTTATTTTGTAGAACCAGAGCACAAAAATCCACATAGTAATTGTTTTCCATTGATATTCCCTTGGTGAATTTGCATTTGTAGGATAATAATTGACGTTTATAATGCAGAGCCAGTCAAATTATAGAATTTGTAAACTGAAGCTCTTTATTTTTATTACTATAACATTGCAAAGTGATTGGATGGTTTTGTACAGCCTATTTATTTATCTCATTTTAAATTTGATTAAAGAAATAACTTTGCCTATGGAACAGAAAAGGAGTTATTTCTTGAACAATTCCATTTAAAATACAATTGTTAGAAAACTTATTTTGACACTTTAGCACTAGGGCACCACTAAAAAATCAACTTGATATTAAATATTTTAACAGAAGACGGTCTAAATGCAACAGGTCAGGTCTGGTCAGTGGGAGGCCCCCCAGATTTGTGGTGAACTTGGGAACTTTTGACTTCACATAGGTGTTGAAAACATGAATAATGCCCTTACTATTGATTATATGCCAGGAGGAAAAAAGTCAGGGTAGTACATCTGTGGGAATGAGATGAAGCAGTGGCATAGGTCAAACTGTGGATAAATGAAATATCAGTTCAGCAGTAATATGCTCTCCCTTCCCAAGGTTCGTTGTACAGACCAACACAGAGAAATACTGAAACCAGGGAAATTCACAAAGCAGCCATCTCTCAGCACTTTCTATAAACTATAACTGATATATAGATAAAACCAGGCTAAAAGGAATATGAAAGTCATTCACCCTTAACAGAAAGAGAAGTTTAAAAGGCCAAGATAGAATGGGATACAAAAGTTGGTAAAGGATAATTCCATAAACTTTGCTTTGATGGTCTGTTTGCTGATGGTTTGTGGTGATTGGGGTTCTCTCTTTTTCTTTTCCTTTCTATGAGAGTCAGATAGGGTGGGCCCCAAAAGATGGGACTAGAAAAAGTTACTCCATTAAATAAGTAAACACAAAATGTACAGAATATAGGATTCTGGAGTGAGAATTTTTGGACTTCTATCCTAGGAAGTTTCATTAGCTCCATTGACTGAAACATCTACACAGAGTTGGTGACTCTCAATCTTTATCTTCAGGTTTGATACTTATTTTGAAATTAGACAAAACACCCTCAACATAATTTGGAGAAAATGCATTACTTTCCATCTTCTCTTTCTCTTGTCCTTCTATCTCTGATATTGGTGACACCATCTATTTTTTTTGTCTAAGTCAAGACCATCCGTTGCTGTCCTTCAGTTTGTATTAATACTATTAACTCCCCATTATCCTCCACAACTACTGGAACAAAGGCCTATTCATGATACACCTCTAACTTCTTCTTTCCTTCTTGATTGCTATCGCCACACTGGATGTCCTCATTGTCTCTATCACAGAGCATTGTGGTCATCTCCAAACCCACGTAGGAAATAAGTGTCAATGAAAAGGATAATGAGACTATGTCTCTAGTAAAGGTAATTCGTTAGAAAAATATTATCCTGCAATCACACTCTTGGGCACATACCTGAAGAAAACTCTAATTCGAAAAGATACATGCACCCCAATGTTTATAGAAGCACTATTTACAATAGCCAAGAAAGCAACCTAAATGTCCACTGACAGATGAATAGATAAAGAAGATGTGGTATATGTATACAATGGCATACAACTCAGCCATAAAAAAGAATGAAATAATACCTTTTGCAGCAACATGTATGGACCTAGAGATTATCATAGTAAGTGAAGTAAGTCAGATAGAGAAAGACAAGTATCATGTGATATCACTTATATGTGGATTCTTAAACAATGATACAAATGAACTTGTTTGTAAAACAGAAATAGACTCACAGACATAGAAAACAAACTTATGGTTACCAAAGGGAAAGGGGGAGAGAGATAGTTTGGGAATTTGGCATTAACAGATACACACTACTATATATAAAATAGATAAACAATAAGGACCTACTGTATAGCACAGGGAACTATATTCAATATCTTGTAATAACCTATAATTGAAAAGAAGCTGAAAAGAATATACACATATATATGAATAACTGGATCACTTTGCTGTACACCTGAAACACTGTAAATCAACTATGCGTCAATAAAAAAAGATAATTCTTTAGAACAATAATCCTTTGTTCAGGGTGGAGAGGAGACTTGAGGCAAAGAGATGAAACAATAACTAGTTTCACCTGTCAGGTAATTCCCTTCACAACTTGAAATTCCTTTAGTTCAATCAGTGAAAGTGTTTTGTTGTTGCTGTTGTTGTTTATTTGCTTAATTTGATAAGTTACTAAGAATGATTTTATGTCTTATGACTTCAACCTAAGGATATTTAAGATAGAAAATAATTCAGAATCCGATTATTGTTTATGTCATGGTCTCATGGAGGACATATAGGTATCTTTCTTGACCTGAGTAGACAGAGGGCTGATAAGGATGTCCCCAGCCTGCAATAATATAATCATGATGATTATAAGAGTTAAGTACTTGGAGAGATTTCTGAATATCAGCCACTTTGTTAAGATGCCTTACTGTAGACTATCATAATCAATCCTCATGGTAACCTTATGGGGAAGGTACTATTATTATCTTCATTTTATAGATGAAGAAATTGATTTTCAGAGAGGAGAATTAGATTACCCAAGGTCTACCATTGGTAAATTGTAGAATCCAGATTTGAATGCAGGCTGATTCCAAAGATAACTTCTATAGTAATCACCAACTCTGGAACCACCTGCCTGAGTTCTAATCCCTCACAATCTATCTCCCTTATAGGGTTGGAATGAAGCTTAAAAGAGTTAATAGAGGTCTGGAAAAGGATGCGGATAAGCCGCGTCCTGGTTCTCCCCTGCGGAAAGCCGGGCCCAGGACGCGGCGCGGCCAGAACGTCCGGAGGTCCTGCACCCGCTAACCCTGATCCTGCTCCACCCAAGCGGCTCGCTCTGGAGTTCCTGCCTGGAGCTCCCATACCAGCTGAAAATGCGTATCTCAAATGCAAGCCCGACTTAGCAGGAATCTTTGGACTGCTTTGTCCAGTCCCTAAAATTGGATCATGAAGGTACTGGGGAAAAGCCACCTCTGGATGTGGCTCCCGTTCCTTCACCTGCTGGCCAACGGTGCGGAGCACGAAGAGGAGGTGAGACATGCCATCGAGTTGCACCGGGGCCAAGGGGTGGCTGTCACCCAGAGGAGACAGTGGGTCCTGGATGGTTGCAGAAAGCTCTCCGGGCTTCTTCGCCAAAAGGCTGTGGTTCTTAACAAACTGAAAAGTGCAGTTAGAGCATTGGAAAAAGACGCCAGCCTTTCGGACGAAGAGAAGCTGTTTCAGGTGCACATGTTTGAAATTTTCCAGAAATAGCTGAATGAAAGTGAAAACTCAGTCTTCCAGGCCATCCATGGGCTCCAGAGAGCCCTGCAGGGCGACTACAGGGACGTGGTCAACGTGCAGGAGAGCAGCAGGCAGCGCCTGGAGGCCCTGCGGAAGGCAGCCATCAAGGTCAGAGGGGTCAACTTTGAGGCAGTTCTGCGGGTGGAAGAGGAAGAGGCCAGTTCCAAGCAGAACGTCACGAAACGGGAGGTAGAGGAGGACCTGGGCCTGAGCATGCTCATCGACGCCCAGAGTAACCAGTACATCCTGACCAAGCCCAGGGACGCCACCATCCCGCGGGCAGACCCCCACCACATAAAGGACATCGTCACCATAGGGATGTTGTCCTTACCATGCGGCTGGCTCTGCACAATGATAGGACTGCCGACCATGTTTGGTTACATCATCTGCTGCGTGGTTCTGGGGCCCTCCGGACTCAACAGTATTAAGTCAGTTGTGCAGGTGGAGACGTTAGGAGAATTTGGCGTGTTCTTTACTCTCTTCCTCGTTGGCTTAGAATTTTCGCCAGAGAAGCTGAGAAAGCGTCGCCATGGAGATCCTTCGGGTCCTGGGCCTGGTCGGGCAGGTCCTCTTCTCGCTTGCTGCGGTTCTCCTCTTTTATCCTGTCGTGAGGACCTACCTCGTGGGACCGTACTGCCAAAAGCTGCACGCAGAGAGCAAGGGGAACAAGGAGATCCTCATCCTGGGAACCTCCGCTTTCACCTTCCTCATGATGACAGTCACCGAGCTCCTGGATGTGTCCATGGAGCTGGGCTGCTTCCTGGCCGGAACCCTGGTGTCCTCCCAGGGTCACGTGGTCACTGAGGAGGTCGTGTACTACGTGGAGCCCGTCCGCGACTTCCTGGCCATCATGTTCTTCGCGTCCATAGGTGACCCTCCTCCTCCAGGGGTGACACTCCCACTGGGTCTCATCTGCTCACACGTGTTTCTACTTAGCTGGTGCCGCGAAAACAGTTCCCATGGCGACTAGGGTCTGAGGGACTCTCCCTTAGAAGGAGGGAAGGTTGGAGCTGAGGGACGGGGGCTCCTGACTGGTGGTCCTGAGGGTCCACTGCTCAGCAAGGTGGCAGGTCCACTTCAGCACGTCCACATCAAGTGCAGGAAGAAATTCTAATTTTAATACAAAAAATCAAACTGGTGTGTCGAGGCTGCTGCCCTGGGAATGTCCCCGTGGAGGGGGGCAGTCCTGCTCGTGGTCACAGCACGGCCACCTGGTCTCTCGCTCACACCCTGCACTGCTCGGTGGGTCCAAGAGCCCCAGAGACTCTGGGTGCCTCGAGAGGCAGGTTCTGAAGCCCGTGGAAACAGGGCGGGGAGCACTGAGTCGCCCGGCCCTCTGCTCGGGCTCTCGGGGTGGAGTGGGTGGGAGACACCCTGCCCGTTCCTGTCCTGGCGGAGGAGCCTGTGGATGTAGGGGTGGCAGGGAGGCTGGCCGCCCCGCCCAGACAATCGCCCGTCCCCGTCCCACAGGCCTTCACGTGTTCCCCACCTTCGTGCTGTACGAGCTCACCGTCCTGCTGGTCCTCACCCCCTCGGTGGTGGTCATGAAGGTAGGGCCCCTGCTTGCGAAGTCCATGCTGCCTTTGGTTTCACCAGTCACACCAAGCGCCTCGCTTCCTGCCTGTGTGTACCCCCCGCCCAGCGCAGCTCGGGCAGCCGGGGCTTCTTGGATCGGGATGGCCCTTTGTCTCAGAGTTTGTGTTGAAAATGGGGTGGGTGTCCTCCAGTGACACCCTTGCTCTGTAACTGGACTTCTAAGTGAGTCTAAAGAACCGCAAACCCGGCTCTGGTGACGCAAACGTACATTTTAACGGCCACTGAGAACTATTTTGCCACTTTCCACTTGTCTGATCTCTGTGACTACAAATTGTTGAGGTGCCCATGTCAGCGTGGGATTCTTGGAGTGGAACTGGCCTGGGCGATGGCCGCTGGCTTTGCGGAGGAGAAGGAGCAGCGCCCCGATGATGGCTGAACGGCACCGCCCGCTGCAGGCTGCTTCCTCTGCGCTTTCTTTACGTTTTGTTAAAAACAAAGTTTCCATTCTGAACGCTGCACGATATTCGCTTGACGGGAGGGCCTTGGTTTTCCCGGGGTGGGGGGGTCTCCGTGCGTCCTCCCGCGCGGTACCCCCCGGGACCCGCCCTGCTTCCTGCGGGCGGTGCTCCGGGCCCAGCCTGGCCGAGCGTGACCTGCCGCTCTGGCAGTTCGTCCTGGCAGCCCTGGTCCTGTCTCTGCTGCTGCCCAAGACCAGCCAGTACGTCAAGTGGATCGTGGCCGCGGGGCTGGCCCAGGTCAGCGAGTTCTCTCTGGTGCTGGGGAGCCGGGCGCGCAGAGCGCGTGTCATCTCTCGGGAGGTGAGTCTCTGCCCGGCTGGCGGAGCGGGGTTGTTAGGGGAAGTAGGGCTGGGTGGGGGGGCGCCCCAGTCCCCGGGGCCTCTTGGGGAAGGGGGCGCCCTCCTCCAGGCCGGGCACCAGAGGCTTGCACACCGTGATGCGGAGACACACCCCCGGCCGCGCTGACGCCCCGCCCCCGGCAGGTGTACCTCCTCATCCTGAGTGTGACCACGCTCAGCCTCCTCCTGGCCCCGCTGCTTTGGCGAGTGGCCGTCGCCAGGTGTGCGCCCCGGTCCGAGAGAAGGTCCAGCTTCTGAGGACCGCGGCCAGGTGACCGGCCGGAGCTGTCACCGCATTCCCAGATCTCAGAGTCTCCCGGAGCCCGCCTCTGTGTGCAGTGATTATGCACCGTGTACATGTAATTCTGCGTTTTACAAATCGCCTTGACTCTTTTGCCTGGATGTGCCTTTTCTTCAGAAATTAATGTCAACTTTCTACTGTTATTTCATCAGTTCATGTTTTTTTGGTAAAGAAAAAAACTACGAGGCTTTTTTATTTATTGTACAACTTGTAAACCGTTGGTCAATATTTGTTATTAAACGTTTCTGTGACGTGAGCTTTTAATTCTCACAATGTGTTTGGAAAATTACTTTTAGTCCTTAAAGTCTATGTTTTCTAAAATGAGACAAGTTCTTCTAAATGTCTTTTGCTTTTTATTACAATTTTAAACAACACTTTCATGTCAGTTTTTATCAGGTAAATCATTCTTTTAAAATATTTGGTTTTGAATCACAAGACTATGCATTCCTTAATAAAAATAATTTATGATCAGTATAAAAAAAAAAGAGTTAATAGATATTTAGCATCAAGCAGAAGGCCTAGCACATAGTGAATGCTCTATAACTGTTAACTTTTTTCATTTAACTGTCTACCCCCATCCATACCATATTTATAAGTGAGACATTGGGTAGATTTGGATACATGTAGCTTTTAGAACCTCTGTCTACTATTTGCTTGGGGAACAGGCAGAGGAAAGGGGGTAAAGGAATAGGCTTCATCATACGCTTTAGATAAATTGGTGCTCAAATCACAAGATTTTAAAAGTTATTTTGATTTAAAGACTCCCCTTGAATGGTATAAAGGATCCTCAAGGCAGGAATGGAAGTCCAAGACTAGAAAAACTGCCGGTGGGAATCTGATACTAATAATTGTTACCAGTGTCTCTGGCTGATCACACTTGGTTCTTCTCCAAGTCCACCCAGGTAGAATAGAGGCTTTGACCTCTTAAGACCAATGTTTTTTGCATATAATCACGTTTTAAAGCAAAATGAAAATGATACCCAAAAGCCACAGCAAAGAAAAATTGACAAATTCATTACTCAGTTTTCTCTTTTATAATAGATAATATGCTCACTGAAGCACAACCTTCATATTGTTTCTGGTTTGGGCATATGAATATCTTCACTCTCTGTGTCCAAATTCAAATTTTATTAGTTTTTAAAAAGAGGAAATATTACACACAACATACACTATTATTTCAGGTGCCAATAAAGGTGGATCTTAGTTAAACAAATGACTTAACTAGTTAAAGACAGTAGAAACTGATCCTAATTAATGAATTTTCTTATTATTCTTTCCCATGGTCTTTAGCTGTGACAGTTAGAGAGGAACCTATAAAACGGTGAATGGTAACCAAGTTATCTCTGCTCATTTGATTTTTTGAAGTGTTTATTATGTAAACTTTGGTATCCAAATACATTGAATTTATAGGTTTGGATTATTTTAAATGGATGATTCAAATGTTGACAGTGAAAAGAATTTCATCCTGGGAGCCAGGAGACCTGAATTTTCTTCCTTTCTTAACTTGTCATGAATGTCACTTTGTCCCTCCAGACCTCAATTTTCTCATCAGGAAATGGAGACTCGGCCTGGGTAGCTCTTCCTCTGGTTTATTAATTGTTCAAGTTTTAGCTTAAGTATCACTTTCCTAGTTTAAATCCTATTGTTAAATTTCTAATTTCGTCTGTAATTTCCATTGAGGTATTTAACATCACTTCAATTCAATGATGTAATTATTTATCTTCTATCTACTCTACTAATGGACCATAAGCTCCATATGAAGGTAAGAACTACTATGTTTCTCTTCTATACCATTGTAAGACATAATAGGCTATGAATTATAAGGAATATAAGACACAATGGAGTTTAGGAACTAGGCAAACTGGGGACTGTCTGCCCCACATAAAGTTATTAAAATTTAGAAAACACTATTATTGCCAAATGAAACCCTTATGGGGCTATGATTTTGTGACTTCTAGCTTCTAATAGTAGGTCATTCAAACACCCAAGTGACAAAATGTTGCTCATTTTTCAGTAATCTCAATTGCTCCTTCATGGAACTGTGTTTTCTTATTGAAATATAGTTGACTTACAATATTATATTAGTTTTAGATGTACAAAATAGTGATTCAATATTTTTATAGATTACACACCATACAGTTATTATAAAATATTGACTCTACTCCTGTGCTGCACATTATATCCCTGTGACTTATTTCTTGATGAACTCAACCTTATACTACTATCTCAAAATATTCTTATATCCCCATCAGTAACTGTACATAGAGATCTCTAAGTTACATAAAGTTAATAGGTTAAAAAAACACATTGAGAAAATAATTATTAAAATTTATCACCTCCTTACAAAATTACCCATTTTACATTGACCATGAGATCTCTTTTAATAATGAGCTCTCCTTATATATTTCAATATGCATTTATGTTTACAACTTGTTTTGCATGGGACTTTTAAGATATCTATCACCTTTCAAAGTGAGATGCAGCTCTATGGATAAAAATTCTGCTTCTCAAAGAGATGAAACTGTGCCTTTTATTTACTTCAGTTTCCTAATACAGACACATGTACTCTGTGGACATTCAATAAATAATATTGACCAAAATTGCAATAGTTTTAACCTCACTTTCAAATGCCCTTTAATAAGAAAATTTAAATAACATGAAATGTAAATTAAAGCTATGAACAGAAAACTAAAGCTGGAAAATATTTATCAAAAGAAAAAAAAAAAGCTAGACAAAAAGAAGTTAAGTTATTCAATGCCCTTGACTGTGAAAACCCTTCATTTCTCATTACAAAACTGTAGACAGCATACAAAAGTGTAAAAGTTTGAACCTTTACATATTCTTTAAGCTAAAGATATTAACTACCATATTAGGTTCCTTACAAAAAACATTTATTTATACCATGTATAATTAAAATAATTATGAAAATAGAAATGCATTGACCTAGAATAATGTATATTTTCCCCCCACAGTGTTGGTCCAATCATGGAGAACAAAATACATCATTAGTACCTATTTCCATATGTATTAGAAAAATTATGCACCCAGTACTAATCTTGTCACTGGAAAAAAAAAAAAAAAAAGAATATAGTATACCTCAATCTTATGCTGAATTTAGGAATTGTTTTTCATAATCTATGTCACCACAAACATAATTATCAATAATGAAAAGTCTGCCACTTGCAAAAATGATGTAAAGAAATTCTGCAATCATCATCCAAAATTTAAAAAACAGTGCTTTTTGTGAGACAGAATATCCCTAAAGATTAGAATTAAACATAAAATAAAGTAAATAAGACACAGTTTCAAAATGCATATTAAAATTTTTGAGGCAAAAATAACTTTGTAAGCAATTTCTTAGATGATTTCTAATGCTAGAGGATAACTCTCAGACATAATAGAAATTTCAAGATAACCTAAATATTTAAGAAATATTTAAGTTTTTCTAAATATAGAACTAGTTTTATCTAAATGCAGATTTAAGTTTTATCAAAATGTACATTTATTATGCAAATATAACCATGAAGAAAATAATACCTCAAATGCAGAATTCTTTGTGTCTGTCTTACACATTCAACAGCACTGACAATTGTTTACATTATAAGCTTTATGATTTTTCCAGGAATAGATTTCTAGCTAAGATTTTTCAAGGATGCTGATCTTAATCTATTGAATAATTATACAAAACAAAACTCTTTTGAAAAAGAACTTCTTGATTTTTTGAAAAATTCTGAACCTAAACTGCTTTACAAAAATGAAGTCTGATAAGAAATTTCCATACAACAAACTATTCCTAAAGTATTAAAGAAACACTTTTTTTCTAGGTTATATCCATATCTTTAAGTCAAGTATTCAGTGATTTTTCCATAAGAGATATGCATTTAAAGAGTTTCTAGATCATCATCCCATAACTAGATTGTGACAATGAAGAAGACAAAGATGAAAACAAAGATGAAGGTGAAGGTGAAGAAGAAGGAGGAGGGTGAGGAGAAGGAGGAAAAGGAGGAGGAGGAGCAGGGAAAGAAGAAGAAGAAGGTGATGATAATGATGAGATACCTAAGAAGATGAAAGAAATAGTAGAGAAGAAAGAGTGGAAGAAAAAGAGGGGTAGGGAAGAAAGTGGACACCAACTAAAAGAAAGCAATCTTTATTATTCTGAAGCTAAACATTATTAGGAAAGATAGGTTTCTCTTATCTTTTCATTTATTTACTGTCATATCTTAGTCATGTATCCACTGTATCCTTTTCTTTGCTGGGCAATGAGAATAATATTGCCAGTTATCTCACAGATATGTTTCTGTTCATCTGTATCTATCTATCAATCTATCTATCAATCTATCTATCAATCTATCTATCTATCTATGCATCCATCTTTCTATCATCTATCTCTATCATCTATCTATGCATGTTACTTTCTAGCATTGTGTTCCTCAGATAAGAAATTATCTAAAATCAATCCATGTGTCATTCTTGAAAAATCTCTAACAATAAATCTTATTCACAACTTTGTTAGCATCACCCTGGCAAGTGAAACTGTAATTAGAAAAGCAGGACAAGTTCCTCTATGGGGTCATAACTCTTCATTTTACATATCTTTCTGCTATAAGCTGCCCTCAATGAACTCCATATGTAAGATCTTCCAAGCAATGCTATAGGTTGTTTTTCTCCCCATTGAAAACCATGCTTTCATTTTAGTTGACTGTAATTAAATAATCCCAAAATATTCAATTAAGGGGCAAATAGCTATCTATATTAATATTGCTCTTCTAAGTAATTTTGCATTTTAAAAGATAATTTGTTTTAACCACAATAAATTTTTAAGAAAATCTAAAATATAAGCATTGTAAAGGGTTTATACTTACAGAATGGAGTCCTTCTGGAAATTTACAAAATCATATAACATACCCGAGCTAATCTCGGGTATGTTAAGTTCAGACATATCGGACCAAATATTACTTCCACCTTAAGAGTTGGATTAAATTACTTTTGCCTCCTGTTTGCTTGCTTATTCTCACCATTAGAGCTAGAAAATTTACTCACCTCTCTTCAAATCATTTCTCATATCAAGTTTTTTTGTTTGTTTATTTTTCAGTTCTAAGTGATGTCTGCCTTTTCTCAGAATAGACCTTGTCTGTTTGCTCACTGTTGTATCTAGTACAATAGCTGAAAGATAACAGGCACTCAATAAACGTCTGTTGGAAGAGTGATCAGTGCATGGTTAGACCTCAGTGATGAAGGAAAACTAGAGCCAACCCAGTTTTGTGCAAAATATCCTTCTTTTGGTCAATGAAATTATGTTTTGATTTGGGCAAAAGAAATATGCAAATTGAGGTTTTGCATAGTGAATGAGATAAAGTTAAAGTCGATTGATATTCACATCCTATGACGATAACAGAAGAAACAGGCATGTAAAAATGAATAAATAATTGGTATAAACAGAAACGTCAAAAATAGAGATGATTTTCAACATTTTAGTGACTAAATTAATATTTGCAACTTTAATGCAAACAAAAATTAGTCTTTAGAAACTCTACAGATAAGTACTAAAATGACTTGTTAATCGTTTATCATTTTAATTCAGACGTGGCATATACAAGTCTTCGACATCCCCTGATAGAATACCTTTATTCTTTCCTGTGACTCGATTTTCTACGTCAGGCATTTTTCCCCCCTTATATCATTGCCGAGTCACCTATTTCCATACACAAAGTAACTAGCCAATATATGCTACTACATTTCCAATCTCACAGAATCCTAGGCCCTATTGTTGCAATTCCTTTCTCTGCCTCAGACCTTGTGAAAGACATTGTTGTAAAGTATTGTTGAGTTGACAGGTTTGGAGTTGCTGATGACACTGTAGAAAAAGACTTCCCCAAAGGTTAAAACCTACATTTTATCAAAGAAAACAGCAATGAAAGATTTGAACTATTGTGTCTTGAATTATGGCTGGCTGAGATACTCTACTGAATCACTTAATCCTTTTAATACCTGCTTATTTTAGCTTTTATATAAGCTTCTGCTCATACAAAGCCTGCATCAAACTCCAAATCCAAGTACTATTAGAATTGCCTGTAAGACTGATGGACTGTGAGCTGTGAAAAGATTCAGAATCTTTTCTACTGTGAGGGAATCAGTATCACTGGAGGCCAGGAGGTGGGAGTACTTAGGTACCTGGACTCTTATCCTTCTTGCTTCTCACTTATTGGATTTCTTCTAATAACACACTGTTTCTAACAACTAAGAACAAAATGGTGTCAGGAAATCAGATATGTTGATGTAATTATTTTTGTTAAGCTGCTAAGCTTATTGATTGAGACTATCATAGGAAAATACTATAGTGGCTGTTGTGCCACATGACTTTGAAATCAATTACAGTCGAGTTCATGTCTCATGTGACAAATCTAATAGAAAAAGATTGATCTGTTTAGAGCAAGGTAAGTACTTACTATTGAGATTTGATTTTGTTATGCTTCTGAGTAGAATAAATGAGGAAGAAGAGAGGCGGGTCATTCGGACATTGCTTTGCCTCTCAAGCCTTAGCCGGCAATGTAAAATTCCCACTCCCTCCCATCCCCATTCCCATCACGGGGAGGATAAATGAGAAACTGAGAGAAGGAACTGAGAAAAGATTGAGTCAGTGAAACAAAAACCTTCTTTCTACTGAATAAAAGGAGAAAAAATCATCTAAAGGACAATGCAAAAATAGCCACCAAAGCAAATCCAACTGTTTTATTCATTAAAAAACACGCAGCTCAAATTTTGAACATTTGATTCAATGTGCACACACACAATGCACACACAAACATTTGATTCAATTCACACACACACAAAATCAAATTTTGAGCATTTGATTCAATGCACATACACACGCAAACACAACAAACAAAAATCTCATCACCATTGTATCATCACCAATGTGTCTTGCTAGAACCAAAAGGATTATTAAGTGGACTTAATGAGGTTAAGAAGAGGTGATTAAATACCCAGTACTTCATGCTTCTCTGTGTATAGATTTTCTTAAATTTAAATCTAGGAATATGAAAACAAACATTAGCAGGTAAAGTCAGCAGCTCTTTTCTAGGTAAACAAATTCTGTTTTAGAAGTAAAGGACTGGATCTCAGTGTAAAATTGTATCTCTGAGGTTGTATAGTTTACACCACTGCCGTCAAAAGTGGTAGTACTTGATCAGTGAATGTTATCTAAAATTTAGAAATAACACCGTATCCTTTATGGAACTGTGACCTAAATATTTTATTTTCCTTTCTTGTTATTTTTAATGATTGGCTATTACTAGCCTTTCCTCGTCATGTTCCTATTAGTGCTTCCCACAATACTCCACTGCTTAAATCTTCAGAACATTTAAAAAGAATATAATGATACTTTTATCCTTTTTGGTTATCCCTTTATTGCACTCTAACAAGTTTCATGTAAGCTGGACTCTCCATGTTATATTACCTTACCTACAGGACAGTATGTCTCTTTGCTAAATTTTTCAAACTTTTATTTGTAGAAAATCATATTCAGATATTATTCTGTAAGCAAGATAAAAATGTGCAATAAAAATATTACTCAGCCATAAAAAGAGAATGAAATAATGTCACTTTCAGCAACATGGATGGACCTAGAGATTATCATACTAAGTGAAGTAAGCCAGACAGAGAAAGACAAAAATCATATGATATCATTTATATGTGGAATCTAAAAAAATGATACAAATGAATTTATACACAAAACAGAAATAGACCCACAGACATAGAAAACAAACTTATGGTTACCAAAGGGGAAGGAGGGGGAGGAATAAGTTAGGAGGTTTGAATTAACAGATACACACTATGATACATAAAATAGATAACCAACAAGGACCTACTGTATAGCACAGGGAACTATACTCAATATTTTGTAATAACCTGTAAGGGAAAAGAATCTGAGAAAGAATTTATATATAACTGAATCACTTTGCTGTACACCTGAAAGTAATACAACATTGTAAATCAACTATACTTCAATAAAAAATAAAATAAAATAAAACAAAAAGAATGTTCAGAAGACATGTAAGGAGCTTGCTCTCCACCACATTTTCTTCTAATTCACAGAGTAGTAAAATCCTTGATTAAAAGAAGTCGAATAAAAATATCAAGTATAAATGCTTGTGGACACCCCATTACTAACTTCTTCATGAATAAGCCAAGGAGACATTCCCTACCAATATTTAAGAAAGGGCATCAAGCCACAACATGTAAGATGAAAATCTTACCACTTAGGATTGTATACAGGATAATGCAAATACAATTTGGATATTCGTTAGGAATCCATGAGCCATAAAAAGTCAAATAGCCACAAATGATTCATCCTGAAATAAAAGTAGACATTGTTCTACAAGAAAAAATATGGAACCATTAGGTGAAAAGTTGAATAGTGGTAAACAGTTAACCTAAGATGAATACAGGTTTACCTGCAAATGAAATGTGACAATGCCTGAGCTTTTCCTCTGGTGTTCCAGAAAAGATAAAAATGATAATCTTCCTTCAACTTAAGTGCTGCATACTTACAGTAGGCTGGATAATAGAAGTGTTATTGAGACTTATTATTCTCATTGAAAGTAATGTCAAACTGGATGACCATTTAAGCATGAAAGTGATAGATAAAGAAAATTTTTTTAAGTGCAAGGGGTTTTTATTTTTTCTAAATTTAAAATTCTTTTTTGGAAACTTACTTTAAATAAGGAAGTACTCTATGTTCTGATGGCAGCACACAAAATAAATGCAATTGAAAAAGTTTGTGAGTGATCTCTGTGAATGATGCAGTAGTAGGTACTGTTTTCATATTTCAAAGAGTGTGGACCGGCAGTGTTCTGCATGCCTTTATTTTGTCTCTCCAGCCTCACAGAGAGGACAAAGACACATCGCTCTCTCCTCCCTTCTCGTTGTTTGCACTTCTCAATTATCCCCTCTAAATCTGCAATTTGTAAGTATTGATTGAAGTAATCCATTACAACTGAATATCTTTAAGGGGTGAAACATTTTTAACATGAAATATACTATATTAATTGAAAGATTTATCCTGTCTACAGTGAAAGAAACTTAGTAATTAAAGAGCTTGTGTGTATGTGTGCGAGAGAGAGAGAGAGACAGAGACAGAGACAGAGAGGCAGAGAGAGACATAAAGAGACAGAGAAAATGTGTCTTTGCATATCCTTGGGAAATTTCTGCAAAGGTTTGTATTAGTGTGAGAGCATTCACCATACTTTCAGCTTTCTGAGAGATTGGCCCGGACTGAAGTGTAGATGATTAAAGTCAGCTCAGGTTTCTAGTAAAAGCAGATATTATTATAATGCTAGGACAGACTTTTCTCTCTTTGTATCTTTAGAGCTTTTGTGATCAAACAGAAGACTTACTTTTTTTTCCTATATTTGAATTTTAAAGGGCTCTAAAAATCCTGATTCTCTTATATCTGAATGTCACAAATCCTTTTAAAAATTGTTCAAGTGGACTCTAATATATAGAGGGGCCGAGTCCAAGGATAAGACATCTGGAAGGATTCTTAGTTGCTAAGAAGAGGGGCTTTCTCTGGCTTGTTATGATGGCTCATCCCTGGAGGATCTTAAAGCAGAAGAGATAATATCCATCTTGAGTACTTACAATGTAGTTTATTTCAAGTACAAGAAGCTCCCATCATTCAAACTTTAGACCCAAAGGGCTATTAACACAGCACTACTTGATAATAATGATGATGATATCTTATACAGCACGGTGTTTACAGTTTTCAGAATGCTTTCAGAAAAAAAAAGTAATATTCAACTTTGATCTCCACAAAATCCCTTCATTCACTACTTTTATCAACAGCACCCACCTACTCACCCAAATTAGTACCCCTATGTCCTTGGCAGTGTTCCCCTCATCCTAATTCCCCACAGTTTTCAAAACTCCTCTGGAATCTTTTACTTTCTTTCCATGCCCACTCGCATGGGCTTTGTTCGGCGCTGATCTCTCTCACAGAGAATTTTATTTAACTGTGACTTCTCTTTCGGATCTCAGATCGTTACCTCTGTGTGTGTGCACTGTGGCCACCAGAGTTAACATTCTGAAATGCAGTTCTAATTACAAGTGTCCTAGTGGTCATGGATCGAGGACTTCTGACAGCTTGCAGGGAAGTCCACACTCTTTACTGATACAATCCACGCCTCTCGCAATCTGCACTCAGCTTCTCTGGTTTCCTTTTCTTTTTCTTCATTCCTTCATCTGTACCCTCAAGTCACACAGAGGCATTGCTTACCCTTCTCCATCACACTGACCCATAGAAAGTTTCTGAACCTTTGCCCGTGCTCTTCCTTCTGTCTGGAACAACCCTCTTTGTTCTTGTGCTGAGAAAAATGGCCTTTGGTCCCGGATGATTTGGAGAGGACTAGAGAGGATGGCAGGGTTCAGTCATAAAGGGCTCTTAAACCAGGTTAAGGAAATTGAACTTTGTGTTAAGGAAATTGGGAAACAGGAAGGACTTTCAAGAGGTAGATGATGTGCTTGCATTTTAGATGAGGATCTCCCTGTACAGAAAATGACTTGGAGAGGAGCAAGGGATGGAAACCAGTTAGGGATGTTTGGGATCAGGAGAGGAGGTGAGCTGATGGCTGCAGTGGGGTAGCAGGAATGGAGAGATACATGAATTGAAGAGTCTTAAGGAAGTAGATGTGGCAAGATTTGGAAATTAACTAGATCTGGGGAGTCAGAAGAGTGCAATCTAGTTAGATATAGACTTTCTATTCTAAATTTATGGTGAGTTTCTTGATGTCTATTTTTGAATCTGGGGAATATGATTTTTAGAAGTGACTTTGAAGGTGAAGAAGTTACTATTTTTATTCAAATGTAAGGGAGGAACTTAAGGTCAGAGTTACTGCTTGACTTATTCAAGATCACATAGTTAATAAGTCAGAGCTGGGGCCATGCCATCCCAAATAGTCTGACAGCTCTTTTAAGTTATTTTCAACAAGGAAAACATGAACTTTTTAAAGCTGTAAATGAGCTTTCTACAGTTAGAATTTTATTTTTACAAAAAGGAGGTGTCATGGGATCACATGTAAAAGTGAATGAAGCTGTTTGGGCCTGTCTGGGGCCTTCACAGTTATAACCACGCTCTTGATGGCTATGGATACAGCTTACCTGACAACAGCACAGCCTGGCGAGGCTGGCGCTCTCCTCCCTCTGTGACCTCACTCTTCCCATCCAGGAGTCACAGGTGGTGGCCCTCACTAAGTCAGCCTCACTGGGCTGCGGGGAGGCTGAGGACTGTTGTCCTTTCTCATGGCCAAAGGCATGGGTTAGCTCAATGTGCTGGGGACTTGCAGGGCCGGGGGATCTGGAGATTTGAGATTCCCTGGAAAGAAGCATGTTGGGACAGTGTCTTCTCCTGAGACCATAGAGAGGTAATTCAAACAAAAAATAAAAAATGCAGACAAGACAGAGAAGTCTACAGAGAAAAGCTCTGGAAAAGCAGCAGAGAACCGGAGTTCTACCCTCATGGAGCTGACCTGCACCAGCCAAGAACATGACTAAATAAGAATTCAGAGCATGAAAATAATATTAAAGGCCAGATAGCTTGAGGAAGAGGAAGTCTGGCTGTGTCTCCTTTCTCCTTTGGCAACCTTAGGCCTATTTTGTCAGAAACCAACTTCAGATGATTGAGCCACGTTGGAGTCATCAGCCGGGCAGCCAGTGGGGCCGTAGCTTCTCCTTCCATGTGGCTCACGAGGACAGGGATTTACTGCTGGCCTAGAGGCTGGGGATGACTCCTGTTCAAAATCAGGCATTCCTTCAGGAAAGGGAAAACTTTGTCCAGGGAATGATTGCTGGCTTGATAATGGGGAGACTTCATAGTGTCTTGAAAACTTAGCTTCTGAGGAGGTTGTGGAACTGGAAAATAAATCTGTATGGAGCAACCTGAAGCAAAGTGCCTGACAGCTATTTCATAGAGCCAATACCCTTGGAAGGGGGAATATATATATATATATATATATATACACACACACATATATATTGTATATATATATATACATATATGTATATATATATACATATATATATATTCATATATACATATATGTATATATATGTATATACATATATTCCAGGTAGATATCCCACAGGAAATAATCCCTCTGGGGCAAGAGACATAAGTATGGGCTCCTGAGAGTAATATGGTCGAGAAAGGCACTAAATGTCTTTCTCAATCATGTTGCATATATAAATCATATTAATACTAAACTGCCACTGTAGTTAGTAAAGCAGACCACTAAGTGCTATTCACACAGAATGTATTTCCCCACTCAGATCAAGGTGGTGAGAGTGGGGATGTGCCTCTAGGCTCATGAAAGTGTTTCAAGTATTTTGATCTTTACCAAAAAAGGAAAAGTTGCCATTAAAAAGAAAAAAAGATAAAAACAGAGGAAAAGAAAAAAGAAGGAAGGAAGGAAGGGAATGGGATAAGCATGAGGAAGAGGCTACTGAATAACAAGATGCCATAATGTATATAAATGCTTAATTCATTTGTAAATAAACTTTTCTCCCTCCAAAAATATTATATACAAATCACTTGACTTCGCTGATTCTGTCTTCTTCATACAACTTTGGAGTGTTTATTAACCATTTATAAATAAGTATCCTCCAGCTTTCTTTCCCATCCCGTATCACGTTTTACTAAAAAATTTTATATTTACCCTCAATCCTCAAATATCCTCAAGTTTAAAGCCACTTTCTTATTCTTGCTCCTTACTATTTTTTTTTTTTTTTTTTTGGTCACACCAGGTGACTTGTGGGAACCAATTCCCCGACTAGGGATTGAACCCGGCCCCTGGCAGTGAGAGCTTGGAGTCCTAACCACTGGACTGCCTGGGAATTCCCACTCTTGCTCTTTTTAATATCATGATGATGACATTTCTAGGATTGTCTTCTAACTGATGAGAGGATATTAAAAAAACCCAAAAATGCTTTTGTCTAAATGCCTCTTATTTTTCAATATGTCAGTGGTAATACATAATTAAATATCCACTGACACTCACTTAGTATAATTGGAAGTGAACATAACCTGGGTTTGTACTTAAAATGGAGCTTCTGACATACACCTCCTTCCTTAGATAGATGAGCCTTGAATCATGCATTACCTCAAAGAAATGTGGTTTGTGTCAGACAGTGAGCGCAGCATTACTGAAGCAGTGGGACAGTCCTAATCAAGATGAGCAGGGGGACGACATACAGACAAGTGATGAGAGGTAAGCTATTGATATCAGATTAACTCAACAGAAGAGAGGCAGCTTGACTTGGTGGTGGGATGGAACAGAGCCAGGGAGTTGGGGAAAAGGAACTACAGAGATATGGGCAAGAAGGGAGAAGGTAACAGTTCCGACAGTGTTCAGGTTTAGAATCAATGCTGCTGGATTATTCAATAAACAGACTAAGCCCAAGTTGGGGTAGGGAAAAATGCATATATTCAAAATTTTATTGGATTCCTTTACACTTCCTTTGCTGTTGAGTATTGTTTTTATGTAAATTACACATGCAGAGGGCACTATGATCATGACTGAGCTTATTTGGAGATGAAGACAGAGGTTAGACTGTCCAGTTATGAAGATGTGAGGGCTAGGGGGCAGATAGAGCCTTACAAGACTTCAAGAAGACTATGCACATCAGTGTCAAGAACTGTGAAGGATCTGAGAATTGACTGTACACTACTTGCAATCTAACTATTTAGCCTGCCACAGTTTCATGGCTGCTGGCAACACAAGGAGATTCCTGGGTCAGAGACAAAGGCTTTCATTACTCACAGTAATAGCAATAGTAGACTTACACCAATTCACTGAGCCTTAGTTCCCATGGAACAACATGAAGAGGGCCAGGTGGTAGCTGTTCACACAGTAGGTTGAACTGTAGGAGTGAAACTATGAGTTTAGGAAACCCAGAAACTATTAATGTGTAGTAAGCCTGACCATCCTTCTGGAGGAAGATAGGATTCCTGTCTTCCAAGGCTGCTCA
The DNA here is from genome assembly GCF_965194805.1 of Balaenoptera borealis. Taxonomy (NCBI): domain Eukaryota; kingdom Metazoa; phylum Chordata; class Mammalia; order Artiodactyla; family Balaenopteridae; genus Balaenoptera; species Balaenoptera borealis. Next base: position 28,047,766 of record NC_138877.1, read on the forward strand.
CTATACAATCATAATTGTACCGACAGCCTGCAACAAAGGCTGTCAGTGTCTTTGCTCAGAAGATGTGAAGAAACACCAGAGACCTGTGGAGAACTGATTCCCAGCCATCAACATAATTCAAGCCCTTATTTTACTGTTTAGGATACTGAGGCTCTGAAAGGTTAAGTGATACCTCAGGGAAACACAATCATTATAAGATTTTAGATTAGACCTAGATGCCCAGGTCTCAAATCAGGTTAATAGCAAACCTCACTCTGTAACATTCAAATTTCCCCAAATTTCTCCCACAGAGTTCTTATGTTGTGTGCCTGATATACATTTTTTTTAACTTAATTGAAAAGTAGTGATGATTGATACTCACTGGTCTCTTCTGGTTCCACACTTACAGTATCAGTAATGTCACCATCCAGAGTATTTTCTGAGAGATTATTCAGTTTGGACTACTTCTTCTCAGGTAGATTCAGAGATGTATATACATTTCTTCTTCACGGGAGAAGCACATGTCTATTTATACTGTGACCATAATTTGTGTAGTAATGTTAGAAGCATGACTTGGTGATACTATACTACCCAAGAGGATCCCTTAGAAAAGAACTTCTGACATCAATGACAGTGAACCTGTCAGGTGGTAGAAGGTGAGCAGCCCTCTGGATTATACATAGAACTCAGTGATGTTTGGAAATTAACACCTCAAAGTCAAACACTTTACCTGTAAGAGAGGGATACTCAAAGTGTTATCTTGAGAATTAAATAGAATGTACATGGCCATCCTTTATTTACAAAAAATCACCAGAGATTGTGCTCTACTGAAAATTGTGGGCAGTTGTATACTTCATAAAAGCTGTCATTAATGACAATCATGAGAACTGGAAGCTGATGAATGTGACAACATTGACACTTTGATTTTCGTAAGATAGAACTTCTAAGTGTGTGACTTTCAAAGAAAAGTTTTAAATCCACAAAAACAATACAAAAAACCAAAACCAAGATCATAGAAAGATGATTTTTAAAAAGTTGTCTTTTTCATGCTCAAGCTCATTTTTATGGAAAACATGTGACTTCCTGAAATAAATAAGCTTTTGTTTTTGTAGAATATAGGACTTATTTTATTCACTTGTCACTAATTTACAATTTTCTCAAAATGTTGTATTTATAATGACTAAAGGTGTTTTCTTTCTTTAAGTAAAATTGATATTTTCTATTTCCGCCGTTTGTGTATTTTCCAATTCTGTTACTGCTCATTTAATCACTGTACAAATTGAGTGTGTTTAAAAAATCATGATATTTTTATGAACCATGTTAAATGTCTTCAGAATTCATGACTTCTAGTTAATTAATAAATCACCATAAAATTGGAAAAATTATTAGAATTTAGAAGCAGATTGTGTCTATGGCATTTTAAGAATGCATTACCATCCTTCCTAAAGCCCAGATTTCTCCTAACTATTATTTTTACTAAGGATCTTTTCATTCTTCCAATAACAATGTTTGGGCCTCATCTATTACTTGTTATCCCACTCTCTTCCCCCTCATATAACCAGGGGTCATGTCCTTTCCATTATGCTGAATTCAGCCAACATCATTTACCAATGTGAAAACTGAGGCCCCGGAATGTTATGATTCATTAAGGTTATACAAAAAGATAAATATCATATGATATCACTTATATATGGAATCTAAAAATATGATACAAATGAACTTATTTACAAAGCAGAAAGAGACTCACAGACATAAAAAACAAACTTATAGCACAGGGAACTATATTCAATTTTTATCTTGTAATAACCTGTAATGTAAAAATAATCTTAAAAATAATATATATGTATTCTGAATCACTTTGCTGTACACTTGAACCACTGTAAATCAACTATACTTCAATTAAAAAAAAGATATGTTACCATATTTGAGGCTCCTTCTTACGTCTTACCTCTAATTCAGACTGCCGTCTCCTTTTTTCTGTCTACTCTGATCCATTCTACATGACACTGTCCCTTCCTAAAGCACATATATGGTCATAGTCAAACATCATGAAAGGATTCCTGTTATTTACTAAATAAGTCCATATGTCTTGGTATAGAATTCAAGAACTTCTATGCATGGATCTTAATATACCACAAAAAAAGCAAAATTTGAATCCTGATTATTTTAATTTTCCACTGATTCATAGTATGTATGCGAGGTATCAGAAGTTTTTCCATCAACTTTTCAGCATCATTTCTTTCCCTGAAATTAGCCTTCGCAATATTTATGTTAGATTGCCCCTTGTCCTCACCTTTCTTTGTGTATGTTGCACATTGAAACAGGAATGAGCACAGCTCAGAAACCATTTCATAAGAAATGCTGTTTACGTACCCTAAGTATATGAAGAATACATCCTTACAGAGAAAGTGTAAGTAATAAAAAATAACAATCAATGTGGGACACATGTCACATGAGACCAGGGCACCAAACTTAAAAAATTCACATAGAGTTAAAACTAAAAAAATCACACAGTGTAAATGAGAAATAGGTCTTGAGCAATATTGGTAACAGAAGTTCCTATGTGGGCCATCAATAAGGAAATTCAGAAAACCTCAACCTAAAGAGGGCACCATAGCTAGAAAACATAGATAAGTGTTGGATGACAGAAAAATCATGGTCTGAGTCTTGAGGGAAGTTAACAGAAATCCCTGAACACCTCAGCCTCACCCTTTGTGCTCAGACTTCATTACCTACGTGAGAAGAATCATGTTAAGATCACTCCTGAACATCTGAAATAGTAAAGTATAAGTATGTGCATTGATTACAAATAATTTACAGCTATCACCTAGAGTAGATTTGATGATAATTTCCAATCTCTGCTTGCCAGTATATTGGAAAAAGGGGCAGCCATGAATAACAGGGTAATCTCTGATCTGGTTCTCACCAAAGTTTTCTTCTGCCCTTGAACGTGTGTGATGTACTGGCCCTATTCTATGGCTCACATCAGTCTACAATTCACACTAATTTATACCAAATCTGTTGTGAGAGCAGCAAATTCACACATTGTAATCCAAGGTACATTGCATTATATCCAGCATAAGTAAGATTTGAATGACACTTTCCATTAATCTATGTTCTGTAAGGGTTGCTTTTCGCTTCTGTTTGCTTGTGCAAAAATCCATGAAAATACAAGAAACCATTCCTCTGATGTAACAAGTTGTGTGTGTGCATGTGTGTGTGAGTGTAGGACTTGCATGTTTGGAGGAGTTTTATCTATCACCCAAGATTTTCTTGGGAAAACAACTTTTATTTTGGATGCTACTTGGGGAAGTATTCCTCACTTAACTAAAATCCTTTATCCCATGGTTACATCTGTGACTCCTGAGCAAATGTAACCCCCGTGGATGCAGCTATGGATTAAATTGCCTGTTTGCTGCCTCTTGGTCTTTTGGATTTTTGTTCCAACATTATAATTTGGGGGCATGTATACCAATTGTTGTATGTGTTCCTACAGCTCCCTCAAGCATCCCTATCTACACGAGAATGATCCTTTCCTTTGTGACTACTAAACTCAACTTTCTCTCAAATTGAGGCAGTACACTTGGGCAGCAAAGATTTTAAAAATTCACTGAATAATGTTTTCCATCACTTTGAAAAATGTCATCGATGTTCAGAATGCAGGAAGGATTAATGAAGAATGAAGACAGAGTCAGCATGGGAAACTGAGTCAGAGCTTCACATCCTTCACTTTATTATTTCCTACAGTCTTTTACACCCTCCTGCTCTGAATTGTCTCTGTCTTTCAGATCAGTGTGGCACTGACACATCTATTTGATAAGTCATTGCAGCAGTACGTTGCCCTTTTCTGCATTTGTTTGACCTACCATGTTTCCTATATTAAGCTCCTGAAAATAAGCTGTAACATAAGAATTAAGAAAATGAAGGATTTATCCCAATCCTAGTTAATTATTGATATTATTTAACGATATACTTCCTTAAGTATGTTTGTAAGAGTCATAAAAAGAAACTCTCTATTAAATATGTTTCCACATTTCAAATGATTCTTGGCATTTATGTCATTCATGTTGTTTTTCTCAAGGTTTACACCATTTAATCAGTCACAGAAGAAGTAGTGGGTGGTTAATAAGTTATTTATGGGAAAAGTGAGGCAAATAAGAATTAATGAAAGTCACTTGACTGATATCACTAAAGAGAACCTGACAAAAACTTAACTACTCAAGTAGTTTTAATAGTCATCAACTTCATAATACAATGTTACAGTTTATTGTTCAACAAGTATAATTTATTTTGTACTCTACAATGTTTTAAAACTTTCTAGTGGAAACTTTCACCAAGGAATTTGAGGCTGTATTTCATCTTCCACGACTTGTTTTTTCAAATGTATTTTGTGCAATAAATCTGACATATTCCGTAGCAGTTGGCTAGGATGACCATATAATTTATCATCCAAACCAGGACACTGCTGAGAGTGTGAAGGGATGCCATTAATATTATTCTGGGTTAACTAGTGTGAAACCAAACTACCCTGGGACACCATAACTTATGGAGATCCTAAAGTTGCTCAGGTAGGGAAAGGTCATGTTTCTTTGACATTTGACCTATTACAAAAGAAAGACCAATAAAAAAGGAGAATGAGAGACTCCCTCTTGCAGGAACACAAGAATCACAACTAGCTGCTGGACAATCATCAACAGGAAGACACTGGAACTCACCAAAAAAGATACCCCACATCCAAAGACAAAGGAGAAGCCACAATGAGACTGTAGGAGGGGCACAATCAGAGTAAAATCAAATCCCATAACTGCTGGGTGGGTGACTCACAGACTGGCGACCACTTATACCACAGAAGTCTACCCACTGGAGTGAAGGTTCTGAGCCCCATGTTAGGCTTCCCAACCTGGGGGTCCGGCAATGCGAGGAGGAATTCATAGAGAATCAGACTTTGAAAACTAGTGGGAATTGATTGAAGGACTCCAACAGGACTGGGAGAAACAGAGACCCCACTCTTGGAGGGCACACACAAAATAGTTTGTGCATTGGGACCCAGGGGAAGGAACAGTGACCCCAGGGGAGACTGAATTAAACCTACCTGCCAGTGTTGAAAGGTCTCCTGCAGAGGCAAGGGGCGGCTCTGTTTCACCGTGTGGACAAGGACACTGGCAGCAGAAGTTCTGGGAAGTACTCCTTGGTGTGAGCCCTCCCAGAGTGTGTCATTAGCCCCACCAAAGAGCCCAGGTAGGCTCCAGTATTGGGTTGCCTCAGGCAAAACAACCAACAGGGAGGGAACACAGCCCAACCCATCAGCAGTCAAGTGAATTAAAGTTTTACTGAGCTCTGACCACCACAGCAACAGTCAGCTCTACCCACCACCAGAGCCTCCCATCAAGTCTCTTAGATAGCCTCAAACACCAGAGGGCAGCCAGCAGAAGGAAGAAAAACTACAACCTTGCAGCCTGTGGAACAAAAACCACATTCACAGAAACATAGGCAAGATGAAAAGGCAGAGGGCTATATATATATCAGATGAAGGAACAAGATAAAACCCCAGAAAAAGAATTCAGAATAATGATAGTGAAGATGATCCAAGACCTCGGAATAAGAATGGAGGCAAAAATCGAGAAGATGCAAGAAATGTTTAACAAAGACCTAGAAGAATTAAAGAACAAACAAACAGAGATGAACAATACAATAACTGAAATGAAAACTACACTAGAAGGAATCAGTAGCAGAATAACTGAGGCAGAAGAACAGATAAATGACCTGGAAGACAGAATGGTGGAAATCACTGCTGCAGAACAGAATAAAGAAAAAAGAATGAAAAGAAATGAAGACATCCTAAGAGACCTCTGGAACAACATTAAATGCAACAACATGCACATTATAGGGGTCCCAGAAGGAGACGAGAAAGAGAAAGGACCAGAGAAAATATTTGAAGAGATTATAGTTGAAAACTTCCCTAACATGGGAAAGGAAATAGCCACCCAAGTCCAGGAAGCACAGAGAGTCCCATACAGGATAAACCCAAGGAGAAACATGCCGAGACACATAGTAATCAAATTGGCAAAAATTAAAGACAAAGAAAAATTACTGAAGGCAGCAAGGGAAAAACAACAAATAACATACAAGGGAACTGCCATAAGGTTAACAGCTGATTTCTCAGCAGAAACTCTACAAGCCGGAAGGGAGTGGCATGATATAATTAAGTGATGAAAGGGAAGAATCTACAACCAAGATAACTCTACCCCGCAAGGATCTCATTTAGATTTGGTGGAGAAATCAAAAGCTTTACAGACAAGCAAAAACTAAGAGAATTCAGGACCACCAAACCAGCTCTACAACAAATGCTAAAGGAACTTCTCTAAGTGGGAAACACAAGAGAAGAAAAGGACCTACCAAAACAAACCCAAAACAATGAAGAAAATGGTAATCGGAACATACATATCAATAATTACCTTAAACGTGAATGGATTAAATGCTCCAAGCAAAAGACACAGGCTTGCTGAATGGATACAAAAACAAGACCCATATATATGCTGTCTACAAGAGACCCACTTCAGACCTAGGGACACATACAGACTGAAAGTGAGGGGATGGAAAAAGATATTCCATGCAAATGGAAATCAAAAGAAAGCTGGAGTAGCTATACTCATATCAGATAAAATAGACTTTAAAGTAAAGAATGTTACAAGAGACAGGAAGGACACTACATAGTGACCAAGGGATCAATCCAAGAAAAAGATATAACAATTATAAATATATATGCACCCAACATAGGAGCACCTCAATACATAAGGCAACTGCTAACAGCTATAAAGGAGGAAATCGACAGTAACACAATAATAGTGGGGGACTTTAACACCTCACTTACACCAATAGAAAGATCATCCAAAATTAAAATAAATAAGGAAACAGAAGCTTTAAATGACACAGTAGACCAGATAGATCTAATTGATATTTATAGGACATTCTATCCAAAAACAGCAGATTACACTTCCTTCTCAAGTGCGCACAGAACATTCTCCAGGATAGATCATATCTTTGGTCACAAATCAAGCCTCAGTAAATTTAAGAAAATTGAAATCATATCAAGCATGTTTTCTGACCACAACGCTATGAGATTAGAAATGAATTACAGGGAAAAAAACGTGAAAAGCACAAACACATGGAGGCTAAACAATACGTTACTAAATAACCAAGAGATCACTGAAGAAATCAAAGAGGAAATCAAAAAATACCTAGAGACAAATGACAATGAAAACACGACGACCCAAAACCTATGGGATGCAGCAAAAGAAGTTCTAAGAGGGAAGTTTATAGCTATACAAGCCTACCTAAAGAAACAAGAAAAATCTCAAGTAAACAATCTAAGCTTACACCTAAAGGAACTAGAGAAAGAAGAACAAACAAAACCCAAAGTTAGCAGAAGGAAAGAAATCATAAAGATCACAGTGGAAATAAATGAAATAGAAACAAAGAAAACAATAGCAAAGATCAATAAAACTAAAAGCTGGTTCTTTGAGAAGATAAACAAAATTGATAAGCCATTAGCCAGACTCATCAAGAAAAAGAGGGAGAGGACTCAAATCAATAAAATTAGAAATGAAAAAGGAGAAGTTACAACAGACACCGCAGAAATACAAAGCATCCTAAGAGACTACTACAAGCAACTATATGCCAATAAAATGGACACCCTGGAAGAAATGGACAAATTCTTAGAATGGTATAACCTTCCAAGACTGAACCAGGAAGAAACAGAAAATATGAACAGACCAATCACAAGTAATGAAATTGAAACTGTGATTAAAAATCTTCGAACAAACAAAAGTCCAGGACCAGATGGCTTCACAGGTGAATTCTATCAAACAGTTAGAGAAGAGCTAACACCCATCCTTCTCAAACTCTTCCAAAAAATTGCAGAGGAAGGAACACTCCCAAACTCATTCTATGAGGCCACCATCACCCTGATATCAAAACCAGACAAAGATACTATAAAAAAAGAAAATTACAGACCAATATCAATGATGAATATAGATGCAAAAATCCTCAACAAAATACTAGCAAACAGAATCCAACAGCACATTAAAAGGATCATACACCACGATCGAGCGGGATTTATCCCAGGGATGCAAGGATTCTTCAATATACGCAAATCAATCAATGTGATGCACCATATTGACAGATTGAAGAATAAAAACCATATGATCATCTCAATAGATGCAGAAAAAGCTTTTGACAAAATTCAACACCCATTTATGATAAAAACTCTCCAGAAAGTGGGCATAGAGAGAACCTACCTCAACATAATAAAGGCCATATACGACAAACACACAGCAAACATCATTGTCAATGGTGAAAAACTGAAAGCATTTCCTCTAAGATCAGGAACGAGACAAGGATGTCCACTCTCACCACTATTACTCAACATAGTTCTGGAAGTCCCAGCCATGGCAATCAGAGAAGAAAAAGAAATAAAATGAATACAAGTTGGAAAAGAAGAAGTAAAACTGTCACTGTTTGCAGATGACATGATACTATACATAGAGAATCCTAAAAATGCCACTAGAAAACTACTAGAGCTGATCAATGAATTTGGTAAAGTTGCAGGATACAAAATTAATGCACAGAAATCTCTTGCATTCCTATACACTAACGATGAAAAATCTGAAAGAGAAATTATGGAAACACTCCCATTTACCATTGCAACAAAAAAATAAAATACCTAGGAATAAACCTACCTAGGGAGACAAAAGACCTGTATGCAGAAAACAATAAGACACTGATGAAAGAAATTAAAGATGATACCAACAGTTGGAGAGATATACCATGTTCTTGGATTGGAAGAATCAATATTGTGAAAATGACTATGCTACCCAAAGCAATGTACAGATTCAATGCAATCCCTATCAAATTACCAATGGCATTTTTTACAGAACTAGAACAAAAAATCTTAAAATTTGTATGGAGACACAAAAGACCACGAATAGCCAAAGCAGTCTTGAGGGAAAAAAACGGAGCTGGAGGAATCAGACTCCCTGACTTCAGACTCTACTACAAAGCTACAGTCATCAAGACAATATGGTACGGGCACAAAAACAGAAACATAGATCAATGGAACAAGATAGAAAGCCCAGAGATAAACCCACACACCTATGGTCAACTAATCTATGACAAAGGAAGTAAAGATATACAATGGAGAAAAGACAGTCTCTTCAATAAGTGGTGCTGGGAAAACTGGACAGCTACATGTAAAAGAATGAAATTATAATACTCCCTAACACCATACACAAAAATAAACTCAAAATGGATTTGAGACCTAAATGTAAGACCAACACTATAAAACTCTTAGAGGAAAACATAGGAACAACACTCTTTGACATAAATCACAACAAGATCTTTTTTGATCCACCTCCTAGAGTAATGGAAATAAATACAAAAATAAACAAATGGGACCTAATGAAACTTCGAAGCTTTTGCACAGCAAAGGAAACCATAAACAAGACGAAAAGAGAACCCTCAGAATGGGAGAGAATATTTGCAAACGAATCAACGGACAAAGGATTAATCTCCAAAATATATAAACAGCTCATGCAGCTCAATATTAAAGAAACAAACAACCCAATCCAAAAATGGGCAGAAGACCTAAATAGACATTTCTCCAAAGAAAACATACAGATGGCCAAGAAGCACATGAAAAGATGCTCAACATCACTAATTATTAGAGAAATGCAAATCAAAACTACAATGAGGTATCACCTCACACCAGTTAGAATGGGCATCATCAGAAAATCTACAAACAACAAATGCTGGAGAGGGTGTGGAGAAAAGGGAACCCTCTTGCACTGTTGGTGGGAATGTAAATTGATACAGCCACTATGGAAAACAATATGGAGGTTCCTTAAAAAACTAAAAATAGAATCACCATATGATCCAGCAACACCACTACTGGGCATATACCCAGAGAAAACCGTAATTCAAAAAGACACATGCACCCCAATGTTCATTGCAGCACTATTTACAATAGCCAGGTCCTGGAAGCAACCTAAATGACCATAGACAGATGAATGGATAAAGATGTTGTACATATATACAATGGAATATTACTCAGCCATAAAAAGAACGAAATTGGGTCATTTGTTGAGACGTGGATGGATCTAGAGACTGTCATACAGAGTGAAGTAAGTCAGAAAGAGAAAAATAAATATCATATATTAATGCATGTATGTGGAACCTAGAAAAATGGTACAGATGAACCAGTTTGTAGGGCAGAAGTTGAGACACAGATGTAGAGAACAAACGTATGGACACCAAGGGGGGAAAACTCTGGTGGGGTGGGGATGGTGGTGTGCTGAATTGGGAGATTGGGATTGACATGTATACAATGTTGTGTATAAAATTGATGACTGATTTAAAAAAAAAAAAAAAAAGGAGAATGAGAATAGGGTCTGGAGACTAAATAATTTGGTTAAAATCTTGACTCTTCCAAGTTGTAGCAGGATGACACTGCTCAAGTTATCTCTGTTTCCTTTCCCACTGTGAACTATAAGATCTGGTACATTTTGCATTGTCTTGGAATCATTTAATACCCAAGATTGTAATCTCCTAGAGCAGTACTGTCCAATATATTAGCCACCAGCTACATGTGGCTTTTTTTTACTTGTGACTTTTTAAAGTCACATAAATTTGAAATAATTAATATTAAATAAAACAATTTCTCAGTCTCACTAGCCACATTTAAGTGTTGAATAGCCACATGTAGCTAATGGCATCTGTATCCATGCAGATTAGAAGATTTCTGTCCTTGCAAAAAGCTCCATTGCCAACACTGTAAAGATCAAGATCATCATTATTTCTTGCCCAGACTCTGTCAAATCCTCCTGAATAATCAGTGCACATTCACTTTGGCATCCTTGGATCCATTCTCCATTCAGCAGCCAAAAGATTCTCTCAAAAGACTAAACTTGTCAGTTCGCTCACCTATTAAAATCATTTAATGGTGTCCTTAGTCTCCCCCACTCCTTGTGTGGCCTGCCTCCTCTACTCCTCTCATGGCTTATTGCACCAGGGCTTCTGCTGGCTGCTTCCAGTCTCAATGACCTTGTTCTGCCATTTGCATTTGCCAGGCTTCCTCCCTCTACAGGTCCCTTGCCTGTGTTGTTTTCATTGCCTTGAATGCCCTTCTCTCTGATTCTCACCACAGATACCCTCCTGCAGATCAGCTCAGGTGTCATTTCCTGGAGGAATCTACCCAAACCTCTCTGATAGATTAAATCTCCCCTGATAAATCTTAAACATCAAATAGTAATCATCCAGGAGTGAATTTTTTGTTGTTTTTAAAAATTTTTCCTATTGAAGTATAGTTGATTTATAATGTTGTGTTAGTTTCAGGACAATGATTCAGTTATATATATATATATATATATATATATATATATATATATATATATATATATATATATTTATCTATCTATCTATCTATCTCTCTCTCTCTCTCTCTCTCTCTAGCATGTTTCAGATTCTTTTCCCTTATAGGTTATTACAAAATATTGAGTACCGTTCCCTGTGCCATAGAGTAGGTCCTTGTTGGTTATCTATTTTATATATAGTAGTGTGTATATGTTAATCTCAACCTCTAATTTATCCCTCCCCCCCTTTCCCAGTTGGTAACCATAAATTTGTTTTCTAGGTCTGTGAGTCTCTTTCTGTTTTGTAAATAAGTTCATTTGTATCTTATTATTATTATTTTTTTTAGATTCCACAAATAAGCAATATCATATGATATTTGTCTTTCTCTGTCTGGTTTACTTCACTTAGTATGATTGTCTCTAGGTCCATGAATGTTGCTGTAAGTGGCATTATTTCATCTTTTTTATGGCTGAGTAATATTCCATTGTGTATATATATACCACATCTTCTTTATCCATTCATCAGTCGATTGATATTTAGGTTGCTTCCATTCTTGGCTATTGTAAACAGTGCTGTAGTGAACATCCTGCAATCCCACTCCTGGGCATATATCTGGAGAAACACTATAATTCGAAAAGATAAACGTACCCCAATGTTCATTACAGGAGTGAATGTTTATTCATCTTTATATTTGAATTTCCTCTACAGTGGTTGCCATGCAGTGGGCATTTGTGGAACAAATGAATGATCTGAGGCCTCCAGTAGGCTCTACCTGTGTTACTAGGAAAAGCTATAGCACTTGATATAGAAAGGCAAAATCGATCAGAACACTGAGGTTGATCTCCAAAGGTCAACAATTTTTCTCTACTGCCTCATGTTGGTTCTGTTTTGTTTGAACCAGAATCCATTAATAGGAGAATTATTTCTGTAAATATGAACTGGAAATTTGAGTTCCTATTTCAAGAATTTTAATAGTTAATATAACAACCAATGATTAATTCACACTACTTGCTGTAGGGAGGTTGTTGTGAAATGTCTATCTTCTAAGAGTTTTAACACAGCCTTGGTCCCAGGAGACCAAGTCATTTTTGGGTTATTTGATCTTCTACCAAAAGAGAACATTTCTCTGTCTCCCTCTTAGGGCTTCTGTCAGGCCAGCAATTTAATATGCTTGACATTTTTGACTTAACCTTTAATGTTTAAAATAAATTATAAATTAAATTTAAATAATTAATGATGTTAAGCTTCATAATTATATATTTTATTTACAGGTGACTTCTAATATATTTTTTAATAGGATTTTGATAATTAGCTTAATGACTCATCAATGTGTTTTATGTCAAGTAGTACTGGCCATCAAATTCTAATCATCGAAGAGTAAAAAGCAAATAAAAAATGAAAAAATCAGTCAAATTTTTTGTTAAAAGTATTTATCCATACACTCTTTGGAATAAAGACATATTAAACTGCAAAATTAAGGTTAGTGTAACTGAAACAAGTGACAACTACTTAGATATAATTGAACTGTTAAAGGTTTCCATTGGGCATTATGTTTGCCATCTTAAATGTTAATTAACATTTTTATTATTAAAATCTTTCATTCTGAAATAAATATGCAGAATCTCTAAATACATGTGCATGGTAATGAGTTTTCTGTTTTATAAATATGTTGCTTTCTGCCTTTCATTTTCTCTATTGCTGTCCTGCTGTTTTCTTATTAATACTCCTAGGTTTGAACGCATAACTAAGGGAAAGCTCTCCTTTGTTTCTCTCTTTAGTGCTATTGCCAGCTATTGTCACTTTAAGAGTTCTTTGGGGCCTTCCAAGATGCATAATAATGGTAATGATGATGATTTCCATTTATTGAGAACTTACTAAGCACTTTTACATACACTTCACAAAAACATTATGAGGCATATATCATTATCTCTCTTTCAGAAGAGGCTACTGAGCCTTAAAGAGATTAAGTAGCCTTGAATTAAGTCACATTTATGACTAGGGACAAAGGCAAGATTGGGACCTATGTAATCTTGATTCTAGTTCCACCTTCTCAGATATTAAGCTGTACTGACCAACAGGCTATACTACCTAGTCTCACCATATTCTGGTAAGGACAATTCAACTTCTACCTTGTATCTCTATGCTTAAGATATTTTATCATACAACTGTTATTAAGATTTAGTAGAGCTAGACTCCTGAGCCTGGTTAAGTAATGTGTCATCAAAGAAAACTTGGAGAATGTTCTCTGCTTTACCTCTATGCTATGGCAATGAAGCTCACTTCAGCATAGATGGTGGTTAAAGCACAGTGGGGTCCAATGCCCTGGGGTTGAATGTTAGGTCTACTTCTCACTTTCAAAACCCTGGGGAGAATGTTCAGTCTCAATTCTTTCATTTATAAAATAGGGATAATAATTGTACTTTCCTTATAGAATTGTAGTGAAGATTAAACGTACAGTCTTTGAAGAGTGCCTGGCACATACTTATCTCAATAATTGCTGCCTACCATTATTACTACTATTAATAATTTCATAAAAATTCTAGTAGATATTCCTCTGAAAGAAAACAAGAACTAGATTTATATCCAAAATAAAGTGAATAGTTTAGAAATAAGGATAAGAATGATAATGTAAACTTTTCTTGGACCCATACTAAGCGAGAGGCAATATGTTGGCATTTAAATATGAGGAAAACAAGACTTAGAATAAGTAACTTTTAGTAACTGGATATGAAGCCAATCTGTTTCCTGGATGCCTAAGGGCTTGATGACAATGAACTCCAGGGAGACATGAGGAGTACCAGCAGTAGGTTAAATACTCAGTTTCCCAATTCCTCCCCGACTGCTCTGTTTGAGTCAGTTGTTTCAGGGTAAGGCTTGGCTATCTGTATTTTAGCAAACTTCCTACATGATTTTAATTCTATCCAAGCTTGGGAACCCCAGAGCCTATGAAATACTTCAAAGGAGGTCAATTAACAGAGGGAGGAAGGTTTCGGGAAGAGTGAGACAAGCAGAGCCCTGGCCTTAAAGACCTCCAGGAGAGAGACAAACTGGGAAAATCAGAAAGGAGAGGTTTAGAAGTCATGTGAGCCATCTTTGGGGCTATATAGAAGCCCCATCTTCCACGCACAGAAAAGAATGTGGCTGGTAAGGCTCTGCTAGGTCTTCAGAGCAGAAGTATATTGGAAAAATATACATAAGGACCTCCTGATTTAAGTAATTTGCTTGGCAAACCTCATTAAACAAGTTTAAGCTTATATACAATGATTCTCAAAGCAAGAGACAGGATATCAATTTTATACTCACCAAGAGCATTCAGAGAAAAGCTGACTTAGGGCATCCATGGCAAATTAAGCACAAACAAATACCTCCTCCCCAATAAAACAGGACTATGAAAGCTTCTCCCATTTTCCTCTGATGGCAAGCCTCTCAAAATATTCTCTTTTTATTATTAGATTGATAGAATTCTGGAGTTAATAGAATCTCAGAAATAATCATAAGTAACAGTATTTTCTAGAGTATGGTGGCCCTACAACATTAAATATTTTTGCTCCTATCCCTCCACCTATGCATTTGGTTAAAACCAAGGAGTTCTTCCTGAGGCTAACGTTCTACATATCTGTCTTCTCTGTCTGAATTTTTCTTCAAGAAGAGAAGGTAAAGAGCAATTGTGTTTTGGCTAAACTTTCTTTTTTATATCCCACAAAGCCAGTCTTCTTTTTGTTTAGATTCATCCTTGAGTATTTCTCTTTCCACAAGTGCCAAGGATACACTTCTTACCTCTTAACTTGTGATCCCAAATCAGCAATGGTGTTCTTTGTATTTCCAAAAGCCCCTCACGTCTGTACTTGATTTGTGCTTTGGGGAGAGCTCCTTTGTTCTGGACAGAATGCTGCTTCATTTTTCTGCTCAACATTTGTTAATGTCTGTGTCTGACCAGCTGGCATAAAAATGTCTGTCTTTGCTGAATGCATTAAACATTATGATATTTTGCCCTTTGACCGACCCACTTTGTCCTTTAAACCATCTCACACATCCAGTCTGATGGCTAAGGGCTCTCAAGATTCATAATGACATCATGTGCTTGGGCACCTTACTTATTTACAGCATGCTTTCAGTACGTTCAGATAAAAGAGGCAAATGCTTCACTCCAGAACCACTTCTCATAATTTAGCTTCACCTTTACTCCCCCCTGTCTATACTCAGTAGAGGTCTATTTTTTTCCCATTTGGCCTCTCTCCTGCCTGTGGGTCTCAGCAAAATATGTAGCCTGGCCCAGCTGCCACCATTTGAGTTGTAAAAATTCACACAACTGTTAGTGTCTCTCTGTTGACCTTTTGCAAAGAAGTACTTTGTGGAAGTGGATTTTCTAATAGATACATGCCAAGTTTTTTTCAGAAACAGTTAAAAAATGTATTCTAATTGCATTTCTTCAGCAAGTCATATGTTGCTCTATTTTTACAGTTTATGTAAAAATGAAATAAAAGAATCATTTTAATGTATAAAGCATATTATAAAAGTTAGTACTCCAGAAGAATCTTTACATTATTTCAGTTGATTATGATTTAATCCATTTAGAGGTAAGCAGAGATTCTTACATCCATTATGTGAAAGAGCACACAGAGACATCATTTCCATTTTATTAAGGAAGCAGTTAAGTAGTTTGTCTATAACCACATAGTTAGCAAGTTATGGGGCAAAAACGAGTAGCAAGGTGTTCTGACTCCTGACAAAAAGATCAGTCACATAGCAAGGGTAAAATGTGCTCAGGTGCTATACAATTTGCTGATACTCTTTCTTCCACATCCTTTTAAAACTACATGGAAATTGGAAAAGACAAACATCTTTGAGGTACCCATCACACCTACCCCCAAATATCACTATGCCCTTGCACTTGTCCCTAAAGTAGGCCTTGACAACATAAAAGGTACCTATTTTATCTGGGCCTTGAGACAAATAAGAGTTGACTAGTTATTAACAGAAAAAAAGAAAGAATGTTCCAGGCAGAAGTAACAAGTACCAAAGTGCCACTAGAAGAAGCATTATAAAACAACATGCTTATATTTCCAAATCCATAAACAGAGTAGGATTCTGCCATGAAGCGGAAACTCAATGGCTAACTTCTGAAAATTCACATGGCATAATATTGTAGCCACAAAGGCATTCAATCTGTGACTCCTTTTATGAATTATTGGGAATGTGAACAGCTGGAGCATGGATAACTCACCCTCAAGTGTTGCTTTTAGTCTGTTGTCTGGGAAATATCAAAATAAGTCATTAATTTTAGAATAAACTAAAGCTCCCAATTTTAAGGGGCTTTAGAAATAATGAAGTTTGCACAAATAATGTCACTGGATCCTTACCACTATCCTATGAGTGATATTACTCTTCTTATTTACTTTGTTTGCACAGGAAGTATTTGAAAATTTGAGATAGCAAATGATTTGCTTAAGATCCCGTAAGTAATTTATCCCAGAGCTGGGCCGAGAAAATAAGTATTTGGACCCCTTGTCCAGTGTTCTGAAAAACAAGACAATTTGTGACATTTCTTGGATGTAAAATTTCTTAGAGGTAAAAGATAAACAAAAAATAATCAGAAAAAGAATCCAGCTATGGCAGAACTGTAAAAAGGTCACTGTTTGTTTTCACTCACCAAAGATTGTTTACTTTCACGCATATTAGCATTTGAGGGCACTCACCCATTGCTATTTCTATTGGCATCTCTCTGTTTCCCCCTCTGGATACGTAATCACACCACACCCCTCCTTCAGAACCTGGGACCTCCTGCTATTTGCCTCAACCTGATTTCCTCCTCATTGAATTCTGTCTGCTGACTGCAGACCACCGAGGACATTTATTTCTGCCCCATGGAAACGCACATCTTCATTTCTTTCCTTGGACCATGATTATTTGTATTGTCTGAGGCCTCAGCTTGACAGGATGACCATACATCCTGGTTTGTCTGAGAAAATCAGGAAGAATGCCTGTTGTCCTGGCATAGTTAGAAATGGTGCCCCCTTTCACTCTTCTACATGTCAGAGTTTTTCAAAAATGCATATAGTCACCCTACACCAGATAACTGGGTAAATTAATGAGTGCTCTTGAGAGAGGGAATAGGGATGTATCAAATAATTTTCTAGCCAATGTTCTTTCAGTAGCTCACAGGTGTGTTAGATACATGTATTTTAAGAAAAAAGATGAAAAAAAATTTCTGCATGTAACTTCAACACAAGATTTTTAACCTGCCATAAAACAGATATTAATAATGTTTTCCTAGCTATATCTAGAGAAGATTATTTTTTAATTAGAATAACTTCCAAGAGATTGGTTCAACATGGAGGAGTAGAAGGACGTGCACTTACTCCCCCTTGTGAGAACACAAGAATCACAACAAACTGCTGAACAATCACCGACAGGAAGACACCGGAACTCACCAGAAAAGATACCCCACATCTGAAGACAAGGGAGAAGCCACAATGAGATGGTAGGAGGGGTGCAATCACAATGAAATAAAATCCCATAACCACTGGGTAGGTGACTCACAAACAGGAGAATGATTATACCACAGAAGTCCCACACTGGAGTGAAGGTTCTGAGCCCCAAGTCAGACTTCCCAACCTGGAGATCCAGTAACAGGAGGAGGAATTCCCAGAAAATCAGACTTTGAAGGCTAGTGAGATTTGACTGCAGGAATTTGACAGGACTGGGGGAAACAGAGACTCCACTCTTGGAGGGCACACACATAGTAGTGTGTGCATCAGGACCCATGCGGAAGGAACAGTGACACCATAGGAGACTGAACCAGACCTAACTGCTAGTGTTGGAGGGTCTCCTGCAGAGGCAGGTAGTGGCTGTGGCTGACCATGGGGACAAGGACACTAGTAGCAGAAGTTCTGGGAAGTTCTCCTTGGCATGAGCCCTCCCAGAGTCCACCACCAAAGAGCCTTTAGCCCCCAGTGCTGGGTCGCCTCAGGCCAAACAACCAACAGGGAGGGAATGAAGCCCCACCCATCAGCAGACAAGTGGATTAAAGTTTTACTGAGCTCTGCCCACCAGAGCAACACCAAGCTGTACCCACCACCAGTCCCTCCCATCAGGAAGCTTGCACAAGCCTCTTAGAGAGCCTCATCCACGAGAGAGCAGACAGCAGATGCAAGAAGAGCTACAATACTGCAGCCTGTGGAACAAAAACCAAATTCACAGGAAGACAAAATAAAAAGGCAGAAGACTATGTAACAGATGAAGGAACAATATAGAACTCCAGAAAAACAACTAAATGAAGTGGAGATAGGCAACTTTCCAGAAAAAGAATTCAGAATAATGATAGTGAAGGTGATCCAGGACCTTGGAAAAAGAATGGAGGCAAAGGTCGAGAAGATGCAAGAAATGTTTAACAAAGACATAGAAGAATTAAAGAACAAACACCTAGAAGAATTAAAGAACAAACAAACAGAAATGGACAACACAATAACTGAGATGAAAAATAAACTAGAAGGAATCAATAGCAGAATAACTGAGGCAGAAGAACGGATAAGTGACCTGGAAGACAGAATGGTGGAATTCACTGCCATGGAACAGAAACAAGAAAAAAGAATGAAAAGAAATGAAGACAGCCTAAGAGACCTCTGGGACAACATTAAACGCACCAACATTCGCACTATAGAGGTCCTAGAAGGAGAAGAGAGAGAAAAAGGACCAGAGAAAATATTTGAACAGGTTATAGTCAAAAACTTCCCTAACATGGGAAAATAAATAGCCACCCAAGACCAGGAAGCGCAGAGGGTCCCAGGCAGGATGAACCCAAGGAGAAACATGCTGAGACACATAGTAATGAAATTGACAAAAATTAAAGACAAAGAAAATGTATTAAAAGCAACAGGGAAAAACAACAAATAACATACAAGGGAACTCACATAAAGTTAACAGCTGATTTCTCAGCAGAAACTCTACAAGCCAGAAGGGAGTGGCATGGTATATTTAAAATGATGAAAGGGAATAACCTACAACAAAGAATAGTCTACCTGGCAAGGATCTCATTCAGATTCGACAGAGAAATCAAAAGCTTTACAGACAAGCATAAGCTAAGAAAATTCAGCACCACCAAACCAACTCTACAACAAATGCTAAAAGGATTTCTCAAAGTGGGAAACACAAGAAAAGAAAAGGACCTACAAAAACAAACACAAAACAATTAAGAAAATGTTATTAGGAACATACATATTGATAATTACCTTAAATGTGAATGGATTAAATTCTCCAACCAAAAGACACAGGCTCCCTGAATGGATGCATAAACAAGACACATATATATGCTGCCTACAAGAGACCCACTTCACCCCTCGGGACACATACAGACTGAAAGTGAGAGGATGGAAAAAGATATTCCATGCAAATGGAAATCAAAAGAAAGCTGGAGTAACAATACTCATAACAGAAAAAATAAACTTTCAAATAAAGAATGTTACAGGAGACAAGGAAGGACACTACATAATGATCAAGGGATCAATCCAAGAAGAAGATATAACAATTATAAATATATATGCACCCAATATAGGAGCACCTCAATACATAAGGCAACTGCTAACAGCTATTAAAGAGGAAATCGACAGTAACACAATAGTCGTGGGGGTTTTAACACCTCACTTACACCAATAGACAGGTCATCCAGATAGAAAATTAATAAGGAAACACAAGCTTTAAATGACACAATAAACCAGATATGTTTAATGTATATTTATAGGACAATCCATGCAAAAACAGCAGATTAAACTTTCTTCTCAAGTGCACACACAACATTCTCTTGGATAGATCACATCTTGAGTCACATATCAATCCATGGGAAATTTAGGAAAATGGAAATCATATGAAGCATCTTTTCCGACCACAATTTTATGAAATTAGAAATCAATCACAGGGAAAAAATGTAAAAAACACAAACACATGCAGGCTAAACAATGCATTACTAAATAACCAAGAGATCACTGAAGAAATCAAAGACGAAATGAAAAAATACCTAAAGGCAAATGACAATGGAAACATGAAGATTCAAAACCTATGGGATGCAGCAAAAGCTGTTCTAAGAGTGAAGTTTATAGAAATACAATCCTACCTCAAGAAACAAGAAAAATCTCAAATAAACAATCTAACCTTACACCTAAAGGAACTAGAGAAAGAAGAACAAACAAAACCCAAAGTTAGTAGAAGGAAAGAAATCATAAAGATCAGAGCAGAAATAAAATAAATAGAAACAAAGAAAGCAATAGCAAAGATCGATAAAACTAAAAGCTGGTTCTTTGAGAAGATAAACAAAATTGATAAGACTTTAGCCAGACTCATCAAGAAAAAGAGGAAGAGGACTTAAATCAATAAAATTAGAAATGAAAAAGGAGAAGTTACAATGGACACTGCAGAAATACAAAGCATCCTAAGAGACTACTACAAGCAACTCTATGTCAATAAAATGGACAACGTGGAAGAAATGGGCAAATTCTTAGAAAGATATAACCTTCCAAGACTGAACCAGGAAGAACTAGAAAATATGAACAGACCAATCACAAGTAACGAAGTTGAAACTATGATTAAAAATCTTCCAACAAACAACATTCCAGAACCAGATGGCTTCACAGGTGATTTCTATCAAATATATAGAGTAGAGATAACACCCATCCTTCTCAAACTCATCCAAAAATTTTCAGAGGAACGAACACTCCCAAACTCATTCTATGAAGCCACCATCACCTTGATACCAAAACCAGATAAAGATACTACAAAAAAAGAAAATTACAGACCAATACCACTGATGAATATAGATGCAAAAATCCTCAACAAAATACTAGCAAACAGAATCCAACAACACATTAAAAGGATCATACACCATGATCAAGTGAGATTTATCCTACGGATTCAAGGATTCTTTAATATATACAAATCAATCAATGTGACAATGTGATATACCATATTAACAAATTGAAGAATAAAACCATATGCTCATCTCAATAGATGCAAAAAAAAAAGAAAAAACTTTTGACAAAATTCAGCACCCATTTATGATAAAAACTCTCCAGAAATTGGGTACCGAGGGAAACTACCTCAACATAATAAAGGCCATATACAACAAACTACAGCAAACATCATTCTCAATGGTGAAAAACTGAAAGCATTTCCTCTAAGATCAGGAACAAGACAAGGATGTCCAATCTCATCACCTTTATTCAAAGTAGTTTTGGAAGTCCTAGCCACAGCAATCAGAGAAGAAAAAGAAATAAAAAGAATGCAAATTGGAAAAGAAGTAAAACTGTCACTGTTTGCAGATGGCATGATACTATACATAGATAAGCCTAAAGATGCCACCAGAAAACCACTAGACCTAATCAATGAATTTGGTAAATTTGCAGGATACAAAATTAATGCACAGAAATCTCTTGCATTCCTATACACTGACAACGAAATATCAGAAAGAGAAATTAAGGAAACAATCCCATTCACCACTGCAACAAAAAGAACAAAATACCTAGGAATAAACCTACCTAAGGAGGTAAAAACCTGTACTCAGAAAACTATAAGACACTGATAGAAAGAATTCAAAGATGGCACAAACAGTTGGAGAGATATAGCATGTTCTTGGATTGGAAGAATCAATATTGTCAAAATGACTATACTACCCAAAGCAGTCTACAGATTCAGTGCAATCCCTATCAAATTACCAATGGCATTTTTTACGGAACTAGACCAAAACCAAATCTTAAAATATGTATGGAGACACAAAAGACCCCAAATAGCCAAAGCAGTGTTGATGGAAAAAAACGGAGCTGGAGGAATCAGACTCCCTGACTTCAGACTCTACTACAAACCTACAGTAATCAAGACAATATGGTACTGGCACAAAAATGGAAACATAGATCAATGGAACAGGACAGAATGCCCAGAGATAAACCCACACCCCTATGGTCAACTAATCTATGACAAAGGAGGCAAGGATATACAATGGAGAAAAAAACAGTCTCTTCAATAAGTGGTGCTGGGAAAACTGGACAGCTACATGTAAAAGAATGAAATTAGAACACTCCCTGGCACCATACACAAAAATAAACTCAAAATGGATTAAAGACCTAAGTGTAAGACCAGACACTGTAAAACTCTTAGAGGAAAACATAGGAAGAACACTCTTTGACATAAATCACGGCAAGATCTTTTTTATCCCACCTCCTAGAATAATGGAAATAAAAATAAAAATAACCAAATGGAACCTAATGAAACTTAAAAGCTTTTGCACAGCAATGGAAACTATAAACAAGACGAAAAGACAGCCCTCAGAATGGGAGAATATATTTGCAAATGAACCAATGGACAAAGGAATTTCCAAAATATATAAACAGCTCATGCAGCTCAATATTTAAAAAAAAACAACCTAATCAAAAAATGGGCAGAAGACCTAAAAAGACATTTCTCCAAAGAAGACATACACATGGCCAAGAGGCACATGAAAAGCTGCTCAACATCACTAATTATTAGAGAAATGCAAATCAAAACTACAATGAGGCATCACCTCACACCAGTTAGAATGGGCATCATCAGAAAATCTACAAATAACAAATGCTGGAGAGAGTGTGGAGAAAAGAGAACCCTCTCGCACTGTTGGTACGAATGTAAATTGACACAGCCACTATGGAGAACAGTATGGAGGCTCCTTAAAATACAAAAAAATAGAATTTCCATATGACACTGCAATCCCTTTACTGGGCATATACCCAGAGAAAACCATAATTCAAAAAGACACATGCACCCCAATGTTCACTGCAGCACTATTTACTATAGCCAGGTCATGGAAGCAACCTAAATGACCATCGACAGATGAATGGATAAAGATGTGGTACATATATACAATGGAATATTACTCAGCCATAAAAAGGAACGAAATTGGGTCATTTGTTGAGACGTGGATGGATCTAGAGACTGTCATACAGAGTGAAGTAAGTCCGAAAGAGAAATACAAATATCGTATATTAACGCATATATGTGGAATATAGAAAAATGGTACAGATGAACTGGTTTGCTAGGCAGAAATAGAAACACAGGTGTAGAAAACAAACATATGGACACCAAGAGGGGAAGTGGGGAGGGGCTGGTGGTGGTGGTGGGATAAACTGGGAGACTGGGTTTGACATATATACACTAATATGTATAAAATGGATAACTAATAAGAACCTGCTGTATATAAAATAAAATTCAATAAAAAGAAAATAAATGGAAATGCTGGGGTTAAAAGGGTAAAGAATCTCTTTAATAAAAAAAATATTTCTTAGTTGAAAAAAAAGAAGAATAACTCCCACATTTTCAAATAAAAAAGCCCATTCTCAGTTGAAACACTTTCTTCACTTGGCTTCTGAGAAATAGCACTCAACTCAACTTGTTTTCCATTTGCTTAATGAACATTCTCAGTTTTCTTTGCTGGCTATTCTCTTACTTCTTTTAAAATATTGGATTGAATGCCATACAAAGCTGTCCTTGGAGGAGGTTTTTTCCCTCTCGACATGGACTCCTAACTGGATCTCATTCAGTCCTGTGGTTTTATAGCAACCCTATGCAAATAACTCCTCTGAATTTCAAATGTTTAGACTCAATTGCCTGCAACATCTCAATTTTCATTCATACGTTTATTTATTTATTCTCTCATACAGCAGACTTTTTTTTTAGCTGCTAATAATTGCCAATCACTGCTTTATGTGCTATCACAGTGAGTAAGACAGAGTCCTTGCATCTGTGGAGTTTCCGTTTCAGGGAGATAACAGAGGTCTCAAATATGTTCCACACCAGAACCCTTGATTCCCCAAATACACACCCCTCCACACACACATGCATGTATGCATGCACACACGTGCACAAACACAAACTTACATCACGCCCAGTCTGCTATTTCAAGTGACAGCTCCACAATTGACCCATTGCTTGGACCAAAAACATTGCAGTCACTCTCAACTTCTCCTTTTCTTATACTCTAAATTCTATCTGCTTAACACTTAAAATCTATTCTGAATCTCAGCACTTCTCTTATCATTCATCTTTGCCACTCTGGACCAAGCCACCACCATCGACGACTTAGAATTTTGAAATAACCTCTTTATTGTTCTCCTTGCTTCCAGTGACATTTGTTACAATTTATTCTCCACATAACGACCATAATTATCTTATTAAACATGAGCCAGATCCATTCACTAAATTTCTCCAGTAGTTTTCCCTAAAACCTAGAATAAAAGACTATACCCTTCCCATGCTTAGAGCACCCAGTTTGATAGAGCCGTGAGCTCCATAACCTCTCTTACTTCTCAGGCCTTTTATCACTTCTCTCCTACTGTTCCTCTTTTCTCACTTCCCACACTCTCCTCCTGCAGTTCCTTGAATGTATCAAACATACTCTCACCCTGCAGCCAATACAGCTGTCCCTTCTTGGCCTAATATGCTCACCCCCCAAATATGTGCATAGCTCATGACTTCTCATAATTCAGTCACTGCAGATGATACCTCTGCAGAGAGGCTGTCTCTTATTACCTGGCCTAAATCAGCTTCTCACTCTCCCATCCTCATTCTGTCTATTCCCAGATCCTGTTTAACCTTTGTTTCTACTAAACTACAATAAACATTATATGCCTATATTTTTTTGTATTGGTTTTCCAACAATCCACTAGCATATTGCTGCCATATAAAAGAAACTGTTTTTTCCCAAGCCCTGAGAAAGTATAGGTCAAGTAATGAGTATCACCTAAGATCTGATGAAAGAATAAATTAATTAATTCAAGCAATCTTAATAATCTCTGCCTCACAGAGAGGCCTTACTTTACATAAGGGCCGTCTGACATGAAATAAAACCCCAAGCTTGACAATGGAAGAACATGCATAAACAACTTCAAAATGTCTTTAGACACTTTCTTTCTTGTCTTAAATGATAGAGAGAGGGGCAGTTTTGTGGTGTGATAGCTCTTTCAGATTACATCGTGATTTCAAATTTTGTGACCTGAAGAAGTTACTTAACTTCTCTCTACCTTAATTTCTCCAAAGTTTTACTTACCTCACAGGGCCTTTGTGCGAATTACATGACATGATACACATAAAATGCTTAGAACAGTGCCTGGTACATTGTAAATGTGTACTACATTTCTTCCTTTTATTCTTTCATTTTTGACACTTATTCCTTATGTTATTTAGCAACTGATAGACCAGAATTTACTATATCTTCCTGCCCCCTCCACTGTGATCTTGAGTGACACTTATTAGATGAGGCAGAATGTTTTGATGGTAGATAACATCACCGACTCAAATGCCATGTGATTGTTTTATGTGGCAATAATGTGTGGGCACTGCTCTAATCCCATGGATGATGGGCCCAGTAGGTGTGGCTTTAATCCCGAACAGTCCACAATCCTCTTGGTCCCAGTGGAAATGAGACAGTGCTAAGAGTTAGGTTTGCTGTTAAGTGCTCAGAGAATCCCTGGTGAATCAGATTAGATTAGTCACAGCTTTTTTCTCCCTCCACATATACAACAGATGCAGAGAGACTCACCTTATGAGATTTTTAGCTTTATTCTCTTACTAGACTCTTTCTATTCTCTTCGTCATTTTTCCCCCTCACCTTTTAGCTTTGGAGGCCTGAAATTGCCAATTCAGCTGCTTTGGAGCAGGTGGATTAGTGGTGGTTTTATGAACATGTGGATAATGGGGTTTTTATTGGGGGGATGTTTAGATTTGTCTAAAACAGGGATTGCTGATGCTTTTACTACAGCTGCCCCTCTTCTCAGTTTAACTTCAGACACCTCAGGAAGATGCCAGTAGGGAATAACAACAAATTAATCTATTCTTTTGATCTCAAACAGCAAGGTTGTGTAACACACTAACTGAACTCCACCCTCTCCCATCCCACAAAAAAAAAAAAAAAAAAAAAGACAACTGATAAAATCAGATGAGGATTTGAATCACATAAGAGATGGAATTTTGAGTCAAAATTTCCACAACCTTGTAATATGGTTTGGAATTAAGCCATCATTTATTTGTATTGCTAATATAGCAATAACAGTGATGGTAACAGTACAAAATAAAGAGAATACAGGGAGCAAATAGAGACTTCAAATACTAAGTTGATGCCAAACTCAGAACTGGGGGAGGCTGTGTTGAATATTCCTAATCACCTTCTTCCACCTACCATGGGGAGAAAGGTCACCAAAAAGAGTACAATTTACTTTTCATTCCATGCCTTTCCCACCTGAAGGCCAGAGAACAGAGACAGATCCAGGAAGGACCACTTTGGAGAAAGTGACAGAGATTTTTAGGGCCTAATTTACACCCCAGAAGATGTCAAGATCCCAAACTGTTTTCTCCTCAAAAATAGGGAGCTAGGGGCTTCCCTGGTGGTGCAGTGGTTGAGAATCTGCCTGGCAATGCAGGGGACACGGGTTCGAGCCCTGGTCTGGGAAAATCCCACATGCCGCGGAGCAACTGGGCCCCTGAGCCACACCTACTGAGCCTGCACGTCTGGAGCCTGTGCTCCCCAACAAGGGAGGCCGTGACAGTGAGAGGCCCGCGCACCGCGATGAAGAGTGGTCCCCACTCGCCACAACTAGAGAAAGCCCTCGCACAGAAACGAAGACCCAACACAGCCAAAAATAAATAAATTAATTAATTAATTAAATTAAAAAAAAATAGGGAGCTAAAACCTCACTATGACATACTGAAATGAATTATCCTAGCTAGGTTTGGTTCTCCAGACCAAGAGCTTCTCATGGAACAAGAGTATGTCTTTTATTTCTGTGCCTTTAATACCTAAGTGTCACCAATAAAGGTTGAGTGAATTAATTAATTAATGTTCTGGTCTTGGCCCTGGCTCTCCCTCCTCTGTGACCTTGAAATCTGTTCACTCTTTCCCAAGTCCACCACCATGATGGACCACCATCATCTCTCACCTGGATTACACCCCTAGCTTTATTACTGGGAGCTAACCCTTCAGTTTTGGCCCCATACTCTTGCCTGAATCCCTGTTCCTTTTTCTGCACTGCAAAGAAAATTACATTCTATAAAATGAAAATCTTATCAGGGCAGTTCTCCACTCAGAACTGTCCAATGGCTTTTTATCTCTCTTGATTTTAAAGTCCAGGTTTTAGTTTGTGCATTTGGCTTGTAATACCCAACATAATGCAGCCCTAAACGATTTAGCATTGATTTAATGCTAAATCGATGGCATTATTTCCTCCAACCATCATGTTTGTGTTATGTGATCCAGCCATACCTCGATGCACAGACTTTAAGACACAGATTTTTCTTTCATATTTTAACATCCCTGATATGATGAATCTGTCAGTGATACAATTGCCGTGTTCTTTCTTTTCATATTGGTACACAAAATTATGATTCATTTTATATTTAATATCAACCTAGACTTAATAGACAAGAGAGTATTTTATTTTTTTATTTTTATTTTACAATTTCTCAAATTCCTTTATTTATTTATTTTTAACATCTTTATTGGAGTATAATTGCTTTAGAATGATGTGTTAGTTTCTGCTGTATAACAAAGTGAATCAACTATATGTATACATATATCCCCTCCCTCTTGCGTGTCCCTCCCACCCTCCCTATCCCACCCCTCTAGGTGGTCACAAAGCACCGAGCTGATCTTCCTGGGCTATGCGGCTGCTTCCCACTAGCTATCTATTTTGCATTTGGAAGTGTATATATGTCCATGCCACTCTCTCACTTCGTCAAGAGAGTATTTTAATCTTTGACTTTAATTTCTGGCCCTTGATATATATATAAGCAAACTCCCAAAATATCTACCTGGTTAACATTTTTGTGGAGGAATGTCCCTTAGTTTTTATTGTACCAGCTTCATAGAATATATCTCTCTCTTAATACTATGTTTCTCCTCAAATGTCTATATAAGACAAAAAAATATATTTATGCCCCCAAAGTTCGATGATATATTTTTTTAACAAAATAACTTGCAGGGAAATTCTTTAGTTACAATCCAAATACAACTGCTAGAATGCCAGAGTCACTTTCATACAAACTGAAAATTGTTCCAAGTGTCACAAAGAGTGTGTGCTTCTGGGAGACCGTTGCCAGCGAATGATGTGCTCAGTGTTTCCTCAGTGTGAACCATTTGATGGCATCAAATGCCAGTCCTGAATCTGTTTCCACAGTGACTTTCCCATATAACCCTTATTCTTGCATAAATTTTGTGATAGCCTTAAAGAATATCATGGAGAAGTAAGGAGATTGAGGAAGATGATTAAAAACAAGATGTTACAGCATATACAAAACATGTTAATAAACATGTTGAAGCCATGCTAATTGGTGACGAGAAAACTTTCAGCATTTTACACTGTAAAATGATCATTTTGATAGGTACAGAGTAAAGGGACA
This sequence comes from Balaenoptera borealis, assembly GCF_965194805.1. Lineage (NCBI taxonomy): Eukaryota > Metazoa > Chordata > Mammalia > Artiodactyla > Balaenopteridae > Balaenoptera > Balaenoptera borealis. The sequence continues at coordinate 28,076,554 of NC_138877.1, forward strand.
AAGTAGGTAATTAAATAGTTAATCCCACTAGGGTATTGTAAGTAAGGAAGAAAGTTCAGGAGACCCCTGTAAGTTAATGATCACTCAAGAAAGCAGGTTTGCTTAACCACAAAGCCAAGCAGGCTAGCCAAGCAACAAAACCATGCAGCAGAAGCATGAGACATAGCCCAGAATAATAAAACAATGGTGGCATGAGACCCACATCCTGCCCAGTGAGCTCAGCAAGTTATTGATGCCTAGGACATGCTCCTCTGCACACAGTAAAAACAAAAATATAAGGAAAAGGTGAAATTATACTAAAACCTGAGATGATTTAACATTTTCAGCATATGGTACTGCCTTTTTGCTCATTTCCATTGCACCATGACTAGTCCAGGCTTGACCATATAGCGACAAGAAAACTCCCCCCTCGACATGGAGGAGGAACAGATGATGGAAGCATGATGTCTACTCAACAATGAGGAAGGTGGTCTTTTCCCCCTCCCCACTTTTCCTTTGCTTATAAAACTGTAGCCCACTATGTTCTCAGGGTGTAGCATCCTCTCGCCCGCCTGCTTTTTTTTTTTTTTTTAACATCTTTATTGGAGTATAATTGCTTTACAATGGTGTGTTAGTTTCTGCTTTACAACAAAGTGAATCAGTTATACATATACATATGTTCCCATATCTCTCCCCTCTTGCATCTCCCTCCCTCCCGCCCTCCCTATCCCACACCTCAAGGTGGTCACAAAGCCCTGCTTGTAAGCCTCACAAGTGTCCTATCCTAATACTTCTTAGCTATCACTTTGCCTCTCACTGAATTCTTTCTGTGCTGAGACATAAAGAACTGGAGCTCCTCAGAGAGCCCTGAAACTCCACCTAGTGGTTAAAATTTGACCACTGACATAGTCGTATCACTGTGTCCTATATTTTAAGAAATTGCTTGAGGATTTGGGGTGGAGATGTGCAGTAGATTCTTCAGTATCCTGTTGAAGTAGTATAGCCTATACATCTACCATCATGTGTGGACACAGACAAGTGACTTGCTTTGACCAATGGGACAGTGATAGATGCATGGCAAGCAGAGGCCTGAAAGATGCTTGTGTATTAAATATATATTTTTTTCAATTTCTGTATATTATGATATTTTGGCATCTTAAACTCCCTTCTGGCTAGGGAGAGACTGCCCCTTCGTGGGTTAGCCAATTCTTAGAGATAGGAAAGGGCTCAGCCTGAAGCCTCCTTTGATATGCAAAAGAGCCTACCTCCTTTCTCTGGCCCTTACACCTTTGGAGAGATAGTCCTCTGCCTTAAACATCCCAGAACTAGGTACCCCCAACTAGGGATCACACCTATAGTTTTGAGCCAGTCAGAATATTCAGATTAGCCAATTCTCAACTGTTTACCCTTCCCTAGCTTCAGTTTCCCTCTGTTTCCTTCTTTCTGCCTCCTGACCACACTTGGGTGTCTCCCTGTGGCCCAAATGGCATGCTGTGTGCCTCCTGTATCTAGGACCTGTGATATAATAAATTTTTGTTTTCTTGAGCCTCTATTCTGTCCCCTTTTGTGGCCATACCTTACTGACCATCATATAACAGAACACAGAAGAGCTTGTATGGTTGGTCTTGGTCTTTTGGGCCATACTGTCTTTCTTCATGAAAAGGTCTAAGAGAGCTGGTGGTCTCAGAACCATGAGAGACATGGAGCAAGCTGGGTTCACCCCACAGCCTGAACCAACCCCTGTTCATCTCAGCCCAGGTTAACCAAACCCCCATCTATACACAAATGTGTGTGAGCAAGAAATAAATGCTTATTTTTTTAAGTGAAGGAATATGGGGATATAGTGTTATGCAGACATGTTGTGGAAAGCAGTTCATTACTACCATGCAAAACATCATTGATAATGGAAAAGAGGCTGTTGGTTAGAGATATTGTTCAGTGCATCTGATTTTTGGAAAGAATTGTTGATGTTAAGAAGAAGATAGACCAAACTATGTCATATGCTTGCTCTCAGCTTGAGTGACTTATCCTCTTACATAGCACCCTGTCTTTTCTTATATTATAGCACATATCAGATGTTAATCTAGTTGTTTATCTAAACTGCTCACTAGAATCTCACATATGTGGAGGATAGGATCAATTTGTATTCCAGTGATTTCTGAGAGACAGCAGTGAGTAGCAGCTGGAAGCAAGACCTTAGTTGCCTGACCGGGGATGGAACCCTGGTCACAGTGGTGAGAGTACCAAGTCCTAACCACTAGGCCACAAGGGCAGTGGCTAGATTCTGGACCCCAGTCCTTGTCTGCCTTGAAAAAAGAATTCTGAGAAAGAGATGGAAGGTAGAGAGGAAAGTAAGGCGTTTATTACAAAAGTAGATTACATGCCGACAAACACACGGGTGAGCTCAGAGAAAAAGTCGTGCCTTTGGGAAGTTTAAATCATTTATAAAGGGGTAGTCTTCCCAGTTTTGTTTTCCTCTGGCCAATCATCTTGCTTGTTCTTTGACTCAATTACCTCCCTTTTTTACCCTCCAAGGAGCCTTTCTGCACATGTGCAGTCAAGGTCTCCTTGAACCCAAGGATGAGAAATATGTGACCTCTTGATCTTTTGCTCAAGCAAGGCTTAGCTCCTCTCTGCCCCTACCATTACTGTTATCTTAGAGTGTCCACCGGAGATGAAGTCCAGCTATTTACCCTGTTCCTGCTGTTATTTCTACCTGGAATTATAAGCAGGAGGCTGGTTGTAAATATCTAGCCTGGAGCCCATCTATCTCCTGCCTCACCAGCACTCAGCATGATGCCTGGTACATAAAGACTCTTACAAATTATTTGCTGAATTAAATTGTCTCATCTCAACTCTGTCTCTAGATAGTATTTGACTTTGAACAAGCTACTTTATTTTTATGCTTTCAGAATCTTTTTTTTTTGTAAATGGGAGGATAGGTCTAAATAATCTCTAAAATTCTATTTCTATAACATATTTTCATGTGCTAAATTTTTAAAAAATCATTTATTTAAATGTCAAGTTTATATAAATGTTTGTAAACTTTCATCAGAAGAGATAAAACATAAAATAGGATTCCCATAAATAAGATTAGTATCTGTTATATTTGGTTGTATTTTATTCCTTTAACCACATCCTTTTATTATATTCATTTTTATGAATAAACCTGAATTTTATATCATTAAGATCTCATTCTACACATATTTTTGTATCTTAACTTTTTACTTAAGGTTACATCATGTTCTAATATTTAAGCAGAATGCTTAGTTCATTGAATTTCAATTAAAAAATAATTATAGCTTTTAAATTTATGGATTTTCCCACAAATTGTAGCTTTGGCTGCACCTCATTAGTCTTGGACATAATCTTTTCTATTTAAATTTTTTATAAATTTGTTCATCTGTTCATTTAGTAATTTAACAGGCTAAGCACTCAGACTAGCTAGTGTCCTCAGCACTGTTTCAAGCACTGGAATTCCAGCCATGCACCAGAGAGATAAGGGCCCTGTCTTAAAAATAACACAATTTCTAGTATCTGTACACTTGGTAATGAACTATAGGTTGAAAAACAACGATAACAACAGCAGCAAAAAACAGGCCTCACCTGCCTGCATGTAAGCTATCATTTCACTCTTCTTTTAAATTCTCAAACAAAATTTACTTGAGCTCCCTTCTACTGGTTTGAATAACTATGTCTCTGTGTATTAAAGAGATTGTCTTAGGTCCCTATCATACAGGTTCTAAAGAACAGGTATTAAATTATTTTCCAGGGACCTCCACATGAAGGCATTTACTGCTGTGGCCAGTTGCCTCTCAAAGCAATTTACGTTATCAAACCAGAACACTTAACATTGGAGTTTAAGAAAATGGTCACTTAATGGTGTTTTGTCCAAGAGCAACAGAGAGATACTTTCCTTTCTTTACATCTGTGTAACTGGACAACTCCTCAAATTGCTTTCACAAAAGTAAATTTGTCTCAATTTGAAGAATAACTGCCTACAACTTTAAAATGGCAGTTTTCTTCAAGCTTTTCTTATTATTAAAAGAAAAAATAAATCTTAAAGAGACAGAAGCTAGGCAAGGCTCTAAGTTGTGATAGTTTAGATTTCTTTTTTGAATCATAGTTACTCTGGAATCTAGGTTTTTGATTTTTTTTTAATTGTGTGTTTTCTTTGTTTCATTATTAAAATATATTTCACTGTGGAAAGTAGAGGTCTGGTATATGGATAATTATTGTGTTCTACAGATGCTTGGAAATTTTTAGGTTGAGTAAAATGATAAATATCCTGCTGTGAATTCATGTATGAGGTAGAAACTATGCCCTGGAAAGCAAGATTATCAATTTCCCAGGCCCCCTTGCAGCCAGAAGTGGTCACGTGACCCTTTTATCTGCTAAGAGGTGTGTGATAAAGCCTTTACTTTGACAACTATAGCTGTTGTAGCCTTTATTCTTTGCCATTCTCAGTCTGGAACTGGAATATGACTAAAAGCACAGCCGCCATCTTGTGACCGTTAATAAGAGAGGCAAAAAGCTAAGAATATGGGGAAGAAAGAAAAACTGTGTTCCTTAAAGTCATAATTGAGTTACCAGACTAGCATTAAACTGACAACTTCTAGACTTCCTTTATGTAAGGAAAAATAAATTTGTATTATTGGTTCAAGAAGGGGGACCCCTTCCTGGGCCCTAGAGTGGGCTCTTGTCTAACACTTGGAAAATGAATTATCCAAGGAGACACACTTGCTGACAATGCAAGAGACTTTATTGGAAAGGGGCACCCAGGGGGAGAGCAGCAGGGTAAGGGAACCCAGGAGAACTTCTCTGCCATGTGGCTCACAGTCTCAGGTTCTATGGTAATGGGGTTAATTTCTGGATTTTCTCTGGCCATTCTTTTTTTTTTTTAATAAATTTATTTATTTATTTATTTTTGGCTGTGTTGTGTCTTCATTGCTGTTCGTGGGCTTTCTCTAGTTGCAGCAAGAGGGGGTTACTCTTCATTACGGTGAGCAGGCTTCTCATTGTGGTGGCTTCGCTTGTTGTGGAGCATGGACTCTAGGTGCGTGGGCTTCATTAGCTGTGGCACCCGGGCTCAGTAGTTGTGGCTCACGGGCTCTAGACTGCAGGTTCAGTAGTTTTGGCACACAGGCTTAGTTGCTCCATGGTATGTGGGATCTTCCCAGACCAGGGCTCGAACCTGTGTCCCCTGCATTGGCAGGCAGATTCTTAACCACTGCGCTACCAGGGAAGCCCTGGCCAGTCATTCTGACTTGGGGTCCTTCCTGGTGGCACGTGCATCACTCAGCCAAGAGGGATTCCAGTGAGGATTCTGGGAGGTTGGTAGGACATATGGACTGGTGTCTCCTCTTTCCTTTTGACCTTTCCCAAATTCTTTCAGTTGGTGGTAGCTTGTTCCTTACCGAGGAACAAGTTGGTGGTAGTTCCAAGTTCCTTACCAGATCTCCTGCTATAAGATAACTCATGCAAGTGATTACTATGGTGCCTGGTCAGAGTGGGCAGTTTTGGTCTGTGGTTTCCCTAACATTATCACTTTTTTTTAAGCAGCACAATTAATAATATTGTTCAAATACTCTCTAAGCACACAAGTTTTGTATATTTGATCTTGCAGTGACTGAGAGATTCTGTAAATACCTCTTCATAATTTTAATCATATTTTTATCTCTATATTTTGATGCCACGATGTTCAGAACATGTTTATCATTTTTATAGCTAGATTGTCGAGTGTACCTTATAGCAATATAAAATGACCCTCTTCACTTATTAGTTAATTTTACCTTAAAATGACGTTATCTGAAAAAAGAAAAAAAGAAAAAAATTATGTTATCTGAATCATTTATTGACTTATCAAAAAATATGGATTAGGTGCTATTATAATCAAGGTTTACCTTATTATGTATTCTTTGCAGAACTACCAGAATGAAATTTTAAAAACACATTTTATGTCAATTTACTGTTTAATTAGAATTGTCAATGTTTTCCCATCATACATAGAATAAAAGCCAAACTCCTGACAATTGCCTTTTTGTACCTTTGTAATCTAGTCCTTGCTAAACCATGTAACTTTATCCTCTACCACTCTCCCCAAACCTACTGTCCTCTTTTAATTTTTCATTGGTAATGCCATCTTTCCTGATGACTGAATGTCATCATCAGTGATTTTTTTGCACTTGTTGGTCCCCTTGAATGGGCTGTTCTTCCCCTGATTCCTTCCATCTCTACCTCCATATCTTATCCTGCAAGTTCATATCAGTTATTTTGCTGGCAAAAATCCAACTCAAGTGACGTAAATTTGTTGCATCATATAATTCAAGAAGTCGAGAGGTAGATCATCCTTCAGGTCTGATTTAATCCAGCCACTCATTATTCTGAGGTGCTCTAAGATTTAATAGCCTCTATATATCTTAAGCTGGTAGTGAAATAGCTGAAATAGTAACAGTTCTCAGTTCTGTACATGTCAAAGAGTAAAAGATAAATGAACTTTTTATATAATCTCTTCTTAATGATCCAGGAAGAATTCTGCTAAAAACTCTCTAGCATTTTATTGCCCTCCTGATGTACTCACTGGGATGGGATTACCTTAGACCAACTAGACACTTTCTAGGAGGTGGTGTGGCTCAACACTTGTGTGAGGAAGGGGGAAACATGAACAAAACTGGGATTTTGTGAAGAAGGATAGGAACAGAGTGGATCCTGGATAAGCCAAGTACGATTTTACCACTAATTGTCAGGGAGGAAGAAATTTTCTTCTACCCTTCTAGATTCTTCTTGCTGGCCTAAGAACTAAGTTGACATGAGACAGATTAACAGAAGAAAAATTTTTAAAAAGTTTAATTACATGTGTACATGGAAGAGACACAGAAAAACTGAATAATTCACAAAAATGGCTGAAACCTTCATGTTAAACAGTGTCTTCACCTAAAGAGAAAAGAGGATGTTGGAGATAGGAGTTTGGGAATTCAAAGGGGAGGAAAGATATTGGCATGGATATGGAAAAGCAAATGTTTGGTAAATATATGTTTCCTGGACCAGGCAGAGACAGTAAGACACAGAGAAGAATTTTAACATATAGACTTTGCTAGGTTTCTCTCTCTGTCAACCACACCTAGTCCATACTATAGTTATAAATGGTAGAAATCTACAAAGAATATAAATGAATTGAATATTCACTTTAACATTTACTTAGGGAATTCCCGGGTGGTTCAGTGTTTAGGACTCGGCATTTTCACTGTTGTGGCCCGGGTTCAATCCCTGGTTAAGGAACCTAGATAAGTCTCATGGTGTGGCAAAAAAACAATTAAAATTTACTTTAATGTCTTTGAGTTTAACAGTGTATTTGAATTTTTAATTAAAAAATGTTGGAAAAATAATTTGGGGAGGTTGATCCAGTAGCAAGTGCAGGTGGTGGTAGTGACGGATACAGACACCCTTGAACTGGAGGCCAAGTATCCTAGCCCTTTGTTCCATTTTGGTCCTTGGGTGAGTCATCTCGGTTCTGTGTGTCTCAGTTTCTACATCTGCATTTAATAGTGGATTCTCAATAAATATCAGTTGAATTAATGCTTGACATATTCATCTAAAAATTGAAAGAAATGGATTAGGTGATCTCTGGTCTCTTCTATGTTTTCAATCATATGACAAATATTCACTGAGTGTCTATCAGATAACATAAAACTACCATGATTGAAAATATCTTAGCAATTTATGTATGGTGTATAATGATGTAAATTTGTTCAGTAGTGCATACTTTTAATTGATGAACCAGAGTTTATATTTACAAATGAGTGATAGCTCTCAGAAGTAGACTTCTGGAAAAGGCACAGAAGTATAAGTCAGCTTGGTAAGAAAGTCAGTGTCAAATACAACAACAGAGTTACACTATTCTTTTCAATGCTTTTCCCCAAATTGAAAATGTGTAAATATACATATACGTATGTTTCCTAAAGTTTAGAGTTTGGGTCTAATAGTAGCTACTTCGAAAGACTCCGTTCCATTGGATGTAACACATTTTTGTTCTGAACTGTAGCATCCTTATTACTAGTTTAAATAGAAGTTGTTAAAATACCCTTCATAATTTATCTGGTTCGAGGGGCAACAAAATAGCGGTGGATAATGAATAAATGTCAAATTCTTCTTTGTTAGCTGCTGGGTCCTTACCTACTGAGTTTCAAGCTGTGTAGAAGAAAAAGAGACAATTGTGACATGATACCCACAAGTACTTATTACACTATCCTTGGTATTGAACTAATGATAAACAAAAAAATTCCATTTTTATCAGGCACCAAGGGTACACAATAAAATATTCATTTACCTTACACTGCATACGAAGCTGTTTCTTTCAACACTTTGTTTCTTGTATAGAATTGAAGTAATGTGGTTCCCAGTACATTAAGCACCGAAGTAATTATTATCCTCCTTGTATACAGCCATCTGAGTTAAATACCATTAAATTAAATGTTTTCATAAATATGGCATGTCTTTATAGAACTATTATCTACATTTTCTCAAAATACTGTGCTCAATTGGTCCATAGGAATTAGTGTTTTGTTCTCACAGTTATGTGGATAACCTAAGGCTTCAACCAGAAGGAAGAAAGTTTTATGGCCCCAAATTGATTGGAACACACAGGATTTCTTTGGGGCTACCATCTTGAACCATGCCTCCCATACCCCTGTCACTTTTCTTTCGCAACTTCTTTTTATAGTTACTTTTATGAAGCCCTTTCAGCCATGATCCTGGACTCTTTAAAACATCTTTGTGCAATTAGCATTTTCTCTGACATACAGGCACTTAGCAAGATTGCCAATGCTCAGGAAACCAATTGCCAACGGTTTCTAAATTTGTCTGCACATTACAATCCTCCGGGAATCTTTTAAAGTGTTCCAAATCTTAGGACACTCCTCAAACCAATTAAACCACAATCTCTGTGGATGGACCCAAATCATTAGTATTTTTTGAAGCTCTCCAGGTGATTCCAAAATGTAGACAAGTTTGGGAACAACCAGGCCAGCAGTTATGATTCAAATTTCTTTTTAAAAAATGCTATGTATGTGTCTTTCGATAGACACTTAGGTTGTTTCCATACCTGACCAACGAATGAAGAAAATTATTTATCATATATAATGGAATATTGTATAGCCTTAAAAAGGAAGGAAATGCTGACATTTGCCACTACATAGATGAGACTGCAGGACATTATTCTAAGTGAAATAAGCCAGATAGAGAAAGACAGATACTTCATGGTATCACATATATGTGGAAACTTTAAAAAAAAAAGAGTCAAACTTACAGAAACAGAAACGTATAAAAGTGGTTTCCAGGGGGCTGGAGAATGGGAGAAACAAGAGAGGTTGGTAAAAGGTATAAACTTTCAGTTATAAGATGAATAAGGTCTGAAGAGATAACATGATGACTATCATTGATAACACCATTGTATAACTGAACTTTGTTAATAGAGTAGAACTTAAATGTTCTCGCCAAAAAAAAAAAAAAAAAAAAAAACAAACGGTTAAGATATGTGAGGTGAATGGATGATGTGTCAATTAACTTGATGGGGGAATCCTTTCACATTGTATAAGTACATCAAATTATCACATTGTACACTTTAAATGTATTATGATTTTATCTGTCAATTATCCTCAACAAAACTGGAAGAGAGAAAGAAAAAAAGAAGGAAAGAAAGAAAGAAAGAAAGAAAAAAAGAAAGAAAGAACGAAAGAAAAAGAAAGAAGGAAAGAAAAGAAGGAAGAAAGAGAAGGAAGGAAAGAAGGAAAGGAAAGAAAGAAATGTTATGTTATAGAGGTCAAATGTCACAAAGTTGAATTTTTCAGCTTTTAGGAGGAAAAATTTAGAGATAATATAACTTTAACTCAAATCAATTATTTTCTTATTAGATCAAAGGTCAAATTTAAGTACTTTTGAAGACACTGTCTTCCATGAAGTTTTAATTGTTTAGCAATAGCCACCAAACTATACATGTAGCCATTTTGGCATTAATTCTGAAAGTAACAAGCTATAAAAAATGAATAATGGCTTAGTGGGTATTTAGTAAAGATCATATTGGGAACGTTTAATATGTGTGTATATATAGTCACACTCAAGCTTATCCAAAAATGAGGGAAATTGATCATAAGAATTTATATAGTAGGTAAATTTTAATAAAAGCAAAGATGGAAAGGAATCATGAAATTTTGTTTTGTTTTGTTACATGAATCCATGACTTAGTAAGATAGTAGTCAAATTACAGACAAAGAGATGTATCATGTTGTACAGGGCTTTTGGGTTTTAGAAAGAGCTACATTGTTTTTTAGAATTCACTCAGATTTCCCCTGTATGATTAAGTTACTATGCAGAGCAAAGTCTATTGGAAAATATATTATGTGGTTTATAGTCAATAGATTTTCTAATTATATTTATGGTATTGGACACATTTCTAGTTAATTTGATTCAGGGTCAAACCTGAGATAGTAGGTTAAGCACATTATAACCTCATCTATTGGTGTCACGACTGCTAAGAGTCTGTTGCAGTTGTCATTTTTACCATCACATTTTCCCTTTTCCTGGTTTAGTATATTCTGGTAACATTGTCTCATCAAAAAAAGTCACTTAGTGGGTATAATCTACCAATGAAAAATGTACATTTTATAGTTACTGTTTTGAATATTATCAAAGAGAAGCATCCAGAATATGTTTAGTGCCATGACATTGAAAACACCTTTAATGTCTATATTCTAAATGAATTTAGGAATTCTGAAAGTTTTTAAATGAATAGAAGTGTACATGGATAAACAAGATGATAAAAGCATTGTGCTATCAGAATATAGTGAAATACTCATCAATTTTTAATATAGGCATTTGTCTATATCATAGGTTCAAAGGAAACACTGGGCATGTGAAAGCTTTATGTATTCACCTGAGGAAAAAGAAAATAAAAAATTATACCTAGATTGAATATTCTTGAATTGAATCGAGTTTAGATTAGGTAACTTTGTAAACTTCTCTGTTAATGTTAGCTTTATCTTGACACACGTTCTCAAAAAGTACTTTTATTTTGGCTTGATGATTCACAGAATTATAGAAATCGGGTCTTTGAAAGGTGTCAATGGTGTTACCGAGGAGTAAAATATAGAGTTTATACATTTTGGTTGTCCTAAAACAGATCAGATGTTTTAGAACTTTCAGAAGCACTAATTGAAGGCATACACATTAATTTAAAGGATTAGGTTAAAATTTTGATACTTTGCTTCTCTCCTCTAAGGATAAGCAAAAAAGAATAATAGGAGGTTCCGTTACCTCTCACTTGAAAAAGAAAATATAAACATGGTTGTATTAACAGTTAAGAACCTGGCCTATACATGTGTTTTGTTTTGCAGATTTAAAATATTTTAAAATTATCTGCCGACATTTTAAAAATTAAGAAGTTTTAGCAACATTTTAAAACATATTTAAATTTAAAAATTGGGAGATTTTCCCAGAAATATTCTGATTTATATTTAAAATATTCTGTTTTATCCTGAAAAATCCACTGATCCGCTATCCCTGGCTCTTAAACCCCAAAAGGCAGTATTGGGTCAGAGCTGACTAGCTGCTGCCCCCTATAGGTAAGCTTGTTTGTTACAGTGTCCTCACCTCACTCACAGATGACCGTCTAGCTCCTAAAGACACTCCAGGATTTAGTCCCCAGAATTTATATTTAAAAGTGGTAGATAAAGTATGGGTCAAAACTGGTGGTGACTTCAGACACCCAGGATTCTAAATTACACCACACCTCTTTTTTTGACACTTGCTACAGAGTTGGCATCTGGCCATTGACATGAAGGTAGGAACAAATACTTCAGATGGTAGACAGAAAATATCTGTAAACCCCTAAGTCTGGTGCCTCCAGTGCTGCTTTTGTTTGATTGGATTTATAGTTTTTCAGGACTTGAAAGCTATCACACAAGATGATTACTATTCCCAAACACATGGTTCTGCCCAAGCTTGTGATATAACTGCCCCTCCCTTCTCCTAGTTAGCTAGCAAGGAGGAAAGCTTGGCAAAACCAGCTATTGGCTGGATGAATATTGTCAGGGAAATTCTAGAATTGACTGCTGTATCAAAAGTCACAATGGAATCTATACTTGACCTCCCCTTGGCCTAACTCTGATTTCAGATGCTACTGTGATGGACACACCACATGAGTTCAGCCACACCTTGTATAGATGGCATCTTACCTCAAGTAGTGATTTGGTTCACTTTCTTCCCCCACAAATTCTTTAATTCTGGTCCCCCTGGCCCTTGCAAAAGTACAGCTGGAAAGGGGAGTTAATGGCATTGAAGATAACCTCAATGTGGAGCAGTGGACAAATACTCTAATCTCCTGTCCTTTAGGAGACAAGAAGACAAAGGATGGATTAGATTTTCTTTCCTTTTTCTAGTACTATAGTTTGAAAGTTCTATAAAACAGTGAAAAACACATACAAAAGGAAAGATTACAGTCAGGTAGGTGGCAAGGGCATTTTAATCCCCTGAAAATTAGTAGCATGCTATATATTACCAGGAAGAATGGTGCCAAGAGATAAAGTTGATGGGTATTATTTCCTTATTCAGTTTAGTGCACAGCAGGCAAAGTGGTATCTTTTTTTTATTCTCTCTCTCTCTTTTTTTAATGGAGATAGAAATAGAAAACCACAGGCAGGAGAGAGACAAACATATGGAAGGAGAGACCAAAAGAAAGGATATGGCAAAGAGTGAAGAGATGCAAACTGTACTTGACAATTACATCTGGAGTGACATAGAAACATGTATAATAATTTAATCAAAAATAACTGCCTGATTAGCTCAACATTCTAGAACTTCAATAGCATTTATTTGGAAGTAGAATTTCTCTACATTTTTTTGCCCTTTAAGCGGGAATGTGATGCTGTTTCACTTTTTTTATACAGGATATACCTTCAGCTCCAACAGCATGCCTGGCAGGTTACAGTATTTCTTCAATAAATATATGCTAAATAATGAATGATTGATGTTTAGAGACCAGAGTGAGATGCTCTGTTAATTGGTTAGTTCTTCAGTGTTTGGCTAAAACGTTGCCCTAGATCTACTTATTAATTACTTTTTATCCCAAGTGAGTGATGTTACACTGATTTTGCTTTAGCTTTATCTCCCTGACAACTGAAATCAAATGAGAAATTACTGCTTCAGGGGCCAGAGAATAACATTTTTTAATAAACTTGCCACAATTATTCATTAAATGAACAAAATGCTTACATTTTTGAATATACATCTCAATCTAACTGGTCGTCCAGTATTGGATTAAACAGAACCAACCTGCTCGTATATAAAAGTCCAACTATGATATTTGGTGTGGCTTCAAAATTGTGATCCTTGGTTAAAGTTTGAATAAATAATAAAAATTTTCTGAATAACTCTTAAGTGGATCATAAAAAGTTCACTAAATCTGTGTTATTATTCTTCATGTTTCATATTATTTGATTTTATTAAATTAAGTGCCCTTTACATTTTATTGGTAAGTTGGTGTGGTTAGGTGTTGGGTTATACAGACCAATAAGACACAGTCTCTGCCACAGTGTGCTGTGTCAATCCTATGACCATGTACCATCCAAATTTCCTTTATATATTTGGGGATATTTCACTTTAAGGAAACTGTTGGGAGTAAGAGAACATTCCTTATGAAAGAAGCTCAACATGTCAGATTGTAACAGAGACTCAGACACATGATCTAGCTTCTGCCAATGTCTCATTTGTGCTGACTTTGACCCAGAAGATAATGGCATCAGAAAAGGGACCATGGATCTCTCTCCCAGTACTCAAGCAGCAGTGGTGAATTCTGCAGAATTTTTTCCATGCAAGTCATGGCAGCAGAGAAAGCCATAATACCTGGTGACTGGTAACCAAAGGTAACAGTAATTTTCTTACCAGATGAATTCTGCACATGGTTTTGTAGGTTGAGTTTGATTCCATAGATTTCATTGATCTGATTCTATCATTCTCCTATCAATTCATCTAGCTAAATAGCTTTAAAATAAACTCCTTTTCTGCTCCTATCATCCAAAATTAAATTGTTGATTACAGCTAAGAAGCTTCACACACACACACACACACACATACACACACACTTCTTTCAATCTTATGCCAGAAGATAGACACGTGCCTATTATGATTTTGGTTATACTGATATATTCTTGATAATATTACTAATTCTTATGATGAATAACCCACCCATAAAGACACAGAAACAAACATATATGAAAAACCTACCACGTGCTTGGCATGATACATATTAATATTTTGTCTCATTTACTTGGCTGTAAATTGGATAGCTGCAAAAATTCTCATTTATCTTTTTCTACTAAGAGATGTGATAAAATTAAAGTAAGAACTTGCACATAATGTGCACAATGCAGTCCCTGGCACATAGTAGATGTTCAACAAATACTAATTTCTTATACTTACATATAGTAATATGTTTTCAAAGCAGTTTTCATGTTGGTCTTAAAAGGAAGGTGGGAGTAACAGAAATGTGGGCTAAGTCAAAACTAAGTTAGCTTCCAGTAGGCTTAACTGAAAAATGTGAGATTAATTTTATGGGGAAAAATATGTACAGATATAGGTTATTTTGTAATTAAAAATCAGGCTTTCATAACAAATAACTGTAGATTTGTGTGACTTATTTTGATATAACTTTATTGCATATAAGTTTTATTCAAATAGTATCAAGCCCAGGCTTCTCCCATAAACTTAGACTCATATATACAACTGCCTGTTTAACTCATTCTACTTGGTGAGTATAGACCCTTGTATTCATTTTCTAAGGCTGCTGTAACAAAGCACCACACTGGGTGACTTAAACTACAGAAATGTATTGTCTTACAGTTCTGGAGGCTACCAGTCTGAGACCAAGATGTTGGCAGGGTTGATTCCTTCTGTGGGCTATGAGGGAGAATCTGGTCCATGCCTCATGTGGTTTTCTGGGATTTGTGCGTTTTTTGTTTTTTTTTTTTTAACTTGTAGATGTATCACACTAATCTCTGCCTTCACCTTTACATGACATTCTCTCTGTGCCTCTAAGCCAGGATTTCACCTTCTAATAAGGTCACATTTATATTGGATTAGGGCCCACACTAAAGGACTTCATCTTAACTTCATCATCTGCAAAGACCTTTTTCCAAATAAGGTCTCATTCACAAGTATTGGGGGTTAAGACTTTAGCAGCTTTTGAGGGGGACACAATTCAATTTATAATGTCCCCTCAACCCTAGCATATCTAAATGCAAACACTTGCTTTCTTCTCTTTCTCCCCCATGTCTTACTTCTCACTAGTCTGCTCCTCCTCCACCTTTCCCCATCTCAAAGGAATGGTATCCACTTTCTTCTGTATTCTCAGGCCAATAACCCAGAGAGACAATATAGAGGATGCGTAAAAATACTGAGTCCGAGGGCCTTAGTTTGAGTTCTTGTTCTCTCAATTACAAGCCGTACAACCTTGGCAGCTTACTTAACCACTGTCTGCCTCAATTTCCTAATCTATTAATAGAGATAATCATAATACCAACCCACGGGTTAAAAATCAAAGATATATGCCAATTAGTAACTTGTATATGTGTGGATCAATAATCTTGCTTTCAAATGCGTAATTTCCTCTTAGAAGAAAGTCACTCGCTAATACAAAACATTAATTAAATCCCACGTATTATAGATATAGATATAGATATTCAAGACTGAAAAAATAATAACAAAATTGTGGTTTTTCCTTAAATATTCATGAGTAGAAATCCTTGCATAAAAATAAGGTAAAAGTACATAATATTTATTAGGGGAAAAATGTAGAGCACTCAACAATCAAAGAAATCTGGGGTTGTTAAAAAAGTCTTCTTTCAAATAGCTTATTTAAATATAAATTAAATCAATTCTATTAATTGAGAGCTGAAAGAAAAATCAACTTAAAATTGGAGGAAAGTCACTCTGGAGAAAAGCTACTCTGAATCAATATTCTACATCTCTTTTTTAAGAAGTGATAATTTTATTTTTCATATATATACCTTCTTCTATTCAGAAAGTGTGAAAAGTCAGCAGGATTTTGCAGTCTTGAAGGAGTAAATAGACTGAGAACTGTAATATCACACGTGGAGAATGAATCACTTCTTGCTAATAGTGCGAACATCAACCTGGACTACACAGCAGTGACATGTTTTTAAAATAAAATGCAAGTTTGCAGTTACAATTTTTAAATATAAAAGGAGAAATTATGAATTCATTATTATTTTATATAGACCTGTTTTCCTCTTTTGAAGACTTCTATGATTTATTAAAAATCTGAAAATCGTCTTATCCCCTCTGAGGAATCACTGGGATGGGAGTGGCAATTCTAGTGATGCAGAGGGAACAGCTTATCCAAATTCAGGTGGTCTGAAGCTTGAATAGAAAGCCTGGGGCTTTTTATTGACTGGTCCTGATATCCAGTCCCACCTTTCCAATCCCACAACATACTGTTTTATGAAACCATTATATAGTGAATACGAAAGTGCTATTAATATATGCAAATTAAAGCAGAATTGCAATTATGTCAATAAATCTAGTTAATTCGGGTGAAAGTACTTAATGTGACTTTCACACCTTCCAATATTACAACTTACTATTTACAAGTATAGTAGCAGCAGATGATAATTTCATTTGTGTTTTTTTTTCCCTCTGCAATAAAAGTGATTCTTGTCCTATATTTATATTTACAACCATTTGGTAGAAGACTTAAATCAGGTTACAGAAGTATATTTTTCATCAAAAAAGACTACTTTTACTCTCATTCCGTAAAGAAGTTCTGAGGTTCTCTTCTTCAATTCTGTCCTTAAAAAATAAAATCTGAAGTCAGAGAGCCTGATTCCACTAGCTCCATTTTTCTTTCTCAAGATTGTTTTGGCTATTTGGGGTCTTTTGTGTTTCCATACAAATTGTGCAATTTTTTGTTCTAGTTCTGTGAAAAATGCCAGTGGTAGTTTGATAGGGATTGCATTGAATCTGTAGATTGCTTTGGGTAGTATAGTCATTTTCACAATGTTGATCCTTCCAATTCAAGAACATAGTATATCTCTCCATCTGTTTGTATCATCTTTAATTTCTTTCATTAGCGTCTTATAGTTTTCTGCATACAGGTCTTTTTTCTCCTTAGGTAGGTTTATCCCTAGGTATTTTATTCTTGTTGTTGCAATGGTAAATGGGAGTGTTTCCTTAATTTCTTTTTCAGATTTTTCATCATTAGTGTATAGGAATGCAAAAGATTTCTGTGCATTAATTTTGTATCCTGCTACTCTACCAAATTCATTGATTAGCTCTAGTAGTTTTCTGGTAGCATCTTTAGGATTCTCTATGTATAGTATTATGTCATCTGCAAACAGTGACAATTTTTCTTCTTTTCTGATTTGGATTCCTTTTATTTCTTTTTCTTCTCTGAGTGCTGTGGCTAAAACTTCCAAAACTATGCTGAATAATAATGGTGAGAGTGGGCAACCTTGTCTTGTTCCTGATCTTAGAGGAAATGCTTTCAGTTTTTCACCATTGAGAATGATGTTGGTTATACTACAAAGCTACAGTAATCAAGACAGTATAGTACTGGCACAAAAACAGAAATATAGATCAAAGGAACAGGGCAGAAAGCCCAGAGATAAACCCACGCACATATGGTCACCTTACCATTGATAAAAGAGGCAAGAGTATACAATGGAGAAAATAAGTAGTTCTGGGAAAACTGGACAGCTACATGTAAAAGAATGAAATTAGAACACTTCCTAACACCATACACAAAAATAAACTCAAAATAGATTAAAGACCTAAATGTAAGGCCAGATATTATAAAACTCTTAGAGGAAAACATAGGCAGAACACTCTATGACATAAAAAACAACAAGATCCTTTTGGACTCACCTCCTAGAGAAATAGAAATAAAAACAAAAATAAACAAATGGGACCTAATGAAACTTAAAAGCTTTTGCACAGCAAAGGAAACCATAAAAAAAACACAAAAAGACAACCCTCAGAATGGGAGAAAATATTGGCAAAAAAATCAACAGACAAAGGATTAATATCCAAAATATACAAGCAGCTCATGCAGCTCAATATTAAAAAAACAAACAACCCAATCCAAAAATGGGCAGAAGACCTAAATAGACATTTAGCTGAAGAAGATAAACAGATTGTCAACAAACACATGAAAAGATGCTCAACATCATTAATCATTAGAGAAATGTGAATCAAAACTACAATGAGGTATCACCTCACATCAGTCAGAATGGCCATCATCAAAAAATTTACAACAATAAATGCTGGAGAGGGTGTGGAGAAAAGGGAACCTTCTTACACTCTTGATAGGAATGTAAATTGATACAGCAGCTATGGAAAACAGTATGGAGGTTCCTCAAAAAGCTAAAAATAGAATTACTATATGCCCCAGCAATCCCACTACTGGGCATATACCCTGAGAAAACCATAATTCAAAACGAGTCATGTATCACAATGTTCGTTGCAGCACTATTTACAACAGCCAGGACGTGGAAGCAACCTAAGTGTCCATTAACAGATGAATGGATAAAGAAGATGTGGCACATATATATACAATGGGATATTACTCAGCCATAAAAAGAAATGAAATTGAGTTATCTGTAGTGAGGTGGATGGACCTAGACTCTGTCATACAGAGTGAAGTAAGTCAGAAAGAGAAAAAAAAAAAAAAATACCGTATGCTAACACACATATATGGAATCTAAAAAAAAAAAAAAAAAAAAAAAAAAATTGTTCTGATGAACTTAGGGGCAGGACAGGAATAAAGATGCAGCAGACATAGAGAATGGACTTGAGGACACAGGGAGGGGGAAGGATAAGCTGGGTCGATGTGAGAGAATAGCATTGACATATATACACTACCAAAGGTAAAATCAATAGCCAGTGGGAAGCAGCTGCATGGCACAGGGAGATCAGCTCATTATTTTGTGACCACCTACAGGGGCGGGATAAGGAGGGTGGGTGGGAGATGCAAGAGGGAGGGGATATGGGGATATACGTATGCATATAGGTGATTCACTTTGTTATACAGCAGAAACTAACACAACACTGTAAAGCAGTTATACTCCAATAAAGATGTTAAAAAATAAATAAAATAAAATCTGGCCACTTTTGGTGCTATCAATATCTGTAAACCTTAACTAGTCCCCTTTAATGAGTCCACCTTGAGGTTACAGGCTGTGGGAAATGTCACTCCTGGACTCCAAAAACCAGCCCACTGTACCAACAATGTGGGTGGCAGGCAGAGGTATTCCCTCTGGACTCTCTTCAGGAATCTGTCTTCATGGAAGAATGAGCTTTCCCCTGTTATGGATATGGAGCATCAACAAGAGAATATCAATATGGTGGACAAACTTGCTGTAGTGGTGGTGTAATGCCGAGAAGTTGTTTGTCTTTCTTCTGCTCCCAGCTTATCTGGAATCAAGTAGGCTGGGTCCCTTTTGGAGGAGCCTCAAACAGGGAGGGCAAGGACTACCAAGCTGTGCAACTTGCCTTTAGCTTCTGAGGGGAAGTTATGTACCATTTTAGTGAGTACTGATAACTCTAAAAATTACCTTAAAAATAAAGATGGGGTTTTGCATTATATTGGGCCTTAATTAATTTGTAAAAGTGCATGTTATAATTGAAACTTCTGTGCAGTTTGCATTCAATATAAATTGATGTTAGAACATGCTGAGTTGCAAAGTTTTCTAAAAGAATGCCTACAAATGGGCATATTGATAAAAATGCTACTTTAGCCTTCAATGACACTTCTTATACTTTCAAACAGATTGTTTACATTATGGCTTGTTGTTAACAACAAAAAACACATTGTGCTGTAAAGAAGGAAACATTGCAACACACAGTTTTCTTCATTCCCATAATCCTCCTACAACAATATAATTGCTGTTTCGTTAATAAGCCTAAGTGCCAGTGATGAATGGAAGTTTTTGTATGGCATATTGATGATAATATCTGAGTAGGATTAGCTGCCAAATGAGAGGCAATGAAAAAGAAATACTGCAGTCCAAATTGCATTCCAAATAACTATTTTTCCTCTCTGTGCAATCAAAATTGTATAATGTACAGTTATTTCCATAAACACCCATTGGTGCTGTAGAATGAAAATAATAACTTCATGTGATTCACAGCAGATGCTGTTAACATAAACCTACACACCTGTGGTGAATAGGATTTAGTAATTTCTCCATGATTAAGGCAACGTATGCTTACTGTTCTGCCATTGCGTTGGGTTGCTTATCTTTTCTATTAGAATTATAATTAATCATCAAAGCATGAACTGCTTGATGTCAGGTAGATTTAACATTCTGGAATGTGGGTTAGTGTTGGATACAGAATGTGTTGCACCATAAATGAAACACATAAAGTGCTCGCCAACATTTCTTTGTTTGCCAGCAATGTAGAGGGTAAATGAAATGTAGGCAAAGGAAGAGTCTAAATCAGCAGTAAAAAGTGTGCCTTTCCTAGTTCAAGCTACATGGTAGATCTTCCTTACTTACCCTTGTAGAAGTTTTAATATATTTGTTTTGCTATTGTTAGTGAAAGAAGGAAATGGGTTTCTGCTAATGTAAGTGGGCAAAGTACACTTTAAGGGATAACAAGGTAATAAAGTAAAGAAAACATTGTCACAGTCTGCATAAGGAGAGCATCAAGGTGCAGTAATTCAGGTGTCCAACAAAACAATCTAAAGCTCTCGGCTGACTCTACTGAAAGGCCCTAAACAGGATCTTTATGCAGCTGAAGATGCAAATAAAGGACCCTCTGCCTCCTGGTAATATCAAGAAAGGAGAAAAGTGGAAGGCAGAAACATTAAATTTAATATGTTGCTGGTTGTACCCTGCTGTGAATCAGAGGACGACACACTTTCAAACCATACATAACGGACAAAGCTTCTCTTTTTCCAAAATTGTTCTTCATAGTTTATCTTGTAAATTAACTTCAGGATGATACCTTCACTGTGGAGCGTGTGTACTTGAGTAGCTTGTTCTGTTTGCACCAGTATTTTAATAATTCATGTGGGTAAGGACTTTTTCCAGGAAGGTTTTAAACACCAAGAGTGAGTTCAGTCCCTCCAAGCTTTGTATTGAGTTGTTGACTGACAAAGGAAATCACTGGAAGGTGAAAGAAAAAAGACATGTTCTGTCAGATAACAGTAAGGAATTTAGAAACCTGAAACAGTAATAATAATGATAATAAAGACATGAAAGCATGTAGGAAATTAAAATTCCCATTTTTACAACCATCTTTTATGACTTTATTAAGCCATCAATTCAGTCAGAAAATTGGATTTGTTGATACCACAACTTTTAGAGTTCTAAAAGTATCTGAATTAAAACAGTTGTTTTCATAAAAATTAGCCAAGATTCTTGCTTTTTCCAGGGAATGATTAAATTTTGAGTATTCGGTTTTAAAACTATGTCAGACTCTAGTCCACAGGCCAAATGCAGCCACTTCCTGTTTTTGTAAATAAAGTTTTATTACAACATGGCCAGGCCCATTTGTATATTGTCTATGGCTGTTTATGAGTAAAAGTAATGGTGGAGTCAGGAGTTACAACAGTTGGCCCACAAAGTCAAAAATATTTACTATCTGGTCTTTTACAGAATAAAGTTTGCCAACTCTTAGATAAGTCGTTTGAATTTTACTTTTTGGTGGTCACTTCAATGTGGGAAATGACAGCAAACCCAAATACAGTTTATTCCCCCAATAAGCAAAGCCATCTCTGTAAACTTTGGTCAATTGTTGATTTAGGACTTCTTCAAGGACTAGAATTACCTTTATAAAATTATGGCAAGTATTTTTTTAATCTTTGCCCTCATTTGCATGATGTTAGTTCAGAACTTAATGCTCTTCTTTCTAACCCTCACAAAATCCAACAGGAAGTGTTGGTTTAAAAAATGAATTGAAGAACCATATAAAATACATCATCAGTCAATTCCTTTTCATACTCTAAGATGTTGAGTTGCAATTTTTAAGCAGTTTTATCCATACAGCAGACTTATTTACAATTGACTAGCCCTAGGATAGTCCTAAATTATTTGAACAATGCACACCTTTCTGGCTAGTAAAATACCTTCCTGGAAAACAACAACAACAAAACAAGCAAGGACATATGAAAGTAACTTTTTCTCCTGGAAGGTTCTTCAAGTTCATAAGCCTCAGAGGTACAGGTAAAAGAGAATCAATATAAAAATAATTGGTAATGTAGCTTGGAGATCCAAATACATATAAATAATAATTATGTTCATATCTTTATAAATATATCTCTACTCCATATTGACATCAAGTATCATGAACATCTGAAAAGGAAAGTCAACCAACAAATATTTCCCATGCAACCACAGTGTATGCTGGCCTTTATATGCATTTTGTTCCATATTTAGAAAACAAATAAATAACCATAGTTTGGAGAATTTGTGATGACCAAAATGTTCCCGAAAAAATCCAGGGCTGCTTACCATTCATTTTGACAGACAATGGAAAGAGGAGTTTAAAATGACTTTCTGAAGAAACAGCCCACAATGCATATTTAATATCTTAAAATGCCATTTCAGCTGCTTAGAAATATGAGACGTTGGAGGTGTGTGTAACTGCCTCTCATTTAACAAATTGTCACAAATTTTTTTTGCAAAAGAGAACCTAAAGTTAAATTTGTTTTTGCCTTCCCCCAGTCTCCTTAGTTCCATGTGCCCCTGCCATGTACACTACATGCTTTCTGCCCTCCCACTCGCCAATTATCTGCCTGACTTTGAAACTGTACCAGAGACAATAGAGGAAAAAAAAATCTTGAGTTGTGTTTCAAAACTAAATAATGAGGCAGTTTACTCAATACAGATATTCAGGATGCTTTTGTTTTCCCCTCTGTAGAATGTTTGTAATCTCTACTAGGTCTTGTTGGCATAGAGTTTTCTATAATCTTTCCTGGTTCAATATTTGAAGAGTCTGAAAATATATTTTCTTGTAACAAATAAGCATTTGTAAAGGTCTGTGGCTTCTGCTCCGAGTCTGTATCTATAGCAAGCAGCAGATGGACTTTTCACTCTGATAATGTGAAGAACCACTCTTCAAGTATAAAAATAAGAGTGCAGATGAGATGTCCTTTCCCAGATATGCTTCAGCCATGTCTGGAGTATAAAACCCACAACTTTCTATTCTTAACATACATAGTTTGGAGATGTTCTAACCAATGCACCAGGTAAAATGCAGGAAGTAGGTATCTGTTTTATTAGCCTGGTAGCATGTGAATGAGAGAGTAAGCCTTCTGGATAATTTATTATCCATTTGTGCAATCATTAAATTAAAAACAAACAAACTAAACGTGCATTTTCCCCTTAATACCAGTGTTTCATTGACAAGAAATCCAGAGAAACTTAAAGAAGTGGCACTGAAAATAACACCTCTGTTTCTGGCAGCACTAACATGTACTATTTCAAAGTGAATACTGAATTACATTGGAGGCACTTAACGTTGATTCCTCCTTTTTGTAAAACCAGTTTAGAGCTTGCTGGTGGTTGGAAACAGCAATATGGAGAAGTAATGAGAAGCATGGGATCTGGATATAAAATTAATACAAGATTTAAATAACATAATGTTTGTAAATACTTAGCAGAGTGCTTGGCACATAGTAAATGCTCACTTAAAAATTACCTGTGTTGCTTATTGTTATCATTATAATTATCCCTTCCTCCTCATTCTCCTTCTAATTTTACTACAGTAGCATGATGAATTAGTTTTGGGGGAGTATGTTAGAATCAATTTTTTTTTCCTCCAACTTGGCTATCATGTTTGCATTTGGGAGATTTTCATGTATCTGATTTATATGTGGTCCCAACTAATGCCTCATGACCCAATGTACCAGGTGACACCTCAACTCCCGACTTTCGTGGTTATAAAATATATACTTTTGTTTGGGATTTGTAGGATTAAAGCATCATATTTCAAGAAAATGGAGAAGTGGATATAGAGGTTAACATTAATTTAAATGATATTATTCTACTCATACATATGATTATCTCTGTAAGCAAAGATATTAGACCCACTACCTGTAGTTACCCCTCAAGAAAGGGGGTTTCCGTTATACACACTGGATTAGTAGTTCAATATAGCTTAGTGAGCAGGTATGACTCTCAGTCCATAAACAAAAATGTGCAAATAATATGGCTTTACAGTTTAATTTCTCTTTTAAAGACCTAAAACATGAGGATAATAGTTAAATTTCATTATCTTGGAGTTTCCTGTTTTCAAGGGGTTGTGTCTAATTTCTAGCGGGTTACACGGTGCCAAGAAGTTCTTGGAGGTGGAAGACTCTTGAATCATCTGTTCACTCAGGCATTGGCTGATGCTATCATGATCCGTCATACTCTATTACCTCAAAAATCATAGTTCTCTTTCAAAGTGTTCCCTGCTTCTGTTGGCATGGCTTCTCAGGAATTGGATCACTCTTAGTTATTCTGTGACTTCCCAGGGCTACCAAAGGATTTGCAGTTTTGACATATAAAAGCTAGACTCATGGTGTTCATTTTGATTTTCAATCTATTGCATACTGTCCTGTTAAAGGAATCTGACACCTGATTTTTTTTAAGTCTGAGGGAGGAAAAGAGAAATTATCAGATGGAGACAAAAGTTAATATTTCAAATATTGTCTAAACACAGGAATTAGTGTACAATGATCCCTACCCTACATTCTCAGACCCTCCTCTCATCTGTCTAAGGGGTTGAGGGTTTGAAGATCCAAACTATGAATATAGTTATACATGGAAAGGACAGCTTTATGAGAATAAGACCCATCTATACCATCTGTGTTCACTAGAATAGAGCCCTGGAACTATGCTCATGTTGTCTCTGTAGTAATGCAAAACCTCTCTTATGTACAAGCTCTAAACGGGGAAGAGAGGCAGGCAGAAGGAGACCCAAATGTCCAAGATTCAGAAGGTAGCATTTCCATTATCAGAGCTTATACACTGAATATTTTGTGAGGGATTTTTGATTTGTTGTACTTGTCTTGGTTTAGAAAACAAGAAGAGTTCAGTATATGAAAGAAGAGTTGAGAGCATGAAAAACAGTTCTCTTTTATTGCTGAGTACCACGTTTGCCTAACAATCTGCAATCACTATATAGACAGACCATGGAAGGCAGAAATTCAGTGTGAAATGGAACCTTCTTGGACTACTCTTAAGTGGGCCAGTATATAAAGTAGCCTCATACAAAGCTAAAATCCACAACTACATCTAAATACTAATCACTTTAAGTCATCCTTAAATAGTTATGTTGAGTTTCAGGCTGAAACACTCTTTGATAAACATTCTGATACTACCAGGTATTAGAAAAGTTCTCGAGGTAGGAACTTTGCAAAAGTATAGGGAGGGAGTTAGAAGTCTGTGGATCTTCTGTTTCATCTTCCTCACCTTTAAGTTGGTTTTTAATAAAGAATCATTGGCTGTCATGAGGGAAACAGTGGGTCTAAAATCTACCCACCCTGCCATACACACATCTCAGATACACCTGCAGA
The DNA here is from genome assembly GCF_965194805.1 of Balaenoptera borealis. Taxonomy (NCBI): domain Eukaryota; kingdom Metazoa; phylum Chordata; class Mammalia; order Artiodactyla; family Balaenopteridae; genus Balaenoptera; species Balaenoptera borealis. The sequence goes on from NC_138877.1 coordinate 28,102,106, forward strand.
TGCCATTAGCACCATGTCCCATAATCAGATGAGATCCAAGAGATCATTTACTTCTGCACATCTCATACTCTCAGGCCCTCTTCTCCTTCAACTTGAAGACATAACATTCAAAAGCTGGTACTCACCTTACCCATGTCTGAAACACCTCCTTACCATGGGAGACTGATTTCACTGGCTGACTTGCCACTTGCCAAGACCCATTTCTCATTTTTTTTTGTCCTACAATATAGGTCACTTAGAATATATTGGACTGTTCAACAGATGTTTGGCAGAAATTTGAAGTAGAGGATTTGAAATATTTATGGAGAATATACTTGACTAGTCTTGATCTCTGACCAAGTAATGGATAAAGGATATAAATATTAGCATTAGGTTATTCCTATTCTTCCTTCTCTTCCCTAATCTTTACATATCTTTCTTCCTGTATCTCTCTTTTTTTGGTAATGTTTCAGAAAAGGGAAATTTAATCAAAGATGAAGTAGGAATGCTTAGTAAAGTGTATTCATATCCTAGGATATGAGTGTTCTAAAGAATGGTGTATCATTAGAGTTTCTCTATGTGCTATATCAGTACATTAGAGTAGCTCTATTTGTTTCCTACTAGATCCTCACATGAAAAACTAAAATGTGAACCAGAATCTCTTTCTTTTACCAACAGTTCAGCCTGATTCAGACTTCTTTTTGAAAAAGTTAAGGAAGCTTCTTACAGGAATTTTGGAGTGGTTTCCTTCTATTGAAATAAATTTGGCAAGCAAAATTAATGCAAGAATCCAGTCAAAATGGAACTAGAGGTGATTCATAGGTGGATTTTGACAGCCTGGCTATCGTGGTAATTGAGGTGAAGCTTTTATGAAATCATGTTCTCTCCTGAGAATTACTTCACAGTTAAGTTTGATTTTCCTGTATTCCAATCATCATGTAGGAATTTCTAGTTAAAGCAGAAGATCATTTAAATGTCTAAAAAGAAAAGAGTAAAAGAAAACAAAATTATTTATTTTACTGATTTGATAAATAATTATTGCTTATATTTGTAGACAGTTTCAAAAGCAGAAGAGGCTGTGTATATTCCTATGTATATATACTTAGATGAAAGACATAGGCATGGAACTAGTATACAGTAAACAAGATGGTCCTAAGTAGCTTATGACCACTTGAGTTTTATACAGCTGTCATCTGAAAATAGTATATTTGTTGTCTTCACATAAATAATGTTTATTTCCACTTAAGATGTAGAAAATTGAAAAAAAAAAACCACTCCCATTCCAGAATATACAAAGAATTGGAATATATAAAAGCCATAATACATAAAGAACTTTTAAAACTCAGTAATAAGACAACCCAGTTTTGAAAATGGGCAAAATATTTGATCAGACACCAAAGAATATATATGAATGGCCAATAAGCACATAAAAGGATACTCAACATCATTAGTCATTAGGAAAATAAAATTAAAACCACAATGAGACAATACTACATAGCTATTAGAGTGACTCCAATCAAAACCAGCAAACAAAACCAGACAATATCAAGTGCTGTCATGGATTCAGAGTAACTGGAATTCTCATGCATTTCTGGTGGAAATATAAATTGGTATAGTGACTTGGAAAACAGATTTCCAGTTTCTTATAAAGTTAAAGATATTCTTACCATAAGACCCAGTGATCCCACTCTTAGGTTATTACCCAAGTGAAATGAAAACATAGACCCAGATAAAAACTTGTAGGTAAATCTGTACAGCAGCTTTATTCATAATCACCAAAAGCTGTAAACAACCTGAATGTCCACCAGCAGGGGAATGGAAAAAGGATATGTGGTTCATTCATACAATGAAATACTACTCAGCAGGAAAAAGGAGCAAGCTACTGACACATGCAATGGCATGGATACATTCAAAAAGTGTTATGTTAAGTGACAGACCCAGCAAAAAAGACTACATTCTTTATAATTCCACTTATTTGACATTCAGAAAAGGCAAAACTATAGAGACAGAAACCAGATCAGTGTTTGCCAGGGGCTGGGAATGGGGAGAAAGTGACTGAATATAAAGGGGTATGAGGGAAATTTATGGGATGAGAAAATATTCCATATCTTGATTGCAGTGGTGCTTACCGAACTGTATAAGTTTTCAAAATTTACAGAACTGTTTACCTTTTTAGGGTGGATTTTACTGTATTTAAATTATATCTCAGTAAACCAAAGATAAAAGAAGGATATGGGGGAGAAATAATCCTTTGTCTAGATTAGGCAAGACAGTCTAACACTTACTAAACTGGATGGTTTTGCTCACAAATTACTGGTGGTAAGTTATCTTGTCTGAGAACTCAGTGATTGCAAATTGGTACTTGAGTGTAGCTATTCAATTCATTCTAGATTTATTTCTTATCCTGTGAACTCCATCAGAGTTTTAGTATTAATGAGGTCAAAAGTCAGAGTATTAAGAAACATGAAGGAGTAAAAGCTTCTTTAAATTTTAGAGAACAGTTTGATCATAAGCCCCAGGGCTGCTTCCTCTGGGCTTTTGGGAAGTGGTGTGGGAAGGAGTGGATGCAGAACCACAAAGTTAATGGGAAAATGAATCCTACTGTAATTAAATTTTGAGCATCAAATACTGGTGAAGTATTTACATGCAAATTTAATTGGGAAAGCCTGTTGTATCTACTAAAATCAAGCCTAACATGACTTTCTTTAAGAGCATGATTACTTCAATGCTTTGTAGCTACACCATGGAAATGCTAACGAGTTGTTTTACAGATTTGTACCAAATTATAAGTTTTGTGTTTTGAGGCTCAAGAGAATTGATTCAATTATGCCAACAGATTGACAGAAGCAAACAGATATCGTGTAACAAGATGGCATATATTAAAAAATTAAGAACAGCAACACATTTTGTGTTTTTTAAAATAAATTTATTTATTTATTTTTATTTATTTTTGGCTGCATTGGGTCTTTGTTGCTGCACGTGGACTTTCTCTAGTTGCGGTGAGCAGGTGTTACTCCTCATTGCGGTGCGCGGGCTTCTCATTGCGGTGGCTTCTCTTGTTGCAGAGCACGGGCTCTAGGCACGCTGGCTTCAGTAGTTATGGCACGCAGGCTTCAGCAGTTGTGGCACATGGGCTTCGTTGCTCCATGGCATGTGGGGTCCTCCCAGACCAGGGCCGGAACCCGTGTCCCCTGTGTTGGCAGGCAGATTCTTAACCACTGCGCCGCCAGGGAAGTCCCTTGTTTTTAAATTTTATTTTACTTTCAGTTTGAGCAATGAGAGAGTTCATAAAAATTCTGGCAACACTGGCTTTTTAAATATGTCTTCGGAAGGCTATTGCTCACTCTCTAGTCTTACATCTGTCACTCTGCTAGAATACAATAGGCCTGTGCAGGTTTGGGCAGCTTGTTAGATTGCTTTCAATGTTTATTTTCACCAATATCCAAATGTGTGAATATAAGAAAGTTAGTGTTTTAGAAAACAGTTTGTCTTTGTTCTTTTATAGTATGCATGCATTTTTATATCAATCTGTTTCGGAATGAAGCATATTTTATCCAGACATGGTATGTTTTAAAGACTGCAACATTGGTCAATGCATATATTTCATTATGTTGCATTAAGACCATAACATGAAGCCAAAGAATCTGTAAAACATTTTTATGTTACACTATTTGCAATAATGGATATTTATTCTTATTAAAATAAGAAAGTAGAATTCATCATATATTTTAAAATAAGACTCATTACATCTTTGCCTTTTAATACAAATACACAACGTTTGAGGGTACGTAATTGAAATCACTTCTCTAATAATTGAAATACTTAATTATACTGTTGGTTCCACATGCAAGTATAATTATATTAAAGCCTATTTCTTTCCTTTTGGCTTTTATTTGCTTGTAAAAATCAGAGGTACTTTAGATAATATTCAATTGTTTTGGTTATTAAGTTCTACTGGCTAAAAATTGTTCATCAAAGCCATATTAAATACAAAGAATTTTTAAAAGTTAGCCCTGGAGATGTAGTAAATTTCCAGGCATTTCCTCCTCAACATTCAAATAGAAAATCTGTTCACTTTTTAAATTAAAAATGAGAGAAGAAATGGAATTCAGACTCCAATGAAAACCTGCTTTCTATGAAGAAAATGTATTGATTTTATCATGGTCTTATTAACATGTCAAGTTGTAATTAGGTATTTTCTGAACAACTTTCACAGGGTGATTTTGCAGGCCTGGGGATCATGAAAACTATAATCTTCTGAACAGTATTCAGACCTACATTTAACACCTGCTTTTGAATCGGAAACAAACTAAACCCCAACAGACATGAACATATAGATGAAGTTATACTTTCATCTATAGTGTTATTAATTCAATAGTAGCATGAGATTTTCGTATTTGACTTGCATCTTGCATTAACTGTGTGAACTGGTACACTGGATTAACCCCCAGTCTTGCTTACTTAGTCAAACTCTATCCTGTATTCCCCTTGTCCCCTCATAGCAACCACGCTCACACAGGTCAGCCCACACAGCTTTTATTGTTCATTTAACACATCTCTGATCAGTGCACACTTTGTTATTAATATTGTTATCCTCCGTTTCCTAGAGAGGGTCATTTTCTCCCCCACTGGTAAAACAAAAACTCTTTATTTGCAGGGATTATTATGAGGATCCAAAGTGGAAATTTTAGTAACATTGTTCCACTAACTTTATAAAGGCTTAAAAACTTGAGATGTTATAACTCAGTCATTGTTCAGATGTAAAGTGACCTGGCCATGGTCGCTGAATACATTAGACTGTCTCTAGTTCCTAGGGGAAATTGATTCAGGGTGCACCTCAGGAAGACTGTTTTGTTTTGATCTAGAATGCCGAATCCCATGTGGATTATTTCCTTGGCATTATAGGCTGAACATCCATGAGTTCAGGAACACATGCTGTGCCTATAGTTTATGTCTAGACTATAAGCAGACCTAAGGAAATTGTTCTTAGCCTTTTTTCCCCTGTATATCACCCTATTCACATTTAGCCTATTAAATGGGAAGTGGGAGAAATCCCTATGTTATGTTACCTCACATCTAAGGAGAAAACATCCAGTGAGAGGGACCTGGGAAGATGAAGGGAGCTTTTAAAACACTTTGCTCCTCCAAGTTAAAGATATTCTTATCATTTTAGAACTTGAGATGGGAATATCATATTCTGAGGAAGAGGTTTGGAAGGGTGTCAACTACAAGGTTAAAAAATGCTTCTTATAAGATGTTTGTATCCCCCTCCAGCAACCATCTTCTACTCCATTCTCATTGAGAAACATAAAGAAAATAAAATCATCTAGGAAGGGTTCATGTTGAACCTCTTTGAAAACCCTACATTGTTCAGCATAACGTGTTTGAGATAAAAATGTGCTCAACAAATGTTCTAAAAATCAGACTTTTCCAATTTTGTTTTTTAAAAAAGATAATATTGATGAAAATCTGAACATTCTTCCTACTTTACAGTCACCAAACACATAGTACAACTGGGTAGTATGCAGCCCCAACAGGAGAAAAGCTTCAAAGAAATTAGATATCAAAGAAAATATAATTTATGATTTATGACTACAGAGAACCAGCGTTGTGCAGCATTTAAGACCTAAGGCTCTCCAGTCCACATACTTAGTTTTAAATTCCAGCTCAATCATTAACCAGCTGTCTGACAACAGACAACTTTATTAACTTCCCTAAATCTCAGTGTCCTCACCTGTCAAATGGAATGTTAGTGGTTCTTACACTCATAGAAAAGTTAAATGAAATGATGAAAGTGTAGAACATAGAGCAAGGCTTGGCTCAAAAAGGTGTTACTTTTCTTTCAGTTAGTCTATGTAGAACTAGAATTATATTTTAGCCTTGTATTATTGTTCCTGTTTTCAAAAGTATATGTCATTTGTAAAATAATCTTAGGTGATGTTTCTAATACACATGTTGAAAGTTTCAGGTAGTAATCCAGTGAATGGCATGGAATAAAGTATTGTTGATAAATAAGCACATACTATAAGAAACATCAAAAATTTTTTAAAAAGATGATTTTGTTATTAATTATTCTGATAGGAAAGATCTATCCTTAAAAGCTAATATAATACATATATATATATCAGTTTTGCTGATATATCAGTCAATGCTATTGAGTTCCTAAAATGCAAAATTCTTTTCTAAATGGATTGAGAAATAATAAAATGTGTTAAAGGCACCAATCCTTGAAAAACAGTTTATTATCATTTGGGGGAGAAAAGATAATAATTTTTGATTTTCCCTACTGGCAACTCAACTCTGCTGCAAAATCCATTTAATAAGAATGAATGCATCACTTCTCAGACAGATGCAAATGGCTAGCAACACAGCACAGTAATTAAGAACAGGCTCTTGTAATAAAATGGCTGGATCTAAATCTTGGTTCTGCTACTAGCTTTGGAAACTTTGGCCTCTGTTTCCATGTCTGTTAAATGGGGATAAAAATAATACTCATCTCATAGGGTTATTTGAAGGATTAAAGAGACAATATTTGCTACAGGGTTAGGACAGCATCTAGCATATAATAAATGACAAAATATTAACTTAGCTAACTTGTCACCCTAAGGTTTCTGTTTTGCTTTGGCTGAGTTTCATCAGTAATTTAAAGAGGGCTTCTAACTTCTACTGGGCTAGATTAGATAAAGATCCACCTCTTGTCAATAGTGTGCTTAATTAAGCAGACTAGATAAGAGTATCAATAAGCACTTGAAAGAAGCCTTAATATGGATACACTTAAGGAGAGCTAATGGAACATAGGTAAATGACTAAGCGTGTGCTGGGCTCTGTCAGATTACCTCCAGGTGCATGGCTATGGTCTCATCCCACTGTAATGTATTCAAGTAATAGCATCATACAACTCCTTTGTATTGTTCTGGAAATTTGGGGCTCCAGTTTGTGAATGGACCAGAAGTTCATCTGCAGATCAACTGTTTGGAATTCAAAAGATATTTTTCAACAGGAGCGATGTTCTGAGTGGTAGTTCTTAGGCCAGCCTAATGGATTCAAATTTTCACTGAAGAATAGTATCCCATCAACTCTGACTGACTTTCATTGATACCATGCATTTTGTATTTCTGTTTAATATGCCAGAAGCGAATATCCCTGTCTGCAGTAGCAGTTCATTTGCTGCAACAAGAAAGGCACACTGGTTATTCTAGGGCACCAATGACTAATTTGTCAAATCCCCATTTCTGCATAAGATAATTTTCCTCCTTACTTCTGTACCTTTGAGGAAGAGGACATTTGAATAATATAAACTCATAGTTGCAGTAGGGTTTATATTCCTTTTAGCCCACATCATGAGATGTGAACTAAACTTCTTTTTATTTTTCCTCCTGCACTGTCTCTGCTTCTGCAAGAGGACTAGAGGCAGAGGTCAAGGAAGCAGTATATACTGCACAGGAGTATGGTGGGTTGTCCTGAGAAGAGCAAGGGCCCCCAGGCCAATGACGGCATTTTTATGACTGTCCTCGTCTCTGCTCTCTGAGATTCCAAAGGCTGTTAAAACTTTAGCTATTATTTCTGTAACTTCCAGTGACATTTGTCATATCAGTCCCCTCTCCTGATAGAATACTACCCTCCTTCCTGTTCAAATATCTTTCTCCACCACTCAGAAAAATATCACATTTAAAAAACTCCATCTGAATGGAAGATTAATTTTGTCACTCTTTTCTCTATGGATCTAAGCATCTCCAGGATGTCAGTTTATAATTAAGGCTAAAAAGAAAAAAAAATATGAACCCAAATGTAAAAAGACTATAGCAGTTTCAAAAGTGAATATTCTCTTAATAATGAGTAAGATAACTTTTTTCCAACTTTTCATTATTTTCTCTTTGAAAATACGTATGGCAAAAATAATACACACATTTTGTTGGATTGTGTTTCTTTAAATGCTGCATTTCATGAAGCATTAAAATGGATTTGCTATCAACATACTGAAGACTCCTGCAACTACCAAGATATCAGCTGTCAGTACTGTGTCATGAAGATTCACCCCTAAAAATATCTCACACAAAAGTGAAGGAGACATTTGCAGGCAGCTTTGTCATTTAGACATCATCTCATGGTACATAGATGGATCCTAGCTGCTGTACTCATTATAAAATGATTTCACAAATTTAGAGTGACTAGAATCCTCCAATTAGATGCTTAATATCTATGGATGCACTAGCTTTGGTATTTCTTTAACTTCAATGGGTGGAGCTTTGTGATCTAGTGACTTCCTCTTACCTTTCTGCTTTTAAATGTTTGTTCTTATGCTTTGGCTTCATATGTTTATTGGCAACAAGAGCAGCTTAGTGCCTAACATGTAATACATTACTCAATACACCTTAGCTTTTATAAACGAAAGAATCAATGCAGCTGCATCGTTTCACTTTTGACTTGCTGTGTTCAACAGAAATAATGCACATACAATGATATTAGATAATGGAACTGCTTCTACCATTTTGGCAACAGCTGGAAAGCCTGGATAAAGTGAAGTGATTCATGACCTTGGGTACTCCTTGACTTCACTACGTTCTGCCCCCGATCGGCCAAGTGATGGGGTCGGTAGCCCCAGGTATCCCCAGTCAGCACTTTTCTCTGTCCTTACTGCTCCAGATTTCTGTCTTTTTCCATATGCAGTCCCAGAGCTTATCCTTTCATCTGTGCTCACAGAGATTTGCCTTCATCTTTCTAAATAAGATGATAAAGGATGAGCAATGTGGTCTGGAGAGGGCTCTCTTAAAATATTTTTCTTTCTTTTCATTTCTCTTCAATTTCCCTCTCCTCTCTTGTTCCAAATTACAGTACATCCTTATTCTCTGCTGTTCAGATAAAATCAAACAAAACAAGTCAATAAAATATAACAGTACCAGAATTTTTGTCTTGACTCTGTTTCCTTCTAGCCACAAGTTTCACATGAGGTGGTGTGGGTGGGAGAGTGAAGAAAGAAGAGGAAAGGTCTTGGAAGCTTGAGAGAGAGGGGAGAAATTGACAGGGTGAGACATGAGATCCTGGTTGAACTAATCACTGGTAGAGTGGTTTTTATCTGAGACCTGAAGACCAGTGCTGATTTTTGCTTCCAAGTTGATGCAGAGCAAGAAAACAGGCTACCCTTGAAGCCAAGCCACGTTGGTTTAGAGTCAGAAAGTTAATTCAATATAAAGCCCATAAAATGCTTCCTCCAGATGCCTCCCTCTCTTTCTCTATTTATTCCTGCCACCATTCATAAGAGTTCTACGACTATAGCCTCTTTCTAGCCTAAATTAATCTCTATTCCTTTCTATTCCACCACAAAATTAATTTTCCTAAAACATTGCTTAGATGACACCCCCCTGGTCACAGGCCCTGGAGGTGGGGAGACTTGGCTGCCCCCTGCTTAGCTTTGAAGTGTAATATGATTAGCTTGTCAATGCAAGTCGCTAATACATCAACTTTCTTCATCATTTTCCCACCAGTTCTCTGTTAGTTATCTTTGGCTACAAAAAGTCTGAGCATTTTCCCTAACCAGATGTGCTTAAAGAGGTTTCCAGACCACACTGATTTGCCAAGAGGGACTTCTTAAGAAGTGGAATCCAAGTTATTTGAATACATTTTTTTACACATGTGAACAGCCATCCTATTCCTCTGTAATACCATTTATATCCTCTACATGTCAACTAACTAGTGAAGTGTTGGCACAAACTGCATTAATGGAATTTCTTTCTTATTTAAATAAATCATATATATATATATATATATATACACACACACATATTCTATATTATAGATATATTCTATATATACATTTTATTCTATATACACATTCTATATTCAAGTGGCTCCCTCTTTTCCAAATTGTCTACTTGGGCAATGGTTCTCAAAGTGTGGTCCCCAAAGGAACACATCAACATCACTAGGGAACTTGAGAAAAATGCAAATTCTCAGGCCTCACCGGGACCTAGAATAGGAATCTCTGGTGGTAGAACCCAGCAGCCTGTGTTTTAACAAGTCATCAACATGATTTTGAGGAAGGCTAATCTAATGCTTACCAATTCTGAGTTCATTTTTCATAATGCAGTGATATTTTGTATAAAATATATAATACTCTTCTAGGTCATACCTACTACAGAATGAGTGTGAGTTTTCATTATGAGAGTCTATCTGAAATTTTTGGAAAATGGCCGCATGATATATGTGCTTTCAAATATATATACAGACATACATACAGAAACATGCATGTACATACATCTAACAATTCAGTATATTTTTCCAGGCACAGTTTGAAGAATTTTACATATATTAACTCCTTCATTCCTTAAAACAAACTTAAGAGGTATTATTTATTTCCCATTCTACACATGCATATAGCCAGGCCCAGAGGAGTCTAAGTAACTTACCCATCGCCACAAAGCCAGTTGGGAAAAAGCAGGGATTTGAACGTGGTAATCTAGTACTCCATGCTTTTAACTACTCTTTATGTTACCTATTAAATAAGCATCCTCTTACTCTTCTTAGAGTTATTTTGTTTTTAAAAATACAACCACGTCATCATAACCAGAACGTTGAACATTTATGAAAACCTTGAATTGTTACCCCACTTTGTTTAATTTAATCTTTATTTACTTCCAGTTTATACTAGCTAATAGGCTTAGTGAGGCTACATGATTTTCTCAATTCCATATAATTATTATATTGTTTCAGCTGATCTGTTTTTGAGTATAATGTGCTTTCCCTTATACTTTTAGTTTTTAAAAAATCAGTGTAAATTCACTGATTAAGAGGTTACTGTTTATTTTTAATGCATATCAGAAGATGGAAGACTGTAGATTTTTATTTCATGCAGACACAGTGATAGTAAATAAATCATTCCAATGTTAAGTATAAAAATCATATTATTTACAGATTGGTAAATATCTACCAGCATTTTATTTTCTAGGGCTAATACACAGAATCTTCCTTTGCAATATATTTAATATATTTTACTGTTTATAAAATTACTAATATCTAGTATATTAGAAATAAATTGCAAATTGAATTATTATACAGATTTAAAGAATAATCTTTGCTAGCTACATGTGTTAGCACAAATTGCTTTGCAGTATATTAAATATAAATCTGATGCAAATTAACATGAGCAAATATTCAGTAGACTGTCTAGACCAGTTATCTAGATTGTAGTTGTTTTGAAGACTTTTAAAAATGCAAATAGAAGAAACTTTTCTCATTTATTGAATATTAAGATTAGGATATGTGTTTTTTTTAAGTTATTTTTCCATCAACCCATCTTCATTTTAATGCTGTCTTAAAAACATTGGTGTTTTCTTTTTCATTGTCCAGTGCAAAGACATCTGAAAATACAATTCAGTAACTCAAATGCACTATGAAGTTTAACTGCCTCTTGGGGATTCAATCATCATTTGATTTAATGTTGACTGTTTAATCATATTATAAACTTCTGCAACAGGCCTGCATAATTGCCTCCTTAGCAAAAAAGAGTAAACAGCTTACCTTGCAACTCCAATTCCTTAAGAAGCCCATTACTTTCCTGAAAACATCAAAAGATTTGTCAGCATTTTCATTATCTACCCCCATTTTCTAGAGCTGATAACTGGCTATAAAATTTTACTCTGGGCTTAAAATTGACATTTAATATTTTGACCATGAAATAAAGGCAGTCATACTCTGGGAGATAGGGTAGGGTTCTTTTGCTATACAATTCAAATTAGGTAAATTTTTATTGCCCAGACTATAGCAACTCATCATTATAATCACTGTCATTTACTGAGTATTTTCTGCCAGGCACGTGATATACGCGATATTGAATTATTTTTAACAAAGTTCAACAAGGTATTATTCTCAGTTTGCAGATGAGGAGACTGATACTTAGAGGAGTAAAGTCCTTTTCCAAGTGTACATACTAAGAAACTGAGCTCAAATACAAGTTCAGAGGACCATGGTGCTTACTACTATGGAACTGCTGATAAACCTCACCTGTGAACATGGGGTAAGCAGGAGGGACATGAGCTAATAACGAAAAATAGGGTTTTACATTTCAACAGTCAACCTATTTCACCTCTATTGCCAGAGACGACTGTCTCATTTCGTAGTCAATTATAGGTCCCATGGATATTTTTGTTGCCTATATTGAAGGGAAAAATTATAAGTTACTAATTACTAATAAGTCAGGATTAGAAAAAGACATTCCACTCATTTGACAGCTTGCCATGTTTCCATAACAAACAACTATTTGATTAGAGAAAATGAAGTTTGAAAATAATCCCTTTCATCCAAAATATAAACTAGTCGGTCCAGGTGTTTTTATTTTTAAAAAAGCTCGTAATATTTACCATCCACTAACTTAAATAACAATCGTCTCCCACATATGTTCTTTATGACTTCTTCAGCAAAAACTCTGCAAATACTTTCTCCCAGAGAAAGTTTAGGCACCTGACACCTGGACTAACGTGACAGATCACATGGCTCAGCATGCTGGAAATTCATTGTAACTTACAAATACAACTAAAATCGTTCTGTAAGTGATGAACAGTGTTGATGGTGATGCTAATTCTGTGGCATCTTGACTTTGAGGATGAAAACAAATTTCAGAGACAAGAAAATGTATCTTCCTATGTTAAAAGGCAGAATATGTTAGCCTGATGGAAAATTCATTTTCTGTTCATTATTTTTCTACTTTTCCAGTGATGGCAATCAACATCATCCACATCAAATCTTTATTAGGTATCTAGTTGGTGAGTGGTACTATGAAGTTGTTTGTCCTCAGAACAACGTTAAAGCAATATTCTGTATTAATCTAAACAGGAAAAAATTTGAAAATAAAATAGATATATGTATATGTATAACTGAATCACTTGGCTGTACACCTGAAATTAACACAACTGTGTAAATCAACTATACTCCAATATAAAATAAAACGTTTTTAAAAAGAACAAAGTTAAAGCAGACCTAAATCCCCTCAATGTACCCAGTTTGGCCAAGGTCTATTGATTTGACATTTTAGCCTGGCTTCATGATTAATTGTAAAGTGATCAATTGGGATGACTATGCAGTAAGCAGAATTGAAAACTTAATAGCAAGAATCACCAAATTGCCTCTAGCCATATCCGTTAAAATTGCCTGCAATTTAACTTCACATACAGGTTCTAGGATCTTTTAAATCCTCTAGAGAGGCAATACTGCCAAATATGTCATCAGCATAGATCTAGGGAGAACCAATTCTCAGTTAAACTGAGACTGATTTCATCCATGGGAAAGCTGATTTTTCAATGTTTGAGAGGATCATTTAAACTGATCAGAAGTCTTCAGAGGATATTTAGGTGATAGGTAGAAATTTGATTGGCTTTCATTCCCACAAATGGCCTATAATTCAGTAATGACTGAAAGAGAATGTGCATAAAAAATTCTAACAGTTCTTTTCAACCACCAAACTGGATGATTTTACTCACCTGAGGGAAGATGGGACTCAAAAACATCGTACATTTTAAGCAAGGACAGTCATCACGGAAAGCAGTCATGCTCCAGCAGAGACACTTCATCGGGAAAGCGGACTCAGTCCTCCTGGCCAAGAGGTCATTGGAAAGTTTGTTCCTTAATAAAACAGGATGATTCCCCTGTCCATAGCAGCACAAAAATGGGTTTGAACTTATATTCCACTTTTTCCCTGAATAAATACATACACTAAACATTTAAGTGGCTGCCTATCTCTTGTGTACTTTCTGCTTTACTCTTACATATCTTTGATAATTTCCAGAACCTTGTAGATCACGGGTCTCCCAGGGAGTGAGTGGGTTGATTAGGAAGCCTCAGGTTGCTGGATTAAAAATGAAAATGCCTCTGACCCTGAAATTCATGTCAAGACAACTTGTCTCACACCATTTGGATTGTCTGTGTCTCAGCCTCACTGCTGCTTTGCGTGCCTTATGAATTCTCCTCCTCAGTCTGGATTTCACCTTGACTACAGAACACCTGTTTTTCAGTTGTCTTTATCCAAGTTTTAGTCCCTGTCTGAACTGTTCAGTCTTAGAGCACTACCTAATGCAAACTGAAAAGCAAAACCTTAAGACAAGTATGCCTGTGTCTCTGTTTCTGCCTGACCTCTTGTTGTTACATCTAAGGGCCTGGTTGGCTCCTGGGGGCCAGAAACTGGAAAGTCTATTTCCTACCTAAGGTCACAGAATAGTCTGCCCAGAAATGGTTATGGCCTCAAGGAGTCACAAAGGGGAGACAATAATTCATCTTGGTGATTCAGAATCTCCAATTCTGCTCTTCCTATAAAGGATCTGAAGTGGAAGCCTGGGTAGGCTATAGTGATAGTATGATAGACACTCACCACACCCATTTCTTCTTCATAGGTACATATCCGTCCACATTTCTCAGTCACCGTTGCTGGTAGAAGTGGCCATATGCCTGACTTCTAACCGACAAAACCTGAGCTGACATAATATGGACTATTTCCTCACATAAAATCCTCCTATGAGATTCCCTAATTAATGATAATGAGCACCTTCTCATGTACCTTTTGACATTTGTATACCTTATTTAGAGAAATATCTATGAAAGTCCTTTGCTCATTTTTAAATTGGGTTATTGTTTTTTTGCTATTGAATTGTAGAAGTTCCTTATATATTTTGGATATTAATTCCTTATCAAATATAGGGTTCACAAATATTTTCTCTTATTCCATAGGTGGCCTTTTCATTTTATTGGTTTTATCCTTTGCTGTGCCAAAGATTTTTAGTTTGATGTAGCCCTATTTGTCTATTTTTGCTTTCGTTGCCTGTGCTTTTGGTGTCACATCCAAAAAAATCATTGCTAAGAACAATATCAAGAAGCTTTTTCAGTATGCTTTTTTCTAGAAGTTTTACAGTTTCAAATCTTATGTTTCAGTCTTTAGTCCACACAAATGGCCAACCAACACATAAAAAAAAAATGCTCAACAGTATAGTCATCAGGAAAGTTCAACTCAAAACTAGAATGAGATGTGAGTCAAGAATCTAACATCCAATGTTGTAACTTATGTGTGAAGGCAAGAAAGTAGTTTTCTCAGATACACTAGAAATCATATTATTCAATATTATTCTGAAATAGTTTATAAGATGTACAACATGGGAGTGAAAGAAACAACAATTTTACCTGGTCAAGAATAAGGGAGTCATGGTTTTAATGACATGTCAATGAACATTAAATCTATGTAAAATAAACACCCAATATATCATAATTTGTAGGTTGTATCTAAAGCAGTAATGAGGATGAAATTTACTGTTCTAAATGCCTATATTAAAGACAAAAGTTCTCCAATCAAAAAACTTGACTTAAGAAACTGTGAAGAAAGCAAATAAAACCCAAAGTAATAAGAAAAAAATAAGAAGAATCAGTGCAGAAATCAATGAAATAAAAATCAGAAAGACAACAAAAGGTAATGAGAATACTCTTGAGAGTAATTCATTATCTTGAGTGTGATGGTAGTTTCACACAGGTACACCTATTTTAAAACTTCTTCAATTTTATATTTCAAATTCACACATTTCATTGTATGTCATTTATGTTTCAATAAAACTGCTAAAATTTTTATAAAAAGAGGTGGAAATAATTATTAAAATTTATGAGATAAAATTATCAAACAATGCAATCAAGTTTTCTTGAACTGAAGACCATCACTACCTAGATTAAGAGGATCCACTGAGAACCCAGCACAAGAGTGAAGAAGACCTACTCCAAGATATATCATTGTGAAACTTCAGAAGGGGTTCATAGGGGATAGAAGACACCAGAAATATTCAGAGGTAAAAAAAAAAAAAAGAAAAAGAAAAACTCAAGACAACCAAACTAATAAAAACCATTTTTCTTTTACAGGATTAGAAAACTCAGTGGCAGTTTGACTTTTCAACAGCAACTCTGGATACTTGAAAACAATTTGCCATATTCATAGAATTCTGAAGGAAATGATTTCTAATCACAAGTGTTATACCCAGAGTTCAAAGATGATTAAGCTGTAGATTTAAACAGAGGGAGAGGAGGAACTGTTTAGGTGAGGGTTTGACATCTTCAGAACAAATACTTTTTTGTGAATGGATTACAGAGGCTCTTACGTATAGCAATCAGAGTTCATGTTATGGTCCAGACTCATTGAGTAGAGGTACCTGGCAGCCTAAAAACAAGAACAGGTGAGGGGAGAGGGAGAGAGAGAGAAGGGAAAATTCTACCTGCTAAATGCTCAAGGGACATACAAAATTCACTGGTCTATATCTCTACCTTATCGGTACAACAGGTGAGCAGTGGAATTTGGAGAAAAAGCTTAGTGCTCTTTTCAAACATTGCAGTTGAAGACAGTAACATTGTTTAGGTAAAATTTGATGTATTATATTTGATGTCTTTGGCAGTATCTTATGTTTTCTCAACCTTCCTTGGAAGTTCAAATTATTCCATTTGCACTCCTAGAGTACTACTTGATATCTTTTGTAACTTGTCTAAAATGGCCAACTGTTGACTGGATATAATGTGATACAAATAGTTACTCCTAATCCTTGGCCCATGGTCCCTACCTCCTCCATCACCCTCTACTCCCAAGTGACTGAAATTTTTCACAAGTCACAAATCAATCAGAATGAACAATATAAAATCATGTTTATTTTGTAGGTAAAAAAATGCACAAATTTCAACAATTTGATATTTCATCATAATATGTGTATAATAAATGTATTTGAATTAAATGTCATTCAGAAATTATATAAGTCCATTAAAAACATAGAAAGAGACATAAATGAAAGGTACAGAATGTAATATTCTAATATTTAATATCTTTTCTCTAATAATGAATGTGGGTGTATTTCAAGGGTGCAACGCTGGTTTAAAATTAAAAATAAACCATAATATACTTAATGAAGTGTCTAGGCAAAAAGTAGATAGAAATATAGTATATCAGAATAATATGATAAAAGATTTATTTAGACATCATGCAAAAGCCTTGTGCCAATTATTTTGTTTGGTGTTAGGAGGCATATTAATAGATATATAAATATTAATATATTTCTACCTGTTTTATGTTATTTAGAACAAAATTAGAATTATTATCTAACATACTACTATCCCAGAACACATACAGAAATTGATTGTGTAGGGACAAATTAATAAATATCTCAAATAAATAAATCGTACAGATCCCAGTCTCTGAATAAAAATAAAACAAAAAATTTATAACAAATGGTTAATTTAAATATCATTTAAAAATTGAGAACCTTTTATTTGAGAATATAATGTATTAAAGTTTGTGGGAGGCAACAAAATTGTTATTCAAAGAAATACACTTCCTTGAAAGTTATTGATAAATTAGAAAAAAAAGGAATATAAATAAAATAGACTTTCAGGGGTCACTTATTAAAAAATAACACAATTATAGGAAAGTATGAGTAAAAAATTAATAAGGTAAAGCAACTAGAATAAACAATAATTAATTACAATTAATCAGTAGCTTAATGAGCTAGTTCTTTGAAAAGAGCAATAAACCCCTCTAGCTGCTATAATGAAAAATATATATGAGAACAAATTTCTAACATTGAAAATGAGAATGATCATATAGCTACAGATACAGATAATTTAAACATTGTAAAACCATCACGTTGGGAAACCCTCTGCTAACATATTGAAATAGGTAATTTCCTTAGAAAAATAAAATTACCCAAATTAATTCAAAAAGTAGAAAATGAGAATAGTCAATTAATCATAACAAGCTTAGTAAAAGAAAATTAGTGTCATAAAACCCCTCTAAGTAGAATCTCCCCCATTTTTTTCATGGGAGAAAAATACAAAATTTTCAAGGAACAGGCAGAGTATATTCATAGAACAAAAACCATATAAAACTTTTGGAAATCTCCAATTAAAAAAACAAAGAGGGCTTCCCTGGTGGCGCAGTGGTTGAGAGCCTGCCTGCCAATGCAGGGAACACGGGTTCGGGCCCTGGTCTGGGAAGATCCCACATGCCGCGGAGCAACTGGGCCCGTGAGCCACAATTACTGAGCCTGCGCTTCTGGAGCCTGTGCTCCGCGTAACAAGAGAGGCCGCGACAGTGAGAGGCCCGCGCACCGCGATGAAGAGTGGCCCCCGCTTGCCACAACCGGAGAAAGCCCTCGCACAGAAACAAAGACCCAACACAGCCATAAATAAATAAATTAATTAATTAAAAAAAAACCAAAAAACAAAAAACAAAGAAATCAACATTGCAATTGTAAGAAAACCTGAAAAAATGACTTTTACAAAACTAAATCCTTCAAACATATCTCATTTACAAACGACTTGGATTTGGATGTGAGCTTATCACAAGAGTTTATTATTATATAGATGGTAGAGTAGTTGCACATTAGGAAGCCTATCAATTTAACTCATAAATTATTAAGTCTTAGAAGGCAAAATCATATGAGATGGGGTTTAATTAAATTCATTGTTCCTTTCTGATATTTAGCAAACTTATGGGAGAAGAATACATCCTTAACACATACTGCAAAAAACTGTAGCTAATCATCAACACTAGATTTAAGATGAAATGTAAATGTGGCATTTCCAACTGAGATCTGTAGAAAATTACTTTTTGAAGATATAACATATATTCTACGGAAAAAAGAGAAAAGCGTTCTGTGTTCAAATGCATGTGAGAAATGTCTCACATTTATTATCAGAGGGTGTGCTTTTGTACATGTGTGTTTAAAAAGACCTAAGAAACCCTATAGTAAAATAACCTTTTTAATTTTAACTAAGCATTGCCACAGTAATTTTTTACAGTGTTATCAGCTATAGTCATCATGTTTCACATTAGCTCCTCAGACTTTAATTCATCTTGTAGCTGAAAGTTTATACCCTTTTACCAACCTCTCCCTATTTCCTCCCCCCGCCAGGACATGACAACCACTTTACTACTTTCTGTTTTGACTTTTTTTCTGAAGATTCCTCATATAAAGGATGCAAAAAGTCTCCTTTTGAGAAGCATGCATATTAAAATCTTGTAGAACACTGCAGGAGTTACCATTTTCAGAAACTGAAGACTCAAGTCATATCCACTGAAACCAGGGATAAGACAGGATCCTCATGTTGAGAAAAGTCATTTAGCTTTTTTTTTTCTTCCTATATGGAAATTTCAGTTAAGAAGACAAGGAAGGAAGGAAGAGAGAGGGAGCTAGGGAAATAACCAAATGGCGAGTATTAGTAAAGAAGAAACATATTTTTAATGTTCTTAAATTTACAGGATTGCTTTAATCCTAACTGCATCAATTGAAAAGCTTTTAAACCAGGGAGTGTACTAAAATAGTCAGTCACAAAGTCAATATATAAAACTTCGTATCTCTTCTACATTCCCAGAAAAGATCATTTACAAATTATAGTTGGTAAAAATCTCCCATTTCCAAGAAAAACAAAACACGTAATACAGCTAACAATACATTTTACAGAATCTAATTAGTGTTTATATGTAAAAAATAATTAAAACTATGAAACTGTTTTTAAAAGTATGTTAAATATACAAAAGTGTAACAAAATGCACTATGTAAAAAAAGTACAGAACTATATTCATTGTTATAAAAATGCATAAAGTCATTTGTCCTGGATGGCAATCTTAATGTTGTAAAGAAGCTAATTTTTCTCAAATAGATCTTTAAATTTACAATTACTTCAATCAAAATACCATTTTCTTTCTGGTATTCAAATAGATTGTCCAAATAAATGTGAAAAATTAATTCTAAACCTTATGCAGAAAAATTAAAATAGAAGAGCTAACAAATCATGGAAAAGAGGTGAGTAAAGAAGTAGTTTTTGTATTGCCAGATATTAAAAATTCATAATTATAAATATGTTGTAGTGATAAAAATAATAGTTATACATATAAAGGAAATAGGATAGAATATTAGAAAAATTTTCCAGGTATAATAAGAGTGCAGTATAAGTATTGTGTAACATGTTTAAAAGTCAGTATTGTACCACCAGTGGTGAATGAGAACAATGACCAATCCAGGGCAGCTAAGGTGTTGGGAGAAACCTTATTTTATAAGCTGCCAAAGCAGAATGTCAACTGGAATAAATTTTCTGGAGAAATGTTCATCAGTAGGTTTCAAAAATGTTCAATTTGTATATGCCCTTTGGGCTCCGACTTTCTTCTCTATCTCCTTGAAGCAGTATAAAATTTTTATTTCTAGTAATTCATTCAGAGATAATTACAAATTTCACAGAGATATACTCTTGAGGCTGTTAATCTCAGTGTGGTTGAGACTATATATATTTTTTAAAAAAGAAAAAGACAAAAAGAAAAGACTCTAAAGGTCCAACAGTAAGGGTTTGGTTTAAATACAGTTATATGTCAGATAGGTAATGAAAATGATGCTATTATTAAGATTGAGGGGATAGATCTGTATGTGACATGAAAAATGGTTCACAACATGTAAGAAAATTTACAGTACACAAATATACATATATACATTTTATACATGAACACACGTACATAATATATATTTATATATGTATGCTGTGTGTGTGTGTGTGTGTGTGTGTGTGTGTGTGTATGTTTCTCTCTCTGTCCCTTTCTCTCTGTCTCTGTCTCTCTGTCTCTCTCTTGAGAGAGAGATGAGAATATCCGGTATGGATTTTTGGCCATTCACTCCTCCACTCAATTATTAAGTTCCATGGAATTTTAGAATTTGAACTTAACCCCTCTTTCTCAAGTCTCTTCACTTAATTAGGATTTTCTCCTGTCTTTCACAGGTGAAGCTCCTTGCTATGTTTAGAGCCCATTGCCTTGTTTCTGTCAAAGAAAGACGTCAGCTTCCTAATGAAAGCTTCTGTCTCACTGGGGTCATTGGATGGGAGCCTCTCTTCACTTTCTAATAAAGGGGCAACATTTTCCTCATTGGTTTTGCTCTGTTCTGCCATATGTACATGGCCTGGCACAGTAAGTTCCTAGATCCACGGCCGTTCATTTGGCAGAAGTTTATTTCCTTGATTTGTGCATATGTTGGTTAGGTTGTAGGCTGTAAATTTCTATACTATTTTACTGGGTGAGATGAAGTCAATAGTAAACTTTACTAATTCATTCAATTGAACTAAATTTTGCTATAACAAATTGTAAGAGGTGTCCAGACTATTTTGAATGTTATATCAAACCCAGGACCTTTGGTTCACTGTAGCCTCATGTGGTCTGTGTCACGAGACTTTCCTTGTACTGTAATGCTTTGGTGACAAGAAATCATACTTGCTGTGCTTTGCCTTTGCTGCTGGAGGCTGACAGTACAGGCACAGCTTTCAAAGTTAAAACAAAAAATCTTACAAAGCAAATAATTAATAATAATAAATTACCCAATGTAATCCAAACATATTAGAAATTAAAACGCGGAATGTTCTCAAATTATACTTATATCCAGTTCATTTACAAAAAATGATAAATAATATTACATGATTTCTGTAATTTGTCAAATGACAACTCAGGGAGTTTGCCAATTTACTGAATTATTATTTTTTATTTCTGTTTTGTGACAAAGTATAAGAAGCTATGAGAAAAATATATTTTTGAGTGATTAAAGAAAAATAAATAATTTCCTTCCTTAAAATTGGTAAAATAATCATTATTTTACTGATGATAAGAAAAGTTTATTTTCCTGGACAAATTTTACGCATACTGCCCCTTCAGTGTCATAAGCAGAATGCTTAAGGCCAGAAATATCCAAACATATATTTTTGGTCTGTTCCACAGTAAAAAAAATTGACTCTAACTCAAAAAGAAGAAAATCTGTGATTTTATGTGACAGGTAGTTCTGGGTTTTATTTTAAGGTAGATGTTAAACATTAAACCTGTAATTCCAGTGAAAAATTATATTTGCTCATTTTCAAGTATTCATACAGCCTATGTGACTTAAAGAAAATGATGTCCCAGCTTGTAGAAAAATCTAATTACTGATTCTACTTTTCTTCTGGTTTTCTCTCCCTCTCCTTTTCACAGATTTGTCCATTTTATCTGCTAAGAAAAATAAGCCCGAGAGCCTACATACACAAAGAAAAGATAAAATGTCACCTCCAGAGCTTTCATCAAAGGCGGACTCAAACTAAATATTCTAACAAAAGGTAAAGGAACAATGAACTAAAACAAAGTAACAAATATGTAATGAGCTGCAAAAAAAAATCGATCGATAATTGCACTTGAGATCTGTGAAAATTTTACTGTCCCTGATCCAACCAAGAGACTCTTTTGCTGCAGTATTTTGTGAACACAGCTCTCCTGTGGGATCGGGCTGCAGAGGACATTTTAGTGGGAGGACGAGAGCAATAGGAAGAGGGGTATGATTCATGTTCAGCATCTCAAGTGGAGGAAGGAGTGCAAGCATTGAATAATGAAACAAAGACAAGATATTCTGCATGCCAGGAAGGTGACTGTTAGAGAGCTGTTAGAATTATTTAAAAAGGTTAGTCTATGAATAAACATGCTTCATCAAGGTCTCTTACACATGCAAAGAGAGAGGCTAATGAATAATAAAAGAGTAATGGGGACTGGCGAAGAAATGAATTTAATCTTATACAAAGCAGATACAAATTAATATTGGAGCAACATTTTTGTAATCACTTCTCAAGGCAAAAATTCAATTAATGTGACTATATCAATATTTCAAATCTTAGTCCCTTGAAAGTATACTTGCCTCTCTTCATATAAGCTTGCTCTCCTCTGCAAATGGCTGTAGCTCACCTTGTCAATACTTGGGGAGACTTCTAAATGGTATAGTTGGAGAATATTGAGACCAGTTTTATAAATCACAGGGCTATGATGCAGAATTGCCTTAGGGCACGTTTCAGTTAGGAAATTCATGTTAGAGAAGAGTAATTATTCTATAGAAAATAGATATGCAAGTCCAGAACAGTTTCACTCACTTCATGATTTTATTTTTTGGTTTATATACACAAACACATATATATTCACACACACACAGGAGGGAGAAAACTCCGTAATTTCTGGAGAATACACATTTTTAAGTACATGTTTACACTCACGTAACAGGTGTGTATATATTATATAATATATATATGTTTACCCCTATAATATATGTATTTAAATAACATCATATCAAATGGATTAGCACAGGAAACCACCCCCAAAAGGAGAGTAGTTCTATCAGTGAGAAAACAATCATGTAAACCGAAGTTGAAAAAAATGTCTGCATCTGAGCTAAATTTCATGCTTTGTCACAGCCTGCTTTGAAAACAGGAAAAAGAAATTGAATATTTTCCTTGGAATTATTAATATATCTGATTTTTTTCCACTAGAGATTTATTTTATCTTATATCTTTTTCTTTTGTTGGTAGTCACTAGATACATTTTATATAGTGAGTTATATAGTATATATAGTATCCTATTTGACATGCAATATAAATGCCTGTCATAGTTTGTTTAAGGTGTCAGAGACTTAGAAAAAGTTTATGAAACTAAATGGACTCCTTGAATAAGTGTTTTACAGCTGGGCAGAATGTG
The DNA here is from genome assembly GCF_965194805.1 of Balaenoptera borealis. Taxonomy (NCBI): domain Eukaryota; kingdom Metazoa; phylum Chordata; class Mammalia; order Artiodactyla; family Balaenopteridae; genus Balaenoptera; species Balaenoptera borealis. The sequence goes on from NC_138877.1 coordinate 28,125,594, forward strand.
TTGTTTATGTTGTAATGCCCTGACAGGTTTATATAATAAGAAGTGCTAACGCCACCATACTATGATAGATTGGACTTATTTGAAGCATGGTGCTGTAGACAAATATCCTTACATGCTGTTGTTTGCAGAACCAAATGACGATCCAAAGCAAGCCACCCTATTAAAATAACTGTCTGGACAATCTCACTTCTGTAGTTTTAATAGACAGTGTATCATTCCAATAATGCAAGAAACATGAAATGGTTTCCATATGCAATGAGTTCCCTAGAGGGGTTGGGATTTGTCTCATTATATAAAGCTTTTCCATCACCGTTGCAATACCTCTTCTCATCTTTGCTTCTCATCCGAGTGGAGAATTTTCTGTCAACAGCTTTAGCCTGGCTAAACCTGCATAACACAGAGGAGAAATGTACTGGAGATAAGATTACGTCTTTCTATTTATGTAGAAAATTATACCCAGTATTCCTGCCTGAAAAGGATTACTCTCTGATGTGGACAGCATTCTGCACTCTCATTAAGAAAGGCAGTCTATGATTTTATTTCATTTTGTTTTTTAAAGCAGTTGGATGTGGCAGGAAATACTATCTGAGATTTCATGCTGTGAAATTCACCAGGGGGAGAAAATCACCACTTGTGATTTCTCCTCAGATGCCTTTGGGAACTAACAGTCCAATACCGTACCGAGAGCTTCCCATGGCCAGCAATCCTACCACCTGCCTCAATAATTTTGATGGGAGGAAGAAGGTTAATATGATGGAATAAAATGAACTTTGTCAAGTAATATTAAAGTTCAGTTACTAACTGACAAGCCCAAGGATTTTCTGAGAAAGGATGTTACTGTGCTTTGTGATTCTCCTTGACTTTCTGCTGCTTCTCTTTGCTTTAGTTCACACAGGTCCTTTGGGCAGCCAGTATCTCACAGCAGAGGGACTTCTTGCCCTCCCATGCTCCTTTATATCCTCGTCACCATCATCCTCCTCATTCTTATCCTCTTCCTCCTCCTCCTCCTCGTCATCAATCATTGGGTACTTATAATATATCAATCAATATACGTTCATCATCAAAAAAACACGTCTGTGTATTTTTATGTTCATTGCACATTCAAAAATGTGACTTAGGATATAATTAACTTCTTCAAAGTCACAAGCTAATAAGTGGAAGAAATAAGATCCAAAACCATGTTTGAATCTAAAGACAAGGCTTTTAACCACTCTGCAATACTGCTTCAACAATGATGTTCCAATACTGTTGTTCTTCAGGCATATTTCTTCTATGAATTTAATCCAAATATCAAGTGCTATTGTTAAATTGCCAGATTAGGGTAAAGTCCCCTGAGAGGCAAAGCTACTCCTTAACAATCCACCTCCTAGACATCAGGCTTATGTAAAAACATGCTGTGATTTAACATGTAGTAGGAAGAACAAATTTGCATGCATGGGTTTGTTCTTTGACAAGCAATCAAGTGGTTTAATTTTATTTGATACTGATTTCCAAATGGTTATTCTGGACATATCTTTAAAGACAGGTATAGCAATGAAGTGAAGCTTGTTTTTTTTGCTTTGTCATTTTAATAATTTCTCACATAGCAATGTAATTTTCCTTGTATTTACAAAAAAGAATTTAAAATTTAAGTGGTGATGGAAAAGGAGAAAACATGTGTTGTCCATTATTGCTTTTAATAGAAGAACTGGATTAATCAGACTGATGTAAGATAAATGGGACAAAATAAAAATGATCAAAGAACTTAACTCCCCAGTAAAGAGGGGAATTACTGAGGAAACCATCAGCAGCTAACCAAATCTGTAGCAAGCACTGTCATAGGTAAAGGCTGGCAGAAGGTATTCCTATGGCTTGCAGATAAATTTCATCAACTAAATAAAACACTCTCTTCAATGTACTTTGAATCACTCCATGTTACCTTTTATGGAGTATCTTCTAGATCCCATTCTATGGATAAAATAAAATATATATGTTTAAGATCAACATTGAAAATCAAAGCTATATAACCTACCACTAGAAGCCAGCAGATGACTATTCTGTTATTTCCATGGATATTTTTAGGTCTGTGGTTTTGCAGTATCCATCTTCTTTGGGGGAATTATCTCTTCCTCATTTCATACCATGATAGTTGACTGTAATGTAAGTCATATATTGGCTCTCACCATGCAGTTGAAAAGGTTCCAGGCAGTTCCTTTAACAAGTCCTTTCTTTCACAGCCCCAGTATTGCAAAAGAATGTATAATCAGACCCTCTCTCTTGGAACACTGAATCTTGAGTGAATAATGCAAAGATGGAAAAAGTGACTGAGTTTTATTCTAATTGTGGTACCCTGGTGACTGGGGTGGGGGCAATTCCTGCTCTAATAATTTCTAGAACTTCCAGGACTCCCCCAAACTTAATTTGCTAATGTTACCTCTGTATTAGTAAGATCTCTTGTATCGTTCAAATTAATTATTTATTTATTTAACTAGGGTCACTTTCTATTGCTTGCATCCAGAACAGTAAATGGCTAAAATTCAAAAAGCCAAATATAAATAGCCAAATTTAATTGGTAAACTGAATTCATGTGTCCTTAAAGACAATTCCATGCCAAACCATCATATACTGTTAAGGTAAAGAAAGGCTAATTTGATGATCATCTTTGTTAAAGGTAATTTACTTTCCCTGTCTAATCAGCCAGCAAGTCTAATGGTCTGTCCTTCCAAAATGAATCTCATACCTAGCTGTTTCCATCATGACTTCTAAAACCTTTGTCCAGGCCACCATTTTCTCTCTTTGTTTAGCAGATGCCATATCATTTTATTTGCTCTTCATTTTTTGCTCTACTCCAAACTAACATCCACTTAACCCCTAAGGAAATATTTTAAAAATATAAATTCAATCATTTCACTTTCTCCTTAAACTTCTTTGATAGCTGACAATTATACTTCAGATAAAATCCAAACTACCATGCTTTGTAAGGCCCTGGATAATCTAGCCCATGGCTCACTGTTAAACTTTATCTCATGTCACTGTTTCACAAGCCACTCTGCTTTCTTTCAGGTCTTATCAATTTCAAAATGGCACCCCACCTTAAATTTTCAGCTCTCACCTTAAATGCTACCTCCTCAGAAAATTCTTCCCTAACAATCTCTTTTCACTTACTTGCCCTTGTTTGTTTGCTTCATGGTTTTATTATATTTTAAGTATATACTATTTGTTTTTCACTCTTTTATCATTTGTGTATTCACTGGAATGTAAGATCCTTGAGAGCAAAATGATTCACAGATGCATCCCCAGTGGGTCAGTGCAATAGAGTCCACGGTGGCCTCTCAAATAGTTTGTGAAGAAGTAAATGCATGCTTTCTACGTAGATCAGCACTGAATTACTTTTCTTATAAGAATACAGCTTATTATCCTCTTTTCCTTAAAAAGAAAGAGCTTTTTGTTTTAATTCCACATTTCATGTTTTAGTGCTTGAAAATTTCATACAAACCTTTATGTAAGCTTCTTTTTTATAGGATATAAAATGAATAGTATTCTGAAGTGTTAATGCCTATTTCCTTTGGTTTATGTAACAGTAATGAGATTAAAATGAATATAGTATAGGCAGGAAATCTACTAAAATTTCACCAGAGAATAAGCTTATAAAATACTCCTTGTGTCAGGGGAAACCTAACAAATCTTCTCTCTACCTGTAAAGCATTTTTGTGTTATAGACAACATGAGATTCCAAGATCTCTTGTAGACAGTAGAATGCTACATTTGAATTACTGTATGCTGTGTCAAATTCCTGTTTTTTCTCTGAACAATACACTCAAAGAAACTCTCACTGAAATGGTTATTGAGTTAGAAGGAAAGAGAGCTCAACAATTTTGAGAGAAAAAATTCAAATTCTTCCACTTTGGAGCAATTATGGTAGTGATTAGAACTCTGCAAGACAGATCATTTCCATGGAAATGTCAACAGGTTTCATATGAAAAATAGTATAAGGAGTGCTATGCTCCTTTTTTTTCACATTCCAGCAATACTCATCCACCCAATGAAGAATGAATAGAAGTTAGAAGGGAACGTGTGCAGAACTGAGATAGCAAGATGCTCTAAGAATACAAATAAAAATTGAGAAAAAAACCCTGGCAAATAAAATGCACACTCTGATTTCCATTTGAGATATAATTTTCACATTTAAGTTGTAACAAAATGTCAAATATGATACTAGACACCATTTGTTGGATCTAGTCTGGGCAAGGAGATTAACAGGAGAAAGTCTATTAGTCTTTGCTTTCTCTTTGTTAGAAAAACATGGTGACGATATTATTTCTATGAGGCAAACATGTAACATTTCATTACTGGAAAGGGAAGAAGAGAACACTGATAAGCTCTTTTTTGTTTTTTGTTTTTTCTGATTATAGCGTTTGATCTAAAACATCACTAATTTTAGATTTAAATGATCTAGTTTAAAAAGATGTTACAAATGATTAACTTTTCACATGGATGAGATCAATGTTCTAAATCCAATTTAATAAACATTTTAAAATATTTGCTATTTAGAAAACACTAGGCAGTGGAGTTTTTCAAAGGTGTACAGACTTTTCTCAAGTAAGTTTCAATTTACCAGGATATATAAGACCTGCACAAATGAGGTGAGAAATCCAGGCTTCTCAAAGCTTAATGAAGGAAATCTCTTGGAGGTCATAGTAAAATGCAGATTCTGCTTTAGTAGATTTAGTGTGGAACCTAGAATCTACATTTCTAACAAGTTCCAGAGTAATGCTGATTTAGCTGTTGTATGGACCAAACTGAGCAGTGAAGGTATAAAGGATAGTTGTCTGAAGTGGGTCTCAAAGAGTAAGCTTTCCTTTGACTAGAAAATTGCACTTATAATGAATATCTGTGGGATGTTGACTGGATATATTCTAGAAAAAAGGAAACCGTGTCAGTAAAGGAATACCAGTAGGAAATTGTCCATCGATTTTGGATGGAAATTGATAACTATTATGCCTTTTTTGGAGTGAAGGATATTGGTCACCTGCTATGTGCCAGATCATACACAAGGTTTTACTATATATAGTTGGTAAATTTCAAGATTTACCACTGGTTAGTGCAAATGTTTACTTTTGAAAGTAAAAAATCAAAAACACCATCTTCTCAGAAAATTGAACCTTTTTCCAGGTTTCTTCTTTCCTAGTATACCTGAGAATCTCCAGAGATGCTTTCATATGTAACTACTAGATCATTTTGTGAAGTTTTATTGCAAATGTAATTACCACCATCCTGCTCTTTTGCTCTGTAAGCTCCTGCCTGGTTTCTTCTGGCCAGAAGTGAAGTATTCCATACTTCTTGTGCACAGTCATTCAAAAGGTGTTCCACGGCAGAGAGATTAGGATCCTGATCCTGTGAAACTTTCTTTCTCAGAGTAAACAGAATCTGGGAGTGAGAAAAGGACCCAGGTGGGTCTTGGATTAGAGTGGTCAGGTTCATCCCTTACATGTCAACTGTAATCATTCTAGGCCCTGCTGCTCTGCCTGGCCCTTTCTTCTAGACCTCTCTCCCATATTATTCCCATATTATTTTCTTTTTTATGGGTTCCTGTAACAGAGAAGAACAAACCTGACTCCATATTGGATCCATTCCTTTAGCTCTAACCCTTGTGCTCTGTTGCCTGTGCTGAGTCATGCTGGCTCTGTGCCTTTGTCTAGTCAGACTGTAAAAAAAATATTACCTATAGCCTGAACTATACAGAATAGTCCATTCTCAAGGCTCTGATCTTTAAAGGTATAACACTTTTCCATTCATATAGAGATTAAAGTGGTGCAGTAACAATTGTCTTGTTGGAAGTTTATAGGAATACTGTGACCAGATCTACATGGACAGCTGCAAGAACAAAAGATTCCAATACAAAGAAGTTTGCAACTACAAGCCACACTCCCTCCCTCCCCTTTTAGTATAAAAAAAGCCTGAATTCTAACTCGGGTAAGATGGTTCTTTGGGACATTAGTCCACCATCTTCTCAGTCTGCTGGCTTTCTGAATAAAGTCACTATTTCTTGCTCCAACAAATGATCTTTTGATTTATTGGACTACCTTTCAGTGAGCAGTATGAGCTTGGACTCAGTAACACTCCTTATTCTTTCCCTTCATCTGATTTCCTTCAATTGCTCTTTGTTTTTGGATAAGTCTATTAAAAATGAGAAGTTCACATTCTTTTACACTGTGCTCCTACACCCTGTGTAAATTAAAGCTGTGGCTGGGCAATGTTTTAGCAAAATTACACAATCTGTGACATTTTTATAAACACTAGAACTTTGTATTACATTCAAGGGGTTAGTCTATTTGGAGGATTAAGGGGACTTCTAAGAAGTAGTCATTGTGTATGCCACCCACTCGTCTATCTAAGTCTCAGGTCTGGCTCAAACATACAAACCAGTCAATTGTGCACTATAATGTAATCCTAACAACCACCTTATAAATTAGATATTATCTCCATTTCAAGCAATATTTTAAGCATGGAAAGCAATTAAATCTCAAGAAAATTAAATAACTTTCACAAAGTCAGATATCTAGTATGGTGTTAAGCCAAAAGTGTTCACCGACTTGGATTTGGAAGATAAGTGTGGTCCCAGTGAAATAATAACTAGTATTTCTAAAGTACTGGCTATATGCTTGCCAGTGTTCTAAACCCTTGACATGTGCTAACTAATTTAATCCTTACCACAAACCAAGAAGGTAGGAGTTTTATAGTTGAGGCCATTAAAGTACAGATATTTGTTCCAAGGTCACACAGTAAGTAAATAGAACAGCTAGGATTTAAACTCAGGCATCATGGGTTTAAAGCCACATCCTTAACCAGTAATATGTGAAAGATGTACTAGAGTACACTGAGACTAAAGATAAGAGATTAGGGTAATAGATTGTTACGAAATGTAACCTAACCAAATGCACTGGATGATGGAAACTATGTATAGCATGGTATGAATCAGCTGATTACAGATACTTTTCCACTGTGGAAATCTTTGTCAGGAGGTGGAGAGGAGGTCCCTTGAACTAAGTGCACAGAAACCACGGAAACAAAGAAAGAAAATGAAGCAAGATTAGGTTGAGAGAATCGTGGGGAAGGATGTGAATTGCCAAATCTCAAGAGAGTATCTCAAACAGAGAATTCCTCTGAGTATAGAAGATTGTATAGAGAGTATAAATCTTAGGTGGTAGTGTGCAGCCAAAGTTAATCCACTCCAGCTAAGGTGTAGACTCACTTAAAGTTTCAGTTCCTGCCTCATGGAATTTCCTTCTTGATATTTTAAAAATAAAATCTGTATATATTGAAGACATATAACATAATGATTTGATATACATTTCTGCAGCCAAGTTAATAAACATATCCATCTCCTCATATAGTTATCATTTGGGTGTATGTGTGGTAAGAGCACCTGAAATCTATTCACTTAGCAAATTTCCAGTATCCAATGGATGAGAGACTAACAGTCTGATTTCAATATCTTCCATGACATGAAATAGGCCAAATGAGAGAAAGTCAAGGTGTGAACTATTATAAACTATGTGGAAGAAGAGAAGCCCATAAATGTGAAAGGCAGGATGTAGAGCAATGGAAAATTCTGTGTGATTCCTCACATATAGGAAGTGAGACAGAGAGATGAGTTGAAGGTGGAGATACACTTTTCCTCCACTACTTCCAACATCTACCATCAGAGTTGTTCTATCTGGTTTGGTGCTATACCTGATTATTTCACTAACTGTTTGTGCCAGTTAGTAAAGTACATCAACTTTAACCCTCTGTTCAATAATCTGTGATGCTGCGGCTGGAACTGCCAACCACATTTCTGTTTTCCCACTTTGGCTCCCTTTTGTGCTCAGCCAATGAGGGACACTAGAGGGAAAATAGAAGACTGGAAGAGGAAGAAAAAACTTGTTTTTCCTTCTGTCAGGATTATTCTAGCAATGTGTCTTCACTTGGTAGTGGCAGTTCATTCTAGTTAGTAGTAGTTCAATCCAGTTTGAACTTTTGTCAAACATTTGTAGGACCAGTCTCATTGTCCCCCTGCCTTGGAGATACCAGCACAAGCCAACTATTCTGGCTAATGGCTCTATGGGGTCCCTCTTCTCAGAGACATCAGTACAGGCTTAATGGCATCGTATGTTTAGCATGTTTAAACATCGTATGTTTAGTCTGTGTTTCAGCTTTGCAGAATCCTTCCTTGTAACTTCTAGATTTCAGTAATTTCAGCCCCTTCTCTGCATCAGGGGTGGAAACTGCCCCACAATTACTACCTCTGTGATAGTTTTTGGCTCTTCAGTTCTTCATTACCTAGTTAGCAATTATATATATATATATATATATATATATATATATATATATATATATATATATATATATATATATATATATATATACACATAGTATACTGTGTTTAAAAAATGATGTAGTTTCTGTCTCCTAAATAAACTCAGACTGATATACCACATTTATGTCCTTGAAAAGTTTCTGAGACTTAATTATTTCATTACTAAAAAGAAAGGTTTTTGCTGGACAAAAACCTTTTAGCTGTAAGTTCTATGACTGCTTGTATGGCCTTTAGAGCTTCTTTCTTAAAATATGTGTTCACTGCCAAATTGGGTAAAAGAAAAGACCTGGAAGTTTTAATTTGTTTTTCACTTACTATTGACTTTACAAGGATTATCAGTCTAGCTAATAGTCCCATCAAATACCCTAAACATCTTGGCTCATGAGGATAAAACAAAGTCACAGTAAATTTCACTGAAATTCAGAGGAACAAATGCTAGATGCATACAGTGTTGGTACAGAGACTGGGATGCTAACTGGGGAAGGAAACCACAAGTCAGGATCCAAGACATAATAACTAGAGAATAAGAAATTAATTGCTACTAATATTGTTATTATTTATTGAACACAGACTTGATACCTAACACATGGTTAATCTCTTTATGTATGTTTCATCCATCCAACAACCCTATGTAGTTGTGGTGGTGTTTTTATTAACCTCTTAGAAGTTAAGAGGAAACCAAGGCTCAAAGAAGTTATGTAGGGTACCCATTCTCTGTAATAAGTAAGGAATGGTGCTGGATTCCAATGCTAACCCATGATGTTGCAAAGCCCCCTCTTTTAATCTTTATACTTAATTTCCTGTGGTAAAGTGCTGGACCAAGGAGGGAGTAGGGCCATTAACAGGGCCAAAAGATGGATTATAAGAGAAAGATACTACTAAAAACAAATGTTCTATACATCAACTTCTGGTTCTCAATATATCTTTACTGCCACTTTTGCATTTGAATGAGTTATATGACCTTTAACCAATTTCTGGTTTATCTTTTTTTTTTTTTTTTTATGTACTCTCCGGTACAAATTTTCTATCAATAATCATATCTAAGCCATAGAAATAATTGCCCAGAAACACTGCCAAAGTAGGTCCAGAACCTAAAATATATACAGTTGTATGAATTTATTTTATTTTTAAATCCTACAGGTTAATAATTTACATCTGCATGTGAATTTGCTGACACTCTGTTAAATTTTGATTCATGTATATTAACATCCTTTGTAGCTACTGCAAACAAAGCTGAATTTGTTGGGGAACTCAAAAAAGAGACTGATTCAGACAAAAATTTTACCCTGTAGTCTTAGATAATGATTAATGTACAGAAACCAGTGCTTCTAATTAACAGGCAAGGTATCATGAAATTCTGCCCAAATCAATGACTTACTTATTACAAATAAACTAATATAGCTAATAAGATCCTATTGTTTCAATCTTGAGTTTGTTTATAATGTTATGCTTCTGCACAGTAAAGCAGCAACAGTAGTGATGACAGTGAACATGAACACGTTTCTAAATTTCTCAATCCCGCATCTAAAAATTCCCTGTCTAAAAATTCAAGAAGATAGAAGGATACTATGTGCCTAGCCATCAGGGAAGTTACTGGGTTTAATGCGTTGGCATCTGTGAAGTGCTCAGAGCTGAGGGAACCATCCTGAATAAGTATGGATTATTACTATTATTATAAAGTAGCAAATGGTCCTGGGCATGTGGTTAGACTACTAAGAAATTCAGTGTAAAAAAGCAGTAAAGAAAAAAAAAAAAAAAGAATCTTAACAAAAAGGAAAAAAAAATGCTGTTATAAAAATTAGTTAGAACTAAAAGTTAAAAGATAGAAATTTTATAGGTTACTGGCCGGATGCTGATCATTCCCCTTTGAGCTCTTCTGGTGCCTGCGCAAATGGGCTGAAAATCTAATGAACTCCGTCTTCCTCATGACATATCAAACATCCCACCCTGAGACAGCACCAAAAATACCACAAGAAAGAACGGCCCTTCTCAGAGTACCCCAGCCTTCCTTTTCCAGATGGATGGTATAATAAAAATATTCTTCCAATTATTTCAGGGCCTTAAAAGAGAAAAGGAGAAGATACAGCTTAAGTTCAATTCTGAAAAGGCGTGGAGCTTTCAGTGAAGTTATTTCTGAACAGGTTGGCCATTCCTAGTAAAGATTCTTTAAAGATAACTTTTCTGTCTTGTTTAAAAAAATATTAGAGGGAAGGTAGAAGAGTCACCCCCTTATATCATAGTAGCTGTGGAAGAAATACAGTGTGGAAGTTTGTGAAGTCATTTAAAATCTTGAAATTCTCAGACAAAAGACACACAGTAAATATAGGAATATACAGGAATACTGAACTCAATTTGGCAGTGACATCAAAAGTACTTCCTTGTAAGATTTCCTCAGGGGACGGTCTAAGGGAGTAACTGCTAAGTACTAAAGGGAATTCCTTCCTAATTTCTCTTTCCAGAACACACAACCTCAACTCTTTTTCAAAGTCTCCTCATAATGTGAGTCTATGCAAATGCTTACCAGAAGTGAGTAATAGATTTTCAATGACTAAGGGCCAAGTTGAACCTGTGGAGTGTGTCCCCAGTGTAGATGGTTACTCCTGTCCAGTTCTCCTTCCTCTAGCAGGTGAACCCGTGAAGGTCATAGTGTCATCAATCTGCATGGAGAGACTCCCCTCCTATGGCACATACTTTGTCTGAATACAAATTCCCTTAAGTAAGAGTAATGCTGGTGGTAACTGTATTACAGAGAAATTCCATTTTCTAAAATTGAATCCAAAAATGAAAAGGAAGTTAAGGGGACTAACTTAGTAGGCTATTGCAACAGAGAGCACGTTGGACTTGGAAAAACACTCATATTTTCCATATAACTGACTTTTATATTTAAATTGGACAATTCCGTTTTACTCTCTGAATAGATGCAGAGCAAAATATTGTGATCTTTCATGTAGCAGAGAGAGTAAATACACATTAGACAATTTATTTGATAGTGTTCAGGACCAAATTCAGTAGTTCTGAGTTTTTATTCTGGCTACCACTAGTACATGATTAGCAATCAGGAAGAGATGAAATCCTTTTACTTAAAATGATCTGAAAGGAGTTACTTAGAATGATCTGAAAGGAGTCAGCATCAATCTCTTGCCCTCAGAGAGGATTCTCTTGAAAATTATTAACAGCTGCCTAAGAACTAAGGGTCCTCTGATTTCTGTGTGGGATATGTGCCATTTATTTATTCAAATGTATTATTCTTTGTTATGAACATAGCCCTGGTTTTGTGTTTATGACCCTAAGCCTTATTTAGCATTTACATAGTGCTTCTACTTTTACAAAAGTGTGCTATAGCCACTTTTACTAGTTATTCCTCAGAGCACCCTGGTGAAATAGAACAATATTACTGTATTATTTCCTGGATGTAAAACAAACTCAAGCAGGGCTTGGAAGTATGGCCATTTTTAATTGATACATTCAGAATTAAAGGATGTGACTTCAAGGTACATTGTTTTACTGGGTGAGCCAATAAATATGTTTTGAAAAAGAGATGAAGGATTCAGATGCACTTCTTATCTTAATTCACTAAAGATTTTTATATGTTTGTTGCCTTTCAAGACAATGAATGTGTATGTTGGTAAAATAATGTGTTCAAAGGCTCACAAAATATCCTCCATACACAAACATATACATATATTCAAATATTCAGCCAGGAATGCATTCCTCAGAAAGAAAGGCTGGATGAATCAGTTGTTATTTTTGTTGCAGGATTATCTTTCAATTCCTCTTTTTGCAGGACATAACATCTCCCAAGGAAGAGGGTGATACTAACCTTTTTGCAAATTGTCCATTTGTCTTCTGTAGCTGTTTCTGTATAGATACGTAAGGTTGACATTTATAGCTGCTTCTCCCTACCCAACACTCAGTAGTTGCACAGACAACAGATTCAGGTACAGTGGAGCCCTATTAAGCCAGTTATTTCAGCACTGTCAAACCAATAGAACAATTAATCAAGGTCATTAATTCCTTTTGTTTTTCTGTTATTACAGCTGGGAGAGAATTTATCTCATTGGTTTCTTAGTCTCTGAGCTATATTTTATTCAAAACAGATTTGTTAAACATCCACTTTGTGAAAGGAACATCGTAAATGGTGGGGATACAAATTGATGTAGTGGGTCTAAGCCAAGTTTCAACTAGTTGATATAATAATGATATTTTCCCTGGGTGGTAGGTGATATTAAATATCATTTAATATTCCTCTCTGGTTTTACAAATCTCCAGGCACTTTTGATCATTTCAGCAGTCTCATAGGCTTCATCACTCTAGTCGAGCAAGGTGAGCTAGTGGAAAAGTACTGGAGGGCAGTAGCGGGGAGGTTGATCAATGGGATTGAGTTGTTCTTGTATTTGCACATATTTTTTTACTCTGCAATTAGGCCATGTATGTTTGCTAATTGGTGCCAATCCTATGTTAGGCTCCTACCTGCCCACAGAGACAGAGAGATAATGTTACCATCTCCTTTGAGGTTTAGATTTCCAAGTCATAGTTCTCAGGTCCTGGAGAAAGACATTCCCTGGGTTGGAAACTGGCAAGAGACTGGGAGAAAACTTACATATGTGTCAAAAGAACAGAGAAAAAATTTACAGTTGCAATTTTTGTGAAGTAAATGCTCCAGAGCAATTCCCTGGCGGTCCAGTGGTTTGGACTTGGCGCTTTTACTGCCGCGGCCCAGGTTCAATCCCTGTGAGACTAAGAGCCCACAAACTGCGCGGTGCAGCCTAAATAAATAAATAATAAAGTAAATGCTCCAAGAAAAGGGAGATAAGGGGCCTATGGTCAGGAAGGAATCTGAATAATGTTAGGTAAGCTAAAGGGAATGTTAAGACCATTTTGGTCACCATTGTTTGTGGAGAGACTGAATCTTGGCAAATTGATTAAACTCTGAAGGAGTTAGGGGAGCAGGCTGTGGTCATCAACTTTCCCAAAAGGAGAGAGGCAGCCTATGGAGGTCCCTACGGTTTACTGTTAAGGGCAGGACTAAAGTAATAGTCTTTGTTGTGTGACTCATGGATCAGATGCTTGCATACTTATTCAAATAAATAGACAATGACCCTTGCTTTGCAGTGGCTAATAATTCTAGTTATAGAATCAGGCTGAATTTAGTTAAAATTCTGTCCTTGAAATGTATTTGCTATTAAATCTGGAAATTTTACTTAATGCTTCTACTATGAAAAGATAATTATACCTATCTCATAAGTGTATTGAAAGAACTAAATGAAAATGTTCTAAGGAACATTTTCCATACAGTTCTTGGCACATGATGAATGCTCAAGAAAGGGTATATACTTTATGTGTACCCAAATGAGTGTCAGTCCCTAATGGGCCTGTTGCCTAATATTATTCTCATTCTGCATCTCAAACCCAGCAGATAAGCACTTATATTTAGTCTTGCTCTTGGACGAAAAATATAGCTATCTCTTTGATCTCATCATGTTAATTTAATTATTAATATTTATCTTTGTTATTATTGGTTATAGTTTACATTCACACATCATTTATGAATTGATTATCACAGGTAGAAACGATCTTAAGGGGACTTACTCCAAGATATAAGAAGATTTTTTACTTCTTCTTTGGAACACTGTCATTTAGCCTCTAAAAAATTTTATTTGAATAGTGATTTCATCAAAGCTTTATATATCCTTATTACCTTACAATTCTGAATCTTTAGGGAAACTGTATGTTACATAAGCATGAAGGGCTTTAGAAGAGAAAATCAGTAGAGCAGAGTTAAACTCATTCCTCAAAAAAAAAAAAAAAAAAATCCCCAAGCTTCCTTGGGCCACCAGCAGAAGAAATTTTTCTTTATAACAAGAGCCCTGCTACTCTATAAGCCCTTTTTCAAATAGGATAGAATTTTCTGGATTTCCAGCTTGCCTAAAATGCCAAGCTTCCTGCATCACTATTACTGATTACCTCAGCAGGAAAGATGTCAAATAAACTCTCAACCTAGAAAGTAGGGCTGTAGCCTTTGGTCTATTACTAGAAACCCAATGTTGATTAGAATATCAGTATAAATACAATCTGGACGCAGTGACTCATTCTGTTTTCATTTAACTAATTTAACAAGGCAAGAAAATATTTATTTTATAAATGCCTACTATGTTCTCAGTACTTTTGGATGTACCTATATGATATCACCAAAGAGAAAGACTGACATTTGCTGTAGGCTAAATGTTCATGTTCCTGCCAAATTCATTTGTTGAAATCCTAACCCCCATGTATTGGGCGGTGAGTCTTTTAGGAGATGATTAGGTCATGAAGGTGGAGCTCTAATGAATGGTGTTAGTTCTCTTGTAGAAGAAACCCTAGAGAGGGCTCCTTTGTCCTTTCTGCCATGTGAGGACAGCAAAATGATGGCCATCTATGGACCAGGAAGCAAGCCTTCACTAGACACCAGATCTACTGTTGCCTTGATCTTGAATTTCTCAGCCTCCAGAACTATGAGAAATAAACTTCAGTTGTTTATAATCCACCCAGTCTACGTTATTTCTGTTATAGCAGGCCTAAAGGACTAAGACAGTATTGTTGCCACCATTTTTAAAGATGAGGAAAAGCATTCCCAAGATTAATGAGTTGGGAGGGGATTTGAATTCAGATCTCTGAAAGTTTCTAACAAGTGTTAAGAAGACAGACAAAACAGAAAACAGGTGAGTAAGTCCACCACTGAAGGAAAGAGTGCTTTTGGAAAAGAGGACAGTGTGTGTCTTGAATACAGGTAGCATGTCAAAGCAAAGGAGAGAATCTCTGAAGGAAGGATTGTCTTCCTTTACACAAAGAGAAGGGCCATTTGCTGGCGCTCAGAGAAGACAGAGACCTTTATTTAATGCTCTTATCAACTGGGATTTAAATGAATGATTTTAGAAGATGTTTTCTTCCTCTCTGATTCAAAGAAAAAAAACTCTCACTCTCAATTTTTCTTTTCTAAGAGATATTCAGCAAAATGTCAATTAAAAATAAAAAAGAAAATAAGTGGGTATGTAGGCAGGAAGTAAATATTCCAAGTCATTTACCTCTATAACTACACAAAAACAAGTGGCTCTCTGAAAGTGAAGACAATAACACATTTCCAGATGCTTTAGATAAAAAAGTAAAGAATCACAATAATTAATTTGATTAAATATCTAGCTCTGGAAATATTAAATTTTGTTATTTCTTCTATCGGATATAATTAAATACTAAAACGAAAAGGCCTGCTATTGATAAGCTCTTTAAAATTCAAAAAGCTGAATTTAAGCAAGGTACAAAAGACTGGATACATACAAATCACCATCATGGAAAAATCTCAAGGTATAAAAGCCTTTAAATGATTTCCTTTACAACTCATAAAATATGCCACAGGTAGACATTGGTCTAGAATAAGCTCCAACAAGAAGAAATGTGTTCATCAAACTTATCATGAACAAGAAACCTTGCAGCTGTGAGACTTGCAAAGAGAGAATTACAATAATGTAGCCTGCTGGTAATTTAGCTTAGCCAAAATCACTGAAAATATATACATGATATTAAAATTCTGATATCTTGTTCTTGTGTCAGAAATGACAATGACAAAGGAAAAAAGAATCCATTGTCATGACAAAAACCCTAGGACCACACAAAATTGCCAAGTATGTCATCAAAATGAAGACAGTATGAGCTTATCTGCCGGAAATGCTTTCTTCACACTCTGGCTAAAATTAGTTGAAATGTGATTCTACTCTATTTAAAACAGTTTTTATTTCCAGCTTCATTTAGAGAAAAATATTCTCTTTCTAGGGTAAAACTCTCCTGGCAGGAAATGATACACAAGTTCATGAAGCTGTACTCTCCACAATAGGGTTAATGGGCGAATCTACTGTTCACAGTAATTTATTCTTTTATGTCTAGTCATCCAACCTGGTTATAACTATTACTTTATTTACACACTCATCTCCGAGGTTAGTGAGAGGTCAAGATGGAAACACTATCACAAAAGTATCTATAGTAGTGCTCTCATTTTTTGATATATAAAAATTTATAGAATTCAACAAAACAACACAAAACACACCCAAGCACTGTCCCTTAATTCTCTATATCCATATTAATACTGTACTTAATGCCATATTAAATTGTCCTTCCTAAGATTTGCTTGCTTCAGGTTGAAATATGATGCTTCATATTTATACTTTACATGTTGCTGCTATTTAGAAACTTATAATTATCTATCTCTGTAACCTTTGCTTTTGTCATTATAATCACAACCTGGTTTGGGTGCAAATTAGCAAAACTCTACTGGAAGTCCATTTGAAAGTATATATCAAAATTGACCCAGAAATTCTACTTGTAAGTATTTATCCTACGGATATACTTGCATGCTTTCAAAATATCATGTGTACAAGATCAGTCATTGAATCATTCTTTCTAAGGCAAAATATTGGAAACTATATAAATATATATATAGAAATGGATTAAATCAATTATGGTATAATCACAAAATGGACAATTATGTAGTCATAGAAAATAATGAGGTTGCTTATTTATGTGCTAGTGTGGAAAGAGCTCTAAGATGTACTCGTAATTAAAATATCAAACTTTGTATAGAAATTTCCTAAAAGAGGAAAATGTATACACATAGATGAAAACACTTCATCAGAAATTAAGATTATTTTTTACTATGTTTAGTAGAACTAGGTAGATAAGGAAACAGTAGGAGAACTAATTTTCCATGAATGTTCTTATATTTAAAAAAATTTTTCCATATGTGAATGTATTACTGGGCAAGGAAAGGTTAACTCAGCAGTCCTGGATTGCTCAAACTCTGCACATTTCAAAGAAAGGTCTGTCTTCAGGACTGGCCTTTGGTAGACTCCTGGGAGGAAACATCTTAGTCTTTGGTATATTCTGTCCGGGAAGAATGATTTTTGTATGACTGATGCCTTACATCACACGGTATTTATGGTAAATACCTGTGTTTGTATACCAGAGACACTGAGTCACACTCTACCAGCTTGATCAGATACATTTTTTTCCTAACAATGTAATTTATTGTGAACACCTGTTTTTCCTCAAGTGTTTGGGGAGAGTGAAGTGGGAAGACTGGGGCCTGAGTAACTGAGGTCAGCCATGTAGGTACTACATGCCTCGGTGACTGACCCCTAATAAGACCCTGGACACCAGGCTCTGGGTGGGCTTCTGTGGTTGGCATCATTTCACACATACTGTCATATACTGTTACTGGGAGAACTGAGTGTGTCCTCCTGTGACTCTACTGGGATGGGACACCACTGAGAGCTTGCACACGGCTTCTTCTAGTCTTGGTCTCAGCTGAATTTTCCCTTTGCTGATTTTAGCCTGCCCCCTTTCACTGTAACATATTATAACCATGAGCATAACCATTTTTCTGAGTCCTAGGAGTCCTTGTAGAAAATCATTGTGTCTTAGGATGGTCTTGGGGAACCTGACACAACTGCATATTCCCAAAATCAAAGTAAAATATTTTAAAGTTTAACTTGCCTTTATCAGATTCAAATCAATCAGTAAATAAAAAGTTATTCAACTCCTACTATAACCAAGTTCAGTGCTAGACACTGGGAGAAATCCTAGATAAAGGCCTTCATCAAGCTTATTGGCTAATTGAGGGATACAATTAAGACAGCAAAATTATTTACAATGCAAGGAGTTATGACTACTTCATATAGAGAGTGAATCAGAGGCTCTGCGCTCCTGGAATTTAAAGGTTATTATTGTTATGGAAAATAATACAACTGCTGTTTAATGAAAACAGTTCTCTCTTACTGAACATCTACTGTGCTCTGCAATTCTTGCTACTTGTTTTACTTTCATTGTCTCTAAAACACTTCAAGGTAAACATTTACATTCTTATTACAGATGAGGCAATTGAGGCTCAGAGAACCTGAGGCCAAGATCATGAATTTAATAAATGGTGGAAGTAGGTTTCTGGTCAAAAATCTCCTATCTTATATTTATTAGTGTATTATAGATGCAACATAATTATTTAATAGTATATGAGTGCATTATCTACAATTTCAAGCTTTAGAAGTGAAGCATTCTAAGGGTTAGAGAGATTAACTAACACTCAGATAGGAAAAGACAGACCCAAAATTTGAAACACTGTCCACTTAAATCTGAAGATGGCTTTTCCTCCTATTGTGTTAAAGTGTCCTATGTCTATAAATAAGATTTTATTTTTAACTTTTATCGAAGTATAGTTGATTTACAATGTTGTGTTAATTTCTGCTCTACAGCAAAGTGATTCAGTTATATATATATACATATATATATATACTTTTTCATATTCTTTTCCATTATGGTTTATCACAGGATATTGAATATAATTCCATTTGCTATACAGCAGGACCTTGTTGCTTATCCATCTTATATATGATAGTTTGCATCTGCTAATCTGAAATGAGATTTTATAAAACAGACCAAACTTACATGATTCTAGAGAAATAACAATACATCTGATTTTAACAAGAATTTTCAGTAATGCTATATTTGTCTCTGAATATAAACTAATTGTAAAGGAAGAAACTGTTAGAGTAGTAGACTTTAAATAGTATAAAAATATATGCATATAAAGCTACTCAACATTGCACAAAAATTAAATATTTGTATATATGTGTGTTACAAACAAAAGAAAGTGAAACAACTGTAATGTTCTCTAATTTCAACTAAAATTAAATGAGGGAGTCCAGATACACACTTCTCAGACTTTAATTCCTTATCCATAAAATATCTTTTGTACTTTGAATGTATTGCTATATAAGTCACAAATAATCACAGAAATAGTAAAAAGTTGTCAAATTGCATTAATAGATAGTGCATATATGGCAACATCATAGTTATTAACCTAGGTATTAATTTCCAAGCAATTTCTTCAAACCTCTTAGAGGGAGGCTAAATGCAGCTTTGTTTGATGACCCCCATCATTGCATTGTTATTGAAGAATCCAACAGAAATTTAGTTTACTAACTAAACACATTAAAAGCTTGTCTGAAACTCCAAATTATAGTCTTTGAAGATTCAAAAAGTCAGAAACACAAAAACAGCTATATTTAACTGATTTAAAAGAAAAAACAACACAGCTGGAAATTTATCATAAAATACAGTGCTCATAATACAGAACTGCATGTAGTTTTCACTGATGTCTATCCAAGAATTCAAAGGATGCTTTAACTTAAAGACAATATACATTTCCCTTAGGATATCACTGTATTAAAAGTAAGGTGCATTTTATTTTTTGGGGAAGAATGAAGAACAGTTTGAATATTGCCATACTTTATAAGCAATAAGGATGTATTACCCCCAGAGGCAAGTCAGATGCAAAGATTTTCTTAAGAGGAGATTAGTGAAACACATGCTTCTTATGATAAAAATTGGTAGGAGGAAAATGATGAGACAACATAACTCTCTGAGCCATCAAAATTTTCCTGAAAAATAGTCCATGATTTCAGGATTACAAATCTGATAGATCAAGGCTGTGGGATTGAAATGGTATCACATCCTGGGATTTTACATCCACTGAGGTCGGATCACTGCAAGTATACCACAGAAGCTGCTTGGTGCTTATATATAGCCTGCCTTGAATCTTTCAAAAAAGAAAAAAATTATTAAGTAAAGCAGGAAACATTCCTCAATCTTCCTTTTAATTTCATTCATGCTTAAACGACAAAGGAATATCTGAATATCTTGGAAGAATGGAAGCAATTTAGTGGCTTGAAGTATACCAGCAAGAGGAAGGAATAAATGATGATGAAATAAAACTTTTTTTAAAGAAACTGCAAAATTGGTTAAAAAAAGACTTTATTAATACTTATTGCAATACATTTTGTCCTTTTTGTAATTTTCTTACAAAATTTAAGATACAACATTTTTATTGAAGTATAGTTCATTTACAATGTTGTGTTAGTTTCAAGTGCACAACAAAGTGATTTAGTTATACACACACACATCTATATCCACTCTTTTTCGATTCTTTTCCATTATAGGTTATTATAAGACATTGAGTATAATTTCCTGTTATACAGTAGGTCCTTGTTATTTACCTATTTTATATAGTGTGTATATGTTAATCCCAAGCTCCTAATTTATCTCTCACCCCCCTCCCCTGCTATCCCCTTTGGTAACCATAAGTTTGTTTTCTATGTCTGAGTCTAGTTCTGGGGTTTTTTTTGTTTGTTTTTTTCCATTTCAACCAAGTATTCTTTATTTCCTGTGGACTAGACATCTCATTTTAACTTCCATATTTTTCTTCTCTGTTATCTTCATACTAGAATCATTTAATGTCATACAAGATGTCCTTTATATGTACTTTCCTTTCAATTGTTAAACAAACCCACCATTTTTGTCACTGTTCCCAGAAGATTCATTTGCAAGTTTGTTCTTTCACTTTCAAGGAAACATGAATCATACCATGAAGTATTGTCACTGACATTTTAATCTTGACTATCGGAGAAGTTAATCTTTTCCTCTTAGATTCTCTCCTCCGTGGGTTCTTCAGTCTTCCAGTTAATTCTCCAATCAATTTGCAGTGGAAAGTCATTGCTGTTTTATAAGTAAGTTCATTTGTATCAAATTTTTTAGAGTCCACATATAAATGATATCATATGAAATTTGTTTTTCTCTGTCTGACTTACTTCACTTAGTATGATGATCTATACATCCATCCATGTTGCTGCAAATGACATTATTTCATTCTTTTTTATGGCTGAGTAATATTCCATTTTGTATATATACCACATCTTCTTTATCCGTTCATTAAGATACAACACTTTTAATTAACATAAAGAGAAACACATTCCCTGACTTCCTTTAAATGTCTATTTTAATTAAGAAAGCAAAAGACTTTATTAAATGTATACCAGGTGCCAGCAATATATTAATTTTTTTCTGGAGAACCAAAAATAAATGAGACACAGTCCTTTAAATGCCCTTCTAAGGACACGATGAAGAATTTTGTATCTAAAAAGTTTAGGATTAGTCATAAAAGTGTGTAGCATATTTTGACTGTGATGTTGGATTCAAATATCAGCTAAGGAGAAATTGAATTTGGGAAATAAGAAAGGAAACAGAGTGATGCTACACTCGGAATTGAGAACCAAATGAGGCTTCTTTATATAACTTCAGGTTGGGTTCTAAATAATTTCCTAAAAGTGATACATAGATGGAAGCTAGGGATCTTTCAGGATGATCCTTGGTCTTTACTGTGTATTTTTGACTTGTTGAAAATGCCTTTAATTTAATATGTTCTCAGTTCTTTGAGTTCCCCTAAGCAAAATAATATTATAAGCCTTTTAAAATAAAAGTTTTACAAGGAATTGTATCAATTACTGTGAAAGACCAAATCTCAGAGCACAAATTTTGTGTTAACTGCCATTGCAAAGAAAAATTTTACTAAAAGTATAAGGTTCTCTCCATATGAAACTATTTATCCTGCCCACTAGGCAAAATTAATTCTCCTTTGAATTCTTCTCTTTCCTATTTTAAATACTATTTATTTAGCATTTGTTTAGTAAACACATTTATTTATTTTACTTAACAGCTTCCTTATATGTGTACTTTGTGCGACAGCTGTTGTTCATGTTTATTGCCCTAAACTGAAGTCATTAGAAGGACTCAAATATCTGTCGAATTAGTAAATATAATTTGGATGCAGAGTAAAGTCAGTTGAGAGTCCATTTGGCAAGGATTATCTAAGTTAAGAAAGGTTTTGACCACTGACCTGCAAGCAATATTTTTGTAGAAAACCATTGTGACACAGAGATTCAGACAAAAAAAGACAAATAAATATGTATACGTGTGTATACTTAAAACCAAATGGATACTGTGAGTACTGTTTCTAAACCCTTAAAGTATAATAAAAACAGGTTTAGGAGATGATACACAGCACTTTGACACAGGCAAAATTAAACACATTACTGGAATATGTTAGTGGTGAAAACTGCTTTTTTGATTTCCACATTGATGGGTGCTGGCAGGAAATTCTGGGAAATTTCTCATAATAGTCTCTTTCTGTCTTTTTTGTTGACAAACATGTTTTCAAACAAACGTGGTGTAGCATTACATTGTAGTAATGACTATCTTCATTGGTGTCATACACAATAGCACATGTACTAGTAAAGAAAGAGTTTTGAATTCATTTAATTAACTAATGAGATACATTAAATTTAACAACCTGCTCAAATGGAAATTAAACAGGCTGATTATTCATTTACATATATTTGTACTATATAGAGAGAATAGAAAATCTTTACTCTGAGTTATTAATTCTCTTTTGGAAATTGAGCAAGATTAAATAAGTTAGAATTTGTAATGTTTCAATCTGGATTCATTCTCAAGTTTTCATGAAAAAATAGTTTCTCATACAAACTTTGTTTAAATTATTTTGTCTAAATTATCCAGCTCCAGTATTTGAACATGTTTAGATTCAATAATCTGCTCAAAATGGAAATTAAGCAGACTGACTATTCATTTACATATATTTGTAATATAGAGAGAAAATAGAAAATCTTTGCTTTGATTTATTAATTCTCTTTTGGAAATTAAGCAAGATTAAATGTTAGAATTTATGATGTTTCAATCTGGATTTATTATCATTTTTAAGTTTTCATGAAAAAAAGGCTTCTCACACAAGTTTTGTTTAAATTATTTTGTTTAAATTACCCACTCCTAGTATCTGAACAAGTTAAATTTTGGATCCCTTTTTCCTAATCTGTAAAATGGGGATAATAATAGTCACTACTGCATAGGCTGTTGTGTATATTAAATTAAATGTAAAATAAGTACATCAATATACGGCATATAGCAATCACTCAATAGTTGCTAACATTTGCTATTGTTGTCATCATAATCATCACCTTTATATAAGCTAGTTGCTGGTAATTTATATAATTAAAATAAGTTCCATAAGGTCACTATAGAAAGACCTTATTTTTATTATTTACGATTGATCAAATATTTGAAGGCAATAAATTAAAATAAAAGGTTGGCTTTTTCCCCACTCATTGGACTGGAATTCCTTCTGTTTAGGCTGTCAAATAGACAGCTACAAAATAGCTAACAAGTACTGTAAAAAGAATGCTACTCTGATAGCACACAAGAGGACTACCTAAACTGAACTGGCAAGTTTGGAGATATTTCTCAAACAAAATGAAATATGTGCTGAGTTCCAAAGGATAAGTAAAACATATTCAGGAGAAGTTAGAGATCGAGGGAAATCCAGGTAAAGGAAGCAGCACGTGTAATGGTATGAAGATTTAAGAGGGTTCCCACATTGGGGAATTTTAAGTACAATAGTTCAGTAGCACTGGAGGTTATGAGGCATAAGTAAGTAGAAAAACAGGTGAGAAAGAAAACTGAATGAAAAATGTGAATTATATAGAACATTGTATGTGTTTAAAGGTATTTGAAATTTATCCTATAGGCAAAAAAGAATCAACCCAGGTATTTTTGTTGGATATATAGCTTTTAAATTGTTCACATATAATTTACGTGCATAATTTCTTTAGTGTTCAGTTTGAGGTGTTTTTACAATTGGTAATTCACATGTAACAATTGCTCCAATTAAGATGTAGAACACATCTATCTTCTAACAAAATTCCCTCATATCCCTTTAAATAAATGCCCCTTCCCGCCTCTGATTTCATTGTTACATGTTACTTTTCCTTGTTCTTGTTCTGTATATAAATAGAATCATAGAGATTGTATTATTTTGTGCTTGGGTTCTTTTGTGTAATAAAATATTTTACAAATTTACACATGTTGACTATATCATTACTTTATTCTAATTTATTTTTAATAAGTATTCCACTGTATGAATATATTTCAATGTATTTATCCATACTTTTATTGATGAATATTTATGGGAGTTGTTTCCAGCTTAAGACAATTATGCCCAAGGCTGTGATGAACGTTACCTATAAACCTTTTTTTTTTTTTTGTGAACATATGTTAAATACCTCAAAGTGGAATTGTTTCATCATTGTGTGGAGCATGCATAATTTTAAAGGAAATACCAAACAGTTTTCTAAAGTTATTGTGCCATTTATGCAATGAAACTCTCAGCAATGTATGAGATCCAGTTGCATCAATCTTGTCAGCATTGTGAGCTTTATTGATATTAAACATTCTAGCAGGTGACAAACGATGTTTTATTGGGGTTTTGATTTGTATTTCTGTAATGACTAACGTTGTTGTACTTTTCATATATATATTGAACATTCATGTATCTTCTTTTTCAGTTATTTTCAACTAATTTGTCTGTTTTTGAACTGAGTTCTCTATTACTGCATTGTAGAAGTTCCTTATAAATACTGGATGCACCATTCTTTCAGTTTGTGGCTTTTCAGTTTATTTTCTTAATGGTGTATTTTATGAGCAGAAATTATTAGTTTTGATAAGGTCAATTGACCGTGTATGTGTGTTTGTGTTTGTCTGTGTGTGTTCTAAGAAACAATTTATCACAATCATGAAGATAATCTATTTTCTTCTAGCTTGTGTGTCTCTAGTTTTCATTTTCAGGTCTATACCATTTCAAATCAATTTTCCTTTATAGATTAAGGAAGGGGTTGAGGTTATTTTTCTTTCTTTTCCATTTTTTAGCATAAATATCCAGTTGTTTTAACACATGTTAAACATGCTAAATACACACACACACACACACACACACACACACACACCCACACACCCTCCTTCCTTTTTCCCTTTAAATTGACTTTGTACTTTTCTGTAAAAAAAAGAATCAAGTGATAATATATGTGTGGATTGAGACTCCCTATTCTGTTCCATTGATCCATGTGTTTATCCTTAGACCAATACAACACTGTTTGATGTAGTTTCACAGTATGTTTTGAAATCAGGAAATATAAATCATCAAACTCTGTGCTTGTGCTTTTTAAAACATTTTATTAATTAATTAATTTATTTTTGGCTGTACGGTGTGGCATGCGGGATCTTAGTACTCCGACCAAGGATCGAACTCATGCCCCCGTCCAGTGTTTGTGTTTTTAAATGTCAGATTCCTTTACATCCTTTGTATTTATATATTGACATTAGAATGAGCTTACAAATTTTCTTTTTAAAGGTCTGCTGGGATTTTGGTTGTGATTGTATTGAATCTATACATCAATTTAGGGAGAATGTATATACAAAAACATCAAGTATTACAATCCATGAACATGGTATATTTCTCCTTTTACTCATATCTTCTTTAATTTCTCTTTGAAATATTTTGTACTTTTCAACATAGAGATATTGCACATTTTCATTAAATTTATTCTTAATTATTTTATGTATTTTGGTGCTATAGTAAGTGCTATTATGTTAATTTTCTTAGATTGTTTATAGATTGCATACAGAAATAAAATCAGTTTTATTCTAATCTTGTATTCTGCAAATTTCCCAATTTCATTTCTTATAGCTAATAGCTATTTTGCATATTCCAAATGACTTTCAAATATATAACTGCTATTTTATTTTTTTCTCTTTAATCTTTACACTTTAAAGCATTTGTTATCTCGCCTTATTGTATCTGTTAGGATTTTTCAGTACAATGTTGAATAGAAGAGATGAGCACATACCAGACATCCTTGTCTTCTTTATTTGCTTTGTTTAAGTGCAAAATGCTTGATGTTTGCCATTAATTGAGACGTTACCTGTAGATTTTTGTAGATATCCTTTTTCTCATATTGAGAAAGTCTCTTCTAACTCTAGATACTGAGATTTAAAAAACATTTATCATGAATAGGTGTTGATTTTTTTCAAATTTTTTTCTCTGTATGTATTTTAATTATCATTATACGTTTAATGTGATAAATTACAATGATTAAAGATGTTAAACCAACATTACATTTCTGGATTAACTCTAATTGGTCATGATATACTACCTTTTTTGCATATTGTTGGATTCAATATGCCAACTTTTGTCAAGAATTTTGCATCTATGTTCATAAAGTTTATTTTTCTCTGATTTTTTTGTTTGTAATGTCTTTAATATCAAAGTTATGCTGTACCAATCAAGTTTGAAATTAGTCCCTTCTCTCTATCTTTGTAAAAGACTTGTTTATGATTTGTATTATTTCTTTTAAATATGACTGATGAAATTCACTTATACATCTGGCCCTCGATTTTTCTTTTTGGAAAGGTATTTGAATATGAACTCAGTTTCTTTGATAGGTATATTTGGGTGTTTATCTCTACTTATGCCAATTTGACAAATTGTTTTTTTTTTTTTTTAAGAACTTTCTCCATTTTATTTAAGTTGTCTCACTTACTGGCATATTGTTTCCCTTAATATTACCTAATTATTGTCTGTCTGTGGAATTTATACTAATGTCCTCTATTTCATCCCTGACATTAGTAGATTTTGCTTTCTCACTCTATTTTATTTTTTTCCTTTATACATCTTGCTAAAACTTTATGAGAATAATTCACTTTATTCAAAGGGTAAATTTTTGACGATGTGATTTTTCTATATTTGATCTATTTCCTATGTCATTGATTTTCACCCATTTTTAAAATTTCTTACTTCTACTTAATTTTATTTTAATTTGCTCTCTTTTTCTAATTTCTTAAGGAGGAAACTTAGATAATTAATTTTATATTTTTTAAATATAAGCCTAAAATTCCCTCTAAGAACTTCTTTAATTACTTCTCAAATTTTTATGTGTTTTCACTAAAATTTAATTTATTTTATAACATCCATTATGATTTATTTGATTTAGGTATTATTTAGAGGGGTGTTGTTTAACTTCCAAATATTTAGGGATTTTTAAGATGTCTTACTGCTTTTGATTTTTAATTTAATCCTTCTATTGTTACAGAACACATTTTGTAAAATTTGAATTTTAAGAATTTGTTTAGAATTGTTTTGTGGATAAATATACAATCTGTCTTGGAGAATGTTCCATGTACCCAGGAAAATAATGCTTATTCTACAGTTATTGGGTGCAATGTTTTATAAATATCAATTTTGTCATGTTGGTGAATAGTGTTTCATTCTTCCTATCAATTACTGATGAAAATTGTTGCATCTCCAAGTATGATTTTATATTTATCTCCTTTGCATTTAGTTCTATATTTTGCCTCCTCCGCTATAAGGAATGAAGCAATTGAGACTAGATTATGAACAACTAACTCCCATGCAAATTTACAAGGATTTCATAGGAAATTTCTTAGACCAACTATTCTAGGAATTTATAATTTCTAAATACTAGAGGTCGTACCAATTCCAAAATCATACAAAACAAGATTATTCCTATTCAGGGAAATGAAGTTACATTATTCACCAGATGTAAGAAATAGAATGAAACTTAACATATTATATGTAAAGTCTGAAAAGAAATGACTAAACTTCAATATCAATAACATAAAGAAAAAATCCTTAAAAATTGTGGAAAATACAAAAATTATTAATTTTTTGTGTAACCAATGACTGTGAAAATCTCCCATATTCTGAATGAGTTGTGTGAATGATTTGGAGAAATTAAAATCAATAAGGTGTCAATTTCCCAGAAAATAAAATTTATTTTATTGTGTTCAAATTATGTTTGTCTTGAAATAAGTAGAATTGATACACAAAATCACATTTACATGAACATACCTACAAACTTCATAGTTTCCCAGCTTAACACCTCACTGTTTTCAAAATATGTAGGCCTCACAAGTAATTTCTAATGGATTCATTGTGCTATATAGATTAGTCAGTTAATCTTTTCACTCATTTTACATTTGTACTTTAAAAGGCCAAAATATCTGTAAAGAGCAGAAGCTTGCTATATTTTATCATTCTCATATAAATTGATCAATCTATACATGTACAAACACCACTAGGTGTTTTACTTAATGGCTATCTAAGCGTAAAGAGATAATTAGAACAGCTATGAATGCCATGTCTATTTTCTGCTTGGGGCTGGAGGGTGTTGCTTGTCAATGAGATTGTACTCAATCCTCTGTATTATGGAAACATAAGCCTCTGTATCTGGAACCTTCTGTAAGAAAAATTCAGATAGTCAAATTTTCAAAATAGCAAAGAGTTAGCATTTTAATCACCGGTGGTTGTCCTTGTGCATTAAAAAGGATACATTTTTAAAATATGAGATTTTTCCCTAAGCTCTGAAACAGAAATGCGAACATGATTTAAACCTCACTTTATAGTCAAGGGGATAACAATAATCTTCAAAGTTTGCCCATTACTCTAAGTATTATATAGAAGCTTATGTTAGTGTTGTTGTACACCATCCAAAAGAAATAGTAATTGCATCAATTGTCCTTGGAAAACAACCCTGATGACAGTTTACTTTTGGGTCACTTGCTGTTAATTGTATAACTGATTATTCAATGAACATAACACTTACAAAGCAACTACAGTGTGTCCTTTAATTGTCAGTGTATTAGGGTTTCAAAGATTTTATATTAGTCTCTGTCCTCAAGAAGCTTATTTTCTGTTAAAGCCGAATGAAAAGCCTGTGTTAGACAACCCTGTCCATCCAAGCCCAACAATGCTGCAAGGTGGGGTTTTATACTCCTATTACCTAGGAGAAAATTAGGACTCGGAAATGTTAAATAACTTAGCATACACCAAACAGTGGTGAATGTAAGAACTAAATTCAAACTCAGTTCTGACTTTCAAACTTGTGTTCTTTCAGTAATTCCATGCCCCCAAGGGCTCTGATTTACAGTGAAGCATCTTCACTTCTTCCCAGTCTTCTCCCCTGGGGAAGACAAATTCTGTGAGGATGGCTGCTTATCTCTGCACTTTTGACATTCTGAGGCAGCCAGTGATGCCTCCTTTGCTGTGAGAGTTGCCAATTTCAACAAATCATAGATCTTCAGGATTGGGAAGGTCCTTACAAGTTGTCTAACCAAGCCCCTACATGTGCAGTTTAAGGCACTCAAGCTTAGCAAAGGCGACTTCACAGTCAGACCAGACTGCTGTTGGCAGAACCAGGAACAGAGTGAGCATATTCTCTAGACTTGCAGGAACATGTCCTTTCCATCAGGCCATGACATTCTTCCTCGGATATATTCTCTATGCTCTTCCATTTCCTAGTTCTTTAATATTGCTTAGTCTTCATTTAAAAAATACAGGCTTCAATAGAGATGCCATCAGTCAGTTAGATGACTACACCTTTCCCTATGAAGGATATAATAGCAGAGTAAGTATATTCTTCTGCCTTTTAATCCTTGTTTATATGTTATTGGATGCTTCTACAAGATGATTTTGGTTAACAAGTTCTGTGTGTTCCCTGTGATTAAGCTAGTTTGCACATCTAGACTAGGTATGAGTTAGTCCATACAGAGCTAAAGTGATGTAGGCCTATGCTTCTAGGACAATCTAGACTGTCTCAGTTCTATTTTTAGCACTGTTGCCAATTGGCTTACTATAAGAACAGCCTGGAGAATGTGTTGAGTTTTTACATAATTTGGAGTGGTTTTTTTTGTTATGAAATAGTTTTGCTTCTACAAATTCTTACTGTGATTTAAAAAAAAAAAAGCTATTTCTAAGTATTTTTATTGGCTCTCAGTTTTACTGACATCTCAATCACAATAGCAACTAAAAGAGACCAATGCTTCTGTATACATTACTAAAATATGTATCCTTTCACTGATAAATTTAAAAAAAAAAGCAGATCTTTCTTCTAGGTTGACAAGCTCCAGGTCCAGTCACATAGGAGCCAAGATTTGGTACCTGGACCCAGGTTGGATTTAAGGCTTCACTTCTTCCTTTGGTCAGATGTCTCCTTGCAACAACCTACAGGAGGTATATTTTCAACCATGTGGATTAATCAGAGATTAGCTTGTTAATACCCAGGCATGTCCCTAAATGATGTTTTTGACATAGAGGAAATATACATAGGTAATGGTCAGGGACAGAGAATATGACAAGTACACACAAAGAACATCTTGAGATACCAGGTTTTGTATAGTCTGGACCCTACCTTGATCATCAGTCAGTAAGAATGTATATGATTTGTATATGTGCATGCATTTTTGGATTTATTTGACACTGACTCCCTCTGATTTCACATTGAATACATTTAATATGTCATCATTTTATCACCTTTTAGAAGATGATGCTTTCACTGTCACTATTTTGGGAGAGTGTTGGTAAATAATGTCTGATCTCAAACAGATTATGTGATCATAGTCACATAGACTAAGTCATAATCCCCATTCCGTTGTATTTTTCAGAGTATTTTCAAAGGCTTTTATACGTATTGACTAGCCAAGCACTTCTAAATACTTCAATAGGGAGACCGAGTTATATTTATCAATTTAGTTTGGATACTATCTGCTAGAAATGTAAGCAATTTAGCGCACTTGATAAGTAATTTAGTGCACTTGGTATAGTTTCTAAAAGATTATTCTGAGTGAAGATTACACTATTCATTAAGACTCTTGGAGTTATGTTTCATATAAAAACAAACACTGAAAGAGACGGAAGCTAACATTATACATTCTTCCAACCTCATCAGAGCGATTGAACCCATGAAAATGTGGGAGACTAATCTCTTTTATTGTTATGTTAAAACAAAATATTTGCATCTTTGGCATTCTAGCATTACATGTGTAGATTTTTTTTTAAAAACTGCCCTTCGGTGTATGAGCAAGAAATAGTGGTATTTATTACCTTTGCACTGTCAGTGCAACTTTATGGCCCTGTGAACTGTCTCTGTATTTGACAACTGTAGAACTTTTCCTGTATTTCCTAGGAAGTAATGGGCTCTTAAAAACTGAACTAAGTTTTTAAAAACCTGGGCACTCCTTTAAGATCTGCCACTTACCAGTCAAGTAAACCTTAAAAATTTGCAACCTTTATGAGGCTCACATTTCCATCTGTATATTGGGGCAAGAAATACTTGTCCCGGCTTCCTTCGAGGGTCGAACTGTTAGAAGCAAATGAAAGTAATATACGAAAGTATTTTAAAGTTGTAAAGTCCTATGCAGAAACAAAATGTAATTATTTGAAGTCTGTTAAGTTGTACTTTGGAAAGTGGTTTCACTTCTGTTATTGACATCACGTATGATGTGGTCAGCCAAAATACACTTCTGAATATCATCTTTTAGCCCATCCACTCTCATCATCACGTGTTCGTCAATAAATGATGCATCCACATTTTCCAGTGTATAGATTCCAAGTGCGTCATGCCATCCTCCAAGGCTAGAATGTGGAGAGTCAGAGTTCAGGCCCCAGAGAGGTGATCGCTTGTTTTAGAAGGCGATTGCAGCTCCCCCTAGCGACAAGGCCTAGATTTGGTCTGTTTTATTCACTGACGCATCTCAAGCACCTACAACAGTAATTAGTTCTTACAACCTTTCAACGAGTACTTGCTGAATGAATGAAAAAATATCTCCCCTATAATAGTGAAAAGATCTGAGTACAAGTGGGAAAATGCAGTCAGCCGTCGATGGCATTTTTCAAAACAACGGTTTATGTTCGTTGTGTGTCCGGGGAAATGCCAGTAGACTTAGCTCTTTCATAAAGCTCATTTATATACAGACCACATTCATGCCTCAAGGTTTAAAAACCACTCAGTGAAGTTCAAGGGAATAAACAGCACATTTCCTTACAACCCCTTATCCATCACTGAGAACCTACATTTGCTTATACTATTTTTATTAGTAAGCATTATATATATATAGTGAAAAATTCATATAATACCAACAGTTAACAGGGAATGTGTCTCCCTTCAATGCTGCCTCTCTGTATCTCCAATCTTTTCCAGAAATATCCAGTTACCAGTGACCTATGAATCATTTCAAATATATCTCTGAATATCTAAATGGTATCATAATATATATGCGCTCTTGCAAATTGCTTCTTCCCCAAACTAAACATCTTGGTTGTTATTAATATCAATTTATATAGATCTTAACAAATTTTAATGACCATAACATATTAATTCATTATATGCTTATACATAATTTATTTAACCAATGATCTCTTAACTATTTCTGTTGATTTTAATCTTATGCTACCACAAAAAATAGTGAGATAAATATCCTTATCCAAATGGTTTGTGCTAAAGTATGAAAACACCTGCAGGATACAATCCTGAAATGAAATGACTGTATCAAATGTTTTATGTGACTTTTATTTGGCTACTTAAAAACAAATTTCCTTGCAAAGAAGTTTCCATTATGTGAGCCCACACACTCACATTCCAACATCTCCAACATCAACTCAGTGTATAATCAAACTTTCACACTTTTGCAGTTGTGATAGTTGAAATATCATGTCTCATCTTATCAATTTTGAATAAATTTTATTATAATGGAAAATTTACACAGTATTTTTCATGTGCTTGAAAGGTTTTTGCCTTTATTTTTATATGAACTATCTTTCCATATCGTTTGCCCTTTTTTTAATAGAATTTTCACAGATTTTCATTGATTTGTAATTGCTCATTATAAATTAAGAATTGCATTTTTCCCTATCAGACGGCTCAATATCTTTATTTTGTGTGTCATTGATTGTTAATTTGGATAATAATACTTTTCATGCAAGAATTTAAAAAATTTTGTGTAGTCAAATTTATCTATACTTTAAGACTCAATTTTTTATTATATTGAAATATTTTGCCCACTTTAATATTATGAAAAACTTCAATTTTATGATAATGTTTTTATCAATTAATTTTCCATTTAATTATTTTATTCTCCTGGTATTTATTTTGTATTAAAGACTGATATAGAATTCAAATTTATTATTGTGCTTTTCTCAGGTGCTTGGCAAATTTTCCTACTTATATTTATTCAAGGATGAATTGTTTCTTCAGGAATTGGAGGTTACCTTTATTATAAACTAAATTCCTATTTGGGCATCTAATTCTGTGTTCTTTCTGTTATTCCACTGATCTGTCTGTATTTTTAGGAATAAGTACCTGGTTGCTTTGTTTTCTAAAACTATATACATATTGAAATATCTTACAGGGCTAGTTCCTACCCATTATTCATTTTTAAAAGAATCTTCCTGGCAATTCTTGCAAGATTTTTATTCCAAATATACCCTATAATTAGCTTGCTTGGTTGTAAATAAAAATTTTGGTGATTTGTATTAATGCTGCACTAAATTTATGATTGATTTACGGAAAACTGGTGTCTTTATAATACAGAGTCAAAGAAAATTCATGGTTCTCTATTCAAGTATTCTAAGTCCCCCTTTTCATTTTTATATCTTCTACTTTTCCTGTTAAGATTTTCCAAAAGAAGTTCATCTTATTCTGTTACTATTGTAAAAATGGGGGATTCTTTCATTATGTTTTCTAGATGGCTATTTTTACGTAGGAAATATATATATATACATATATATGTATATATATAATTTTGCCCATTATGTTTTTACTCAGCCACATAACTAAAATTATTTTATGTTCTATAACAGTTTTTCAGGTTATTTACATGTGTATTTAAGGTATAGCCCATCACTTCAAATATCTATCTATACCTTTGATTTTCTCCTCCAGTCTAAATGTGTCAAATAATTTCTCCCCAAAATATTATATATATATATATATATTTTTAACATCTTTATTGGAGTATAATCACTTTACAATGGTGTGTTAGTTTCTGCTGTATAACAAAGTGAATCAGCTATACATATACATATATCTCCATGTCTCCTCCCTCTTGCATCTACCTCCCACCCTCCCTATCGCACCCCTCTGGGGGGTCACAAAGCACCGAGCTGATCTCCCTGTACTATGCGGCTGCTTCCCACTAGCTATCTATTTTACATTTGGTAGTATATATAAGTCCATGCCACTCTCTCACCCCGTCCCAGCTTGCCCTTCCCCCTCCCCGTGTCCCCAAGTCCATTCTCTACGTCTACGTCTTTACTCCTGTCCTGTCCCTAGGTTCTTCAGAACCATTTATTTTTGATATTAGAATTTCTTCAAGCATTCTTGCCTTTACAAATAAAACTTCTAATTCTCCATTAAAAATTCTACTTGCTTTTGCTTTGTCTATATCTATATCTATATAGCAATACCTATATCTACATTCCTATATATACATATATATAATGCAGGCATTTAAGTGTACCTTAAAACTATGCTTTTTTCCTTATACCATGTGCTTTTCACTACACTTGTCATCTGTGACCCTTGAAGGAAAACACGAAGGCAGGTGGAGTATTCTGGGCTTCCGTTAAAAAATCTTATTTATGTTTCTATCCAAGCACAATGGAAAAGTAAAATTCATGGGCCCATCCCTTTAGTTTGTGTAAGGTAAGGCTTCTCAGGGTACAGTGAATGCAGCATTGCAGTGAAAACCAGAAAGTTGTTAGTTTTTTTGTTTTTTGAGGAGGGCGTTTGAATGATGGGAGATGGATATGAGAATTTTTGTGTCTCAAACAAAATGATACGTCCTTTCAGTGGTAAGGTAAATTGAGAAGAGTTGTAACCCTAAGTCTGGTACTAACTGTATATTTAATACATTACTTTCTTTTTTCGTCATTTGAAGTGTGAGAAAGTTAGAGTAGATAGGGCCAAAATATTATCCATATTTAACATTATTTAAATTCGTTCACTTAACGCAACCTAGAAGGTGGCGACCTGGCAAGCTGAATTACCTAACTAGATTATAATCTCCCATTTATGCCTCTTTATTCCCTAGTTTTAAAATGTAGAGAAATAAGGCACTTCAAAGCTTCTCTTTCTGCTTATTTGATCTGCATTTTCATTTGTATGAAAAATGGGAAATGAATTCAGAATATATTTGTTTGATTTTATATTCTGCCAAGTATTTTTCCTAATTTGGTTGAAAGAGTTTAAATTTTTACAGAAGATTAAGCTCTACTAAGATGCAGATTTCTTGGCTGTGAAAATAAGGGATTGGAAAACATGTGATTGGTTGACATGGAGAGGGTAGGTCCTAATAGTTTTAGCTTTTCTTGGTAAGTAAACCTCAATGCTTGTAATGGTTTAACATAATGATATTCAAGATTGTGATGATATATTTTTCTTCTCTAAGTAGGTGCTCTCAGGGAATTCCCCGGTGGTCTAGTGGTTAGGACTCGGCACTTTCACTGCTGGGGCCCCGGTTCGATTCCTCGTGGGGAGATCTAAGATCCCACAAGTCACGCAGTGCGGCCAAAAGAATAATAAATAAAAATAAGTAGATGCCGTTATCATTACCTTTGCCAAGTCATTTCAGTGTACAGGACAATTTGAAATACAGGATACCTGCACATGCTGCTCTGTGCCAGGCAACTGCTGGTCACCAGTGGAGCTTGAGGTTAGTAGGTGGAGGCAGTAAAATTTGGGCTTGCTACAACTCTCCATGGAGTTTCTTGCAAGCCTGACTCAGTGTCCCCCAAGAGCTTATGACACATGAGCAGTAAGGAAGGATGAGTAATAATGAAGCTCTGGCAAGCAGCCAATCCCCCTGCAATGAAGCTCTGCTCACTTTAATGAAGCTCCACTGGGCTGGATACAGGTGGAGGATGGATGATGGCAGTATTCTGAAACAGCTGCTCAGGGAGAAGCTGAAGTGGACCACATGGATGTGGGCAGGGAAGGAGGAGTGTGGACATTAGGACATTTGCTAAAGGACTGCTAAAACCACAGCGTAACACCATGGTGCCGTCAAGTTGTAGACTCTTACAAAACAGTAGCATCACAGAATCCATCTGGGCCTATAACTTTCAGGGGAAAAAAAAGTGTCTTTCTTTTAAAATAATGGATGAGAATCAAAGCAACAAAGTTCTTTCTGGGAATGCTGGACTGACTCTTATTTTGTCACGCACTCCCTTAAACAGTCAATAGATAGATATCTAAATGTTTTGATTTTTCTGCTATACAATCAGCAGGTTCTACATTTCCAGGCTTCAGAATGTGCTCTTTCATCTTCCTTTTCAAATCCTATAAATCAGCCTGAGAAAAAATATGTCATGAGCTAAGATAAGGTAATAAAAATGAAAGAACAATTAAGAAGCAAAAAAAAAAAAAAATCTGCACTACTTTTCTGATAATTAAGCCCTCTCCTGGAGGGTTCTGTGTATTTTTAGAGGTTCTGTGTATTTTTGGAGTTAGTGCTAAAGCTTGAAGTTGTTGTCTAAAGAATAAGCATTACGTTCATAGAAAAATATACTGAAGAATGTTTATTGTTTAGAGGAAATATGCTATACCTGGATGTCCATTTATTTGGATATAGTTATCTCAAATACAATAGATCATGACCCATTTCTTGACTCCAAGTTTGGAGCTGACTACTTGATTATGTCTTATATATTAATGTACAGTTTGTATATATGACCAGATTTAAATCAGTTTGGTTATTTGGATGTTGTCCTTAAAATCAAGATATTTCAGATATCCCCCCCAAGCCCAGCAATCAATAACCAGCATCCATTCTTTTTCTTTTTGCTTTGCACATCTACCCTGTACTTGACACAGTGCAAGGGACTGAGTGTAAAACAATGAATAAGAAACATATAATTCCTCAACTCCTGGAACTTGCATAGTTATTGTTTAAAGCTTACTTTACTTGTTATTGTTGAGTGATACTAAGTCATACAATACATGATACCCTCTCATAAAAGGCCAACAATTTCACCGGCGAAGTATGAACCACATGAAAACAAAATAATATGAGGCAATATGTAATAATTATCTAATGAGTTCTTCAGAGAAGGCAAACATTTTCTACAAAGGACCAGAGAGTAAATATTTTATGCTTTGTAGGCCAAATGGTCTCTGTTAAGATTACTCAACTCTGTTATTAAAGCACAAAAGGAGCCACAGAAAATAACTAAGATAATCGGTGTGATTTTATTCCAATAAAACTTTATTCACGGCTTCCCTGATGGCGCAAGTGGTTGAGAGTCTGCCTGCTAATGCAGGGGACACGGGTTCAAGCCCTGATCTGGGAAGATCCCACATGCCGCGGAGCAACTAGGCCCGTGAGCCGCAACTACTGAGCCTGCACGTCTGGAGCCTGTGCTCCGCAACAAGAGAGGCCACGATAGTGAGAGGCCCGTGCACCGCAATGAAGAGTGGCCCCCTCTTGCCACAACTAAAGAAGCCCTCGCACAGAAATGAAGACCCAACACAGCCAAAATAAATAAATAAATAAATAAATAAATAAATAAATAAATAAATAAATAAATAATTAAAGGTGCTAATAATTAAAAAAAAAAAAAAAAAAACTTTGTTCACAAAACAAGTAGTGAGCTGGATTTGCCCCATGAGTTGTAGTTAGTCAACTCCTGCTTCAGAAAATAATTTGTACAGGGACAGAGGAAGAGAGGTCAGAGAGGAGGTTCACTGGATAATAAACGCTGGAAGGAAAAGTGGTTCATACCCATTTACTGAATTTCAGCAAAATAATTAGTATGCCGTATATCTTATTGACAGTACGTGAATTCATTTATCTGGATCCAAACTCTGTTAGCCACATCAAGTTCAACTCCACCGTTTCTAGCCCAAGTCTTTCTACCTGATCCTTTATCCTTTCCTTTGGTTTTGAGCTTGGTCCCTGGAAAAGACTTAGTTCCCAGATCTCTTAAGCACTTAACAGACAATCACAAACTGACTGCTTTAAGGCTCAGGTCTGGATTTTTTATTGGTTGGCCGGCATAGAATTCTGTACTTGATAGTGAATGAAAGTAAGTAGAAAAAGAATGAAGAATAGGATGTGCATACATAAGAGTGGTAGAAAATGGGTAGTGATGGGAAGAATAAAACCTTAGGAAAGATTTTTCAGAGAATGAAAGAATGTCAAAGAGGCACATTAACTTTCTTCAGAAGGTCTAGTTTACTATGATATGCCATGACCTTGGACACAGACAACTTCATTAAGAATTTGATGATGTTACAGTTGGTTAATGTCATCGCTATAGAGAGCTCATGGAAAAAATGATATATTACTGGTGTTTTATGAATATGTCACTAATTAGAACATACTTTCTATTTCTATAATACTCTCCATAGTCTCCATAATTAAGCATTAATCATTTGTCGGTCTTTGAGTTCTTTGAGGATTTCCAATTATTGTATAAGGATTGCAAAACTTTACCATTAGAACTTATCCTTTTTACCAAAAGTTGTTAATTAAGTAACAAAGTACACATGATTCATTTTTAAGTACCAAATACATTTTAAATAAATGCACTTGCAAAGTGTGTACTCTTGTATTGCTTGGGACTATCCAGGCAAAATATTTCTAAAAGATCTTACCACTTTATAGTTCTGCCTATGTCCATATTTTCCAAATTACTTCCCTTCTGCCTGGCACTTTCCCTTGCATTCTCATGTAACTGAACTTTTCAACTCATTCTATCTCATTCTTCAAAGGAGTTTTCCTTGGTCTTCCCAGGAAGGTTAAGTACAAACCACATCTACTTGTTTAGGGCCATCGTGATGCTTGTCACATTGATTTCTAATTGTTTTTTTCTAATCCATTGGATTATGAGTCTGCAGAACACAGAAATTCTTTTTGGTCTCAGTAGTCACTGCTTTTGCCTGGTACATAGTAGACACTCAGTACATACTTGGAGGAATGATAAGTATTGTGCAGGTATTATGATTATATCCTAGAAGTACAAGAAAGCATTATTTTTTTCTTTAGCGTAATAGCTAATACCCTATGCATCTCATCTTTGACTTACTCGTTTATGTTCAACACACAATTGGAAATAATGCATAGAAGTTACAAATGCCATCATCTATATTGGTAGTATTTCTGATCTTAGACAAAGACAACTTAAGTTCATTACTGTCATCGTCAGCTGGGGTACTTTGGGAAAGTCACCGAGCCTCTCTGAGCTTTAGTTTCCACATCTATCAGTAGAGTGATAATAGTATTCTCTATGGTTGCTCTGAGGATGGAAAAGTTAAATCTCATAATGGCTTCTAAATCACATCATGAAATATAAACCATCATGATTATTTCATTTCTGCTCATATTCAACCCTAAGTATCACCCACTACAACATGGTTAAAAGTCTCAAAGAGCAGGACTTGCCTTGGAATTTATATGGAATATTATTTCCAATCATTACCTATTTGCCCCTCATTGTCATCTTTACTGTTCCTACTGGGTATTTAAAATGCTGCACCAGATACACATTTCCATAGTATTATTTATTTCTACCTTTAGTTTGAACCTCTAATGACAAATGGAGAATTAAGATCGAAAATAGTCTAATTTTCTAACTAAATAGAACCAGGGTAATAATCATGGTTCTTTAGTTTTTAATGAGAATGATTGGTCTTTAGATAGAGATGTGTTAAATGATCAGTTTACAAAGAACACAGTTTCCAGGGATTGGATATGCACACCAGGGCTCCTTTCCCAGGTAATCACTTGGCCAGCAGAATAATGATTCTGTCTTTCTCTTGCTTGAGAGGAATCTGGCTATGCCTCTAGCAGATTCATGCTGTCTGACTCTGCATATCCATTATCTGTGAAAGATGGTTTGGTCTCCAGAATGTTAACTCACATTCACAATGTTGGCAAGAGCTTGCAGTGCAGGAGTGAATCTTTAAACAGACTTACTGCTACATTCACCACCCATCCTATTTAATAAAATGGAGCAGTGGAGGTGCTTTAAAAATCACATTTGTTCTTCAAATTAGAAGAAAAACAGCGCATTTCTGAAAGCAGAAGTTTTGAATGGCGGAAGTAATTGCCTAGGTCATTCACATATGGAAATGGAAAGACTCTTGCTATGCCATACTTAGGTGTGCAAAATGTTTTTCAATTAACTTTCTTAATTTTGACTTGGAAAATTTGGAAAGGAGATAGCAAAGTAGATATTTCCAAATGGTGAGACCAAATTTCATAGTAAGACAGAATTTTTCATCACTGAATATATCAATGACATGGTCACAATTCAAGCCTGGTTAAAAGTAACACATTTTTATAACTCCTTTGTCTGGAGGTGAGTCTTCTAACTATTCCTATCTTGTAAATTGCAGAGAAATGGAATTGGAATTAGTAAGGGAGTAGAAAAGTGGGAAAGTGTATTACGTGGGTCCCAGGCACAGGGATGCTTAATTCTGAGACTCACAGAGTGATGATAGCCCCATGACACCGAGGCCATCCCTTCAACAGTGCAATTTCCATGTAGGAGACTTTCTAAAAATACATTGCCCCGGGAAAGAACGGTTAATTCCAGCCTTCTCTTTCTAAGTTTCTAGACCAACCTTCCAAAACTGGAGTCAATTTGGATGCCTGGATGGAGTTGCTAACAAATATAACAGCATTTCTTCCATTCTGAATGTTCTATAGTTGGAAATTCGACAGATAAATAAAACAAGGCAGGGGGATATAAACTGTATGGTTGTGTCAGGGGAGGGGCAACTTTAGGGAAAGTGCTCTGGAAAAAGTCTGAAAATGTGACAGTTGATCGTGAAGGATGAGTAGGAGTGAGACCTGCAGATGGCCCGTGAAAAGGTCCTGAGGCTGCAAATAACTTGCTCTGGGTTTGGAGTAAAATGAGAGAAAGGACAGGAGTGAAGAAGTAGAAACCTCATCTCTTAAGGCTTTGTGACTGTTATAACCAGTTAATTTAAAACTCTCAACGCATAGTGAATAAACATAAACCTTTTATTTAAACCTGTCACTGTATTAAATCATGTTCTAAAATATTCATTCCTTTTTGCTCTTGAGAGGCATCTTTCCGGTTATAGTTTATTAAAATCTATCCAGTCCACGTTCAAACTTCCAGTCTCATATTTGAATCCCATGTTTCAAAGTTCTACCCGTCCTCTCCTTCTGATGCTAGGATGTAGTCCTCCACAATGTGCAGAGTAGGGAGGTCGGCAGGGAAGAGGACAAATGGCTCTTTGTGGCCACATTTGGGTTTTGGCCCCTCCTTGCCAACTTTCACTGCTTCTCTAGCCGATACTACTGGCTGTCAGTCTCTGTGTGGCAGGCACTGACCTGCTGGCTCCTGCACAGTGTGGGTGACAGATCTGGGGGCCCTGCAGGTCCTCCCCACTGCCCAGGTCTCTGATCTGGGAATTCTGACTCCTATTCAGTCCCTTTCCTACCCACACCGGCAGCCCAGCTGCCAAGAGGTGGGAGTGCAGATTCCTAGACCGCCAGCCAGCTTTCACTCCAACTGCTTATTTTCCCTGCTGAGAAAGGCAGAGAGGAAGGTCAACAAGTTCACTGCCTAGGCAGATACCCAGCTGGGAGACAGAATGCCAATCTCCTTTTATGGTGACAACATCAGTGATTATCTTGCAGTCTCCCTGTCATCTCTTTGGGGAGCTTGATGCCTCTCCCAGCCAGAGAGCTCTGTCCATAAGGCCAAAGATATTGACCACCTTGCTCTCCTTAGTCTTCTAAATACACACATTGGGGAAGGTTGGGGAAGCAGGGACTGCTTTTGACATTTGGTGGCTGACAAAACTCAAAATCAACAGATAGAGTTGAATTTAATATTCAACAACATTTGGAAAATGATGGATTGAGTCTCCAGAATAGTTGTAGGAGTATTATGGGCTTTGGAGTAACTGACCCATGTTCAAATCCTGGCTGCTGGATTTACTAGAAGTGTACTCTTGTATAAGCTAAATTCTTCAGGGCTTTAATTGCTAATTTGTAATTATGGGTTAAATAATAATATCTACCTTATAGAGTTATTGTGAAAAGTATATGGCTTAGGGCTTCCCTGAAGGCGAAGTGGCTAAGAATCTGCCTGCCAGTGCAGGGGACACGGGTTCAAGCCCTGGTTTCGGAAGATCCCACATGCTGTGGAGCAACTAAGCCCGCACATCACAACCACTGAGCCTGCAAGCCACAACTACTGAAGCCCGCGCACCTAGAGCCCATGCTCCACAA
The DNA here is from genome assembly GCF_965194805.1 of Balaenoptera borealis. Lineage (NCBI taxonomy): Eukaryota > Metazoa > Chordata > Mammalia > Artiodactyla > Balaenopteridae > Balaenoptera > Balaenoptera borealis. Next base: position 28,167,754 of record NC_138877.1, read on the forward strand.
CAAGAAAAGCCACCACAATGAGAAGCCCGAGCACCACTACAAAGAGTAGCCCCTGCTCTCTGCAACTAGAGAAAGCCTGCATGCAGTAACAGAGACCCAACGCAGCCAAAAATAAATAAAATAAATTAAAAAACAAACAAAACAAAACAAAACAAAAACCACACTACCCAGCTGGAGTGGCAAAAAAATAAATAAATAAATGGCTTAATCCCTCTAAAGTATGTACCTAAGTACTGGCATATAGGACTCGGTGAGTTTAGCTATTATTAGGGACTCTGATTAATAATTATTTTATGTGATCATTCTGACTACTAAATGAAAAATAGACTGGGTGAGGGAAAGCAGGGCAGGATGGAAGCAGAGAAATCATTAAGGCAGATAGCAGAGGAGTCCAAGAAAAATCTTACAAGGATTTGGAATAGAGTGGTGTAAGTAGAAATAGTAAAGTAGTCATTTTCATTATTTGGTTCTAGGTATTGCTGTCAAGACTTGTTGAGGAATTTTTCATTGGGTTTGAGATAAAAAAGAGGAATCAATGGCTCTGACAGTTTCAGCCTGAGACACTAGGAAAGCTGCTAGGTTTTTAAGGTAGGGTTATATGAGATCAGAAAATAAAAAAGAAACAAAAACATAAGGATCTGAAAGGAAAAAAAAAGAAAAAAACTATATTGTCATTATACACAGATGTTGTAATTTTCTACGTGGGTCTATTCAGAGACTTTACCATATGCTATTAGAATTTAAGCACATGATATGGATTAAAAAAAATACTCCATGGAAAAAAAATGTTTTTTGCAGGTGAAAATGGATCCCCAAGTATGTCTACGCATTAATACCTTGAACTATGAATATGTTATTTTACATGGCAAAAGAGACTTTGAAGATGTGATTGAAGTCAAAGACATTGAGACAGTGAGATAATTGATGGTTTCAATCTAATCACATGGGTCTTTAAAATCTGAGAATCTTTTCTGTCTGGATCAAGGAATATTGCATTGATGGGGGAAGAGTCTGAGAGATGGCAGCATGAGAAGGATTCCATGCCCAGTGCTGGTTCCGAGATGTAGGGGGCCATGTGCAAGGGCTGAAGAGAGGCCTCTCAGAGCTAAGGGTGGTCCCTAACTTTCAGCAAGGAAACAGAAAACTCAGTCTTAAAGCTGCGTGGAACTGAATTCTGTCAATACTGGATGAGCAAGGAAGTGGATTCTCCCCTAGAGTCTCCAGAAAGGGACAAAGAATGATAATGCCTTGATTTTAGCCTACTGAGACCTCTACCACACCTCAGATCCACAGATCGGCAAAATAACTAATTTGTATTATTTTAATCCAAAAAGCTTTTGACAATTTGTTGCAGCAGCAAGAGGAAATTAACACATATATCATAATTCACGCACTTTTTTGGACATTAAATGTATTTATAGAGTTGTGTAACCAAAATCCAGTCATATAGTATTCCCATGATCCTGAAAATATGCCATGTAACTATTTGCCTTCAATTCCGGTTCTGACTCCCAGCTCCAGGCAACCACTGTCTGCTTTCTATCTATATGGATTTGGTCTTTCTGGATATTGCATATGAATTAAGTTATGTTATGTGTAGTCAGAATTTTTACTGTTATGAATAAAGTTGCTGTGATCATAGGTCTTTGTGTGGACCAATGTTTTATTGCAGGCGGATATCTTGGAGTGAAATTGCCAGGACATAGATAAGTTTATGTTCAGCTTTTTAAGAAACAGCTCAAATTGGCTGTACCATTTTACATTCTCATTAGCAATATAAGTAGGCTCCGGTTTTTCCACTATCTTTGCCTACACTGTTGATCGTTTGCCTTTTTAATCATAGCTATTCTAGAGGGTGTGAAGTGGTGTCTCATGTGATTTTTTAATTTGTATTCCCCTAATGACTATTAATGCTGAACATCTTTTCGTGTGCTTATTAGCTATTCATATATCTTCTTTGGTGTAATGTCTATTCAGTTTATTTGCCCACTTTTTAATTGGGTTGTCTTTCTTATTATTAAATTATGAGTTCTTTACATATTCTGGATACAAATAGCAGTGGGAAAATTGGATATTCTCATGAAAATTATGTAGACATATACACAGATAAGTAAGTTAAAATGAATCATATGCCAAATCATAAAGGTTAAATATATGTACATAGTTAACCCTTGAACAATGTGGGGAGTTAGGGGCTCAGTTTGACCCTCCATGTGGTCAAAAATGTGCATACAACTTAGAGTCATTCTTCTGTATCCATGGTTCCTCTGAACCCTCGGATTTGATCGACCATTGATTGTGTAGTACTGTAGTATTTACTATTGAAAAAATATTCGCACATAAGTGGACCCAGAAGTTCAAACCCATGATGTTCAAGGGTCAACTGTATGTGTGTGTATATATATATATGTATATATATATATATATGTGTATATATATATATATATACATATATATATGTGTGTATATATATATATATCTCCCAGAATGTAACTTACCTTTTCATTTTCTTAGGGGTGTCTTTTAAAACCAAAAAGATTTTTTTTAATAAAGACCAATTTATATTTATTTATTTTTCTTTTATGTACAACTATTTTGGTGTCATGTCTAAAAACACTTGGCCTAAAATCATAAAGATTTTCTCCTAGATATTATTCTAGAAGTTTTATAATTTTAACCTTTACATTTTTGTGTGTGATACATTGGATTTGTTTATATATGATATGAGGTATCTGAATTAAATTTTCTCACAAGAATATCCAATTTCCCCAGCATTATTTGTTGAAAAGACTATCCTTTCCCCCACTGAATTGTCTTAGCATCTTTGTGGAAAATCAGTTGAACATAAACGCTAGGGTTTATTTCTGAACAACATTCTAATAATCTATTCTATTGATCTATATATCTGTCCTTCCACCAGAACCATAGTGCCGTGATTAATGTAGATTTATAGTAAGCTTTGTCACTGTTCTTTTTCACAATAGTTTTGGATATCATTGGTCCTTTTCATTCTCATTTAAATGTTAGGATAAGCTTGTCAATTTTTGCAAAAACACATCTGCTGGGTTTTGATAGGGATTATGTTGAACCTGTACTTAAAACTGTGGAAAATTGCCGACTTTACAATATTGATATTTCCAATGCATGAACATGGAATGTTTCCCCATTTAGTTTAGATCTTTTAAATTTTCTTTCAGCAATGTTTTGTTGTTTTAAAGAAAAGGTCTTGAATTTTTTGATAAATTCATTCTCAAATATTTTATTCTTTTTGATTCTACTCTAAGTGAAACTGTGTTTCTTAATTTCATTTTCAGAAGTCATGCATCCTTACAAAAGGAATGTTTGATAATTCAGGGGGGCAGTTGGAAGAGTATAGGGCTTTTTGTGAAGCATTTGACGGTATATTTGGAAGGATATGCTGAATTAGATTTTAAAATACTTTGCATTTAAATTCTGATCTATACAGAAAAATGACCTATACAGTGAGGAGGAGAAAATAAAGCTAGAAGGAAGAAAACTGGGAAATGGAGATCTTTGCAAAAAATGAAAAATTAGAGAAGGGTGACTTGAGGAGGGCCTGGACAAAACAGTAGTAGGGACAAGTATGATTTTCAGCTTGGGGTGTACATCAACCTTATGTCTAGTGAGCCAAAAAGAAGATCTGCCTTTCAGAACCCGTCACCAGTCTGGCTTATTTGAGGGGTGGAGGAGTGCTCACATAAGTAAAATATTTGTTAAAAATAATAATAATAATAATGATTGGCCTGAGAAAACAATGTATTTCATTTTAAGCAATATTTTTATTTATTTAGTCATTTATTTACGGCTGTGTTGGGTCTTTGTTTCTGTGCGAGGGCTTTCTCTAGTTACGGCAAGTGCGGGCCACTCTTCATCGCGGTGCGCGAGCCTCTCACTATCGCGGCCTCTCTTGTTGCAGAGCACAAGCTCCAGACGCGCAGGCTCAGTAATTGTGGCTCACAGGCCTAGTTGCTCCGTGGCATGTGGGATCTTCCCAGGCCAGGGCTCGAACCCGTGTCCCCTGCATTGGCAGGCAGACTCTCAACCACTGCACAACCAGGGAAGCCCCCATTTTAAGCAATATTTTTGACAATCATTTGTATGTTTCATTTTTTAACTTTATCATTTTAAGAAGTGCTTTCTGTACTTTATTTACTATGTAGAAATTTGCAAAGTCTTGGTTTATAGCTTTACAGTGAAGCAAAAAAGTAATAGATAAAAATCCAACTATTCATTGGCTTTTAAGGAGAGAATGTGTTTGTTTTGTTTTGGTTTGGATTTTTTGGCTGCACCACGTGGCATGTGGGATCTTATTTCCCCACCAGAGATCGAACCCACGCCCCCTGCATTGGAAGCACAGAGTCTTAACCACTGGAACTATTCACTGACTTTTGTTGAACATTCCCCAAATTGTAAATAGTTGTGGTGAGCACTAAATGAGGTAATATCTAGTACAGTACAAAAAACTGGCAAAAAAAAAGTCGTCACTCAATAAATGTTTGTTTTCTGTTCCTTCCCCTTATTTATATTCAGTATTTATTGTAAGTAAAATTATGCTTGACATTCAGAAAAAGGTGTTTCCTCTAATTTTTTTGTATATTATGAAGGCAAAATTAAGGTTAAAAAATATCAACAGAAATTTCACAGCACACATCCTACAAGAAGGACAGGAAAATGAGCCTGCAGTTAGATAAAACTGCATGCTTTTCAAAGAATTTTATTATGAAATATTCAAGATTATGTTCATTAGGGAGGATGTAAACTCAAAGACATACCTTTTGGCAAGACTTTTGACAGTAACTAACCATTAGAGAAACATTAAATGAAAGGGAAAAGCAATTCAAGAAATGGACCAATTTGAACAACTCAAAGTACTGCTTTAGATGGCACACTTAGAGAACAAAACAGAAAAGCGAAGCAGAGAGAAAAAATCGTTTAAAGACCAAGTGGCCATTGTCCATTGATTGAGAGGTCACACTTTAAATCATTTTGACAGCTGAAAAGGAAGAAGAATATAGTTTTTCCAAAAGGTAGTTTAAACACTTTTTTTGAAAATAATATAAAGAAAAGGACTCCAGAGCTGACCCAGAAATGACCGAGAGATTTAGTTGCAGATGATATGACCAACATAGGACTAAGTCCAGATAAAGGGTATTTAAAAATTGGATGCAGAATAGATAAAGGGAACAACTCACTCACTTGGCATTTTCTGGCACCTTTCGAAACTCTATCTCCCTCTAGCAATATTCTACCCTTCCATTTTGTTTAAGTATAATCTCATTTTTTCCAGCATGATCTGGGTTTATGACAGCTTCCATTTTTTCTTAGCAGAGGCACTTATTAGATTTATTGCTTATGACAAATTCTCTCAAGATTTAGACGGTGAAAACAATAGCAACACCAAAACACTTTGAACTGTTTTCATGCTTCATTTTATAAGTCCTAAATATGTGCATATTATCCACCAAATTTCCTGTATATTCTATAAAATATATTCAAGGTGAACCAATAAAATGAAGTATGATTTGCTTTACATCTCACAGACTTGTGATCAAACAGGGTTGGCATTCGTATTATAGCTTGGGAGATTTTCTTTCTTGATTTTATTTTGAAATGTTCAGTGATCCTGCCAGTTGGGCTTATGCCACATACACAATGAGAAACCTGGAGAAATGAAGGAATTATCAGGATGATTCATGCAAATACCCCATTTTCATCTGAATTATATGAATGTCAGTAAGCATGATTTAATGGTTGGGTTCTCAGGTTTAGAGTTAAACATACCTGGACCTGAATTCAGTTTATGCCACTTAAACTCATTAATGTTCTATTCCCCTTTATATACTGGAATAATAATAAAATTGATATAATAATAGTAATAATTTCTATGAAGATTAAACGGGATGATGCATAGTACCAGAAACAGTAGTTATTCAGCAAATGAAAGTGATACAGTAATCATAGTAATAATAGTAGATATGATAGTAGTAGTAGTAGTAACAGTGGGATTACTAGTCATAGCAGTTGTATTTTCATATTTGGCTTGAATTATCAAATATTTTTAAAATTTTACTTTAATTCTTGAACCCCAGGCTGAGTCAACTAATAAATGAGAATCTTTATATGTGAAAAGCGGAAGGAGAGTAAGTCATAATAAAAATGGCCTCAACTTAACAATGCTTTTAAACCATGATTGGTATTCTACATGTACTCTCTCTTAACTCCAAAACAACCCCAAGGAAGGAACATTAGTGGAACTCTAGTTATAAGTTGCTAATGCATCTGTAACTGGTTTCATTTTATAAAGGGGATGGTTCATCTTACAATTGAAGCCATGGGATGGAAGTGACGTCAAAACATCTCTGGATTCCATGTTGTCTCTATTCTTTGCTATTGCAGATGTGCTTCTCTTAAAGGTATGTCGGTAGTCACTCTGGTTCAATGCTTTGCAGATCCCTGATCAAAGGGAAAAGGGACCTGGTCTCCTTCATATCTACTTTGAATACAAGAACAGAGGACATCCGCTTGCTTCAGCTGGGGTAATGCTCTCATCCTCTGGCAACAATCACTCTTGGAGATTGTAAGTACAGTTGGGAGTTAATTATGGAAGTAGGGTTGAGAGTTGATTAGCCTAGCTTATGGATATGACCTTTCTGTGTCCAGGATGGGATCTGTAATGTCAAGAATGCAGGAAAGATTGCGAGGCACCAAGAAAGACAGCAACTACAGCATGGAATCAGAGCTCCTTATTTAAAGGTAGGAAATTAGGTTTCTGAGAGAGTGAGTAAAATAACCCTCAGATTTATAGTGGGAATTCAAATTTGTGTCTCTTTCACTGCAAACCACGTAGTCTGTCCACTGTCCCATACTGCTCTCATAGTTCCACAGATAATATTTATATAACAAATACAAGTAGTAGGCATTGAATATCAGGTCAGGGAATCCATACTGGGTTCTGCAATGTAAGTGCTAAATAATCCCAATTCTCTTGATAATTGGCAAACCTTCACTTAGTGCTAAAAAAATTTTACTAAAGCATCATTAAATCCACACAAATTAAATATCCCAGATGATATTAATTCAGCACACAGCCCAATTGCTATTTGTCATTCAGTTGATCAATTTTCAACAGCATGCTTAGCAGACCTTGTCATTAGTAATGTCTTCCCCAGATCTAGAGAATGTTTGCATTTTCTTTCCATTTTCCAGAAGATCTCATGGAGCCCTTGAGGTGGATATATATACATATTAAAACATAGATCAATCGTGATTATCTGCTACCTCAGCATTTTTTACCATGATTAAATAATAAGTACAGATTATCTTTTGAACTATTTTGGAGATCCTTAAAGTGTCCAAATGCATGCAAAAGAAAATTGTTTAATTCACTGGATTGTAAGACCCAAGGTCCATAATGCTGAAGAGTCTGGGAATATTGATTCAATTCATACTTTCTTTACCGTTTTTTTTTTTAACCCCTGAAGTCATTGATTTAATCAGTTTTATTCCACCCCCCACCCCAAATTTAACCTCGCTATTTGGTTTTGATATGAACTCCAAAACCATGCTCTTTTCCCAAATGCTTCTTGACATATTACAACCAACTAACACAGTAATACATAGTCTATTACGCTTTGTGGCATGATCAATAATATAAATAAAATGTGCTTTGATGTAATTTGCTTTTTGAAATGTTAGTGGTTACAGTTTATTAAGCTATTTATAAGGTAAGATTAAGTTATGCTGTAATTACCTGCCTTGTCCTCCTGTGTGTACCATAATATTCTTTATTGTTTCTACTGTCTCAATAGGTGAACAATGATTCCTTTTGTTTTATGAATTTGTATTTTATTGTACAGACTAGTGTGATCATCACACTTTGGCTTAATTGCAAGCCTGCCTTAAAATGTATTTACTCTGTTTTCCAAGTAGATAAGAAGTTCAAATTTTGCATTATGCAAAAAAAGTTCCATTTTTAAAGGAACTCAAAAGTTAATGTTAGTGTAATCCTAAATAAATGAAGCAATGGTGAAGAGAACTGCAGAGCAAATATGAAATTTATTAATGGTCTTCCAACAGCTTGCCTTTCAAATTATTAGGAATTCATTAAACAATGGTTGAGAGGCACTGACAATTAAATTACTCTCATATGAGGTATCTGGCCATATTATGAATATTGCATACTACATGGCTCACATTTCTAAAGGGATGTAGACAACAAATTGGATTTCAGATAATTAACATGCAGCTTGAATTCAGTCTCTAGACACCTCCCACTCTGTTTCCAAGCAAAAGTAATTGGGATGTAACCGTATAAAGAAAGTTAACATTAAAAATGTTAAAGAAAAAAAAAAAAAGAATGTAGAACTTGTGGCTGCATTAGAAGGCACCTTCCACAGTTAGAAAGTTGAGAGGCAGAAATAGTAATAGTGAATAACCTGATAGAATTGAAAATATTTTGCATAAATCAAGCCTTTTAAAGCTCACTTGTATGAGGCACTCTTCTTTTTCCCACAGATTACCAAGCAAATGGTAGAAGTCACACTGTTAAATGTGTCACAGCTGGGACTGAAACTTATAGAGTTTGAATTTATTACCACTGCTCTATAGACCTTTTAAGACACATAGAGAAGCATCATCCACAGTCTAACAGCTGGACTATTTTTTAATATTATGTTTAGTGTCTGTGTATCTCCTTGAAAACAATGAGAAGATTATACTAAGAATATGTGTAAAAACTAAAACCCAAAAAAGGCTTACAATAAGTTCCTTCCTGTGAAGCTGTCTTATTCACTCTTTGGGTGGAGCCCATAGGAAGCTGGGAAAATGAGAGAAAGAAATGCAGAAGACAGGCTTGAATATGGAGCAGAAGTTACAGAGAACAAAGTTGGAGTCTGTCTTTCTTGTGGTGGGCTTCTGTTAACTACTTTTTGAAATACACTTTTGAATTTTAGAATAGCTTTAGATTTACATAAAAATTGTGAAGAGAGTACATACCCCACATTCAATGTCCCCTATGATTAATATGTTACTATTACATAATAATTTAAATGTTAATATTATTAACATTTATCACAATTAACCAATTAATAAACTACTATTGATGCACTACGATTAACTAAAGGTCATTCCTTATTCAGATTTCCTTACCTCATGTCCTTTCTCTGTTCCAGGATCCCACCTAGGACACCATATGACGTTTAGTTTCCATGTGGTTTAGGCTCCTCTTGGCTGTGAAAGTTTCTCAGACTTTCCTTATTTTGATGACACTGACAATTTTGAGAGTATTGGTCAGGTATTTTGTAAAAATCCTTCTATTGCAACTTGTCTTATGTTTTACTCATGATTAGACTAGGGTTATAGGTTTGGGGGGAGGAAGACCACAGAGATAAAGTACCATTTCCATCACATATCACGAGGGCACATAATCATCATGGTCTATCACTTGAGGTCATTCTCGCTCACCTGGCTGAGGTAGTATTTGTCAGGTTTCTCCACTGCAGTTACTTCTCCCCACCCCCTACCTCCATGCTGGACACTTCGGGAGGATGTCACTGTGGTCTTTCTGTTGGATCTTGTGTTCCTTTGACATCCTTTCATCACAGTGGGGTTTTTTGAGTACTTCAAGTTGCTTCAGGCACATTTTGTATAGTTGATGCCCCATCAATTAACTTTTAATGTCACTGCATGTTATATAGTGTACACATTTTAAAAGGCTGATTTATTGAATATAATTGATATAAAGTGCACATAATTAAAATGTATAATTTGCTAAGTTTTGAAATATGTATACAGCTAGGAAAGCATCCCCACAATCAAGATAGTGAACACACCATCATGTCCCAAAGTTGTCTCAAGTGCCTTTGTGATCCTTCACTCTTACCCTTTCCTCTCTTCTCCTTCCCTGTCCCCAGACAAATACCAGTCTGCTTCCTGTCACTAGGAATGGTAATGTATTCTCTAAACCTTCTTTTAAAAATTGGACTGTTTATTGTATATCCATTTTCAATAGCTTCTTTCACTTGGCATAATTATTTTGAGTTTCATCCATGTGTTATATGTATAAATAGTTAATCCCTTCTTATTGTTGAGTAGGATTCCATTATATATACTGTTAATTTTTGTATAAAATATATAATATAAATGTATATATAAAATAAATATAGTATATATATATATCAAATTTTTTTTCTCCATTTACCTGTCCATGGACATTAGGGTTGGTTCCCTATTTTAGTTTTTACAAATAAAGCTCTTCTGAATATTTGTGTACTCTTCTACATTTCTCATGGGTGAGATGGGAATGGTTACTTCATATGATTGGACTATGTTTAACTTTTAAGAAACTGATGAATTGTTCTTCAAAAAGTAGTGGTACCTGGACTTCCCTGGAGGGCCACTGGTTAGGACTCCAGGCTTTCACTGCAGGGGGCATGGGTTGGATCCCTGGTCAGGGAACTAAGATCCTACAAGCTGCATGGTGTGGCCAAAGAAAAAAAAATACAAAAAACAAAGTAATATTACCATTTTTAATTTCTAGCAACAGTGAGGGAAAGTTCCAACTTATCCAATTGCTCATCAGCACTTGGTTTGTTGTCATTTTTTGTTTTCAACATTCTAATACATGTGCAGTGTTATCTCACTGTGGTTGAATTTGTATTTTCCAAAGAAAAATGTTGTTGAGTATCCTTTCATGTGCTTATTTTTCATCTGAACACTTCTTTGATACAGTGTTTGACCTTAAATTGTGTTCTGCGCTTTCTTTTTATTGTGTTGAAAGTTCTTTTTATATTCTGGATGCAAGCCATTTATCAGATATTGATTTGTAAATATATCCCAGCTTTGTGACATTTTTTCATTTCTTAATAATGACGTGTTAGAAATCAGAGCATCAAAGACCACTGATCACAGAGCACAATAACAAATATAATAATATTGAAAATTTTCAAAGTGTTGCAAGAATTACCAGAATGTGACACAGAGATACAAAGTGAGCAAATGCTGTTGGAAAAAATGATGCCTATAGACTTTCTGGGTGGAGGGTTGCCACAAACCTTCAATTCATAAAAATACAATGTCTGGGAAGCACAATAAAGTGAAGCAAAATAAAACAAATTATGACTGTACTTAATTTTATGCAGTCAAAATTTAATCAATAAAAGAAGAATGTTAAAGTGCAATCTCTCTCCAATGCTATTTTAGTTCAATAATGTATTTCTAACTTGTCTTTTTTTTTTTTTTTTAATTAATTAATTAATTTATTTATTTTTGCTGTGTTGGATCTTCGTTTCTGTGCGAGGGCTTTCTCTAGTTGTGGCAAGCGGGGGCCTCTCTTCATCGCGGTGCGCGGGCCTCTCATTGTCGCGGCCTCTCTTGCTGTGGAGCACAGGCTCCAGACGCGCAGGCTCAGTAATTGTGGCTCACGGGCCCAGTTGCTCCATGGCATGTGGGATCTTCCCAGACCAGGGCTCAAATCCGTGTCCCCTGCATTGGCAGGCAGATTCTCAACCGCTGCGCCACCAGGGAAGCCCCTCTAACTTGTCTTATACCCCAAACATTTGCTATCATTATTACTACTGTATTTCTAGCCAATACTGATTTAAATTTATCCAAGCCTTTTGATCACTACTTCTTACATTTCATTCCATCCCTCAAGGTTTAATTTTGTACATTCCTAAAGTATGTATTATTTTATCTCCTACATTGAGGGACTGGTAAAGATAAAGATTCAATCCTTGTCTAAAAATATCTATATTTAACCTACACTATTAAATGTTTTTAAAGTTTTAGCTGGTTGTTATTTTCTTGTGTTACATTATCATCCAGTTTCTGTTGTTTCTGTGAATAACTAGGTATCAGTGTGATTATTGATTATTACAGGTAATTTTTGTTTGCTTTTAGGAATTTACTTTTATGTGCATTGTTTTGCCTAATTGTGTGTTATTTGGCCTTCATAGTGCTGACTTTGTGTGCTGATTTTGAAGGATGTATGCCTTTTTTCTATTCAGGAAAATTTTTCTATCACTTTCTCTTTTGGTATTGCCTCTCCCCCATGTTTATTAAAAAAAAAAGTATACAAGGTATGGTATTTCCATCAAGATAAATAGGTCAACAGAACAAAATAAAGAGCCTGGAAATATACCCTCATTTTCTCACCTTTCATTATGCAAATTTATCAAACATAATTATCCTCAATTTTTCCTTTATTTCTCTTAACCATCCTTTTATATTTTCCATATCTCTCCTTTATATAGCACTATTTATAATATCCTCAAACTGATTCTGTCAATTGTATCTAATAGTATAATCTATATAAAGGTAGATTCAAATCAGGAGAATTTAGAATGGCTCAACTAAAAAAACGTAAAGCCTGTAAGTTTAAGGTTATTGTTCTCTGGAGATATACCTGATTTTTCATTTAAAACTTGTTCATCTTAAATATAATCCTCATAATTTTAATGGCCCCTAATGTTGTACTTTCAATTTCAGTAAACCGAATAGAGAAACATAGAAAAATCACAGATGCCTAGATGTAAAGATTAAAGGAGAGATGACAGAGAGGCAGATGGGTCTGAAAATATACTCATGGCTAGTAATAACATGCATAAAAGTATAGTTAAGGAGTTATAATGTTACCCTACAGGGGAAGAAAATTGTTGAAATATTTTAATCACATTAATGTTATTATCAAATTTCTATTTCAGAAAGTTAACATATTTTTCAATGAAAATGTGAACATAAATTAGAAAACTATTGTAATAGCATATTTATCACATGTATATGATGTCTTCTCTCTATTGTGAACTTCTCAAAGGTAGATTCAGTGTCATATATATATATCTCCAGAATCTTAATCCAGTGACTGTAACACGATAGTTATTCTCTAAGTGGTAGTTGAATTGAACTAAAAATAGTAAAATGACAGGTTTAGGAGCCCAATCTTTAGAAAATGTGATAAAAATATCATAAGGTTCCAATTTCTCATACATGCTTCATGCATATCTTTTAATAATAAAACCTAATAAAATTGCTATCTGTAGTAAATAAATGACTACATATTGATAGCTTCTTCATAAAAATTAAGAGGTTTGCATAGATATTGGGTTCTACTATTAGGATATTAAACTGTCAAGAATGAATAGTAACATGTATTTCCTGATTATAATGTTATAGGTGACTGAACTCTGTATTTTTATACTAGTAAGATATAAGACAATTATATTTATTAAATATGGTCTACAAAGTGTGGTATTTCCATCTAGAGAAATATATCAATGGAACAAAATAAAGAACCTAGAAATAGACCCTCAAATAGAGTCAACTGATTTTTGACAAAGGTGTAGAAAGAATAGTCTTTTTTGCAAATGGTGATTAAACCATTCAATATCTATATGCAAAAAACCCCAAAACTTTGAACCATATTTTTCACTGGAAGTTAATGCAAAATGGATCAGAAACCTACATGCTAAATCTAAAACTTTAAACTTCTGGAAGAAAACAAATCAGGACATCTTTGTGACACTGGATTGAAAATCCAGTGACAGAGCAAAAACCCACAAACCATAAAATAAAACTACTGATAAATTAGACTTCACCAAAATAAAAGTAAATACAGGCATACCTTGTTTCATTATGCTTCACTTTATTGTGCTTTACAGATAGCACATTTTTTGAATTAAAGGTTTGTGGCAACCCTACATCCAACAAGTCTATTGGTACGATTTTTCCAACAACATTCGCTTAGTTTATGTCTCTGTGTCACATTTTGGTAATTCTGACAATATTCTAAATTTTTCATTGTTATTATATTTGTTACGGTCTGTGATCAGTGATCTTTGATGGTAGTATTGTAATTGTTTTGTGATGCCACAAACTGAGCTCATGTAAGATGGCAAACTTAACTGATAAATATTGTGTGTGTTCTGACTGCTCCCCCACCATCCCTTCCCTGTCTCTCTCCCTCTCCTCAGGCTTCCTTATTCCCTAAGACACAACAAAATTGAAATTAGGACAATTGATATTCCTACAAGGGCCTCTATGTGTTCAAGTGATAGGAAAAGTCATGTCCCTCACTTTAGATCAAAAGCTAGAAATAAGTTTAGTCAAGAAGGCATGTCGAAAGCTGAGATAGGTCAAAAACTGGATCTCTTGAACCAAATAGTTAGCCAAGTTGTGAATGCAAAGGAAAAGTTCTTGAAGGAAATTAAAAACTTTACTCCAGTGAACACATAAATGATAAGAAAACAAAACAGACATTGCTGAAGTAGATAAAGCTTTAGTGGTCCGGAGAGAAGATCAACCAGCCACAACATTCCCTTAAACCAAAGCCTAATACAGAGCAAGGCCTTAACTATCTTCAATTCTATGAAGGCTGAGAGAGGTGAGGAAGCTGTAGAAGAAAAGTTTGAAGCTAGCAGAGATTGGTTAATGATGATTAAGGAAATAAGTCATACCCATAACATAAAAGTGTAAGGAGAAGCAGCAAGTGCTGATGTAGAAACTGCAACAAGTTATCCAGAAGATCTAGTTAAGATAATGAGTGAAGGTGGCTATACTAAACAACAGATTTTTCAACATAGATGAAACCCCCTTCTATTGAAAAAAGGTGCTAACTAGGACTTTCATAGCTAGAGAGGAGAAGTCAATGCTTGGCTTCAAAGCTTCAAAGGACAGGTTCTCTCTTGTTAGAGGCTAATGTAGCTGGTGACTTGAAGTTGAAGTCAATGCTCATTTACCATTCCAAAAATGCAAGGTCCTTAAGAATTGTGCTAAATCTACTCTGCTTGTGCTCTATCAATGGAACAACAGAGCCTGGATGACAGCACATCTCTTTATATCATGGTTGACTGTATATTTTAAGCCTATCTGTTGAGACCTACTGCTAAGAAAAAAAATTCAAAATATCACCCCAATTGTGCTCATTGACAATGTACCTGGTTCCTCCAGAGCTCTGATGAAGATGGACAATGAAATTAATGTTTTTTTATGACTTCTTACACAACACTCTTTCTGCAGCCCATGGATCAAAATTGTGAAATGACAGCAAAGGTTTTAGAATATTACAGAAACTTAGTTGATAAAGCAGTGGCAGGGTTTGAAAAGATTGACTAAATCCTTACAGATGCTTCTTTGAGTAACTCTCTGCTCTTCTCACTTTTGTTCCTTAAGGAAAGCTATTCTCCTAGAACACTCTTCACCGTCATCCCACACCTTCTTTCCAGCCTAATTGATCAACACTTCAGCTCTTATTTTAATTATCATAGGCTATGACATTTTAGCCTATGACATTTGTTTGGTCTATGACTTTGCTTAAGACCTTGAACTTCTCTTTCGTCAGCTTTGTCACAGTTTCCTAAAATGACTTTCCTTCCTCCCATAGAACACTGAAAGGGCTGTGATGTAAAGGAAAATGTGCTAGATTTCCTGCATCCCCAGACCCAGCCTACAGGATAAATAAATGAGAGTAGAGCTCTGCAGGTTGAAAGAAAAACTTTCCTCTTACTTACAGTGTTTAAAAAAATGTTTTCTTGGAGTAATATATTCTTTAGGTACCCTTCATGCTTCTTTAAGTTAATTTGTTCAATATTCTTTCAGCAGGTACTTATTGATCACTGCAGTGTTCCAGGTACCATGACCAATGTTGGATTTTCAATGGTGAATAAGATAAACGTGGCTCCTTTGCTGATAATGCTTCTTAGAATTTAATTTTTTAAAAGGGTACATATCCTTAACAGCTTACATTTGGAGAGGAAAGCCATTAAATTAAATAATATGTTTTGATTCAGCAAACCAACATCAGTGTTTACCTCCTTGACAAGAACTGTGGCTGAAAGCAATGTACATGAATGAGACTCAGTTCCTGCCCTGAGGGACTTATAATCTAACAGCAAATATTGACTACAGAGCTCGAGTGAATGAATTGTAATGTGATTGTGTGGCTTGAGTCTGTAGGAGCACAGAGAAGCGAGCAATGTTAGGTATTGGAAGCTTTGGAAGAATTCACATGGAAAGTTACATGTTATCTAGGGCTTGAGTCTGGAACTGATTTGCTAAGTGTGATCTCTTCAGGACACTCTCAGTGAAAGATAGAATGAATCAAGGCCAGTGGTAGACACCTTCACTGACTTTTCAGAATTATTAGCCAGCCTTAACATCCATTAAACATTTAAGGAACAGCATAATATTATGTAAAATTTGTCAATGCTTAGAATGTAGTGACAGTTGCTATGGGAATGTGACTCCCTTATAATTGGGATTGTAGGTGAAGCTATTTCTCTATTTTAGTCCTTTAATCAAGTGGCATAAGAGTTAGAGTGGTCAATACACAGCTCACAAAAATAATTGCCTCTTCTATAACAGTAAAAAACATGAAATTTTTATTTTTTTAAAACCTCCTTCAAAACAACTACTCTATTATATTCTTCCATTAATTGCCATAAATTAGTTTAACCCAAAGTCAGTTTACACACTCATTCCTCCTGACTTTATGGATGCAGCATCAGTCATAATTGTTTTTTATTCCATTTCATTTAGAAAATTTAACTCTGTAGAAACCACTTCCATTCTAGAACTACTTAGTCTATTCAAATGTGTCATTGAACTTATTTACAACCCTGGTACAGAGTGTAAATTGCATGCGAAACTCTGTTTATTTATGCAATTGCATTTTTCTTCAGAGTTCATGATCTTCATGATCATTAGACTCTCAAAAGGATCAAGACCTAGTAAAGTCTCAAAAGCACTTGAAATTCTTTCTTTTTGGATTTGCCAGATTTTAGCAACCTTGAAAAGACTCCACCCAGGTGTTTTCTTGAAAGCAATAGAAGTTATTTAAAAATATTTTTTCTTATATCAAAAATGGAAGCATTACTCACTGTACAACTCCTTCACGATGCCCTGTAAATTACTCTGGATTGTCAACAGCTGACTTCTGAGATGGAATCCTATTTGTTCTAGTATAGCTGGTATTTTACACAATACACACCGCATGGTTGGGCCTCTGTAGCTGTGAAAAATTTGAATGGATGAAAGACATGAGTTCCTTTTATTGTTCACTGTTTCTGGCTGAGTACGCATTGGATGCCATACACCCCTAATCATGCTGCCTTGATATAATTTGTTTTATGGCTACATCCATCCTGTGACATAAGCTTTTTAAGTTATAGTAAGTCCCCTACATACAAATGAGTTCTGTTCTGAGAGTGCGTCTGTAAGTCCAATTTTTTCGTAAGTCCACAAAGTTAGCTTACGTACCCAACTAACACAGTTGGCTATATAGTACCGTACTGTAATAAGTTTATAATACTTTTCACACAAATAATACATAAAAAACAAACACAAAGAATAAAGAAAACATTTTTAATCTTACAGTACCTTGAAAAGTACAGTAGTACAGTACAACAGCTGGCACACAGGGGTTGGCATCGCCTGAACAGGCAAGAAGAGTTACTGACTGGAGGAGGGGGAGGAGGTGGGAGGTGGTATAGCTGAAGTATCATCAGCAATAGGAGATGGAGGGCAAGCTGCAATTTCACTCATGCCTGACATTGATGGAACAGGTTCTGGTTCCTTGCTGGATTCAATTCTATATACCCTCTTGAAAAAATGATCCAGTGATGTCTGGGTAGTAGCTCTTTTTTTCTTGTCATAAATGACACGGCAGCACTTGGTGGCTTTCTGAAAGGCTGCTGCAACCTTCATGTACCGTTCTACTCTTGGGTCCTATGCCTCAAAAACAAACAGTGCCTCCTCAAATAAAGAAAATCCCTTTGCCATTTCCTGCGTCATGAATCTCTTCGGTTCTTCAGTTACTTCTTCTTCCTCTTGTCCCTCTTCATCCTTTCTCTGGGCCTCTAATTACATCAGATCTTCATTAGTAAGCTACACAAAGTAACTACACAAAAGCATAACCACTTGTAGAGGTTGCACACACATGACAATGTACGCCAGACACGTGAACTAATTTATGGGATTGGACTTGTGAACTACACGTTTGCAACTTTGAAAGTTCGAAACTTGAAGGTTCGTATGTAGGGCACTTACTATACGGTAAATGTTTGCTAAATATAAATGCATATTAAACATTTATCAGTTAAACAAATCAATGTCTGCAACTGCTTGGTTTACTTAAAAACAAATGGAATAATGGACATATTACACCTTCAGGTATTCTATTATTTTTAACACTATTTTCATCCTTCATGATTCTTTTTGTTGTTCTTTAATATTACTGAGTTTCCAATAGGGAGTCTGAGCTGAAACGTCTGCCACGTGAGGCTGGGACTACATTGTAAGGAAATCATCAGAAGTGAGTCTCAGTGCATTTGCATCATAATTTAAGGCCTAGTTGAAGCGTGATGAATGGTCCTTGTCTCTAATCATTATACCACCTGAGCAGGGCTATGTCATTCATGTCTTCCCGTTGTACTCTTGGAACTGCCACGGAGATAGCAAATGTACAATAAATACATTGCTGGATTAAATTTATATTTCAGAAAAATTCAATGTGTTAGAGAAATAGGAGTAGCAAACTTAAATGTAGCTGAGATTCTACAGTGAAAAAGACTTTATTGACACCCCTCGGCTCCATCTCTCATTTTACAGTTCAGAAACAAAGAACCAGGTGTGTTGAATATTTTCCCCAAGAAGATAATCAGTTACTATTTGATCTAGAATTAGAACACAGGTTAATTATTCATCTAGTAATTCCACAAGTATTTATTAGGTGACTGTAATGTTCCAGGCACCTAACTAGGTATAGACTAAGTTAAAAGGCAAATTTTGCTCTGAAGGTCTTTGGGTCTAATAGGAGTGACTGACATATTAGTAATAATTGCAATACACAGTAAATGAAAAGAGCTCCAAGGGAGGTTATGTACAAAGCCCATAGTGTTTTTTTTTTAATTATGTGCAATGTTGGAGAAAGTCACGTATGTGTTGTTTTTGTTTTCTAATGAGAAAATGCTTTCATGCAGGGTTGCCAGAAAAATACAGAAAATCCAGCTAAACAATAATTTTTTTGTTGTTGTTGTTAGTATATCCTAAATACGAAATTCAACTTTAACTGGTATCTTGTATTTTTTTTTTTTTTTTTTTGGTATCTTGTATTTTTATTCGTTACATCTGACAACTAATTTGTTGTTGATGGCAATTCCTTATTTGAAAACTATGAAATTTGTGGTGTTTTGAAACATTTTTTTGTTTGAACTTCAGCTGCCATTATTTTATTTTTAATTTTAATGACTCACTTTTAAAAAATTCCTTTAAAATTTTATTAACTATTATATATAAGTAACTGGTATGCTACAGTTTTTACAAACCTGGGTTTTAACCTCTCAAATTATGGCGACTTTTTAACCCTCATTTTGCATAAATTGAGAAAACATAATTTTCATTTAGTTAATTTTTAACCTATATTCTCTCTTACAGGATTCCATAAGGATATTCACATGATCCACACATTCAACCTTGATGGTCTGGTACCTTCAGACTAATTTCTACTCTACTTCTCTGACAAGCCACTTGTTCACTACAGATCAAATCTACTCATTCTAGTAGTACAGTCTCTCCTCCTCCTCCTCCTCCTCCTGTACAATTCTAGTAGTAGGTAAATAACCATTCTCAAAATTCTAATGTTTTTCCTTAACCAATTCATCTCAATAGTAGAAGTGCTCCCTATAATTGTCAGCTAAAACCAAACACTATTTACAACAGCCAAGACATGGAAGCAACCTAAACGTCCTTGGAGAGATGAATGGATAAAGAAAAAGTGGTGTATGTATACACACACACACACACACACACACACACACACACACACACACAATGTAATACTACTCAGCCATAAAAAAAGAATGAAATGGGCTTCCCTGGTGGTGTAGTGGTTGAGAATCTGCCTGCCAATGCAGGGGACAGGGGTTCAAGCGCTGGTCTGGGAAGATCCCACATGCTGCGGAGCAACTGGGCCCGTGAGCCACAATTACTGAGCCTGCGCATCTGGAGCCTGTGTTCCGCAACAAGAGAGGCTGTGATAGTGAGGCCCGAGCACCGCGATGAAGAGTGGCCACCGCGTGCCACAACTAGAGAAAGCCCTCACAGAGAAACGAAGACCCAACACAGCCATAAATAAATTAAAAAAAAAAAAAAAAAGAATGAAATAATGCCATTTGCAGCAACATAGATAGACCTAGAGATTATCATACTAAGTAAGTCAGACAGAGAAAGACAAATATATGTATTACTTATAAGTGGAATCTAAAATATGATACAAATGAACTTATTTACAAAACAGAAACAGACTCACAGGCATAGAAAACAAACTCATGGTTACCAAAGGAGAAAGGGAGGGATAAATTAGGAGTTTGGGATGAGCAGATATAAACTACTATATATAAAACAGATAAATAACAAGGTCTTGCTGTATAGCACAGGAAACTATATTCAATATCTTGTAATAATCTATAATGGAAAAGAACATGAAAAAGAATAAATATTGATATGTATGTGTAACTGAATCACTTTGCTGTACACCAGAAACTAACACAACATGGTAAATCAACTATACTTCAATAAAATATTCCCATAATTTATAGCTGATGTCGTGCTATAGTTTTTAAAGTAAGACTTTCTATAGTTTTAAGAGTAGGGAGACAAAATTCAATATGGGGAATAATTTTTAATTGTTATTATACATGAAGACTCCCACAGATTATATTGTATATAGAAGCAGATGTAGCTTTTGTCTCTTTCACTGTCTTGAGAAGTATACTGCATACACACACACACACACACACACACACACACACACACACACACACATATATATATATATATATATATGTATATAAAACATCAATATGTATAATATTGCATTTTTTATTCCAAGAGTTTGACTATTTTACGGAACACCATAAATTTAGAAGTCACACATTTAGAAAAAAGAAAGAATCATGCCCACATTAAAAACAAACATAAATTGTAAGACACAGATTGACTTAGAAATGTAACAATTTGAAGTAAAATGCACATATTAGAGTTGACAGTATAAAATAATATTTACACAGTCTAGCCCATCTGGTAGTAGGCAATAAATAACTTTTTACTGAACTTATTTAAGAAAACAAGATACTTAGGATAGGCATTAGGAAGAAGGGAATCCATTGCTCTCCCTCTAACTTTTTCACCTAAGCCATCTGAGTATCCTTTCTCCCTCTCTGTCCCCAGCCGCCACCCAGGGACACATTGCTAATCTAAATAGTCTGATACAAGAACATTTATTGCACTGTGATTCCTAGTGAAATTTGCTTAGAGGGTAGAATTTAAGACTCTATCCCCCCCCCGCAAAAGATACATATGTGAGATGATGGATGTGTCAATTAACTCAGTCTGGGGGAGGGGGGGGGATACTTTTACAATTTATATACTATCAATTCATCACATTGTACTCTCTAAGTATCTTACCATTTTGCTTGTCAATTATACCTCAATAAAGCTGCGAGGGGGAAATATTTGTATAGAAGTAGGTGAAAATTAAGTGCTTAAAGTAAATTAGATTCATCTTTTCTCCTCATTGACTTAAGAAATTTTCGATCAGGTTGAAGATCATTCTCTTTTATAAGTTTTGCAGGTGGATAATGGGGGAAGTCCTTAAGAGCCTTAACTTACCCTTAATGACATTATAACAAATATCAAGATGCCTTCTAAAAGACAAGAGATTTTGTCTAAAATTTGTTTTAATTTAGAACTTATTTTTTTAAAAAATATTTCTCCAAAAATACTTGAGTCCCTTCCTGGGAAAAAATGATCAGTAGCAAAATTATTGTGCTAGAACAGCCCTCATATCCCTCGGAATGAAGCTATATCATTCCATAGTGATGCTCATGTAATCATGATCATCCTTATTTGTTTCTAGAATTCCTTCTTCCAAGAACTTTCGGTATTCATTGTTAGGGAATGACTTGAAGGAATATCTTTTTTGGTGACAACGTTGGCTTTAATTAAAAATATATGACAGAAAAATCTATCACTTTAATAATACACTTACTTTGTGTCTATTAAGGATGGCCTTCGCTCCCAGTAAAGTTACGTGGGCACAGTCACTCTCTACTCATTATAACATGATTTTCTTAATGAGACAGTTTTACTTTCACTTCAAAATGAAATAAAATATATTTTACTGTACTCTCCTTGGGTCTATTCAAATTATAAAAAGCATAATACTTATTAATGACAAGTGAAGAAAGCAATGGCTAATATTCTCTTGTCCTTCCTGTCTGCCTCTGAAAATGATAATTACAATTTTAATTTGAAGACTAGGCATATTTTAAAAATGTTCACCATGTGATATTTCTAGGTTGAACTATATACTTATTTTTCATTATGAGTCGTGCAGCAGTTACAGTTTCAATTACATTTTTCAATCATAAAACCATTTATATTACTACTATTGATTTCAACATGAAAAGTTTCAAGATGCAGTCTTTCCCAGTTAGTGATATATATTGTATACACTTTTATAAGTTTAATGACCACCATTGTGGAGGAGATTACCGCTATTACGAAGCTCTAAAAGGGTCTGGCTATTTTCTCATAAGCATATGTTATGCCAACAAAGCTATGTGGAATCATCTGTTTTCATGTTTGTTTGTTTTTCAATGAAAGATTAGATTTTATTGAATAGCAAACATATACTACATACATACAAAAACAATGGAAAGGTTTAGTCAAAACAATAAAAGTTTAAAAACATTTTTATTAATGTAAAGTACCACTTAGCTTAAAAATGCCCTTCATTTTCAATTATTTAGTATGAATATATAGTTCACATCAAGTTACTTTGATTATATTATCTTTCAAATATTGTTTCCAAAATCTCTACAGATTCAGTGAAAAAGAGGGCATCATACAACAAAGTTGCAGTAAAAGCAAACTTAAAAGCCCTGATTTAGGCATAGAAGTATGGCCTTTACCTTCACACTAACGTTCTAAAAATTTTGTGTAATTTTATATTTCTTTCTAACCTCTTTCGAATTCCTCTGTTATTATTTCATATGCATTTGTTTAGAATTTCTTACTAATAGCTTCTTTTCAGTAGGTTTTAGAAAATTGCTTATGAAAGGAAGTCTTTAAATACATTATATCAATTCTAAAACATATATTTGACTAAACTATTCACCAGCTGATAAAATTTTCAGTTTTTTTAAAGTTTTAGTGAATAGTGGAAATATAACACTTCATTGGCATTCTCTTTGTTTTCCTTTTTATTACTTTTCTTTGCCTTTATGCATTTTATTCACCTCCGTGACAGTGAATCCTGAATCCCAGGTCCCTATGTGAGGTTTGGCTTCACCTCATATCTTAGATCAAAATAAAGATTAATTATGAAATAACAAAATTTCTGGTGATAATTTTTCTTGTTAACAATCTTTATATTTAAGTATCTGGTTTCTGAATACATTCATTAGTGGATGGTGACCCTCATGAATCCCACATATACAAATATAAACTTTTAAAAGTTATAAAAGTTTCATTAAGTATTTGTGAATTATAGATATGGAATGGTTAGGTACAGAAGTGGCTTCCTGCAAAATCACATATATAAATTAAGATCTTCTGAAACCATGTAGCCATATTTTATTATCACCGCAAAGTTCCTTATATTTTAACAACAATTCCCAAATGGTATACCTATGAACACCTTTTATATTTTAGGGTTTTGAGGCAGGATGTTTGAATCCATTCTATTTTATTCCTCTCTATCTTACCTTTCACTTGAAATGCCCTTGGAAAACATTAATCCCCTTCTTACTTTAGCATATGTGATCTAGTATTGTGTTTAAAATTAATTCAATAATCTGCAGATTAAGATAACACCTAGATACACACTATGTTGTAAAGGAGATCTATTTTCAAATGAGGTGACCCATTAGCCCATGACTGATCATTGGTATGAATGAATTTTTCAGATCAATGCACTTGAACTAGCCCAGAAGAGGGACCTCAATTGAAAAAAGGGACCAAAGAAGGAGTCGTATTTTGAAAGCCAAATTTTGTTGTAAAAAGTATAACATGGATGTTACCTAATAAAGGTAAACTGAGGCTCATTTGACGCTACAGTGGTAAGGCATGGTTACGAGGCTGTGAAATGGCTGCAGAGCTCTGAGAATGATGGATGTCCAAGGGTCTATGAATAAGTAAAAATAGGTGGAGGATCAAAGAAAACTTTCTGATTTTACTTTGCTTATGTAGAAACTGAAATAATCAACTTTGCATATCATCCATATTGTACCAGACTCTGTTATTTATTTGTAAAACTGTTTTAAAAGATCATGTAATAATTTCCTACTCTTAACCATTTTGACAGTAAGATTTTATTTTTTAGATATAATCTTTAAAGATTATACACCTAGCCTTCTAAACAGGTTAAATAATACATTTTATAAATTGTGAGGGATTGTCCTGAATATTCATTTACCCCTGTCTTTGTCTGATTTGCCCTTCTATACATGTATTGACAGTGTTTTGCACCTTTTGTCTTTTACCCTAGGGTGCTACCAGGGTGTATTACAATGTTCACTAACATCTCTAACAGTTTTTGACATCCCATGATCCCAAAGGAAAACTATGGTCGTGTACTCTATTTTTACATTAATGATGCCTTTTACTTATGCAAATGTGACACGTCATTGGAGGGTGGAAATGATGAGTAGGTTGGATATAAAGTGAAGTCCTCTCTAGTTAATTGATTTTTCATTTGTTTTACTGAGTTAGAAGGAATTGTTTTAGCAACGAACTTACTTCAGCCTGAGTTTTCTTCCTTTGATTTCGTGCTTTGTGGTATATATCTCCCCCTTTCTTTTAATGATCAGTAACTGCTTACCATTCTGCTTTTTACCCGCTGACCTAAGCTAATTAGCTTTCTCCACTAGCATACCACTACAATTACTCCTATTTCTACCATTTCTCTTAAGAGCGACACAGTATATTAAAGAGTCCCTTGAGTTATATTTTAACTGTATAATGACATAAAAATGTGAAATTTTAAGAAGTGAGTCAAGCTCATATTATGCATGCGATGTAACATACCTCATCTGTTTCTCATCTTAAATCTCCTTAGATCGTCACAGGACAACATCTTCAACCTGTAAAATGATATTTTGAGGAGAGCAGACATTTCAGTGATTCTAAATTTAAAGTTAGAAGATTATCTCTAAGGTTGATCTATTGGAATTACTTCTCTGAGCCAAAGTAATTCAAGTAATTCAGGTGTAGTGAAACACTTCTAATTTTAAATTCAGAAGCATTGAGGAATGAGTTGTGTTATTGGCTATAGCACTTAGCTGATCCTCTTTCTTATCATCCTTAACTTTTAAAGCCTGGCCTTTTTAAAATGTGCTTCAGAAATCCATGTGCTCACAAGCATTTGATTCATTAATTTTGAAAGACTATAACAAAGGTCTTTTAGTGATAAGTTCAGAGATACCAAAAAACCCAAGAGTGAACATACACAATTAAAATAAAGAACTCTGTAAAAATGTCTCAATGAATCAGAGGTGAAAAGGTGATCATATTCTAACAGGGAAGTCATATACATATATATGTCTAAATTCTCACACAATGGATCCCTGGAATTGGAGGTGGGCAGAGAAAAAAGAACTTCCTTTTTGTCCCTATGTTATATGTGTTTTCAGTATATACATTTGTAACACTTTATTTTTGGTATTTGTTAGCAAGTGTTAGCACTTGCTAGCACTTGTTAGCAAGTGCTACAAGGGAATAAAGAGAATACAAATTTTACGGATATCAAATCAAGTGTCTGAGTAGAGCATGTACCAAATTTAATATTGAAAGACTAGGCATAAGCTAAACTAATGTTCAAGATATTTTTCTTTATTTCTCTCTCTTTCTTTCTTTCTTTCTATTTTCCTTCCTTCCTCCCTCCCTCCCTCCCTTCCTCCCTCCCTTCTTTCCTTCCTTCCTTTCCTTCTTTCCTCACTCTCTCTTTCTCTCTCTCTCCCCCACCCCCAGCTCTCTCTCTCTCTCTTGCTCTCTTTCCCCCATGAAAGGTGTAATAGCATTTAGCAAGAGTAGGTATGACATTGCCACCATTTATTCAAATCTCTAGTTCTATCCAATATTCCCTGTTGTATGTATGTGGGTGTATAATGTGTATATCTACAGATGTACACATATACATGTAATATATAATTTTATATTATGATACAATATATACTAAACAAAATATGGGTTTCAGATTAAATAATTTTTTATAAGCTGAACTTTTGATGCTTACTAAATTGTAATGGGTTACACATTTTAATCTATTACTACAAAAAGATTATTTACTTACTTTGTTTTCTAATTCTATATAGCTTTTTTGTTTGCTTGTCACTGTACTGGCATAGTAGAGGTAAAAAGATGAACCTTTACACTGTTTTGAACTTAATAACTTACTGTTCAGCTGGAGGACACATGTCAGTAACTACCACTTGATCTAGGTTTTTGGGTAGAATTAGAAGTATCGATATTATAGGGAGTGGAGAAGAAAGGGAAAAGGCCTTTAAAATTTGGGAAACATTTTCAAAAACAGAGAAGGAACAAGAATGGAGAGATCCCTACTGTGAGAAAGGGGACTATTGGACATGGCAGGAGACAATGCCATGGCCACATCAGGGAGAAGCTGAACAGCGAGGCTGAGTGGTGGGTGTGTTACTGCATGAAGAACAAACATGTTTCTAGGAAAGAGGAAAGAACAAATGAAAGGTAAAAGAAGATCAGAAGAAGAAGAAGAAGAAGAAGAAGAAGAAGGAGAAGGAGAAGGAGAAGGAGAAGAAGGAGAAAAAGAAGGAGGAGAAGGAGAAGGAAAAATTGCCAGATATCAGAAGACAAGAGAAGAAATGGGCTAAAAACAAACAAAAGGAATACAAAGAACATCTTGGGAAAGTAAGGACACAAGGGATTTGGCCCTACTTTGTCCATCTAACCATTCTTGCAGACATTGCTAATCCACCATGTTTTTCTCCAGAAAAACTTGATCAGAACGAGAATCATTCATGAGGTAGCACTCCAGGAATCCCTTATCTATCATTACTGACACATGAGATGAAACTTATTTTCTATTTTAGAAATAATACATAAGAGTTCAAGAGGCACTAGAGACAGAAGTCACTCATGTTACCATTTTCACTTGTAAAGGTGTAGATAAATAATTTTACTTTTTATTTCCTGGATGGAGAGTTCATCGTTTGCACAGTTGTGGGAGATTATCCACCTAAACTGTTTATAATGCTGTGTTTCTCAAATGATGGTCTGCAGACCACCTCCAGCAAAATTGTTGCACTCCTGAATCTCCAGATTCCTCTGCTAAGGCATCCTGAATGAGAATCCAGTGCAGGGAACAAAGAAGTTGTGTTTTTAGCAAGCACCTTGCCTGCATCTGTTACATAGCAAAGTTTGAAACACAGGAGTATAAGGATCGCTCATCTGGGTAACATTCTTATCAGCACTGAAACAGGGAAGGCTGACTGAGAGAACTGGTGAAGTTACTTTTCCTTAATGATACTTGGTTTCTTTGAATTCACAGCTTTAGGAAGGCATCAAACCTACTAGCTGAGATAAAATTGAATAAAATATCTGTGTTAGCTAAATGGAAACACAAATATATACATTTGTACAATACTAAAATAATACATCTATCCAACTGTATTGTTTCTGATTTTTAATTACCAGTGATTTAGACTAGATGAGGGTGAAAACTCCCCCAGGCATAACCAGGGTATGCCTCCTGACTAGACCCTCTTTCCCTTTCGCCTGCTGGTATTATGTCACTGTGTCAATCTTATTCCTTCTGCTTATGTGTTCTGTAACCCTAATTGAGACCTGCCCATTATAATTTCCTCATAAAGACTTGTTTAATTAAGTTCTGCTTGATTTTCCCCTCTGGTGATGCAAAACAAAGTAACATGCCATTCAGAGTTGTGAAGGAAGGAAAATAGTTTTGCATAGGTGGCCAGATTCAAGTCTTACGTATCTTAATATCATATTCAGAGCTACTAATAGTCAAGCTAAATCATGAAATTTAAAACCATTTTCCATCATTTTCCCCTAATATATGCTTTTTACTTTCTGTGCCTTTCCTCACTTTACTACTCCTGCCTAAAATGCCTTTGTTCCTCCCACATCTTACCCCTCCCTCACTTTTGCCGGTCTAGATAAAATATTTTCAACCTATAACTATCTATAATGTGTTTACTATGTCTCTTTTATGACAGTCAAATATACCTTATATTTTCTTATATTTATGGTAGCATAATTCCTTATTTATACAAAACTGTCTCCAAGGGCAGATTCTCTTTGCTTCCCCAGCACCTGGGTGTATACAGTAGGTGCTCAATTATACTTGCCAAAATTAACAAATTAATAGATGATCAAAAAAGCCAGCTCTGGGAGGATTGTGCAGGGATAAATTACTTTTTGCCTCATTGTCACTGTAAAATGATCTTGCTAGAAAAATTTTGCCCTGACCTGGACACAGAGCCACTCCATCAGTTCTGAAATGTAACTATCCAATGGGTATTTTTGAGATCTTCAGTTGTGCACAGCGCCATGGTTACCAGGTAAACACAAAGTGTTGAGAAGAAATTCAATTATTTCTTTGTGACTCATTGACGTTCCACCTAAGTAAGCACTTGTGCATTTGTTTTAATGATTCTTTCTAGAAGTTTTAGGGATAGTTAAGAAAAGAAGTTATGGGACTTCCCTGGTGGCTCAATGATTAAGAATCTGCCTGCCAATGCAGAGGACACAGGTTTGATTCCCTGGTCTTGGAAGATCCCACATGCTACGGAGCAACTAAACCCCTGCGCCACAACTACTGAGCCTGCGCTCTAGAGCCCTCGAGCCACAACTACTGAGCCTGCGTGCTGCAACTACTGAGGCCCGCATGCCTAGAGCCCATGCTCCGCAGCAAGAGAAGCCACCAACAATGAGAAGCATGCACATAGCAACAAAGATCAGCTCCCGCTTGCCACAACTAGAGAAAGCATGTACACAGCAACAAAGATCCAACACAGCCAAAAATAAATACATAAAATAAATTTATTAAAAAAAGAAAAGAAGGGCTTCCCTGGTGGCGCAGTGGTTGAGAATCTGCCTGCCAATGCAGGGGACATGGGTTCGAGCCCTGGTCTGTGAAGATCCCACATGCCGCAGAGCGGCTAGGCCCGTGAACCACAATTACTGAGCCTGCGCGTCTGGAGCCTATGCTCCGCAACAAGAGAGGCCGCGATAGTGAGAGGCCCGCGCACCGCGATGAAGAGTGGCCCCGGCTTGCCACAACTAGAGAAAGCCCTCGCACAGAAACAAAGACCCAACACAGCCATAAATAATAAATAAATAAAAATTTAAAAAAAGGAAGAAAAGAAGTTATAATGCTTAGAAGTCTATAAAAAAATTTTTAAAAATTAACAATGGACTGTAAGATTTTATGACAAGGACGGGAAGTGAGATGGGGGAAGACATGCCATGTATTTAAATGAATTTGAACCCATCCTCACAGCCACTGTAGACGATACCCTCAGTCTATTGATGGGCATTAAAATGAGTCAGAGAATGAGGTTCAATGAAGCTTAACCCAGTATTCCCAGTGATTGAAAAAAAAGCCCAGAATGTTTAATAGTTTTTTGAAAATAAAAATTTGGGGAAAATACATTTCTCAGAATATTTCACTCTTATGTCTAATATATTACCCTGAAGAACAGTCTATTCTCTTGCCTAAATTACCAAAGACTAAATAATCATTTATTCCCTGAGGTAGTGGATGTTGAGGGTTTGTATTACGAGAGTAAAGACTGCCAGAGATAAAATATAGAGTTACTTCACTAGAATTTTTTTCTCAGGATCTGTTGTATTATACATCACCCTATCCCCCTAATTCATGTTATGACACTGAAAAATGCCAGGTGGTCGAATTTAGCTATTAATTACTTCCTGCTCCTAGAAACACTGGCATTCCAGAAAGTAAATTAATTTTTCACTTCTGGTTTCAGATTACTGACTTTTGGTAAATGGGTTATGCTAATGTTTCTGGTCCAGTGTCAGTTGATGAGTCCCATAAAAGCACAGTTAAAATGCTATAAAGATCTCTTGTCTTTATCAAATATTTTTAGGCAATTGTGAAACCAATGAATAGGTTTATCTTGCCCCACCTCCTAAATAAGGGAAAAGAAAAGAAAAATTACTGCATAATAGCCATATGACTATGTATATTTAGCCTCTATTTTACAGTTGAATACATTTTATTGAAATATGCAAAACATCCAAGAATTTTAAAACATACACAAAAAAATAATACAACAAAATGCAAGCTATCCTTTAATGTCACCCTTTGGGAAAGATGTTGGGAAGCTGTTATACATATTTTCTCTGAATTTGCCTTGAAATATGCATAAATTCATATGACATTTTGGTAAATGTATTTCCCTAAGAAGATGCTGTGCATTTCAGTAAGTGTATGATTTGGCAATTATTAAAGAAATTCATTTCTCATGTATAAAAAATAGTTGCATTAAATACATGTAACCTGTCAGAATGTGACTTATGGTTGCCTCTAGCAATAGCAATGTATGTTCTCTGCTCATTCAATTTAACAATACATTTTCAATAATAAATAAATTAGGTAATAAATTCATGTTATGTGCTGGAAACTAGAAATAACTCTCTTTCTCTGTCTCTTTCACTCCCCCTTCGCTTCCCTCCCTTTTCTCTCTTTGTCTCTCTCATCCCTCTCTCTCTCTCTCTCTCTCTGTCTTCAATGTGCAGTATTCCATTGAAGTCAACATCTTTTGGAAAAAAATTAAACAAGTATTATCCCAAAAGAAAAATAATACAAAGGAGACTAGGCCAAAATTGAATATAATCAATAATTCTTAAGAATCCTTCCTTATAATTTTATTAATTTATTTTTACATTTCAAACTGCTTTACATCTCTCATCTTATTTTACCTGAATAAAATATTGTGAGGGTCTAAAATATTACTTTGACAATTTATAATAATATCAGTGGAAGTCAAGGTCCATTGAGGTCACATGATCAACAGTTCATATGGGAAGTGGCAATTAGTAGCATATTTAGTTTGAGAATACAGTTTTCTTGACTTCAGTTCCATATTTTCTCGAAACAAAAGAGGTAGATAATATTTGTACACCAATTCCCCCATTTATTGTGTCAGCTTTGTGGCTTCTCCTTTTTTTAATCTTAAGTGTTTTAAACCCTTCCTCTTTGCCCCTGTCCTAGAATAGAAATAAAAGCAGTTGAAAAAGAACTTTCCTGCTTAGATCTCAAAAATGAAGACTCAGTTCTCAGTCAATATATGTGCTTAAGGTGAAGTCATCATTGGTGAGGTCTGAGGACATATATGTACTTGTCTGCGAAGGAAGAAATTGGGATTTTTGTAAGTCACATGATTGCTCATGTGGGGCACAGCATAGTAAAAGCAGCATAGATGTTAGAATTAGATATTAAATATGAGTGTTAACCCCTGTTCTCCCACTCACCAGCTACGTGTTCTTAGAAAGCTGAAGTTCAAATTTTCAACTAGTAAAATGATGGAGTTGTAATATTTAAGTGAAATAGGCCATGCAGGGGCTCACTAAATATTTACTGAGTACTTTCATCTCATTCCCTGCAGATTTAAACTTGCTTCTCTACCGTTCTCTCTATTGACTGTAATGAACTGTCTCCTCTTCTGGTATAGGCTGAACACAGACAATGAAAGTCAACGGAAGGGAGAATGAAAGTGAACATTTGTGTAGGCATTTCTTGCCCCAGGGCCCTTTCTACTGGTTAAGGGCTCACCTTTCTGTACCAAAGGAGAGACCTGGTGTCCCAGCAGATGCCCCTCTCCCACTCCAGTTTCCACTTTGGCTGGGTCCCGGTAAACCCTCCTTCCACTAAACCATTCAGGCTGAGGGTGGGAATAGTTTTCCTGCCATGGTTCTTCCAGAGTGCTTCACCATCACTTGTTGACTTCCTCAAAGCTGCTCACACCTTTTAAAATAATCCCTTTATTAAACTCTCTTCAAAGGTCCATTTTCAATGTGCCATCTGTTCTCCAACTGGGATACTGATCAAATCATTATTCTCCTTATCATTAAATATAATTATTAATGAATGGTTTCATTGAATGTCATACCAAGTGTTGCTATGAACAAGATTCATAGTATTTAACTGCCTTGAGATTGTGAAAGCTATCAAGTGACACGTGGAAATGCAGAACCATCTATCTTGTGAGGCTTCTGGATAATTGCCTAAAATGCAGATGTCATAAAGGAACTCAAAAATGTTTATATCTGTTGAGAAGTGTACTAATTTACTAATTAGCAAATATGTATATTTAATAGGGTATTGTTGAACACTGCACAAACAGTATAAATCTGTCAAATTTTATAAATAATTATAAATGCAAAGATAAGACAAAAATCACTTTTATCTTTTACATTAATGAGAAACATGAAAAATATGTTAAACTTGTCTTCCTGGGAGTGGCTAGGATGGGGATTTCAGAGAGAGAGGCTTCTGCCTTCAGCCCTGGGATGATCACAGCTGTGAGCAAACTCATGCTGATCTGCCCAGAGCCTGTGATTCCAGTGGCATATCCACCATGGCGACTGGTTCCACACTGGCTAAGATAAATAGCAATAAACAAAATCTATTCAACTGCATGGAAAAAAATAGAAGATGCTGAGGGATGGGCTTAATGAAAAAAACATTTTGGCAAAAGATAAGAAATAGAAGGAGCAAAATATTTTTTAATTTAAAATACTATAAACCACATAAGTTAAATAATTTAAGTAGCATGACTTTTAAAACTTACACATTGGCTAATGTTTTTCAGTCATTTTCTCTGAAGCAGTATAATACATATCAGAGAAAATCAGCTGATTCACTTTTACAAAGCCAGAGGAAAATAAATTGGGATGAGAGTTTCTCCTCCTAGTAAATGTTGAGAAGATGAGCATTCATTTTCCTGATGTTTCCTATCAGTGAGATTTCCAATAACCCATAGTTTCAGGCAATTCACTCCTTCTACCTCATTTGGTTGACCCAGGCATTGGGATTGATTGCTACAGGTTTAATATAGCTACATCTAATGGCTTGTAGATTGTTTTATGATCAAGCCTTGCTTGAAATGTCTATTCAGCTTTGCCCCAGGAATCAGAATGTTAAAGTGCCTAGGACAAATGACTTTCTCCACATCCAGCGTAAAAACCCTTCCTAACAGGATAGCATAGTAGTTGTTTATTCTGGCACCCACTAAAATTAATTAAAAAAAAAAAAAAAAAAAAAAGTGAATATAAACAATTACAAGAGCTTTAAGTGATAAGGAAGATTTTGGAGTTCACTAGGAGTAAAATGTATTGTTTCACAGTCTATTGGTGACATAATGGATTACAGAAGATCCTGAAGGTGTGTGATGCTTTTTTCTTACAATGTTGGCGGTAGGTTTCCATCAATGCACACAGACGTTGCAGATATCAGTCTAATAACCTTGAATTTCTTTCAAATGTGGACGTTATTAGACCTGTTGAACTTTGTTTTTTCAAGAATGAGCATCTTATGAATTTAAATACCAACAGTGAAGATAATAAAATAATTTGTTGTCTCAGATTATATTTTTAAATAACTCTTTTTATGTTGCGCCTGTAATTTGTTTCAAATAACTTTAGCTGACATAATTACTTCAAATATCTAAAAGTTTATTTATTTTCTCCAAACATCTGTTTAGTATATCTTAAATAATGCATAATAAAAGCAATTACATAAGTGAGGCTTCTGTATTTTTTAAATAGTGATAAAAGTTAAGGGAATACCAAAAAGTCTCTGACTCTTGAGCAGGAAAAATTAGGTAAGGATGAGAAATAAAATTTTGAAAAGATTCTACCTAATCCATTTGTTTGTGTTTGAGGCTGATGACGTACTGATCTGGCTTAATTAACATGAGAACATAATTGTTAGCTCTTAGCAATGGAAAATTGTGACAGATTCCCATCTTTGTTCAAAAAGAGTCTGAAACAAACTTCTTAGCTTTGATTCAATAGGTTTTATTCATATACCTAATATACCAGATATTTTTATATGTATTTATTTATAAATACAATACACCCAAGTACATCTCCTTGGATTTTGATCTGTCTGAGAGCATTTGAGACAAATTGCATTACGAATATAATTAAAATCTTAAACTAAGAAATAATGACATCATGAGAGGGCTAAAATCAAAATGTTGAACCATATCATCCTGGTTTAACATCTTACATCCAAATATTTCTTCTCAGTGTGTCTCGTGCCTTGATTCATGCATTAAAATGCTAGTTTGCATAAATGTTCAAAAGATGAGCATTTCTTTATCTCAACAGGTTTTAGACTTACTCTTTTTTTTTTTTTTTCAGTTTGAGTCTTTTATTTTTTAGTGTTTTTTAACATCTTTATTGGAGTATAATTTGTTTACAATGGTGTGTTAGTTTCTGCTTTATAACAAAGTAAATCAGCTATACATATACATATATCTATAGACTTACTCTTAATGAAGGATTATCTCTTTGATTAAGCTCAAACTAAGAATCAATGCAAAGAAAGAATAAAAAATTTCCAAGCTTTCAGAATACTTTGGATATAGGTATATGTATGAAGCAAGGAGAGGAGGTAGAAGGATACTTACATTAATTGTGAACAATGATACAGCTTTATTTTTGTGACTGCAAAATCATACATTTTCTTTCATTAGGTTATATATAAAAATAGCAAAATTGCAAATACTTTAATCTAACAACTGGTCTTTTTCTTTCAATCACATATTTTCTACCTGGTTGCACTTCTGTTGGCCCACTTGTTTTTTTCTTTTCTTGTTGTTCATTTTGACATGCACAAACCATTGCAACTTGTAATATGTATATTTATCGCCATCTTTCAGTCATTTGTTATTTTGGTCACGGTTGGTTGAAGGCTTTGTTTGTTTCAATTTGTTTGTTTTTTAATAACTCAGAGTCTGTGACTATTTGAAATCAACTTGAAAATAAAAGTGGAAAAGTGTGTTCTTTGTTGTTGTTGATTTTTTTTAGAATGCCTAGTGCCTCTCTTTATAGGGGAAATTGGTACAAGAGAGTTGAAAACTAGAGAAAAATATAAGATGAGCAATACATAGTCATCAACTATCTTTATAGATTAAAATTCTCTTATTCAGTATAAAAAATATAAAATTACATTATTAGTAATGTTATTTGATTTGTTTTCAAAATTATCATATTTGATATATTTATATATAAGAACACATAGTAAAGAAGAAGAATAAGTTTTGAATACATGGTTTGAATTTGCCCTTCTGATAGTTGGAGATCGCTGAATTAAAAGCCATTAGCAAAAATCCTCTCCTTCTATGTTCTCAACCTTTATATTTATTATTTGAGACACCTTGAATTTTTGAGGACTAAGAAGTCTCCTTGTCTCACATTACAATTTGAATTCTGACACAAAATAAATCTGTTTTGAAGAACATCACAATAGATAAGCTATCAGGATATTCACATTTATACCCCCTTTTAAATAATGTTTAATACAATACTTTATAGTGTTTGCAGATTGGTTATCTCTGAATAGTCCTTCTTGAAATTGTCTTATACTTTAAACAGCAGAAAATTAATTAATGCTGTGTATATTTAAATACTCATAATAATATGTTAGAAATTTTGGGTTGTTTTAGGAAGCAACAAGAAATCCAATTAAAGAAGATTAGAAAATAATATTATCTATTATCCACTGTAACTTTAAGATGAAAAGTGTTGAAAACAATTTTATTAGTTTTCTCTAATTATAGTTTAAGGTAAGTGATGAAGAAAACTTAAATGTAATAAACTCCCCATAATACATCCTATGGAGCAATACAAAATATGGCCAGTTTGTTGCTTAAGACCAAACATTTAAAAAAAGAAAAAGAAACATGTATCAACTCTTACATTGGCAAATACACTTACCTTCAGTTGATTAGAGCTGATATGGTGTTTTCAGACAATGTGGGCTCTACTTAGTTGAATTTACTTCTTAACTTTAAATTCTGTACAATAAAAGCAAAGGGACCTCAATTTAAATTCAAATTGTTCTATACAGCATATTTGAAATGTACCTGAATTCCTGTTTATGTGCTTAATGAATGAATCACAATACTCAGGCACCTATTAATAATGAAAAAATGAAGTTAGATAAGACAGGACTGTCTGATCTTTGCCGGTCTCCCAGAATCAGGATGTATTGCTTTCAGGCAGATGTCTTGAAGAGTCAGAGTGTGGGAGGATGACTTAAATTCGAAAAAAAAACAAAAAACAAAAAACCCTTAACAATGAGGATGACACGATCTGTTGTGTCACAACTTCCCAAGTAGCTCTTCTATAAATAAGGATGACATGTAGTGTAAGAATCTTCCCTTTAGAGAAACAATTGCAGACATGTGCCTACAGTAACTCAAGTGCTCTGACAACTCATAGAAATGATACTCTGACCTATTTGCCCAGTTTTGAACTAGAAGCATTAGAATAAATTCCATATGTTGGAAATTGAGTAAACTCATGTCGAGTAATGAGGATGATAAATTAAGGAATATATGTGTGATTTATCACTCCTTTCTGGAGAACACCGTTAGCAATAGCAAATGTAAATTAAGATGACACTACAAAACAGATTAGTGGAAAATAGTATGCAGAATTCCAAGGAGATTAACAAGTAGGACAGGAGGCAATTTTAAAAATCACAGAAGAAACTCAAGTGCCTGCTGGTCTTGAAAAGAATCAGTATTTACCTAGTCACTTTCATCCAAGAATCTTAGTATATTTCAAAGTATTTCAAATTGCTTTTTACCTGGTAAGGTATCCATATTGTCATCTAAATCTTACAGATCAAAATAAAAATCAAAGTGCCCTATCTTTATTAAAAACTACAAAATAGGAAAAGCAAGTTAGTGATGGATCCCTCTTGGTATATTATTCAGAGACACAAATGCAAGGAAGATGAGCAGAAAGCGCTGTACTTTACTAATACTGTGTGGCAGGATAATTTATTGGAAAATTCATTTGTGTTTTGTTTTCTCTGCTCAGGAAGAATCAGAAAGAATGAGAGTTCACAGTGTTTTGTGCTCTGCATTTTTCCTTCCATTCTGACTAGGCCTTTATGTTTCTTTGCCTGAGGGACTGTTCAGGAACTGAACAGAACTTATTTGAAAATAGCCTCTGTTTCCAGCTTTTGTGAAAGTACAAACCAGGGGTCACAAATTCAAATACTGACAGAGCCAGGCAGCACCTAAGTGAAGAAAGCAGACTGGGTTTAATTTTTTCCACATAGGCTCGATTTGGTTGCATATTTATTTTTGTAGGAATAGTCTTTACTTTCACTAAAGAGTATACTTCCATTTTTTTTTTTTTTTTAATTTAGAATTTTGGTTCATTTTTCTTTTCTTCTTTTGGTACTGTCCACGAAACACTGCACCAAACAGAGTTAAACAGGCAAAGAAAACTTTACTCAAGATTACCAAAGGGGCCAAGACTGTTGCAATAGGAGAAAGAGATTGAAATCAATTTTGCTGAAACAAAAAGTGGGATGAACTGAACAAAATACGTAAGAGGACGTGGTGGGGAGGTTGATGTCTGTGATTAGACCATCTGTGTTTGTTGATTGTCACTTATCAAAATTAGGGTCTAGCATCCCACAGAGATTGGGAGATAGGGTCAGGAATCCCTTGGATGATTACATACCAAAGGGAAGACTCCCAGGTCCTTGAGAAAGACCTTTCTGAGTTACAAAACTGCCAAGAGCCCAAGAGAAACTTTACATCCAAAGGGACAGAGAAAGAATTCACAATCACAAGTTTTCTAAATAAATGCCCCAAAAAATGGGAGGTCAGAGACCTATGGTCAGGAAGAAGTCTGCCTAAAATTTAGTCAAACTGAGGAGAACGTTAAGGCCTTTACAGTCAAAAGCGATATGGTCAAAGGGAAATCTTTCTGTTATATGTGGAGGACAGCAGTGCGAATATGGTGCTAAGTGGTGACCATTGGATTAGTGTTGTGAGAGACACCTGGTACTGATGAGGGATGCTGGAAGCTTGCCAGGCTCATTTAGATGGGGCAGCAGTGCTATCAAGAGGAACAGAAGACCCAGTTTTGCCAGATCTGTCCGTTTTTTAGGAGAATCTAGATGTTTATGTAGGCAGTTAATATAAAGTTTTTTATCGCTTTGAAATATTAATAAAAGATTTACCTGGCCAGCAAGCCATCAGTCTATCCTCTCTTGCAAGATCTCAGAAAGCAATATATTAAACATCCTAAAAAGAGATGGAAGAGGGGGAACCACCCTTTTTTGGCCATGGGATGAAAGAAGTGGAACAAAGAAAAGACGGTTCAGGAGGATGAATGATTAAGGACTGTCTGCATGGGTAATGGATCGTGAAATCAACCTGCCTTCCTTCCACTGGAATCAAAGAACTTTAAGGTTAGAGTCAAGTAGATTTGATTTAAAGTTAAAAAAGAAATCGGATATTTGCTACAGAGTGAAATTTGTGGAGTAAGAATAATACCCAAATACAGTGACTGCATGACTTGATGGTTACCATCATCTATTTCATATGATAGATATGTGCAGTGGGGGAAGGGGGATGTGATTCATATTTTCCTATCCAGATGTACAAAAGAATAATGTTATTTGCTTTCTATAACTGATGTCATTTTTTATTAACCTCCATTTCTACTTATAGAGTACAGTGTAGGGCCTGAAAGATCTCAACTTGCCAAATAATACCTCAGTCCTCCCATTTTTCAAACTTTGTCCTTGCATTCTCAGTCTCTTTTGAATACATAGTCAGAATTTTAAAGTTAAAGCATCAAACCAGGGCTGTTTCTCCTATTTCAAAAGGGACCCCTTTTTTCCTCCCTGTCTTCTTTTTTCATGTAGCCCCTGGGTACAGGGAAATATATATTCTTAGTAGAAGAAAGAGCCTCACCTGTGTCCACGAGAATGTGACTGTTCTGGTCCTGTATCTTGGGAATCAAACTTATAGTCAGGACTTCATCAAGAGAACTAATATATGTAGAGTTTAAGATCATAGACAAGGGGATAATATTCCCTGGACTCATAGCCCAGTTTTGCCACTTATTAGATATCTGACACTAGGAAATTACTTAAACTTTCTAGGTCTTAATTTTGTCATGTGTAAAAGAGGGGTAAAATAGTACCTACTCATAGAGTTTTAAAAGGATTCAATTACTGAATGCAAGCACCTGGTAATATGGCAAGCTCCAGATAAATATTATCACTACATTACAGGACTGATATCAGCTGAAGGGTGGTTGGTACTGTGGTACTCACATCCCTAGGGTTGCTGCCATTGCCTCTGGTGAGGGAGGTCCATACCACAGTGCCTTCCTTACCCCAAAACAAGGCTATTCTTGTCAATATCTTAACTGTACTGGATTCTTATCTATATTCTCACCATAGTCAACACATAAGATGTCTGTGGGTTTGGTTAACTCAGTTATAATAAATGACTTAATTAGTGTAATTAGTAGCAATAAGGAAGTCTTTTTCTTCTTAGTTTCAATCCCCCTTTTATTTCTTAAACATGTGAAACATATTTGTAGGTTTCTTCCAAAGTTTGAAGTTTATAGGTTAGCTTACATCATCTGCTGTTTCTCCTGACTCTTTTTTACAGAGGTTAGCTCAAGATGGTAGAGTAGAAGGACGTGAGCTCACCCGTTCTTACGTAAACACCAAAATCACAAGCAACTGCTGAACAACCATTGACAGAAAAATGCTGGAATCTACCAAAAAAGATACCCTACATCCAAAGGCAAAGAAGAAGCCACAATGAGCAGGTAGGAGGGCACAACTGCAATAAAATCAAATCCCATACCCGCCAGGTGGGCGACCCACAAACTGGAAAACAATTATATCACAGAAGTTCTGTCACAGGAGTGAAAGTCCTGAGCCCCATGTCAGGCTTCCCAGCCTGGGGGTCTGCAACAGGAAGAGGAGCCCCCAGAGAATCTGGCTTTGAATGCCAGTAGGGTTTGATTGCAGGAATTCCACAGGGCTGGGGGAAAAAGAAAATCCACTCTTGGAAGGTGCATAGAAGGTCTTGTGCCCACCTGGGCTCAGGGGAAAAAAGCAGTGACCTCACAGGAGACTGGGCCAGACCTACCTGCTAGTATTGGAGGGTCTCCTGCAGAGGTGGAGACTGGCTGTGCCTCATGGCAGGCAGAGCTCTGGTGAATACTCATTGGTGTGAGCCCTCCTGGAGGTCACCATTAACCCCACCCTACAGCCTGTAGGCTCCAGTGCTGGTATGTCTCAGGCCAAGCAACCAACTGGGCAGTAACACAGTCCTGCCCATTAGCAGACTAGCTGCTAAACATCTTCCTGAGCACAGCCATGCCCACCAGAGCAATGAGATCCAGCTCCACCCACCAGTAGGCAGGAACCAGCCCCTCCCATCAGGAAGCCCACACAAGCCTCTTAGACATCCTCATCCACCAGAGGGCAGACAGCAGAAGCAAGAAGAACTACAATCCTGAAGCCTGCAGAATGGAAACTGCTATCACAGAAAGTTAGACAAAATGAGATGGCAGAGGAATCTGTCCCAGATGAAGGAAAAAGATAAAACCCCAGAAGAACAACTAAGTGAAGTGAAGATAGGGAACCTACCGGAAAAATAATTCAGAATAATGATAGTGAAGATGATCCAAGATCTCAGAAAAAGAATGGAGGAAAGATCAAGAAGATGCAAGAAACGTTTAATGAAGACCTAGAAGAACTAAAGAGCAAACAGAGATGAACAATAAAATAACTGAAATGAAAAATACACTAGAAAGAATCAATAGCAGAATAACTGAGGCAGAAGAATGGATAAGTGACCTGGAAGACAGAAGCAATAGAAATTTAGAATCTAATTACTAAGAAAATTTTATAAAATTATTTAAACTTTTGACATTTCAAGTCATTCAGTACTCATTGAGCATTTATGGTATGCAGAAAGCAGATTACAAACTAAAGGTGGGAGTAGGGGTTATTCAGAAATTATAAAAGCATAGTCTACCTTTTAAGAGTTGAATTTTCATCCAGAAATGGAAATAAATGTATTCATATGCATAATACTAGAAACAAGACAAATGCACTTTAGTTCACAAAAACATTATAAACAAATTCTGATACTCAAACAAAAAGGAAGGTATAACCTTCCACTGAAGAAATGTTTATAAGAAGAGGAGGGAACATACAGAGTTGAAAACATCTGTATGGGTTTAATAATCAGATAGAGAAGAAGAGCAATTAAAATAGGGCACATATCATTAGGGAATATGTGAGAATTTTTCCTTTTCTGATAATTCTTAATTGAGATCTGTTTTGAGGTTAGAACTAGAAACAGATATTGGATGAGTTAGAGCGATGAATACCAGAAGACATGTTCTGGTCTTTTCTCCCTAAGCAAAAAAGAACCTTCAAAGGTACATGAATGTGTGAAGATGCAAATTTGTGTTTAAGGAAAAGTACTCCATTGATAACATGTAAGATAGATCCGAAAGAAGAAAAGTTAGAAACATGTGGATGAAATGGAGTCTCACTTGCAAATCATTTCCTAATGGGCTTTTTAATTTTTTTTTTTTTTTTTAGGTTGGGTACAGCTGGGATTTATTTCTTTATAGTGATTTGCGGGAATTCCTTGGAAGAAAAGAGTGCATGAGGAACTAATCTGGTGGCTGAGATACCAAGTTTCTTTCTCTGAGTTGTATTCTTTTTCACATCTCCAATTTGACTAAAACAATATATCACAACAATAAATTAATTCTGAATTGATTTTGAGTGAATTAAACTGAATTATAAAGGTAAAATGAAAATGAAAGGAATTGAAAAAGGGTCTCTATTATTAGATAAAGAAATATATAAAACTCAGAAAATATTGTCACAAAACAAGCAAAATTTGAGTGTTGATCAAGAGTTCTAGGCTGTGTGTGTGACTGGATGGAAGCTTCAATAATGTGAATTAGAAGAAGCCAAAGATTCATCTGTTAAAACTATCTCTTTGCCAGAAGGTCATGCCGTGGTCACCATTTCATTTAAAGATCTTTTAGAGAAAATGTGTTGATTCCAGAAAATGTTCATACATTATTGTAAAGGCATTTTCCCAATTATAAATTTAACTCTGCAGGAAGATTTCTTAGGAACTCTAACCCTTCATTTATATTTTAGTTCAGAGGTTTGAGCTGATTATAATAGTCTGTTCTGATCTGTGCTCATTATATTGTCTTTTCCCTTTAAAACTGACTGCCTTTCCCTTCCTGTATCCATTGGTAAATTTCCTATGTGTTGTCATAAAATGTGTACTGTTGTTTTTATGTGCATATATTTTAATGTATATAAATTGATTGTGTCCTACAACTCATTTTTCTTACTTTTTTCCACTAAGCATTAAACTTTCAAATTCTCTCCATGTTTTTATGTGTAGATATATTCCATTGCTTCTGACTTCTATTTGAATTCCATGGAGTGTATTACACTTTACTTATCCATTCTGACAGTGATGGATGTCATGATTAACACTAATTCCCAGAACTCACAAGAATGTTCTCATGAATACTCTTGTTTGTTTCCATTAGAAATCTCTACAAGAATCTCCTAAGAGTGGCATTGTTGGGTTATAGACTGTACTTATTCCTACAAATTATAAACAATTTCATCTCCAGAATGGAGATGCCAACCTTGTCTCTCACCAATGGTGCATGAACATTCCTCCATCCCCACATCCTCACTAACACTTGCAATTATCCCTCTTTCTAATAGATGAAAAGTGGTATGTTTTCATTTTCAATTCTTTAACTATTAAGAAATGAATTTGAGCATGTCTACAATGTGCTTGTTAGCTTTTTGTTTCCTCTTCTATAAATTTCATGTTCCATTTTTCTAATGTAATAAATTGATACATATAAGCTGATATGCAGAAATTCATTAGGTACTCCACATACAAGTCCCCTCATCATTTCTGTCTTGCAAAAATAACTTTACAATCTATAGTCTGTTATTTTTGACCCTAATACTTTTTCACTGAACACAAATGCTTAAGCATTCGTTGTTATCTAATTTTCAATATTGTCACCTTTTTTGTCTTAATGATTTTGCTTTTAGAAATTCTTCCCCACCCCAAGGTAACAAAGGTCATTGTAAGACCTCAAATTAGTTTTAACATTTTACCATTCCCATTTTAATTATTTCTTAGTTTTACTTTAAGCACCTATCTGTACCCATATAATCTCATGGAACTAATCACCTTACATGTCCTTTAAAACAGGGAAAAGTGAAGATAAGAAGAAAGGATAAAAATTCATCTTAAGCAAAAAATAAAAACGTGGAGTTCTTTGACAGAGATGAATACAAAGAAGGACGTATCCACCAGGTTTAAATCACATAAAAGATACTAAATAGTGGTGCTATGGACTGAATTGTGCCCTGCCACTCCTACTCCATTCATATGTTGAAGCCCTAATTCCCACTACCTCAAGATGGGGTCTTTAAATAGGCAATTATGTTAAAAGGAGGCTATTTGGGTGACTCTAATTCAATCTGACTGGTGAAGCGGAGATTAAGAGACACAGAGAGAGACACCAGGGATGTCCCTGCACAGACAAAAGGCCACGTGAGGACACAGTGAGAAGGGAGAGAGGCAAGTAGAGGCCAGAGGAGAAACCAACCCTGCTGGCACCTTGGTCTTGGACTTCCAGCCCCAAGAACTATGAGAAAAAAAATGTCTGTTGTTTAAGCCACCCAGTCTGTGATACTTTGTTTTGACAGCCAGAGGCAACTAATACAAGTGTGTTAATGTGGAAGTGAAACTTTAGATTAAGTTTTCAGAACATTCTTACCACCAAATACTATTGGAATTATAAGATGATTACTCCAGGTAAAGGATGACAATAACATCCCCTGAAAAGATTTACAACTACTTAGTAACAAATGCTAATACAAATGATATCTTGTATAGTGACTGGTGCTTAACAGATGGGGCTATGGATTGTTAGTTCATTTCTAGAATTGACTTCCATGTTCTATTAACAACTGTTCGTTGTTTACTTAACTATGCTGTAGTAATAAGAAGAAATGTGAAGTCTTGGCATAAATAATGGAGCAGAAAAACAATGCAGTTGCACGTAAACAAAAACAGCTATTAGCTTAACTTCACTCCCCTTAAATAACAATTTTCAACAA
Source organism: Balaenoptera borealis (assembly GCF_965194805.1). Classification (NCBI taxonomy): domain Eukaryota; kingdom Metazoa; phylum Chordata; class Mammalia; order Artiodactyla; family Balaenopteridae; genus Balaenoptera; species Balaenoptera borealis. The sequence goes on from NC_138877.1 coordinate 28,212,059, forward strand.
GCCCTAGTCCACTCTACTCGAGTAAATTGTTCATTCTTTAACCAAGTCTAAGTTAAAGAGTGACTCATTTCTTGTTTCCCTTGATTCTCTATTTCCCAAATAAGTAAATAGTTCTTCATTGGAATAACAGTGACTCCTATCCTTATGCAAATAAAAGTGAAGCAAATTCTCACTTGTTATCAATGCTTTGACAGCAGAAGCTTAAGTTCAAAAATGATGTTTTTTGCTTAAAGAGACCTCTTTCACCCTTTAGAAACCCTGTTGGTCTGAGATAGTTTTCTTAGTATATTCGATGCTTTGATGATAACCAGAGCAAGGGCTGTATGCAACTGTCAATAAATACACATAGTGAGAAAAAGCATTATGATATAACTCAAGATAAAATTTATTGATGAGAACTGGAGCCCCTATCATTAGTCAACTGTCTCCTTTCATTTCACCTAGGTACACTGTCTTTAATTTTTTTTAACTTAACAAGGAGCATACTGTAGAAGCTAAAAAATGGTAAGGACTCACTCATTGATTTATAAGATGCACAGGCCTCACAGCCTTAACTGGACTGAAGTTTACCTGAGTAATTCTTATATACCTAGATGATGATACCTTCTTAGAGTGGTGATAAAACACCACCTCAGCCCAGCGTTAAACCAGCCAGGCATAGAGGACAGACCACTCCCCCCCATCTTCATTCGTGATGATAAGATTATATCACTGGGAAAACAGCAGGTCTAATTCAAGATATGAAATGCCTCTTTGTTCTCTCAGATACACTGAGGAAAAACATTTCGAAGTTTGCCAACTCTACAGGAGTAATCATGAGAAGTTGATTCTCACCAGGTGACAACCATTTTACTCAGCGATCTCAGAATATCATTTTACTGTAAACCAATTTGAAATGTATTCAGATGATTTGGCTTTGAGAATCTTATAATCTAATATTTATTTTCACAGAATAGGGTCAACAGCTGGGAGCAACAAATTATGAAAGTTTATGTAAAAGCTGTCTCTCTTTCTCACTCTTGCTCTCTGGTCCCCTCCCCCTTTCCCTCTCCCCTCCCCCCACCCCATGTCATTCTAGCTCTCACTCCTGCCCTTTCATCATTGCAAGGAGGATAGAGCTGGTGTTGTGTTGATCTAAATTCAAATCCTGATTTTGGCACTTAATATCTGAGCAAATGTCGACAAGATGTTTAACCTTCTGAACTTTAATGTATTCCTCCATAACATTTAATATAAATTATGTACTGAAGTACTCAGTTACTTGCCCTAGTGCCTGGAAAATACTTGTCTCAATAAATTTTAGTATATTCAAATTTCATCACTATGTTGGATTTTTCAAAAGATATTTTATAGATTTCAAAGATTATTAACACAAAATTGCAAGGATATCTAAGAATAGAGATGAACTTGTTTTGATTCAAAAGACCATAAGAATTTGATGTTTTAGAACTCAAGATATAAGTAAGAGTAGGCACTTCATTTAAGATGGATCTTGATATATGCCTGTAATGCCATAGTGAAAAATAAATATATTTCCTACTATCTTTCTTACAGAAAACATTGTTCTTTATTTTTCCCATTAACTCGTTAATTGGCTCAGTTAAAAGAATTCTAAAACATTCCAATATTGCTATTGTACCATGTGCCACTGCAAACACTATGTGTTTGTCAGTTTAAATGGTAGAATGATGAATTTTCATGATGCTGGGATACACTGGCTGCTACAGCAAGAATGCCTTCCCTGCTGAATGATGTCTTCTGATCTTAGTACAGATTCTTGGTTGCACATGTACCAGCCAATATCTCAGGATTCTGAATTTCTTTCAGATTTTGATGCTTTTAGTTGGGTTTGAAATAGCTTTCCCAACTAGTTCCTCCAGAGTAAGGCCATGTTTTTCTTTGTTTTGTTTTTAGTACTGACTTATGAAAGCCCTATTTCCAGTAATGTTCATAACCTTCCCATAAATAGATCACCTGATTTGGGTGGGCTTTAAACCTTTTTTTTTTTTTTTTTTCATGAAAAGCTTTGCAGTTGGAAAACTTTGGACTCCATGTGAATCAACTCTGAGGCCCACTGCTGGCCTGTTGTATTGAGGAAGTATCTGGGTACTGCCCAAAGCATCTGTGTTGAAGGCCACTTTTTAACTATTTGACTTTCTAAAAAAATTCTAATTTATTCCAGATAGACACTTTTAAAAAAATGATGCTTAATTTTATGTGTCAACTTGACTAGGTCACAGAGTGCCCAGATGCTTGATTAAACATTATACTGGGTATTTATTGTGAAGGTGTTTCTGATTAGATTGACACTTAAATCAGTAGACTGAGTAAAGCAGATTGCCCCTCACATAATGTGGGTGTTACTTATACAATACATTGAAGATCTAAGAAGAACAGAAGGCCTGACCCTCTCTCCAATAGGAGGGATTTCCTCCTGCATGACTGCTTTTGAGTGGGGACATTGTTTTTTTCCTGTCTTCAGACTTGAACTGAAACATCAGCTAGTCCTGGGTCTCAGGCCTACTGGCCATCAGACTGGACATGTACCATTGGCTCTCCTGGCCTCAGACCTTCAAGCTCAGACTGGATATGTCATTCCCTCTTCTGGGTCTCTAGCCTGCTGACTCACCCTGCAGATCTTGGGATTGTACCCCTCCATAATCTCCTGAGCCCATTGTTTATAGTAATGAATGGGTTTATGAGGTTATGGATATATACATACATATATATGTATATATCTTATAGTTTCTGTTTCTCTGGAGAACCCCTACTATACACTATACCAAAATTAGCTCCTATGAAAATGAAATAAATAAAACATAATATACAGAACTCTAGACCCAGTTTTATTTTTTAGTATTACTAAATTAAACAGATGTGAAATTACTCTGTCAAATTGCTGTAAAAGTCTGTAAATGTTTTCTCTCAGTTTTTGTTCTTACCTTATTGTGAACAAGAAAGAACAGTTCAGGGATACATGAAGGTGTACAGTCTAAACTCTGAGCAGCACCATTCTAACATATTTTAATAGGACACTAGAGAATAGATAAGTAAATGTTTCTTCTTAAGTGAGTGAGGAGAGGTTATAGAGAAAAAGCAATTGAATTGGTGTAGATTCTTTGCAGTATTAAACACATTTTGAATATATCTAGTATTGTTTAATTTTTTTTAATTAATTAATTAATTTATTTATTTATTTTTGGCTGTGTTGGGTCTTCCTTTCTGTGTGAGGGCTTTCTCTAGTTGCGGCGAGTGGGGGCCACTCTTCATTGCGGTGTGCGGGCCTCTCACCGTCGCGGCCTCTCTTGTTGCAGAGCACAGGCTCCAGACGCGCAGGCTCAGTAGTTGTGGCTCATGGGCCTAGTTGCTCCGCGGCATGTGGGATCTTCCCAGACCAGGGCTCGAACCCGTGTCCCCTACATGGGCAGGCAGATTCTCAACCACTGCACCACCAGGGAAGCCCAAGTGTTTAATATTTTTACACTAAACACGAGTGTTACAAAATCAGTAAAAAAAAAAAAAAAAGCATTTTCTTAGTGAAAAGAAATAATCTTGCTTTCCAAGAGGAATGGATGGTAGGAAACATTTAAGTAAAAATGCAAGACAGAACATATGAAGTGTGACTTTTTATTTAGAATGTTTAGAAATCAGTATTGTAGGAAATATTGGCCTTTTCCTCTTAAATTCTTCATTCTTTATGTAGGATGTGGGATAAAATGGAATTTGTAGAATGAGTAAGCTTTAGACAAGTGGAGACAAGGATTAGCATCATTCCACAAAGAACTAAGAGAGAGTAATGCAGCAAGAGGCATGAGCATGATGTATCCAGGGAAGAATAGACAGATGTATGGCCAAAATTTTAGAGAGAAATATTATGGAAAATGTAAATAGAGGTCAGGTAATGAACAATCTTGAAAAGGAAGATGAGAAGATTGATGATACTGATAGAAATAGTAAGTCTCAGGGATTTTGACTTGGAGAATGACATAATAAATGTTCTGTATTGGTATTGAGGTGGACCCTCCACTGCTATCTGGAAAAACAATAGAAGTCAAGAAAAATTAATATGACAGCAATAACATTTATATCAGATTATTCAGACAATAATTAATGATATTTTCAATTAATATTGGGTTCCATTGTCATCGAACTAGGCTTGGGAGTCAGTGAATACATACTTTTCATTTCTCAGGAATAAGGGTCAAAGACATCATAAAAGGAAGAAGATGCATCTCTCACATGAAGTAGACTGAGGTCTTTGAGAGTTAATACTCATGGTGGTGATGGCTGTTTTTCCCTATGTAATTTAGAAGACACATAGCCATGGCCATTTCCAGTCAAAAGTAAACCTGAGCCAAACTTCCCAGTGTTTTATATGCTCCCTGACACAAAAACTCATATCTCCCCTTTGGGAGCCTTCAGAAGGACAGCCAAAAAAGAGGTAAATGCCTTTAACCTCTGGCTGAAACCTGATTTGTTTTTACGACACAAAAAGAAAGACAGAACAGGGTCTCCATTATTACGTGAGCAGCTATGGGGAAGGTATAAAACGAGGGAGAAAGCTGAGGTTGCAAGAATCCTAAAACAGATCCTGGAAAGACAAACTATAGAAAATATAAAATAAGAGTTAGGAAAATAGAAAGTTAGGGCTTAAAGGGAAGATCTATGTGAAAAACCATCTAAAATCTGAAAGAGTAGAGCCTTGCTTTCCCTATTTTTTTTGTCACTCTCCAACCCTCATTCCTTGTTTTGTGTGTTACAGGTGGTGGATTAGTTCTGTGTCCTAGACCCCCAGTCCTGTACTGCTGCCTTGTAATACTTAGGAAGATTCTGAGAAAAAGCATATCTATTAGAGATCACTGTGTGCTAATCTAGGGAGGTTGAAGGGAGGGTTAGAAGAACACACAAGAGAAGGAGAGCACATATTCTTGTGGTCCAGTGGATCACAGGCTTTTCTTTTGGGGAGATTAGTAGACAGTGAAGTCTCTCCAAACTTAGAAGACCAAAAGGACTTGTCCTCTGTGACTAATGATATGTATCCCTCCAGAATTAAAGAAGGACCAGGTCATAAGAGTTTCATTAAAAAGTTTATTTCTGTGTAAAATAAAGAACATAAAGACATCAACATCCTAAAAAAAATATAATAATATCAATTCTGTGAGCAAGTATTACTGAACATCTACTGTGTTCCTAGCCCTGAGTTAGCCATTGACATTGAGATGCTGAATAATCTATCTAGAGAGACAGAAATGACAAAGACAAGGTGTTATACATTGTGATACATAATTAGATGCTAAATTCTGTGATGCAGACATCAGGACTCATGAAATGAAGGAAAGGGCATCAGTGTGGGATGGATAAGGGAGCAAGGAATTCTTCTGGGAGCTGAAGCAGAAGTCAGCCATAAATGACAAGTAATAATGTGGATAGAAGCATGCATCTCTTTCAGAATCTGTATAGTGTAAGGATTATCATTATATAATGAAGTCCATTTTTTCTAGCCATCCACATGTTTTTGGATATTGTAAACCTTGGAATTGATTTTTCACAAGAGAATCTACACTAAGTTTTCAATAAGCAGTACATGTGCCACTTAGTGGTAGCCAAGATGCCAGTCCTAAAATGATCTTAAGAGTGAGGACATGCTGAGGGGATAAATTACTTAAACATTTCAAGGGCAATATCTCAGAGCTAAAAAACGATTTCTTCCCCATGTCATTGGTGTAAATAAGAAGCATTCCATTCACAAACTGATGCTCTTTTCCCATTGATTTGTTTCCTGGGGGATTTTACTGTCAGGAATATGGAGTTTTGCTTTAATTCCAGGTTTCTTGCGAGGTGAAACTTCCTGGCACATCTCAGGAACTCCAGCATGTTAAGTAAACAGAGAAATAGCATTTGCCTTAAAAGAGCTGCTGGATGATCTTCGCTTTGATTGTGATGGATGACACAGCAAGCCCTGTGAGTTTTAAGCGGTTACATTTTCAGGGTTCCTTGTCACAGCTGTAGTCACTTACCCTGGCTGGTCCAAAGAATGTATATAGTAAAACATTCTTTTGCCCGGCTGATAAAATATTCTAAAGCTTCTGGGAGATCTATGAAAACTGATAGCATCCTTGATGGTTTTGCAGCTTTGAGCTCTCATCAGTATCTAAATCTGTCATAATATGTGTTTAACAAGAAGGAAAAGCATTGGTGAACTGACTTGTTTCATTAAGGTACTGCTACATTCTCATAACCAGATAGGAAATTTTATCATTGTTATCTTAGCAACAAGACACTGGCTTACTTCTGACACCACGTTGGTGGGAATGATTTTAAGCAATTCATGCTCTCAGCCTGTCAGCCACCCACACCAACATCCTCTTAGTGACTTGTATAACCATAGAAAACGAGTTTGCTTTTTCCTTGATGGCTCTGGAAATGTGACTCAAAGAGGTTATTCATAGAACAAAATGGAAATGGGATGAGTTAATAGACTTATCTGAATCATTTGGAAAATAATTATGTCTTTGTTGGCATCTTAAAAGTGACAGGTACATAGAGATGTGAGCTGCAGGGTTATGATAGCTGCTTTTAGAATTGGAATGGCTACCTGATGTGAGGACAAGTAAACTACTGTCATATGCATGGAAATATGCACAGACATCTATATGAGAGTTTTGCCACATGAGATAACTTTATTATTGAATCTTACAGGACACTTGAGTTGCACTATTCATCAGAAGCTCTAAAGTTACTTGGGTATGATACTAACAGCACATATAAGTCAAATTGAAGCAAAGTCCCTCAACCCAATAAGGTTAAATGACAATTTAACCAAATTGTCCAACCACATTTTTTATTGTTAAAAGGGGATTTTCTACCGTTGCATTTGTCAGTGTCAAATTTTTCCAAAATATTTGCAGTTCCTTATTACACCAAAATATATACTACTGATCTTTATTGACAACCATAATGCCTTTCTAATTCTCTTCAATAGGTTAATTCTAAATTTAGTTATCATTTTCCATATTGTATACATTTCTGTTTTGAGTAGACATAGGTAAGTTTCCAATCCAAGCCTGCAGCCCTTCCCTTCAGCTAAGTTTTACAAAGTTACGGTATAAGCAACATTTCTGTAACACATCATAGTACACAAGATCATGGTTTTGGGGTTAAGTCAAATCAGAGTTTAAATACAATGCCTGTTACTTGCTTGCTGAGGAACTTTGGACAAGTAATCGAAACTCACTAAATTTCAATTTCTCTAGTTACAAAATTTGCAAATATAGTATTGTGCTATACTACATATTAAACCAACAGGGCTTTTGTGAGGATGGATTGATTTTAGAACAGTTCTTTGCACAGTATTTGGCTTAATCACTCAATATTTATTATAAATTATGGATGAAAAATATAATATTCATAGGTACCTGAACTACACTTACTAAGAGTAACTTACATAGATTCACTAAATATTCCTCCTTGTCAGAACCCTATCCAGAACTAGGGACAAAAAGTCAAGAGCATTTTACATATTTAGCTTCACTCCTTGAAATTTATTTGTGGTGATATGAGATCAGTTAAGTATTGTTCAGGATAATATTGTCTTTACCATCAAACAACTATACATAGAAATTTGAGACCATGAGTTTCATAATTGCACTTCACTCCTAAAACTTTAGATCATCTTTGACTATACAGTTTACTTGTAATTTCACATTTTACAAATTTATTAATCTTTTTGATTAATTAAAAGGGGTGAAATTGCATCCACCTTCAAATCAGATTCAACTCAAGGGATAACTGTGAATAGAAATTGTGTCCACCAAATTGTCAAAAATTAGTTATTTCTGTTTTACATGATTAACTAAATCAACCTACTGGTGACTTTGTGGAAACAGTGGTCTCTCTAGGGCCACCCATGGATCCCTTGGCACCCTGGTTGGAAAGCAATTCTCTACATAATTGACAAATAATTATCACTCATGAATAAATAACTGTGCTGACCTCCAGGCTGTTGCCTACAGAACATGATACAAATTCCTTCTATTTCTTACTTTTTAATCTTTCTTAAAGTATTTTACTATTTCTCCCTTCTGTCAAAACATATCCATGTTATTTTGAAAAACTTTGATCCATAATGCCACTGTTCCACCTTTTCTCCCTTTTCTGTATAAATATCCATCACTGCTGACATTTAACATTCAGGAATGATGGTAGCAGATTTCACTTATGCATGACTGGGTATGATTTTCTATATTTAGACACATGTTTGGTTTATCCATAAGATTTCCCAAATTCTTTATATTCATAGATTGATATATTAAAGCAATCACACTTTTTTCACAAAATAAATATGACCAACTAAGATATTTAAAACATCCTTTTCTCAGGATATAAATATACACTTTCTTGCCAGTTAAAATAAACTAGTAAATCATTACAATAGACATTTCACAAAATCATATATAAACTGCATTCAGAAAATTAGAATTAGAAGAACTGAGCAATGTCTTTTGATAGAATTGGATTGTACTTCAGCCTGACACCTTATATATGTTGGACTCCTTGTTTTAATAATTTACCCACTACAGGATTAGCCTTGAAAATTAGATGAGACTTCACATTACAGTTTTGCACAGTCGTTGCTGCAGTGTTGGCTCAAGGATTAGCTCCTTCTTTTTGCTTACTATAATTGCAATTCCCACAGACAATTAAGGTAGAATCTTATTAGGATCCATATTTTACTTGATTTTAGACACCACATTTTCTCTCTACAATTGAGGGAATTATCTGTCCATCCAGAAATACCTTTTAATTGAAACATTTTGGTCACATATACATATACATCCACAAATGGGGGTCTTGCTCTACAGTGTTTTGCCGATAACCACAATTTGGTTAATTTTAGATCCAAAGACAGCTCTTACTGATGTCCCAAAATGACATGTGTATAGCATGGGTTCCTTTAAATCAGTCTTGCTGCTTAGGCCAAAAGGAGAAGTCCAAGTGTAGTATATACATAAACACACACACACAGGCATGCACATACACATATACACACACATAAACACATATACATACATGCATATGTGTACATGTGCACACATATATGTCATATGTTTATAGAATGTACATTCATGGGTATATATATCCAGGGATAAATATATTTGCATTATGCATGAGTGAATAAAATGCAAATTTTATTTTAGCTATCAAATAAGCTGGTAATCATAAATCATGCATGTTGTGGTTTAAAGCAAGCATAGAGGTCAAGGAAGGCAAAACAGCTGTGAATCCAGGCATGAAGAGCAGTCAATGCAGAGGGCAGAGGTAGTGGAACCAGCACAGGGCTTGGGGTGGGGGGCCGCATGTCCATTCCCACCCAGGTTGCCCAGCTCTGTCATGAGCCCTTCTTGTGTGACATACCTGTACAAATACTTTCACCCTAGCCACTCTTTTTCCCATGACTCTCTCAACCACTGCCACTACTAATTTTTATGGTTGCTACATTCTTGCAAAGTAAGCCAGAGCCAAATTCTATAGATATATTTGTAGTCTGCTTGGCTATTTCTCCTGTTTCTGATTCTTTTTCACTGTCATGTTCCTGTGAACGTAAAGCTGGACCCACTGCTTGCACATATCAAGTCTTTATGTGCCTTGTAAAAAGGCATCCTATGTGGTAGACCAAATAGAAAAAGGCATCTATCCCCCCAGAGGAAGCCAACCATTTCCGAATGCAAAGCTGGGTGGGTTCCGTGCAGGAGTGATTTCGGCCTCCACCTGCAGGGTCTCTGCCAGGCATCTTTGTGCAGGGCACAATTGTCACAGCCCTGTATGTCAGCCTTCATGGGGAGCCTACAGATGGCCACATTACTTATGTGATAATAACTTGTGATGGCTTAAACTAACCTAATTTTTTTAGGCCACCGCTGTAATTCTTAACACAACTAGTCTATGTTGTTTTGGGACTTTGCCAAAATTAGGGAGAGCTTACTCCTTTTTGCAAATCTCCTTATTAATTAATTGCTTACTTTTCCAAGGCTGTGAGATGAAATTTCAGAACATTAGGAAATAGAAATAACTTGAAAGAATTTTTTCAAGTGCCTTTTTTTGGAGTTTTTCCAAAATAAATGGAATTGACAAAGAGGTTTGCCAAAATCAAGTTTAATGGCCACTATGTGGTCACCGCTTCAAAAGGGGATGTTTCCTTTCCTCTGTAATCTTCCCAGAGACAGAGATATTGGACAGGGATAACATCCCATTATTACATTTTTTCCCCTTTTTTTGAAACACTGAAAGCAAGTACTTCTGTAGTCTCTAAAAGAAACATTTTAAAGTAGCTGGCAGACAGAATTTTAGTTGGAAGACAAGTAGAAGAAAATGCTTCCATTACTTTTTCCCCCTTAAACAGCATGGATAATATTATCTCTTGGGCTGGAACATTCATAGTAGAAGTAGTTTATCTATCTTACTTCTTCCCCAAGAAAAGGAAGAATTGTGGTCTGGCTGATGTCCAGAAAACTCTCTCTCTGAAGACAGTAGCATGCCCAACTGTTTAAGGCATAAATTATTTTAAACTTTGTCATTATGTTGATCTGGATTCAAATCCTGCCTCTGACACCTTGAAGAAGAGAGTTGGCTATTCTGGAGTGACCAAATCAAGTTATTAAATAATGCTGTCTCTGAATCTAACATAATCCATAACTTAACTGACTACAGAATCCTTTAGGGAATCAGATGGTTTTCTCATTGTCTGAGAGTATTCACACGTTTGACATATAAAATACAGCTATGAAAGGTAAGCCTTCTTAGTGACTTTTTTTGTTGTTGTTTAAAACAAATGAAACTTTTTGCTAACTTTGGCAGCATATAGACCAGAATCAGAAGACACCAACGAAATCTTTGTGGCCACTGAGTAAGTGTGATCTGGCCCTCCTAAAGTGAAACTCACTGTAGAAATATACAGAATAATTTATTGAGGACTCATTTTACTAAAATCTCCCTAGATTGAGTGAAGCAGATATCCACCATTAGAAACAAATTAAGCCATTTATGAACCAGGAAGGTAAAAATCAGATTATGCACCAATGTTCAGGGGCAATATTTGTATAGATGCTACTATTGGCTTGATCAAGAAATAATTATCTTTTGATTCACCTGAATATAGTGACTTACAGACTTCTCTAAAGAAGCTGAAACTTGGGTTTCGGGAACCTCCCAGACAGATGCACACACAGCAATCCAGTGATAGAATGCAGGATGTCGCTGACTATTAAACTCCTTTCTGCCTAGACATTATTTCTCACATTTTCTGTTGACAAATGACTTTAGTCAGCAAGTTCTTCTTTAGAAAGTTACATGTGGATGTTATTTCCAGTGAAATATAGGCTTGAAGCATCACCTTTATTTACTTATTCAAAATTAGGAAGTTGTATATATAGAAAAGTCATGAGATACCTCAATTAATATGTGAATAAAATCCTCATAATGCTGCTTGTAAATATTTTAAAATAATAAAAAGTCCACTTAAGGCCCCATACCTGTTGCACCAATAAAGATGGTGAAATATGTTATGGTAGAGATGTGAACTATTTATTGTAACAGAGGGAATGACAATAGACACCATCTGTGTGAGTGTGCTTTCTGGCTAATTGTACAATTTAGACATCTTACTTAAATCAAGTTCATATTGCACTCTGAATTTCAGTAGTATTGCATTAATGACTATTGTAATGAACTCATTAAATCTGAAAGTCAATATTAATTTATTATCAGAAGGCTCTTAGTGAATTACATTAACAGTTGAGAAGAAATGGTTTAATATTATCTGTTTCATTATTTCATAGCCTCTGTGCAGATTATAAAGCAGTTTCTGGTTACTAAATTCCTATTTCAGTTATAATTACCTCACAGTGAATTATATCATAGTGGCTTTTCAATGGAAAATCATAGTATAACTATCCACGATTATATTTATTACATCTTTTTATGCAGAACATTTCTTGTATGTAAAGTCTGTTTTATGGAATAATGAAATCCAAATATTTTAACAGGTTTAGGGGAAAAAATCAATCTCTTGATCATCCTTTCTAATCCCTGCTTCTCTGGCCCCATGGGAAATTGATAACTACTTTCAACTTTTCTGGCTGTTTTCACTTCTGAAATTTACTTGCATATTTCTACATAGTCTGCTTCTTCTACTGTGTTCTAATTTTTTAAAATATATTATCTACTAATTTCTATGAAAGTTATGGGTTTAATTCTAGAACCCACCCTCTACTACAATTCAGTGAGCATTAGTGCACATGGTGTGAATGCACATCTGTATATAGCTACACACACTTCCCCTCATCCTATGTTCCTTATATAATTTTATCGATTTTTGGTTAAAGCAATATCTAGTGTTTGTGTTATTAATAATTAATAATATTAATGTAAATATTATTCAGTGCTAAGTCATGCAATTCACTATGATTATATTTGCTTTTCAAACACATTTCTGATGACCCTGGAGGTAATAATTGTCTTATTTATCATTTGCTTCACTTTCTTAGTCACTGTCAGAATTCAGCTCAAAACTCTACAAGGGAAGTATAAATCTGTGTTCAATACATTAAAAATTGTCACACAATTTCCCAGATTTATCATATTCTTGGCTATATCCTTTCTAGAGACTTTTATATCCTTCTTCTGTCTGGACCAGTTACTTTCTAGGTGTGCCACACAGCTGTCCTCCTGGATGACTTTGGTCCTCTCCTAGTATTATTATGTTATTATGCAACATTATATTACCATATTATTATTATTATTTTAATGACCATATCATACAGTTTCTTCTTAAGAAAGAGTGAATGGGAAATTTTTGAAAATGTGTATACTTTAATTTTTTTTTTTTTTTAATTTTAGCCTCACACATGACTAAAAGTTCACCTTGGTATTGAATGCTTTTTTGGGAGTCATATTACCTCCAAATTTTGAAAGTAGTGTTCCATTATCAGCCAGTTTTTTGCTATTGAGGTGTCTAATTCCATATGTTTGAGTTAGAGGATGTGAATTTTTTTTTCCTACGCATGTCTTTAAAATCTCCTTTTTATTCCCAATTGTTTGGAAATTTCCTGAAGATGAGCTTTGGTGGGGACCATTTTTCATTCATGATGCTGGGCCCTTGATAAGCTCTTTCAAGCGAGAAAGTCATTTTTTTAAAAATATAATATTTCTTTGATAGTTTCTTTCTCTTGTTTTCTCTGATCCTGTTTCTAGAGCTTCACTTATACAGTAAGATAATGGATAGGAGAAAAGTGGAGATACTGGGCCAGTCCTCTAATTTTCTTTTCTATTTTCTATTGCTTGGTCTTTTTCTTCTGCCTTCTGAGAGATTTCCTTAAAAAAAAAAAAAAATATATATATATATATATATATATATACACACACACACACATATATATGTATACGTATGTATGTATATAACTCCTAAAACTGTTGTTTTCGAATGTAACTTTGTGTTTAAGCATTCTGTTTTTATAACATGAGTGCAAAATTTCCCCCTACCTATCTGAGTACAGTAATTACAGTTCCTTTTCTTTAAGTTTTGCTCTATTTCCTGTCTTATTTCTCTTTCAGTTTAGCTGTGCTTTGTTCATTTTGTTCCCTGTCTTCCATCTTAGAGACTTTCTTTAAATGCCTGGCATTCCAGGACTTCCATTCAAATTTTTTAAGAGAGGAACTAAACTCAGACAGAAAGCTCTGGGCATGGACAAGACTTGTTGAATGATGGGTTGTGAAGGGGTGTGTGTTAATTCTCAATTGCTGACATAACAAATTACCTCAAACTCAATGGCTTAAACAATAGAAATTTATTATCCTATGGTCCTATGTTAGACGTCTATGTTAGCACATAGATGTCTATGTTAGACGTCCTATGTTAGCAGGACTCTGGAGAGAGCAAATCTACTGATATGTTCTGCGTTAGGGACAGGAAGTCAGCTCTTCACACAAAGTGGACATGGGCTTTCAATCAGTTGTACTAGTCTTCATCCCCGAGTTTTGGAGCATTCCACGCCAGCTTCTTGACACCGTCAGCCCACAGGCTCTTAGCTTTCAACTTTCACATCTGCTGAGTTACACTGAAAATCTGCTTTTCCTCTTCCAAAATTTGGTTGACATTTCTCATCTACTGTCATTTTTTCTCCCATTCTCTTTGAACTTATGAGTTTACCCATTTTTGAACCATTTGTCATCATTTTAGTGAGTTTACAGGACATAGTGAAGGTCAAGGTGTATGTTCAATACATCACTTTAAACTAGAATTCCTTATGTATAGAAATTAAAACATGAGACTTCCCTATTTCTCCCTATTCATGGTTGGTTTTTGCAACATTGCCTTATGTGAAATCATTTTGACACTGTAGTATTCTGTAGTATTTGTATGGTATGAAGAATTTATAGTTTAGATATATCTGAAGACAGAACTGTAGGCAACAACAATATGTCATTTGAATAAATATGTATAAGACATCTATTTTGAAAAAGTGGAATATTAAACTACAGGGAAAAAGAGACAAATGGTCATCATAAGATAAAACTATTACAGGAGAAAGTGGCGGGAGGGGGGTAGTGTGATGAATTGGGAGATTGGGATTAACATATATACACTAATATGTATAAAACATATATGTATATAACTAATAAGAACCTGCTGTATAAAAAAATAAATAAAATAAAATTCAAATATTCAAAAAAATTTTTTTAAATAAAAAAAAATAAAGCTATTACCACCAAATTAAATGCACAAAGGTTTTAGTATGCCATCATTATAATTTAAGTATCTCCATCATCCTTATTGAAATCCATGGACTTATCTTGATAATTTTGTTTTTTTATTTGTTGCATGTTTTATACTAGAAGGAATCCTGTTGTGATTATTGGAAAAAACACAGTACATAATTATAATAATCCATAGAAAATCTTTTTAAAATTCTTTTCTTAACATAATTGAAAGAATAAGTGAAATTAAGTTTATTTTTATAATGCATCAAAACAATATATTTCTCAAAAGTAAGAAGCAGGGCCACATACTAGGATTCATGAACTTTGTCTGGATTTCTTAAATTTCCTTTTAGAGGCCAATGAAATAAATATTAAATAATTGGACCCAGAATATAATTTGGAAGCAAAACATTTTGCAAGTTCAATTAATTTTAAACAGGAAAAAACAAATTGCTGGAAGGCATTTGGAACGCCCCAGGCTCAGACATAATCACTAAACCCTGTCTGATCTCCAGGGTGTTGCCTTTGGAAGGCTTTATTTTATTGTTTGGAAACTTTCCTTTTTCTTAAGATTCTAAAATTACTGGTTGTCAACACATATGGTACATCTTGTAATCTACAGTAAATAGATAGTAGGCAAAAAATACATGGATTATAAATATTAGTGACAATAAGAAACAAAATAAAAGAAAGAATAACTACTAGTCTTAAAAATCAACATTACAGAACATTAGATTCATGATAAAGGGAAATATAAGGTAAGATGGGATCTCTGGAAAACAGAACAGTATGGGAAGCAAGAAAGCCAAGACAATAGATTATATATTGGGGGAGAATATTACTCTGTTGAAGGACATCTGGGAAATTCAAGTTAGATGTCTCTAAGGAATGGTTAGCTCAGGTGTCCTTCAAGCAAGTGGAGACCAGGTAGGAACCATGATAGCAGAAATTAGTTCAGCAGGCAATAGCAAGAGCATGTGGCCTCTGTAAAATCAGTTTTAGGTGATCTGTTCATTAACAAGGCACTAATGAGAGACTGTAGTGATAAGAGGAAGGATCTTTTGTATGTGGTTAATAAGAGATAAGTGGGCTGACCAAAACAGCTGAGCAACCAGACTTATATGCAGAGAAGAGCATTCAGGCATTAAGTAGGAGAACAGTCATATTATAATAGAGGTAAGGGAATGTCAAGGTTTAGAGATAATATACTAGGTCTATGTCAGTGAGATGAATTCCATTCCTCCCCATATAGTGAGACTTGATGGCTAATATATTACCTACCCAGAGCAGCATTTTTTTGTAATAAGTCTGCAAGTGGACTTCAGATAGGAGGGAGGGTTGAGGAAGGTAGGGACTGGCAAAAATGAAGATCCATCAGTCTCTACAAAGCCAAAGTTTAGTTTTTGAGTCTTTCTAAATTAAGATGTATTTGGATCTTAATTTAGTCCCAATATGATAACAAGTAGACTAGGTTGAATTTCATTATCAAGAAATGAGTAAAAGTCTTCCAAGATATTGACTAGCTCAATTGTTCTTAATCCTAGTTGTACCTAGAATCACCTGGGTATCTTTTAAAAATACTGATGCCTGGGCCTTTTAAAAACAGAAACTCTGCAGGTAGGGCTTAGGCAACACTGTTTTGAAAGACTCCCCAAGTGATTCTAATGCAGTCAGGTTGAAACTAAACAAACCATTAAGAGGTCATCATTTTCCCTTAGATCATGATTCGAATGATCCTTGGAAATAAATGTGACCTTGAGAAATTCTGGGAAAATTGTTTAGTTCTGTAAGTTCAAGTAGAGCAGAGACCAAGTTTTCAAAATTCAGCAATGAATAAAACTCTGAAAGTCACTCTGCAAGTTTCAGTTATTTTTTATAGTTCCTATGCATTTCTACAACATACCCAGAAGCTACTCAGATGTATCTTTTGCAAGTCCACTGAGGAAAAACAGTACCTTTTTCGCAAACTGTTTCTGTTTCTACACTCTAAGCAAAAAGGAGGATGGAAGCTATTATGTTGATATTTTAAGCAAAAAATTATCCCAACTGTAGACTTTAAATATCTTGCTAATTGAAGCAAAAGTAGTATTTTTTTTTCTTTTTCCTATATTATCTGGAAAACTATCTTGATTATGGACTCTGCAGGCATAGCAACAGCCTTCATCTAGAGAAGTAGAATTCATGATTTATTCACATCTGTAATGGTAATGAGTCATTGGTCTGTGAGGGAAATTCGAGTTTATCAGTTATTCCAAGGGTACTGAAAGCTTTCTTTACATCTAGCTGTTCATCTCTGTGACATTCCTGGAGGGTGTCTTTTGATAGTTGATTATTATTTGAAATGGCAGGAGGCAGGCAACTTCAAATGAAGCAGCTTCTTCAGCTGGAACTAAGAGTCTTGAGACGATGTTTCCTATTCGAAATATAAGTAAGTTTGTTGATTGTGACCATGGGAATTTAGGGGATATTGTGGAAGAATGTACATTAGGAAAAAACAAGAGAAGGAAGTAATACAATCTTGGAAACAGGTTAATATGAAGCATTAGTGTTATTTCCAATCAAGGAGAGATTTGCCAAAAATGAAGTGTTGGGGAAAGATGTGACTAATCCTTTCCTTGAATGGAATTCATGTGTTCACCTTTCAAAATGTAAAACAGTAATATTACAAAATCAAGGTCTCTCCAAGGCACAGGAGGATAAACTGTGTAAAGAAAGTAAATAAACCACCCTGCTTCAACCCAAACAGTCCAATTTTTATTTACTTCCGTATTGGTATTCGACATAATTTTTGGCTTGACAGAGTATTTTAATATTAAAAGAAACAGAAAAACAGTAACAATAATAATAAAGTTATGAAGCCCACTATTGGAAAGGATTCAGTTATAGTTGCCACATCTAACCCCCAAATACGTATTGCACCATGTAAGCAGAAGTTATCAGTGCCTTACACATTGTAGACTGCTCACCTCAAACCATGCCTAACATTTCCTCTGCCCTTTCCTGGAGCCTTCCTCTCCACTCCACTACTCCTTCTCCCTTTCCTCTCTTCTCCTTGGCAGCTGGCTATGAAGTGTGATGTTAATATCTCTGCCATGGGTTTGACCTCACTGGATACTCTTCCCTTTTTCATACTCATTATTTAAGGCCAGTTTGGATAATTACCCTTCATTCTCACTCTTTAGAATACTTGCACCTTAGTTTCATTTGTTTTGCACAGATTCAAAAACAGTAGATAGGTTAAGAACTCAAATAAATGAAGCTCAGAGCTGAAGGCCAAACTATTAATAATGCTATTTGCTGTATTTCACATACTTATTAAAGTACCTGGAGAAAAGCTACTATTTGCTCCTGCTTTAGGTACCTGTAGAACCAGGAAATGCAAAACATTTGTAGAAAGTCTGCAGTAGAAATGGAAGCTAATAGTATTATACATCTTATATCCGGAATGAAATTATTTTGTGAGAAGTTACACATCTGTGAACCATTTTCATCATTGTATCTGGGTTTACATCTGTTTGTCTGAGTTCACTCACAAAACCTGATTTTCTAATGGCCTAGTAACCCTAAAATTTAAATCCCTATAAACTCACTCAAGGGCTACACGAGGAGTCAGAGATGGAATCCACTTCAGGCAATCATCTGCTCAAGCCCCATCTCACACAGATCCATAATAGAACCGTCAAAAAGTTAAGAAATAATATAAGAGCTGAACATTGAAACGGCATCTTGGATTTAAGCTCTAAGGATCTTATTCCTCCACAACCCTTTATTCCATAATTTAACTTTGCTTATTTTTCTCTAGATAATGTGATCAACAACGATTCCTTATATGTTCTTTTTATTCTGCTTTTCTTCTGCAGTGCCCTCACATTAATAATTATACACTTTCAAATGTCTACTAAATAATCAATTAGGTCCCCTTTTCACAGGCTAAATTGCCCATTATGTTTCAAGAAAGTAATCCTTTATTGCACTATATAATATCTATTGACTAGTTGGTTGACAGTCTGACTTACTCCTACCTAGTTTCTGGGAGTCTCTGACACAGCTATTTTTTTCTATCTTATTTGTCTCCTATCTGAACTCTCCTCAGTTTTCAACTCTTTTACAATGCATGAGTCAAGATTGAATAAATTTCCATGACCATTGCAAAAGTACAATGAAATAACTAACTCTGACTTCTGCATTTCAATTTTTCTAAATTCTCCTGGCATTTTTAGTGAAAGTGGAAGTCACAGTCAGCATGCTAGACCTTATGATACTGCTGCTTTTGTTTCAATTTTCCACCACTTCCATCAATGTAGTTTGGTGTGTATCCCTAAATATACCAACTTAACCATGTTTCTGACCAACTTAATTTTGGTTTGGGTGATTCATTACATGATTTTATGACTGCTACTATTTTAATTCAAGACTTGTATTTTAATTAAATAAAACAAGGTGCATTTCTATGATCTTAAGGTATATTGTATAACAGATAAGACATTATACTTATTCTTCAATCGCCACTGTTGGAGATTGCAAGCAAATTATTAAAAATAATAACACCGAACAGAGTATATTAACTGCACTAGATACTGTATAAAAACCTAAGATAAATTTTATATTCTTAAATTTCTATGGCAACCAGGATTTGAGAATCATCAGCTTGAATTTTTCCAAATGTTACATGAGAAATTCACATGGTCTGTGATCAAAGATTTAAGCAAAAGTCATGTAGTATTGTAATACTGAAGAGATGGTGCTGGAGGACACATTGAAGACGTGTGTTGGGCAGAAGCAACAACAAGCATCTGGCAGAGAAGGCTGATCCAGGACCCTGGGAACAGGCAGTGCATCCCCATCTGACTCTGAGAGTTTAATGGGCAAGGCCTTGCAAAATCCTACAGCTTTTGCTGGGTCATCAGCATCCACATGCAATCTGCTTAACTAAACTTTCTAAAGTTTTTCTTTTAATAAAAATAAAGTGTTTGTAATTTTGTGATAAGAATTCTTTCTAAACATGTATGATTCTTCTCTCTTAGTTAACAAATTCATCCAGGATCTTGATGCTATATGTACCATGGATGAAAGGGTAATGTACCACATGTAGAAAAAATATGTAACACAAAAAATCGCCATCTCTTAAAGAAGTACCATCCAGTGAAGCATGTTGTTATAATGCTAATTTGCATATGTGCACATTGTCACCCCTTCTGGGGAATAACCACAGCGACTAAATCCCAACCCTTTCCTGGGCATTAGCACAGTTACTAATGCCCTTGATTCGGAACGCCCTGATCTGAGCTCTTCCCGTGGATATAGTCAGACTTCTTATCGTAGGTGACTTTTCTTCAGTTGTTGATAATTCCCTTGTACAGATGATACTTTTTCATTTTCTTGGTGAGGTCCTGCAGGATCAGTATAAGGATAAAGACCATGTGTTATACATTTTGTATCCCTAGAACCTCATGCTACAAGTAGAAAGAGTTGTACTCTCACACTGGAGTGATTTTGAACAGACTCTTTTATGTAATCTTCCTGGTTCTTACATTATTTCTACCAAATAGCCACAAATCTGCTGATTGTGACAGGGTTTTCCCAACACTTCTTAAGCAAGTGAGAAATCTATTGATAACTAAAGTGGACTTGGAAAATTAAGCTATGCTCAAGGACACAGAGTGTCACCTAGGAGAATGACAGAGTGGAGTCCTATGACAGCCCGTGAACTGAAAAAGCAACGGGGAGGGAGTGGCAATGCTTCAAATGCCCATAAGTTTCCCAGACAGTTGGAAGCTTTGTGCTGTCATGGGGACAGAAACCTAGGCCCAATTAGAGTCACTTTACAATATTTACCCCTTTTTTCCCCCACTACAATACATAGTTCCTCTTTTCAAAAAGAGCTGACAAAGGTGGAGTGCCCACATCTCTTTGGGTGCCTATTCCCATGGAAATGAGAGCATTTATTTTATTCAGATTTGGACAAACAGTATCCTCCAGTAAATAACAGAAATAGCAAAGCTGCAGACTCTAAATCACCGGGTGCCATACCATGCACTAAAAAAGAAAAAATAAAAAATCTGTAGAAGCTGAATCATTTAAAATTAAACAGCACCCAAGCATTTGAGAATATGCTGTTGGGAACAATTTTTCTTTGCATTAGGTAGCAGGATAAATACTTGTGTATCCTAATTTGATGATTTTTCTGCCATGGTGATGACATTCTGAAAATGGGGTACTGCTTTCTTGGGAGTAGGAGCACTGCTACATCTGTTGACCTACAGAAAAATTCCAAAACATGAAAAGCCTAGGGGGAATTCAGTGCCAGGTGGCAGCAAGTATTTCTAGTTAGCACGCCTCTTAAATGCCTGTCACTGCAGGTGAAGGGCTAGAGCAACTGACAGGGCCTCTCCAGTGCAGATGGGAGAAGGTGCCAGCATTCTTTTGAGAATCCCTACTGACTTTTGAATATTCCTTTTTACTTCACTGACATAGGCAACTTGAACAATGGCTAGCATATGTTTTTGTTATTGCTTTAGCAAGTTGTAATTTTAAGTTGCCCTTGTTGCAGGGACATTGCTTACTGTAGCTTTTTACAGTCAATAAGGACTTATATTCAGCTGCTCAGTTTCTAGCACTTTCCTGAGATCTTATGCAAGACATAGGAAGTGTTTTCCCTCAGGGAGCTTGCAATCATGGCATTGTCTCTTAACTGCTTTTAAAATATTGTTTTATTGAGGTGAAATTCACATAAAATACAATTAACCATTTTCAAGTGCACGTTTCGGTGATATTTAGTGGATTCACAACGTTGTGAAGCACCTAGCTCTCTCCAGTTTCAATACTATTTCATGTCACCCTAAAAATAACCAGTACCCATTAAGTAGTCACTCCCCAACTCCCCATTCCCTGGTAACCCCCTAATCTACTTTCTGTTTCTATGCATTTGCTTGTACTGAATATATTATATTTGTGTTTATAAAAATCATACAATATGATACCTTTTTTCTGACTTCTTCCACTTAGCATAATGTTTGCAAGGTTCATTCAAGTTGTAGTTTATATCAGTACTTTTTTTTTTTTCCTTTTTATGGCCTTCATGATTTGTATACACCACAATTTCTTTATCGAATCATCCATGGATGGGCATTTGTGTTTCTACTTTTTGGCTAATTTGAGTAAAGCTGCTATCAGTATTTGTGTACAAGTCCCCTTGTGGACATATATTTTCATTTCTCTTGGCTATATACCTAGAAGTGAATTGACGGTCATATAGTAACTCTATGTTTAACTTCTTGAGGAACCACCAAACTGCAGCCACCTTGGCTGCACCATTTTATGAACCACCAGCAGTGTATGAAAGTAGCTATCTCGCCACATTCTTGCCTACACTTGAAATATCTAAAATATTGATATAATTAAGTCATCATTTTAGAATTTTATAGCTGGAAATGCGTGCAGCAAGAAAAGAAAAAAATATCTCAAATCAAAAGCCTAAATTTGTACCTTAAAAAACTAGCAAACTAAACCCAAAGCCAGCAGAAGTATGAACATAATAAAGATTAGTGTGGAGATCAACAAATAGAGAATGGAGAAAACAACAGAATGAACAACAACAACAAAACACTTGTTTCTTTGAGAAGTTCAACAAAATTGACAAGTCTTTTGCTAGACTGAGTAAGAAAAAAAGGGAGAAGACACAAATAACTAAAAATAGAAACGAAATGACCACTGATCTTATAGAAATAAAAAGGACTGGGGCTTCCCTGGTGGCGCAGTGGTTGAGAATCTGCCTGCCAATGCAGGGGACACAGGTTCGAGCCCTGGTCTGGGAAGATCCCACATGCCGCGGAGCAACTAGGCCCGTGAGCCACAATTACTGAGCCTGCGCGTCTGGAGCCTGTGCTCCGCAACAGGAGAGGCCGCGACGGTGAGAGGCCCGTGCACCGCGATGAAGGGTGGCCCCCACTTGCCGCAGCTAGAGAAAGCCCTCACACAGGAACGAAGACCCAACACAGCCAAAAATAAATAAATAAATAAATTTATTAAAAAAAAAAAAAAAGAAATAAAAAGGATTTTGAGGAATACTATGAATAACTATTCATCAATAAATTAGAAAACCTTGATGAAATGGAAAAATTCCTAGAAACACACAAATCTCTAAAACTGGCTCAAGAAATAAAATATCTCAACAGACCTATAATAAGTAAGAGGTTGAATCAGTAGCCACAAACCTCCCAATAAAGAAAAGTCCAGGTTCAGATGGCTTCACTGGTGAATTCTACCAACTATTTCAAGAATTAACAGCAACCCTACTCAAACTTTTCCAAAAAATAAAAGAGGAGGGAACACTTCCTAACACATGCTATGAGGCCAGCATTACCCTGATACCAAAACCAATAACACTACAAGGAAACTACAGACCAATATCCCTTATGAAAAGAAACACAAAAATTCTCAGCGAAACACAAAAATTCTCAGCAAAACACTAGAAAACCAAATTCAATAGCACATTAGAAGAATTAGACTCCATGACCAAGTGGGATTTGTCCCAGGAATACAAGGTTTGCCCAACATAAGAAAATCAATTAATGTAAACTGTCACATTAATAGCACATTAATGATCTCAATAAACAAAGAAAAAGCATTTGAAAAAAATGAAAACCCCATTGCTAAAAACTCTCAGCAAACCAGGAATAGAAAGAGACTAGTGGGCTTCCCTGGTAGCGCAGTGGTTGAGAATCTGCCTGCCGGTGCAGGGAACACGGGTTCGAGCGTTGGTCTGGGAAGATCCCACATGCCGCGGAGCAACTAGGTCTGTGAGCCACAACTACTGAGCCTGGGCATCTGGAGCTTGTGCTCCACAACAAGAGAGGCCGTGACAGAGAGAGGCCCGTGCACCGCGATGAAGAGTGGCCCCCGCTCCCCACAACTAGAGAAAGCCCTCACACAGAAACGAAGACCCAACACAGCCAAAAATAAATAAATAAATTAATTAATTTAAAAAAAAAAAGTAGGTAAACATATATAAAAAAAAAAGACTAATAATTTCCTTTTAAGCCAATTAGTTTTTTGTTTGTTTTCTTTTCTTCTATTAAATATTGGGAAATTTAAATACAATTTCCTTCAGTTTATGCATTGTATTCATCAGTTATTGTCAAAACGGTGATGCTTTAAATAAAATTTCCATATTCCAAAATTTTATATCTCCCCAAAATAAGCATTTATTTTTCTCTTTCAGCTTAAGTACAGCTGGGCTTTTGCTCAAGGTTGCAGGCTGGATTTTGTTTGACATCACATGTCTCATTCATTAACCATAGACCAGAGAATAAGGTAGACCAGTCTATCCAGGTCTAGTTCTCCTTGTTGAGAGGTCAAACAGAGTCAAGATTATGAATAGAAATGCACACTGTTTCTTAAGGCTTTTGCTCTAGACTAGCACAACTTCACTGTTTGTCAAATATAACTAACCAGGAAATAAAAAACTATATGGCAATCCAAACACCAGTAAGTAAGTAGACTTTACTCCCTCTCTTACACTGCAATATCACATACCAACAGGGATTGAAGAATTGAGAAGGATATCCCAATCTACAAAAGCCTGTCTTAAAAAAATGTAATATAAGAAAGTAGAGAGGGGAAAATGCCAAGAATGGGGATGCTCTATAAAGACATATTTATATGAAAAATAGGCTAATTTCTGTAATATACTATTTCAAAATCTCAGTGGCTTAAAAACAAATTTATTTCTCACTCACTCAAAATCAAGTATAGATGTTCCTGGTTTGCTGGCTTTTGGGGCGGCTCTCTTCCAAGTGGTGACTTGGGTATTCAGTCTGTTCCCACCTTCAAGTTTATCTTTCTGCCATCTATCTTGCAACCAAGAAGAGGAGAAGAAAAGATGAAAAATGTTTGCTAAAAACGCTCAGGAAATTTAAACACTTTGCCATTGAAATGACACACTGCATTAGCTCACATTCTACCAGCCAGAACAAGTCACATGACTTCACCTACATGCAAAAGTGGGGGTTAATAACTGTAATTCCTCATTGGGCATTGATTTGTCAACTATATGACCACTCTACCTGAAGGCAACAGAATCCCTGGTGATTAACCAGCTCTTTGGTTGAGGAGAGAATGATGGAATACAGTTGTTTGACCAGGAACCCCTGTCTATCCTAAAGTTAATGTAGAATATAAGCTTTGAGATTGCAAATAAACTGTGTTGTTGGCATTGTTGTTTTAATAAGAAAAACAGAGGAGTATGGGAAATTTGGTTTAAGTCAAACTACTCTGGTTTCTAGATGGGTAATCAAATGCTATAATAATCAATAACATTTGCCTAATACTTTTATTATTAACTTTAATGTATTTTATTTTATCTTTATACCAATTTTGTGTATTTTTTTAAAAATTTTATTTATTTATTTTTATTTTTGGCTGTGTTGGGTCTTCGTTTCTGTGCGAGGGCTTTCTCTAGTTGCGGCAAGTGGGGGCCACTCTTCATCACGGTGCATGGGCCTCTCACTATCGCGGCCTCTCTTGTTGCAGAGCACAGGCTCCAGACGCGCAGGCTCAGTAGTTGTGGCTCACGGGCCCAGTTGCTCCGCGGCATGTGGGATCCTCCCAGACCAGGGCTCGAACCCGTGTCTCCTGCATCGACAGGCAGATTCTCAACCACTGCGCCACCAGGCAAGCCCCAATTTTGTGTATTTTTGTATGTTATAATACCAAGAACAACTGCTATAGAAATATACAGATACACTGAAAAACACTATAAATCAAGATAAAATCATAAACATATTCTAATAACCCACAGGAAGATAATATAAAATAAATTTAGGAACAAGAACCAGAGCAAATAATAAAATATCAGACTTAAGTGCTAACATATCAGTAGTTATCTTAAATGTAAGTGGTCCAAATGTATCAGTTGAAAGACAAGGATTATCAGAGTGGTTAAAAAATATCACCTGATTAGATGTGTCTTACAAGAAACTCACTTCAAAGTTAGGGACAAAAGTAGATTGAAAGTAAAAGGATGGAAAAAGCTATACCATGCAAACATTAATCAAACAAGCAAGTGTGAGTGGCTATATTAAATTGTGGACTACAGAACAAAGAAAATTACTAGACACAGAGAGGGACAATGCATAATAATAAAAGGATGAGAGGATAAAATCATTGTATAATGATATACAAGGCTAAATGTTTACCAACCAAACAACAGAGCCTTAAAATATACGAAACAAAAACTGTTCAAAATGAAAAGAAAAATAGACAAATTCACAATCATTACTGGGGATTTCAACACCCCACTTTCAGCAACTTATACAAATGGTAGATAGAAAATCAACAAGGGCGTAGAAAATCTGAAAAATACAATCAACAGATCTAGTTGGCATTTATAGAACATATCACACAACCACAGCAGAACGCACATTTTTCAAGTGCTCAGGGAACATTCACCAAGACAGACTATATGTTGTGCCCTAAAACAAGCCTCAAATTTAAAATTGAAGTCAGAGAGTGATTTCTCTTACATCATGGAATCAAGCTAGAAATCAATAACAGAAAGAAAACAGAAAAATCTCTAAATATACAAATACCAAAAAACACATGTCCAAATAACCAATGGGTCAGAGTTAAAGTTTTAAAGGAAATTTAAAAAATAAATTAAACCAAATGAAAATCAAAACATGGTATACCCACTTATGTGGGATGTGCTTAAGTCAGTGCTAGAAGGCAATTTATGACATTAAATGCTTTCATTAGAAATGGGAAATGGTTGTGAATAATAATAAATGAATAAATGTGAATTTCCATGAAGAAATGGAAAAAGAAGAAAAAAACAAAAAACCCAAAGCAAGCAGAAGGAAGGCAATAGAGTAGAAATGAATAAAATTGAAAACAAATCACAAAATAGGAAATCAGTGAGACAAAAAGCTGAATCTTTAAAAAAAATAATAAAATTGATGTCTATAGCAATATTGACAAAAATATAGAGAAGAAATAAAACCACCAACATCAGAAATCAAATAGAAGATATTACTAAAGATTTAACAGCCAGTAAAAAGATAATAAGGACATACTATCACCAAATATGTGCACATGAACTTGGAAATAAATGACCAGTTCCTTGTAAACCATAAACTAAGTCAACCAAAATGACATACATAATCTGCACAGTCCTATAATGATTAAAGAAATTCAATTCATAATTAAAAAGCTCTTGAATAATAAATCTCCAGACTCAAAAAATTTTACTGGAGAAATCTACCAAACATTTAAAGATAAATTAATACCAATTTTCTACAATCTTTTACAGAAAATAGAAGAGAGAATATTTTTTTCATCTTATCAATATTACTCTGATACCAAAGCCAGCCAAAGAGGGTAAACAGAAAGAAGAAAAGATAAGGTAGGAACATAAAGCTTTACTCCTGGTGACTAAGTTCTATCCATGCACATAATATATTTACTCAGCAACACTCAACAGTGTAAGTCACTTGCTGGCCAGACTTGAGGAATCTGGGAAGCCATACCTGGCTGTTACACTGCAACACTGGATAGGGTCTCAAGAAGCTTTGGGAGGTAACACCATCAATATTACATATCCAAAAAAATGGGACAGATTAGGAGAACATTCTATCTCTGTTATTTGAAATCTATCATTATCTGTTTAGTGTGAAAACATGGGAGTTTTTCCAGTTTTAAAAAGTCTACCTAATGGGACAAAAGGAGGAGTAGGGTTCTCAACCTTGTCACCCAAAATGTAAATGGTTGATATATCAAAAGTATGTCTGTATATAATAATCCTTTCAAAATTATCTTACAAGCTATGACAGTACCTAGTATGTTTAATTCTAAATAATCCTTGTAAATTGCTGTATGATGCTAATTATTATTTGTGATAATTAAAAGATAATAACATTAAAAAATGCTCAAAATACAATGACTTAACTTTGATAGAAGTTTATATTTTCTTTCCCATAATATCATGGCCAGACTAAGCTGGGATGGCAGCTGGGTGGAACAGTCACTCCAGGACTTAGGTTCTTTCTAACTTGTTGCTTTATGATTCTCTGAAGTGTTGCCCTCATCTACCTAGAAATATCTAGGTTACTAGCCTATTCATATTTTAGAATTTCAGAAGGAGAAATGAGACTAACTGAAGGGAAACTGATTGTATGTATACATGTATATAGTTGAGTTAGAGATAGTCCAACCATTTTGCAGATCACTTTGCCTAATTTCCCATGAGTCTGACATTGATCTCATAGCCACATCTGGCCAAATGGGAAATGTAATCTCTAACTGAATGCCCTATATCCAGAAATAAGGCGAGAATAATTATTGTCTAATTTATGAAGAATTGTGATATAAGGGGTAAATGTGGGTACATGAGAAACATAAAATAAGAATATCATGACTGGGACAAATAGGAAAACAAAAATAGAGAGGTAATAGACTTAAATTCAACTAATTTATAATTTCTTATCAGCTAAAAATCTAAGATTACCAGAGTGGTTAAAAAATGTCTAACTAGATGAAATTTACAAGAAACTCATTGGAAATGTGATATAGATAGTTAAAAGTAAAAATAAAATGTACCTTGATCTGTATGGTGATTGTACAGTTGTACTATGTGTAATAATTTATCGAGCTCTTACCTTAAAATCAGTAAACAATGTGTACTTCACTCTGTGACTGTTACACAGAAAAGGTTAATTCAGCAGGTCTGAATTGCTCAAAACCTGCATAAGTATTTCAAAGAAAGGCCTGTCTTTAAGATTGATCCTTGACCCACTCTTAGGAGATAGCTTCTGAGTCCTTGGAATATTCTGCCTGATAGGAATATTCTGAGTTTTTGCATGACTAAAGCTTTGGGCCATGCAGTATTTATGAAGAATATCTATTTTTGTATGCCTGGGGCTTTGGGCTATGCTGTATCAGTCTGACCAAATAAGTTTACCTAACAATGTGATTTATGGTGAATGCCAGTCTTTGCTCTGGGGTTTAGGTTGGAATGGTTGGAACCTGAGAGCTGAGGTCAGTCATATGCATGCTGCATGAATATATGACCCACCCCCAATAAAAAGCCCTGTACATTAAGGCTTGGTTGACCTTCCCTGATTGGCAACAATTTGCATGTGTTGTCTAGTACTATTGGGAGATTTCCTTGACCTCACATGTCATCTTTCTGGCATAAACATATGGTGTTTATGATCATGGCAATTTAGATAATAAAAGAGGAGGATAGAGTTAACTAAGAGAAGTGATATTCAAATGTCTACTTCAGGGTGGTAGAGAGGGCATTTCAATCGCTTTCTCCCCTCATTCAACTCTAAGAATGATAAGAAACAAAACTATAATTGCACAAAGCTATTTCAGATATTAATATATATGTTTACAAATATGAATGTGGGTATATGGTTTTTGGAAGTCAGAGTAAACCAAAAACATTATTTTCAAAAATAAACAAAACTTTCCAATATCATCACATTATTTTACTACATTCCAGAATTGTACTAGGTAGAAGGGACATAAAATTAAACAAAATAGATATGCTTTCTACCTTCACAAACACACTGGAGGAGGCAGAAAACTTAAACAATGATAATACATTAGGTATTACTGCATCAGAAGTGCCCTGGGAATAGTTACAACTATTACTAAAATATGTACCAGTAACATAAAGCAATTATCGAAACCAACATAAATAGGACATAAGTCCCCAGGAAATTCTTCAGAATGCTAAACACTAAAAAGGGGGTTCATTTGATGGTTATATTCAATTTTTTCATCTCTTCCGTATGCTTTATATATATTTTAAAGCAAGAAGGTCAGTAAGCCTTCCCTAGAAACTCTGGCTAAGCTATATTTGTACATATCATCAGAGAGGCAGTGCTGTCACACAGATGGCCCCCTGGTCTGGGCAGCTTGATGAAAGTGCCTTTGTGTTCCTAATTAACTAGTGAACAACTGTGCCAATTGCTTTGATACTTTTGAAACCTTCTGTTCTCAGACTTTTGATGAGCTGTTTATTCAGGAGCAATACCTGCCTGCTTTATTGGCCCCGGCACACCACTTTTAAAGGGCAGAGCTACAGTGAGACTGACAAGTATTCCTCAGTTCCAAGGAAGATCATCAGGAAGCATTAACCATATTCAGGTAGTCTGCTTTAGATCTCATTGAGGAAAGGATAAAGCCTATGACTATAGAGTGCAAATATCTTCTGGCAGTAACTCAATAGATCTAGAGCTCACAGCTCAGTAATGAGCTGCCACACCAACTCCTTCTTTGACTCTGGGAGTTCCCAAATCTTTAGCAGTATTTAAAGAAGCAAGGTTTCCAGGATCTTTACTCAACCCTTCAAAAGATTAGTAGTAAATTAGATACTGACATAGAGAGTAAATTAGAACACCAAACGATACCAGAATAATAAATGTTAAAGAGCATGCCAAATTATATTTAGCATACAAAGGAAAGATATGTAAATGAAGCCCAGAGCCCCAGACCAATTTTGTGCATACAATTGTGTGAAATGTAATGGGAGGGACAAATGTTAGTAGCTTTTTAAAAATTTCCTTGCCTGAGTGTAATGTAGATAGTCTCAATGCCATATGATGAAATAACGACCTTTTTCATTTATAAGTGCAGCAGATTAAATAAAATGCCATTTTTCAAAATTAAAAACTATAAATCTACAAGCATATTTTTGGAAAGGCTCTTTGCAAGTTAGAAAGCTAAAGTTTACCTTAGGACCAGTGGCTATGATGAAGAAGGGAAAAAGTAATACCAATGTCCAATCCTAAAATATTTTAAAAGTAGCCAATGTGTTTCCTCTTAATAAAGGAGAATGTTTAAATCAAGATATCTCAACCTTGACACTATCGACATTTGGACTAGATAATTTTTGGCTGTGGGATATTGTTCTGTGCATTGTAAGATATTTAGCAGCACCTGGGAGCTCTACTTGCTAGATGCCAGTAGCACTCACTCTTATTTTGTCAACCAAGAATGTCTGTAGACATTGTCAACTACCATCAGGGGTAAAGAACCACTGGTTTAACTTAGAGAAAAAGGACTTTCAGTCTGCTATATAATGTGGTATAGAATCATCTCTGCCTGCTTCTACCTCCTAAGTACAACTATAAAATGTATTAATACCTTAACAGATGAACAAAGGAGAACTCTGAAATGTAGTAAGAAGAAGGGAAATTGGTTAGGAAGCTCTGAAGAGGGGGAACAATATAGCAGCAGAACTCTTACAGAATTCTACCGAACAGAAGAAGACAATCCAAGTCCATGCTCCCTGACCTCTGACCAAGGAGCTAAAGGTGGGCCAGGTAAACTCATTCCTTACCAGGACCCAAGGAGAGTCCTCCAACAACACAAGGATATCTTTACTAAACCAGCAAGGAGGATCATTGATCCATTTGCCATACTAACAGTAAAAGAACAGAGAAAGTTTGCTCCTTCTGCAATAGGCCTGAGCTTCTCTCATCCCACTTACTTTGTGACACTGCATGGTCAGGGGACAGCAAGCACCAGCAAGGAGTATCCTGCAAAACAAGCTCCTGGCTCAATATTAGAATGGGGATAATAGGGGATAGAATCTGTGGACTTGAGGATAGATCAATAAAATTTACCCAATCTGAACAACAGAGCCTCCAGGACCAGTGGGACAACATCAAAAAGATACAAAGTTAGTATCACTGGAATCCCAGAAGGAGAGGAGAAAGAGAGTATGCTGAAAAAGCATGCAAAGAAATTATAGCTGAAAATGTCACAAATTTGTTGAAAGACATAAACCCACATATTCAAGAAGATGAGCAAACTTTAACAGGGTAAACTCAAAGAAATTCAAGCCAAGACACATCAAAATTAAACTTTTGAAAACAAAAGACAACAAAAGATTTTGAAAGCAACTAGATAAAAATAACACATTACGTATACGGGAAGTCCTATTCAGATAACAGCAGATTTCTCATCAGAAACCAAGGAGACCATAAGGAAGTACCACAACATTTTTCAAGGGCTGAAAGAACTATCAACAGTTAATTCTATATCTGGAAAACTGTCCTTCAGGAATGAATTAGAAATAAAGTTATTTTCAGAAGTAATAAAATTAAAGAAATTGTTACTAGCAGATTGATCCTATAAAAGGCTAAAAGAAGTTCTTCATACAGAAAGGAAGTAATAAAATGATTGAAAGAATCTTAGAGCATCACGAAAGAAGAAAGAACAATAACATAAAATAAGTTACAAAAATATTTTAAAAGGCAGCATTTAAAATGCTCTCAAGATGACTAGTACATCACAAATAACTACCAAGACAACTTTTGATACTTTTATAAAACTACACATCTCTGTGTCCCAGACTTTTGGGATCTGAAGTAAAAGCAGAAAATAAGGAGCAACTGTAACAGAGGAACAGGTATAATTCCTTTGATAAATTCTCCAGGGAGCACTACTTTCCCTTTCCTCCCATCTTCTTAGGGACTTCTAGTTCCCGCTGTTGCTTCTTTTATCCTTTTTGTCCTGTTACAACATTTAGTTCCCCTTTGTTGGCATTTATTCTGTTTGAGCCTCCTTTTCATGAAAAACCCCAAATTCCTTCCTTGAACATCAATTCCCATATAGCTGTCAGTTATTGCTCTGGCTCTGGACTTCCTCTCACAGGCAAATTTTATTGAACATATTCATTGCAATTGATGCCTCCATTTCCTCACCTCCTACACACTCTACAATCTACTGCAGTCTAGATTCTTTCCCAGTCACTTCACTTAAACTGTGTGTGCAAGACTGCAATCATCTCTTGGTTACAAAATTTATTGAGCACCTGAGAGTCCTTACTTTACTCAAACATTTGGAAACATTTGATGTTGTTGACACATCTCTACTTTGTGAAATGCTTTTGCCTTTGGTTTCCATGATATGATATTCTCCTGATTTAATGGATATAATTTTATATCGGGATCTTCTTTGAGAGATCTTATACCTCTGCTTACTTTGGTGTTGGTTTGCAAATAAGCCCCTGAAAACAGAGGGCAAGGAGAGACTGAGGAAAGAGGCAGATCACTCCAGATTGGAAGGCGGCAGGTGTAATAAGCAAGGGAACTTACATAGGAGGCTTGTCTTTGAGCAGCTACAAGATGAGTAGGTCTTTACAGCCACCCACCAAATCTTAAAAGTTTATACGGAGGTCTTCATGGGGTTCGGTCACATATAGCATCCAGATGTTTTCAACAACACATTGCTATCTCAAGGTTGTGTCTCTTTTGGGGGGGAAGCCAAGCATAGTGCACATTCCAAGGATGGGGTGGGTGTGTGTGAAGAATGTCAGATTGCCAAGTCCAGCTCTCAGGTCATCTGCAGTCTGGTTTCCTCAGTGACTTCCTCTGACACTTGTAATTCCTGATGTTACTCCCAGTTCAATACAAGGTTTTTTGTTGCTGTTGTTTTGTTTTGTTTTTTTCTCTTCTCTTTCTGGATAGTTTACCCAGTCATTATCTACTGATGGCTGAGTTGTTATCAACGAACTACTGTATTTCATTTCCTACATGACCCTTTTCCCAAGCAAAACTTCTCACCAACTTTGTTCCTTATTTTTGATCACCTTCTTATGTTGCATACAAAAATCACATAGGTTCAACTACCTAAACAGAAACCTGTTTATAATATTTGGCTCCTGTGTCTCCTTTTCTCTTCAATTAGCAAGTTCTCTAGCTTCAACTTTGATACTTTGGAAATAGCATTCTCCATTCTTTCTAATCCATCACCCTAGTTCAAGACATCATTACTTCTTAGCTGGGTTTCAGCAAAAACCTCTTCACCAAGCTGCCTTCACCTAGCTTTGCTCTCTGTTTATCCATTAGGTTGCTCTTTACCCTACAGGGACAGTGTTTTCCCAAAACATAAATAGGATCATACCATCCCTTTTCATTATGCTCTCAAGATAAATTTTAAATATACTTAGCATGATATTCAATATTTTTAATAATTACCCTCCATTTATATCTATAGTATTTTCCATTATCTCTCCCCACCCTTTCTAGTTATGAAGTTCTTTTAGTTCCTGAATACATCTTGCTTAGTTTTACTCTTCAATAGTAGTATATCAGCTGCTTAGAACAACTTTTTCTCCCTTCCAGGTGCCCTCTGCCCTTTTATTCTGGTTAATTTTCAGTTTTTGAAACATCCTGCATGAATTCTTTCTGACCTACTATTTTCTTTGTGCCCTCATGATACCCTACCCTCTGGGCTTTACCTGTCTTAGCTCTTAACAGTTTGAGTAGGAATTATCTTATTAGTACATATCTCCCTACCAGTCCTTATCTTCTGCAGCTCATTGAAGATGGAGATTGTCTATATCTTACAGTATTGTTTCTCAGTTCTTATATTACTTGACACATGATAAATTGTTGACATAATTTTTTTCAGAATAAATCAAAGATGACAATTCCAGAGTTATAAAGGAAGATGCAATGAACATAGGCTGCTTATTTTTATGAGATGAAGATAATTTTAAATGGTAACCAACTAAATTGTATCTGTACAGTTTTGTGGTGAGTATAATCAAAGTACTGTTCAAATTCATTATCACAAAGCCATATACTCAGCAAAAGCTAACAGCAATCAATAAACTAAGTTGCTTTTTTTTCTTCTGGTTCATTTGAGTACCCTTCTTGGTAATCATAAGGCCTTATCATTAAGGCCAAAGAGGCGGGCAAGTGAAACTCAAAGCCTCCAGGGAATCCACATACTACATATTACCTTTTAGAATCCCTTTATTATATCACCAATTAATTCCTATATGACCCTTTCATTAATATTTGCTGAAAATGTACGCTGATGATAAAATCACATATAATATAAATGCTATACCCATTATAAGTGATAAATTTTGTTTAGCATTTCATTTACTTGGTCTACAAAGCATTATGAGATTAGGAAATTGATGTAAATACTGTTTCTCCTCTTTATAAGTGGGAGACTAAAACTCAGAAAAATGTAGGTTATTTTTTTTAAAAAACCCTTTTTTCCAACATAATGGAAGTTATCAAAATTATTAAATCACGGTAATATAAAAATCAAATTGTCTTGGTATTTAAGGTTTGACTTTCAACCTATCTGGCCAATGAGATATAAAAGTGATTCTTCATGATACATTTCAAGTACACAAAGAAGTATAGAAAATAATACAGAAAGAATGCTGAAAAATGTGGCTAAAACCTGACCTCTAATCATAGTAATGGGACTTGGGTATTTGAGGAACTAAAAGGCCATTTAATCCTCATCTAATACTTGAAACTTTCCTATATCAAATAAATAGCTTTTAAACTTGAAAACCTCCAAATATAGGAGACTTCCTCTCTCATGCTCAGAAAAGTTGTCATAAATGTTTTTACTTATAATGAAGTACTGTTTGACTCTCCTTAATGTGTATCTATTAATGACAATCCTATGAAGTGTATAACAGAAGTTAAACCCTTGTCTTCTATAACGAGGTTCTTTTGGGACTTCCCTGGCAGTCCAATGGTTAAGACTCCACACTTCCAATGCAGCAGGCAGGGTTCGATACCTGGTCAGGGAACTAGGATCCTGCATGTTGTGCACAGTGCAGCCAAACAAAAAAAAGAGAAGAAGCTTCTCTCTTCTACCATTACGTCCTCCCTCCTCTCCATCTATTCATTCATATTATACCAATAGTTCCCTTTCCAGAGTGCAGGGTTTAAGTTCAGTTCCCATCTAGGGGAATAACAGGGCATTCTCTCTCTTCTGCCACCCAGCTCCAGGAGTGAGAATGCTGATTTGAAATCTCTATCTCACTAGAGTGTCTTGGAGACAGAATGTTGATTTGAAATCTCTATCTCACTAGAGTCTCTTCCAGTCTTTTACTGGGCCGGGGAGCTCATTAATAAGTGGCATCAATTGCTGTGACCACAATAGGAACCCTAGCAGGCCATGTGTCTGCAGACGCACAGGCGCAGAGGTTGTGTGCAAAGCCACTGCCTTCC
Source organism: Balaenoptera borealis (assembly GCF_965194805.1). Taxonomy (NCBI): domain Eukaryota; kingdom Metazoa; phylum Chordata; class Mammalia; order Artiodactyla; family Balaenopteridae; genus Balaenoptera; species Balaenoptera borealis. The sequence continues at coordinate 28,247,818 of NC_138877.1, forward strand.
AAGCTCTCCCTATCTGCGGGGATTAACCTGGTTTCTAGTGAGATGAGTGAGCAACATCTTTTATTTTGCCCATGAGGCGGCGGCTCTGATTGCAGATGTAGCCTGCCTGAACTGAATTCAAGAATGTGCCAATGGATTAGGATTTCTACTCTGACATCAAACCCAGGCACTTCCTGGTACCTGTGTGCAGCATCTATTTCCTGTACCAACTCCCAAGTCTTTAGCTACTCTTAAAATGTAAGGGATAGGGCTACTGAGGCCTCCACTAACTGACAGACCAAAAATCTCAAACACACATTGTCTTCTCCCTATCTCTTTCTGAGTCCTAGACTTTTCTCATTTTAGAAACTCATACACCAAAGAATTGACTGTATGAGACATCCAACACACTCAAGCAATATACCCACTCTCAAGGGCAAACATTCACCTTATGTGAACTTAGGACACTTAATTTCTCCCCTGATTTATTTTTATTGTCTATAAAATGAGAATAATAGCTTATTTTCAAAGTTGGTATAAGATTAAAATATGCATTTATAAATATAAAATATTTTAAATATTACATGACACAAAATATGTGCTTTATCATAGTAAGGTTTTGATCTTGATGTCTTCAGGGTACATCCATCAATCAATAAACTTCCCCATTTTTATCCTCATCATAAAAAAAAAAAAAAAAAACTTTGATGCTACCCACACAGCAAGGATGTGAGACCTGAATCTTAAGATGGAGACCTAAGTGCATTCTGGGAGTCCTAGTCCTGCCTTCCACTTATTGGGTGACCTAGTTGCCACTGTTTGGCTGGGACCTTCCTGGTTTTAGCACCAAAAGTCCTACATCCAGGGAAACTCCTCAGTCTCAGGCAAACTGGGATGGCTACTCACCCTACACTTTACCTCCCACCCCCTCTAGTTTCCTGAACCCTCTCCTACCCTCATTTCAGCTATCTGTACTGACTCAAAATTAGTTTAGATTAGAGGGTAACCATCTGGTATCTTGATGGCTAATGCAGAAAAATAATTCAAGGTTAATCTCACACAGGGTGTATTGCTACATTCATAAATGCCCTTGATACATTTAAATAGAGTTGTTACCCCCTACCTCCCATTCTGGATTCAATGGTTTTGTGTTGGTTCCTGATGATCACCAACTGTTTCCTCCTAAATTATTGCATACTGTGCTTTTTATAACCAATTCTAAAGGTAAACCTCTGAAATTTTTGGTATTGAGTTCTTCCCCCTTTTTGAACAATGCGGCTAGAGTTGGACACAGTCTCATAAAGATGTCTCCTCTCTTGTGTCTAGCAGAGCTCGTTAACTTGAGCTGCTGAAACTCTAAGTGTCTTGAAAAGTATACAAGCCACACACTTGAACTCAGAGCAGCTAGGTTTTCTTTATAATCTTCTTACTTACATTAAATTCCAATTTCTTCTTCTCAAGGCTCATCTTACCCCTCCCAGTTGTGAGTTCATTTTTGCAAGAAATCAATAATTACCAATATTTACGGGGTGCTTGTTATAGGCTAACATCTGTGATCAGCACTTACATTGATTTCTTACCTTAATACTCAAAATGACTTGATGGGTAGATAATATCCACATTTTCAAACTGGGAAGGAAATGTCCAGATGGGGTTAGATACTTTCCCTAGGATTATGCAGCTGGAAAGTTTTGAAAGGGAAATTTGAATATAGGTTTTTCAGACCTCAAAGCACATGATCTTCTTAACCACTAATAGAAGAAAACTGTAATTGAGACATTTCTGCCCCTCGAAATATTATGCCATGTATTCAATGCCTACATCTTCTTTTAGTCTCATTAATCTGACAAAGTACTCAATTGGCAACACTCTCCCAAAATTATTTTGAAAAAAAATAGTGTATAAGTTTAAGTACATCAATTTTAAGTAACTTTTTCATCTTTCAGATGTCCTTGTTTAATTACTTCTTGATTCTAAGTCTTTTGATTCTTGAATAGATCAATGCATGGCTGCATTCAGTGGTTTATGTATCAATACACTTATCTATAAATATATATGTACATATATCATAGATACATATATTCACCAGAATAAATGCATTTGAGAACATTTATATATTTTAATAGATATTTATTGGAGTATAATTGCTTCATAATACTGTGTTAGTTTCTGTTGTACCCCAAAGTGAATCATCCATATGCATACACATGTCCCCATATCCCCTCCCTCTTGAGCCTCACTCCCATCCTCCTTATCCCACCCCTCCAGGTCATCACAAAGCACGGAGCTGATCTCCCTGTGCTATGCTGCTACTTCCCACTAGCTAACTATTTTACATTTGGTAGCATATATATGTCGATGCTACTCTCACTTCCCCCCAGCTTCCCCCTCCAACCCCGTGTCTCCATGTCTATTCTCTATGCCTACATCTATATTCCTGCCCTGCAACTACGTTCATCAGTACCATTTGTTTTTTGTTTTTCGGTTTTTTTTAGATTCCATATATATGCGTTAGCATACAGTATTTGTTTTTCTCTTTCTGACTTATTTCACTCTGTATGACAGACTCTAGGTCCATCCACCTCCCTACAAATAACTCAACTTCATTTCTTTTTATGGCTTGTAAATAAAAAGCCCTCATGATCAACATAAATTGAGGCACACTAAAATTAAGAAGTGTAGACCAAAGAAAACATAATTTTAAGTATAAAAACGTCATTATCAATGTCTTTTCCTGTCTAGTAAAGCAAATCATGGGGGCCAATACTTCCGGAAATGGTTTGAATCTAAGGTGGCTTTTCAAAATTCCAAAAATTTCTTATACAAATTTTCCCCAAAATCTTGTCCTGTTAACGGAAATTTAGCCTAATCAAGCCCAACTAGTTGAGTATCTACCCTTAGAACAGGAGTTGAAGAGAGATAAGGAGTCACCAAAAGTAAGTCAAGCCAATAAGAACCAAAGCCAAGAGCTCATCCTGAAAGGGGAATCCCAGCCAGTCTACAGAATGGACTCTGGTGGAGAGAACATTAGGGCTACTCCTTTCCATCATCCAGTAGTGTGTTTCTCTCCTTTTCCCTTCACCTCCCCTTCTCAGTTCTTAATTCCATTTATGCGTAATTCCCATTCTTGACTTTATGATTCTTCTATGTCATGTCCTAAACTCTCTAATTGATTTCATCTTTTCACAAGTATTACATTTGGTGTATCCACTGCATGGGATTTGAAGAACCTTTATTTGCTTACAATGTACTTGCCTTCCCTGATGCTGATTATTATCTTAAAAATATTTTCCAGTACCCAAGAGTCAAACCTTTTGTGCCCCAATTTTTTTTTCCCCTAACAAAGTATTGTTTACAAATACATGATACCCTTTCTATCCTCCTTGAACAGTGTCATCTACTAGGCTATGACTCTGTGCAACATTCTTTTATTCTGTTCTATCTATAGACAAGTTATAAAAGAAATCCTCATAGCTGTATCACTGAAGTCTTTCTTGTTTATTTCTTGGTATCAAGGTCTATATGATAGGATGGGCCATTTAGGATTATGGCGGCTGATTTATTAGGGTGTGTACTGGCTACTGACATTAATGGGAAATATTATGTTCTACACTTGGATTTTCCAAGGGCTACCTCTACTGTGGTAAGTAACATCAACCCCAATTAATAGGAAATGTATGAATAAATATAATAATTTCCCAATAAGCTATTTTCCCAACTTAAATTCGGACATCTTATGATATTGTGTTTGTTTTTTGGAGAAATGATGCTCATATTATTTTTCCCTAAAAAAGAGTTTTGACCTGCGAACAGGCAGGATTAGTTTGATTGGGGTTGGTTTGTTATTTAAACTCTGCTAAAATTCTTATCTGAACTGAATTCTCAGAACCACAGATAATTCAGAGTTGCATATCTTACTTCCTAATAACAATTAACACAATGACATGGAATAAAAGGGCCAGAAGCAAACTGATTTATTGAGTTTATTTACTCTCAGAATGCTTGCTTTAGTTATGTCAAAACAAACCAACAAAAAACCTCTTAATATGGAAATATTTTGTCTTCTCCCAAATATCTTTGTGCTTTCATGAACTTCATTTATTTATGCCTGATAGACCATCACTTTGGATCAATTTGGCTTAATTCACTTATCAAATAAGGGGCCAAAAAGTATTATGTCCATCACCTCAAAATTTATGCCTAAAATAAGAAGACTTGTTTAAAAAGTCCTATCATTCTACTCATATTTATACAGAAATAACCTGTGTTTTGAACTTGTGTTATATTCAGTGTCCCATCTATGGAAGAACTATGTATCTGAACTCCCTTGAATTTAAGTATTCCATGTGTATTAGTTTTCTATGGGTGTCATAGCAAATTATCATACACTGAATGGCTTAAAACAAAAGAAATGTATTCTTTCACAGTCCAGGAGGCCAGAAGTCCAAACCCAAGGAGTCAACATGATTGGTTCCTTCTGGAGGCTTTGAGGGACAAACTGTTCCTTGCTTCTCTCCTAGCTTCTGGTGGTTGCCAGAAATCCCTAGGTTTGTAGACGCATCACTCTAATCTCTGCCTCCAATCTTCATATAGCCTCCTTCCCTGCATGTCTGTGTGTCTTCCTGTGACTTTTATATTAGGACTTCAGACATTGAATTTAGGGCCCACCCTAACCCAATATTACTTTGTCTTAATTTAACAAATTATACCGCAAAGATCTTATTTCCAAATAAGTTCATATTCTGATGTTCTAGATGGCCATACTTTTTTTTTTGGCAGAGGTTGGAGGGGGGGCCTTATTTAATTCAGTACATCACATTACATGTTTTGACCAATAAAATGTGAGTAGAAATGTTCCATGGATTCTGGACTTAAATTTTAAAAGCTAACACTTTGTTTACCACCCTCTCTTACTTTTCTCCTGACTCTGCCAATTAAAATGAATATTAAAATTGACCCTGCATATTAAAATGGAATCTCCATCAGCCTGGAAAAGACATGTGATGTAACACATCTCACGAATAAGGCGTAGACATTATTCTTTTAAGACACTGAAATGTTCAAATGTTTCTTTCCTACAGAATAACTTGGCCATCATGATTGTTGTACAAAAATTAGTTTTGGATCAAAGGTGTTCCCTTAATAGACAACTGAAAAATGTGACACTGGATTTGAGGTCAGGAATTTGGATCATGAGTTTTTTTAATCAGAACCTAGAAGGATGGTGATTCATGTCATGCAGTGGTTAACTATTTAGAAAAAATATCATATGTGATAACTTAGAAGGGAGATACTGTACCTACTAAGCTTTATTTGTAAATGAAGAGGTGAGAAACCAATGCTAGTAGCCTGAGTTTCTTCCTGTTGGTTGCACTTGCCAGGATAATGGGAGAGAGATGAGTTCAGAAAAGAACTGTTTTGCAAGCAGAACTTAAGTAAAACAGAGAGAATACAGAGTGGGATGGCTGTCTGTGTTGGAAGTTTAACTGGCACTCATCTCCCTTTAATATATAGAACTGACAAAGCAGCTGAATAAAAATAACCAATTAAAATTCAGGCTTAAAGACCAATATCAGGGTGTAGTTATTACACCAATTTTAAAAACTCTTAATGGGTATCATTTTCCCAGGAAATTCTTTCAGTTGGAAAAATATGGTTTAAAAAAAAGGAAAAAAATGGCATCTCTCTCCTATGGAAGTATGATAGGCTTAAGTTACCCATATTAAATCCAGGGTAAGAGGCATGGTTCCAGAAGAACCAGTGTGTCTCTTGACACATGAGACTCACGAGAATCAAGTAAATAAATCGGTTAACTTTTTGACAGAATTATACAAACCAGCAAACCATGGACTTAAGATAACTGTTTTTTTGAGACTTAAAACAAAGGTTGGACCCCCAAATTCTATGGACAAGAAACAGGCAGAGATGATCATCTAAAACAAAGGTTCATATAATATCAATAAAATACCTCAGCCTTCTTACTGGCAAAATTAAATTATCCTAGGAAATTATTAATTAATTTTAGCTATAAGTAAAAATTCTTCACTATATTTTCCAACAAGAAAACCCATTGAATTTTCTGGTAGCTATTGATAATTACTGATAATCTCTAATTTATGTAACACAGAAGAAATATATTCTATATACATTTTTGTACCTATGCTTCCATGTATTTGGAAGAGCAGTTAAGCTCATAATAGGCATAGAAGCAAACCTTTGCTGGAATTTAAATCTTTTGTGTTTTTGGCTCACTTGCTATAAGAAATAGTACTGGAAAAGTTTCAACTGGCTTTCAAAATGCAAATTTCGGGGAAATTTTAAAAAAGAATTTTTCTTTCAGTGTTTTAATAATTGAAGATTAAAGCAATGTTTTCCATTTTCCAGTTAAATTTTTTTCCTACTAGAAAACATTGCTTCTCTTCAAAGCATGCTCTTATTTTAGCAGCAGGTACATTAGAATATTTTGGTAGGACAATTAAATAAACATGCTCACAATGCCAACTTGAATATGCTGTTTCATGCTGCTAAGCCTGACTGAATCAGGCTGTGAGCCTCACTCTTCCTCACAGCAGTAGACACAGTAAGAAAGCAGAAGCCAATTCAGGGGGAACAAAACACAAATCTTTGTATCGTATGGTAAATAAAATCAGGTAAATCTGATTTCAGAACAATGCACACTTTTTTTTTTCTTTTTAACATCTTTATTGGAGTATAATTGCTTTAAAATGGTGTGTTAGTTTCTGCTTTATAACAAAATGAATCAGCTATTCATATAAATATATCCCCATATCTCCTCCCTCTTGCATCTCCCTCCCACCATCCCTATCCCACCCCTCTAGGTGGACACAAAGCACCGAGCTGATTTCCCTGTGCTATGTGGCTACTTCCCACTAGCTATCTATTTTACATTTGGTAGTGTATATATGTCCATGCCACTCTCTCACATCGTCCTAGCTTACCCTTCCCCCTCCCCATGACTTCAAGTCCATTCTCTATGTCTGCGTCTTTATTCCTGTCCTGCACCTACGTTCTTCAGAACCACTTTTTTTTTTTTTAGATTTTATATATATGTGTTAGCATATGGTATTTGTTTTTCTCTTTCTGACTTACTGCACTCTATATGACAGTCTCTAGATCCATCCACCTCACTAAAAAAACTCAATTTTGTTTCTTTTTATGGCTGAGTAATATTCCATTGTATATATGTGCCACATCTTCTTTACCCATTCATCTGTCAATGGACACTTAGGTTTATCAATTTTGTTTATCTTCTGAAAGAACCAGCTTTTATTTTTACTGATCTTTGCTATTGTTTCCTTCATCTCTTTTTCATCTATTTCTGATCTGATCTTTATGATTTCTTTCCTCTGCTAACTTTGGGGTTTTTTTGTTCTTTTTTCTCTAATTGCTTTAGGTGTAAATTTAGTTTGGTTACCTGAGTTGTTTTCTGAGGTAGGATTGTATTGCTATAAACTTCCCTGTTAGAACTGCTTTTGCTGCATCCCATAGGTTTTGGGTTATCGTGTTTTCATTGTCATTTGTTTCTAGGTTTTTTTTTTTTTTTATTTTCTCTTTGATTTCTTCAGTGATCTCTTGGTTACTTAGTAGTGTATTGTTTAGCCTCCATGTTTTTGTATTTTTACAGATTTTTTCCTGTAATTGATATCCAGTCTCATATTTTTGTGGTTAGAAAAGATACTTGATATGATTTGAATATTCTTACATTTACCAAGGCTTGATTTGTGATCCATGATATGATATATCCTGGAGAATGTCCCATGAGCACTTGTGAAGAAATTGCAATCTGCTGTTTTTGGATAGAACGTCCTATAAATATGAATTAAGTCCATCTCGTTTAATGTATCATTTAAAGCTTGTGTTTCCTTATTTATTTTCATTTGGGATGATCTGTCCATTGGTGAAAGTGGGGTGTTAAATTCCCCTACTATGATTGTGTTACTGTCAATTTCCCCTTTTATGGCTGTTAGTATTTGCCTTATGTATTGAGGTGTCCCTATGTTGGGTGCATAAATATTTACAATTGTTATATCTTCTTCTTGGATTGATACCTTGATCATTATGTAGTGTCCTTCTTTGTCTCTTGTAATAGTCTTTGTTTTAAAGTCTATTTTCTCTGACATGAGAATTGCTACTCCAGTTTTCTTTTGATTTCCATTTGCATGGAATATCTTTTTCCATCCCCTCGCTTTCAGTCTGTATGTGTCCCTAGGTCTGAAGTGGGTCTCTTGTAGACAGCATATATATGGGTCTTGTTTTTGCATCCATTCAGCCAGTCTATGTTTTTTGGTTGGAGCATTTAATCCATTTATATTTAAGGTAGATATTGATAGGTATGTTCCTATTACCATTTATTTAATTGTTTTGGGTTTGTTATTGTAGGTCTTTTCCTTCTATTGTGTTTCCTGCTTAGAGAAGTTCCTTTGGCATTTCTTGTACCTCTGGTTTTGTGATGCTGATTTCTCTTAGCCTTTGCTTGTCTGAAAAGGTTTTAATTTCTTCATCAAATCTGAATGAGATCCTTGCTGTGTAGAGTAATCTTCATTGTAGGTTTTTCCCTTTCATCACTTTAAATATGTCCTGCCACTCCCTTCTGGCTTGCAGAGTTTCAGCTGAAAGATCAACTGTTAACCTTATGTGGATTCCCTTGTATGTTAATTGTTGCTTTTCCCTTGCTGCTTTTAATATTTTTTCTTTGTATTTAATTTTTGATAGTTTAATTAACATGAGTCTTGGCATGTTTCTCCTTGGATTTATCCTGTAAGGGCCTCTCTGCATTTCCTGGACTTGATTGACTATTTTCTTTCCCATATTAGGGAAGTTTTCAACTATAATCTTCAAATATTTTCTCAGTCCCTTTTTTTTCTCTTCTCCTTCTGATACCCCTATAATTCTTATGTTCGTAAGTTTAATGTTGTCCCAGAGGTCTCTGAGATTGTCCTCAATTCTTTTCATTCTTTTTTCTTTAATGTGCTCTGCAGTAGTTATTTTCAATATTTTATCTTCCAGGTCACTTATCTGTTTGTCTGCCTCAGTTATTCTGCTATTGATTCCTTCTAGAGATCTTTTAATTTCATGTATTGTGTTGTTCATCATTGTTTGTTTGCTCTTTAGTTCTTCTAGGTCCTTGTTAAACGTTTCTTGTATTTTCTCCATTCTATTTCCAAGATTTTGAATCATGTTTACTATCATTACTCTGAATTCTTTTTCAGGTAGACTGCCTATTTCTTCTTCATTCATTTGGTCTAGTGGGTTTCTACCTTGCTCCTTCATCTGCTGTATGTTTCTCTGTCTTCTCATTTTGCTTAACTTACTGTGTTTATGGTCTCTTTTTCTCAGCCTGCAGGTTCATAATTCCGTTGTTTTTGGAGTCTGCTCCCAGTGGGTAAGGTTGGTTCAGTGGGCTGTGTAGGCTTACTGGTGGAGGGGACTGGTGCCTTTGTTCTGGTGGATGAGGCTGAATCTTGTCTTTCTGGTTGGCAGGACCACTTCTGCTGGTGTGTTTTGGGGTGCCTGTGACCTGATTATGATTTTAGGACGCCTCTCTGCTAATGGGTGGGGTTATGTTCCTGTCTTGTTAGTTTTTGGCATAGGGTGTCCAGCACTATAGCTTGCTAGTCATTGAGTGGAGCTCGGTTTTAACATTGAGATGGAGATCTCTGGGAGAGCTTTCACCATTTGATACTACATGGGGCCAGGAGGTCTCTGTTGGACCAATGTCCTGAACTCAGGTCTCCCACCTCAGAAGCTCTGGCCTTACACCCCACCAGAACACCAAGACCCTGTCTGCCACACTGGTCAGAAAAAAGGGGAGAAAAAGAAAGAAAGAAAGAGAGCGAGAGAGAGAGAGAGAGAAAGAAAGAAAGAAAGAAAGAAAGAAAGAAAGAAAGAAAGAAAGAAAGAAAGAAAATATAAATAAATAAAATAAAAATAATTTTAAAATAGAAAAAAAAATATTAAAAATTAAAAAATAAAAAAGTATTAAAAAATAGAAAGAGAGAAAGAAAGAAGAGAAGAACCAAACCAAAAAACAAATCCACCAATGATAACAAGGGCTAAAAACTATACAAACAAAACAAAACAAAACAAAACAAAATGGACAGTCAGAACCCTAGGACAAATGGTAAAAGCAAAGCTATACAGGCAAAATCAAAGAAAGAAGCCTATACATACACACTCACAAAAAGAGAAAAAGGCAAAAATATATATTTGTACTAAAAAAAAAAGGAAGAGAGCCACCAAATCAATAAACAAATCTTCCAATCATAATAAGCTCTAAATAAGCTAAGATAAACATAAAAACAGAAACAAATTAGATGCAGAAAGCAAATTCCAAGTCTATAGTTGCTCCCAATTTCCACTGCTTTAGTTTTGGGATGATTCATTGTCTATTCAGGTATTCCACAGATGTAGAGTACATCTTGTGGAGATTTAATCTGTTGCTCCTGTGGCTGCCAGGAGAAATTTCCCTTTCTCTTCTTTGTTCGCACAGCTCCTGGGGTTCAGCTTTGGTTTTGGCCCCATCTCTGTGTGTAGGTCTCCTGAGGGCGTCTGTTACCTGCCTAGACAGAATGGGGTTAAAGAAGCGTCTGATTAGGGCACTCTGGCTCACTCAGGCCAGGGGTAGGGAGGGGTACGGAATGTGAGGCGAGCCTGTGGCAGCAGACGCCAACATGACTTTGCAACAGCTTGAGGTGTGCCTGTGTTCTCCTGGGGAAGTTGTCCCTGGATCACGGGACCCTGGCACTGGTGGGCTGCACAGGCTCCCAGGAGGGGAGTTGTGGATAGTGACCTGTGCTTGCGCACAGGCTTCTTGGTGGCTGCAGCAGCAGCCTTAGCATCTCATGCCCATCTCTGGTGTCTGTGCTGATAGCCATGGCTCTCGCCCATCTCTGGAGCTCTTTTAGGTGGTGCTCTGAATCCCCTCTCCTCACGCACCACAAAACAATGGTCTCTTGCCTCTTAGGCAGTTCCAGACTTTTTCCCCAATTCCCTCCTGGCTAGCTCTGGCGCACTAGCCCCCTTCAGGCTGTGTTCACACAGCCAATCCCAGTCCTCTCTCTGGGATCCGACCTCCGAAGCCCAAGCCTCAGCTCCCAACCCCCACCCGCCATGGAGGGTTAGCAGACAAGCCTCTCAGGCTGGTGGGTGCTGGTCGGCACCGATCCTCTATGTGGGAATCTCTCCACTTTGCCCTCTGCACCCCTGTTGCTGTGCTCTCCTCTGTGGCTCTGAAGCTTCCCCCCCACCACCCGTGTCTCTGCCAGTGAAGGGGCTTCCAAATGTGTGGAAACTTTTCCTCCTTCACAGCTCCCTCCCTGATGTGCAGGTCCTGTCCTTATTCTTTTGTCTCTGTTTTTCCTTTTTTCTTTTGCCCTACTCAAGTACATGGGGAGTTTCTTGCGTTTTGGGAAGTCTGTGGTCTTCTGCCAGCATTCAGTAGTTGTTCTGTAGGAGTTGTTCCATATGTAGATATAGTTTTGATGTATTTGTGGGGAGGAAGTTGATCTCCACGTCTAACTCTTCCGCCATCTTGAAGGCCTCTGCAAAATATCTTTTATTTATTTTATCTTGTTGCATTACACGGGTCTGCTCCTTTTCGGCAACTACCTTGCTTCCCATGTCTCCAAAACTGCTGTCCCGTCACAAGCCAAGCCCAGGCCACTGGCCAGCAGCGCCTCCCCCTGGGTTTCCTGGGGCCCACCGAGCACAGCGGAGCCTATTCACAATGTACACTTTTGATGCAGTGCTCACTACTCCAGTTGGGGAAAGCTATTCAGGAATAAAGTAGAAAGACATGAGGAGAGTAAACATCAAAGAAATAAAAGACAAGACATGCTTTATAATTTAAATAAAAAGTCTGTTCAGACTGCATTTTGAGTGTTCAGAAAACAAGTGAGCTAAACACTAGTTATATGTATTCTTGTCAAAACAATGGTATGCAATCCATCAGTGTTAAATGGGTACGTTTGTGCCCATGACTGCACTTTCATAAAACTAGTAACTTTGAAGAGTGCCTTTTGACATTATTTTAAGCTAGAATGCGTGATAAGATTGTTAAGTCAATTATGAGTAGGTTATAAAGCAATGAATTACTTAGCCATAGACATGGAAACACATTTGAAAAGCATGTTCAATAGTTTGAAATATGCTTAAAAATGGATCAGGAAAAAATTCGGAACAAGTTACAAGTGTCTGCAGAACTGACATGCAGAATATGTTTAAAATTCCTTACATTTTAAAAGATATGCTTAATGTGTTTTGCTTATAAAAATGAATATATTTTAATATAGTTAAAATTATGAATTATATATGATTAATATCAAGTGCCTCACCATAATGTCTCTGCCTTTCAATTCAATTTTTGTCACATAATAATAAAATTGTGAAATTATTCATACATTAAAAGAAAAATAGAACCAGAAATTTTATATATGTATGTGTGTGTGTGTAGGTGTGTGTGTGTGTGTGTGTGTGTGTGTGTGTGTATATATATATGTATATATATATATACATATATATATATATATATATATATATATATTCTTTTTTAGATTCTTTTCCATTGTAGATTATTCCAAGATATTGAGTATAGTTCCCTGTGTTATATGGTAGGTCCTTGTTTGTTATCTATTTCATATATAGTCATGTGTATATATTAATCTGAAATGCTTAATTTATCTGTCCCCTCCTCCTTTCCCCTTTGGTAACCATAAGTTTGTTTTCTAAGTCTGAGTCTACTTCTGTTTTATAAATAAGTTCAATTGCATCATTTTCTTTTAGATTCCACATATAAGCAATATCATATGATATTTGTCTTTCTCTGGCTTACTTCACTTAGTATGATTATCTCTAAGTCCATCTATGTTGCTGCACAAGGCTTTATTTCATTCTTTTTTATGGCTCAGTAATATTCCATTGTGTATATGTACCACATCTTCTTTGTTCATTCTTCTGTCGAATGGACATTTAGGTTGCTTCTAAGCATGTCTTGGTTATTGTGAATAATGCTGCTATGAACATTGGGGTCCATTTTTCTTTTTGAATTATAGTTTTCTCCAGATATATACCCAGGAGTGGGATCTTTGGATCATATGGTAACTATTTTTAGTGTTTTGAGTAAACTCCATACTATTCTCCATTATGGCTGCACCAGTTCACATTCCCATGAACCATAGATGTTTATTCATTCCTACCATACTATGAGCTCTGTGCTGGATGGTGGGTAGTAAAGTACTATTCATACCATTGGGGACATTGCATAGTAATAGTAACAAAAGACAAGTAAATAGATTACAGAGTATGATAAACAGGATTAGAAGACTGTTATGAAATGCCTCAAACTGGGTCTAACCACAAGTGGATCCTGAGAGAGGACTGGAGTGCCAGTACTCTGTTTGGTTAGGGATCCTAAGAAACACCAGGAGGTCAGGGAGAAAGTGAAACAGAAGGGAAAGAAGACAACACAGTTTGTGTTAACGAGCAGGTTACTGTTTCAGTCAACTGAGATGATGAAATGTCATATGACATGCCTAAGTTTGCTCATCTCAGTGATTTGGACTCAGCATTTGTCCTTGGCTAGGGTTTCTCATGGACTTCAGCTCTGTGACATCTCAACCAGTCCAGCACTTGTAGGTTCTTGCCATAAGATGTAGCCAGGTGGCATGGGGACTATGAGAGAGGTTAGAACATGGGCAGGATGTTGACAGTGTCTGTTATAGGAATGGACTAAAATGCACCTACCCCAAAAGAAGAATGAGGTTGGGGGAGAACTGGATGCCCCTTCCAATAGGAAAATTACATGATCCAAGTTTTTAAGGATAAGTAGGAGTTGGGAAGATGAAGCATGAAGTAGGACAATAAAAAAATATTAATAATGTGCAGCATGCCACCTTCAGAAGACCTTAGTTTGCTTAAGAGTTTGTTTCTTTTTGTTTTTGTGTTTGCCCTAAAGGAGGTAGAGAGAAAAGGGAATGACTATTTTAAACTTTAACACAGTCCTTTCTTTTAGATTCTGTTTTAGTTTAGCTAGTTACCCTGAAAGCTATGAGAAGGCTGAGAGGATTTTAAAAAGAGCAGTTTTTAAAATCCTCCATTCACTCTTTTTTTTTTTTTTTAATATATATTAAGCCTCTTCTCTCTGTCAGACATTGTACTAGGCACTAAAGATAAAATGGTAAACAAGGTAAGCATGTTTGTGGTCCTTGTGCAATTTGGGAAAAGACAAATCAGTAAGAGTTTTCAGTGTAATATTATATCTGGTGTGCTAGGGGCTGTTCAGGTTGCAATAGAAAGATGTAAAAAGAGCATCTATACTCTGTTGAATTGGGTCCCTCTAAAACCCTTGTCCACCTGGAACCTCAGAATGTGACCTTATTTGAAAATATGGTCTTTACAGGTATAATCAGTTAAGATGAGGTCATACTGGGTTAGTGTGTCCTTGATTCAATGACTGGTGTCCTTATAAGATGGTCATGTGAAAACACAAATGCACCTGGGGGAAGAAAGCCATGTGATGATGGAGACTGGAGACAAAGATTGGGTTGATGCCTCTACAAATCTAGGAATGTCTAGAATTGTGGGCAACCTCCAGAAGTTAGTAGAGAGGCATGGGACATTTTCTCCCTAGAGCCTTTAGAGGGACCATGGCCCAGCCATAGACGCTAGCATCTAGAATTGTGAGAGAATACATTTCTGTTCTTTTAAGCCACCCATTTGTTAGGGCAGCCCTAGGAATCTAATAGAGCATCTAAATCAAACCTCAGGAAAGTTGAAGAGAATGGGTGTTAAAGGGAGGAAATATTTCAAGGAAAATGAAACAAGATGCATAAATCTCCAGAAGAGAAGGAGAAAATTTTGCACTTGAATAACAAAAATATTTTTATATGTTGAAATATTGAAGTGTGGGATCAAGAGACTAAGCAAGGGAGAAATATAGGAGCTGGATGATCAAGGTGCTTCTAAGTCAATTGAAGGATGTTACAACTTTATCTTCAGGGCAATAACAAGATAGCCAATGGTCTTAAACTGGGGAAGCATAGAATTATACTTGCAGTCTATAAAAATCACTATAAGTGCATTCTGTGTTCTCAGAAGAATGAGCAGAAGAACAAATCTGATGGCAGAAATATCAGCCATGAGGTTTTTGGAAATCCAGATGGAAAATAATGATTATCTAAATACAGACATGGGAATGGAGAGCTGTGACTAGACTTGAGAGACAATTATGAAATAAAATTTTTACAATTTGATAGCTGTTAGGATATTGAGAGTAAAGGACAGAATGAAATCTAGGATGATCACATATCTGTTTGAACAACTACATGCAGTGACATGAGAAGAGTGAGCAGGCATATGAGGAAAAGCTGATTTTAGGTCTGGACATATTGAGTCGAGGTGTCCGTGGGACATACAGGTGGACATGTCTAATAAACAGATATGTGGATCTGAGGCTTAAAGGGACATAATGGTGAAATAGAGTTGGAGAGGGAAATTGATCAGAGAAACAATTAGAAGATTATGTAAGTAACCAAAATAATAAATAGAAAGGATAGTAGTGATGAGGATTTAGATGAGAGGAGGCATTTAAGAGATATTAATGAAGTGAAATTTGCAGGATTTATTGGAGAGAGAAACATTTCTAGAGCGAGGAGTGGAAATATTACCTTTTATCTTTGCAGAGATTTGAGCATATTTGTGTTCAGAGAAAAGAACCAGTAAAGATGGACAGATTAAAAACAAAGCTGAGTGTGATCCATGAGAATTAAAGGAATCAGATCCAGAAAATAAGTTTGTTGTAAAGAATAATTATAAACCAATGAGGCATCCCTGATACCAAAATGATTCTTAAACTAAGATATAGCCCGGATTTGTTAACCGACAGTATATAAATAAAATACGGCAGGCACCCTCAAGATGATTATATCTTCATGGGCAAAATCAAAAGCCGTCCAGTTTTTCTCTTTAGCAGCATCACTTAATAGCAGAGGTGAAGGGTGATATTGGTCTGTAAGGGTTGAAAAAAATTTGCAATAGATAAAAATGCTTAAATAATATAAATACCTGTATAAATCTTTCCAATAGCTTTTCTAACAGCAAGACTGGAGGTGTTTCATCACATATTCTTGTACAACTAACAGGTTTTACACCAGCAATAGAGCTGAACTGGCCTTGGTACTCAGAACTTCATCCAGGAACTTTACAGAGATCACCAAGGGCATGGAAGTGGGGTACATGTGCCAGTTTTCAAACGTCTCCTGTGAAGAGAGAGAAGGAAAATATTTAGGTGAAAATTAGGATACATTTGAAGGGGTAAGATTTAAGAGTGAGAGAGATGGGATGTGATGGTGTCTAATTTCTCTGTAAGGTAAGAGCTAAGGTTAATCACTCAGAATGAAGGAGGTAGGGAGTGGTCATAGGACTTAAGGAAGTTGGTGAATTCTTAAAATAGCTCATGTAGGACAAAAAAGTTGACATGGTGAACATTGCAGAGCAGTTTTGAAGACCTCACAGTAATTCAATACTATGTTTTATCAGAACTGATAGCACAGGGAACTATACTCAAAATTTTGTAATAACCCATAAGGGAAAAAATTTTGAAAAGAATAGATATATCTGTACATATAACAGAATCACTTTGCTGTACACCTGAAATTATACAATGTTTTAAATCAACTATATTTCAATTTAAAAAATAAGTGAAAAAAATAAAATAAATTCTTAGAAGAAAAAAAGAGTTGCTGTTTGCTAATATAGTATTGGTCAAGGCCATTCATCATTCACATAATCATTCAGAGATAACATCCTAGGAAATGATTAAGTATGAAAAATGCAGTTTTTCTTTTTTTGTTGTTTTTGGCTCCTTTCCTTTACATCTCTCCTTTAAAAAATTTTCCTCTCACTCTTTTTGTTCTTCACTTTATTTTTTTTTCTTTTTCCTTCATTTTTATTTTCAGCAAGCAGATGCTTTTTTACCCCATGCAGATCCTGTTCTTATTGTATTTCAAATTTACATATTTGCCATTTAAAAAGTCAAATAATACTTCCAGTCCTGTAAGGGAAAGAAATTATCTTCTAGCCTCACCATCCCTACCCCTAGTCCCTTGACAATCAAATACTTCACCTGTTTGAACCATTGCTTCTGGTATTAATCTATATAAAGTTTAGACGTTAACTTTTTACTTGTAATATTGCAGTTCAGTATTTAACTCTCTTGTGCCTCTCACTCACAAGTACATCCCCACACCCCATCCTCCTGACACAATTCTATGACACTATTGGTTACATTAACTTTTATTTAGGATTTCTAATATGTTGACTTGTGTAAATATTTTTCAGAGCATAAAATAAAACTTTTTTTTTATCATCCAACTTTTTATCTTCAATGGTGTTAATAACTGTCTGGCTACTTCTTTGGTTAAGTTTTCTATGTACCCTTGCACTAACTCAGCACCAAATTTCTGGTAGAAGCGTACAGCTCCTCTTAATATGGTAAGACTCATCTAGGAATTTACTAGTTTTATTTGAGTATTTTCATCCTCCTCATACTTTCCATCTTTCTCTCCCAGTGTATTTTATGCTTTCAAACTCTGACAGCTCTCATTTGGGATTTCTTTCATAGTCAGCTCCGGGACTCTATTTGTCTCTTTCCTGTTACATATTCTATTTTGGATGCTATCTCTTACGTCTTCTTTTGGAATAGAAGCTATAGTTGTGTCAAAGCAAAAATTGCACTGTACAAATGTGAACATGCAAGGAAGACTTAATTCAAGGCTATTATAACAGGGGAGTGAGACCAGAACTCTCTCTGAGTTCAACTCTGCTGAAACAAAGAACTGGCAAGTTTTTAAGAGGTGCGGTGGAGGAATCATAGGCCATCTGTGCTTGTTATTGGCTTTACCCAAAGTAAAATAAACTCTCATATCTTTAAAACAAGAGGTAGTTTTACAGCTTGGAGAAAGATGCCTGCCTAAGTTAGGTTCCAACTCTGCCAGGGAAATGGGAGATAGGACCATGATCCTCCTTGGTGATGACATTACAAAGGGATGGCTCCCAGGTCCGAGAGAAAGATATGCCTGTGTTGTAAAACCGCCAAGTCTTTTAAAAAGATTTACATCTCAAAGGAACAAAGAGATAATTTATAATTCTAAGCTTTCTAAAGTAAATGCTCTAAGAAAAGGAAGTCAGGGACCTAGAGTTAGGAAGAAGCTTGTCTAAATTTTAGTGTTGCCGAGGGTAAGGTTAAGGTCTTCTAGGTCAACTGCCTTAGAAAGACACTTGGCTGGTCTTTTGAAATATTTTTGAAGCTTTTTTGAAATATTATGCTTCTTACACTTGAGTAGCTGTTCATTTTGATGAAGAATTCTAGACTGACAGATATTTTTCCTCATATTTTAAAAGGCATTGTTCCAATGCCTTCTAGTTGCAATACTATTAAAAAATTGTATGCTATTCTTACTTTGGATTCTTAATATATGCTTGGTTTTTTTCTCTCTGTAAGATCATAGTCTTATTTTTCCACCTATGATTCTGAAATTTTATTAAAATTATGTTTTTGCGTGGGGTCTCATTTATTATTCTAGGTACCCAGTGTAGCTTATTTCGGTGAAAAATTATATCCTTTAGTTTAAGAAAATGTTCCTATATTATTTCTTAAAAGATTTTCCCTCTATTTTTTCTCCTGTTTACTTCTGTATTAATTGAATGTTGAAATTTGTAAATTAATTATTTTAAAACTCTTTCTTTGTTTCTACATTTCCATGTCACTTTTACTCCAGTTTTTCTTTCTGAAGTCCATCCCCAACTTCAGCTTCCCTTCTCCTCTATTTTTGTGGTGGTGGTGGTGGTAGAGGTGGTTGTTGTTTTTTAGGTTTTACCCTTCTTTTTAGAATTTCCTGGAGCTTTTTCTTATTGTCTGGATTTTCTTTTCCTGTAGTACCTTCTTTTGGTAATATTTACAGCTCTCTGAAGATTAATAGATATTTTGAAGTTTCCCATCACTCCCTATGTGATCCCTGTTTCCTCCAAATTGCTCTTTGCTCCTTTTATCTATTTTGTTGCATGCTTGTTGCTTGTTGTTTTGTTTTGTCTCTTTTATAGCAGTGGATTTCTTCAAATGTCTGCTGATTATTATTTTCCATTTATATTTATGTTATGAGGCACTGAAAAGGTGATTGTAAGCTTTTATGTATGAACGAGGTTTGTTTCTACAAGGCCTCACTCCACAGTGATAACACAAAGACTTAGCAGACCTGTAGGAATTTCCTCTAAATGCAGAGGTCTATAGATCTTTTCTCTCGGACTCTCTAATATTCTAGGTTGGGGCACTGGCCATATAAATATAGAGACCTTGACCTCAACTTGCTGTGTTGAGTACTTAGCCTCACCTCTACTCTCAACTTTGCCCAAAATTCCATGTGCAGAATCTCTTCAGTTAACTCTCTTTTGATGGATAGCTTCCAGTTTCCCCTCATCTTTGGTAGAGACAGTTGCTTAGATGCAAGGGCTCCAGGCTTATGGAGGCTTGACTAATTCTTCTAAAGACTTTCACTCAGAGCTAGCTGTTGCCCAAACACCCAAACCTTTCCCAGGCCAGCTTCTAGCTGACTCTCCTCTGTGATCCTGGAGATATCATCTTTTTTTTTTTTTTTTTTCCTGGCAAGTCAGGTATCGCTTGTCTGTCACCTTGTCATCTTCCAAATTTGGTTGACATCTGTTTTTCACTTTTTTCTCCTATTTATTTTATGATGGTGGATATGTATGTTTTAAAATTCTTAACAGTTTTTTGGTACATAAACACATGTATTCAATCTCTGATTTTTTAATTCAAAGTGACATTCATTTTACAACACATTGAAAAGCATTCCCCATTTGTATTTTAAGGTTATAATAGGTTGTGAATTGAGATATCTTCCATATAGTCTCTATTTAGATTATGTTCATTTGTTTAGGGGTTATTTGACTAGGATCAGAAGGATGTAATTGTAGGATTTTTAAATTATTCTTTAAAGTAGTGGAGAAATTGGAACATTCTGTTGTGTGTGTGTGGTGCTTTTGGGGGAGGTGGGATTTGAAATAAGAGAAATAATTAATGAAAAAAATATGAGATACTGGGACCAGAAAATAAGCATATGTGGCAATTCTAATTGCCTGAGAGAGAGAAAACTTGAAAATTTTTCTTCTTTACAGTGATAAATATAAATGTGGTAATTAATTGCAAAAGAAAACTTTGCAGATTTCCAAAAGTTTTGTGGTATAGATAACTATATCTATGCTTCTATATCTCTCTCTCTATAAAGTATATAATTAAGTATAAAGATATATATACATATATATTTATATAAGATTTTTAAAGGAATGGCATATACCACACAAAATTCAGCAATTATAGCTCACATATATCCTAAACAACTGTAATATGAAGGCCCAATATTATTCACCTTGAACTAGAATATTAAAACACATGGAAGAAAATTTTTTTAAAAAATAAACATCAAGCATTTAGCAAGAAAAGATTTATTTTACATTCTTAAAAATAAAAATAATGAAAGATAATTCACTAGCAGAAAAAATCTGTAATTTGGGATGTGTTTGCTTTTCAAATTGACTTTTACATTTTAGAAAATTTTTTTCTGTCATGAAGAATATAGTGCTGCATTACAATTTGCAGCGTTTCATAAAATATGTACTAAATTTTACATAGTAAGGAAGCAAAAATATTTTAATTAAAATTTTATAAAAGATTGTATGTCTATATACATGTATATTCTTCATGAATTATTGGGAATATATATGACTCAATCATTGAATTAATTAGGTTTCATAATCAATACTTTCTTATCCATTCAATTTTTAAAAGCCAGATATTTGGGAAATAAATTCAATATGTCATATTTTCACATTAACACATAACATTACAGTAAAACCAGAAATCATCCACCATGTTCCGTAACTGTTGCTATTATATTTGAATCTTTGTTTTCTATCTCCCTTATCAGCATATCATTCCACATATTTTCTCCAAAATGGAAATTTGGGGTGCCATTTGCTTTTCTTATTACCCTTAATGGCATTATATCATCTCTAATCACAAATTATAGGGAATTAACCAAACCTGGACTACGTATGAAGCGAGACGCAGAAATTAGAGGTCTAAATTAACTAGAAAATAGATCATCAGTTCTTAAAAATGTTTTTTTTTAAGTAAATATAATAGCTATACTGTATTGGTAGGAGCAACATAAATTGTTGTGGTTGTTATGGTTGCAATAGTTGGAATTTTAGTGAGTGAAAAAAAAAATGCAAGCCTATCATGAGAAAAAAAGTTGCTACTTGAAAATCAATAACAACTTTCTTTGCAGATCTATCAGCATGTTATTAGCTGGACTAAAAGTCATATAAAGACAAGAGAACTATATTCAATATCTTATGATAAACCATAATAGAAAAGCATACTTTAAAAAAGAATGTATACATATGTATAACTGAATCACTTTGCTGTACAGCAGAAATTAACACAACATTGTAAATCAACTATACTTCAATAAAAATCTGTTGATAAAAAAAGACAAGAAGGTTCATTTAATGGTTATGGCAATGTAAGCAGTGCCACAAGTTTGCATCATTTACGTTCACATCATTTTCAGATACTTCTACTAGACCACTGCTTTGAATGCAAAAATTCAACATGACAAAATTTGGTTTCTAGACATGAAATATCAGGAAATAAATGTTAAAACTTCTTCCTGTCTGCTCCTCTGGTGCTCATTCCGCTCTTGTGTACGAGATGGCGTACGGCATTCTGGTTTTTACTTTTGACTCTGAAAGAAGAGTTCAGGAGGACCATCACTCATCACGCACAGCCCACCTGGTGAAAGCTGACTGCATGAGATCATTTTCTCCACGGCTGGGGAGGAGGATATCTCGCTTGTCACAGACTATTGAAAATCATCAGCTTTTATCAGTGGATCCTGAAAATGTGGAAGGAATGATTCACCTGAAGGAAGCAGAGAGCATAGCATTTCAAAAGTGATCTCTAAAGACTGATTATTTCTTGTCCTTGACACCCTGCCAAGGGCTAGATACATTGAACATTTGGGATGTAATGAAGCCTACAAATCACTGGTTGCCTAGAGTCTCACTGGGCCTACGAGAGGATAGCATGCTTGACTTTAGTTCAGTTTTTATTACATGTTGTAAACTTTTGACAGCTCTGATATGCCTTGTCATTGATGTGTCAAGATTAGACTCTGACAGGGTGTCTGACCTGATTGAAATCAAGAATGCTCTACTGGATCTTTTAGAAAATAATGGGAAATATTCTGTTGTAGGACGCTGGGCAATGGAATACATTGCATAATTATGCCATTGAAACAACACAGAGTCATTTTAAAAATGAGCATTTTAGTTAGAGTGAAGGGGCTTTCTCTGGACTGCACAACTTATAATTTAATCATAAATTATAAAAATTCAAAAGACATAAAGGCACAAGTTATACATTTTGCTAAGGGCTAACTTTGCTGGTGGAAATTTATCCAATACCTGCTGCTAAGTGGTGTTTTGCTGTTTTACTGCAGTTGATGTAAATGATTTCTTTGCCACACAAGAAAAATTACAGAAGACTTGTTATCAACTGAGAGATAAACTCTGCTTTTGTTATTCCAGTATTCAAAGTGCTCACTTGACAATATTTGAAAATCTTTTATGACTGTCTCATGAAATGCAGTTTCGAACAACACCATCTTACTCGTAAGAACACTATCAATGATAACAGTGGTTTACCCTGTGGAGAAAGGATTGTGGATCAAACTGTTGTCTTCTTCTTCAAAGATATTTTCTACTCATAAAATCTAGCAAACAGGAAGATAAGATATTATTTTAGCCACAGTAAATCCTAATCAAAGTAGCAGACTACTGGTGTGAAAGAGTAGCTCCAAAGAATGCTTCAGGTTGATTTTGTAATTTTTCAGTATGAGAGTACCTACTTGTTGATTAAAAGATGCAGGCCATTGCTGCCTGGCAAAGTTGTTATTTTGAAGAAGTTAAGTAAACAATCACCTTCCTCCCATGAGTTTAGGAATATTGCCAAAGTAAATGAATAGAAACTTCCATGCAAAGAGTCTTTTAAATATAAGAAGAAAAAACTATGGGGTATAAAATGTCATTTTCTTCAAAACTTATTCCTTTCCTCAAGTTTCTCTGCGTTACATGTGAAATGTTAAATTAAAAAATAGAGCCTGACAGTAGTTAAAGTGGTAAAAACAGATTTTATTCAGGAACAATTGTGACAGGAGAATAGAGACCTCAGTATCAAACTCAATACAAGAACAAGTGGGAATTTATAGTCAGGGAGCAGGGAAGGTTGGTTAATACATGGAAAACTACTAAGGAGACATCAAGGGCAGGGGATTCTTGATAAACTGACTTAACAGGATTCTTGCTGAAGGCAGGTCAGGGTGTTCAAATATCATCTGGTGGATGGTGGAAGATGAGGAATTTGACCAGATATCAAAAGTATGGGATTCTTAAAAATGGTTCTGAAGAACCTAGGAGCAAGACAGGAATAAAGACACAGATGTAGAGAATGGACTTGAGGACGGTGGGGGAAGGGTAAGCTGGGACGAAGTGAGAGAGTGGCATGGACATATATACACTACCAAATGTAAACTAGATAGCTAGTGGGAAGCAGCCACATAGCACAAGGAGATCAGCTCGTTGCTTTGTGTCCACCTAGAAGGGTGGGATAGGGACGGTGGGAGGGAGACACAAGAGGGAGGAGATATGGGGATATATGTATACGTATAGCTGATTCACTTTGTTATACAGCAGAAACTAACACACCATTGTAAAGAAACTATACTCCAATAAAGATGTTAAAAAACAACAAAAAAAAAGACTGCTAGGGATCTTCTAACCAGAAAAAAAATAAAATAAAATAAGGGATTCTCTCTAAACTGACTTAGCATTATTCTTGCTAACACTGGGCTATGCAGGCCCAGCAAGATGGGGACAAGGTTGAGGCCAGGTCCAGAAGAGGGCACAGGGAAACTTGACTAACATTTGGTCAAGGAGAGAGTCTTCATCAATGGTAAAAGACTATTCTTTGGCGCTAAGTTCGTGGTGCACATCAATTGTGATTCTTTTGGTTTTTATTTTACTTGTTATAAAGTATTATTCTGAAATTAATTTATACCCACCAGAACTTTCTGATACCTACGGGTATCTTTTATGAAGGTCTAGTATCATTTTGTAGAAAACTACATTTTATCTAAAGGATACACAATATTTGAAGTATTTAAGAACTGATCACAAGTTTTTGGAGGAGTAGCTGAGAGTCAGGCTTTGGAGTCAAAATTTCCAATCTTGGTTTTATTATTTATTAGCTGTATAAACTTGGACACATTACTGACATATCTTCTACACCTCTGTTCTTTAATAGCTAATATGGAGATCATAATATCTATCTTATAAGAATGTTGTAGGAGGGCATAAAATATGTAAAGTTTTTAGTACAGTAGTACCTCAACACAATAACTTAGTGTTGGCAATATTCAAAACAAAGATGAGGAGATTTGTTTAAATAATTCGATTTAATTTGAAAAAAAGAAGGGAAACAAGATTTCTAGAACTGAATAAAACTCTTTAAAATTCTGGACTCTGGATTCTGTCATTGCAGAGTGCCCTCTCTGTCAATTGTGGTTTTAAATCTGTTACTTACACTTGTGCAGCTTCTCACTGTGATAAATTATTCAAAAATATACAATGTGTACATTTAGTTTAGGTTTAGAGGAGATAAAGAAATAGAGTATCTAAATTTAAATTAAAACTATCAACCTTGGTCCAGAAATAATGATTACAAGTATTTATGGAAACAAAGGAAGCAAAACATATACAGTTGTAAACGATCTATTAACTTAATTAGTAATCTTCTTGTCTTTGCTAAACACAAATATGTGTGTGTGTGTGTGTGTGTGTGTGTGTGTGTCTTTTAGAGACTTTTGATTCTAATTTTAATTTGCCCATGAAATTGAATTTTCTTATTTCCCTCAGGAGGCAGTTTGCTGCATAGTCTTGAATATTTCATTCAGAGATGCTCATCCATCTCATTCAAAAATGTTCACCTGTATTCAGCTTTACTTTCCTTCTTCTCAAGTTTGATTTGGTCCATATTTTTCTATTATAATTTACTGCCATGCCCTAAGATGCATTTTTCTGAATTGGTAACCAGGAATTATAATACTACAGTGTTATGCAATTAGAAGATGACAGTCGTGTTAATTTAATACACACTTATAGTCACTGACCCATGCTATTGTATTTTTTAAATGTGATAAAAGATGCTAAAAACACCTGCTGTATTTCTGATTTATGTTTACACAAAGTTCTTATTCAGTCTTAGACTGTTTGTTGCTCAATTTAGAAATTATGTGATCAACACCCAGAGGATCTTTGACACTCTAACACAGAATCACATGCTGAACACTGCTAAAATAAATCTTAACTTTTAGCATAAACAAATGACTTGAATTTTTTAAAAAAATTTTTCGGACTTTCCTGATGGTCCAGAGGGTAAGATTCCACGCTCCCAATGCAGGGGGCCTGAGTTCAATCCGTGGTCGGGGAACTAGATCTCACATGCATGCCACAACTAAGAGTCTGCATGTCGCAAATAAGAAGCCCACATGCCACAGCTAAGAAGTCCACTTGTCGCAACCAAAAAGAAAAAAAAAAAAAGACCCCGAAGATCCCACACACCGCAAATAAGATCTGGCACAGCCAAAATAAATAAATAATAAATAAATAAATCAAATAAATATTTTAAATTATTAACAGCACCTACTCTGTGCAAGACTGAGTATTCTATTACCACCACTTAATACTGTTCCACATGGTAGAAACTGACTATAGCTTTTATGGAGAAAACTGAACTTGACCAAAATTGACATGGGAATGCACAGCATATTCCAATAAAATGACCAGTGGGGCTTCCATGGGGCTGTCCTTTGGATTTCCAAGAGCAGAAATGCCACCCAATTGCAGGGGGAATGGAAATAAGATGGTTTTTCCAGCTTAGAGAAGGAGCAGCTTTTAAAATTGTTTAATGATGACCTTTTTCCAGTGTAGCATGACCCATCAGTGAGAAAATCATAGGAAATTGACATTTAAAAAAAATCCCCATTATGTTAACCTTGCTGATTCTATTGTGTGTTAAAAGGATATTCTCAAAATTTGGTGGAGATACAGAGGGATAGGAAAAGAGAAAAAATGGAATTCATTCAAAATACATGTTAGTGTTGGAAAAAGTTCTTAATTTTATTTTCTAATTTTACTGAACAGTAAATTGGGGACCAAAAGTGAAGTGATTTGTGAAAGGTCACACACAATACATTCTAAATCAATCCCTCACTACATTGCAAATTTACACAAAGTGTGTCTTTTTATTTCATTCCATCTTGCGTCATAATATCTCCCTACCAGATTGGGATGACACGGAAGCCTTTATCTTCAGCTCTGATAGCTTCTATAGCTGTAAACCTATTGATGTAATACTCCTCTAGATATATTAATTTCTTCCAAAAAATGTTTTAAATGCACCACAAAATGTGTGTTTTGTCTTTCACTTTCTAATTCATCATCTTCCTTGCCAGCTGTGTTCTTCCACTGCACCCTGCCATATTTTTTGGTGAAGTCAACATTTATTCCCATCCTGTGGGAGTCATCCTTTAATTCCCTCTTTGCCTTGACTTCTATTGATTGAATGAATAGCAGCATGATCATCTGCTTATTTGTCTCCCACGGTATACTGTATGTTCTTTGGGGAAACAAGCTTAGTCTTACTCACCTTTGAATACTTAGGGTTTGCTAAACTTTCTTTCACACAATAGAACTCTAATGGGTATGAAACAATGATGGAACTAGGATCTTTTATTTGTTTGTTTTTAATGCAGTAGCACTTATATCCTACTTTCCAAACAAAAAATTCTAGCAAATTGTAAATTTTTTTCTAATCTGTGAAAAATGCCATTGGTAATTTGATAGGGATTGCACTGAATCTGTGGATTGCTTTGGGTAGTACAGTGGTTTTCACAATATTGATTCTTCCAGTCCAAGAACATGGTATATCTCTCCATCTGTTTGTGTCATATTTTATTTCTTTCATCAGTATCTTTTAGTTTTCTGAGTATAGGTATTTTGCTTCCTTAGTTAAGTTTATTCCTAGGTATTTTATTCTTTCTGATGCAATGGTAAATGGAATTGTTTCCTTGATTTCTCTTTCTGATCTTTCATTGTTAGAGTATGGGAATTCAAGAGATTTCTGTGTAGTAATTTTGTATCCTTCAAATTTACCAGATTCATTGATGAGCTCTAGTAGTTTTCTGGTAGCATCTTTAGGGTTTTCTATGTAGAGTGTCATGTCATCTACAAACATGACAGCTTTTCTTCTTCTTTTCCAATTTTGATTCCTTTTATGTCTTTTTCTTCTCTGATTGCTGTGGTTAGGGTAGGACTTCCAAAACTATGTTGAGTAATAGTGGCAAGAGTGGATATCCTTGTCTTGTTCCTGATATTAGAGGAAATGCTTTTAGTTTTTCACCATTGAGAATGATGTTTGCAGTGGATTTGTCATATATGGCCTTTATTATGTTGAGGTAGTTTCCCTCTATGCTCACTTTCTGGAGGGTTATTAGCATAAGTCAGTGTTGAATTTTATCAAAAGCTTTCTCTGCATCTATTGAGATGATCATATGGTTTTTATTCTTCAATTTGTTGATGTATTAGGTCCCATTTGTTTATTTTTGTTTTATTTTCATTACTCTAAGAGGTGAGTCAAAAAAAGATCTTGCTGCAATTTATGTCAAAGAGTGTTCTGCCTGTTTTCCTCTAAGAGTTTTATAGTGTCTGGCCTTACATTTAGTTCTTTAATCCATTTTGAGTTTATTTTTGTGTATGGTGTTAGGGAGTGTTCTAATTTCATTCTTTTACATGTAGCTGTCCAGATTTCCCAGCACCAATAATTGAAGAGACAGTCTTTTCTCCATTGTATATTTTTACCTCCTTTGTCATAGATTAGGTGACCATAGGTGTGTGGGTTTATCTCTGGGCTTTCTATCCTGTTCCACTGATCTATATTTCTGTTTCTGTGCCAGTACCATACTGTCTTGATTACTGTAGTTTTGAAGTACTGTTGGTTGGAATGTAAATTGATACAGCCACTATGGAAATCAGTATGAAGATTCCTTAAAACACTAAAAATAGAACTACAATATGACCAAGCAACCCCACTTTTGGGCAAATACCCAGGGAAAATCATTATTCAAAAAGACACACGCTCCCCAATGTTCATTGCAGCACTATTCACAATAGCCAGGTCATGGAAGCAACCTAAGTGTCCATCAACAGGTGAATGGATAAAGAAGATGTATACATATATACAATGGAATATTACTCAGCCATTAAAGGGAACAAAATTGGGTCATTTGTAGAGATGTGCATGGACCTAGAGAGTGTCATACAGAGTGAAGTAAGTCAGAAAAAGAAAAACAAGTATCGTATATTAACGCATATATGTGGAATCTAGAAAAATGGTATAGATGATCTTATTTGCAAAGCAGAAATAGAGACACAAACATGGAGAACAACTGTATGGATACCAAAAGGGAAAGGAGACATGGGAGAAATTGAGAGATTGGGATTGACACATATACACTATTGATTCTATATATAAAATAGACAACTAATGAGAACATACCATATAGCACAGAGAATTTTACTTAATGCACTCTGGTGACCTAAATGGGAAGGAAATCCAACAAAGAGGGGATATATGTATATGTATAACTGATTCCTTTTGCTGTACAGTAGAAACTAACACAACATTGTAAAGCAACTCCAATAAAAATTAATTTAAAAAAGAATAAAAAAATGTTGATGTAGTGTATTACACTGATTGATTTGCAGATATTGAAAAATCCTTGCATCCCTGGGATAAATCCCTCTTGATCATGGTGTATGATCCTTTTAATGTGTTGTTGGATTTGGTTTGCTAGTATTTGTTGAGGATTTTTGTGTCTATGTTCATCAGTGATATTGGCCTGTAATTTTCTTTATTGTGTCATATCTTTGTCCAGTTTTGGTATCAGGGTGATGGTGGTCTCATAGAATGATCTTGGGAGTGTTCCTTCCTCTGCAATTTTTTGGAAGAGTTTCAGAAGGATAAGAGTTAGCTCTTCTCTAAATGTTTGATAGAATTCTCCTGTGAAGCCATCTGGTCCTGGACTTTTGTTTGTTGTGTTATATTTAATCACTGTTTCAATTTCATTACTTGTGATTGGTCTGTTCAAATTTTCTATTTCATCCTGGTTCAGTCTTGAAGGTTGCATCTTTCTAAGAATTTGCTCATTTCTTCTAGGTTGTCCATTATTGGCATACAGTTGCTTGTAGTAATCTCATGTTCCTTTGTATTTCTGTGATGTCCATTGTAACTATTCCTTTTCATTTCTAATTTTATTCATTTGAGTCCTCTCCTTTTTTTTTTTTTTTTTTTGATGAGTCTGCCTAGATGTTTATCAATTTTGTTTATCTTCTCAAAGAACCAGCATTTAGTTTCACTGATCTTTGCTGTCTTTTTTTCTTTGTCTTTATTTCATTTATTTCTGCTTTGATCTTCATGATTTCTTTCATTCTACTAACTTTGGGTTTTGCTTTTTCTTCTTTCTCTAGTTGCTTTAAGTGTAAGGATATCTTGTTTATTTGAGATTTTTCTTGTTTTTTGAGGTAAGATTGCATTGCTATAAACTTCCCTCTTAGAACTACTTTTACTGCATCCCATAGGTTTTGGGTCATCGTGTTTTCATTGTCATTTGTCTCTAGGTATTTTTTTTATCTCCTCTTTGATTTCTTCAGTGATCCATTGATTATTTAGTAACATATTGTTTAGCCTCCATGTGTTTGAGTTTTTTATAGTTTTTTCCTGTAATTAGTTTCTAATTTTATAGCATTGTGGTCAGAAAAGATGTTTGATATGATTTCAATATTCTTAAATTTACAGAGGCTTGATTTTTGACCCAAGATGTTATCTATCGTGGAGAATGTTTTGTGTGCCCTTATTTGTATGGAAACACAAAACACCACAAACAGCCAAAGCAATCTTGAGAAAGAAAAACAGAGCTGGAGGAATCAGGCTCCCTGATTTCAGACTATACTACAAAGCTACAGTCTTCAAAACAGTATGGTACTGACACAAAAACAGAAGTATAGATCAGTGGAACAGGGTAGAAAGTCCAGAGATATACCCACTCACCTTTGGTCACCTAATCTAACACAAAAGAGAAAAGACTGTGAAGAAAAGATACTGGAGAAAAGACAGTGTCTTCAATAAGTGGCACTGGGGTAACTGGACAGCTACATGTAAAAGAATGAAATTAGAACACACCATAACACCATACAACAAAAATAAACTCAAAATGGATTAAAGGCCTAAATGTAAGGCAAGATACTATACAATTCTTAGAGGAAAACATAGACAGAACACCCTCTGACATAAATCTCATCAAGATATTTTTTGATACATCTCCTAGAGTAATGAAAATAAAAACAAAAATAAACAAATGGGATCTAATTAAACTTAAAAGTTTTTGCACAACAAAGGAAACCATAAACAAAATGAAAAGACAGTTGTCATAATTAGAGAAAATATTTGTAAATGAAGCAACTGACAAGGGACTAATCTCCCAAAATATACAAACAGCTCAAGCAGCTCAAAAACAAAAAACAAACAACCCAATCAGAAAATGGGTGAAAGATCTAAATAGACATTTCTCCAAAGAAGACTTACAGATGGTTTAAAAGCACATGAAAAGATGCTCAACATCACTACTTATTAGAGAAATGCAAATCAAAACTACAATGAGGTATCACCTCACACTGATCAGAATGGCCATGATCAAAAAATCTACAAACAATAAATGCTGGAGTGGGTGTAGAGAAAAGGGAAACCTCCTACATTGTTGTGGGGAATGTAAACTGGTACAGCCACTATGGAGAACAGTATGGAGGTTCCTTAAAGAACTAAAAACAGAGCTACCAGTTGATCCAGCAATCCCACTCCTGGGCATATATCCAGAGAAAACCATAATTCAAAAAGATACACACACCCCAATATTCATTGCAGCACTTTTTACAATAGCCAGGACATGGAAGCAACCTAAATGTCCATCAGCAGAGAAATGGATAAAGAAGATGCGGTACATATATGCAATGCCATATTACTCAGCCAAAAAAAAAGAACAAAATAATGCCATTTGCAGCAACATGGATGGACCTAGAGATTGTCATACTGAGTGAAGTAAGTCAGACAGAGAAAAACAAACATCATATGATATCGCTTTATATGTGAAATCTAAAAAAAAGAGTACAAATGAACTTATCTACGAAACAGAAATAGAGGTACAGATGTAGAAAACAAACTTATGGTTACCTGGAGTAGGGGAAGGTAAAGGAGGGGAGGGATAAATTGGAAGATTGGGATTGACATTACACACTACTATATATAAAATAGATAACTAATAAGGACCTACTGTATAGCGCACGGAACTCTACTCAGTACACTGTAATGGTCTATATGGGAAAATAATCTTAAAAAAAGTGGATATATATATATATATATATATATATATATATATATATATATATATATATAACAGATTCACTTTGCTGTACACCTGAAATTAACATAACTTTGTAAATCAACTATACCCTAATAAAAATTTTTTAAAAATTTTCAGCACATAGTGTGAGGTAACCAAGTCCTGACTTACATCAGACTCTCCTCAGGTCTCCTCTAGTTTCCTCTGGTTCTTCTCTAGGCTAAGCAACAGTTTCTTAACTGCTTTTTCTCACACTTATTTTGTCGACTTTCAAATTGTCCTTGTGTTTATACCTGCATTTCTGGGTAAGTACGTTCCAGATATCACTTAAATAATTTACAGCTCAATTTTTTTCTCAATTCAACACACTCATGGTTATTTCCATAGCTGTTGGCCCTCAGATCACACCTTAAGGAAATATAATACTTTTTATATTTATTCAACCAAACATGTGCCAACCTGAAGGAGTTATGTGTCATGGTGTCCTAGCCTTCAGGAGATCCATATGATTACCTTTTTCAGAAAACATCTCTTATTATAGAGCAAGGGATCATAAAGAGCTTACCTGTACACATTCAGATCCTAAATGATATTTCCACATTTTCTCCTTCCAGGAAATCCATGTCACTGTCACACTGTCCAATTCATTGCAATAGCATCTGTTCCTGGCAAACAATTCTCCAGCCGTTGTAAGTGAATTTATTGATGCAGTAGCTCCTTCTGGCTTTCATAGCTCAGAAATGGGAACAAGATCCCTCTTGAAGTGCGTCCCCCAGCTGAATCCTTCCTGTATCATAGAGGACAGTGAGCCATTTGTGAGTGCATCCACACTAATGATAATCACTAGGCAAGCCATGGTCTGCTGGTCCTCCTGGATAACAGCCAGCAAAGGCTGCAGCCGTATCACATTCACCTCACAGTTGCACTCCAGAAACATCAGAAGTTCTCTTAGACCATGGGCTGCTCCAATCATTCTTCCTCCAATCAATCCCTCACACTTGTATTTCTTATTTTGGACATATTCATCTAGCTCTCCATTTAGATCACCAAAGTCACTATCATTATCCACAAATATGATTTCATGGAGATGATATGCTGGTGTGCCATCTATGACTCTTTGCATTGTCCTGAGCAAGGCCAACAAAGCTTCATTACAGAAACAAATAACAACACTAGTGGCTTAGTGTCTCTTTGACTAGACAACCCAAACCAGTCAGACAACTTTTTTTTACATGCTTCACTCCTTGTATCTGACAAATCTCCATGATTGCCCAGGTAGTTACTAATAATCATATAAAGGCATGTTTCTGATAGTCTAAGTATCACAATTCCTGATCACTCTCATTAAAAATCATATCCAGTTCAGAAGAGAACTTCACATTGCCTTCTTCTGGATCTTCAATATGATTATCTATCATATCACAATTTTGTTTGCATTTAATTATGACTCTAATACCAGACTTGGAGTGAAACAGGGATAGAATTTGGGGGGGGTGGTAGTGATACAAGGGGCCCATACCCCTTGATGGACAAACTCTTAAGCAGCTGAGTCACTTCACTGAAGATGAAATAAACAAAAAGAAAAACTGTACAGGACACAGACATAAAAAGTCACCCAACAGAAATATCAGACTGTGACACTTCCTACTATTGACCTAGCAGAGCTGAAGGGCCTTTTTCAATTTCCTGGAGCAGGAGCTGTGAGCCAGAAGCTGGTGCTGGAGGCTGAGTGTAGACTAGTGAGAGTGAAAAACTTCAGGGTGTAGCCTGAGGGGGGTGGGTGTAAAGCCCACAGAACTTCAGGGTGTGCGTTCTGTAGGCTTTACTTCCAGGTTCTCCATCAGGGTGAAGATCCTGGAAAGATACACTCATGACTCCCAAACTAGGGCTGTGGCATTCTCCTTCCTCTCTGTAGCAGCTGTCACAGCTGTTGTGGCCCCAGCCAGGCAGCACTGGGCTGCCTTGAAGCCCAACATCACGCAGGCAAGGACATGGTGGCAGCCATCAGCCCACCCAGGCCCTGGGGCTTCACACCCCAACACTCATCTTTTTTTTTTTTTTTTTTCCCAAAGAGATTAGCAGTCAGGCTCTTAAAATTAAGCAGGAATTAAGAGCATGTCTTGGGGAACAGCAAGGAAGAAATTTGCACACTTCCACTCCTCTCTTGATCCCATTTTGAACTGAACCAGGGGTTATTTGAAATAGAAAAGATAGAGCCAAGATCTACGTGGAAGCTAGAAGAAGGAAAAGAAGAAGAATAAGGAAAAATGATAAATAACAATGTTCCATTGGTAACTGGATATCGGGTTTTTGTTTGTTTGTTTGTTTGTTTTTAAGAAGCTGAAAATCTCCCGTTTGAAAGATTTTGTACAGTTTAGTTTCTGTCTTCTAGCATGGAGACTGGTATTCTCCTTGGGGGCACACAGCTCCTTTGATGCCCATGACTGCATTAATATATCTTTCTTATGCAGAAGTAAGGCATTTTGTCTAAGCATGTGGCACACTGACTAGAAGATAGAAGATGCTAAATAAACAATTTATTGAAGTAAATTGAATAGTAAGTTTTTGCTTTATTTTGAGACTCCTTTAACACTTTATTTGTGTAGGCTATACAAAGTAGCAATTGAAAAATGTAAAAATATTATTATCTACCTCACAGAGTTGTTGGTAGGGTAAAGAAGCTAATATTTAGAGTGACTTAGTTCATCCTTAGAATACAGTAAGATCTCAGTTAATGCTTGTATTGCTATTGTTGAGCTGTTATCAGTAATGAACACAAATGGTACTTGTGTGTATATGCGTGCATTTAGGTTTCTATATGTGTACATTCATAAGTGTGTGTGTGTTTATATACTATAATATCATGTTTTATGTGTATCTCTAAATACACTTAAAATGATTTCTTACTTTATTTTTGAAATCTAAATTCATATATATTTTTAAGACCATGTACATTATTACCGCTTAATGTGCTTTTAGGGAATTTTGAAAGAGCTATTCTAATCTTTATAGCTTTCAATATTTTTAAACCTATTTTCAAAGTGTGGAATTATCCTCTTGAGTGTATGAGAAAAAGCTCAGTTTCCAAAATTGAAAGAATGTGTGTCATTTCTACATAGAGCAGTGGCACAGGTGAATTTTACAGGAATGGGGAAGATTAACTAGGAACTCAGTACGATGTAAAGGCATCTGAGAAGCAGTAGGAGATAATACTTGACCTTCTGAGGCTTCTCAGGGGATTGAAGTTAAAGCAACTCCAGGTGGTCTTCGGAATCACTTGACATTTCCTGTAAGTGATGGGCCAAACAAGAAAAAGCCGGAGAAAGTCAGAGTTACAATAAAGTTCCATTTCACCAATTTATTGAGCATATTTATTTAAAGTATCTCTTTGGCTTTACAGTTAGTATATCTAAAATGCCTCTCTATACTCATCACAGCAACCAACATGGTGCTTGTAAGTATCAAAGTTCATCCTCAGGTCTTGCCCTCCCCTCCAGGCTCTCAGTCAATTCCAGAGTTTCAGCAATTCCATCTGTGTTGATTACCTAAAACCATGTTGCCAACCCCAATATTTTTCCTGAGATCGAGATCCATATGTTTAACACCTGCTTTATATCTGCATTTGAGTGCCTATCAGTATCCAAGATTCAGGTTTTCCATTTTTCAAGATGAATGAACATCTATTTGATGTACTCTGTAGTCAACACCGTGGGTACAAAGGGGAACACACAATGCAACCTTTTCCCTGTGGAGCTTGTGGTCTAAACCACAGGTCAACAAACTTCTTCTTCTTCTTCTGTTTTTTCTTTTTTTTCCAAAAGAGACCAAGTAAACCCAATTCACAATAGGAGCTAGAAAGACTTTCCCAATACACAATGGCAATAAACTGCTTCTCTCATCATGTGCCCATTTTTCACTTTACACATACCCCTATTTTACCACTTACCACATTTCATTATACTTGTTTCTTTGCACCAGAGGTCAGCAAACTATAAACTGCAGGCCAAATCCAGCACCAGACTGGGTCTTGTAGGATAAGTACATTACAAATTCTTCAGAAACATCATTTTTATTTACTTCTCCAAAAGCTCTTTTTCTAAATTTAAATTTACCATTTCTGATAAAAATGAGATTGTTGGATTAGAAATGTTAGACTCTTACCCTCCAGCCTACTTGAATAGGTTAGTTGCGGTGTTATGTACACAAGGACTAGTCTAGGCTTTGTACATTATATGATATGGGGGTTTTATTTAATAAAAGAATTCCAAATTATTCATATATAATTTGGTACAAGCCTTGGAGGAGGGTGCCCAAGTGAGGGTCTCAGACACATAAACTTTATGGTAAGTAATGTGTCCACATGCTCCCTTCTATTTCCACTTCCTTTCTCTCTAGTTCAGATCTTCATTATGCTTCCCCTGGATGTCTGCTATAGTTTTTTCTATTGGTCTTCTAGGGCTGCCATAACAAATGATCACAACTCAGGTGGCTTAAAACAAAGTTTATTCTCTCTTAGTTCAGGAGAGCAGAGCTAGAGATCAAAATGTCAGCAGGGTTGGTTCCTTCCTGTAGTTCTGGGAGGGGGAAACCATCCCATGTCTCTCTCCTAGCTTCTGGTGATTGCAGGCTGTCCTTCACATTCCTTGGTTTGCAAATACAGTACTCCAATCTGCCTCCATCTTCACATCACCTTCTTTTCTGTGTTTCTCTGTATCTTACTAAGGACACTTGCTGGTCATAGCATTTAGGGCCTATTCTAAATCCAAGATGATTTTATTTTGAGATCCTTAACGAATAACATCTTCTACATAAGGTCATATTCTAAGGTTCTGGGTGGACATGATTTTTCGTGAGACACTATTCAATCCATTATACTTCTCCACTCATATTCCACTTTGGTATGCTATATTTTACTACTGTGTTGCCAAAATATCTTCATTAGTCATTGTTCTGGTCATGCTACTTCCTTGCTCAACAATACTTATAATTTATCAAAGCTCCTGAAATGGGGCATAAACATATTCTCTTGTTATTTAATAACACTCCCTCATTTCAAGATCCATGCTTTTCTCAGATGTGCTTTCTTCTATAATTCGAAACTCTAGCTAAACTGGCTTAGTTTGTCTCAAAACAAACCATTGCTTTCCTGCCGCTATGTTTTTTGGTCATTCTTTCCTTTAAACTAGAATGTAATTCCCATCAAATAACTACTAATGAAAAATATCTATTATTCTTTAAGATCCCAAACACATAAACAATTTAACTAAGTAACTAGTTAACCAACTATCCTCTACCAGGAAAATTAGTTGTCCCTCTCAAATACCTATAAAATGTTATTTCTCCCTACTTTAAATAATAACACAGAATTAACAATTTGTTTGCTTTTGTATAGCCCTTTATTGCTTATAGAGCACACACAGATAGATCTTATTCATTATAAATACTGTTATAGTCATTTGTATACATGTTTAATTTTCCTTACTTTCAGATTTAGGTGGGCACAATGCTGGTGTCTTGGTCTTTTTATAATCCCTGCAGTAATTAGTGTAGGGTCTTAGGAGGAAAGTAGCACCTCTGTACAGAAATTATTGTTCAATGAGGATCTGCTAAACTGGTAACATGGAGCTTTAGGATTATGGGCATAGTTGTTAGTAGAGATCTACTTGCTTGAGGATACTGTCTTGAATGATACTCCAAGGTCATTTAAAAAATCTCAGGATGCAGTAAAGACAATCAAATAATTGATTGGCAATAACAAAATTCACACTATATTGCTAAAACTATATATAGTTTGTTAAATGGGATTATGGTTGATCCTCAGAGAATTGCTTCTGAGGCTTTATCTTTCCAGTACCCACCATGCAATGATGTGTCCTTTTTAAGGGAACAGAAATTACTGCTAAATTGTGGTCATTGTTCCAATTAAAGTCATCACATCCTTCTTTATAGGATAAAGGCACTGAGGAAAAATAAATAATGTGTACAAATACCCTGCTTGAATATTTATCTCTCTAATCTACTTAGGGAGACATGCCCCTTAGTAAGAAAAGGAATTTTGCCTGAGATTGGTTAATTGAATCAGTCCATTAGTTGAAGTTGTGGGCAGAGTTAAGTGATGTTCATGATTTCTCTCTGAGATACAAAATAAGAGCAGATAAGACACCCTCTCAATTTGGCTAGAGCAGTAGCCCAGATAGTTTCTCCCAATGCTTTGGTGCTCTCTCCATTGCCAGCTCCTAATTACAAAGGAACAATGCGAGGTTGGGGGCTCAGGATTCTGCTCCAAATGAAATATCTTCCTGTCATACAGAAGGATGAAAACAGTACAGATTTTATTTAAACATATTCTGTCTATTGAAATCAAAAGAAAATAAAAAGGCAAATACTACCCTTTTGACAGGTTTATGTCTCTTAATAGTATGGAAGTTTCCTTTCATTATAATTAAAAGATTCAAAGTATAATTTCAACTGGAAAATAGAGGCACCCTAGCTTTGTCCTAAGAAGCAAACACAGTTAACATAGGTATGAATTAGTGTTTGAGCATATTACATGAATGTTGAAAGATTGAAACTCCCATTCTTCACTCCCCAATGGGGAAAAAAAATGTTGCATGGATAAAATAAAAACATTTTGGACGTAATATCACTTGTTACCTTTTTCTATAAGCGGGTTTGTAATGTAACCTAGAGAAAGGAAGAGGATGACACACTCTAAGACCAAGTTTATTTTGTAGAAAATGGGTCAAGGTTTGACAATAAAAGATAAAGAAATTTCTCATACAGATCAGATGTGTATCTCTAAAAAACATGGTATTGCTTTGCTGTGACAAATGTGTTTGATTGATTTCAGATATTATAGGAGAGAACCAACTATGGCCCAGAAAGTAGATATGCTGCATTCATGTACACCTTTTTCCTTGCCGAAGGTCATAAATCTTATATTTTCCCCCAAATTGTTAAGGCTTTGTGGTATTTACCGGAACACTTCTATGAAGAACTATAAGTTGAATCATACAAGATTAGTTGAATAGAAGCAAATTCTATTGGATCTCATCTAATATTTGGGCTTTCATCAGAATGAAGTGCAATTTTTAATGGAGGATAATAGGTGAGGAGGTATACCCAATAGGGAGGGGACAAAGATACCCAACACCTCCTGCCCCCATGGCCATCTGAGAGGCATTTTCTGTTTCCTCACTATGCATCACTG
The DNA here is from genome assembly GCF_965194805.1 of Balaenoptera borealis. Classification (NCBI taxonomy): domain Eukaryota; kingdom Metazoa; phylum Chordata; class Mammalia; order Artiodactyla; family Balaenopteridae; genus Balaenoptera; species Balaenoptera borealis. The sequence continues at coordinate 28,286,668 of NC_138877.1, forward strand.
AGACCAACTAGGCTGGAGAAGCAGGTTGATCTCTCTGGTAAATTTTCTATACCTTACAAATACTAGAGGTGTACCATGAGGGACAGAAAAGCAAAGGATATGTCATACAGGTCATATTTTCTGATCTCATCTAGAATCTTTGAACTTTAATGCAGTACCCCTTGGACCATAACCATTTATAAGCCAGGCCCCAGAACCTATATATGAGCCGGGGTGTAGCTCTGTCCCTTCCCCTAACCCTACTTTGTGAATCATAGCCACTAAATTGAGTTTAAAAGTTGGGCCAAGAAGCAAAGCTGGCACTCAGAATATCCTTGCTGAGTGAGAGAAATATGATGCAGGCAGAAATGACACCAACACTAGACTGGCTGAAAAAGTGGAAAGACCTGGTGTTTCCCAGGGCAACTGTACTCCATGTTGTTCAACTATGCAATGCCCATATGTAGGTGCCCTCAAGAGCTATCAGCAAGGCTAGGCCACAGAGCATGCTTAGAGTAAACTGAGCACTAAAAAAATTTACAGTCACGTTTTTGCATGAGGGAGAAGAGGCAGCTCCATATCTGATATGGAGAGTTAGGACTCACTCTGTATACAGATGTCCAGCCTGAGACCCTGCACTGTTGACCAGACCTGAGGTCCTGGGTAGGTCATGAGGTGGATGATGCAGTGTGTTATTGATGGCACTTTATTCTGGAAATTTTTAGTATACTTTGAGGTGAGTATGTCTAATTGTTAGCAACAAGCAGCTTTTCTTTTGTTTTTTTCAGTTCTTTTAAGCCTCTTTATCAGTTCCATGCTGCTTTATGATGGGGTTCAGGGCAGGCTGCCCCAGAATGTGTCACTTTGCTGAGTGGATTATTTTGAGCTAAAGACAAACAAGGCCAAACAGACTCAAGAAGATCTTTTAACTTCTTCCTAAACTGCCAAAAAGAATTTAGATGGGGACTTGTACCAGGGAGAGAGCTATTACCAGAGATAACTTTCTACATCAGAAAGACTTACCTGCATGGCATGGCACACATTTGTTTATCAAACATTTGCTCTTCCCATCTTTCTGTGATTTGTCTTTCTCCCCTTTGACATCCCAGACTCCTATCCCCTTCTCCTAAGCTGAGGATGGCATATAAGCTGCAATTGCCTGACTGTCAGGAAGGCTCATATTTGAGGGTTCCTATATGTATGAATTAAATTTGTTTTTCTCCTCTTAATCTTTCTTATGTCAATTTAACTATCAGATCAGCCAAAGAACTGATCTTTGGAAAGGAAGGAGAGAAAAGTTTTCATCCTCTACATCTAAAACAGAATGAAAAATCCCTCATTTTAGAGAATGTATTAATATGACAATTCTCAGCCTGTGATTCCTCCAAGATTCTCTATAGTGTCAGCAAGCCCGGGCAGAGTTCAGGACTTACTCAATATCTGTGCATGGAAGATTTACACCAAAAAACTACTCATGTTTCCCATTTCACAGAATCTTTTATTCGATCAGGAAGATATAATAGATGAGCTTTAAATGACCCTGTGGAAAGACATTACTTAATTATACCCTGATTTAAAAAAAAGAAACAGAATTGTATTTGTATTCTCCTGATCTACCCTATTTTATATCAGTGAGGGAATTATATACCATTATTCCACTATGGTTTTGGTGTGAAAGATAAACTTTCCTCAGATGAGCCCCACCTGGAAAGTTTCCACTAGAAATTTCTCAGTGTTAGACACACACAACCCTTTTGCCCTCCTTGTGTCTTCCATTCCTCACTCCCATGGCTACATTAAAATTAAGGATTATCACTATTTAACATTTCATAGTTACCATGCCATATGTGTCTATTTAATTGAATTAAGTAATTTCTGTTGATTATATCAACAGTAAAAACAGTCAGATAAACACCAAACCAAAGGTTTTTCTGTTTTGTTTTTTAAAAAAATTAATTAATTAATTTATTTATTTTTGGCTGTGTTGGGTCTTCGTTTCTGTGAGAGGGCTTTCTCTAGTTGTGGCAAGCAGGGGCCACTCTTCATCGCGGTGCGCGGGCCTCTCACTATCGCGGCCTCTCTTGTTGCAGAGCACAGGCTCCAGACGCGCAGGCTCAGTAGTTGTGGCTCACGGGCCTAGTTGCTCCGCGGCATGTGGAATCTTCCCAGACCCGGGCTCGAACCCGTGTCCCCTGCATTAGCAGGCAGATTCTCAACCACTGTGCCACCAGGGAAGCCCAAACCAAAGTTTTGATAAGACGCTCCACTGACTTCTACTCAGTAAAAAAGTGAGTATATCATTTCATGGACATAGTGATAAAAATATTTATTTGCAAAAGGCATTCTATGACAAATTTTTATAAAAGTTTTGTTAGATTCTACTTATTGATACAGTTCTTATTTCTCAGAAGCTTTATGAATCAGGAAGACGTAATAGAAAACATTGAATGACAATCTTGAAATATATTATTGAATTATATACTGAAAATCCTTTTATATCCTCACTAACCATGTTTATTTTTTATTCACAACTGACCCAACTGTAATGACAGGTTCAGAGAATTATGATAATGAAGATAAATAGCATTTCTATCTGTCTCAGCAAGTTTCTTGATACTATAGATTAGATTTTCCACTTCTATACAAATTCTTCCTTATCCATAGACAAGGCCTTGAAAAGACTGAAGTAAACTTATTTCAGATAGGAGACATTTGGGTCTGTTATATTTTTCTTGGTTGATTGCTACAGATACCCATTTTAAAGGGTATCTATTTATTTCAAATCATATTGTGTTGGGGAAATATAGTTAAAAACAAAATGTCCCAACCCAGAAATCCTCTCCACAAGGTAGTGGAGTAAGAAAACACTTTTATTATTGAATAAGCATTGTTAAGAAACAAAATTCAACTGAATAAGTTTAAAGATCTACTTGGCTTTATTCAACAATTCATAAATGGGGCAGCATCCCATGTAACACCTAGAAGGGAGCTCCAGGAGCTGTACAAAATAGGAGGCTTTCATAGACAGAAGGAAGGTGGGACAAGGAAGTTAAAATAGCGGATAAGCATTTTCAGAACTCTAATGAAAAACTGATGAACTCATAAAAGTGCTAACAAAAGATCAAGATGAAAAAAAAAATTTAATTACATGGGACTGAGTGAACTGATGAGGATGAGTATAATTTTTGTGACTTTCTGTCTGAATTAAAAAAAAAAAAAAAATCCCACAAGGACTCAGAGGCAAAGAATATACAAATCAATTTTCACTGCAAAGTAAAGGAGCTGTTACAGTGGAGGATTACTGGACTGAATGTCAATATTATGACATAGTATGAGTGTGTTTCATGTTTCGTAATTGCAATCATTGTTGCTTTTGTTGTGGTCATCCATGTACAATGCTTGGTGTCAGTCGATTTATCTCTTGTAAAAATAAAATACAGTGTGTGTGTGTGAAAAAAAAAAAAAAATAGCGGATTGTTTCAGGTAAGGTTCCCTTTCCTTAGAGGAAGGCAAGCCTTTTATCAAGATTACCTCACTAGTCTTGATCAGGAAATTCTAAATTGATTGGTTTAAAATTCCACTCATGAAACTGCAGTTAGGTTTGCTATTAAGTCTAGATGGGGCTTAGCATAGGGGACTCCATTTGGAGCTGTTGTTTCTTTTTAACAGCATTAAATCAGATTATAATGTGTGTCACATGTAGTCTGCTAAGCTAAGAGATTGCAAAGATGGAAAAAAAAAAGTGTATTCCCTTATATAGCCAGCAGATGCAATTCATTACATGCATGTAATAAGATAAACAGTAACTAGTTCACAAGTAAGAGAACTTGACAGCACCATTTGTCACACATGTACATCCTAACTCTACCTGGTAATTGGGGTGACCATCTGTGTTAGCTAATTGGCTACTAGAGGAAAAACAAACTTCTCATATCTTCATAACAGGAGATAGTTTTCCAATTCATAATAAGGTTCCCACTGAAGTTAAACTCCTACCCTTTCACAGAAACTGGAAATAGTAATGCAATCTCCCTTAATTTTTACATTTTAAAGAGATGGCTCCTAGGTCTTTGAGAAAAGCATTCTTAGGTCATAAAGCTAACAAAAATCCTGTCTAGTTTTTAAAAGGATTTATATACATTTCAAAGAAATGAGAAATACTTACAATGACAAGTTTTCTAATGTAAATGCTTTAAGAAAATTGGGAGAGGGAGGAGTAGTTTCTTCCCTTATTTTCACAGAGGAGAATTAAGGCTCTTATTTTTAATTTTTATTTTTCTTGACAATTATTCCAGTAGTATCCCATAATACTCTAACAGGAAAAGACACAGTGTTCATGTTAATTGTAACAGCATTACTTTCAAAGCTTACTAATTTTCCATAAGTACTACATAGATATGAAACAGACTGCCAGATATTTCTCCAACAAAGATGGATTCATTCAGGATCAATAGAGAATTGCAATTCAAAGTCTGAAACCATGGCAGACACATACAAGTCCTTGCATGGCAAGGGAAGGAGAACTCTTTTTTAGAGGGGAAAGGAAGTTGGGAGGCTACAGTCCATGGCTTTTCATTGGCTGAGTCATTGCCAGGAAAGAAGAGGACTCTTTCTTCTTCCTGTTGGGCTCTGCTATAGTAGCAGGGCCTGAGAGCTCCTCCTTCTGGTTTCCCAACCCTATTTAATTGAGATTTCTGTTTATTAATTTTTTACAACTACCATAGAGGGTGTCACTGTAAAAATAAAGACAAAAATGAATTTAAAAAGAAAGCCTGAAAGGCAAATGGGGTGGCTGTTTTCTTAAATGAGGCAGCTGTTGACTTAAAAAAAAAAAACGCACAATGTGAGAGTTGCGAGTTAAGTTTTATTTGGGGCAAAATGAGGACGGCAACCCGGGAGACAGCGTTTCATATAGCTCTGAGAAACTGCTTTGAGGAGGTGAGGCAGGGGAACCAGGCTATATAGAAGTTTTGTAACAAAGTGCAGGTAGTCTGAACATCAAAATATTATTGTTAATTAAAGAAAACCAGGTATCTTGAGTTAAGGAATTTAGCACTTTTCTATGTATGAGAAGATGCAAGAGTCTGGGCTCACTGAAATCATTCCTTTGATATGCACCTCAGCTCTCTGGGGCGAGTGTCCTGTATTTTCACATCCTGAGTTTCTTCAGGTCTCACCATAGGGAGTGGCTTCGGGAAGTGGCTGCAGTCTGATAGCTGCTAGATGGCAGGTATTCTTTTCAGCACTCCATTTCCTCAGGGTTCACCAGCTCATGTTGGAGAGCTACAATCATTGATGACTGTGACATCATTTGTTTACTGATATGGCAGGAAATATTCCATTTCTCAGAGCCATGGCATGCTAAGGGAAAGACTACTCCATGGTGTCACATGCCTTCCATTTTTTAGCTCTACCACTGATGTTGTTATTTTACAAATCACTCTAAAGCTATAAATGGCAGGCCTAACCAGATAATTTCTGGCTCTTAGGTTTTGTCCATGAATAGATTTTGACCTCCAGTAAATGTAAAGAAATTGATGGGACCATTCCTAATATTTCAGTAAATAACTTTTTTTCTTCTCAACTTCCTTGGAAGGCATGAAATACATTTTCTTGTTCTCAGGACACTAGAAGTTAGACTTTCACAGTGATACAGACCCAAAACACAGCACTTGGTTTTCATGTTTCTGACATTTTTCTCTGTTATCATGCATGCATTTTTTTATGTGATATTGGGAAAGGAGAGCTCCTGTTGCAACAAGGATTCAACAGCGGTAAAGAGGGAAAATGCAAAAGGTCAATGGAGCATTGGGCCGGTATTTTCATCAGAGAAAAACAGACAGTGTATCCTTTTAGCAAGGCTGGAGCTGTCAGTTCCTGGTGTAAAACACAATGCAAAAGAAGAATACCCTAGAGGAACAAACCTAAATGGGAGACAGGGAATGACAAGAACAAACCATTTAAATGATCCCTGAGGGAAAAATATACATATAAAAGTACAAGAATTGGGTTTAAAGAGCTTTATATAACTTTTATTTTAAAAAAGTAAAAGTGACAAACAATTTGTCCACTTCAAGCTGGCTTCCGACAACACTTAAATAATAAAATGCTTAGTGAGGAATGTTGACACCTTCCTGTGGTGTTCCTGTTCCCCTTAAAAATGAAGTCAAGTTACCTTGACACCTAGGCCCAGTGTTCCTTTAACAGGGGTACAAGAAGGCTCACTGTTTTTTCATATACCTCAAAGCTTATTTGATTGAATATTGGAAAGTACCTTAAAAATTCAAGCAGTTTCGCTAGCCCAATGAGGAAAATCAAACAGATGCCACATGGCTAATTGTGTTTTCCATGGTTTCAAGAAAAAAAGAAATGTGTTAATAGGGAGATGCCTAAGGTCGCCTTTCTTCATGCAAATTAGAGACTAAATTATTTATGTACTGAAATACATAGCATCTGTTTTCCAAAATATATACATTCTAGTTTATATATATATATATATATATATATATATAGTTTGTATATATGTATATATATATGTATATATATTTAAACTTATTTACACTTTAGTGACTTCCTTATCTCTCTAGAACTCAGTCACTTCTAAATATATAAAGAATGACAAGATTGGTTTTAACAATCTAAAATGTAAAAATACTACTCCTAAAAAATTACAATTAGAGTTGAAATTATGCAAAACCTATAGATTAGAAAAATGAATAGAAACAAACTGTATTGCCCTGCTGTTACAAATACTTCACAGATTGCTTAGCCTGGCAAGACTCTGTGTCAAAGACTTTGTAAACGTTCTACTATTTAATCTTTATAAAATTTTTGAAATGGAGGCATTATTTGCTCCATTTTTATAGGAAGGAAAATGAGGTTCCATGAGGTTTGTCATAACTAATAAGTTCCATGAGGTTTGTCATAACTAATAATTATTTAACTAATAAATAAATTTAATAATTTTAAATAATGCCTGATAAAGACCCTGTCCCCTCCCTAGACTCTTCTTACAACGCGTTCCCTTGAGAACAATACTTTTCTGTTAGATCCTCTATCACTCGGGCAATTCCATGCCTCAGGGGTCACTCCTTTCAACTGGACAACTCACTTAACCCCACAACTCCGACATTTATCAATTCCTAGTCATTTTTCAGACCTGAAGTCAAGTGTAATTTCCCTGGTCAAAACTTCCCTAATACATAGGACAGAAAAGATCTCCCTTTCATCTTTCATAGTACCATACATGCTTCTTCAAACTACTTACCAAAATTTTCAAGAGTTCAGTTGATATTCAACTATTTAATGTGTGTCTCTTCTGGGCTAGAAGATAAGTTGGATGACGACAGGGGCTGAGTCCCTCTCACTCACAGCTATATCCTCTTTCTGTAGCACAGGGTCCTGTAATGGCTGAAAGACTTAGTAGATGGGTAAATACATATAAACCTAAAATTCAAAATTTTGACTCTAGACCACACATCTTTAACTAGTAAACTAGGCTTACCATGTGACTAAATTTCTAGAACAAAAACTCTTAGCTCATATGGAAATGAGAAGCATAAATCTAATTCTAGAATGATTTCCATTGCTCCTGGGAGATTAAGGCATTTAGAAACACAATTTTGGTATAAAAATATCATTATGTTAATGACCACCAATATAAATAATTCCTTAATTTGGGGTGAGACAAAAACTACATTAAATTAGTCAATGCATTGTTGTTAATATAAGAAGATCAAAGGGGTTCACATTCAGCATGGCGACAAACACTCTTCCAGTATATTTTTAGTCTCCCATTCAGAATAAATTTAGATAACCCAAGAGGGGTCAACTTCTTTGGAGTTATCTTCATTTTTTGTATAGTACGATAAATGCCTACTGTCTTGTGGGATCCCGATTTGCCAGTGTTGGAACAGTGAAACATACTTTGTTCTGAGCACAAAAAGATTACATGTAATTCTAATCATATCAGGCAAAAAGGATGGATAAAACTAGTCTGTGGACAGGCATTTGCTGTAAGCTGCATCATAATTTAGCATTTATTGCTGTGTACTATTGCCACTGCCATATATTTGAAACCTAACATAGAAACTAAAACAAAAGAAAGACATAGAAGTCTATTTTTATATATAATAAAAGTCAAATATAAAAATTGATTAAAAGTTCATGGAATTTAATTTACACTCTTTCTGGCAGCACAGATAATATTATCTAGAACAAAGGTTATATCAAGTTCTAATTTAGAGGGAAACAAAGGATCTAGACTGTCAGTAGTGGCCACCTAAATCTTTTAAAATGATGAAGTATTTATAATTATTATTTTTTAATTATTTTTTACTGGTGTATAGTTGCTTTGCAATATTCTGTTAGTTTCTACTGTACAGCAAAATGAATCAGCTATATATATACATATATCCTCTGGTTTTTGAACTTCCTTCCTATTTAGGTCACCATATAGCATTAAGTAGAGTTCCCTGTGCTATACAGTATGTTCTCATTAGTTATATATTTTGTACATAGTATCAATATTGTATATGTGTCAATCCCAATCTCCCAATTCCTCCCATCCCCCCTTCCCCCTTGGTATCCATACATTTGTATTTTTAATTTTTTTTGCACATTTGTTATAATACTTACAGGCTAAATTTGTGACCCAAAAGAGTTGTTTAATTTTGTGTTTAACGTATATTTACAACATAGTAAGATAGCCTATATGATGTGTGTGACAGTTATCAGTGTATTGTCTCACAACTGCAAATTCAAGCTTTGTATACCTGCTCTAAATAATAAGACTCTTCGAACATTTTTTCCTTTACAGTGAGCATGATTTTAAGCTTCGTCGGTAGAGGGCGCTGGAGAAAGGAAGAAAGGGGCTTCTTTTCAGGTTACGATAAGTGTTATTTTGTTTTTTCTTGCTCCTGACACGCTGTCTGTCAAGGAGCAGGTGTGTGGCAACATTTAGTGTCACTCTGCCCCATCTGTGCACTCAGAACACCCAGTCCCTTGGTGACCATGCTGCCCCAGCCCAGAGGTTTTCTTCCCTGTTTGCTTGATGTCTGTAAACTAGCTTTGGCTCAGACAATACAACAAACTTCTTCACTCTTCACTAGGTCTGAACCCTATCCTGGCCCGCTGTGGGAGGAGTAGGGGGTGTAGCATGGAGGGAAGTATGTCCTTACTTAGGTACATTTTCTTAGCTCTAGGAAAAGACAGAGGAATCCTTCAGAGTACATTTTAGAGTTCTCTTTCATTTTTACAGTTGTGATTCTGTCATAGCTTAATAACTCTTCATATTAAACTTCCCCTACTTCAGTTATTATGTCTCTCTGTCTCCTGATTGTACCCAGACCAATACATAGCCCATATACACTATAATGAAGCACATTTAAAATTTTTGTAACGTGTTTTATTTTCTTACTTTGTAAATAATTACAATAGCTGATATGCATATATGTATATATATCATCATGTTTGATCAAGACTTCAGTTTAGAATAATGAACTTTATTTCCTCTAGGGAAAAACCATCATACACATACCAGACATATGCTTTACTTCAGTGCATCACAAAGAAAAGCTGTGGTTTTATATATAAATAAGTATGCCATATTTTTCCACTGTGAGAATGCTGTTTTGAAAAGTAAGTATAAAAACTATCGTTTTCACTTAACTAATAGGTAACCTGAATGTCAGAGCCTTTTTAAAATGTACACATTAAAAACACTGAGATTCAATTTCTAAATCTGCAGCCTTCAGTTATTCTTTCTGTCAAAGACAAGGAAGAAAGCACAACACGATTATTTTCTTCAAAGTTATGAAAAGAGGTAATTTTTTATTAAAATTTTATTAACACAATTGATTTACAATGTATTTTTAATTATTAGAGTGATATGACTGCCTGTTAGCTGTTGTACAACAATTGTTCTCTAACCAATCTGGGACTTGGCAGTGGCAGAAAGAGTTTAGATTGGATAGAAGTGGGACGCTAAAAACTAATGCTGACATAATATCAGCTCTTGGAAATTGTACAAGAATACAGTGATGGAAATACAGCCAGACAGACAAAGCATTTCATGTGGAGAATACAACAGTGAATACTAGGCAATAATGGATCAAGACAGGTGGACAGACAGGCAGGCCATCACACTCATGTCCAGAAAGACAAGCAAGAGTGTAAAGTTAGGTGTTAAGTAACTTTTGAGTTAAGGCAGCTAAGTACTAAAGCAAAGATTCTAGACAGGATTACAGAAACACCAAGGAAATTGAAGAGGACTAGCATAATTCTTGCTTCATGGCTAAAATTTTCAAGATGGATTAGAATACAGAATCTACGAGAACATGGTGGGACTAAAATCCTAGGTACATAGGGGAGATGGGCAGGAAATCCAAACCAGGACCCTAGCATGAGGTTAAACAAGGGAGGGAGACTCAGCTACTTGACAGAGAATGTAGGATGGCTTCATCAAAAACAAATCTAGGAAAGAGAACGTGACTGCAAGACAAGAGTGAAGTTTCCAAGAAGTTACCTCAGTGTTGAAATGCTGATTTACTGGATTGGTGTCTTTAAATTCTATGTGATGAGAATCTTTCTCAATCCTGGTGCTGGATTTGTCAGGATGTCAGTATGAAATTAAGTGTTCCTAGTTAAAGTTATAAGGGATGACAGTGAATGGGACAGAGGAATAGATCAGGGCATAAATCTTCATCACAGAAATAATGAATTTATATTTTGAAGTCCACTAAGAATTAAAAATTCAGCTATGCGTATTTTCTTCATATGTGGGCTGAGTCTTAAAATGTTAAATAGTAAAAAAAAAACAGTTAAATAATAGAAGACAATGAGATAAAAAGAAAAAAATGAAAGGACTAATAATAAACATGTTTGACTTTCATATAGTTGATTATTTAATTTCTAAACATTATAAGATAGCACTATATTTTTAAAAATGCACTTTGTCAGGACAAAGAGGCATAGTGGAAATAAGAATAAGACATGGATCTTGGCTTCACATCCCTGTGCTCCCCTGTATAATTGCATGAACTTGTGCAAATTACTTCATTTCTCCTTGCCATAATTTTTCTGTTAAAGATTTATCTTGTAAAAGAGAAGGTTTGTGTTCCAGTTATCTATTACTGTGGAACAAATGACCACAAAAGTTAGTGATAAAAATCCTACAATCATTCTACTGTGTCCTATAAATTGTAAATTGTGTGGGTCAGGACATCCAGTAGAGATCAGCTGGATAATTCTGTTATTCCATGTGACATAATAGAAGTCACTTGATGATATTCAATTGTTAAACCATCTGGACTAGAAGGTAGAAATTGCTTACTCACATATATGGTGACTTGGAGGGTATATCTGAAAGGCTGAGTTCAGTTGAAATTGTCAACAAAATGCCTAATTGTGGCCTCTTCCTTATGGCAGTCTCAAGGTTGAATTCTTACATGGTGGGTCCGTGTGCCAAGAGAAATTCTTCCACTGAAGAAGGTGAAAGCTGCATGAAGTTTTACAATCTAGCACCACTTTTGCCTTACTCTGTTGGTTGAAGCAGACCCAACCAAGCACATACTCAAGGTGGGGGACCACAGACCTGAATACCCATGAGAGAAATTTCAAATAATTTGCTTCCATGTTTGAAACCACTTAAGATAATGCCCTGATCACAAAATTACTGATATTTCTTCCTCATGCAAGAACCACCAAAAGTCTCATCCTATTATGCTGTAAAGTTCAGGTTCAAGGTCCTGGATCTCGTCATTGAAATCAGATCTAGCTACAGAAGAATCTCCTTGGCTTTTATGCCTTGGATAAAGTTGCTTTTAGTCTAAAGACCTATGAAATTAAGAGACAATTTATCTGCCCCCCATCCACCTAGTGTCCAAAGATGAGACAGGCATAAGATAACTAGAGTAAACACTCTTGTTCTACAAGGAGAAAAATGAGAGACATGTAACAATCACTGTGCTGCAGCAATTCTTATATATAATCTGGTAGATGTGTTCATTTCCCTAATTAAGGCTCAGTCTTGATCTCTGAGTATAATTCTACATGGCTCTTGGTTTTGGACCTGCCCTCTGAAAACGTCCTAGTCCATATACAGTAATGTAGCTTTTTCCATAAAATCTAGTTTCCTTAAAATCCAGTTTTCTTAGATTTTTTTCCCTGCTTATAGAATTTGGGGCTTCTTAATTTTTTTTCTATTCTTTCTGTCCCTCTCAATCTATGCTAATATAATTCCTTTAAAATCTTGTAAGCCTCTTGTGTATCAGTTCCTAATCTATGCCATTAGATAAAACCATATCCATACATCTATTTAAGATAAATTCTTCTCTAACTTTGTGATAAAAGAAATTTTCACATATTGGGTATGGGGAAGTCATTCTGGCTTATACATGTGTTAACATAAATTTTATGCTAACTAGAATAGCCTACTTGTGGCCTCTCAAACATATATTATACATCTGCTTTAATTATTGAAGAAAAGGTCAAATTGACCAGAAGTAAAGAATGTCCATGTTAAAGATTAAATGCCTCCCTTCCTGGGATGCCAATGCTGGTACTCCTTCAGTGATAAGACTCCTTTCCCAGGTGCCAAGTTCATACTGAGTTTGTGTATGTGCTGATCTTTCTTTTTTTTTTTTTTCAAACCTTGAAGGAATGTATCCCTGACTTCTTTGATATTCTTTGTTCTGACAAGATATAAAACTGTTATGAAAATCATGCTTCTCCAGAGCAGTTCTTCAGAGTTATCTAGGAGGGTCTTCCAGGCCATAGTCCTAAGTTGGGCTTCAATAAAATGCTTTTCTATTCCTATTATAGATTGTTTATTGATTATTTTCATCAACATTGGTTTTCCTGTGAGATTGCTCTTTGACTATGCACTAAGCACTATTGTCTGTCTGAGGGAATCTATATGGCATGCCCTTTTTCTTTTTGTAACTAAGATATAGACTTAAATCCTTCTGAAGTCCTAACCAAGGACCTTATGACCACAGCCTGGATTTGCTGAGGCTGTGTTCTCCTCAAAGTGCCCCAAATTTGATCTTTACCCTGAGACTGTCTCCTACTTTGAGGAGAACTTGCTGCCTGGAGAGGCTGTCCAAAGTCTTTTACATAAACTCCATATTCTATTAACAGTTGATTATTTAGTCCATCTCTCTTTTCTCTCCTTTAGGTAGACAGCTGGAAGAAACCAGGTGGCACCTTCAACATTTTGCCCAGAAATCATCTTAGCTCTATTATCAAGTTCATTAAGTATATTTTATATTTCTCAGGTTACGTCGGGTGGCAGTATTACCAAACTTTTTGCCAGTTCCCAGTATAGTATTTTTTTCAATCTCCGTCAAGTCCTCTATACCAGTCACTTCGAGGCTTGTCAGATTTTTCATGTTGTCTTGTCCCCAAACCAAAGTCACACATTTTAGATTTTGTAATGTTAACACCTCACTTCCAGGTACCAAATTATATTTATCTATTGTTACATTAAAGAAAAAAACTGCCATACTTAATGGCCTAAAACAATAATTTTATTATATTTAATAATTTTATGAAAGAGTAATTTGGCAGCATTCAAATAGGTGATTCTTCTTTTTCATGTGACTTTGATGGAAGTCACTCAGGGGTATTCAGCTGGCAGATGGGCTGGTATGGAGGGTCCAAAACCAATTCCAGTCACATGATGCTTCATTGGGAGTGGCAGGAAGGTTAACCTCAGCTGGAATCATCAACTAGAATTTTTCCACGTGGCCTCTCCAGCATGGCAACCACTTCAGCATAGTGGAACTTCTCACAGGGTGCCTCAGAGCTTCTGGAGCAAGTCTTCTAGCTTTCACCTCTTGACGGGAGGAAGGAAAATAATTTGTGGTCCTGGTTTGAAAATGCCAAAACTGGGCGAAATGATCATTAACATCTTTTTTTTGTTTCTAAGGGGTCTGTTTCAAAGGCAACAATAAAGACTTAGAATGAATATGAAATAAAAGGAAAAACATTTTAACTTTTTACGAGTTATAAGCATCTAAACCTGCTGAAGCATTAAATAGTCTATATCATTCATCTCGCAAAAGATTTAATTCCAAAGATAACTGTAGGTGATAAAGACATTTGTAGTTGACAGTGGATGGAAAATATCTAAAAATATATAACTTTATATCTGTGTTTCTATAAAAATGGCTGTATTGTTTATCACCTCTTGTGAAATGCTTTATTTTCCATGAAAGCCTATAAACAAACCTGAAAAACATCATTTTTAAAGATGTATTTTCAACTATTTTGATAATACGAAAAAGAGTACCACCTGAGAAGTTTTTAACGTAATTCATTATTTAAGATAAAGTTACCAAAATCAGTAAATGATATTCTCCTCTTGATATGGTTCTATGTGGTACCTGAAGTAATAAAGCCATAGAGATTGGAATCATCTCAGAGAGCATCTTGACTAAATCCTTTCTGTCACAGATGAAAGAAGAGCCCTAGAGGGACTGTGAAACTTGTCCAAGGTCTCTTAGCTGGTTAATGGGTAGAGTCAAGAGCTCTTTCTATGGCCATGGTGCTGATAGTTACAACAGTACACTTGAGAGAAATAAGCTTCTCAAATGATATGACTATTCCCTTGCAGTTCATTCTTTCATTAATTTTCTTTAACAAATTTTCATTCATCTGTTGTACATAATTTTTAGACCCACCTTACTAAGTTTGAAACAAATTCTAATCAGGCTGAATTAGTAAAAATGAAGTTTCATCATTTTTTTAAAAAAAAATAATAATAAGTAACATTGTAAGCATATTTCTAAAAGTAGTGAGAAATTAGTAAAGAAAAAGTGTTTATTGCTTTATTTCTTTCATTCAGTATTTAAGGAATCACAGATTTTCTGCATGAGATGCTATTTTAAAGGCTATCTCCCTTTTGACTCAATTTGGAAATATCTTCTTAACCATTCTGAAATACAAGCATACCATGTAGGTTTGAATACTTCCAGTGATCAGTTGCTCATTGTTTCTGGGGGGAAAAGAAAAGAGAATCTTTGGTATAACAATTGTAATTATTATTATATTCTACCTTATAAAAATATCTGTCTCTAACCAATTTTTTAATCTATTTTTGTTGGTCTGTGTGCTATCACGAAATATGTCAAAATCCTTTTTTAAGGTGAACATCTCCAAATATTTGAAGAAAACTGTCAAGTTGTGACTAAATGTTTTATAATTTAAATATACAGTAGTCACCCCTTATCCATGGGGAATGTGTTCCAAGACTCCCAGTGGATGCCTGAAACTTCTAGTAGTACTGATTCCTATGTATACTCTGTTTTTTCCTATACATACATACCTATGATAAAGTTTAATTTATAAATTAGGTGCAGTAAGAGACTATCCAAATTGCCAGCATCATTACTCTTGTGTTTTGGGGCCATTATTAAGTAAAATATGGGTATATTTTACAAGCACTGTTATACCAAGACAGTTGATCGGATACCTGAGATGACTACTAAGTGACTTATGGGTGGGCAGAGTATACAGTGTGGATACTCTGGACTAAGGGATGATTCAAGTCCCAGGTGGGACCGACTAGAGGGCACAAGATTTCATCCCACTACTTAGAATGATGTGCAATTTAAAACTTATGAATTGCTTACTTCTGGAATTTTGTGTTTAATATTTTCTGACGATGGTTGACCTTGGGTAACTGAAATCACAGAAAGCGAAACCATAGATAAGGGGGGAATGCTGTAAGCAATTTTCTCAATTAGAAAAGATTCTAAAATAAGATATATGCACATGGATGAGGATAAACTAAACTGGGCACCCAGCTAAAAGGACAGTGTTATAGACCTCATTTGTTTTGCTTCTGTCCCATTTCTCTGTATTCTTCTCATAGTGTGATTTTATCCTTTATCTGCTTGAATTTACTTTTTTATTTAAAATACCTTCATGCTGTGTCTATAGTTATATAAAACTGACACACATATATATATATATGAAATTATTTTATTTGCTTGATATTGTACATAAAGAAGGCAATATTTTTTTCATAACAAGTGTTGAAAAATAAGGACTTCTAAAATTCTCATGTTTAGATGATATGCCTCAAGATACCAAGATTTCACAAGATTATAAATTACTGACTGGATGAAATTCTTGTGACTAAACAAACTGGGGGCAAACTTACATTTGTAGGACCACAGTTCTAATTACTTCTGATGATTATTTTTTAATAAGTGGGTTTTCATTTTGATGGAAGGAAAGAAGTTTTGAACTGAACATAATACAATGCACCCATAAAACCTACGTAATTATCAGTGAAAGTTTTTCCTTTGTGTATATACAATGTGTTTGCATTGCCTGCTCCCTTACTGCTACCAGCATTATGGAGTCATTCCCTTTATTAAGGCTTTATAATACCAACTGACCTTTGTCCTCATTACATCATCCAAGGAGGTCAAGAATATAGTGGATTGAAAGATGAGTTCAATTATAGTAATGCCCTCAGTTACTCTGTGTGTAGTGTGCTTTCCTAAGTCAACTGCATTCATCCTTGGTGTATATACTCGTTTTTAAATTATTTTTTTTATTGGAGTACAGTTGATTTATAATGTTGTGTTAGTTTCTGCTATACAGCAAAGTAAATCATTTATACATATATGTATATCCATTCATTTTTAGATTCTACTCCCATATAGGTCATGACAGAGTATTGAGTAGAGCTCCCTGTGCTATACAGTAGGTCCTTATTAGTTATCGATTTTATATATTATAGTATGTATACGTCAATCCCAATCTCCCAATTTATTCCTTCCCCTGCTTCCCCCCTCGGTAACCATAAGTTTATTTTCTATATCTGTGACACTACTTCTGTTTTATAAATATGTTCATTTGTACCATTTTTTTAGATTCCACATATAAGGAATATCATACATTTGTCTTTCTCTGTCTGACTTACTTTACTCAGTATGACAATCTCTAGGTCCATCCATGTTGCTGCAAACGGCATTATTTTGCTCTTTTTTATGACTGAGTAATATTCCATTGTATATACATACCACATCTTTACCCATTCCTCCATCGATGGACATTTAGGTTACTTTCGTGTCCCACCTATTGTAAATAGTGCTGCTATGAACGTTGGGGTACATGTATCTTTTTTTTTTTTAAGATTTTTTTGATGTGGACCATTTTTAACATCTTTATTTCATTTGTTACAATATTGCTTCTTTTTTTATGTTTTGGTTTTTTGGGCACGAGGCATGTGGGATCATAACTTCCCAACCAGGTATCAAACCCTCACCCCCTGCATTGGAAGGCAAAGTCTCAACCACTGGACCGCCAGGGAAGTCCCACATGTATCATTTTGAATTATGGTTTTTCTCCAGATATATGCCCAGGAGTGGGATTGCTGGATCATATGGTAATTCTATTAATCCCATTTCTCACAGGATTAAGAGGCATCATCTCACATGCTTCAAATGAATTTGTCATCTCACATTATGACAGTTCTTTAAGAATAGGATTTTATTTTATATACTTTGTAACTAGTCAATGAATCTAGTTTATGTAAAGCAGATAATTCAAATAAATTAGTAAATTTAATTTTAAGGTTTTTAGATTATTTAAAGTCATTTTAAAAATGTGTTGCCTAGAAGTGAACCTCTTATTCTATTTGAGATCTGACCACTGCATAAGACTATTGTATAATTATCTTCCTTAAAAATCTCAAGTACATAATTTATTTCACTAACATAAGGATAATATGCATATATAGTATTTTTGAGTTCATATTATACATGTCATAGTTAACTAAAATTCTCAGACATTATTTCCATAATTTTTTTCCATGTCTTTTTATCATCTAAGCTTCTCAGTTTTCTAAAAATTAAATATCACTATTCATTCCTGTGTAATTTTTGCCCTTGATATTTATAGTAATATGATTTACTGCTTTATTTGCTTTTATTCTCCACCAAATATTTACTAAGTTTTAAGTATTCCATTCATCTTTTTGGGGGTGGGGCACTTCTTAACATCTTTATTGGAGTATAATTCCTTTACAATGGTGTGTTATTTCCTGCTTTATAGCAAAATGAATCAGTTATACATATACATATATCCCCATATCTCTTCCCTCTTGCATCTGCCTCCCTCCCACCCTCCCTATCCCACTGCTCTAGGTGGTCACAAAGCACCAAATTAATCTCCCTGTGCTATGCGGCTGCTTCCAACTAGCTACCTATTTTACATTTGGTAGTGTATACGTGTCCATGTCACTCTCTCACTTTGTCCCAGCTTACCCTTCCCCCTCCCCATATCCTCAAGTCCATTCTCTACTAGGTCTGCGTCTTTATTCCCATCTTGCCCCTAGGTTCTTCATGACAATTTGTTGTTTTTTTTTTTTTCTTAGATTCCATATATATGTGTTAGCATATGGTATTTGTTTTTCTCTTTCTAACTTACTGCACTCTATACGACAGACTCTAGGTCCATCCACTTCAATACAAATAACTCAATTTCATTTCTTTTTATGGCTGAGTAATATTCCATTGTATACATGTGCCACAGCTTCTTTATCCATTCATCTGTTGATGGACAGTTAGGTTGCTTCCATGTCCTGGCTAATGTAAATATAGCTGAAATGAACATTGTGGTACATGACTCTTTTTGAATTATGATTTTCTCAGGGTATATGCCCAGTAGTGGGATTGCTGGGTCGTATGGTAGTTTTTTAAGGAACCTCCATACTGTTCTCCATAGTGGCTCTATCAATTTACATCCCCACCAAGAGCGCAAGAGGGCTCCCTTTTCTCCACACCCTCTCCAGCATTTATTGTTTGTAGATTTTTTGATGATGGCCATTCTGACTGGTATGAGATGATATATCATTGTAGTTTTGATTTGCATTTCTCTAATGATTAATGATGTTGTGCATTCTTTCATGTGTTTCTTGACAATCTGTATATCTTCTTTGGAGAAATGTCTACTTAGGTCTTCTGCCCATTTTTAGATTGGGTTGTTTGTCTTTTTGATATTGAGCTGCATGAGATGCTTGTGAATTTTGGAGATTAATCCTTTGTCAGTTGCTTCATTTGCAAATATTTTCTCCCCTTCTGAGGGTTGTCTTTTCATCTTGATTATGGTTTCCTTTGCAGTGCAAAATATTGTAAGGTTCATTAGGTCCCATTTGTTTATTTTTGTTTTTATTTCCATTTCTCTAGGAGGTGGGTCAAAAAGGATCTTGCTGTGATTTATATCATGGAGTGTTCTGCCTATGTTTTCCTATAAGAGTTTAATATTGTCTGGCCTTACATTTAGGTCTTTAATCCATTTTGAGTTTATTTTTGTGTATGGTGTTAGGGAGTGTTCTAATTTCATTCTTTTACATATAGCTCTCCAGTTTTCCCAGCACCACTTATTCAAGAGACTCTCTTTTCTCCACTGTATGTTCTTTCCTCCCTTATCAAAGATAAGGTGAACATATGTGCCTGGGTTTACCTCTGGGCTTTCTATCCTGTTTCACTGACCTATATTTCTGTTTTTGTGGCAGTACCATACTGTCTTGATTACTGTAGCTTTGTAGTATAGTCTGAAGTCAGGGAGCCTGATTCCTCCAGCTCCGTTTTTCTTTCTCAAGATTGCTTTGGCTTTTCGGTGTCTTTTGTGTTTCCATACAAATTGTGAGATGTTTTGTTCTAGTTCTGTGAAAAATGCCAGTGGTAGTTTGACAGGGATTGCATTGAATCTGTAGATTGCTTTGGGTAGTATAGCCATTTTCACAATGTTGATTCTTCCAATTCAAGAACATGGTATATCTCTCCATCTATTTGTATCACCTTTAACTTCTTTCATCAGTGTCCTATAATTTTCTGCATACAGGTCTTTTGTCTCCTTAGGTAGGTTTATTCCTAGATATTTTATTCTTTTTGTTGCAATGGTAAATGGGTGTGTTTTCTTAATTTCACTTTCAGATTTTTCATCATTAGTGTATAGGAATGCAAGAGATTTCTGTGCATTAATTTTGTACCCTATTACTTTACCAAATTCATTGATTAGCCCTAGTAGTTTTCTGGTAGCATCTTTAGGATTCTCTATGTATAGTATCATGTCATCTGCAAACAGTGACAGCTTTACTTCTTCTTTTCCAATTTGTATTCCTTTTATTTCTTTTTCTTCTCTGATTGCTGTGGCTAACACTTCCAAAGCTATGTTGAATAATATTGGTGAGAGTGGGCAACCTTGTCTTGTTCCTGATCTTAGTGGAAATGGTTTCAGTTTTTCACCATTGAGGACAATGTTGGCTGTGGGTTTGTCATATATGGCTTTTATTATGTTGAGGAAAGTTCCCTCTATGCCTACTTTCTGCAGGGCTTTTACCATAAATGGGTGTTGAATTTTGTCGAAAGCTTTCTCTGCATCTATTGAGACGATCATATGGTTTTTCTCCTTCAGTTTGTTAATATGGTGTATCACATTGATTGATTTGCGCATATTGAAGAGTCCTTGCATTCCTGGGATAAACCCCACTTGATCATGGTCTGTGATCTTTTTATGAGTTGTTGGATTCTGTTTGCCAGTATTTTGTTGAGGATTTTTGCATCTATGCTCATCAGCGCTATTGGCCTGATGTTTCTTTGTGACATCTTTGTCTGGTTTTGGTATCAGGGTGATGGTGGCCTCGTAAAATGAGTTGGGGAGTGTTCCTCCCTCTGCAATATTTTGGAAGAGTTTGAGAAGGATAGGTGTCATCTCTTCTCTACAAGTTTGATAGAATTCGCCAGTGAAGCCATCTGGTCCTGGGCTTTTGTTTGTTGGAAGATTTTTATTCACAGTTTCAATTTCAGTGTTTGTGATTGGTCTGTTCATATTTTCTATTTCTTCCTGGTTCAGTCTCAGAATGTTGTGCATTTCTAAGAATTTGTCCGTTTCTTCCAGGTTGTCCATTTAATTGGTTTATAGTTGCTTGTAGTAATCTCTCATGATCCTTTGTATTTTTGCAGTATCAGTTGTTACTTCTCATTTTTCATTTCTAATTCTATTGATTTGAGTCTTCTCCCTTTTTTTCTTGATGAGTCTGGCTAATGGTTTATCACTTTCGTTTATCTTCTCAATAAACCAGCTTTTAGTTTTATTGATCTTTGCTATAGTTTCCTTCATTTCTTTTTCATTTATTTCTGATCTGATCTTTATGATTTCTTTCCTCCTGCTAACCTTGGGTTTTTTTTTGTTTTTCTTTCTCCAATTGCTTTAGTTGTAAAGTTAGGTCGTTTATTTGAAATGTTTCTTGTTTCTTAAGGTAGGATTTTATTACTATAAACTTCCCTATTAGAACTGTTTTTGCTACATCCCATAGGTTTTGGGTCGGCGTATTTTCACTGTCATTTGTTTCTAGGTGTTTTTGATTTCCTCTTTGATTTCTTCATTGATCTCTTGGTTATTAAGTAGTGTATTGTTTAGCCTCCATGTGTTTGTATTTTTGACAGATTTTTTTTCCTGTAATTGCTATCTAGTCTTACAGCATTTTTGTCGGAAAAGATATTTGATATTATTTCAATTTTGTTAAATTTAGCAAGGCTTGATTTGTGACCCAAGATATGATCTATCCTGGAGAATGTTCCATGAGCACTTGAGAAGAAAGTGTATTCTGCTGTTTTTGGATGGAATGCCCTGTAAGTATCAATTAAGACCATCTTGTTTAATGTATCATTTAAAACTTGTGTTTCCTTATTTATTTTCATTTTGGATGATCTGTCCTTTGGTGAAAGAGAGGTGTTAAAGTGCCCTACTATGATTGTGTTACTTTCGATTTCATCTTTATGGCTGTTAGTATTTGCCTTATGTATTGAGGTGCTCCTATGTTGGGTGCATAAATATTTACAATTGTTATGTATTCTTCTTGGATTGATCCCTTGATCATTAAGTAGGGTCCTTCTTTGTCTCTTGTAATAGCCTTTGTTTTAATGTCTATTTTGTCTGATATGAGAATTGCTATTCCAGGTTTCTTTTGATTTCCACTTGCATGGAATATCCTTTTTCCATCCCCTCACTCTCAGCCTGTGTCCCTAGGTCTGAAGTGGATCTCTTGTAGACAGCATATATAAGGGTCTTGTTTTTGTATCCATTCAGCCAGTCTATGTCTTTTGGTTGGAGCATTTAATCCATTTACATTTAAGGTAATTATCGATATGTATGTTCTTATTACCATATTCTTAATTGTTTTGGGTTTGTTTTTGTAGGTCTTTTCATACTCTTTTGTTTCCTGCCTAGAGAAGTTCCTTTAGCATTTGTTGTAAAGCTGGTTTGGTGGTGCTGAACTCTCTTAGTTTTTGCTTGTTTGTAAAGGTTTTAATTTCTCCATCAAATATGAATGAGATCCTTTTGGGGTAGAGTAATCTTGGTTGTAGGTTTTTCCCCTTCATCACTTTAAGTATATTCTGCCACTCCCTTCTGGCTTGGAGAGTTTCTGCTGAAAGATCAGCTGTTAACCTTATGGGGATTCCCTTGTATGTTATTTGTTGTTTTTCCCTTGCTGCTTTTAATATTTTTCCTTTGTATTTAATTTTTGATAGTTTGATTAATATGTGTCTTGGCCTGTTTCTCCTTGGATTTATTCTGTATGGGGCTCCCTGTGCTTCCTGTACTTGATTAACTATTTCCTTTCCCATATTAGGGAAGTTTTCAACTATAATCTCTTCAAATATTTTCTCAGTCCCTTTCTTTTTCTCTTCTTATTTTGGGACCCCTATAATTCGAATGTTGGTGCGTTTAATGTTGTCCCAGAATTCTGTGAGAATGTCCTTAATTCTTTTCTTTTTTTTTTTTTTTTTCTTTTTTCTGCTCTGCAGTAGTTATTTTCACTATTTTATCTTTCAGGTCACTTATCCTTTCTTCTGCCTCAGTTATTCTGCTCTTGATCCTTTCTAGAGAATTTTTAATTTCATTTATTTTGTTGTTAATCACTGTTTGTTTGCTCTTTAGTTCTTCTAGGTCCTTGTTAAACTTTTCTTGTATTTTCTCCATTCTATTTCCAAGATTTTGGATCATCTTTACTATTATAATTCTGAATTCTTTTTCAGGTATACTGCCTATTTCCTCTTCATTTGTTAGGTCTGGTGGGTTTTTACCTTGCTCCTTCATCTGCTGTGTGTTTCCGTGTCTTCTCATTTTGCTTAACTTACTGTGTTTGGGGTTTCCTTTTCACAGGCTACAGGTTCGGAGTTCCCATGGTTTTTTGGTGTCTGCCCCCAGTGACTAAGGTTGGTTCAGTGGGTTGTGTAGGCTTCCTGGTGGAGGGCACTAGTGCCTGTGTTCAGATGGATGAGGCTAGATCTTGTCTTTCTGGTGGGCAGCTCCATGTCTTGTGGTGTGTTTTGGGGTTTCTGTGGCCTTATTATGATTTTAGTCAGCTTCTCTGCTAATGGGTGGTGTTGTGTTCCTGTCTTGCTAGTTGTTTGGCATAGGGTGTCCAGTAATGTAGCTCACTGGTCGTTGAGTGGAGTTGGGTCTTGGCATTGAGATGGAGATCTCCAGGATATTTTCACCATTTGATATTACGTGGAGCTAGGAGGTGTCTTGTGCCTGCCGTCTTGAATCTCCCCTTTCTCTAAGATCTTGAGTACATTTCTGTAAACCCAGAGAGCCTTCTCTGCCAGGAGGAAACCAGTCCCTCCGTCCTGAGGATGAGCAGGAGTCAAAACTCCATTGGTAGAGCGCTGTCAGTCTCTGTGTGTTTTCACAAGATGTCTGAGGCAGCCCTGCTCTCTGCTCAAGGCAGACTCACCTGGGAACCTCACCTTGTGGGCTCCATTCATCTTTCAAAAGTTGATACCCAAAACTATTACCAACAGACAACCATATCTATTAGAGATGAGTGTTCTATTTCATTGGCCACATGTAAGTTTCTTTGAGTATTGAGTTTGCCTTTTGTGATATTGCTTTGTAAAGTACTATATATATTAGGTATTCTAAAATAAATGTTTGATTCCAGAATATTGGATTTTTGTAAATGTCAGATTAGAGTGGAAAATAATACAGTAATTTGTGACCGACTTGGTCACATCTATTTTGGGATATTAGTTATATTAGTATATTAGTTAACCAAGTATTATGAAAACACTGAAGAGATTTATCATTGTAAAAATTAACATCATGTTCTTCCAATTTCCTACAAGTTCACAAATCAGTTTTTCTTTCTCCATATTCTTCTTCCATTGTGCTTTATAGCACTTTTTTTTAACCATAAACAAAAATGAACATATCTTAGTGGTTTTGTGTAAGATGATAACGTTGGGTTTTTCTACTTACTTGCCTACTTGGAAGATTTACTGAACTACTCTATTTGTTTTGCTTTTAAACAGAAATGGGAAAGCAAAAGTAATTTCCCAATTCCCTGTTAATCAGTTTGTATATGCTAAAATAATGTTTCCAAAATAATTTTTTTTCTGCTTTTAAAATAATATATATGGATAATGCATGGCAACAATTGTAGAAATTGCGTGTCAGGTCTTTCAAGTAGCAGGTAACAAAGCTACCAACTGATATTTAACAAAAATATGGATGTGTTTCCATTTTGTGTTTGTATTTTAGGGTTTACTATTACAATTTTATATATTGAAGGTAATGTAATTTTTCATTTTCTGGAAAGAACCTCATCAGTTCATTGTATAGCCTTAAACCTTAATTATAATACATGAAAGTTCTTCAGACAATGCACATTTTTAAAAGAGTCTTTTAAAAAGCCTACCTAGATAAAAGTTATCTACATGTTTAAAGGTACTTTAATATATGACACTCTATTTTCTATCACATAACCAAAAACTTAGAGCAGAGTAAGTGAGAATACCTATATCTCTCTCTATACAGACACATATAGAGACATGTATATAATCTGGTGCACACAATATATATTATGTAATATGTATAATGTGATATAAGCATATATATATATATATATATATATATAACATCTATTAACTTACCACAAGCAGAAACTAATAATAGCAGAGATCCTAAAAAACAAGCCTAGCTTATTTGCTCTTGCAATCAGCCCTTATAAGCTTAAAGTGGTTAGAATGACTTCGCTTACTTAAAGATTAATTATCTTGTTAAGTTGTACTTATATTGCCATGTAAATATTAAGTCCTTATTACTGCAAATGGTTTTTGTGCCCTCTGTAAAGCTTCAAGAAAACATTTTTTCTGATTTTGTTTAGTTATGAAAGTGAATTTAAGAAGGTAATTAAATATATGTGTACTTGAGAGATTTAAGTTCTACCAGGCTAACCAAATCATTTATGTAATATTTTGAAAAGTAAGGAACTCTACATAATGAACTAGTCAACATAAAGTTAAAATTCTCTTGTGATGCTTTCATTCTTGTTAAATGTCTTTCATGAGTTATAAAATCTGCCTAGCAGTTATGTAATACATTAACCTTGTTCTCATAGCCATATTATTGATGGTCAAAAATTCAAGAGAGACTAGAAGATGAAGGGATGGAAGAGTAGAAAGATATAAAACAAAATAACTGGGGCCTGTACCTCTTGAGATTTGCATAACAATTGTGATGAATGGGATGACTATCATAAAGTAAAAAGAATCAGAGATTCTATTGAGGGTATTTTCAAACCAAAAAGAAAAAGAAAAAAGGAGAAAGAAAGAAAGAAAGAGAGAAAGAAAGGGAGAGAGAGGAAGAAAGAAAGAAGAAAAGAAAGAAAGAGAAAGAAAGAAAGAAAGAAAGAAAGAAAGAAAGAAAGAAAGAAAGGAAGGAAGGAAGGAAGAAAGGGAAAGAAGAAAGGAAAGAGAAAGAAAGAAGGAAAGAGGGAAGGAGGGAGGGAGGAACGAGAAAACAAGGGGTTTACTTTTTGCTTACTAAAATATAAACAATTACACTTATTTAAAACTTCAAATGAGAAGTTGCCTCTGGAAGAGTTGTTCCTAAAGCAAATAAAGTCCTGATCAGAAAGCAAGGTAATGATTTCCTATCTTAAAAAAAAGGGTACAAATGAACTTATTTACAAAACAGAAGTAGAGTCATGGATGTAGAAAACAAACTTATGGTTACCAGGGGGTAAGGTGGGGAGGGATAAATTGGGAGATTGGGATTGACATATACACACTACTATATATAAAATAGATAACTAATAAGAACCTGCTGGATAGCACAGGGAACTCTACTCAATACTCTGTAATGGCCTATATAGGAAAAGAATCTAAAAAAAAAAAAAAGGGGAGGATATATGTATATGTATAACTGATTCACTTTGCTGTACACCTGAAACTAACACAACATTGTCAGTCAACTATACTCCAATAAAAATTAAAAACAAAAACAAAAACAAACAAAAAAGAAATCAGGGTAGTCATCCCTGCACTGTGTCTAGTTGATGGCTTTGTCAAGTGGGGATTTCCTAGGTAAATAAAATAAACTCCCTCTCAGGAAACATCAAGGAAGGCTTAGAAAACACACACACAAACAAACAGGGAGAGCAGAGATACACTTAAATTTTTTGTATTCTAAGGTATATGCATGTGTATGTGCATGTGTCTATGTGGGTGAGTAATACACACATATATAGGGATAGCTGATATCTCCATCTGCAGATATCTATATCATATGTGTATATATACATGTAACTTATATGTCTGTAGCTCAACTAAACATATTTGTAATCACGTTCAGTTTAATAACTAGATCAAATCAGAAAAAAATGTATGTATACCAAATACACATGACACATGAAAGCAGATGTCTGTTTAAATTACAAAAGAGCCGTTTGTGATTTTTATGTACGGTTCAGCATTACATTGTTTTCTTTCAGTCAATGGCATATTGGTCTGGCTGTGAGCCCAGGTCTCTCACATAATGATCAACCTGAGACTAGCACAGTACCATCTGGTCATGTCTCAGGTAGGAAATACATTAAAAATATCTACCAATTTATGCATTTCATCCCGAAAGGATAAGAACACACAATGATATGACTTTTTTCAGTAATGGAGCCTCTTGCAAATAAATAAAGTAGATATTATTTTATTCAATTTTTGTAGAAGAATGAAAAAAATATACAAAATCTAGGAAACTGGTGCAGATGAATGACTTCTAACATGGTGTGAGAAATTTGAAAGTAATCACACATTTTTGAATATGGGGAGGGCCTAAACTAGTTACACAACTAAGGAGAGTGTAAGGAAAGATAGAAGAGCACTTCTGGGCCAGGACTGTGGTGAATCTAAGAAATGTCATCAGGAAAGAATTCACAATCTCTGACTTTGATTACATAATAAAACAATGGAAAAATGACATTTTCCTACTAAATTATTTTGTTTATGAATTTAAACCTCTATATAATCTGCTTGTGCCTTTGTCTTTCTGTTATGTAGCCATATAAATAGGTATTTAATTATTTTTTTACTTCATGTAAGAATAAGCCTGATACTATGTGGTGATACTTTCTTCTTGTGTTCCATTCCTATAAATATCTCAGGTATTAAGTATTTGGTATTGGGATTTGCAGGAAGACAAGATTTTTGTTAACTTTACATATTGCTAGGTTAACAGTCTACCTTATACATGCTGAATTCATCCTATTCATTGAAGATTTGAGCATAATTTAGGACATTAGGTCTGTGTTCATAAAAGGTGGCTCATTTTCTTCATTTTATATTTTACCTTATTAATAAAGATGCCTTCATTAAGGATCTTCATTAAGATTTGTTTATGTTCTGCAAACTACATGTAGCTACTAAAAAGGTATGATGTGCCTAGTAATATGGAACAAATAAATCTTGTATGATGATCTTATAAATACTTCTTTTAACTATAGTGTAAAAAATGTCCCCTGATATTATATTTTCTTTTTTAGAAAGGACACTAGGGTTTACAACATGGGCAACACCACATTCCTCTGTTATAGGTTAAAAAATGTTACAACTAGATTCTTTTGCTGCTTACTCTAATGAATTCCCTTAGAATTCATTGGAGAAGTATGAGAGAGAAATACCTCAGACAGAAATTCATCTTATAATAGGTCACGGTACAGCAAGATTTCAGGGCATTTAGATATGAATTTCTTTTAGTTTATCGTCTCCTTTATTTTCCAGACTGAGGTTTTTTGAAAATGTAAAACTGTTTTTCCAAAATTCATCCTAATACAAGTGTTTTTCAGAGTCTAAGGTTGAGTAAACTTTGACATTGATGGAAACAATAGTCTATGTACATTTCTCTTTATTCAAACTTTCCTTTAACACATCATTTTTCTAACTGATTTACAGTTCTTACTGCTGCTCCCATCCATTGGGACATTATATTTTGGATATAGACACAACCTAAAAAAATCTATTTCTCCAATTCTTACTTCAGTGTTTTCCTCAGTTTTTCTAATGGACTTCAGAGCTGGTGGATGGTGACTTTAAATGTTAGATCAGAACACTAGATCATGAAAACTCAAACATGACCTTTTATTGTAAATTAGTAATAGGATTCCATCAAAGAATGATGAAATCATAAGATTCAGTAAAAAGATATATCTAGTTTTAGTATATGTTTAAGGATGTCTCTATTTAGGTAAAAGCCACAATTAAATGGTTTACCTTTCTTTGAAAAAAATATAAAAGCATTTGGTAATTACAAAACACAAAGATGCCAAAATTGAGGATTTACTGTTATTATAATTCCTACAGAGAGAGCACATTATTTTATAGTTGTTATCAATTGATTTGATTGTCAGTGAATATATTAAAACAGTATTTTTATGTTATTAGGTCATGAAATCTAAATATCATATATGGCTACATTTTCTGCACATATGCAGATATTTCAGGAGAGATACATGTTAAGTATGACAAAAGATCTTAGAAAATTTCAATCCATTTTTAAGTACTTTCTGAGAAAATCTTACTGTCATCCCCAATTACTTCACAAATTGAGAGAACTTAGCATGTTTAACCGTTAAGGGCCCCAGAATTGTGATTAACATTGCAGATAGAAATGGTAAAAAGCAATGTTATGCTAACAACTATATGCTTGTTCAAATGTTTAAATTAGAAATTTTAGCAAACTAGCTTTTTTAGCACTAGATTTAATCCCTTAAGGAAATGGCAGCTACAAAATACTGACAACTCTTTTTTCTCTTTTTAGCAAGCTATATATGAGTCACTAGTTTAGAATAAAAATAGTTTGGGTGAGAAATATATATTTTGATGTTGTGATTTAAATTGTTTTTTATAATTTATTCTCCACAATTCAGTCCATTGTGATATTT
Source organism: Balaenoptera borealis (assembly GCF_965194805.1). NCBI lineage: Eukaryota > Metazoa > Chordata > Mammalia > Artiodactyla > Balaenopteridae > Balaenoptera > Balaenoptera borealis. The sequence goes on from NC_138877.1 coordinate 28,315,892, forward strand.
ACTTAGAAATCTTTTATGAATTGAATAACATGCCTATTTGATATATTGCACATATTATTCTAACGTAAGAACATAAGACAATTTCTATTCTGAAGCAAGAGCTCTCTCTCTCTCTCTCTCTCTCTCTCAATGTTTAGCAAAACTTACTAAGGCAAGGAATATTTTCCAGTCTCTGTTAATCAAGAAGGCAAATAACCAGAATTGTGCACTGTAGACCTATATTTTATTGCTATAAAAGAGTGCCTACCATCATCCAAACAAATCACAGCATTGAATATCTTACACATTTTATACTGAATATTATTATAGGTACATATCACTGTAAAATAGTGCTTTCATTCTGAGCTTGTATAGCTTGCAGTAAAACACATTATATTTAAAGGAAAAATAAATTTAAAAGGAGGTTTAGTACAATGCAATTACATGTACTGTAGCTTCTGTTTAAAGGGATTCACAGCTAAAATTTGTTTTCATTATTGGCTTTCAATAGAGATTTGGATTTCTTGGGCACAGCCTTCTTTTGTATTTCTTTTATTTTACTTCGCTTTGGAGGTTGGAAAATTTTCTTATTTTTTAATTTATTTGTTGGCTAAGGTAATATTCAGTAATATTAGACCACTGAGGGAAAGAGAAGAAAATAGTTTGGGTTTTCTTTTGTTTGTTTTGTTTTGTTTTCTCTTGATTCTTTAATTATTTCTTCTGATTCACAGAAAGAGGATTAAGCAACCAAAATTAATAGAGGTATTCAGTTATTATTAACAGAAGATAAATATTTGTTTCCCAATATATAAGAAAAGTATGCTTGGAAATTACGGTGTCCTTTTGGCTTGTCATTAGTTACAGTGTGACACTTTGGTGTAATATCTGACAATATTACTCAAGTGGATTCCTTTCATTATAGATATGACACCAGGATATATTTTGAAGTTTGCAGCAGATACTTTTTCTGTAATTATTGGAATAATCATTTCCCCCCTGTGTTGTTATAGTGAATTACATCTGTTTATCTTCAAGTGTTGAAATAAACTTCTATTTGTTGGATGATTCTCACATGATCAGGATGTATTTTACTTATATATTCCTCTTATATATTTGATAATATTTTGTTAAGGATTTTGTAACTTATTCTATAAAAGATCTTCGTCCGTAGTTTTCTTTTCTTGTCATGACATGCAAATGACTACAGCAGCGTGTCTGCTGTAATGGCGATTGCATGACGCTGAGGCAAAGTTCCTCAGGCGTGAGTGCTCCCAGGGACACTTCAGACTTAGTGCAAATTGGAAGAGACAGTAGAGAAGTGGTGATGTGATAGTCCCACTGATATAAGTACACAAGAATGGGAACAATCACAGCTTTTAAGACCAAAATCAGAAATTGTACATTGAGAGCTAAGTTACTTTTACCATAGCCATTTAGTATGGATTCACAGAATATTTCCGGATGGGTTGAAAATCAAATTCCTTGTAAAAGGGTTCAAGTACCAAAGAATCATAGAACACCTATTTTGAATTATTTTTGTTATATTTATTTAATTACTTGCTTAAATATTTATTTTTAATTTACAAATTCATTTATAACTTGTTTGTTTAATCTGAAATTCTTTGCCATCAGATTTTTTCTTAGTGACCTCTTAGTAGGGTACCAGTTTTAACAAAATGGCACTTTACCCCCAAAAGACTTCTTTACCATTTAGTTTAAATTACTTTCTACCTGATCACTATAACGTCACTCTGTTTGAGTTTCTTCATTGAATTTATCACTGACCTGCCCAATTTTTTATTTATCTCTTCTTCACCTCTAGAATGTGAGTGTGTGTGTGTGTGTGTGTGTGTGTGAATATTTGTTTGTATATGTCCAGTAGATGAAATACATGATGACAGAGTGTATTAATTTAACTTAATTTAATTTTATTTTATTTAAAATGTGTAGTCTGTATGCTTCCAAGAAATCTTGAGGCTACTGAAATATGAGCCATACTTTACCAAACTAAAAGAGACCCTATTAAAATTATTGGGTGAGGGGGACTTCCCCAAATGGAAAGCATAATTTATTAAGCATGAAAATATGTATAAAACAATGTGATAATGATAACTTTGAAATACTGTTACCAGTGACATGTTATTTATACAAGTGTCATGTCAATTAACAACTCAAGGGTCTGTTTTTAGTTGAGACATTAGGGTTTGACTCTACTAACAGGATCAAGTAATAAAACTGCATTTTGTGATTTCAAGATGGAAACAGAGTTAATAAACGCTCTTTGTCAGACTGGAATGCTGATAATAGCACAGAAATAACATATAGACAAAGAACTCCGAAAACATTATGGAAAGAAAGAAGCAATCAGTGCTTTGGTGGTTAATAAAGGAAGTGAACATTTTCACCACTTATTGTATGAGAACATAACTCATAAAAAACAATTTATTAGAAACGATGCCTAAAGTTAACTTGTAACATTTACAGCATACTCAGAAATAGCAAATGGCATGACTAAGTGATTCTTGCAAATAATGATAATAAATTTTAAAAAGGCATCTCATTTTTGGACTTACTCTGTAGTAAAATACAAGAAAGAGGATCTACTAAACCTAGAAGAAAGGCATTTGGGGAATGGAGAATTTTTCATTAAATACTTTTGTTAGGGTATGCTATCATATTCTATCAACGGATCCTAGGTGAGGAGGAATTGAAATGTGCTTTCAGAACACAAAAGAATACTATTTATAATTGTATACATTTATGATAGTCATTAGTATAACGTGTATAATCAATTATACCTGGATTATATATATCATGTCAATTATATGTCAAGTCAGCGTATGTGAATGGGTATTTATAAAATTTTAAGAATTTAATTAATTTATATTTTTTGTAAGCACATTTGTTTGCTGTTCAAGCAGGACACTTAAACAATACAATGTTCACACCCTAGAGACAGCAAAGTGACCAAATACAGGCTTAGGAATGTATAAATAGAGTCTGCCAAAGTGATTTGTTGATGGCCTGTAGCATATGACACACATTTTTTCTGTCAGATGGAAATGCAAAGTAGGTGTGCTATGACACCAAGATGTAAGTTTATTGCAATAGTCACAGTTCTAACACCATTTTTCTATGTTGTGCCCTTCCACATGGATTACATCTTCTTGGTTATTCAAATCAAGTATTTCATTAGATTAAACTTATCACATTTTGCTCTTTATCTCATTTCTAATCTCCTTCCTCATTTTTCATTGCTCTTTGTTGAACTGCATTCATTTTAGGCTTTCATTTCAATAATAGTCAATTTGATCTTTTCTCTAATGCCCTGTTGGCATTACTTGTATGATTTCTCAGGATTCTTATATTCATTTTAAGCATTTTCACTCCTCTTAAAACATTTACAGTTTAATTAAATAAGGGTGCCCAAAATACAAAATACTGAAAAGTATATGATTTTATGTAAATTTTAACATGTGTTTTGCTCAAAATTTATGTTCCAAAAATGCGGTGAAATGTCTATAGTTCTGTTTTTATTTTTAACATCTTTATTGGAGTATAATTGCTTTACAATGGTGTATTAGTTTCTGCTTTATAACAAACTGAATCAGCTATACATATACATATATCCCCATATCTCCTCCCTGTTGCGTCTCCCTCCCATCCTCCCTATCCCACCCCTCTAGGTGGTCACAAAGCACCAATGCAGCTGCTTCCTACTGGCTATCTATTTTACATTTGGTAGTGTATATATGTACATGTCACTCTCTCACTTCATCCCAGCTTAATTTGCCCTTCCCTGTGTCCTCAAGTACATTCTGTACATCTGCGTCTTTATTCCTGTCCTGCCCCTAGGTTCTTCAGAACCTTTTTCTTTTTTTTTTTAGATTCCATATACATGTGTTAGCATACAGTATTTGTTTTTCTCTTTCTGATTTACTTCACTCTGTATGACAGTCTCTAGGTCCTCACTACAAATAACTCAACTTTGTTTCTTTTAATGGCTGAATAATATTCCATTGTATATATGTGCCACATCTTCTTTATCCATCATCTGTCGATGGACACTTAGCTTGTTTCCATGTTTTGGCTATTGTAAATAGAGTTGCAATGAACATTGTGGTACATGACTCTTTTTGAATTATGGTTTCCTCAGTGCATATGCCCAGTAGTGGGAATACTGGGTCGTACGGTAGTTCTATTTTTAGTTTGTTGAGGAACCTCCATACTGTTCTCCATAGTGGCTGTATCAATTGACATTCCCACCAACAGTGCAAGAGGGTTCCCTTTTCTCCACACCCTCTCCAGCATTTATTGTTTGTGGATTTTTTGATGATGGCCATTCTGACTGGTGTGAGGTGGTACCTCATTGTAGTTTTGATTTGCATTTCTCTAATTACTGAGCATCCTTTCATGTTGGCAAACTGTAAATCTTCTTTGGATAAATGTCTATTTAGGTCTTCTGCCCATTTTTGGATTGGGTTGTTTGTTTTTTTGATACTGAGCTGCATGAGTTGCTTGTAAATTTTGGAGATTAATCCTTTGTCAGATGCTTCCTTTGCAAATATTTTCTCCCATTGTGAGCTGCTGTCTTTTTGTATTGTTTATGGTTTCCTTTGCTGTGCAAAAGCTTTTAAGTTTTATTAGTTCCAATTTGTTTATTTTTGTTTTAATTTCCATTTCTCTAGCAGGTGAGTCAAAGAGGATCTTGCTGTGATTTATGTCATAGAGTGTTCTGCCTATGTTTACCTCTAAGAGTTTTATAGGGTCTGGCCTTGCATTTAGGTCTTTTATCCATTTTGAGTTTATTTTTGTGTATGGTTTTAGAGAGTGTTCTAATTTCATTCTTTTACATGTAGCTGTCCAGTTTATCAGCAGCACTTATTGAAGAAGCTGTCTTTCCTCCATTGTAGATTCTTGCCTCCTTTACCAAAATTAAGGTGACCATATGTGCGTGGGTTTATCCCTGGGCTTTCTATCCTGTTCCATTGATCTATACTTAAGTTTTTGTTCCAGTACCATACTGTCTTGATTACTGTAGCTCTGTAGTATAGTCTGAAGTCAGGGAGCCTGATTCCTCCAGCTCCGTTTTTCTTTCTCAAGATTGCTTTGGCTATTCAGGGTCTTCTGTGTTTCCATACACATTGTGAATTTTTTTGCTCTAGTTCTGTGAAAAATGTCATTGGTAGTTTGATAGGGATTGCATTGAATCTGTAGATTGCTTTGTATAGTATAGTCATTTTCAAAATGTTGATTCTTCCAATCCAAGAACATGGTATATCTCTCCACCTATTTGTATCATCTTTAATTTCTTTCATCAGTGTCTTATAGTTTTCTGCACACAGGTCTTTTGTCTCCTTAGGTAGGTTTATTCCTAGGTATTTGATTCTTTTTGTTGCAATGGTAAATGGGAGTGTTTCCTTAATTTCTCTTTCAGATTTTTCATCCTTAGTGTATAGGGATCCAAGAGATTTCTGAGCATTAATTTTGTCTCCTGCTACTTTACCAAATTCATTGATTAGATCTAGTAGTTTTCTGGTAGCATCCTTAGGATCTTCTGTGTATAGTATCATGTCATCTGCAAACAGTGACAGCTTTACATCTTCTTTTCTGATTTGGATTTATTTTATTTGTTTTTCTTCTCTGATTCCTGTGGCTAAAACTTCTAAAACTATGTTGAATAATTGAGTGAATGGACAACCTTGTCTTGTTCTTGATCTTAGAGGAAATGGTTTCAGTTTTTCACCATTGAGAACAATGTTGGCTGTGTGTTTGTCATATATGGCTTTTATTATGTTGAGGTAAGTTCCCTCTATGCCTACTTTCTGGAGGGTTTTTATAATAAATGGGTGTTGAATTCTGTTGAAAGCTTTTATGCAGCTATTGAGATGATCATATGGTTTTTCTTCTTCAATTTGTTAATATGGTTTTTCACATTTATTGATTTGCATATTTTGAAGAATCCTTGCAATCCTTGGATAAACCCCATTTGATCATGGTGTATGATCCTTTAAATGTGCTGTTGGATTCTGTTTGGTAGTATTTTGTTGTGGAAAATTGCATCTATATTCATCAGTGCTATTGGCCTGTAGTTTTCTTTCTTTGTGACATCTTTGTTGGTTTTGGTATGAGGGTGATGGTGGCCTTGTAGTATGAGTTGGGGAGTGGTCCTCCCTCTGCTATATTTTGGAAGAGTTTGAGAAGGATAGATTTTAGCTCTTCTCTAAATATTTGATAGAATTCGTCTGTGAAGCCACCTGGCCCTTGGCTTTTGTTTGTTGGAAGATTTTTAATCACAGTTTCAATTTCAGTGCATGTGATTGGTCTGTTCATATTTTCTATTTCTTCCTGGTTCAGGTTCGGAAGGTTGTGTTTTTCTTAGAATCTGTCCATTTCTTCCAAGTTGTCCATTTTATTGGCATATAGTTGCTTGTAGTAATCTCTCATGATCCTTTGTATTTCTGCAGTGTCAGTGGTTACTTCTCTTTTTTCGCTCCTAATTCTATTGATTTGAGTCTTCTCCCTTTTTTTCTTAATGAGTGTGGCTAATGGTTTATCAGTTTTGTTTATTTTCTCAAAGAACCAGCCATTAGTTTTATTGATCTTTACTATTGCCTCCTTCATTTCTTGTTCATATATTTCTGATATGATCTTTGTGATTTCTTTCCTTCTGCTAACTTTGGGGTTTTCTTCGTTCTTCTTTCTCTAATTGCTTTAAGTGTAAGATTAGGTTGTTTATTTGAGATGTTTCTTGTTTCTTGAGGTAGTATTGTGTTGATATAAACTTCCTTCTTAGAACTGCTTTTTCTGCATCCCATAGGTTTTGGGTCATCGTGTTTTCATTGTCATTTGTGTCTAGGTATTTTTTGATTTCCTCTTTGATTTCTTCAGTGATCTCTTGGTTATTTAGTAGTGTATTCTTTAGCCTCCATGTGTTTGTATTTTTTACAGATTTTTTTCTGTAATTGATACCTAGTTCATAGCGTTGTGGTCGGAGAAGATACTTGATACTATTTCAATTTTCTTAAATTTACCAAGGCTTGATTTGTGACCCAGAATATGATCTATCCTGGAGAATGTTCCATGAGCACTTGAAAGGAAAGTGTATTCTGTTTTTTTTGGATGGAATGTCCTATAAATATCAATTATGTCCATCTTGTTTAATGTTTCATTTAAAGCTTGTGTTTCCCTATTTATTTTCATTTTGGATGATATGTCCATTGGTGAAAGTGGTGTGTTAAAGTCCCTTACTATGATTTTGATAAAGTCGATTTCCCCTTTTATGGCTGTTAGCATTTGCCTTATGTATTGAGGTGCTCCTATTTTGAGTGCATAAATATTTACAATTGTTATATCTTCTCACATTGATTCCTTGATCATTATGTAGTGTCTTTCCTTTTCTCTTGAAACAGTCTTTATTTTAAAGTCTATTTTGTCTGATATGAGAATTGCTACTCCAGCTTTCTTTTGATTTCCATTTTCATGGAATATCTTTTTCCATCCCCTCACTTTCAGTATGTATGTGTCCCTAGGTCTGAAGTGGGTCTCTTGTACACAGCATATATGCAGGTCCTGTTTTTGTATCAATTCAGCCAGTCTATGTCTTTTGGTTGGAGCATTTAATCCATTTACATTTAAGGGAGCTATCGATATGTATATTCCTATTACCATCTTCTTAATTGTGTTGGGTTTGTTCTTGTGGGTGTTTTTCTTCTCTTGTGTTTCCTGCCTAGAGAAGTTCCTTTAGCATTTGTTGTAAAGCTGGTTTGGTGGTGCTGAATTCTTTTAGCTTTTGCTTGTCTGTAAATGTTTAATTTCTCCATCAAATCTGAATGAGATCCTTGCTGGGTAGAGTAATCTTGGATGTCGTTTTTTCCCTTTCATCACTTTAAATATGTCCTGCCACTCCTTTCTGGCTTCCTGAATTTCTGCTGTAAGATCAGTTGTTAACCTTATGGGGATTGTCTTGTATGTTATTTGTTGTTTTCCCTTGCTCCTTTCAATATTTTTTTCTTTGTATTTAATTTTTAATAGTTTGATTAATATGTGTCTTGGCATGTTTCTCCTTGGATTTATCTTGTATGGGACTCTGCACATCCTGGACTTGACTGACTATTTCCTTTTCCGTATTAGGGAAGTTTTCAACTATAATCTCTTCAAATATTTTCTCATCTCTTTCTTTTTCCCTTCCTCTTCTGGTATCCCTATAATTTGAATGTTGGTATGTTTAATGTTGTCCCAGAGATCTCTGAGACTATCCTCAATTCTTTTCATTCTTTTATGTTTATTCTACTCTGCGGTAGTTATTTCCATTATTTTTTCTTCCAGGTCACTTATCCATTCTCCTGCCTCAGTTATTCTGCTATTGATTCCTTCTAGAGAATTTTTAATATCATTCATTGTGTCACTCAGCATAGATTTTTTGCTCTTTTGTTCTTCTAGGTCCTTGTTAAACGTTTCTTTTATTTTCTCCATTCTATTTCCAATATTTTGGATCATCTTTCCTATCATTACTCTGAATTCATTTTCAGGGAGACTGACTATTTCCTCTTCATTTGTTTGTTCTGGTGGCTTTTTACCTTGCTCTTTCATCAGCTGTGTGTTTCTCTGTCTTCTCATTTTGCTTAACTTACTGTGTTTGGGGTCTCCTTTTCTCAGGCTTCATGTTCATAGTTCCCATTGTTTTTGGTGTCTTCCCCTTGTGGCTAAAGTTGGTTCAGTGGGTTGTGTAGGCTTCCTGGTAGAGTGGACTGGTGCCTGTGTTCTGTGGATGAGGCTGGATCTTTTCTTTCTGGTGGGCAGGACCGCGTCCATTAGTGTGTTTTGGGGTGTCTGTGAACTTATTATGATTTTAGGCAGCCTGTCTGCTAATAGGTGGGGTTGTGTTCCTGTCTTGCTAGTTGTTTGGCATAGGGTGTCCAGCACTGTAGCTTGCTGTCATTGAGTGGAGCTGGGTCTTAGCGTTGAGATGGAGATCTCTGGGAGAGCTCTTCCTGATTGATATTACCTGGGACTGGGAGGTCTCTGATGGACCAATGTCCTGAACTCGGCTCTCCCACCTCAGAGGCACAGGCGTGACACCTGACCAGAGCATGAAGACCCTGTAAACCACACGGCTCAGAAGAAAAGGAGAAAGAAAGAAAGTATGAAAGAAAGAAAGAAAGAAAGAAAGAAAGAAAGAAAGAAAGAAAGAAAAGAAATTAAAATAAAATAAAGTTATTAAAATAAAAATTTTTTTAAAAATTTAAAAATAAAAAATTAAAGAGTAATAAAAAAAGAAAAAAAAAGAGAAAAGGAAGAAAGAAAGAAGAGGGCAATGAAACCAAAAAAAAGTCCACCAATGATAACAAGTGTTCAAAACTATCCTAAAAACAAAACAAAACAAAACAAAAAAACAGACAGAACCCTAGGACAAATGGTAAAAGCAAAGTTATACAGAAAATATCACACAAAGAAGCATACACATGTGCACTCAGAAAAAGAGAAAAATGAAAAAAAATATATATCTATATATTAAAAAAAAGGAAGAGAGCGACCAAATCAATAAACAAATCTACCAATGATAATAAACTCTGAATACTAAACTAAGATAAACATAAAACCATAAACAAATTAGATGTAGAAAGCAAACCCCAAGTCTACAATTGGTCCCAAAGTCCACTGCCTCAATTTTGGGATGATTCAATGTCTATTCAGGTATTCCACAGATGCAGGGTACATCAAGTTGATTGTGTAGGTTTAATCTGCTGCTCCTCAGGCTGCTGAGGGAAATTTCCCTTTTCGTCTTTGTTCACACAGCTCCTGGAGTTCATCTTTGGATTCAGCACCACCTCTGCTTGTAGGTCGCCTGAGGGCGCCTGTTCTTCGTTCAGAGAGGACGTGTTTAAAGTAGCAGCTGAATAGGGGGCTCTGGCTCACTCAGGCCAGGGGGAGGGAGGGGTACGGAATGTGGGGCGAGCCTGTGGTGTCAGAGGCCAGCAAAACGTTGCAACACCCTGAGATGTGCCTGTGTTCTCCTGGGGAAATTGTCTCTGGATCACGGGACCCTGGCAGTGGCGGGCTGCACAGGCTCCTGGGAGGGGAGGTGTGGATAGTGTGACCTGTGCTTGCACACAGGCTTCTTGGTGGCTGCAGTAGCAGCCTTAGCATTTCATGCCTGTCTCTGGTGTCTGTGCTGATAGCTGCAGCTTGTGCCCATTTCTGGAGCTTGTTTAGCCGGTGCTCTGAATCCTCTCTCCTCATGCACCCCAAAACAGTGGTCTCTTTGCTCTTAGTTACTTCCAGACTTTTTCTCGGATTCCCTCCCGGCTAGCTTTGGTGCACTATCCCCCTTCAGGTTGTGTGCATGCAGTCAACCCCAGTCCTCTCTCTGGGATCTGGCCTCTGAAGCCCGAGCCTCAGCTCCCAGCCCTCACCCACCCTGGTGGGTGAGTAGACAAGCCTCTCAGGCTGGTGAGTGCTGGTTGGCACTGATCCTCTGTGCAGGAATCTCTCCGTTTTGCCTTCTACACCCTTATTGCTGTGTTCCCCTCCCCCGTCCACTCCCTCCCCCCCCATCTCCACCAGTGAAGGGGCTTCCTAGTGTGTGGAAACTTTTCTTCCTTCACAGCTCCCTCCCAGAGGTACAGGTCCTTTGCCTATGCTTTTGTCTCTGTTTTTTCTTTTTTCTTTTGCCCTACCAAGGTACGTGGGGAGTTTCTTGCCTTTTGGGAAGTCTGAGGTCTTCTGCCAACGTTCAGTAGGTGTTCTGTAGGAGTTGTTCCACATGTAGATGTATTTTTGATGTATTTGTGGGGAGGAAGTTGATCTCCATGTCTTAAACCTCCGCCATCTTGAGGGTCTCCCTATAGTTCTTATAAACAATTATACCTATTAATTTTTTTTAGTATTTATCAATTACTAGGATTATTTTTATATGATCTCTGGATATTTGTTTATTGATTGGTTAAAGTGATTGAAAATCATTCTGAACTGAACATAGAGAAACTCATCTACACATTAGCAGGATAAATTCATCATCTTGTCATTGGTAGCTATTGCTATAATCATCATCATTACCAACGCAAAATAGTGTGGATTCATTCTTAAAAGGTAATTTTTTCAAGTCAACCAAACCCCTGATAATGATTTCCACCTTGTAGGTGAGATAAATTTTACATACTTCATTGGGTCATAACATTTAGATTCTGAAGAAACCAGGAATACTATTTCCTTTAAAGAAAACTCTTGGTAAGGATTATTTATGGCTGATTTGGTACCCATTTTCAGAAGTGAACAAACCTTGCTTTCTATCTAGAAGAGGGATAATGTTTTTGTTACTAAATTACCTCTTTATGTAACTATGGAAATCAACTCCCACATGGTTTAAGGAGCAGCTCTAACTTGGTAGATATGAAGAAATAAAATCATGTTTGAAAGGATTCATATAACAATAGCAATCTCTTCTGTGCTTTACAAAGATTCACAGGCAACAGATTCAGCTTTAGATGATGAGAAGAATTGAATTTGAAGCTAAATTATATCTGTTATGAATCTTTATTATGAAAAATAAAGTTCCACTAAAGGCTTAAGTTATCCTCAGAATGCAGTTTACTGCATCAAAGATGCTTTGCCATTAAAATAAACCTTTGTGCGAGTTAGGAGAATTGAGGCAAAATTCTGATTTTGTTACCAGATGATCTGGAATAAGTTAGCTACCTCATTTTGAATGGCAGTATTAAATGAAAATGTCTTTTTACTCTGAAAATCTGTGTACTTCTTTAGTAAATCCTCTCAGATACATAAGAATTTTTGAATGACAGTTTTAATTTCTCAAAGTGATACAATAAGAAAACTCAAACATTCTCTCACTGATTGCTAAGGGCTTTATCTTGAACTGGTAGTTAAATTGGAGAGTCTAGCCCAAGCAGCGTTCTGTCATGCAACAACCTCTGAGACGCTCATCGTTCTTTCTTTGGGTTTAATGATGTGCACAAAGACAATTTATGACTCATGAGATGCTTGTGAACCTTAAACATGGACTTAAGTGAATTTTGTGTACCTAGGGAACTTGGGTCAATGAGGAATTTTGTTATGTGCTTAGAAATCTCTACCCTTTCATACAGCCTTTGCAAAAGTGATGTTGGCAAATGGGGTCAGAAGAAAATTATAGAAAAACGCCTTCTCTGTAGATTATTTAATCAGGCTTTATAAATTATATTTAATAATAAACATCAGTCCTGCAACTTTGTTGACTTGTAACCCAGTAGACAAAATAAAGTATCTATTATTTTAGACGTTTGAGGGAATTATCACCTAAATATAGATGGAGCCCTTCTCATCAATGGCTACAGTCAGTTACTATTGTAAAAGCTATATAATGCAACATCCTTAAAAATGGCATTGCTCAACTGCTAGTCTAAAATGAGCAGAAGTAAAGAGAATAGATGCAATTAGAGTCTGATGATAACCTGTAGTAGGGGAGTCATGGAGTTGCCACATCTCTGCACTTCCTGTTCAGAAACTTTAGGTTCAGCACCATGGATAGGCTTAGCTCTCTCAGTCCCAAACTTCCAGAGTATGCTTAAAAAACATATCATATTCCTTTATTTGGCACCATATTGTATGTCTATAAATTCTTCCAGTATCTAAACAACTTCCTATGAAACACTCCAATTTTGTTAGCAAGTTTTAAATCACCTAAGTCCCTAAAGTATCAATCCAACTTATTATAATGGACTGACTGCTGGTCCTTAAGAGCTTTTTGCTAAGTGTGTGAAAAACTTCTATATATAATCCAATAGACTTTTTAAGATGCAATTTAATCATGAAACTATTGTAAAATACAAATATTTGGAAATATTCCAAAACACATGTAAAATGGAGTCCAAATGATTATATTGTGTTCAAAAGTCAAATATAAAATTCAAATTCCATCAGAATACTGTGAGCACATAGAATTTACTTTTCGACAGTCCATTAACTATTTGCTTGGGGGTGATTTGCCTTAGGAAAAGGGGAAAACTCAACAACCCATTTTGTGCCAAAATTAATTCTAACAGTAATACATTTTGTGCTCCACTGACTTTCAATTTATTACCAGTGGAGCTTGGTTGATTGTTTTGATCTTCAGTTTATTGGTAATGAAGTAGGATTTACTGTGCCACCACCTTTCAGTAACATAAATGTTACTTCATTGAGCTGGTGCCTCAGTGCAAAGCATGACAAGAAAATAATTTGTCTGTCTTTGATTAAAATCATAATACTTTTGAGTGTGGTAGAATGTTTAATGTCAAACTTGTCTCCATGCGTATTTATTTTTGCAATTTCAACTCTTAGGAAGTAAAATGTGTTAGTCAAAGGAGCTGCCATTGCAATTTGATTACACTAACACCAGATGGCAGTGGGGATAGGTCCCAAGGTATTAGATATTAGATTATAGGTAAGTTTACACCCAAAACACTATATAGCCTTTAAAAAGAGGTAATATTAAAATTCAAACAATACACTCAAGGACTATTTTAAAAACAACTTGTTAAAATAAAGATAAATCTAACGATGCATATTTCATTCCTTAATAAGTCTCAGTTTTTTTACATGTAATTTATTTTTGGATTTGAAAACCTAGTTTCAGTGTCAAATAAAGGATTATTTTATTAAAGTTTTTTGTTATTTTGTTTGGATTTTTGCTTTATTTCTTATTACCAGTATTTTCAATACCAATTTTCTGGCAATTTCCCAATAAGTACAGAGATGTTTTGTTTTTTCTTTTGTCTCAAAAAGAAAAAAGAAGGTGTGCATTCTTTTTGCTCCATATATATACATCCTAATCTAGGCTCTTTTACATTTAGTTTAATGTAGATTCTCTTGCAAAATTACTTTCACCAGATGATATTTTTTAGATTGATTGTCTAGAAAGCACTAATATATTCTTTCACGTATTCTAGTATATGAATTTTACCTTTCTTTGAGGAATTTCTAGAAGGACTTTAGGGTTAAGATGGCACAATGTTAGCCATGTCTTATGTGAACATTGAGAGGCTAGACATAACAAGACATAGAGGGGATGTTTGTAAGGGAAAACAAGAATCTATACTCTCCTCTAAAAATCTTGCTTGGGAAAATGCTTGGATGGTGTTTTCATTCATTGGGATAGGTGTATGGACTAGAGGCAGGGCAAGCAGTTTTCAAAATACAATAATGGATTATTTCTGATATTTTGTATTTGAAGTGCATCTGTGAATTCCAAGTAGTGACATATCATAGTAGTTATGCATATTTGTTTAAAGATTATGCAGGAGATCTGACATAGTTATATGGATCTGAGAATAATCATCAACATATAGGTAATAGTTGATTCTGCATTAAGTCTAATGGTGAATTACAGGGTTCTTCTAACATTTTAGAAACAGACTAAGAAAGTGGAATGGAGATTGATATCCCACTATATGGAAGAGACAAAAATGCTGGTGTCATGAAAACCAAGGATGAAGAACTTTTCAAGAAGGAGAGGAATTAATGGTGGCCCATTCTACAGAGTACTCCAAAATGAAAAAGGAAAAGAAAAGAACAACCAAAAAAATGTTGCCCATTGTGTTCAGCAATGAGGAAGTTCCTTGTGAGTTCAGTGAGGGCCATTTCTGTGGAGTGTTGTAGGCAGAAGCCAGATCACAGAGGTAGTCTATGTTGAAGTGGACAAGTTGATGAGAGATTACAGTGGTTTGCCTGTGAGTAGACTACAGAGAAGAATACAGAATCATAGTGAGGTATTAAAAGTTGAGCAAGATACTTAAGCACATTATAGCAGAGTTGGTTTATGGTAAGGGTTTAATATACATTAACTATGACTATTTGTATGGTGAAACACTCCACATTCCTGATATTTTCATGTGTAAATGAACAATTAGTGTCTCTTTTGATGTCCATTTGCGGGAGGAGGAACGACTTACTTGATTGGTGAGTTCTGTAAAAGAATTCAGAAAAGAAAAAAATTAATTTTTAATGTAATATCCCTTTCTCTTCATATCTGTAACATTAATGTAGTGTAGGCCTTCATAATCTCTGTTTGGGATTAATCTGAAAATCTCCTTATCGTTTTACAGCTTTCAGGCTTAGTCTTGGTTATTATATCCTGCCCACTATCACAAAGGCCAAGAGATCTTTATAATATGAAAATCTGAACTTGTCACTTTGCTCCTGTTAGATTATTTATTGGTGAATAACAAACTACCCCAAAGCCTAGTGACTTAAAACATAGCCATTTTTATAATGTCTTATGATTGTATTGGTCCAGAATTCCAGGTGCAAATGAGATGAATTATTCGTCTTTTACATTTAACATGGATAGAGTTCATTGTGAGCTATTCAGGGGCAGATGTTCTCGTCTGGAGGATCCATGGCAGCTTCACTCACATGTCTGATGCCTGGGCGGGGATGGTCGAAAGACTGGGCTGAGCTGAGATAATCAACCATAGTACCTATGAGGGGCCTCTTCTGCATAGTCAGACTTCTTACAGGGAGACTCACGGCTCCCAGATAGAGTGTTCCAAGGAATTTGAAGTGGATTCTGGCAGTCTCTTAGCGCATGTGCCCAGCACCTGACATATCGTTTCTGTCATATTCCTTTCATCAATGTTATTATGAGGACCAAAAGGAATAAAAGGAGTAAAATTAGACTCAAAAGGAGTAAAATTAATGGACTCCACTTCTCAAAAGGGAGAAGCAACAAACAATTTGAACCATCTTTAATTTACCACATTACTCTTCTGCTCAAAATGTCTTCTTTCTATATATATTTTTTAAATTAATTTATTTATTATTTATGTTTGGTTGCATTGGGTCTTTGTTGCTGTGTGCGGGCTTTCTCTAGTTGCAGTGAGCGGAGACCGCTCTACGTTGAGGTGTGGGGCTTCTCATTGCGGTGGGTTCTCTTGTTGTGGAGCATGAGCTCTAGGTGTGCAGGCTTCAGTAGTTGTGGCACAAAGGCTCAGCAGTTGTGGCTCGCAGGCTCTAGAGTGCAGACTCAATAGTTGTGGCACCCAGGCTTAGTTGTCCCGCAGCATGTGGGATCTTCCTTGACCAGGGCTTGAACCTATGACCCCTGCATTGGCAGGCAGGCTCCCCAGCACTGCACCACCAGGGAAGCCCTCTATATATCTTTTTAAAGGCATTTAAGATTATTACCTGACTGCTTTGTTTCATCCATGCATTTATTAAAGTTTATATTTCAGAAAACATGAAGTTGTCTAATTGTATTGAGCAAGCAGGTATTATTCTAAGCACTTCACATATATTGACACACGCTATTCTCCTAATAACCCGTGATATAGTTTCTTTCTAACAAATAAAGAAACCGAAACATAGAGAATTAACTCTTCCTAAGTTCTCAGTTAGGTGTGGAGTTGTATTTGAACCTAGAAAATGTGGTCCCAAAGTCCTTGCTTCTAACAATTAACATCGGCTTCTAGATTGTCTCTTTTCCCTGGGTAAACATCTGTTTTACTTTTTATTGGCTTATCCATGTGGCAAAAGTTGAAGTGCTTTTTTTCAATACCAGCTCAGTTAATACCTCCTCTGAGAAGCTTCTTTAGTACTTTTGCACATGCATCCACTTTAGCAATGATTATATTCTTTGATGATTTGTTTTGCACGGTTTGCACACTAGAGGGCAGTACATGAATCCTCTAATTTTACAACCTAAGTCTTAGCACAGTGCCAGGCACATGATTGATGCTCTGTAATTACTTTATGAAAGAAATTTATGACTAGAAGTGTCTCAGTGAACTAGTTTTTCCTTCACATTGTACCTTGTGGGCTTACACTGAAGCCTGAACAAGTTTTATGTCATTATGTTCATACTAGAACATATTTTAAAAATATAAGGAGATGGACAAATATTCTCCTTGGGTCTGAATCCTAATATATACATTTTATAATCTTAAGATTTTTTTCCCATGCTAGTAATACTTAAAGGGTTCAATTTTCAATGGAATGTTTTATTTTAGGAGCTCTCACTTTGTGTGAGGAGATTATAAATGTCGTACTTTTCTAGCTAAGGTTTCACAGTGAGACATTGACTATATAAATATTCAGTGGCATTGGAGAATACTAAGAATATTATTGCAGTTAGTGTAGCTATCTGGAGAATGAGCTAAGAAAATCCATATTTAATTAAAACTAAAATTGTAGGGCATATTATATGTAGGAAAGAAATGATATACATGTATGGTATTCATTTAATGCTTAATGAGAACATCTGGTCATATTCTAGATTTTAAATTTAGACTGCAGAATAGGGAAAGGCCTTCTTTCCCACAGGCTACAATAGAAAGTCAAAGCTTAAGTGATATAATGAGTAGATTTATGCTATTCAATTGTGGTGACTCTAAACCTTAATATAAAATTATACTGCGGAGGATGAAAAGAGAGGTGCTCACAGAAGACAGGAACCAATATTTATCTGGTAATCAAGGAGCTGTGCAAGAAGGAACAATGAATGCATAATACACACAAACCCTTGCCAGATAAATTATTTGGTCAGTAATCCTTCAGAAGGAAATAGAGCCTTTAAAAGAGTTTGGTACGAACACAAAGAGAGAGAGTGTTCATAGAATTATATTTTCAAAGGAGTGATTTTCAATGACTTGAATGAGGCTAACTGGGTATCAGTGCAACATTATATAAACATATCTTTGTCAGATTGAGCTCAACAGAAATGCTTAGGAAGATCCAAATGGTACTTTTGAAATAGCATACCACCTAATTAGTGTTGAGCCATAGTTAAAATCAAAATGGCAAACGAAATGTAAAACAATTTTTCAATTATTATGAGATTAAAAATTTTTTAATTATTTGCTAAAGAAGTCCAAAAAAAGGATACAATAGAATTGGATATGAATTAATGGTGGTGATCCTTACATTGGTAAAGGAGGTGATGTTACACAAAGAACAAGGTGAATCCAAAGTGCTTCTGTAAATATTTATATTAATGCAGAATAATTTTTCACTGAGCTCTGATTGGAAATGCTGTTATCTTATATTTTGTATAGTATTAGGTCAATGAATAAATCACAGAAGACCTTTCAAATAATCATGAAATAATAATCTTAATAACCAAGAACTAGAATAATCAAGGGAAAGGCATTAATTTTATTCTTCAGTCTTTTAACAGCCATCTTTCTCTTTGAACTTTAGATGCAAAGGTTACAAAGATTAATTTTATAAATATAAAAATTGTCTAGTTAAATAGTGCTTATGGTGTGCTAAACAACTGAAATATATAATTACATCTTTGTTAACCTGAATTCACTTGGACCAATTATTACCCATATCTTTTACTTCTAAATCTAGTGTAGGCTAGGAACTATTTGTATGAAAGAAAGATTCTGTAATGTACACTCCAAATTACATGTTAGTGTTCCTGTGCTTTGCCAGTTGTTTATTCCGAACAAAAATAAATGGTTCTTGCATTTTGGAGAGTCCATCAAAATTTAATATTTAAAGCTATTATTTTGGTTTCTTGAATCAAAGTATATTTGGCTAGGTACTATTCAATATAAACAAAATTGATGTACAACAATTATTTCTTTTACCCCCCTTTAGATTGAAAATAATTAAAGCAGACTCTTTAAATAGAATCATACCTTTTCTTTTTTCTTTAACAGGGACAAAAATAAATGGATAAGGAAAGACTGTGTCATGCTCACAGACCAGTATATATATATATATATATATATATATATATATATATATATATATATATATATATATATATATATATTTTTTTTTTTTTTAATTGATGCTATATCCCCAACACCTATTCACAATAGTAGGTGCTCAATATTTATTGAATGTTTAAGTGAATACATGGCACAGGCAAGTGATGCTAGCTAAATCGTATGAAACTGCTTTAAGAAGTTTATGCTTAATGAGAATCTAGCAGTTTGAAACGAGCTCCCAAAATGCCCGGCTTTTACCTCGAATGTCTGGCCCCCCCTGGTCGCCTGAAGTTGAAATTAACCTTTGTGAATTCTCAACAGAAATAGCTTCTAACTCTAAGTTTAAGAAACTAGAATTGTTCAGAAGACTGATTACTACTTAAGATTAATCACTGGTGAAATTAGTGACCAAGAATTTTTTTGCAATACGAAGTTAGTTTCATGAGTCAAGTGTTTAATTACAGAGTCTAGTCTATGGATTCTGCTCACA
Source organism: Balaenoptera borealis (assembly GCF_965194805.1). Classification (NCBI taxonomy): domain Eukaryota; kingdom Metazoa; phylum Chordata; class Mammalia; order Artiodactyla; family Balaenopteridae; genus Balaenoptera; species Balaenoptera borealis. Next base: position 28,335,056 of record NC_138877.1, read on the forward strand.
TCCATTTCTACATTAGCATGTAGGGGATGAAGTTCTTCAGTCCAGGATCTTGGGTGTTCTCTTGGACAGGAAATAGATGAGCACACTCCATATTTGTCCGCTTGACCGAGTCCCTGTCAAAAGACATATTCTTTTTCTACATCTGTAGTAGCTTCAAGTCTGGCATGGGAAATGTTCTATTTCTTTAAGACTACATAATTCCAAGTGTGTAAATTTAATGCTGCTGTTCCGGCTTAACTTTCAATTCCAGATATCATTTCTTTCATTTCTAATGTATGGGGATGGGTGATGTATTGATTCCTCACAATTTCTACAAGAATTATTTTAAATTTTGTTGTAGTTTCTGAACCCACTTGAGAATCTGATAAAAAATATTGATACTCTTACTAGGAAAAATTACATCTACATAAGAATTATATATACTGTAATTATATATAAATACAATTTTATATATTATACACATAATTATACTAATATATATATAAGAATTATATCATTGTGTTACTTTTTTCCTTCCTCTTCCTAGTTTTTGAATTAGTGTTAAATAGGATACTGTCCAGATTCTTGAAATATTTTCATTTCCGTCATGGTTATAACATCAAATTTGATGCATGCTCAAATTGACAACAGCAATCATGAGGGAAAAGGTTTTGAATCTTACTTTGTGTTATGAAGTTTGTCATCTCTACTTTCTTGAGATTTTTGTTATTTTGGGGTTTGGGGTGTGCTTTTTGTTTTGATTTTGCCAACTGTAACATGAAAGCAGATACCACAGCTTTAGTTATGCTGATTTAGTTTAAAAAAATTTACATATATTAAAAAAAGAATATATATATGACAGAGAGAGAAATATTAATATGTACTAATACACACACAATTTGGCAGAGGTTTAATGAACATATCTGGAATTTATATTTGTATAATATGCCACAAAAGTTTATGGAGCCACAACCTGCAGGAAGAAATTCAATATCTAATGAGGAAGAAAAAAGAGATATGATGGGATGAAGGAGATATATAGAAAGAAAACAACAATAGAGACCTCTCCAGTGATATCATGGGACCAAACTAGTCAAGTATTTTGTGGTCAAGCACCTTCCTTTCCTTCTTCCCCCAAATTTAAAATATCTCTTTTTTATCCCCGGATCTTAACATTTACTGCTTTCAGGAAACCCTTGGGTGTTCAGAAACAAATTACATAGTAGGTATATTTTGGGGCAAAGGTCAAGAGAGACTATTTGTTCCTTGTCAGATACCAATTTAATCAAAAGCAGTAAATGAATACTTTAAAACAAGAGACAGACATTAATTGAAAGGAATTTTCAGTAAAATCCTTTTTATTTTCTTATGCCAGTTTAATCAATAAAAATCAGACCTTAATTTGCAATAGCTTTTAAGTCTCTGGCAGTGGGCTTTTTCTCCTCAAATGGCTTCCAAGGACTAAGCTGGATGGAAAAATACTCCCCATCCTTTGGCTCAGCTGGGGCTTCTGCTGAATCCACATGTAAGACCCCGTCACTATTTTGCCTCCTTCTATTGACTCTGTGCCCATGATTGTTCAACGTTGGTAACACCCAAATATAATGTTTCCTTTCTCATTTCACTGAGAAGTTTGTTGATTCTTTAATAAAGATTTACAAAGCAGCAAGTATGCAAACAGTCTCCTGGATAGACCCAAGTTATACAAACTAAAGGCTATATCACATAAATTCACTTTCTCTTGGTATAACATAAGTTATCTTAGATTTGATGTAACATGTTCTCCTAATGGTGGTTTACAAATTATGTATGTTCATAAATGAGCAGGTCTCCTTCTCCAGGCAAATGATCAAGAATTCCCCTTAACACATTGAGATTGAAGCGTTCCAGAGGACCCCTGGTACAGGGACTTGGAGATAAGAGACAATGTTACATAGTTTGACTGACTCCTGCAGTTAGGTTCAAATAACCTTCTCAGTTATCTCTGTCACCCAGGAAATCTTACAGTGCCTGAGTCTTAGCAAGTCACTTACTGGGTAGAAGGTGAGTCCAACTCACTTGTTTGCTATAGAGTCTGATCCATTATCAGTTCAATGATGAAGAAGAAAGAAGAATTTAAAGATGAGGAGGAAACATTGTTCATTAGGAATATCATCTGTTACTACCAGGTCAACTATAAGACAAGTAAGCCCACCACAGTTCTAACTAAAGGTAGTACCAGGAACTAAGTGAGGAAAGTCTGACCTATAAACAAAACTATTTTTCACACAAAAAGTGTTTCTTTTTCTTTACTGATATTATTAAAATATTATTGGTAATAATAAAAACAAAATGCAACCATTTTTAAAGTTTTTATGAAGCACTCACAAAGGAAGATATCCGTGAATTATTATATGAATGCAAAGATTCATCTCATTCGCTAAAACTTGCTCTCTTCTCCTGAGCCTCTCAACTTAGCAGAGCTCTACTTAGTGAGAAGTTCCCTGTATGTACATCATTTTATTTTCCATGGTCTTCCTAAATTGGAACATAATTTCATTTCATAGTCTCCTGTGTGCATTTGACCATGTCACCTTTCCCAACAAATATGTCACCCTTAAGAAAACTATTATCCAAAGTAACACTAATAACCAGTACCACCACCTAAAAAAGACTGATTTTTTTTAACTTGGTGCAGGACATATTTAAATGAATAAACGTTGTGGTCAACAGTATACTTACAACATAAGCCAGTTTGTTTATTCCATCAAGCCTACACAGTGGACTCTGGGCCAGGAGACCTTAGTATTAAGGCTTGCAGCACTGCTTCAACAAACAGAGCTATCTCTGTTAGGTGGGCAGAAAAGGGAAATCTCTTAGCATAGCAAATCACAGCAATGATGCTTTTTTTTTTTTTTTACCCTTCAGCAAGTCAATAGTGAGTGTCACATACTTTTTCTATGACTACTATATTTATATTATAGAAGCAGTATAACCAGTATGATGTTATGGAATACTTCTCCTGAATATGTTTTTAGGTTTTGCCAATTTGGATGTCTTTTTCATTTAAATTGAAATCATGTTGGAATGATAATTTTTAAAGGAATCTGAAAATTCTAGTGATCCATGTTTTAAAGAAAAAGACACAAACAATGATCCTAACAATTATTTAATGAAGTTGAATACTTTACACAATTAATATAATGAGCGTATATCAATAACACTTGGAAAAAATTTTTAACTTATTAGCAACAGGAACATCAATAGTTAATCCTCTTTCATTGCCTATTGTTTCATCAGTTTGTCATTTGAAAATTCATTTTTTTAAACTAAGCACTTGTTCACCAGTAGGATTTGCTGCATGCAAGGAATTGAGGGCCAATTTCCATTTGGACAACCGATTTTGAGACCTATCAAAGGGTGAAAGGAAAAAGTTCCATGTCCCAAAAATGTCTGAGAAATTAAGTTGTGAAAGAAAGTACTAATCTTTATCTTTGCTTCTGGAGCTTGGGTGGTAAATTTCCTTCCATTAGCACCTAGTAAAATCTACCCTAGAGGCTGGGAAATGATTCCACCACACATACTACATGGATGCTGCTGCTAGGTTGGCTGCCCCTGATGCATTTAGAAGAAGGATGTATCTGCCATCTCTGTGACCACTACCACCTTTGCTGCCATGGTGGATCTGACAGCAGAGTCTTCATTCATTTCCTGGACTCTCATGAATTGGCTCAAAAAGTAACCCATGGCACTTCCAACATCTATATTAAAAACAAGGTTCTGTCTGGTAAGGTGAGGGATTTCTTAATATAGGATGGAGATTCAGATGCTGGGCAGAAAAACTATAACAATAAATGTTCTTATAACTTTTAATCCGCAATAGTCTTGACTGTATCACTTTTCCTTTACTCTTTATAGTGAGAGTTTGTTGCCAGCATTATCAAATTTCAGTTGATTTTCTTTAAGGTGTGTTTAATTATTAGATAATAATTTTGTGAGCCTGATAAGCTATTGACAATCTATCAGCTCAACAGTCCGATCAAGATTTAAAGATGTAAAAAAAATGAGTGCAGTGTAGAGCATGGCAGAAATGGGCAAAAGGGAATAGCCAAGGCTGGAATTTTAGGTAAAGGTACTAATTACACAATCCTGTTGTTAAACCCCTGATAACAGCTATTTTATATGTGATCAGACTTGTCTGGTTTTAAGAATTACCTTGGGAACTTGTTATAAATAAAGATTTCTAGGATAAACCCAGATCAAGTGAATTAGTCACTCTTAGTCCTTGACAGGTTTAAGATGTTCACGAAGATTCTTGTGCTCAGATTAGTTTGGGAAATTCGATTTTATTTGTTGACATTAGATTCTAAATTGCAGTCAGTTAATCTAAACTGCCCCAGTGAGTCCTCAGTTTCATGGGTTGGCTGTGATAACTAGGTAACTGCTGTTTAAAGAGACTAAGCCCTGCCTTTCAGCTGACACCTAGGAATTCTTGACCTGAACTTCTTTTATTTACTAAATAACTCTCTAGGATTTCCATTAACTCTTCTGGCCTTTAAGATACAGTGAAAAAATAACTTACTATGTCAGAGTTATAGCTTGTAAATTCCCTCCTGGCCTAACAGCTTTTTAAATCCCTCAAACATGAAAGCATGGTATATGACATATATCTGTTTAATAAGACTTCTTTTTCTGATTGACTGAATACTTGCCTATATCATTTATTTTAAAGTGTCCTCTTTCTATTGATCCAGATACTTGGGACAGATCCATTTTAAAAGTCATTATAATAAAAGAAGCAGTTAACACTTCAGGTCTTTTCTATATATATATACATATATATATATAGAAAATAAGATGCATTTCCTATGAAAAAGTGTTAATGTACTTTCTGTTAAAGTTATCTACTTGACTTTCCAAAACTACAGACTTTTTATCTACAATTGGGAGGAAATGTGTATTTTGGACTTAGTTATCTGACCTCTTTAAGACTAAGGGACATGTGTGTGATGTGTGATGTTTAATGTAGGCTTCAGGGTATGTGTCTGTGTGTGTGTGGTATGTGGTGTGTATGTATGTGTGTTATCTGTGTTGTTAGGGTAGGTTTGTGGGAATCTGTGTGTATGTGTGTGTGTGTGTAGTGTATAGATAGAGATAAAGATATGTGGGTATGTTATGTGTGTATGTTTGTGTGTATCTACATATTTTTATTAAAGATTTTAGACCATCTTTACTTTTGGCACTCTCAGGAGGAATACCATGAACTATCCAGTGTCCTTTTTGATATTAATAGATCCCCCAGGTACTTAAAAAACGTCCACCTGTTGCTGGCCCAGATAAGCATTTCTGAATTCTTTGTGCTCCTTTATTTTTCAATATCTGGATTCTCTTTGAGAATAAATTGAATCAAGGGAAATAATGTAAAGATATTGGAATAAATCAATTAGCCTTTACAAAACTAAATGCCTGAAAAGGCTTCAAGTGTTTATTTTTAGTCTATTTCCATACTTCAAGGAAGGAATGTCTCTAAATTTCCTGTTTGATGCCTTTCTTTTCCCATTGTTTTTCTTGCATTGGGACATTTATTTAGTTAATTCTGGCTGTGGTATTTCTATTTTGTGACACATAACTATTTTCTCCCTTTATAAACATTTCTCCAGAATAACTACCTAGTTAAACACTTAAATGAATCTCAAATTGTTTTGGTTTATTACTAGCTTTCCTCATTTCTCTCAGATAAAACAACAAATTTCATGAAAGGAGAGAAACTTTCACATATATTTCTTTTTAAGTTTCCTAGGCTTAAAACCTGGGTGGTAGGCACAAAGTGTGTGTTCAATGAATAATTACTGATTTCAATGATAAGATTTGGATCATGAAGTTTTTTGATATATGTGTGAGGTCCACCTTTGACCTGAACTGATAGAAATGTGGGTGAGTCTCATAAAAGAGCTTGAGAAAGAAACTGCCTTCTTCTCATTCATTGTATATTTTTGTCTTAGGAGAGACATCTCCTAAGGTATATATCTTCTCCCCAAAATGTCTAAACCAGAGGAAAAAAGGTGTTTTCATGAAGTGGATGGAATATTGGGAATAAAAGGTAACAAGTGGAAGGAAAATCTATAATGAGAAAGGTGAATCCAAAAAGGAAGTAAAAGGAATACAAGTGAGAGAATTATTGAAGATTGAACCAATATATAAGAAGGAGTAGAGAGTATAATAAGGAAGAAAGTGGAAGATCTGATATTTAAAGACACGGGTTAGTTAAATTCAGTAGAAAGAGCCTAAAAAGTATTATACACTATCATATAAATTCTTCAGTCTGGATAGTATATAAATTGTGAATAGAAAATAAAAATCAGTTTCAACTGGAATCTCTCACTGAGTTCAAGGGTATATAATAAGTTCTCTCTTCTTATATAACAGGTGGTGACATGGACCAATCGAAAATTGGCCTTGCTGTGACATAGGGGGAGATAGGTGACTCTTTAAAAAAGTTCCAGTTAGAATGCATTCACTCATTGCAGAAGATACTGTGAGACCACAACGACTCTGAGCACCCTCTTCAAGTCCCCTACTCTCCTCTATTCTCCATACATGTGATACAAAGGAGCTGAGGGACCCAGCAGAGCTGAGATTCAATGTCATTATCACTGCATTTAACATATGATAGCATTCCTGAAAGAAGAGTGTACAGAAATAGAAATAGGTTGTCTTAGAAATGGAAATAGGAGAATGGGAAGATTGGAAATTGTCTAATTGTCTCTCTCCCTACTTTTAATCTGCCTGGTATAAGCATAACCTTAAAAATTTTGTACTTTCTAGTCTAGACATCATTTTTCAGTAACAGGTAAGACCAAATTGGTTTAGAGTAGTAAGAACTGTAAGTTTCAGGAACACTGAAATATTTTAGTAGAATTTATTGTTTTATTTACCATCTTTGCATTTATAATCCATAACACACTTATTAAACTTTAGGCACTTTCTTGTTTTAAACCCCAAATTGGTTACTAATGAAATTTCTCTCCCTAGCCTTCTCTAAAAGATGTCTAAGATTTAGTAAACAGAAAGAAGACATCTGTGGAGAAAGGGGAACAGAACACACCAATTCAGGACCAGAAGAAAAATATAATAATTGTGGTAGGCAGAATTCTAAGATGACTCCCATGATTCTTGAGCTCTGGTGTATACATTCTATATAACCTTCTTTATTTAACTTAGAATATAATGGCATATCACTCTTATGGTTATTTAATGCTATATGGCAAAGAAGAAATTTTTCAAATGTGATTAAAATTCCTAATCAGTTCATCTTAAAGTAATCATAGAAGAATCTCCTAGATGTGCCTGAATTAATCAGGTGACCAGGTGAGGGCACTTTAAAAGAGGATTCAGAAATCAGAGAGAGAGAGAGATTTTCTCTTGATGGTCTAGAAGAGGCAAACAACCATGTTGTGAACTAACTGTTTAGGGACAGGGTACATGGAAAGGACCCTAGGACAGCCTCTAGGAGTAAGAAAACTTTGATCAACAGCCAGCATGAAAATCAGAAATTCAGTTCTACAGCTGCAAAGAACCAAATTCTGCCCCAAAATCAGTGAGCTTGGAAGAGGATGCTGAGCATCTTTTTTATGATTACTGTTAGAAATTATGCATCATTTTCCCTTATTTTACTTTTAATCTATCTTTTTCTTTCTACTTAATTGCTTTATTTGGGTCTTGCTATTTTATTTAGTCTGTCAATATTTGCCTTTAGATCAGAGTGCTTCATATGGTCACCTTACATTTGATAAAGGAGGCAAGAATACACAATGGAGAGAAGAGAGCCTCTTCAATAAGTGGTGCTGGGAAAACTGGACAGCTACATGTAAAAGAATGAAATTAGAACACTCCCTAACACCATACACAAAAATAAACTCAGAATGGATTAAGGACTTAAATGTAAGGTCAGACACTATAAAACTCTTAGAGGAAAACATAGGCAGAACACTCTATGACATAAATCACAGCAAGATCCTTTTTGACCCACCTTCTAAAGAAATGGAAATAAAAACAAAAATAAACAAATGGGACCTAATGAAACTTAAAAGCTTTTGCACAGCAAGGGAAACTATAAACAAGACAAAAAGACAACCCTCAGAATGGGAGAAAATATTTGCAAAAGAAGCAACTGACAAAGGATTAATCTCCAAAATATACAAGCAGTTCCTGCAGCTCAATATCAGAAAAACAAACAACCCAATCCAAAAATGGGCAGAAGACCTAAATAGACATTTCTCTAAAGAAGATATACAGATTGCCAACAAACACATGAAAGGATGCTCAACATCACTGATCATTAGAGAAATGCAAATCAAAACTACAGTGAGGTATCACCTCACGCCGGTCAGAATGGCCATCATCAAAAATTCCACAAACAATAAATGCTGGTGAGGGTGTGGAGCAAAGGGAACCCTCTTGCACTGTTGGTGGGAATGTAAATTGATACAGCCACTATGGATAACAGTATGGAGGTTCCTTAAAAAACTAAAAATAGAACTACCATTTGACCCAGCAATCCCACTACTGGGCATATACCCCAAGAAAACCATAATTCAAAAAGAGTAATGTACCAAAATGTTCATTGCAGCTCTGTTTACAATAGACAGGATATGGAAGCAACCTAAGTGTCCATTGACAGGGGAATGGATAAAGAAGATGTGGCACATATATACAACGGAATAGTACTCAGCCATAAAAATAAATGAAATTGAGTTATTTGTAGTGAGGTGGATGGACCTAGAGACTGTCATACAGAGTGAAGTAACTCAGAAAGGGAGAAATAAATACCATATGCTAATACATATATATGGAATCTAAAAAAAAAAAAAAAAAAAAAGTTCCGAAGAACCTAGGTGCAGGGCAGGAATAAAGACACAGACGTAGAGAATGGACTTGAGGACACAGGGAGGGGGAAGGGTAAGCTGGGACGAAGTGAGAGTGTGGCATGGGCATATATACACTACCAAATGCAAAACCGATAGCTAGTGGGAAGCAGCTGCATAGCACATGGAGATCAGCTCGGTGCTTTGTGTCCACCTAGAGGGGTGAGAGGGAGGGTGGGAGGGAGACACAAGAGGGAGGAGATATGGAGATATATGTATATGTATAGCTGATTCACTTTGTAATACAGCAGAAACTGTCACACCATTGTAAAGCTCCATTGATGTTAAAAAAATACATACATACATACATACATACATAAATTTTAAAAATAGCCACTTTAATAATTGATTTTGTAATGTGTGAAGCTTCATTATGCCCATAATTAAATCATGCAGTTGAATATTTTTTAAAAAATCACAGTATTTGTACCATTTATATTCAGTGTCCTTAACCAGTAATGATGGGGTGCAAGACTCTCATCTTATAATATTTTTATTTATTTCATCTGTTAATTTTTTCCCTCTTGTTCTATTTTGTTGTTTTGTTAATTGTGGTAAAATATTTTTATTTCACCATAACATAAAATTTGCTATCTTAATCTTTGTTAAGCATATTCACATTACTGTGCAACCAATTTCCCGAACTTTTTCATCTTGTAAAACTGTAATCTTATACTCATTAAAAACAACTCCTCAGTTCCCTCTCCCCACAGCCTCTGTTCTGCACATTCCAGCTATCTAATTCCCTCTGAACTTCGATTTCTTTTTCCTTAAATCAAATTTTCACCTTCTTGTACATGAACCCCAAATTGCTCCCAAGCAGAAACCTAGGGTAACTGGAGTACTTCCTTTTTTTGTTTTCATTCTCTTAGGAATCACAGTCCTGGGTTGTTGTTGGTTTTGTTTGTTTGTTTGTTTGGTCTAATATCTGAAAACCTTTCTTTTATATATTTTATCCACTTTTCCGATTTTCTGTTAAGACAAGCAAATCCATCCCCACTTATTCCATCATGGTCAGATGCAAGAGCTCACCTTGAGTTTGTTTTTAAGGTTTTAACCGGTACCATGTCTTGGTGCTAATGGCTGCCATAAACAAATAAATTGATAACTTATTTAAATTTTGGCAGTTGCTAAGCATATCGTCTCATACAAAACACTTAGAAGCAGAAAGCAGAATGTGGTTGCTAGAGACTAGGAGGAGAGAGAAATGGGGAAGTGCACTCCAACTGCTATAAAGTTTCAGTTGTATGAAATGAATAAGCTCTGGAGATCTATTGTACTACATTATGTCTAGAATTAACAATACTGTATTGTGCACTTGAAACGTTTTTAAGAGGGTAGGTCTCATGTTAAGCGTTCTTACCACAATTGTAAAAAGATTTTAAATAAATTAAAAAATGGAAAGATGGCTCTTGAGCATTTTGGAGGGTTTCTAAAGGAACAGGATTTGAATTAAGCATGTAAATATGAATGCTAAGTAGGAAGAATAGGAAATATTAAACAAACTTTCCACTTTCTGAGAAGGATGATAAGAATGAGTAAAGTCATAAAGGTATGTGGTAGATTGGGGGCTCTGTATTAATATGATTAGGCTAGAATATGTGGTTATAACAAATCAATCATAAATTTTCAGTGACTTAACCTTATAAAGGGTTATTTATTGACTGTGTCAGTTTGGTTTAGAACTGGGGATCTTCTTCCATGTTGTAGAAATGTCTCTAAAGCAAGTAGCCTCTAAGGTCATCAGAGAATGGGGAGAAATAACAGAAATAATACAGAATGTTTTAAGGGTCCTGGAAGAGGTTTGAAAAAAAAAGTATATATATATATATATATATATATATATATATATATATATATATATGTAATTTTAAGCATTTTACACACACACATAGATCACTAGATTTATCTATCATCTACATATCTATGTCTATCTATCTAATACCTATCTATCTAGAGAGATTATTATAAGGTTAGGCACTTAGATACTGAGACGGAAGTGAGATACAACAGTGAACAAATCAGAATAGGATGTTGATTCACAGAACTGACACTGGAGTGTAAAAACTCACAAATGACAGACAAACAACATAGAGAAACAAAATAATTTCAGATTGTGACAAGTTTGATAAAATAGAGATGGAGGAAATAAAAGTGTGCTTCTTTGTGCAGGTAATAATTGGGTATAGCTTGTGAAGACAGTTCCAGAAGGATAATAAGGCTAAATTGCAAAAAGTGTTGTCAGATTAGATGAGGTTTACCCAGAAAAGGGGGAAATAATCTAAGATAAACAGGGTGGTAGATGGAAACCAGATTAAGCAGAGTCTGTGAAACCTGTTAAAGAGCTAAGATTTTATTCTAAGAATAATGAGAATGTGGAAGAATTTTAAGTATTATAGTAGTACACTCTGATTGACATCAAATTGCCAAAAACACAAGTGGCTGAGACCAGAGAATCATCAGTGAAGAGCAAGAAAAATACGTGAATTTTAATTATACTTGGAGACTGAACTGAAAGGCTTTACTAATATATTTGGTGTGGTTCCTGAAGAAAAGTAGGAGTCAAAAAGAATTCATAGGTTTGGGACATGAAGAACTAATTAGGGGATAATATTTTTAATGAGATTAGGGAGGTGAGAAAGGCAGAATTTTATAGAGAAAACCCAGAATTTTCTTTATGATAAGTTTAAGTTTAGTGGACATTTCTATTTGATAGGACCCTTTTAGTTGCAAGCGACAGAAACCCATATAAAACTACCTGCACTTTTTTCCTATGATAACATTTTTCTAGTTTGCCCAGGTTAAACTGCTTCCACTTATATAGACAGTGTTCCTTCTTACCTTACAGTACTACCCTAGAAGAGGAGATCCAGGTAAAAATTAATGATAAATAGAAACAACAGGAAGTAATTGCTGATGTAAAGGGATCCAATAAATGGATAAGACCAAAGGGAGAAAAGCCAACAATACTTTGTACCTTATTAAATGATATAGTATCTTTGCAGATATTGATAAGGGTGAGGCTGCTGGCCTTCAGACAGCTCCCTTTATTTGAAGCTGAATGTCCAGTATGGGTCCTAGTGTCTATAAGAAGCACTTAAAAAATTATGTGTTTGCTTTTAGTTGTCTAAGTCATTTATACAGAGAATTAATTTAAATTTTTCTATTTACAGTCCTTATCAATCTTAATTTCTACTGGCCAAATATATTTCACATAATAATCAATATTTATTTGGATTGATAATGGTTTTAGACCAACCATGATATAGAACTTTTGGTCTACCTCTTCCCTTAAAAAGCAATGATTTTACTATTATTTTAAGAGAGAGAAATTATGTTCTTATTTCCCTCTTTTTTATATCACCCATGTAACATTTTGCAGTATATTATTCACCAGTCTTTTTTTTTCCATCTTATGAATAAATTTACCAAAACTAATCTAACATTGTCAAATTTTCAACACATTTTATTGTTACTCATCAAACCCATTCTTTGCAGTTATTATAAACCAAGTCAAATAAGGTTCACAACTCCTCAGTCTGGAATTATTGATGTGATGTATCTCAATGACATTAATATTTCCTTGTGAATGAACACTTGGAGTACTTCCAATGTTGTTTTTTTTCCTTTGGTCCTCATTTTACAGGTTTCATCTAGTATAGGGAACCCTTTTGGGATGCAATATGCAGGAACAGTTGCTTCTCAAATACATGCAAAAGACTTTGTTCATCAATGAAATAACAGGCCACTGTGTGACTATTAATCTGAGTGATGATCTGTCTATTGTGAAACATGCCCAGATATTTGTTGTGAGCCATTGTTATCATAATATCATATTTCCTAACTGCTGTAAACCAAGTTATTGTGGATTCAGGATAACAGTGAAGGGAAAGAATTCTCAGCCAATGTCAATCAATGTCAGTTTAGGTATGACATGATGGGCTAATATAGTTACCATTGATAGTCCTAGGCCCTTATATCCCATTCTTATTTTGACCTTGCCATTTGAATGTTATAACAGCTATGCATTTTTCTATTTTTGTTTTTCTTTTCTTCCCACTTAACATGCCTTCTCCCTGATTTATAGTAAAAGGATTCCTCTTTTACTCTGGGACACTTCTCAAGACCACATGGGGCAGTAAATACAATGACAGTATTGGCCACCATGAAGAAGAAAACGTGATCTAAACCAGGTCACAATGATCAGTGAGGGTACCTATGGGAAGCTCTTTGGCATATTCAAATTCAAGTATTGTGGATGTCTACTATCCATATATCACTATCCTGGGAATTCAACATTATCCTAATCATTTTTAGATAGGGTAAGAATATGGAGAAAAAAAATTTTCTTTTTTTCTGAAGTTGCCGTAAAACTTGAAAGATCAAGAGAGATGTTCTAGTTCTTGGTTTAAGCCATGACTGAAAACAGTCACCTCCAAAGGTCTTACCTCATTTACTCAGTGTACAATAATGGAAAGGGCACATGTTTTACTTATGCAAGGCTTTAATACCTGTAAGGGGTATAGCGCCGCAGAGGAAAGAGAGGGGAGGCAATTAGAGAGAAATCAACAAACTGCCAAACACTGCCAACCAGAGTCCTTTCTCAACCCAACAGGATGCTATTTGTCTTTGGATTGTGATCCACTGAGATCAGTGAGACATATCTCAGTTTCAGGCAAGCAGGCACCCTGGCCCAAATTTACTGGAGTCTCTGATTGCATAACTAGATCCAGCTGTGTAACCAGGAACCAGGAGGAACCACTAATCTATACCTCTGTAAACAACGTAGGAAATCTAGCACAGAGTGCCTCTAAGGGAACTTCAAATTTTCAAAGGCAATTTTGTGCTCCAAAATTTATACTCAAGATATAATCAATAAATATTCAATGATAACACCATATTTGTTGAATAAACCAACTTTGGTCAAAATGTTTTAATAGCAATTTGGAAAAAATTGGCACAGGCCTAGTTGTCCTATAAAAGCCACATTTGCTTTTAATGACAAGAGACACTGAGGAAAAAAGACTTATTGGCTTATAATGGACAATTAGAAAGGTCTTTCAGGACAAAGAGACAGCATGACAATCATCCTGGGCAAATACTATGGTTTAAAATAATGAATAAACAAACCACAAATAGTTAAACTGCAGCTAAAGAAGGAAGATGGAACAGAGAATGCACATTGACCCAAGAGGAGTTAATAAGTAAGATCTTCCAGAAGTTTGCTAATGTAGCTCATGGACAGTGGTGCAGGATCTTGTGAAAGCACAAGGAATAAACTTATGGGAGAATTACGTTTCACCTCATGAAGTCTATGGAAATTTCTAAATGGAAATTATGCTCAGGTGCTCTCTAACTGCCTAAGTCTCATGGATAAAGGCAAAAGAGGTTCATCAAATAGTGTAGTAAGTAAGTTGAGATTAGAAAGCTATTTAACTTACTAGGATTTTACTGATGGGGAAAAGATGGGCATTACTTAAAGACAAAACACAATGGGAACACTGGTAGTCCAATCTTGCAGTATGAAACAAAGCATATTGATATGCTCTCGAGAGTGCTGGAATCTACAATAAACTAAAGCTTGGCCTTTGATTTATACTGCAATTCTATTGATTTATTTTTAAAATTATTTTAATCTAATGTGACCATTCTCTGTAACCACTATTAGGTGTAATACTAGCATAATTGATAAGTCATGCTAGAATGATTTTTTTTTAAACCTATGACAATACAGATAGATGTATTGATGATTACACACAAAAAGAACTATGTATAACCTGGTTTGGATCACCTTTTCTCCTTTGTGGTGGCAAATGTGAGTTATTAAGTTTACTGTACCACCTTATTTAGGGGGTTTCCAAAAGTAAAAGAAGAATAATTTTTCTAGAAATTAGGGGGAAGAGATTTTAGACAGGTGGACACTTTTTATACGTTACAACATTCAAAATAAAGGTCTGGCAGAAAATAGGTTAAAGAAGCCTAGAACTTAAGGCTGAAAAATGTATAGTTGGACTTCTGTAATCTTGGGTTCTGAATCTGCAGATTCAACTAACCACAGATCAAAATTATTCAGTAAAAAAATTCCTGAAAGTTCCTAAAAGCAAAATTTGAATTTGCAATATACCCATCAATGATTCACATAGAATTTACAATGTATTTACAACTATTTACAGAGTAATTACATTGCATTAGGTATTATAAGTAATCTAGAGATGAGTTAAAGTATACAAGAGAATGTGTGTTAGGTTTATGCAAATAATGTGCCATTTTATATAAGGACTTGAGCATCCACAGATTTTGGTGGGTATATGGAACCAACCCCCCAGGGATAACAGGGATGGTTGTATATATATTTGTGTGTGTGTGTGTGTGTTTGTGTGTATAATAAGCCTAAAGTTACAAAAATCTAAGAGACCAGGTGAGATTACACAGGAAAGAAGTACAGCTCAAAAGAATGAAAGGGTCCTGGATCTAGAAGTTCCTGCTGCAGAGGAACTAGCACAGTAATTTGTACTCAACATCCAACACTTTTATATACCTTAGAAATCTCCAGATGTCTGGCTTCTTGTTAGATTATAAACTCAAATTCATGAAAAATGTTTAAGTGAAAAGAAAGCCAAAGCAAACTGGTAAAATTGTACAACCTATGACTTTTCATTCCCTGACCCAGACTATAGTCAAAATTTAATAGCCAAGGTGTGTTGTGAGGAGATATTTTATTACTATTTTCCTCCAAGAACAAAATTGTGAAAACATATCACCTATATTCTCCTATGCTCTCTAATAGGGTAAATAATTAAAATATAGCTTTAATAAGGCATACTACTATAGTCCAGAGGAAGTTAACAGTTTATTTAAATGGGTCATCAGTGAGAACATAAATGATTATAAAATACTATCTAGTCTACATGACTCAGTTTTTTTTTTTTTTTTTTTTTTTTTGCATTTTCAAAAGAGAATTACAGGCTAAATAGACATATGGACAAGGAAATTACAATGAAATACACATTTGTACATCGTCTTTAATATTAACATAATTGAATAAATCACAACTATATATGTCTTTAAGTCTATATTAAGATGTTGATAGTGACCAATTATATTTTAAAAATAATATATGGGTTTCCATTTCTGATTTTTATAAAATATTTTTTAAAAGATTATTGACTTTTAATACAAAATAAAAAGAAATCAAACAGTAAAAATAAATGGAAAAAAGTGACATTCCTAGAATAGTTTTACAATATGTGGACAAGGACACTAAAAACCTTAGATAAAGAAGTATGTTATGTATAACTGATTTACTGTGTTATAAAGCAGAAGCTAACACACCATTGTAAGGCAATTATACTTCAATAAAGATGTTTAAAAAAAAAAAAAGAAGTATGTTATATTTTATTTTGGTTTCAATGAGAGAAAAGAGTAAAGCAATATTTCACCACTTTACGGTAATATCTAAGAAATCTTGTCTCTAGTAGTAAATACGTAATTCATCAGGATTTTAGTTTATAAAAAATGGCTCTTACCTAAAAACAAATAATTTTACTGTTAATTTAGATTTCCTAAAGGCTAGGTAATCTTGAAATTAAAATGGTTGAATGTAGTATCTACATTTGCTTAATAGTTAAAAAGGAGATGAAACATTTAGCTTAATATTATTTTTTATTTCCAAAACCAGAAAGGGACCTAGAGAAATAAAATGAAAAATATTTTGAAAGCTTTACTGTAGAAGTCCAACAATTCTAATAAGATATCTAAAAAAAATGTCAACCTTTAATGTGATCTAGGTATTGAAAAACACACCTAACATCTGAAGTTAAATCTTCAAGTTTACCGAGATAAATATTGTGATCATTGTTTTCTGTTCATTACCTCTTTTTAAAGTAAGAAAGCATAAATTAATTGAAGTAATAACATAATCCTTTGCAAAAAAAATTAAAAATTACTTCTGAAATTCTGTTTAATAATTCAATTGTCAAAAATTTTTAAAGGTGTGAATCAACCACTTTCTCTCTCTCTCTCTCTCTCTCTATATATATATATATATGTTACAAAGTCTTCCTTTACTTTCAAAGTTATAATCTTCAAATTACCAAATTTTGTTCAGTAGTTTCTGCTAGCTGCATTAAAGAGCAATCATCAAATTAGGAAGGTGACTGTTCTTAAATCATGGATTCTCTTTGTTCACTTTTGAGTCCCTAGCAGTGTACCTAGGTCTGTGCTTGGACAGTGGATAAACTGGGAGATGCAATTATCTTTTAAAGAAAAAAATAATAAAAAATATGAAATTCTTAGAAAGTCGTGTGACAGTAAGCTATGATGGAGTATGTCATGTGACCCATTCTCAACTTTTTGGATGTGGGCATGAGAGCAAATTCATGAGTCACACTTGAGCTGATCCTGAATGGTGGATAGAATTTGGTTAGGCACAGAGAAGTGGTAGTATAATCGAGGTATTAACACAGATATATATTAGAGAAGAATATATTTATCTTATTACTGTTGAAGCTTAAAAAAGCTAAAGTATATTGGGCCCCAATTTGGGAAACTGGGACTAGTTAGAGATAGTGCTACGTTTAGAACCTGGAAACATCCATTCAAAGGCCAAGGTCCTGTAAGACTAAAGCATTCTCTTGACTTTGAGGTAGTCTTAATTAAAAATTCAGGACATGAGTGCAAGAGTGGTGCCTGTGCACATGTGTGCAGGGCATCTAGCTATGTTTTCATGAATGCGTACGCATGTATGTGTGTGCAGGTGTATATTATTATGTGTGTCTGTGTGCATGTAGGTGTGTGTGTATGGCTTTTATGATGGAGGAAAATCTTATCACTTTTAAACAAGACATTTAATGTTCATAATGCCAAAAGCTAAAATGAAAAATTAAAACATTTGGGAATACCTATTTTATATATGTAACCATGTTGTATATTTTATCTTATTTTAAATGGAATTTTCATGGTGCAAGACACCCCGAGTGGAAAATTGTTGTGTATTTTGGCAGGTGGGTAATGGACTTGGCCTTCAGTTAACACATCTTGAAAAGAAAATTTCTGCTTTCTGAATATGGAGACTATGAAAGATATTTCCAGGACTTATCCTTTTAGGATGCTGCATTTCAGAAGGTGGGCCTATGATCTGTCAAATGTGAGACTTGTGTGATTCCAAATATTGCCTTTGTCACTTGGCCAAATAGGGAAAATACAGTGACTATATCCCTAATATCCTTCTAAAACTGCATAATATCTCATATAGATGTTATAAAATAAAAAAATACAAAACCCACATATATATGTAATTACACCTTCAGTAGTCTGTTTAATGCTAATGAGAACATGTCTCCTATCATCTCGTCTTAGTTGATGGTTATGTTATAGTCCTAAAGGAAGTATGTCCAAAGTATATTATTTAGAAAGAGATGCAAAATCCATCTTGTTTTTCTGGTCTTTGACCCATCCAGCCACTATTTCAGAACACTTTAAGGCTTTGTGGTAGGTAAACTAATATATAGAAGTATTTTTGTTATTCATTCTTTTCTCTGCCAAGATCCCTACATATTGTACAAAGAAAGTCACTTAAACACAGATTGAAATTAAAAAGTTATAATTACCACTGTTAAAATACTCTTCTCATCAAAAAAATAAGAACAGAAGAACAACAATTATAATACAAGTGATAATTTGTTGAAGACAAGATGACCAGGTTGAAACATACATATTTTTATTAAAGTTCTAACCATTTGCAAATGCCATTCTGAGCACACTCTGTATAAATTTTAACTATCTTGTAGAGTACATAGCTAACATGCACAATTAGATCAGCATGCATGCAAACACTTCCCTAGAGATCTACACATTTAAAAAGTTGTTAAGAAGTACAAGCCAGTCTTATGCTGAACTCTTTGAGGTTTACATGCATTAACTTTGCACTTCAAAGAAAATATATTAAACAGCTATCGAGGCCAAACTCTGAAGAATAGTAAAAGTATATTTAGAAGTATTCATCTCTCAGGTTTTTCATCTCTCTGTCATTACAAATATGTTTTCACCTTATTGTATTTATTATAGATTAGAATCTAAATGTTAAATGTTTTATTTGGTGGTGAGCACAGAGCATGACATTCATAATCACAGCAATGTTTGTTGATGGAATAAGTGGTCATGAGATGTCTGATGTTAGCGGATTGAAGGATTTCACCTTGCCTTTGATATCACTGACATTCATTTAATTTTTTATAGTACCCGTATTGAGATATAACTCACATACCATAAAATTCTTCCTTTAAAGTTTATAATTAAATGGCTTTTAGCAGATTCATAAAGCTGTGCAACCATCACTATTATCTAGTTTTAGAACATTTTTATCACCCTCAAAAGAAACCCTACATCCATTAGTAGTCAATCCAGCATTTGCCCTTCTCACCTGGCCTTGGAGACAAACAGTTACCTTCAGACTCTTTAAATTTGCCTGTTCTGGATATTTAATTTACAAGGAATCATATAATAGATGGTCTTTTGTGATTGTATTATTTTACCTAGTATAATGTTTTCAAGGTTCATCCATGTTGAAGCACGTTTCAATACTTCACTCCTTTTTAAACTGAATAATATTCCATTGGATGGATATACCACATTATGTTTATCCACTCATCTATTGATGGACATTTGTGTTAATCCCAGGTTTTAGCTGAATGTTTCTATGAACATTGATGTGCATGGTTTTTGTGTGGACCTATGTTTTTATTTCTCTTGGGTATATACCCAGGAGTGGAATTGCTGAGTCATATGATTAGTGTGTGTTTAACATTTTGAGAAACTGCTAAACTTTTCCAAAGCAGCTGCACTATTTTATGATTCTATCCACAATGTATGAATGTTCCAATTTCTTCACACTCTCTCCAACACTTGTTATAGTCAGCCTTTTTATTTTAGTCATGTTTCTGGGTTAGAGTGGTATCTCATTTTGGTATTGATTTCCATTTCTCTAATGACAAATGACATTGGCCATATTTTCATATGCTTATTGTTAGATAAAAAGCTTGTTATATACAAGTAATTTCCAGAAAATTCCAAAGACTAGAGGGATTGATTATATTATGATTATAGATAGATAGATAGATAGATAGATAGATATAAACTTCCATTTATTTATTTTTCCCTTTTGGGTATAATTCAGAATATTAGTTATTACATTTGAAGTCTTGAAGAATGAAACATTTTTCTGAGTAATGTTTCCTACTTTGTTTATTGGTTGAGTTTAAAGAATATACTATTTTTATAATTACTGCCTTTTTCTTGAAGACAAATTTTCATGACAGATAGCTTAGCATTTCAATAAGGTCACTGAACTTTTGAATTTTTTTTGGAAGATTACAATACTCAAGTTGAATGATTTTAGAAAAAGGGATAGTTATGATGGATTAATTAATATCATTTATCATTTTTATCTATATGTAATCCAAGGTCACAGTTGTTAATACAGATCCTCTAATCCTGTTCTAAGATTACTATTTAATTTCCGATGTTAACTTTCTCATGGTAATTTTGGCTTCAAAGTTCCTCCTTTCATGATGTATCCTTCTTGATCTGATCACACTCTTCAAAAAAACTGTTACCTTTTCTATACATCTTGTTAATCCAGAGAGATTATGCTATCCTTGGCCCTTGGTTTTATAAAGTTCCATTCACATCAGGCACTGGGGAGGTAAAGAGAGTTCACGTTACAATCATGAAAACTTAAAATTGAAGATTTACCAGGCTGTAAACCATTTAGTTTTACTTCTGCTTTACTTGTACTTTAGTTGTGCTTTACTTGTGTGTTACTAAATCTTTTTCTTTAAAAAAAACTTATTTGTTTTTAATTTAATTTAATTTTATCTTATTTTATTTTTATTATTTTTGTTTGTGTTGGGTCTCCGTTGCTGCGTGTGGACTTTCTCTAATTGCGGCAAGCGGGTGGCTACTCTTTGCTGTGGTGCATGGGCTTCTCATTGTGGTGGCTTCTCTTGTTGTGGAGCAGGGACTCTAGATGCACAGGCTTCAGTAGTTGCAGCATGCGGGCTCAGTAGCTGTGGCTTGCGGTCTTAGTTGCTCCACAGCATGTGGGATCTTCCCGGACCAAGGATTGAACCCATGTCCCCTGCATTAGCAGGCGGATTCCTAACCACTGCACCACCAGGGAAGTTCTCTTTTTCTTTTTTTAACTCTCCTTCCTTGTCTATGCCTGCTAGAACTCCAAAGACAAAAGTAGAAAATAAAAATTAAAATATTCTCATCCTGTAGTAGAGAAAAAAAATCAACTCTTTCTACCACCACTTCTCAAGATCTGGGACTCTGCATATTAAAAGCAAAACATATCAAAACAAAATAACACTTATCCTTTGCTCCCTAAGCAATGGGAAATGTGCTCCAGGTCTCACTGTTTCTCCACAATTTCTGCAAAGGAAAGAGAGGTTTATAGAGATGGTTGACGGCCTTTCCTTTTAAAAAGCACAGATGGCCACAGTTAATTGTTTTTAAATAAAAATTTAGTTTTGTCATTATTTACATTCCACTCTTTTGTTTTTATTTTACATTTTTCTTAAACAACAAAAAGCTTATATTCAGATCTATGATCAGTTTTGTAATTATTGATGAGAAATTAAGATAGATTTACATATTAACATCTGGATGATAATTCAATTCTGCCTTATTTCTGCCCCACTTTGAATTTTCAAATCTCCACATTAAGAACAAGAGAAAAACTCTCTTGCATGAATAAGTTTATGGAAAAGTGATCTAGAATGGGTAACAATATTGTACTTTCTCAAATGTTCATTTTGATAAAGATCATCACTATCTTGAAAATGTAAATACATAGGAACCAAAGGATGACATAAGGAGAGAAATTATAAATGGCCTAGTAAGCAGGGAGATCAATCTTTCTCTCTAAACTGATCCAGTGGGGAAAATTCAACTCCATGTATATCCAGATTAGGAGTTCTTAACTCCACATTCACAAATGTGTTTGGTTAATTTGCCATCATACCGATAGTATATGTAAATCTTAATCTCATGGCCATTTTCTCTGCGATAAAGGCTCAGAATTTTCAACATTTTTAAATTATGAAATTTACAATGGTTCAAAAACATTACAAAGATTGAGAACCACTGTTCTGGGAGAATAAACCTTGCTGTCAGGAGACAGAATAGAGAAATTCTCTTTAGGAGCAAAATACATCAAGAATGCAAGTAAGAGGGCTTCCCTGGTGGCACAGTGGTTGAGAATCTGCCTGCTAATGCAGGGAACACGGGTTCGAGCCCTGGTCTGGGAAGATCCCACATGCCACGGAGCAGCTGGGCCCGTGAGCCACAACTACTGAGCCTGCGGGTCTGGAGCCTGTGCCCCGCAAAGGGAGGGGCCGCGATAGTAAAAGGCCCGCGCACTGCGATGAAGAGCGGTCCCCGCACTGCGATGAAGAGTGGCCCCCACTTGCCGCAACTAGAGAAAGCCCTCGCACGAACCGAAGACCCAACACAGTCAAAAAAAAAAAAAAAAAGCTAGCTTTAAAAAAAAAAAAAAAAAGAATGCAAGTAAGAAAACTTTAAATTGTAAGTTTCAATTATTAGTAGAATCTATTGACTTTACTTTTCACTCCTGGGATACATTTTAGTGAATTGGCAGATTGATTTAGTAAAAAAATATATATATATGAGCTGCTTTTAAATGATACTTATTATAAAATGAAAGAATAAATCTCATCGATATAATTATGTGACAGTAGGTTCTAATTTCAACTGAGTTGATGACACTATTCAAGCAGAGGATGGATGAAGAACACATATGAGGAGTATAGGTGGCGTTCTGATTTTGGAGGACAGTTACACCAACTGACCTTCAAGGTCCATTCTAACTCCAAGATACTCAGTAACCCCAAGAATGTAAAGGAGCATTGTAAGAAACTGTTACAATGGATACATCTTATAGTATGTGCCTCAAAAGTTTTCAGCAAAGCAAATAGTCCCCATTCAAGATAAATGAACAGATAAATAAATAACTAGCAAAATTGATCTTATGCCATTTTAAATTTATGATCTCTTTATTAAGAAGTCAAGCAAAGTTGCTGGCAAAGGTCCAAAAATTGCAAACATCATAAATGTTCACCTTTAGCACGTCTAAATGTTGAATTCACACTGAAGAATGTGTATGTTCACAATGAGTATTTGAAAAATAAAATGAGCAATATTCTGAATTTTTGAAAGGCTTTTGATGTTCCAAACTTTTTATCAGATTCCATGCCCCCAGCTTCGCTTGAGTTCATCCATTATTCAAAAGGTACAGCTTTGCAGCCTCTCCATAGAGGATCTGGTGATTTCTTACAGTTCAAGACTTTTGTTCTCTTCACTCACCTTCTCTGAGGGCTGTTTATCTTTATTTCCCAAAGCTTCCACTCCTTCATCTTCTAATTAATCTACAGTTCTTTTTCTTTAAGTCAACATGCTGTTTTCCCAACACTTTACTTCCTATGTTTTCTCTATTCTACCTTTCCTACAGTTTGGTATTCCTCTTAGATCAATAATTAAAATAACTTTTGAAATCACATCGCCCAAAAAAAGTCTTCTCCATCAAACTGAAAATGCTGATGACTCGTCACTAGTATGTTTCTCTTTTAACACCCCATTAAACTTTTCTCTTATCATTCCACATAATTAAACTTTGTGCTAAGCAAGCTATATCACACTACCTTATTGCCATACAAAAGAAGTCTCATTCACCTTCCACGTGAAAACCATTTTTTATACACTTACCCAGTGATTTTCTTATACTTTCAGCAAAACTTCTCTAGTTCTTTATGACATTCTTGATATTATCTCTTTTAAAGCCACTTCTCTAATGATACATTTAACCAAACTCTTTTAGTGTTAGGTAGGGATTTTCAAAGCAATACAGACACTTTGGTGTCTTAAATGTAATATATCCTTGAATGTAGTGTGTCCAGTATAGTTTACCCCCAGAGTAGAATTAATCTATCCCATCCTTCACCTCTGACATATATTTCTAATGATGGATTGTGTGACACAATTGGCTATTGTGTTGGTCGTAGTGCATTATTGACCTATACTCAGTTTACTATTAACTAAGTCTTTTTTTACTTGGAGATTATAGAAGATTTTTTGGAATCTTGTATCCTTTATCTAAACTATTTATTATTCCTTCCACGCAGGTTTCAGTGATTTACAAGTTTGATGAGTATGTAATTCGCATACTGAGTCACTAAAATGTTGAATAAGCAGGGTTAATAGCTGAGTACTGTGGCACACTTCAGGAATGTCATTTGGGTCAGCAATTTTTAGTTTTTTTAAGATCATGAAACACAGTAAGAACTACATTTTTTATTGTAACCCAGGATATTTAAATATCAAATTAAGTTTAATAGTTGAATTTTTCCTACTATGAAGTAACCATTCTGATATTTTCTGTTTTGATTTATTCTCTTTCATTTTGTGTAAATTACTGATTGTTGCTTACACTGTTATTTAGCCAGTGCTATGTGAGAAAACACCCTCAAATTTCATTTTTCCCTACTCGTATATCTATGGATCACTTAGGATTCTGTTGATGTGCTTGGGCTTAGCTGGGCTTGATTCCAAGCTCTGTGATGGGTCTAATCAGCTCCACGTGCCTCTGTACCTTCTTAGACCAGTGGGCTAAACTGGGCGTGTTCTATTCATAACAAAGGAAAAATACACAAAATACATGTTCAATAGAAAAGGGGAGTAACCTAGGTACATTCTTCTCATAGTAGTGTCAGAAACGTAAATAGCAAAGCCCAACTGCACAAAGCATGCTTCAATGACTTTGCTTGTTTTTTATCTGCTATCATCTCATTGGTCTCATTGGTGGAGATATATTTCACTCACCATGAACCCAAAGCAAACCATGTGACTAAGCCCAACATCATGGAGAGAAGTAGAGTCCTACAATGGAGGTGTCATAGAAGGAATATACCATCTCTATCAAAACACTTTCACAACCCAATTATGGACTGCCACCCGAGGCTCTAAGCTGATATTGATCTATTGATCAAAACTCTTTAAATATATTCATTCCTCATATTACTAATCCACTTGATCATTTTTATATTTAGATCATAGTATTCCATTGACATGAAGCAACAGTATATGATTTTTTTGAGGTCCAGATTCTCAAAATCATATTTCCTGGAGCTACTAACACCACCAATAAATAGAAATTAGGTCAACTTAACATATAATCAGGTGAAATATTTCATAATTTACTAATCAACGTATCCTCATCTAGTTATTTATAAGCTCTCACGTGAACTATCCATTCTATAATTGTGTTCAGAAATAATATTAGACATTTGAGACTATAGGTTGATCTTTACACCAAATGAAATATGTATATTAAATCCCCCCTTTCCACATTTACTGTTTTAGACATAATATTTTACTTCTTTTTGTTTTGTGTATCCCTTAAGTACGTATTGTGGCTATAGATGACTTTATTACTTTGGTGTTTTAATCTTCCTACTAACCTTATACATGGTCGATTTATACCTTTACTATATATTTGCCTTTACCAGTGATATTTTCTTTTTGTAATATTCACATTTCTAGTTGTCACCTTTTTCTTTTTTCCTAGGGAAGTCCCTTTATCATTTTTTGTGAAGCTGGTTTAGTGGGGCTGAACTATTTTAGCTTTTGCTTGTCTGTAAATGTTTTGATCTCTCCATCAAATCTGAATGAAAGCTTTGCCTTAGTTGTAGGTTTTTCCCTTTCATCACTTTAAATATATTGTGCCACTGTCTCTGGCCTGTAGGGCTTCTGCTGGAAAGTCAGCTGATAGACTTATGGGAGTCCCTGTATGTTACTTGTTGCTTTTCCCTTGCTGCTTGTTAGGTTTATTAATATGAAAAATTTTACTAATTAACTGATATTAAAAGCATTCATACAAGTGTGAAATATACATGCCTATGCTGCACCATTCTTGAATGTGCTTCTATATAGTTTACTCATGTTTTATTTCAGATCACTGCATTGATATTTATAAATTAACATCATTCTATTTGATTTTCTTTAATTACAGATGCATCATTATTCTTTATTTCCAATGTTTCACTTACTTTCCTAAAAATCATTTATGAGATTTTTTTCTTTTTTATACCTTCTGAAACAATTAAGTAACACTAAATTAACTATTCTGGTTGATGGTGTTGCTGAATTCCTTTGTGGGAGTTCCTGAGCTTGTGGCACTGGTTGGGGGCAGGAGGTGTGTCTTTTTAATATATTTCATAGAAGTTGGAATAATTTTGATAAAATGTATTTTTTTTAAAACTTATGATTTCATTGGGTTTTAAAATTATATTTTTATAGAATTGCATAATATGAAGATATATCTATATATCTCCTTTTCCTATATATCTTTCTTTATATTTTGTTAATTTTCATTATTTTTATTTTCTTGACTTTTGTTAGATATGTTTAATTAATTTAAAAAAAAGAATTTTTAAAAATTTTGTTCTTGTGGGGTTTTTTCTAATTAAATCCTATTTTTACCAAGTTCTTTATCTTGTTTTCTTTTGGTTTAAATTATAATTGTTTTTCTGTCTTTAAGAGTTTGATATCTGCTATATTTTATTTAAATTTTTAATTCAATGTTATGAATTTTTCTCTGAGTACCCTTTAAGTGGTACAAAGTATTGATTCCATAGGTCTTTAATGTTTCTCTTTAATGATCATTGATAGAAATGTTGCTAAATATTTGTTTAAAAAACTTACCTGTGTTTAGTTATGCATTTGTGTGTAAAGAACTTTAGAAAGTTTTAGTTTTTGCTCTATTATTTATCTAAATATTTTTGATAGAAGCATCCCTTAGAAAATATCATTGAATTTTGACTTAAATTTTTCTAGCAAGATTTTGTTTTCTATGGAATTTCTATTTCTTGTTTGGGCTGCAAGTTTAACTGAAATATTTCTTCTAACATTACCTAATCATGCCTAGACAACTTAGTAATATCTCTACATCTCAGTTTCCTAATCTGATAAATGGAAATACTAAAGGTAACCATCATATAGTTAAATGATAATAAACAATAACTTATACACGAATATGTACATGTATTCTCTGTCTATTAAATATCTTCAAAAAATATCTGTCATTTAGCCATCATTTGATAAATGCCCCAATTATTGTTGCTGTTATTATGATCATCAACAGTGTCATTATTGTATAGTCTGAATGTTGATTAAAATATTTGAGCTAATGATTAATTTTCTGTGCTTTAGAGTATCTCAATTATTAAGAAAATGATCTAATGGTTTGAGTTAATTTTTACTATTATGTAATCTTCAAAAAAACTGAGATTCCACATTTTCAAAATTTCTCCAGTTATTTGTGCATTTGAATTGCATATTTTGTATTTTTAAGGAATTTTCAATTTCATATTTTTATTCTTACAAAACAGCACTGTGAAGAACACAAGTCAAACTTTCTTTTTCTGAATTTGATGTTTTTAAGATATGAGTAACTTAGTTGTTTTAATCTCCTTCTGCCAAAACTGTCACAATGCATAAAACCTAGTGTTATAAAATTAACATTTTTCCCAAATGTAAGCTTTTTGTTCCAAAAGAACTATTTACCTTGGATGATCGTTTCATAGCTCTAAGACAATTTCAAATCAGTTATGTTTCTCAGATAAATGGCAACATATCAAATATTTCTTCAGATATTCAGCAAGCCTCCTGTTTACAGATACCTCCCTAAGGATTGGTTCTATAAAGCACTGAATAATCTTCAAGAATATGACAAAGTCACATAACAA
The DNA here is from genome assembly GCF_965194805.1 of Balaenoptera borealis. NCBI lineage: Eukaryota > Metazoa > Chordata > Mammalia > Artiodactyla > Balaenopteridae > Balaenoptera > Balaenoptera borealis. The sequence continues at coordinate 28,362,759 of NC_138877.1, forward strand.
CAAAAATTGAGAAGAAAACTTGGCTCAGAAAAACAACCAACAAATTTTAGAAGGTAAGAATTTCAGAGGAAGAACACATAATCCCAATGCATGACAGAATGTTTAGTTCTGTTTTGGACAGTCTAACTGAGAAATATGTTAAAGGACAATGAAATTTACCAAAGTCTAACAAAAGAATGTTTCATGCTTTGAAACTACCTAGATATTTCAGTTTTAGGAAATAATTTGGACATTAAAATTAATATCTGAATATTGTAGAGTATGGTGTAAATGAAACTGAATAAGGCTTTTTATTATGAATTTGTTGTATATGTTGAAAGGGAGCTTTATTGGGCTAAATTGCACACATTGTCAGAAAACTTAGACTTAAAAAACAGAATAGCTGAATAGCCTTTGCTATTTTGATGCATAATGTAAAATTTTTAATAAACAGGGAAATACTATTCATGTGTTTTTAAGTTCAACTTGGAAATAAGTGCTGAGAATTCCACACACAAAAAATGTTTAACTTCAAAAAATATCAGCTTAAAAGGTAAAGATACCTTTCCACATCCATTTAAATTCCGTGGCAAAAATACTCCAGTTGAGAAAACTACCATTCCCAATGATATAATTATAATGACTTCAATGGTATATTGTCTGTAGGGCCAAATTTTGTGGAGCTCTGAGACCAAAAGATATGTAATGTGTAATTATGGGACTTTACTCTAGGATCTAGGAAAACAGAGCACCCTAACTGGCTTTTTTTTCTATGTTGGCACTATGTTTTTAGCGAGATATTGATAATCTGAGGTTTGTCCAGAGGAGAGTGCTACAGAAGGTAATGTTTTACAATATGAGGAAAAACAAAAGAACACAAAAACTTGAGAAATGTTTTAAATGGTGACATTAAATGTTGTCTTAATAAATCTCATCAAGTAATTTTACATCTGTAAAAGAGAAAGTCGATTTTACATAAAATAATTGAGTTTTTACATAAATGGATGGGAATTAGGGAGTAGCAATTTTTAGTTTTATGTAAGGCCACTAATAAATGTAGGTAAAACAAAATATTGGGTTCTCTGCAAACAAAGTGTCAACCAGACACAAGGTGAATGAGATTCCTAGGTTAGGATGAAAGTTGGAATAGATTATTGCATGTGGGCAGGCATGCATTTATTCATTTGTTTTTCTTTCAACAAATAGCATCTGAATATATCTTCTTTCCTTTCTGCTCTGAAGATTCTATAATTCTTCTAAATATTTTACCTGTAGAAGACAAAGTAGCAGTCTGAATCATATTGAAAGCAAACAAAGTAATGAAGTAATTATCTAGAACATTTGATCTACGTTACTGTTTTTATTTTTATGTTTCATATTATTTTATCTTTTAAAAGACCTTCCCAGAATAAGAACCCTTGTTTTCCTACTCCATGAGATGCTTTTAAAATTCTAAGGGAACTTAGTCATTTTAAATAAGCAATAGGATTAGCAGTATAAGAGTACCTTGAATAGTGTTATTAAACACAGCCTTGGATGCCAAAAGATGGCACAAACTCAATATCTAAAAGTGTGTGACCTAAAAGATGAGCAGGCAGAGCAATGAGAAATACAATTGCCAAGTTGGCAGATGAAAATTATTATTGCTATCATTACTAATTGTTAGAACACTTGAAGTCTCTGAAGTAGTTTTCAATTCTTTATTAGTTTTCTTTTTTTCATTCATGACTTTAAGTGGATCTTTATTATTATTTCACCAATGAGAAAACCAACACAGAAGAGTCAATAATTTATCACATCCTACAGCAAATGAGCCACAGAAGAAAGATTTAGACACTAATTTTATTCCCTCTGCTTTTTAAAGCCTCGCCTTATTTTGGTTGGTTAGACCACTGGGTATAACTATATAGAAGAAGAATTATTATGTAGTGCAAAGAAACTTATTTCAACTAAGGGTGAATCCACAAAGGATAACATATAATGTATAGTTCCTGGAGTACATAGGAACTTTGGTCTCACTATTGTACATAAAATTGTTTGACTGTCACAATGTTTTTGAAAAATTCAAAAAAACTTAGAGTTCAACTTCCCACTCTTTCAAACAGAATTTTGAATTAGCATAGACTCAAATTTTGGTTAAAGGTAGTAAATAAGATACAGAAACTGGCATGGAATGATTACTAAGATATTACAGGGACTTTTAGCAGATCTATTGATTTTGGATGAGTTTATCTTTTTCATCTTTTTTGTTGAAAGCTTGAACTATCCCCAGCTGTGTGACTTTAGGTTTAAGTTCTTAATATCTCTTTTTCTTGGTTTTCTTACCAAAAACTAGAGAATGATGGCTATTCACCACAGTGTCTTTTCTATGTGAGAATTAAATTAAATAATTTATTTAAATCACTATGCAGAGTAGCAAACTCACTGTAATCACTTTGTAATGTGTAATGTGTAAACACATTGTAATCACTTAAGGCATTATTTTAATCATTATTTTGTGTCCGTTTTTAAAATAGAATTTCTTGTTATAAAATTTTTAATTGATACTGAATAGTTTTTCAGTATAAATAAAATGCTTTATAACCACGTGTGATAGGCAGAAATACCAAAATGGTCCCTGAAAAGGTACACAGACATTATTTTCAAAATGTGTAAATATGATGAGTTATCACTCCTGTGATCATGTTATGTTATATGGGTTTGTTGACTTTAAGATAAGATAATTATACTGGGTTATATGAGTAGGTCAAATGTAATTACAAGAATCCCCCAAAGCAGAGAGCTTCTTCTGGCAGCTTCTTCTGAAGCAGTAAGAAAAATTTGAAGTGTGAGAAGAGCTCAGTATGCTCTTGCTGCTTTGGAGATGGAAGAGCCCTGTAAGAAGGAAGATGGGCAGAGTCTAAGGGTAGAAAGTAGATTCTAGCTGACAGCCAGCCAGGAAACAGGGACTTCAGTCCTACAACTGCATGGAAATGGACTCTACCAACAACCTGCGTGAATTTGGAAGCAAATTCTTCCCAGGGACTCTAGATATGAACCTCATTCAGTCAATATATTGATTTCAATCTTGTAATACCTGAAACAGATTACCCAGTTGAGCTCACTCAGACTTCCTACTCAAAGAAACTGTGAGTTAATAAATGTAACATTTTAAATTGCTAAGTTTGTGGTGATATGTTACACAGCAATAGAAATTGAATGCAACATCCTATGTTTATTTTGTTAACATACAGCTTTTTTGACCCCAAAAAACTGAAGATCAAATAGATTTAATATAAATATTAATTTGCTAGTTGGATATTAATAATATTCATCTAAGTTTAATAATACTAAAATTTAGAGTGCAAAGAGACTTTAAGAAACATATAATCTAGAATGAAAAAATGTGCCTACAAAGAATAAAGACGTTTCCTTTGCTTGGTGATTTCTACATTATCAGATCTATAACCATAGGCTGCTAAAGGGTCATTTGGAGGGATCTAAAATATATGTTCTTCAAATATCATCAATAGCTGAAATAATTATATTCTGCGACTGTTTATAGGTGTTTTCTTTCTATTGTTCACATAGAATTTAAATGAATTAATTGTATATTTTTGTCATTAACATTCTTGCTCAACCTCTGCTGAATATACCAAACACTGATATGGAGTAAAAGATCTCAGAGCTACAAACTGAAACCCTACATTGTGCCATTTATTGACTGGGCAGTTGGTGGCATAAATAGAATTCTAGATTTTCTACCTCCAAACTCCCATACACTATACTGTAGTCTACTATTCTGTAGTGCCTCCTTTGTCCACATCCTATATTATGGAGCAGGATTGATGTCTGCTTTATTAGCTTTGCACTTTGCTTAATGAAACATAATGATTGGTTAGGGACATCCTATCAATCTTCTTAGCCATGCAATCGATTGCTGTCAAAGCAAAAGTTGTACCAGACAAAGTTAAACAGGAAAGGAAGACTTTATTTAAGACTATTGCAATTTAAGAGAGAGATTGAACTCAACTCCACTAAAACAAAAGGCGTAAGAGTTTGAAGAGCTAGAATGGGGGAATTGTAGGCCATCTGTATTTGTCTTATGCACTATATACAAAGAAAAAATAAACTTCTAGTAGCTTTATGAAAGGAGGCAGTTTTACAACTTAGAGAAAGGCAAAGTTGTAAGTTAGGCTCCTACCTTCCCACAGAGACTGGGAGATAGGGGTGCTATCTTCCTTGATGATTACATTTTAAAGAATGGCTCCCAGAACGTTGAGAAAGTCATTACTGGGTTGTAGGATGGGCAAGAGGCTTTGAAAAATATCTACAAAGATAGAGAAAAAAATTTCAAGTGTTCTAAATTAAATTATCTGAGGAAAAAAGTTCAGGGGTCTCGAGTCAGTAAGAAGCCTGTCTTCAGTGTGGTCAAGCTAAGGGGAACACTATGAGCATTTTGATCATCGCTATCACTTTTGACCCACAGTGCCTTTTAAAAATACTTAATTTCTCAAAGATTTTGTATAAAATATACACACAAGTAATGCAGTTTTGCATGGTCTAAATCAGCCAAAGTAAAATTTAACAATAGACAAAACTGTGGAGTGCGTGTTAATTAAGACAAAACAAAACAAAATTCTTCTATTTTGGAATCAATCAACTTTTCTGCAAATTCTTTACATAAGAATTCTGATAAGTAAGCAAAACACAAAAGTTTTGCCCTTATAAAGTTTCTTTCTGCAATAGTGTTTCTTGGTTTTTGTTTTTGCTCAACATTTAAAATAAAAAATCTGGAATATTCCTCTATGGATTCATGGTAGGACTACAGAAAGGAAATCTTTTTTAATGAACTTCACTCTTACCATTAAAATTCAAATGTTTTAAAAGTTAGTTTCAGATACTTCAGGGACTACCATTTTTATTGACCTAATTTTTCTGGAGTTTAGTAAACATAAGCACATGAAAAACCTAGAGAGTCATAATGAACTGATGAGGGAAGAGGAAATGATAAAACACAACATGGAGAGTTTACTTCAGGGGTAATTGTCTCCAGAAAGACTGAGTAACAATTGTCTTGCTTCAATCCAAATTATCCAATTATTTACTACTTTATAATAATGTGCCATAAACTTCTACTTTGAATCACCAGATAAAAAGGCAAACAGACTTGGTTTTGAGCTCCAGTATTTCCTCTTATAAGCTAACATTAAGCCATTAGACCTCTTTAGACCTTAAGTTCTTTGTTTGTAAAATGGGAGTAACAATAATTACATCATGTTTGTCTTAATGATTGAATGAGATGACGTTTTCAATTCTTAAAATAGTTCCAGCATATATTAAGTGCTAATTAATAACAACTATAATTATTTGAAAACCTTAAGAGTGTGGTTTGTAAGGAGTAATTATAGAGTAATCATAGACTCTTATCCAAAGCAGACATCCTCTTTACAACTTTCCCTGCTGGTGTCTGCCTCCTGCCATTTCCTTTCAACCTCTGCTAGATCACCTCTAGGACAATGATGTCCACTATTTCACAAGACTGTGCATTTCATTCCAACTCTACTTTCCAAAACTTCTTTCTTAGTTACTGTCATAGTTACTGCCTGTCATAGTTACTAGTTCTACCTCTTGCTCTAAGTCTATATAAAGGAGATAGAGCATAGGTTAACTTAAAATAAACTTGCATTGTTTGACAAACCTGTTTATAAACATAAACTTTATATCTCAGAGTTTTCAAATACTGTAGAACTTAACAAAATGTTTAAAAAAACCGAACCCCACATCGAAACTTTGCTTGTCACTTCAGTATCTCGGCAGTGATGTCTAGCCACACAATGTCACCCTGGATTTACTAAGGTGGTTGGCGAGTCCTGCAATGATGATTGGATGTTGATGTGTCAGATCCCCAAGCACCAGGGATTTTATTTCTGAGATATGACAAAAAGTGATGAATGTCAAAATGTTCTAAAGGCAATGTCATTGTTCCATCCAGCTTAGGAGAGATGCTTTCAGAATCACAGCAACACCAACCTTGTCACTATTCAGCCACATCTACCAACTTTCGACTTGGGCAGTGGTAGTAACAGAGTAATCTAAAGTTTGTGTTTCTAGGATTCGCTGAAAGACAGTAAGAAAATAAGCTAATACTCAGACTGAATCATCATGAGTTTGTGTATAGAAAAAAACCGGCAAGATTGTTTATTTCACCATACTTTCATTCATTAAAACAAGCATTTGTGATAGGCTTCAAACAGTGAAGAAACGCATACTAAGTGAAGTAAGCCAGACAAAGATAAATATCATATGATACCGCTTATATGTGGAATCTAAAAAAGAAAGGTATAAATTAACTTATTTCCAAAACAGAAAGAAATTCACAGACATAGAAAACAAAATTATGGTTACCAAAAGGAAAAGAGGGGTGAGGGTGGGATAAATTAGGAGTTTGGGGTTAACATACACACATTATTATATATTAAATAGATAACCAACAAGGATGTACTGTAAACCTACAAGGGAAGAGAATCTGAAGAAGAATATATATAGATATATATATATACACACACATATATATAATATATATTATAAATATACTGTGCTGTACACCTGAAACTAAAACTATATTGTAAATCAACTATACTTCAATTTAAAAAAATTAAAAATAGTGAAGAAACTCATCCAGAATGAGAGGTTTAACCTTGGTCTGTATTTTTCACTTCATCCCATCTTTGTGACTTTGATAATTCAGTCTGTTTTTATTAAATTAACTTTGCTAACATTTTCTTAAAAACATAGAACTTAGTCTACTCAAGATCATCTCGCCATGTTGAACTTTATACATAACATCATCATCCCCTAAGTCTTTATAATCACAAATCTTTCAGGTTCTTTACCCATGTAACAGCACTATCTGGCCCTGCCTTCCTGTCACTTTCCTCTCAAAAAGTCACCTTTGGCCTTCTGTGGTCATGTCCCATGCCTCCTTTTAGTTTCTTCCATGCATCTGGCACCCTTGTTAGTTATGTATATGCATCCAATAGGCTTCCTTAACAATATTTATAACAAATGTGATAATTTTGTTAATTCCTGTCTTTCCTACTGAACTTCAATCTTCAGACTGAATCTGATGTTTTAATCCATTGTATCTTTAGTTCCTACCATAGTGTGTGTATGTAAATAAATGTATCCAGCTATATCTAGCTTCTGTTCTTCCAAAGGAGAACAATTACTATGTTGTATGATTCTTTAAGTTGCATATTGCATTCATAGCTCACATCTGTTGAGTACTTACTGTATGCCAAATCTGCATTATTACATAATTAATGTTCTGCCCTTCATATCCTAGTAGTTTAGAAATTAAACTATGGAGTCTGGATTCACTGCTTGCAGACTGTGTATCCTTGGGCAAATTACTGCACCACCAACTACTTCAGCTTCCTCATCTGGAAAACAGAGATCATATTAACTAAATCAAATAATTGTTGTAAAACAAGTAATACACATAAATTACAAGACTGACACATGGTAAGCACACAACATATGTTAGTTTTTAAAATTATTATCATGAATAAACCTAACATGTGGTAGAAACTGTGATAGATCCTGGTGTATAAGAATAGTAATGCATAGTCTCAGACTTAACAATTGTATAATATAGTGAGATAAAAATAAAATATAATAAAAATGATTACATGCTGAAATAAAAATATATACAAATGACTATGGAGAACAAGAAAGAAAAAAAAATAAAGACCTATTCTTTCATGGGGCTTTCTCATTTTTTGTTGCATTTCATATCCGCCCTTTTAAAATAATTTTAAAAATTGAAATCTAGATACCTACAGAAAAGTGTGCAAATGATAAGCATGCAGCTCAGGGAATTTTTACAAAAGGAAACATTGTAGGAACTACCACTCACCTCCAGAAACAGAACACCATCAGCATGCAGAGTCTCCCTCAGAGGAAACCACTAAGATGACTTTTATTTCCTTAGACTAGATTTTACTCTTTCTGAACTCAACATAATGTAATTGCCCAGTTAGGACTCTTCTTTCCCCTGGTTTATTGCATTTAAAATTGCATTTGTGAGATTACTTCATAACAATCCATGTGGCAGTTATTTGTTCATTCTCATTGCTGAATCATGTTGCATTTTAGATCTATTCTACAATTTATTTGTCCATTCTGCTGTTAATGAAAACTTCATTTTTCCAGTTTGGCTTATTGTATGAATAATGCTGCTTAGATGTGTCCATATATAAGGACCACATCTGTCAGTATTTCTGGTGCAGTCACAGACACATTTAGATTTAACAACAAGTACCAAACTCTTCCAAAGTAGTTGTCCCGATTTACATGCTTACCTGCAGTGTATGAGAGTTCTAGATGCTCCAATTCTCACCAGCACTTGATATATTTCATATCACATTTGAATGTCTCTATATAAAATATTTCATGGACTTTGTCTCATCATGACTTGTGATATTGCTGATAGTTTTTAAGATACCTTCTTAAATCAACTCCTTAATATTTAAGCATATTAATTGGTTACATTATGCTTTACTTTCAGATTGAAAAAAAATGGTAATCTCACATAATATGAAACACTGAGAGGGATATAATTTCCAAGCCCCCAGAGATGAGTCAGCTGAACCTGAGGCTAAAATGACAAGCACATCAGTGAATGATAAACCAGCTGCCAGACCTCTTAATATGCAAGTCATTCACTGAGATATCAAAACGTGGAAAATATAATGCTCCTACCAACATTTCTTGCTGAATTAATGCCCAGGTGAGTTCTTCTGAAATAGTGCAGTTGTATCTTAGCAAAAACAAGAAGCAGTAAAGCATCCTACTTATTAGGATCCAATTTGCCACAGCAGCAGTCAAGCGCTTCATTTTCTCCCAGTGGTGTTGGGAAGGGAAAGGTAGGGATAGAGAAATTTAAATTAAATTTATCGTGCAGTGAACATTTGGAATTCAATTTTGACAGCTCTAATTATACCTACCTTACCATCACAAGTTCATTAAGTGAGTGTAAAGGATTAAAAACTACACATTTATTTTAAAAATTATGCCATTCTTTTTCTGCTGCTGATCTAATCTCTCTTCCTCCAATTTAATGCTTTTGAGATGGAGATGTTCGGGATTTTGGAAGGAGAAGATCTATTATTTCTTGAATAAACACACAAACACACAAATACGTAAACATACAATTGGAAAGTCATGTTACATTTAGATATACTTTTTGAAGTGCGATCAGCATAAAATGTCAAATTCAGATATCTACCAATGACTTTTTTAATTGCCATGAGCTATCCAGTATTAAAACAAATCATTTGCCTTTTTTAGGTCCTAAACATGTCTAAATTGTAATTGCTGATAAAATTATTAATTATGCAAAGTCACATTTTGTCATCATTTTTTGCAAACTCGAGAACAGTAACTTGGAAACTGAGTTACCTCTCTGCTCATGAATGGAAGAAATATATCACTCCTTTTATATGCCTACAACTTCTTCAGTCTTGAAGTTGGCATATATCTTATGGTAATATTTATCTGTTTACCAACATATTGCAATAAGGTTTATGCCTAATATGAGGTATCCTGGTGAGTTAACTTCTTACTATGACCACAATTGTGGGTTTGAAAACATTAGAAAAATACATATATAGGCCACTTTTGGCATAACAAAAAAGCAGAGGACTTGTTTTCTCCTTAGCATTTACCTCATATCATTTGTCTGGCATAAAATAACAAAGGGATGTGTGAAATTGCACTATGCTTCTGTGAAAGAATTCAGCATTTTAACTTAGGAAAAATATTCAAAATTTTAATTAACATAGGAAATGTCAAGTTCTGTGGTTTCATTCTTAAAGAAGAAAGTGTATATGGCAAATATCTGTTTTTCTTATGTAATGAATCCAATTAAACATTTTGGTATGTAAATCCTTTAAGGAAACTTTAACGTTTTCAGATAACTTTCATAGATGACAGATAAGAGTGCCTTATAGATCCTCTGTTCCCTCAAAGGTTAAATTCATTGCTCTCAATATTTAACTGAAAGCCAAGGGAATAACTAGGCATTACAGGAAATTGACCATTACTATGTGTACTAGAAAATTATCCAAATCTTACTGTCTCAAATTTTTTCTCTAAATTGAAACAAGCATAGTTGAAAGGTAGAGGGATGTTTACATGTATATGTGTCTGCGCATGCACACGCGTGTTTATGTGGAGTAGATGGAAACAAGAAATTAGATTTTTGAAAGTGTTTTAGCATGTGCCAATGACATCAGAACAGAGAAAATCTTCACAAACTTCTAATATCTAGCAATCTTCTATAAGAGTTTATACAATGGCTTTGTATTCAATATGATTCATTATTCCTGACAGCTAAGGAAATAAGAACGTGTAAATGACATTTGTTTATGATAGGTGTGGTAACCTTTTGGTGGTTACACAATTCAGCTCAACTCTGAAATTAGATCTAACAGTATGGTAACCTGGTATGTTGCCAACATTTTTATCCAGAAGTTAGAAGATCTGGGTCTCAGTGTGGTATTTATTAAAATCATCAGCTTTTTGGCCTTTGGTCCTTTGTTTCTGCAACTTATTATTAAGTTGAAGATTTTACATCAGACTGTTTATAAAACACCCTCTAGCTCTAGGATTCTTAGAATGCACTTAATAAGTGTTGAAGACTTCTAATATACTCCAAAATTTTGCGCAATGCCATATGGAGGGTGTAGAGGAAGTAGAGTCTGTAATCTATGATCCTAAGGAGCTTAAACATCCAATTATGTTTATGATGATATTGTGTTGGAAAATTTATTAAAAGAGTTAGTCTATGAATCTAAAGAGGATTTAGGAATTGCTTAACCAATTATTTTCACTTATATTTCCCTTTTGTGTATGATCCAGAGTGATATAAAATAAAAACTATGCTTAAATTTTAAAAATCCAATTATGTTTGGTTCAATAAGTTTTAAGAATCATCTCTCTGCCAGACACAGTACAATGGCATATTTGAAACAACGAATAACACAGAGCCAGTCTCTGCCTCCACTGAACTTGTGGAAAGGACAGATGATTAAATTCATACTTATGACCACTTTTGATTAGCATTATGATAGATGAAGTGCATAGAGCTTCAGGAACACGTATCTCAGGAGACCTAAGTAGTGTGGAAGGTCAAAGAATACCTTCTGGAAACTATAACCTTTTGACTAAAATGTAAAGACTGAATAGGTGTTAGCTATACCAACAGGAGGAAAAGACCATTCCAGTTAGAAGTGAACCACGTGAACAAATACCAGTTAGTAAGAGAGAACACTGATTATTAAAAGGAATAAGGTAGCAGAATTGTGCAGAATGTGAGATGAAAATAGATAAGATTAACAGTTTCAAAACATCAGTGAAAAATCTAAGCTGGCATGTTCTAGGTGCTAATTTGGTCAGTGCAATTCCAAATATCGGAGAAGAGTTGAAAGTACTTGATTTCAAAAGGAAGCATGCCATACTCAACAGAAGAGGCATGGCTTTATATGAGCCTAGAAAAAAAAATGTGTTAAAAAGAAAGCAGGAGAACATTTCAGATGAGGAATATTAAGCAAAATACAGAGGGTGAAATATTTTTTTTATTGTCCACACTTTCTACATTATAAAAGAACCAAAGAGTAATTTGCCTGACTTTTTAACAGCAGTATATTTGAAAAAATAAAAGTGTTAAACCATCAGTCATAGGCTCAGGTTTTAAGAAATTAAGTTATTTGCGGATGCTTCTGGGGGTGAGCTTGAATGAGAAAACAACTTATTTCTTCATCATTCTCTCAAAATTCACAGCAGTTTTCTTCGTGTTCATCTTAAAGATTGCTACATTGCCTACAATTTCCTTTTGTCTTCATACGAGATATCATTTGTTAACATCTCAACAGGTGTGATAGTACTCCAGCGTAGTATAATCAGTTATATATATATTTTTCCTCGTGATTTTACTTTTTTATTTTTTAAGCATAAAAATACCAAAGGCACATTGTGGCATTCCCATAACATAAAAGCAGTGAATATAAACCACATCATACAATTAAGAATCACAAACACACAGAACATGGTAATAAATTAAGTAAAACAACTGAACTAATTAACATACTTCCAAAACAGAGTTATAATTGATGATAGTAGGATCTGGAATAAATGTTTTATTCATCTTTGAGGAGGCCACATATCATTTTTCTGCTTTCCTCTCTATTACCAACTCGATATAGGAAACATCTTCCCTCTGTTGAGCATGGAAAATGTAAAATTTTGAAACTTTGAAACACAGTATTCCAATAAGTTAAAATCATTTGTCATTTTGTAAAAGATGAACATGATAACTTACTAATGTTTTTATAGAAATAATAAAAATTCAAAGTTATAGTTCAAGTGTATTATATATTGCTTTAAAATCTACATGCTAAAATTCTGTTTATAGAAACAATGTATTATTTGATTGATGTAACATCAATGAAGATTTGTTTAGTCCCTTCTATGTGCAAGGTTTTACCACTTTTGTTATCTGCACTAACTCCATGAGTGACCTCACCCTCCTCATCACTTTATAGGTGAAGAAGCTGTCATTCAAAGATAAGAAAATGAGTCAAGGCCATGGTACTCAAATTTGGTGAAGGTGAAGCCCAAAACTAAAACTTCTGACCACAAATATCATATTCTCTCCATTATCAAAATAGATACACATTTTCAATCATTAATGGTACCCAGAGATGATGTTCTGGGAACCAGAACATAAAAGTGAAAGCAAGAATAAATGAAAACCAGAAAACTAGCATCAACTGACAACCAGAGAACTAGCATGGCCTAGTTTTCTAAAGAAGTAACTCTCACTTTCATATAGGTCTGTTTCCTGTGTTCGCCTTAGCTAGATTAGGCTGTGTTATTTTCCTAAAGATGTATGCCCTAAATATTTCTCATATCATTCATTACTGTTGAGGTCTGATCTGGGAGAGGAACTAGAAAATTATGAACCCCTGGAGCATCAAGCCATATAAAGAGTGGTGAGAGATGAAGTGAGTTTACCATTTGCAATGCAATTGTCTAAAATATAAGTTGATATATTAATTTATAAACTAGGTTTTATAGATCTTTAATTACTGTTCAAAATAACTGTAATCAGATTTCAGAAGAACTCAAGATGAGTGAAGATAGAGCAAAAGATTCAGAGAAGCTGCACTTGGAGAGCAAGAAATAAAGCCAGAGTTACCCTTTGTCATGGAAGACATGGCAGTCACCATACAACAGCTGCACAATGGCCACTGACTTCCCCCTTATTACTGGCCTTCTTATATTACAGATAGAAAGCTCAGTTGTCCAACATCCCCTGCTGCTAAGGTTGGATATATGACATAGTACTGTCCAACGTCATCTAGATAAAAATCCCTGGAGAAGATATCATTTCCCAAATTAAAAGGAAACTTTACTCAAGTATAAAGGTTTTCATCCATCATTCTTCCCCTGATTAAGAAGAGACCATGATACTGAAGATGCAGTATCCTCCTTTAAACCAATGAAGCCACAAGAAAGCAGCTGTAGGCCTACACGTAAGAGTTATTGAAGGGAAAAGTGGAATGAACATGAGTCCCTGAGTATTTTACTGAATTTCTCTGCCATCTCTTTAGAATCTATCTCAGGATTTCTTTTGGGTGGGATAAATACAGGATTTATTTAGATCAATGTTTATCATGTTTTCTATTACTCTTGCCAAATTCATTTACCACTGATAAAAAAACACAAAGAGAGTATAGATTAATACTAAAAACCAATAATATTTATCAAGTGCCTACTATGGGCTAAATATTGTCAAAATTATTTGTATATACTACCTCTTTAAATCCTTTAAGTTTCTTTAAAGTCTGTAATAAAATAACTATTAACAAACCTATGATGAAGCTCAGAAAATTAAGTAACTTGCCCAAATTGCCAAAATTGTCAATAATGGAAGTGGATTGTATAACTTGTTGTCTGACATGAAAACCTACTGTCTAATCAACTAAGCATGTGATATATATATATATATAATGGAATATCACTGAGCCATAAAAAAGAATAAACTCTTGCCATTTGCAACAACATGGATGAACCTTGAGGGCATTATGCTGACTGAAATAAGTCAGGTAGGAAAAGATAAATACCATATGATTTCTCTTATATGTGGAATCTAAAAACAAAACAAAGCCATAAACAAACAACAGCAACAAAATACAAGTTCATAGATAAAACAGATTGGTGGTTTCCAGAGGCAGAAAGTGGGGAGAGGAGGTGGGAGAAATGGTTGAAGGGGGTCAAAACATTAAAAAAAATTTTCAGAAGTGTAAATCGTAACTAAATTCCAAGAAAGAGCAGGACTGTTTTTCATAAAACAACTTCATTTGTAAAACAAGAAGTGTATAGCCTCTGAAATTTTTTCAATGTCAAAGTGAAACATGAACATGGCAGCTATGAATGTGGAGGCCAATTCTGAGAAATAAAAGATTGAAATTAAGAGTAAAGCCAAATACTGTTTCCACAAGATAGAATAAACTGTGCAGCCTAGTTCTGCAGCACGAAGAGAACAGTAATGAGGAAATGAGGGTTCTTTGCTTCTCAAATTTTCATTGTTCAATTCATAAATGTATAAAGACCGAGCACTCCCCAATTTTTTAGAATTTAAACTTTATAATAATTGCCACTGCTTTGAGTGCCTAATCTATGTACATATGTATGCACATGTCTGTTTCTGGGAATTTTTCCTTGTTTAATAATAATTATTTAAAATAAGGAAACTGAAGCACAGAGACTAAAAATAAACAGCAATTGCCTTTCCTTAATTTAACACATCTTATAATTTCTGAGCTGATTAGAATAATATATTAGAAGAGACGCCTAAGAGCCAAATGTAGATAAAAAGCCTAAGCCATCTTTGGAGAGGAAATAAAATTGTGAAAAAGATGTCAATTTCTAAATCCACAGGTTGTGGGCTCCATGGAAGTTGAAGAAGATGCATATGAAAATAGAGCTAGAATAAAATTTTTGTCTACAAAAAAATAATAACGGCTAGGATAGGGCTTCTTCCATTTCCTAATACATTGGTACACCTAATACGTACAAATTAAAAAAAAAAAATAGTTTGTGTTGTATATGTTGGTCCTGGTAGAGTGCAAGTTTAGGAAACTTTTAATAATTTCTGAAATGTAGTAACTTACTAATTAGTAATTCAGTTTCAAATGTGTTATTTTACATCCCTGGAGTTATTTCTTTATACACTATCACTCTAGTGCAACATATACATGTACATATCATAGGCAATCATCTATACATTCATCAAATATACATTGACAAAGTCTATTCTGCCATATATTAGAAGATTTACAGGATGATGTGAGTCTATGTCTTAATCTTTACAAAAAACTTTCAATCTAGAATGGGAGGCAAGATGCATAAACAGGACACTGCTTGTTCATTATATATAACATTTTAATTTAGTTTATTTCTCAGTATCTGTGACAAACAAGTGTATGCAATATCTAATCAACTCTGTCATCCTTTTAATAAGAATTTTTACATTTTTGGTACTAAGGTAAAATATATATTTTTATAAACAGCAAATATTTAGATTAAGTTTCAGTTACAGGATTACTGATGAAATAGATTACTTTAGGAAGTAATAATGTTACAGCGTCCAAACTCATATGCTCATCACACAACGAAATCAGGAGATGAGGTGTTGGGGCAGAAGATGGTGGACTAGTGTCCCAAAGAACCATCTTAACCAAGTTAGAATTCAGGCTTCTTTTTACACTAAAAGGGAAGGGGTTTTGGCTAGATGTTGCAGACTTCTTGGTGCCAACCAGATCCCATAGGGGATGTGGTAATCTTTTGTTCTTGCAGCTGTCCATGTAGGTCTGGTCAGAATGTTTCTATAAACCTCGACAAGACAAATGTTATTTTCTCTTCTGCAACCTTTTATCTCTATATGAATGAAAAGTGTTATGGCTTTAAAGGTTAAGCCTGGGAGGCAGAGCCTTGAGAAAGGGCTACTATGTATATTTCAGACTATAGGCAACATTCTTTCACTGATTGACTAGACAAAGGTGCAGAGCCAACATGACTAAGCATAGGCAACAGAGCACAAAACCTTAGATCTAAAGGAATATTTCCAATATGGAGTCAGGTTTGTTCTTCTCTGTTACAATAACTTCCCTCTAATACAGTTTATTCCACATGGTCCCCCTACCAGGATTCTCCATTTTAGTAAGTGTCAGATGCAACTATCCAGTTGCTCAAGACAAAAAAACCTAGGTATCATTATCGGTTTGTCATTTTTTTTCCTTGTCACCTCGAAAGTCCAAATCACCATCATCTTTTACCTGCATTAGGGCAATAACTTGTCTCCTAACTAGTCTTCAAGTTTCTACACTAGACATTCTAAAATATTCTCAAAAAAAAAACAAACCAAAACAAAACAAAGAACACCCAAGGTCTTTTATCCTAAAATGTTAATCAGATTATTTGCTTCTTTGTTTAAAATTGTTCATAACTTCTCATTATAGTTAGAGTTAAGTCTGTCATACAATTGTTGTAGGGAAAGAATTTTCCTTTACCCTTCAAACGTTCTTTCAGCTGTCTACTAATCAAATCAACATGAGACAGATTAACAGGAAAAAAAAAAAAAAAAACCGCACCCACATTTAATTTTGTACTTTTGGGATCACAACATACATGAGAGGTTCAAAGACAGAAAGGAAAAATGAGGTATATATGCCATTTTGAGCTAAGGAATGTGATAGGGGCCTGGGGCTCCCAAGGACAGGAGGTTAATTCACAGGACAATAAGAAGAAGAGCAGATTTTGGGTGACTAGATATTTGCCCTGCCATATAGATGGTTCACTCAGATGAAATTTATCTCTGGTAATAATTCTCATACTGGGAAAGGCTCCCCATTTCAATTCTTCCAGGTAGTTAAAAGAAGGGCAGAACTTTCTATTGAGGCCACAGAGTCTCATTTGCCTATAGCTCAGAATAATCCATATGGCAAAATGGTAACATTTGGGGTGGCTTGTTCTGAAATCCTTCACAATGCACACCTGACCTGGCCTGATTTGTCTTACGCCAAATTTTATTATTTTATTAGTTTTTTAGTATACAATTTGAGTATATTTTCTTTATACAAGTTGAAACATAGCAGATATGGCTAAATTTGGCTTTATATACACTTGGGACTAATGTTATTGATTATATGTTATTCATGTTGCAAATATTTTATTACATGCTTTTGTGCACATTTTAAATATAATTATAGCATTATTTTTAAATAGTTTAAAATTTTGTTCAGTCAAATTTACCAGTTTATTTCTTCATGATTTGTTCAATACAGTTTTAATACTCCAAATACATAAACAAATTCTTCTATAACTATAATTTTAGTTGTATCTTTTTTCATTTAGGTTTTTCACTAACTTGGATATTTTTTGCACATGTGTGTATGTCAGTGATTTGATACTGGAATTCCAAAACCGTTTATTAAAGACATCACATTTTTCAAATTCAAATTCAAGTATATATATGGCTCTGTTTTAGAAATCTCTGTTCCATTGGTCCATAGGTCTAGTTATGTCAATAGGAACATTATGCCATTTTTAAATTAGGTCTTTATATTGTATTATCTGGTAAGATGAGCCTTTCCCTTCTTTATAATTATATTTCAATTTTTTTTGCTTATTCTTCCTCATGTAAAATTCCTCTTGAATTTTAGAAATTTTAGGATGATTTTGTCAAGCTCCAGAATTTGGAGATTACATTAAATTTGTTGGGGGGAAAGAATTGAAAGTTTTACATGATTGACTTGTTTCATTCATACACCTTTGTAGCTTTCCATTTATTCAGATTTCCTTCATGTACATCAAAAATTTATAGTTTTATTAGTAAGAATACTGCACATTTCTTACTTAGCTTGCACTTTGGTACATATAGGTATTTTGCTTTGTACATATAGGCATGTTGCTTTTATGTTTAATATTATAATTAAAATCTTTATGTCTGTTGAATAGGAAAAATGTTGATTGTTTTAATGTGAGAACTAAGGTATATCTTGCTCTTTTGCTAAACTCTATGGAAAAATCATTCTTAATATTTGACCATAATAATTACTACACAACTTTTTCACAAATGTTTTGCCTTTAGATCAATATTTAAAAAGGAACATTCTTATAGCATTTGACTATATGTTGTAGCACATAAATTGTTTTAATTAAAAAATCAAACTTGTAAGTATGATCATCTCCATTTTATAGAAAATGAGGCAATAAAAAATTTAAAACAATGTCCAAGGTCACAAAGTACAAAGGGGTTCTTTTAGGATTTATATACAAGTATTCCTAAGTTCATAACCTCCATCTACAACCTCTAAAAGAGTATTAAACAAAATGGGAATCTCTCTTTTATGCAGAGTAAGGTATTAAAACAAAACAAAACAAAACAAAAAGGAGAAGGACACAGGCATACACTCCCTTGTTGTCATTTTTCTTCTCCCAGGCTCCATTCCTGGGGAGTCTAGAATCAAATGACCAGAGAACCAAAGGAGTGCAATTTCAAAGGTGTAAGAATTGATTATTCTACTGAAGCTTTATAAAAAACATTTGACTATGAAAACAATTGGACCACTTGCAGCAATCTTGGCTTTGTATCTAAGCCATATTTTCATCCCCTCTTCTTGTTTCTTTTACTTCAACTGCTTATTCAATCTTAATCAGCAATGTGGACCATGGTAAATCACTTTAAACATAATTTACAGCATATCTTGCAAATTAAAATATTTTTGTGAGACTGGAGGTAGTAGAATAGTCCTCATTTATTCAGAGTAAAATATCCCTGTATTGATTTTTGCTGTTGCATTTTTAGGTGGAATCATTGCAGAATATTGACTCTTCATCACATTGCATTCTTAAGGAAGATATAGCTATACAGATTAAAGCTAAAGAAAGTTCTCAAATTCTTACCACATACTGTAAGGCTGAAGCATCACCTTAAGAAATACAGGATTACTTTCAATCTTCGCTGGCACCTCTTTGAGGCACATATTTTCAAAAGATTTAAACTTAATGGAGTATTCCTGCAAAAGTTCATGACCACAAGGAGAAACTCATTCATCATTACTTAGTGTGTGTAGCTCTCATAAAACAAGTTTAGAACAGACTTTGGATTTCAGGAGACATCTTCCGATTTCACTGAAATCTGAAAGCAGGGATGAAAATTCAGGTGGATCACCTCTCACCTTGTACTGAAGCAATACAGAAGTTACAGCCAGGTAAGAGAGAAGGTGGATTATCCTCTCTAATGCCAAAAAAGTATATTTATAATACTGTCATTGTATTTACAAATGTCTTCTGTAGCTGCAAAAATGTGTCCAGTTTACAAGTAACTGTATATGTTTGTTAGAAAAACAGTATTTTATTTTTTACAATTTTTTTTTGCTATTTGTTCTGCTATCATTTCCCCTTAATAAACTAATAAATGTAACTTGGATACAATTAGACATGAATAAATTCAATTTATTTGGTTAATTCATCTTATTGTGCTCTTAGGTCAATTTGCTATTTTCAGTGAGGCAACACATTACAAAAGTTTATGTAGTAGAACTTGGCTAATAACAAATACTATATTTCAAAGGCGCTAAATGAAAATTTCTTTAGACTAGACTTCAGATATTTTGCACAAGCTAAAATTGTTGGAATTTAACACAATTGAGAAAAGCCAGGCATACCTGGCATTTTGTTGCTCTAACAAAAAAAGAAAAACATTATTTTCAAAAGCTTAGCCCTTCTGTCAAACAACTAAAAAGCAGTTCTTCAAGGAAAAAAAACTCAACAAGCTAGTATTTTTCCTGATGACATTCTGGGCACAATTTTTACTTTATTATGTCTTTTCTCCAATGTAACTACCCTTTCAACTTTTTGGTTGTCCATCAGAAAATTATATATATACATATATATACACATTTGTAAATATACCACACTCACCTCTTACCACAAATATAAACATAAGGTACATATTGATTAGCATCTTACATTTCATATTAATATCTTGTTATTCATTAAATATACCATAAATAAAATGTGTATAAAACATTAATGTAGATGTAATGAATTATTATAACCTGAGCTACAATATAATCACCTCCAAGTTTAATAAATACAACATTGCCAATACACACACACACACAGAGTGCTTGCAAATAAATGGTAATTCTCCTCTCTCTATTGGTAAAACAAAGCTGAATTTTAAGATATTTTCTCCTTTATTTTTTCCTTTATC
Source organism: Balaenoptera borealis (assembly GCF_965194805.1). NCBI lineage: Eukaryota > Metazoa > Chordata > Mammalia > Artiodactyla > Balaenopteridae > Balaenoptera > Balaenoptera borealis. Next base: position 28,383,067 of record NC_138877.1, read on the forward strand.
TTATCATCATTATATGATAACTAAAATCTATAGCTTAGTGTTGCCTGTTTTCAAATTTTATTAAAGGTATTCTTTGGTGTCTAACTTTTGTTAGTTCAATATTATGTACTTCAGATTCAAACATATTGTGTGTAGCTATAGCTCATTAATTTTCTTTGATGTATGGTGTTCTATTATATCAACAGAATACAATTTCTTTATCCATTTCTTGGTGGACAGAAATTTGAATTGTTTCTAGGATTGGCACTTGTATATAGTATATAGTGCTGTTCTTTATGTTCTATTTTAAAATTTACATATCTTGGAGATCTTTTCATATTTGTGTGTGTTGTATATATGTTATATGTACAATAAATATATGTGTATGGTATATATCTGTACTATATACACATAAATAAACATGATACATACATAGATTATATATATATATATATATGAGTGTGTGTGTACACACACTTACACACACATATATACACACTGTAATATAAACATATTTCTTTTAAATGGCTGCACGGTTTCCATTTTGTGGATGTAACATGTTTTTAACCTGTCTCTTACTGAAGGACATTTACAATGTGTTTAATCGTTTGGTATTACAAGAAATTCGATTGTGCATCCTACTACATTTGTCTTTGCACACATGTACAAGTGTATCTGGAAAACAGATGTCCAGTAATGGAATTTCTGGGTCAAGTAGATAGTATCTAGACTTCTTAAATAGCTATTGTTACTTTTTTTCAAAAGAAATTACATAAACTCATACTTTTGTGTCACATTTAACATATTCTATTAATTTTTTAATTCAGTCACTGTTTGAATCAATAGTTTTAATACCTACTGGGTGCAGTTTGCTAGGTGAGAATACAGGAAAGGTATCTGTAGGAGTGAAGATATTGTCAGAATACCTTATTTTGGTAATTGGAGTAACTTAATATATGTCAAGACTATCTACTAAAGTCAAGCAGAGGTCCTTTGTTTACTGCGAAGGCTTAAAATTGATGAACATACAGAGAAATATAAATTACCAGCCACCAGACTGCAGATAAATGGAGTCTCTGCTTCTTTGTGGTGGTGATGGTTTAAAATTAATGAGAAGAGGAAAGGGGGTCATTATTTAAAAATAAAGTTCTAGAAATGTTTGCCCCTTTCCATTTTTCTTTGATCAAAATTTTTGACAATTATGCCTAATAATATGATCAGCAAACAGGCACTTGCACTGCCTGTCAAACCATACAAATTAAACTTGATCCAGATCAAATTTTTAAGCAGGTGAAGCTTGTCTTCATATTCTATCATTTCTCATGTCATGGTTTCCATATTCAGATTTCTTAATATTCTCAACTCAGATTTTCAGGGATTTATGCTGTCCTCTAGCTGATTAAAAAAAATTCCCCCCTTCTATCCCTATAGAAGTTCATCTGTCACATGGTCCATTTGTTCAGATTCTAAGGGATGGTAATTAGGTAAACTAATCTGAACTAGAGCATCAATTCATGATTATAAATTACTGCATTATATCTCCCAATTATTAGTTTCCAGATTATTAATCTCGTGCAATACTATGCTTTGTGTGCCACAAAGCTGAGTGTATCATCCTTCTGCATTATTATCTTACCCACATTAAGAAAACAGGCTTTTGCAAACTAACAAGTTTGACTGTCAAAATATACCTCAGATGGACCTGCAAGAAGAATAAGTAACGGTAAACTGTAGCTGAGAGCAGAGGCGAAGAAAGTCAAGCAGGAAAATACATTTTGACAAATAGTTTACATATCTTCATAATGTATGTGCATGTGCTGGATCTGAATAAACTCTTGCATTTATTAGAGTAAAGCTTAACCTTTCCTAGGAATGCATTGTCAGCAGAAAAGAGCAACGATCGTTTTTTATTACAAAATTGTCTTCTCCTATTTTTCATTTGTTTTTAAATTGAGAGTAAAATAAATGAATATGCATATTTTTCTTGGAAGAAAACTTGAGACTGATTATGAAAATAATAACCAGAAAAAATGAAAGAAAACCTTGCAGGACCATATTATATGGTGAAAATAGATCAACCACTACCAATAATGTATTTTAAGTTAAGAGCTAAGCAATGAAAATATAGAAAATAATAATAAAATATTTGGTTGGCCGTGAAGAAACATTGACTCTAGTCAGTGGAAAATGCTACCTGTGGTATGTTTTCCTCTTTCGAAGACTAAATTCATTTCCCTGAAAATAACTAAAATTAAGCAAAATTAATGCACCTCTACTGGTAGATACTGAAAAATAAATACTAATATTGATTTTGACTTTGATTTTAACAGCTAAAGAAAAACTTAGGAATTAACCACAACTACATATGAATATGAACTTAGGTTTGTTCCCTAATTCTTTATTTCATTTGAGATTTTTAAATTATTCTTAGAATTAAACAGAATGAAAAATGTTTGGCAAAGATAAATATCATTGCTGGGCTTGCTGCCATTATGCTGCTCAAATAAATGTATGTTACCAGTCAATAGACGGATAGCCTAAACAAAATATTGTTTCTTCTTGTGAATACCTTAAATATAAATATGTTGTTAGAAAACTAATAAAATCTTATAGTTTTCAACCACAAGAACAATTATTATCTAAATTCATAAGCAAGGGAACTAACTATATGGTGGACATGACTTACTTGAATGTAATCTCTATGAGGACAGACATCATTTAATGTATCTCAAGTGCCTATAACAGTGTCTGAACATAGAATGAACTCAATACATATTTGTTAAATAATAAAAAAAATTCCTAATCTCCACTCTTACCTTTTATCTGGGGTTTCTAACACATGTTTTACTAATTTATACCTATCTATATAAACTTCATCTGCGAAAACAAATGGGAATACATCAAACTAAACAGTTTTTGCACAATGAAGGAAACTGTCAACTAAAGGAAAAGGCAGCCTACTGAATGGAAGAACGTATTTGGAAAAGATATACCTGATAATGTGCTAATATCCATAACATACGAGGAACTCAAACAACTCAATATCAAAAAGACCAAACACCTCAATTAATACATGGGCAGAAGGCATGAATAGACATTTTTTTCCAAATAAGACATACACAGAGCCAATAGACACATGAAAAAATGCTCAACTTCACCAACACTCAGGGAAATGCAAATCAAAACCACAGTGAGATATCACCTCATATCTGTCAGAATGACTATTATCACAAAGACAACAAATAAGTGTTGGCAAGGATGTGGAGAAAAGGGGACATTTGTGCATATTTGGTGAGAATGTAAACTGGGACAGGCACAATGGAAAATAGTATGGAGGTTCCTCAAAAATTTAAAAATAGAACAACCATATGATTCAACAATTCCACTTCTAGGTTTTTTCCCAAAGAAAACAAAAAATAGTAATTTGAAAAGACATTTGCACCCCTATCTATATAGGTTCATTGTAGCATTATTTACAATAGCCAAGATATGGAAGCATCCTAAGTGTCCACCAACAGCTGAATGGCTAAAGAAGATGTGATGTGTATATATATATATATATATATACACATACATATATATACACACACATATCTACATATACATATATATGTGATATATTTATATATGTATATATGTACACACACACACACACACAGGCACACACAATGGAACATTATTAAGCCATGAAAAATGAAATCTTTCCATTTGCAACGACATGTCTGGGCCTAGAGGATATTATGCTAAGTGAAATAAGTCATATAGAGAAAAACAAATGCCATATGATTTAACTTATATGTGGAATCTAAAAACCAAAACAAATGAACAAACATAACAAAATTGAAGAAGACTCATAAATGCAGCGGACAAACAGGTGGTTGACAGAGGAGAGGAGAATGGGGAGATGAGTGAACTAGGTGAGGGAGATTATTTCAGTTATGAAAGAAATAAGTCACAGGGATTTAATGTATTGCATAGAGAATATATTCAGTAATATTTTAATATCTTTGTATGGGTGACAAATGATAACTAGACATTGTTGTGGTCATTTTGAAATATACAAAAATATCAAATCTCTGTATTGTACACCTGAAACTGGTATAACGTTGTAAGGCAATTATACTCCCATTTAAAAAAAGATAAAAAGAAAGTGATTAGCAGATCTAAAGACTGTTCCTGATAGATAAGTGAGTAACCATCAGTGAGTTAGAAAAGCATTACCATGATTAACACAATATTCCTGATTCCCATCAGCATGAATACTTGTAATCAGTTATACTCAAATGAGGTTATATATTCTACTATAATTATGTGGAATCCCTATTCAAAATGAACCTGTCTAATGGAGTTATTTTCTCCTTGGTTCTTTAGACTACACTTTTATCACAGAATGTAAATTTATTATGAAAAACTGCCATGATCTGAAACCTTAACTCTTTCTTGTTTCTCAAACAATTTGTAGGACTAATTTCCTAGTCGACATATTTACCTTCACATCTGCTGATATTATAAACATATCTGAGTCAACCCTGAAATATCCTTTATAAAGCAGAAGTTCTGAGACAGTAGCATTAAAATAAAATGAGACTATTGATACCACGGCCTTCCCTGACAGCTCTTCTCCTATTAGCAGAAGTTTCTTGAGATGGCAGGACAAAGCCCTGGGCAACATATGCTGTGACAGTCATGGTCATGGCCTATCCTGTTATTTCCTTTTTAAGTTGCCTTGCATTGTTAGCAATTTCCTATCCATCTATGAGATATCTCAGGTATTGCTACGGTTATGATTTAATATAGAGAGCACAAAGTACTGATACTAAAAAAGAAAAAGAAAGAAAAAATGAAAAAGAAACAATAAATGAATTATAGAAGCAATGAAATGTATTTAAATGAAACATTTTATTGCATGTATTTAGAAGAAAATTGAATCGCATATTCATTTCTCATTTGTTTGAACGCTGTGACACATCATTTTATTTTATTTTATTTTTGAAATTTTGAATTTTATTTTATTTATTTTTTATACAGCAGGTTCTTATTAGTTATCCATTTCATACACATTAGTGTATATAAGTCAATCCCAATCTCCAATTCATCCCACCACCACCCTCCACCCCCACCACTTTCCCCCCTTGGTGTCCATATGTTAATTCTCTACATCTGTGTCTCTATTTCTACCCTGCAAACCGGTTAATCTGTACCATTTTTCTAGGTTCCACATATATGCGTTAATATACAATATTTGTTTTTCTCTTTCTGACTTACTTCACTCTGTATGGCAGTCTCTAGATCCATCCACGACTCTGCAAATGACCCAATTTCGTTCCTTTTTATGGCTGAGAAATGTTCCATTGTATATATGTACCACATTTTCTTTATCCATTTGTCTGCTGATGGGCATTTAGTTTGTTTCCATGACCTGGCTATTGTAAATAGTGCTGCAATGAACACTGGGGTGCATGTGTCTGTTTGAATTATGGTTTTCTCTGGGTATATGCCCAGTAGTGGGATTGCTGGGTCATATGGTATTTCTATTTTTAGTTTTTTAAGGAACCTCCATACTGTTCTCCATAGTGGCTGTATCAATTTACATTCCCACCAACAGTGCAAGAGGGTTCCCTTTTCTCCACACCCTCTCCAGCATTTGTTATTTGTAGATTTTCTGATGATGCCCATTCTAACTGGTGAAAGGTGATATTTCATTGTAGTTTTGATTTGCATTTCTCTAATAATTACTGATGTTGAGCAGCTTTTCATGTGCTTCGTGGCCTTCTGTATGTCTTCTTTGGAGAAATATCTAATTAGGTCTTCTGCCCATTTTTGGATGGAGTTATTTGTTTTTTTAAATAGTGAGCTGCATGAGCTGTTTATATATTTTGGAGATTAATCCTTTGTCCGTTGGTTTGTTTGCAAATATTTTCTCCCATTCTGAGGGTTGTCTTTTCGTCTTGTTTGTAGTTTCCTTTGCTTTGCAAACACTTTTAAGTTTCATTAGGTCCCATTTGTTTATTTTTGTTTTTATTTCCATTACTCTAGGAGGGGGATCAAAAAAGATCTTGCTGTGATTTATGTCAGAGTGTTCTTCCTATGTTTCCCCCTAAGAGTTTTATAGCGTCCAGTCTTACATTTAGGTCTCTAATCCATTTTGTGTTTATTTTTGTGTATGGTGTTTGGAAGTGTTCGAATTTCATTCTTTTACATGTAGCTGTCCAGTTTTCCTCATTTGAGTATAACTGATTACCATAGACCATGCTAATCTTCTCTGTATCAGTCCAGTTTTAGTATATGTGCTGCCAAACAAGCACTTTGACACATCATTTTAGATGTCATCACCTGTCCAGGAATGTCATGCTTTTCTCTGCCCATCCAGACAGCACCACTTATTGAAGACACTGTCTTTTCTCTATTGTATATCCTTGCCTCCTTTGTCATAGATTAGTTGACCACAGGTGCATGGGTTTATCTCTGAGTTTACTATCCTGTTCCATTGATCTATATTTCTGTTTTTGTGCCAGTACCATATTGGTTTGATTACTGTAGCTTTGTAGTATACTCTGAAGTCAGGGAGTCAGATTCCTCCAGCTCTGTTTTGTTCCCTCAACATGGTTTTTGTTATTCAGGGTCTTTAGTGTCTCCATACAAATTTTAAGATTTTTTTTGTTCTAGTTCTGTAAAAAAAAATGCCATTGGTAATTTGATAGGGATTGCATTGAATCTGTAGATTGCTTTGGGTAGTGTAGTCATTTTCACAATACTGATTCTTCCAATCCAAGAACATGGTATATCTCTCCACCTGTTTGTACCATCTTTAATTTCTTTCATCAGTGTCTTATAGTTTTCCGCATACAGGTCTTTTGTCTCCTTAGGTAGGTTTATTCCTAGGTATTTTATTCTTTTTGTTGCAATGGTAAATGGGAGTGTTTCCTTAATTTCTCTTTCAGATTTTTCATCATTAGTGTATAGGAATGCAAGAGATTTCTGTGCATTAATTTTGTATCCTGCAACTTTACCAAATTCATTGATTAGCTCTAGTAGTTTTCTGGTGGCATCTTTAGGATTCTCTATGTATAGTATCATGTCATCTGCAAACAGTGACAATTTTACTTCTTCTTTTCCAATTTGTATTCCTTTTATTTCTTTTTCTTCTCTGATTGCTGTGGCTAGGACTTCCAAAACTATGTTGAATAATAGTGGTGAGAGTGGACATCCTTGTCTTGTTCCTGATCTTAGATGAAATGCTTTCAGTTTTTCACCATTGAGGATGATGTTTGCTGTGCGTTTGTCGTATATGGCCTTTATTATGTTGAGGGTGTTTCCTTCTGTGCCCACTTTCTGGAGAGTTTTTATCATTAATGGGTGTTGAATTTTGTCAAAAGATTCTTCTGCATCTATTGAGATGATCATATGGTTTTTCTTCTTCAGTTTGTTAATATGGTGTATCGCATTGATTGATTTGCGTATATTGAAGAATCCTTGCATCCCTGGGATAAGTCCCACTTGATCATGGTGTATGATCCTTTTAATGTGTTGTTGGATTCTGTTTGCTAGTATTTTGTTGAGGATTTTTGCATCTATGTTCATTAGTGATATTGGTCCGTAATTTTCTTTTTTTGTAGTATCTTTGTCTGGTTTTGGTAGCAGGGTGATCATGGCCTCATAGAATGAGTTTGGGAGTGTTCCTTCCTCTGCAATTTTTCTGAAGAGTTTGAGAAGGATGGGTGTTAGCTCTTCTCTAAATGTTTGATAGAATTCACCTGTGAATCCCTCTGGTCCTGGACTTTTGTTTGTTGGAAGATTTTTAATCACAGTTTCAATTTCATTACTTGTGATTGGTCTGTTCATATTTTCTCTTTCTTCCTGGTTCAGTCTTGGAAGGTTATACCTTTCTAAAAATTTCTCCGTTTCTTCCAGGTTGTCCATTGTATTGGCATAGAGTTGCTTGTAGTAGTCTCTTAGGATGCTTTGTATTTCTGCCATTTCTCTTGTAACTTCTCCATTTTTTTTTTTTTTTCTAATTTTATTGATTTGAGTCCTCTGTTTTTCTTGATGAATCTGGGTAAAGGTTTCTCAATTTTGTTTATTTTCTCAAAGAAGCAACTTTTAGTTTTATTGATCTTTGCTATTGTTTTCTTTGTTTCTGTTTCATTTATTTCTGCTCTGATGTTTATGATTTCTTTCCTTCTACTAACTTTGAGTTTTGTTTGTTCTTCTTTCTCTAGTTCCTTTAGGTGTATGGTTAGATTGTTTATTTGAGAGTTTACTTGTTTCTTGAGGTAGAGTTGTATTGCTATAATCTTCCCTCTTTGAACTGCTTTAAAAATATGGAACGCTTCACAAATTTGCAAGTCATCCTGTGCAGGGACCATGTTAATCTTCTCTGTATCAGTCCAATTTTAGTATATGTGCTTCCAAAATAAGCACTATGACACATCATTTTAGATGTCGTCACCTGTCCAGAAATGTCATGCTTTTCTCTGCCCATCCAGACAGACATTAGGTGGAGAAAGCCAATCATTTCTTTCCCCTATGTGTCAGCTATTTTTTTTCCCCTTCAATGTAAAATTCTATATATTGTATTTTGAAAAAAAAAAAAAGAGAAAAACTGATTTTTAAAGTGGTTTGAATATGACATTGGCAAGCTCTATGCTCAAATTGATATGGTAACTTGTAAGAAGATATATTTTTGATTCAAGCTACACTGCATTATTTTAATTAATTTTTCTGATTATAAAATGTGATAATATGTATATTAATGTTACTTGGCGTTAGTATGAAATTCAGCTTTCTGCATGTAAAATTTAAATGTCCCGAAAATTTATCTATTTTTTTATCCTGCAGAAATTATTATTTTACACTTCCTATGTGTAAAATAATACACTTAGTACATTGCCTTGTGCAACATTATGTATACCATAAGCCATAAGTAATTGTACAAAATTGGTGTCTGCATTCAAGGAATTCATGCCATAATAGTTCGATTTGGAGAAGATTTCCAATGTAAAATACTCTGTGTTGATGGCATAGGCTTCTACTCTTTCTAAGTCAAAAGATGGAGATAATGAAGTACAAACAAGTGATTATAATGTGAACACACAATCAAATGATTTATACTTGCAAAGATTCTGACTGATATATACAACATACCCCCAAATTCCTTTTAGTGTATTGGTGATGTTAAATTCTTTTATATAAAAATTCAATATATTTTCCTCAAGGTATTTTTTCCCTTTTTTTTTTTTTTTTTTATGTCACAACCTCTCCCAGTTTTCTCCTTGAACCGTTCCTGAATGTGAGGCTATCCAAACCAAATGAGTGCCTCTAGAATGAATGCATTTTTCCATTGCACATGGGTTTTCCCATTACAATGTTATTACCATAAAGGGGGACTTCTTATTAAGGGAATGGACAAGCAGTTTCTACCTTTAGTGAGATCATAATTCTGCTTCAATAAACCCTTACTATATTCTTGTGTTAGCTCATTCTTTTTAATTCCGAAAAATTTTCAGCATTTTCCATTTCTTTGCAAACCAGGGAAATTCCCTGAAATTACCTTGAATCCACTGAATTTCACATTCTATTTCAACAATATAACATGGATCCCTTTCCCTCTTCAAGAACAAATATTTTCCTTCTGAATATTCTAACAATTTAACATTCTACAAACACATATGTTCTTCCAGATATTACGTTGGAGTATAACGAAAAGCTAACCTATGGTTTATAATTAGATTAACTTCAACATAAGACTCACAAACCTGCACTGATCAACGTATAGCATTATTGATGAAATTTTGGGAAAATTATATATGTTTTACCACCACTTTTTAGCACTCTTTCTATTTGAAAGAGTTTCACTGTCAATGTCAATGGTGTATGATTCTTTTAATTTACTCAATTTGTTTCAACAAAATAGTATAATCACTGTTTTATTAATCACAATTAAGCCAATGAGATTTTCTTTTCCTTTTCAAAGGCTTAACCTAGGCATTTTTTAAAGTGCCCTTGATATCTTGCAACAAGAGGTTCTAGGCCCATCCCCCTTTTTTTCCAGTTTCATTGAGGTATGACTGATAAATAAAAATTGTATACAGACAGTTCCTGACTTAGAATGGTCCCACTCATAATTTTTCAAATTTACAATGGTGCAAAAGTAACATGCATTCAGTGCAAAGTGTACTCCAAATTTTGAATATCCCAAGACTAACGAAATGCAGCAGGCACAGAGCCACAGCTGAGCAGTGGCACAGAGCTGCAGCTCCCAATCAGCCAGGTGATCACAAGGGTGAACAACCAATACACTTACAACCACTCTGTATCCATACAATCATCCTGTTTTCACTTTGAGTGCAGAATTCAATAAATTACATGAGATATTTAACAATTTAGTATAAAATAGGTTTTGTATTAGATGATTTTTCCCAACTGTAGGCTAATGTAAGTATTCTGAGCATGTTTAAGCTCAATTAGGCTAAGTTATGATGTTTGGTAGGTTAGGTGTATTAAATGCATTTTGATATTTTCAATTTATGATGGGTTTATTGGGATGTAACCCCATCATAAGTTGATAAGTTGAGGAAGATTCGTATATTTATGATGTACAACATGCTCTTTTGATGTATACATATGAAATGATTACCATAATACAGCTAACTGACATATCTATCACCTCAGATAGTTACTATTTATTTATTGGTGAGGACACTTAAAATCTATTATCCTAACTATAGGCCCAACTGAATCATTTTACCACAGAAAAGCTTTCATGTAGTTTACAAAGAAGACATTTTACTAGTTTCTTTGTCTCTAGAGAAGAATATTATTACAAACTAAACTCACCAGCTAAGTGTTCACATTGCTTTTTTCCACCTGAGTACCAAGGCAAAGCCGTGCAATGCCAGAGTATGCTCTACTTTGTGATGGCAAAGATTTTCCTTTTTTTACAAAAATCTGAAATTTATTTAGTGTCACTGTTTTCTTTTTTCTCCTATTTCCATGCACACTGTGGAGTGCCATCTGTATATAGCCATGTGAACCTTGTGTTATTGTTTGCTACAAAACTTGGCTCCAGCTTACTGAGTGAAGGAAGATTTTAGGCTGCAATGCAGAGGGAAAACAAGGTCACTTTGTAAAATAGTTTGGCAGTTTATCCAAAATTAAACATATGATTCAGCAGTTACCATCCCAGGCATATATTCAAACTAACTGAAAACTTATATCAACCCAAAAATATGTACATGAATGTTAACAGCAGCATTACTTGTAATAACCAAAAAGTGCAAACCACCCAAATATCCATCAATTGATTAAAGAATAAATAAAATGTGGTATATCCATATAACACAACATTATTTAGCCATAAAAATGTTACCAATTCATCCTATAACATTGATAAGCCTTGAAAATATTCTGCCTATTGAAAGAAGTCAGACACAAAGGCCACATAGTGCATAATTTTATCTACATGAAATGCCCAGTATAGAAAACTCCATAAAGATAGAAAGTAGATTAGGGGTTGGAAGGGCTTCTTTTTTGAGTTGATAAAATGTTCTGGAATTAGATAATGGTGGTTATTGAATAATTAAGTGAATATTCTAAAAATCATTCAACTGTACACTTTGATACAGTGGATTTTATGGTATATGAATCATATATTAATAAAAAAATGTGAGGACAAGAGGTGGATACTTGTATAGATTGAGACACACTTTACATATTTCTGATTCTGGCTAGACTGGAATAACAGGGGACAGATTTATCTTCCCTCAAACAACTAAGAAACTGGGCAAAATATATGAAACAACAATTCTGAAGATGACTTTAAATATTATGCAAAAAGGACAGTATTTTTTGAGAGAAGTGAAACAGACAAGAGAATTTTCTGCTGTCTCATGTTACTAAGCAGAGAAATACTTCAGGAACAACACAGTGAGGGAATAGAAGGGCACAGACTGGTGAACTTTCTGAGTTGAGGAGGTGGAGACTGGAGACCGGAGAAGCAAAGGCATTTAGAATTTGCATGATTTTCTAAGTAGAAAAATCTGCTGAATCTAAAAAATAAATAAAAAAAGAAATAACTCAAAACAAAGAAGTTAGGTTCAGCATTTTTGTAGGGTACCAGTTTATTATAGAAATATCAACTATATTTCTATACATAAAAAATAAAGAAATTAAAATTAAAATACAATACCACCCAAAGTTTGGAATATTAGGAATAAATCCAACTAAAGATATGCAACACTTGTACACTCAAATCAGTGCTGAAAGGCATTAAAGAAGACCTGAAAAAGTGGAGAATTTTATTTCTTTTAGGGCTTAGAAGGCTCAGTACAGCTAAGATGGCAATTCTCCCTAAATTGATCTATAAATTCCATATGATTTCTATCAAATTCTCAGCAGGTTTTTTGTTATTAGTTATTGACAAGATGATTCTAAAACTGATATATAAATCAAAGGACCTAGAGTGGTAATAACAACTTTGGAAAAAGAAGAACAAACTTAAAAGACATATCACCTAACATTAAAACTTATTGTAAAGCTTCAGTAATCATGCCTGAATAATATTTATGTCAAGGATCACTGAAATAGAATAGAAAGTGCCAATCAAGGCCCACTTACATTTATTCAATTGATTTTAAACAAATATGCAAAGACAATTCAGTGGAGAATCTGTAAATCTTTTCAACAAATTTTGTTGGAACAATTGCACAAAATGAACTTAAACCTATGCTTTTTTCCACATACAAAAATTAACTCAAAATGGACTTTAAACATAATGTGTTTCACAAAACTATAAAACTTCTAAATAATACTTAGAAGAACATTTTTTGACCTTGGTAATGCAAAAATTTCATAAATATACTAAAAGCAAAATCCATAAAAGACACAAATCCATTAATTTGATGTTATCGAAATTAAGAAAGATACTGCTAAGACAGAAAAAGACAAACCGTAACAGGGAGAAATTATTTGCAAATCATATATCTGATAAAGGATTTATATATAGAATGCATGAAGAGCTCCTATAATGCAACATTAAGAAAGAAAATAACCTAATAAAAAAATAAGCCAAAGTTTGGAAGACACTTTACCAAAGATAATATTCTTTATCCAAATGAAGATATTAAAAAAACATGCAACATGATGAGTCATTAGAGAAATGCAAATGAAAACCATAGTGTGATAAAGCATACCTATTAGAACGGCTAAAGTAAAAATGTTGACCATACCAAGTGTTGATTAGGATATGGCACAACTTGAGCTCTCTAAATTGCATGTGGGAATGCAATATGGCACAGTCACTTCGGCAATCAACTTTATAGTTTCTTAAAAAGGTAAATAGCATGAACATAGGGCCCAGTCATTCCATTCCTAGGTATTTACCTAAGACAAAGGAGAACTTATACCAAAAAATAAAAAATAAATTTTAAAAAAGGCACTTTCCTAGCAGTCCAGTGGTTAAGATTCCATGCTTCCACTGCAGGGGGTGTGGGTTCAATCCCTGGTCAGGGAACTAAAATCCCACATACTGCACAGTGGGGCTAAAAACAAAACAAAAAAAGAGAACTTATATCCATATCAAGACATATATGCAACTATTTACAGCTGTTTGATTTGTAATATCACTAAACTGGAAACAACCCAAATGTTCACCAGGAAGTAAAGTGCTAAGAACATTGTGGTATATCTATACAATGGAAAGCTAATCAGCTATAAAAAGGAATGAACTATTGATGAATTCAACAATATAGATAAACCTCAAAATTATTATGCTGAGTGGAAGAAGCTAGACAAAAAAAAATACATACCATAGAATTTACTTGAAGAATTCAGTATATGTATGTTAATCTACAGTGATCCAAAGCAGATCATTGGTTGCCTGGGAGAGAGAGAAGAGAGTAGGTCAAAAGGGCAGAATAGAGAGATTACATAAGAGTGTAAGAAAACTTTTGGGGATGAAGAATATGTCCACGATTTTGATTATGCTGATGTTTTTACAAGTGCATAAATATGTCAAAGTTTATCTAATTATATACTTTAAACATACATAATTATTTGAATGTTAATTGTACTTCAATAAAGCTATTAATAGATTTTTTAAATCATAAATAAATCTCCAATTTTTGTACTGTGTGCTGATCGGGATATTACTACAGAGATAAGACACATTTCAAACTTATAAAATTATACCTTGAAAAACATAGTCTGATTTAACCAAAAAAAACAAAAAAGAGAAAGAAAGAAATAAAAAAAGTATTTGTTCAGACAATTTTAGAAGTGATTTTGAAAATCCTCTAAGTAACAATATCAAGAAATCATAAATCCATGTGAGTTGGGTGGTTATTCTTGCCTCAGAAGCTATAGAAAACATACTCGAGCCAAATTTTGAAATGACAATAAATAACGGGAACTTTATTTTCAAAACTTCAGACTTTGACAAATATCTTAGAGAACTATATTTGGGGTTATATTATTGTAGCTTTAATTCTCTTAATCCCAGTATATAATGGTGGTTGTCCTCAACAAAACTATGTTTGAAACACAGTAATTTATCAAGAAATACCCATGATTAACATAATAATTGAACACAGTATGTTACTTTAATACTATGGAAAATTAGGTTCCACAGTAAAGAAGTGAAACTATATTGGTGACTTGTATAGATAGTTATGAAGTATTAAATAAGAAAATGTAGAAAATCATATATGCTTTCTGTGACTTAGTCAAAAATATGTTACATATGTGTGTACCTGCATACACATGTATGAGTGTATATATGTATGATTCTATGAGCACAGAGAAAAATGGAGGCATGCCTGTTAAGTAGTCAACATACATCTCCTGGGGTAACAGTGTTTAAAAGGAGAGACAGTAGTAAAAAAGGAACATGTTGAAAAAAAATCTATAATCTAATTAGATCACATTAATAAATTTATGTAGTTTTAAAAAATTGAAGTATAGTTGATTTACAATGTTGTGATAGTTTCAGGTGTACAGCAAAGTGGTTCAGTTAAATTCACTCCTAATTTATCTCTCCCTCTGCTCCTTCCTCCCGCCCACCCCTGGCAACCACAAGTTTGTTCTCTACCTCTGTGAGTCTACCTCTGCCTTGTAAATAAGTTTATTTGGATCATTCTTTTAGACCCACACATAAGTGACACCACAGCATATTCATCTCTCTCTGTCTGACTTTTTAAATACACTACAATGCATAACAGAACAAACAATAGATTTATTATTTTAACACTGTCTAATACAACTGATTGAATGCTATTGCATTTAGTATATATAAAAATTTGTATTTAATTAAATGATACAAAATGTCGATATTCAATTTTTTGTGAACTCAAAAATGCCAATTCCATATCATTCAAACTAAATATTATGATAACACATGCAGATTTTTTAAAGGCCACAAGTTCTGCACAAACACTGATCTAGTGAGACCCCACACACAAGATTTCCAGGAGAATGAATATTATTGACTAGATTCTTTCTAATAACTTGTCAGATTATTGTCCAAGCAAAACTTCCCATTATGGGATACATAAAATTTATGATGAAAAGATAAAATAAAAACTAAATGTGCAATTGACTTGGGGAGAAATTAAAGAAAATTTTTGGGGGTGAGGGACAAAAATAAAGCAAGAATCCAGAAACAAGGCAATCACTGAAGCTCTAGTGTCCTCAGCGGTCTCTGGAGATGTCTGTTATCTTAGATTCCAGGTTTAAATAGATTAAAATGACAATGTGAAGGTTGAGTAACAAGCAGGATAGAAAATCTGATCTGAAGCTCTCTAGATGAAGGAAAAAGAATAAAACATCCCTTAGGGTGATGGGGGGTGGTTACTTGACTGTCTCAAGTTTGGCTATGGATAGAGCAAATAAAAGGAGAAGAAAAAAACTCAGAAAATTTCTAACCATATGCATTCACCTGATGTTGGCAACATTTCACTCCATATTTGCCACATACCCCCATAAGAGAAAACAACGTGGTCCAGATTGGTTATGTCCCCAAATATCTAAGAGAAGGAAAACATGAATCCTCTCTGCCGGAATGCACTTTAGAACCAAACTTCATAACTTTCTATAGATAAAATTCCAATAAATACAGATTTGTAGTAAACCATTATGAGAAACACATGCAGAAAAAATCCTCACTCTGTGAACTAGAGTCAGCAGAATCAACAAGTATCAGATCCCAGGAGCCCACATCATCAGTAAATATTAAATAACAAGAGGATATAAACTAACATATTAATAGGTTTAAAATTATGAAAAATGGTAACAAAATATAATAAGGTAACCAGAGAATGAAAGGATTGTATAAATATGAAAAAAATATAACTTCTAGATATAAAAACAGAAGGATGAAAGATGTAGATCCTTGGATATCACAATGAATTTCAATCACTGCTTATGACATTGCAGAGCAGTAACCATAAAGAGAAATCCTTTAGTCAACATAGAATGATGTAACTACCAAAAAATTATAAGTATGTAAAAAAAATTATAAAAATTACAAAAGCCATGGGACAGTGAAATAAAACTTCAAATTACTATTATAACATAATTATCAACCAAAAAGTATATGCAGGGCAAAGTCTGCATTAAAAAGAGGACAAGGGCTTCCCTGGTGGTGCAGTGGTTGAGAATCCGCCTGCCAATGCAGGGGACACGGGTTCGAGCCCTGGTCTGGGAAGATCCCACATGCCGTGGAGCAACTGGGCCCGTGAGCCACAACTACTGAGCCTGTGCGTCTGGAGCCTGTGCTCCGCAACAAGAGAGGCCGTGATAGTGAGAGGCCCCCGCTCGCCGCAACTAGAGAAAGCCTTCGCACAGAAACGAAGACCCAACACAGCCAAAAATAAATAAATTAATTAAAAAAAAAAAAAAGAGGACAAATTTTTTTTTTTTCAAAAGTTAAAAACAGAGAATGTACTACAATTAAAACTTTACTACAGGAACTTCTGAAAAATATTCAAAAAGAAGAATGATGCTGACCACATACAAAAAAAAAAAAACGAATTCTGAGAAGCATAAAGCAAAGATAAAATGAGTCTAAATATATTAGCAGTCACATTCAGTGAAAATGGTAAACCTTTCCAGAGGTAAAGTTTTTTAGACTCAATTAAAACACAATCCAACTTTTAAAAAAATAATTCTAAGTGAAACACAATTACACACACGCACAAAAAGCAAATTTATAAAATTTCTTAGGCAAATACAAACAAAAACAAAAGGTTGTAGTAATAGCAAGAGAAGCAATACACTTTAAGAAATAAGTTAAAACCAGAGAAAAAGAGAATGATCACATATTGATAAAAGGATTCAATACGAATGTCTATGTCTTACCAATAAGACATAGTAAGTAAAGTTTACAATAAACAGATTATATATGTATATATTTTTATTAATATCTTATCTATATATGTAAGAATAAATTCTAATGGAAAATATCATGTATTTAGACAAGAATAATAAGATACCTTTAAAGGAATAGATAATCTAAAAAAACAGCCAAAACAAATGAGAAAGAAAATAATAGACTAACCTTACTCACAAAATAAATTGAAAATTTACTAAAATAATGTAAGCTATCAATGCAAATCCCCCAAAATGGAGGATATCATGACAAATCCGGGATTATTCCAAGCATGTTATGTAAGTTTTAAATTAAGTAAAAAAAAAAAAAAATCTATGAATGTAGACATGTTAGTTTATATTGAAAAATGGAAAAAAAAAAGATGATGATCTAATTAGATGCAGAAAATCACTTGATAAAAAAATCAGTATTATTTTATTATTTAAAATTACCTTTTAGCAAGTTATAAATAGAAAGGGACTTTCATGTATCCACCAAAGACCTATAGCAAGTATCAAATTCAATTAAAAATGCTTAAAATACTCACTTTAAAGTCCAGAACATGACAAGATGCCTATTCTCGTCACTTCTATACTACGTTACTTTGGACACCCTGGAGAGTATTGTAAGATAGTCCCTTGCATAATTTGCAGCATAGGGAAACTGAGAATTTATGCTGCACATAAGAATGAGCAGGGTAGAATTCAGCTTTGCAGTCTAAGTTATCCTTTTCCAAATTTGCTAGTTAAAGTTAACCTACCTCTTCATCAACCACATAAGAAAAAGGATGAAGAGACTGGCCTGAAATGGGTTTAAAGATAAATTCTTCCTCATGGACACCATAATGAGGGAAAAATATGTTTCTACTCAAAACACAGTCATTAAAAAGAAAGTAGAGACTAGATTCCTGGTGTCAACCTTACATTCTTGCTCTGGCTACCCTTTCCTTCCACTAACTTGGAACAAAATTAAGTATCCATTAGAGAAATTGTTCAGTAAATCTTGAAATCACACATTTTACAATTATTCTCAAAGCATGCTAAAATGTATTGATATGATGTTTTTTGAACAGTACAGTTCAATAGAAGACATACAGATGGTCACTTGATCTACAAGAATATATTAGCCCACATGGAAAGGCCAATAAGTGAAATGTGAAAGCATACTAGTATAGATTATTACTGTATTTCTTATCTACACCCATAGGACCTCAGTCATTTTTATGGTATCTTTTCAAGACTGAGCATTTGTCTTTTTTTTTTTTTTTTCTTAACACAAATTGAAATGCTCTATAGCTCTGTGGCCTGTTAGAGCCTGATGTCAGGATCCAAATCTCTGTTACTATGGGGACAAAATACTACACAAGATTCACATAGGAGCCAACTTTTTTTCTCTTTCTGAAAAGCTATTCATTTCAGAAAAAAGAGGTAATGGAGTCCAGCAACTTTAGATTTGGCATCCTATGTATTTGTGAGACTAAGAAACATATGAAATGGTATATATATGAAAGTTTATACGTAGTAATGGCATAGAATTTAATTTTCTTTGTTACCATGAATGCATCCAGATTATGAAAATAATCAACCCTCAATCATCAATTTCATTTAACTGTATATAACTAGATCAGCTCCTTTATTAATAAATTAATATATTTTCTTAATCTGTGGACAGAAACATTAGTTGAGACTTTACTTTCCTAGTCAAGTTGAAGGGATAACTAAGTAGACAGTTGGAAAAGCCTGGCTAGTTAGTTGAGCCTGGCCATATGCAAAGAAAGAAAAAAAAAAGAATTTGTTAAGGGCTTCATCCAGACTTAACTGAGAATTCAAACAGTTAAAAATAACATATTTTGGCGACTGCTTTGGCAGGGCCACAACGTTGTCTAACTCCACAGGGACTGATTCCTCTAGTACATACATGCCATGGAGGTATGCAACATGGCAGCCTTAGTTAAGTTTTCTTATAATCTGTGGGTGTTTTTTTATTGCAAGTGTTAGTAATTACTAAAATTAGGTCTCAGCAATAGTTAGGGCCATGAGCTAATGCCATAGCAAATACAGGGTCTACAGGGCCTGGGAACATATGACCTAAGTATAAGGACTGAAAAAAAATTGCAGAGTGCCAGTAGAGTTTCTTGGGAGAGAGCTCATGAGGACCAGAGGCACTGTTCTACTTAGTGAGGTCAGTGATTTTTAGGGGAGTAACATAGAGCAGGATACCAAAGGGTGTGGTCAATTCAGTCACTCTAGTGGGAACACATAGGCTCATGTGTCATCATAGAATTGAGAAAGGCTGGACTTGGGACCTGGGACATTTTGCTTAGTGCTTGCACCTGGACAAATGTCTTCTTGAGCAACAAAATACAAAGAAACTATAAGGGAGGGGATTCTGCCAGCAGCCTTCATTTGGTCTGCAACTCTTCTCAGAGTCTCCTGCCTGCTGGCTTACTACATCAGATTTTGGATTCACCAAGCCCCCACAATCACAGAAAATAGAAAGCCTATCCTGGAGGACCTTCAAGAGGCAGAGGAGTAAGATGTGGAGATCACCTTCCTCCCCACAAATACATCAAAAATACATCTACATGTGGAACAGCTCCTGCAGAACACCTACTGAATGCTGGCAGAAGACCTCAGACTTCCCAAAAGGCAAGAAAATCCCCATGTACCTGGGTAGAGCAAAAAAAAAAAAAAAAAAGAAAAAACAGAGACAAAAGAATAGGTATGGGACCTGCACCTCTGGGAGGGAGCTGTGAAGGAGGAAAACCTTCCACACACTAAGAAGCCCCTTCACTGGTGGAGACGGGTGGTTGGTGGGGGTGAAGCTTCAGAGCCACAGAGGAGAGCACAGCAACAAGGGTGCAGAGGGCAAAGCAGAGAGATTCCCTCACAGAGAAATGGTGCCAACCAGCACTCACCAGCCCGAGAGGCTTGTCTGCTCACCTACCAGGGTGGGTGTGGGCTGGGAGCTAAGGCTCAGCTCCGGAGGTCAGATCCCAGGGAGACAAATGGAGTTGGCTGTGTGAAGACAGCCTGAGGGGACTAGTGAGCCACAGTTAGCTGGGAGGGAGTCCGAGAAAAAGTATGGACCTGCCAAAGAGGCAAGAGACCATTGTTTTGGGGTGCAGGAAGAGAGGGGATTCCTTCCCCATCTGCCCGCAGAAGGCAGAGCACCACCTAAGTGAGCTCCAGAGATGGGAGTGAGCAGCGGCTATCAGCTCAGACCACAGAGACAGGCATGAATGCTAACACTGCTGCTGCTGCCACCAAGAATCTTGTGTGCGAGCACAGGTCACTATCCACAGCCCCCACGGGAGCCTGTGCAGCCCGCCACTGCCAGGGTCCCATGATCCAGGGACAACTTCCCTGAGAGAACACACAGTGCGCCTCAGGCTGTTGCAATACCATGAGAGCCTCTGCCACTGCAGGCTCACCCTGCATTCGAATTATGACTACCGTACCCCTCCCTCTCCCCCTGCCTGAGTGAGCAAGAGTGCTCAAATCAGCCGCTGCTTTAACTCCCTCCTGTCTGGGTGGGGAACAGATGCCTGAGGGTGGCCTACACACAGAGGTGGGGCCAAAACCAAAGCTGAACCCAAGGAGCTGTGGGAACAAAGAAAAGAAAGGGAAATACCTCCATGCAGCATCAGGAGCAGTGGATTAAGTCCTCACAATCAACTTGATGTACCCTGCATCTGTGGAATACCTGAATAGACAATGAATCATCCCAAAATTGAGGCTGTGGACTTTGGGACCAACTGTACACTTGGGGTTTGCTGTCTGTGACTGATTTGTCTCTGACTTTTATGTTTATCTTAGTTTAGTGTTTACTCTTTGTTATCATTGATGGTTTTGTTTATTGGTTTGATTGCTCTCTTCTCTTTTTTTAAATTTTATTTTATTAATTTTTTAATTTTTAATTTTTATATTGTAATAACTTTTATTTTTATTTTAATTTTCTATAAAATTTTTTTTTTCTTTCTTTTTTTCTCACTTTTCTTCTGAGCCGTGTGGCTGGCAAGGTCTTGGTGCTTCAACCTGGTGTCAGGCCTGAGCCTCAGAGGTGGGAGAGCCAAGTTGAGGACATTGGACCACCAGAGACCTCCCATCCCCATGTAATATCAATCAGCGAGAGCTCTCCCAGAGATCTCCATATCATCTCTTAGACACAGATCCACCCAATGGCCAGAAACCTCCAGTACTGGAGGCCCCATGCCAAAAACTAGCAATACAGAAACACAATTGACCCATTAGCAGAGAGGCTGCCTAAAATCATAATAAGGTCACAGACACCACACAAAACACCACCAGATGTGGCCCTGCACACTAGAAAGGCAAGATCCAGTCCCATCCATGAGAATACAGGCACCAGTCACCTCCACCAGGAAGACTACACAACCCAGTGAACCAACTTCACCCCCTGGGGGCAGACTTCAAAAACAACAGGACCTGCAGCCTGGGAAAAGGAGACCACAAACACAGTAATTTAAACAAAATGAGAAGACAGAGAAATACACAGCAGATGAAGGAGCAAGGTAAAAACCCACCAGACCAAACAAATGAAGAGGAAATAGGCAGTCTACCTGAAAAAGAATTCAGAGTAATGGTAGTAAAGATGATCCAAAATCTTGGAAGTAGAATGGAGAAAATGCAAGAAATGCTTAACAAGGACCTAGAAGAACTAAAGAGCAAACAAACAATGATGAACAACACAATAAATGAAATTAAAAGTTCTCTAGACGGAATCAATAGCAGAATAACTGAAGCAGAAGAATGGATAAGTGACGTGGAAGATAAAATAGTGGAAATAACTACCACAGAGCAGGATAAAGAAAAAAGAATGAAAAGAATGAGGACAGTCTCAGAGACCTCTGGGATAACATTAAATGCACCAATATTTGAAATATAGGGGCCCCAGAAGAAGAAGAGAAAAGAAAGGGTATGAGAAAATATTTGGAAAGATTATAGTTGAAAACTTCCCAAACATGGGAAAAGAAATAGTCAATCAACTCCAGGAAGCACAGAGAGTCCCATACAGAAAAAATCCAAGAAGAAACATGCCAAGACACATATCAATCAAACTATCAGAAATTAAATACAAAGAAAATATATTAAAAGCAGCAAGGGAAGAGCAACAAATAACATACAAGGGAATCCCCATAAGGTTAACAGCTGATCTTTCAGCAGAAATTCTGCAAGCCAGAAGTGAGTGGTAAGACAAATTTAAAGTGATGAAAGGGAAAAACCTACAACAAAGATTACTGTACCCAACAAGGATCTCATTCAGATTCGACAGAGAAATTAAAACCTTTACAGACAGGCAAAGGTTAAGATAAATCAGCACCACCAAACCAGCTTTACAACAAATGTTAAAGGAACTTCTCTAGGCAGGAAACACAAAAGAAGGAAAAGACATACAAAAACAAATCCAAAACAATTAATAAAATGGGAATAGGAACATACATATCAATAATGGATCAATGTAAAGGGATTAAATGCTCCAACCAAAAGACATAGAATGGCTGAATGGATACAAAAACAAGACCCATACATATGCTGTCCACAAGAGACCCACTTCAGACCTAAGGACACACATAGACTGAAAGTGAGGGGATGGACAAAGATATTCCATGCAAATGGAAAGCAAAAGAAAGCTGGAGGAGCAATTCTCATATTAGAAAAAATAGACTTTAAAATAAAGATTATTACAGGAGACAAAGAAGGACTATTCATAATGATCGAGGGATCAATCCGAGAAGAAGATATAACAATTGTAAATATTTATGCACCCAACATAGGAGCACCTCAATACATAAGGCAAATACTAACAGTCATAAAAGGGGAAATCGACAGTAACACAATCATAGCAGGGGACTTTAACACCCCACTTTCATCAATGGACAAATCATCCAAAATGAAAATAAATAAGGAAACACAAGCTTTAAATGACACATTAGACAAGATGGACTTAATTGATATTTATAAGACATTCAACCAGAAACAACAGAATACACATTTTTCTCAAGTGCTCATGGAACATTCTCCAGGATAGATCATATCTTGGGTTACAAATCAAGCCTTGGTAAATTTAAGAACATTGAAATCATGTCAAGTATCTTTTCCAACCACAATGCTATGAGACTAGATATCAATTACAGGAAAAGATCTCTAAAAAATACAAACACAAGGAGGCTACACAATACACTACTTAATAACGAAGTGATCACTGAAGAAATCAAAGGGGAAATCAAAAAATACCTAGAAACAAATGACAATGGAGACACGACGACCCTAAACCTATGGGATGCAGCAAAAGCAGTTCTAAGAGGGAAGTTTATAGCAATACAATCCCAGCTCAAAAAACAACAAAAATCTCAAATAAACAACCTAATCGTACACTTAAAGCAATTAGAGAAAGAAGAACAAAAAAATCTCAAAGTTAGAAGGAGGAAAGAAATCGTAAGGATCAGCTCAGAAATAAGTGAAAAAGAAATGAAGGAAACAATAGCAAAGAAAAATAAAACTAAAAGGTGGTTCTTTGAGAAGATAAACAAATTGATAAACCATTATGCACACTCAACAAGAAAAAAGGGAGAACACACAAATCACCAGTATTAGAAATGAAAAAGGAGAAGTAACATCTGACACTGCAGAAATACAAAGGACCAAGAGAGATTATTACAAGCAACTACAAGCCAATAAAATGGACAACCTGGAAGAAATGGACAAATTGCTAGAAAAGCACAACCTTTTGAGACTGAACCAGGAAAAAATAGAAAATATGAGCAGACCAATCACAAGCACTGAAATTGAGACTGTGATTAAAAGTCTTCCAACAAATAAAAGCCCAGGACCAGGTGGCTTCACAAGAGAATTCTATCAAACATTTAGAGAAGAGCTAACACCTGTCCTCAAACTCTTCCAAAATATAGCAGAGGAAGGAACACTCCCAAAGTCATTCAATGAGGTCACCATCTCCCTGATACCAAAACCAAAGATGTCAAAAAAAAAGAAAACTACAGACCAATATCACTGATGAACATAGATGCAGAAATCCTCAACAAAATACTAGCAAACAGAATCCAACAGCACATTAAAAGGATCATACACTAAGATCAATTGGGGTTTATCCCAGGAGTGCAAGGATTCTTCAACATATGCAAATCAATCAATGTGATAAACCATATTAACAAACTGAAGGAGAAAAGCCATATGATCATCTCAGTAGATGCAGAGAAAGCTATTGACAAAATTCAACACCCATTTATGATAAAAACCCTCCAGAAAGTAGGCATAGAAGGAACCTACTTCAATGTAACAGAGGCCATATACGACAAACCCACAGCCAACATCATTCTCAATGGTGAAAAACTGAAACCATTTCCTCTAAGATCAGGAACAAGTCAAGTTTGCCCACTATCACCGCTATTATTCAACATAGTTTTGGACGTTTTAGCCACAGCAATCAGAGAACAAAAAGAAATAAAAGGAATCCAAATCAGAAAAGAAGAAGTAAAGCTGTCACTGTTTGTAGATGACATGATACTATACATAGAGAATCCTAAAGATGTTACTAGAAAACTACTAGAGCTAATCAACGAATTTGGTAAAGTAGCAGGATACAAAATTAATGCACAGAAATCTCTTGCATTCCTATACAATAGCGATGAAATATCTGAAAGAGAAATTAAGTAAATACTCCATTTACCATTGCAACAAAAATAATAAAATACCTAGGAATAAACCAACGTAAGGTGACCAAAGACCTGTATGCAGAAGTCTATCAGACACGGATGAAAGAAATTAAAGATGATACAAACAGATGGAGAGATATACCATGTCCTTGAATTGGAAGAATCAACATTGTGAAAATGACTATAATACTGAAAGCAATCTACAGATTCAAGGCAATCCCTATCAAACTACCAATGGCATTTTTCACAGAACTAGAACAAAGAATTTCACTATTTGTATGGAAACAGAAAAGACCCCAAAGAGCCAAAGCAATCTTGAGAAACAAAAACCGAGCTGGAGGAATCAGGCTCCCTGACTTCAGACTATACTACAAAGCTACAGTAATCAAGATAAGATAATATGGTACTGGAACAGAAACAGAAATATCAATCAATGGAACAGGATAGAAAGCCCAGAGACAAACCCATGCACGTATGGTCATCTTATCTTTGATAAAGGAGGCAAGAATATACAATGGAGAAAAGACTTGCTCTTCAATAAGTGGTACTGGGAAAAGTGGATAACTACATGTAAAAGAATGAAATTAGAACACTCCCTAACACCATACACAAAAATAAACTCAAAATGGATTAAAGACCTAAATGTAAGGCCAGACCCTATAAAACTCTTAGAGGAAAACATAGGCGGAACACTCCATGACATAAATCACAGCAAGATCCTTTTTGACCCAGCTCCTAGAGAAATGGAAATAAAAACAAAAATAAACAAATGGGACCTAATGAAACTTAAAAGCTTTTGCACAGCAAAGGAAACCATAAACAAGACCAAAAGACAACCCTCAGAATGGGAGAAAATATTTGCAAATGAAGCAACTGACAAAGGATTAATCTCCAAGATTTACAAGCAGCTCATACAGCTCAATAACAAAAAAACAAAGAACCCAATCCAAAAATGGGCAGAAGACCAAATAGACATTTCTCCAAAGAAGATATACAGATGGCCAACAGACACATGAAAGAATGCTCAACATCATTAATCATTAGAGAAATGCAAATCAAAACTACAATGAGGTATCATCTCACACCGGTCAGAATGGCCATCATCAAAAAATCTAGAAACAATAAATGTTGGAGAGGGTGTGGAGAAAAGGGAACCCTCTTGCACTGTTGGTGGCATTGTAAATTGATACAGCCACTATGGAGAACAGTATGGAGGCTCCTTAAAAAACTAAAAATAGAACTACCATACGACCCAGCAATCCCACTACTGGGCATTTACCCTGAGAAAACCATAATTCAAAAAGAGTCATGTACCAAAATGTTCTTTGCAGCTCTATTTACAATAGCCAGGACATGGAAGCAACCTAAGTGTCCATCATCGGATGAATGGATAAAGAAAATGTGACACATATATACAATGGAATATTACTGAGCCATAAAAATAAACGAAATTGAGTTATTTGTAGTGAGGTGGATGGAGTTAGAGTCTGTCATACAGAGTGAAGTAAGTCAGAAAGAGAAAAATAAATACAGTATGCCAACACATATATATGGAATCTAAGGAAAAAAAAGAAATGTCATGAAGAACCTAGTGGCAAGACGGGAATAAAGACACAGACCTACTGGAGAATGGACTTGAGGATATGGGGAGGGGGAAGGGGAAGCTGTGACAAAGTGAGAGAGTGGCATGGACATATATACACTACCAAACGTAAAATAGCTAGTGGCTAGCAACCGCATAGCACAGGGAGATCAGCTCTGTGCTTTGTGAACACCTAGAGGGGTGGGATAGGGAGATGCAAGAGGGAAGAGATATGGGAACATATGTATAACTGATTCACTTTATTATAAAGCAGAAACTAACACACAATTGTAAAGCAATTATACTCCAATAAAGATGTTAAAAAAAAAAGTTACAACAATTCTAAATTTGCATGCAAATCATAATGTAGCCTCCAAATATATAAAACAAAACTCATGAGAAATAAAGGGAGAAATTGACAAATCCATAATCCCTCTTTCAGTAATTGATAGCACAACCAAATTTTTTTTAAAACAAAAATATATTAATTTTAATATATAGCCTTTGAAAAGAGGAATCTGCCTACAATTATTTAAAGATATGGGAATTAAATAAAGAGTTTCCACGTAAAGGTGAAACTCATAATGGAAATTTTATAATCATTAGAAAAATTTAATCTGGCTATTATCTTAGAAAATCAGAGACAAGAAATGATATAAAAGACTAGAATCAACTTCTAAAATCAAAATAATGCTTTAGATGTATCCAGTAGATGGTTAGAGAACCTGCTCAGGTGGGAAGGGGGGAGAGGAGAACATTAGTGGAGGTGAGTGTGAAGTTAGTAACAAATTGTTGAAGACCCTTTAAAGGGTCATGTTGTGAATAAAGATAGAAAGGAGACTTTTTTTTCTGAGAAGGCAGGATGAATATGTTTTTCAGAATGAAGTGCAGTGCTGCTTGGAAGCATAGAACGTGGTCTGAAGATAGATATCTGGAATTGGGACGGGACCTGCACCAGTGGGAGGGAGCTGTGAAGGAGGAAAGGTTTCCACACACTAGGAAGCCCTTTTGTGGGCGGAGACTGCAGGTAGCAGAGGGGGGAGTTTCAGAACCACGGAGGAGAGCACAGCCACAGGAGTGCGGAGGGCAAAGCGGAGAGAATCCCACACAGTGGATCCTTGCCGAGCAGCACTCACCAGCCCGAGAGGCTTGTCTGCTCACCCGCCAGGGTGGGCGGGGGCTGAGAGCTAAGGCTCGAGCTTGGTCGGATTGCAGGGAGAGGACTGGGGTTGGTGGCGTGAACACAGCCTGAAGGGGTTAGCGCACCACAGCTAGCCGGGAGGGAGTCCGGGAAAAAGTCTGCAGCTGCTGAAGAGGCAAGAGACTTTTTCTTGCCTCTTTGTTTCACGGTGTGCAGGAAGAGGGGATTCAGAGCGCCGCCTAAACGAGATCCAGAGACGGGCGCGAGCCGCGGTTATCAGCGCAGACCCCAGAGATGGGCATGAGATGCTAAGGCTGCTGCTGCTGCCACCGAGAAGCCTGTGTGCAAGCACAGGTCACTATCCACACCGCACCTCCCAGGAGCCTGTGCAGCCCTCCACTGCCAGGCTCCCGTGATCCAGGGACAACTTCCCCAGGAGAATGCACGGCACGCCTCAGGCTGCTGCAACGTTACACTGGCCTCCACCGCCGCAGGCTCGTCCCGCATCCGTACCCTTCCCTCCCCCTCCCCCCCGCCTGAGTGAGCCAGAGCCCCTGAAGCAGCTGCTCCTTTAACCCTGCCCTGTCTGAGTGAAGAGTAGACGTCCTCAGGCGACCTAAACACAGAGGCAGGGCCAAATCCAAAGCTGAACCCTGGGAGCTGTATGAACAAAGAAGAGAAAGGGAAATTTCTCCCAACAGCCTCATAAGCAGCGGATTAAAGGTCCACAAACAACTTGATGTACCTGCATCTGTTGAATACCTGAATATACAACGAATTATCCCAAATTCAGGAGGTGGACTTTGGGAGCAAGATATATTAATTTTTCCCCTTTTCCATTTTTTGTGAGTGTATAGGTGTATGCTTCTGGGTGAGATTTTTTCTGTATAGCTTTGCTTTCACCATTTGTCGAGGGTTCGGTCCGTCCGGTTTTTTTGTTTGTTTGTTTTTTTACTTAAAAATTTTTTTTCTTAATAAATTTTTTCTTAATAATTTTTTCCTTATTTTTTTATTTTAAAAAATTAAAGAATTTTTTTCTTAATAATTTTTTTATTTAAAATTAAAAAAAAAATTTTTCTTAATACATTTTTTCTTAATAATTTTTTTCTTATTTTTTATTATAACAGCTTTATTTTATTTTATTTTATCCTCTTTCTTTCTTTTTTCTATTTTTTCTCCCTTTTATTCTGAGCCGTGTGGATGAAAGGTTCTTGGTGCTCCAGCCAGGCATCAGGGCTGTGCCTCTGAAGTGGGAGAGCCAACTTCAGGACACTGGTCCACAAGAGACCTCCCAGCTCCACGTAATACCAAACGGTAAAAATCCCTCAGAGATCTCCATCTCAACATCAAGACCCAGCTTCACTCAATGACCAGCAAGCTAGAGTGCTGGACACCCTATGCCAAACAACTAGCAAGACAGGAACACAGCCCCGTCCATTAGCAAAGAGGCTGCCTAAAATCATAATAAGGCCACAGACACCCCAAAACACACCACCAGACGTGGATGTGCCCACCAGAAAGAAAAGATCCAGCTTCATCCACCAGAACACAGGCACTAGTCCCCTCCACCAGGAAGCCTACACAACCCACTGAAACAACCTTAGCCACAGGGGACAGATACTAAAAACAATGGGAACTACGAACCTGCAGGCTGTGAAGAGGAGACCCCAAACACAGTAAGATAAGCAAAATGAGAAGACAGAAAAACACACAGCAGATGAAGGAGCAGGGTCAAAACACACCAGACCTAAAAAATGAAGAGGAAATAGGCAGTCTACCTGAAAAAGAATTCAGAATAATGATAGTAAAGATGATCCAAAATCTTGGAAATAGAATAGACGAAATGCAAGAAACATTTAACAAGGATGTAGAAGAACTAAAGAGGAACCAAGCAACGATGAAAAACACAATAAATGAAATTAAAAATACTCTAGAATGGATCAGTAGCAGAATAACTGAGGCAGAAGAACGGGTAAGTGAACTGGAAGATAAAATAGTGGAAATAACTACTGCAGAGCAGAATAAAGAAAAAAGAATGAAAAGAACTGAGGACAGTCTCAGAGACCTCTGGGACAACATTAAACACACCAACATTCGAATTATAGGGGTCCCAGAAGAAGAAGAGAAAAAGAAAGGGACTGAGAAAATATTTGAAGAGATTATAGTTGAAAACTTCCCTAATATGGGGAAGGAAATAGTTAATCAAGTCCTGGAAGCACAGAGAGTCCCATACAGGATAAATCCAAGGAGAAACACGCCAAAACACATATTAATCAAACTATCAAAAATTAAATATAAAGAAAACATATTAAAAGCAGCATGGGAAAAACAACAAATAACACACAAGGGAATCCCCATAAGGTTAACATCTGATCTTTCAGCAGAAACTCTGCAAACCAGAAGGGATATGGCAGAATATACTTAAAGTGATGAAGGAGAAAAACCAACAACCAAGATTACTCTACCCAGCAAGGATCTAATTCAGATTTGATGGAGGAATTAAAACCTTTACAGACAAGCAAAAGCTGAGAGAGTTCAGCACCAACAAACCAGTTTTACAACAAATGCTAAAGGAACTTCTCTAGGCAAGAAACACAAGAGAAGGAAAACACCTACAATAACAAACCTAAAACATTTAAGAAAATGGGAATAGGAACACACATATCGATAATTACCTTAAATGTAAATGGATTAAATGCTCCCACCAAAAGACACAGACTGGCTGAATGGATACAAAAACAAGACCTGTATATATGCTGTCTACAAGAGAGCCACTTCAGACCTAGAGACACATACAGACTGAAAGTGAGGGGATGGAAAAAGATATTCCATGCAAATGGAGATCAAAAGAAAGCTGGAGTAGCAATTCTCATATCAGACAAAATACACTTTAAAACAAAGACTATTACAAGAGACAAAAAGGACACTATATAATGATCAAGGGATTGACCCAAGAAGAAGGTATAACAATTGTAAATATTTATGCACCCAACATAGGAGCACCTCAATACATAAGTCAAATACTAACAGCCATAAAAGGGGAAATTGACATTAAAACAGTCAGAGTAGGGGACTTTAACATCTCACTTTCATCAATGGACAGATCATCCAAAATGAAAATAAATAAGGAAACACAAGCTTTAAACGATACATTAAACATGATGGACTTAATTGATATTTATAAGACATTCACCCAGAAACAACAGAATACACATTTTTCTCAAGTGCTCATGGAACATTTTCCAGGATAGATCATATCTTGGGTTACAAATCAAGCCTTGGTAAATTTAAGAACATTGAAATCATGTCAAGTATCTTTTCCAACCACAATGCTATGAAACTAGATATCAATTACAGGAAAAGATCTCTAAAAAATACAAACACAAGGAGGCTACACAATACACTACTTAATAACGAAGTGATCACTGAAGAAATCAAAGGGGAAATCAAAAAATACCTAGAAACAAATGACAATGGAGACACGACGACCCTAAACCTATGGGATGCAGCAAAAGCAGTTCTAAGAGGGAAGTTTATAGCAATACAAGCCTACATCAAGAAACAGGAAACATCTCAAATAAACAACCTAACCTTGCACCATAATCAATTAGAGAAAGAAGAACAAAAAAACCCCAAAGCTAACAGAAGGAAATAAATCATAAAGATCAGATCAGAAATAAATGAAAAACAAATGAAGGAGACAATAACAAACATCAATAAAACTAAAGCTGGTTCTTTGAGAAGATAAACAAAATTGATAAACCATTAGCCAGACTCATCAAGAGAAAAAGGGAGAAGACTCAAATCAATAGAATTAGAAATGAAAAAGGAGAAGTAACCACTGACACTGCAGAAATACAAACGATCATGAGAGATTACTACAAGCAACTCTATGCCAATAAAATGGACAACCTGGAAGAAATGGACAAATTCTTAGAAATGCACAACCTGCCGAGGCTGAATCAGGAAGAAATAGAAAATATGAACAGACCAATCACAAGCACTGAAATTGAAACCCTGATTAAAAATCTTCCAACAAACCAAAGCCCAGGACCAGATGGCTTCACAGGTGAATTCTATCCAACATTTAGAGAAGAGCTAACACCTATCCTTCTCAAACTCTTCCAAAATAAAGGAGGGGGAGGAACACTCCCAAACTCATACTATGAGGCCACCATCACCCTGATCCCAAAACCAGACAAAGATGTCACAAAGAAAGAAAACTACAGGCCAATAACACTGATGAACATAGATGCAAATATTCTCAACAAAATCCTAGCAAACAGAATCCAACAGCACATTAAAAGGATCATACACCACGATCAAGTGGGGTTCATTCCAGGAATGCAAGGATTCTTCAATATACGCAAATCAAACAACGTGATACGCCATATTAACAAATTGAAGGAGAAAAACCATATGATCATCTCAATAGATGTAGAGAAAGCTTTTGACAAAATTCAACACCAATTTATGATAAAAGCCCTGCAGAAAGTAGGCATAGAGGAAACCTTTCTCAACATGATAAAGGCCATATATGACAAACCCACAGGCAACATTGTCCTCAATGGTGAAAAACTGAAACCACTTCCACTAATATCAGGAACAAGACAAGGTTGCACACTCTCACCACTATTATTCAACATAGTTTTGGAAGTGTTAGCCACAGCAATCAGGGAAGAAAAAGAAATAAAAGGAATCCAAATCGGAAAAGAAGAAGTAAAGCTGTCACTCTTTGCAGATTACATGATACTATACATAGAGAATCCTAAAGATGCTACGAGAAAACTCCTAGAGCTAATCAATGAATTTGGTAAAGTAGCAGGATACAAAATTAATGCACAGAAATCTCTTGCATTCCTATACACTAAGGATGAAAAATCTGAAAGTGAAATTAAGAAAACACTCCCGTTTACCATTGCAACAAAAAGAATAAAATATCTAGGAATAAACCTATCTAAGGAGACAAAAGACCTGTATGCAGAAAATTATAAGACACTGATGAAAGAAATTGAAGATGATACAAATAGATGGAGAGATATACCATGTCCTTGGATTGGAAGAATCAACATTTTGAAAATGACTCTACTACCCAAAGCTATCTACAGATTCAATGCAATCCCTATCAAACTACCACTGGCATTTTTCATAGAACTAGAACAAAAAATTTCACAATTTGTATGGAAACACAAAGGACCCCGAATAGCCAAAGCAATCTTGAGGACGAAAAATTGAGCTGGAGGAATCAGGCTCCCTGACTTCAGACTATATCACAAAGCTACAGTAATCAAGACAGTTTGGTACTGACACAAAAATAGAAACATAGATCAATGGAACAGGATAGAAAGCCCAGAGATAAACCCACACACATATGGTCACCTTATCTTTGATAAAGGAGGCAAGCATATACAGTGGAGAAAAGACAGCCTCTTTAATAAGTGGTGCAGGGAAAACTGGACAGGTACATGTAAAAGTATGAAATTACAACACTCCCTGACACCATACACAAAAATAAACTCAAAATGGATTAAAGGTCTAAGTGCAAGGCCAGACACTATCAAACTCTTAGAGGAAACCATAGGCAGAACACTCTATGACATAAATCACAGCAAGATCCTTTTTGACCCACCTCCTAGAGAAATGGAAATAAAAACACAAATAAACAAATGGGACCTAATGAAACTTAAAAGCTTTTGCACAGCAAAGGAAACCATAAAGAAGACCAAAAGACAACCCTCAGAATGGGAGAAAATATTTGCAAATGAAGCAACTGACAAAGGATTAATCTCCAAGATTTACAAGCAGCTCATACAGCTCAGTAACAAAAAAACAAACAACAAAATCCAAAAATGGGCTGAAGACCTAAATAGACATTTCTCCAAAGAAGATATACAGATAGCCAACAAGCACTTGAAAGAATGCTCAACATCATTAAGCATTAGAGAAATGCAAATGAAAACTACACTGAGATATCATCTCACACCTGTCAGAATGGCCATCATCAAAAAATCTAGAAACAATAAATGTTGGAGAGGGTGTGGAGAAAAGGGAACACTCTTGCACTGTTGGTGGGAATGTAAATTGATACAGCCACTATGGAGAACAGTAGGTTGTATGGAGGTTCCTTAAAAAACTAAAAAAACTAAAAATAGAACTACCATACGACCCAGCAATACTGGGCATTTACCCTGAGAAAACCATAATTCAAAAAGAGTCATGTACCAAAATGTTCATTGCAGCTCTATTTACAATAGCCAGGACACGGAAGCAACCTAAGTGTCCATCATCGGATGAATGGATAAAGAAGATGTGGCTCATATATACAATGGAATATTACTCAGCCATAAAAAGAAACGAAATGGAGGTATTTGTAGTGAGGTGGATGGAGTTATAGTCTGTCATACACAGTGAAGTAAGTCAGAAAGAGAAAAACAAATACAGTAAGCTAACACATATATATGGAATCTAAGGAAAAAAAAAAAAAGGTCATGAAGTACCTAGTTGCAAGACGGGAATAAAGACACAGACCTACTAGAGAATGGACTTGAGGATATGGGGAGGGGGAGGGGTAAGATGTGACAGGTGAGAGAGTGGCATGGACATATATACACTACCAAATGTAAAATAGATAGCTAGTGAGAAGCAGCCGCATAGCACAGGGAGATCAGCTCTGTGCTTTGTGACCACCTAGAGGGGTAGGGTAGGGAGGGTGGGAGGGAGGGAGATGCAAGAGGGAAGAGATATGGGAACATATGTATATGTATAACTGATTCACCTTGTTATAAAGCAGAAACTAACACACCATTGTAAAGCAATTATACTCCAATAAAGATGTTAAAAAAAAAAAAAGAATTTACAACAATACATTTGCTGGAACAGAGGAAACAAAGCTCCATGATAAACAGGTGAAAAGACTGAACAGTTTCTAGGGCACCCACCCCCACGACCTCTGCCGCCTGGTCTTCATGTCCGTGTATACTCTCCTCCCCTTAAATGAGGGAGGACCTGTGACTTTCTTCTAATACTGTATAATAGAGCAAGAGTGATGGAATGTCACTCCTGTGATTATGCTCTGTTATATAAGACTCTGTTTTGCTAGCCCATTTGTCTCAGAGACTCTCCTGGTCAACTTGATGAAGTTCGTGGTCAGGTTGGGGAATCCCACATGGCAAGCTACTGCAAAAACTTTGGACAGCTTCTAGGAGCTAAGGCTGGCCTCTAGCCTCCAGCCAGCAAAGCACTAATGTTCTCAGTCCTGCAACTGCAAGGAAATGAATTTTGCCCAAGAACTCAAAGGAGTTTGGAAGCACATCCTTTTGTAGTGGAGCCTCCAGATGAGGACCCTGCCTTGGCTAACTCTGATGACAGCCTATGAGATCCTTAGTATGGGAATCAGCTAAGTAAATTTCCAGAGTCCTGTCTCACAGGGACTGTGTGCTTATAAAAGCCTGTTGCCTTAAGTTGCTAAATTTGTGGTAATTTGCAACAAAGAAATTGATGACAAAGTTTCTCTAAAAGTAACTTCTCAGAAAAGCCCAAGAATATAAAAAATTCATACTCATACAAGTCCAGTAGTAATCAGGAAGATTGTCTTCACCTTCCATAGAAACTTATTTGCAATTTACCATGAAACAGAGTTGTTTTCACCCGGCTTGAATGGCCACTTCGAATATTTCTAAAGATTTACATTATTAACAATAAAGGTAAGGGCTAACTCTTCTGCAGTGCCCAAGGAAAGAATATGCCTTGCCTTTCTCACTTCAAATTTTATACAAGATGGTACAAACTGATTTTTTAAAAATATTTATTTATTTATAACATCTTTCAAACTGATTTTTAAGTCATTCACTGTGGCAGTGGTGAAGACATGGGAACTTTTATTTTCCTTTCTGTCCGCAAAGGCTCACCTCCAGGAATTCATTTGAGTGGTTGTCAGCCTGGTTAATCTGTCCTGTCCACAACCCATTTCTGTGAAGACATTATCTAACTGAGAAGAGATTTCCAAGTTCTTTCTGGATAAAATCTCAAAGTGTGGAGTTAATAGTTGCCATTTGCTATGGCAGAGAAATATCTGACATACACAGATACACTGTCTCTTGAAACTGCATTTTATCTAGCTTTATAAGAAATGCTTTAAGTTTAGCTCTAAAATAATTCTGTGTAACTGGGAATGGGAATTTTTCCAAACTCTATTAATTATTTGATCAATCCCCTCCAAAAAATGAATCAAATACCATTAGAAATTTTAATGATTTGTTATAAATTACCATGCCTGCTTCACCCAGCCTTCTCACTTTCCTCCAGTGCAGAGAATTTTTGTTAAAATGGACTGTGCTTTGTATGCTTTATTCACAATAGCAATTCCAGGTGCATATGAAGATAAAGGTGACTAATTAGGTTGCTGTTTATTCTCAAGGAAGTAATTAGGTATCATTAGGGTATTATTTTTTAAATTAGGGCTTGCTTTCATGTGGAATTTATATAGTGCTCTGTCTTTGCAGAAACAGTCTTGAAACTCATTCATTTGTTCAAAAAAGAAAAATTAAATGTCATTATTAAGATCTACCTTTTTGAAAACATAGCCAACAGCAATTTAGTCTAAAATTTGTCAGTTTTGCACAAAAGGCAATTTGAACATTAACAATCAGTATTTCAAGGTGATTGTTATCTGCATATAGAGATGTTAATTTAAAAAGCCAAGAAATCATCCTCCTTATAATTGGCATCAACAGCAAATTCCTATTATTTGCAAGTTGCTGGAGAGATAAAGGGTTCTAAGGAACACACCCTAACCTCAAGGAACATGCCGAAGTTTTTCTTTGTTAAATGGTTTCAGACAACGTTTGAAGACTTGGTTTTAGGAGGGATATCTGACCACAAGGACAACTATGCTTGTTTATAGATATAGAACTATCCTTAAGAGGAGCTTAAATAAATGGTCACTTATAGAGCATTGGATAGGTCCTCAAATCCTTTTCCAAAATATCATACTCTGACTTACCAAAATGACTAATACTTTAACATTGACTTAATAAGTCTCTTAGTTTTCTTGGAGTTCTTATGAAATGTATTAACACATGAGATAATTTCTTTTTTCATTTCACCAGTTTCTTTCCTTAAATGTGTCACCTTGGGTAAAATGTCATTTTTAATATCTTGATATTTTCATCTGTAAAATGGGATAATATATCATCTAACTCTTAGGTTTTATTTGAAGATTAAATTAGCTAATCCATATATAGCACTTTGAGTAGTGCCTGGTAAATAACAAGAACCCAAGAAACGTAAACTATTATTATTTCAGCATTATTACAGCTATTATTATCATTAGCCTAGTATATCTTAGGTATTTAGAGAGGCTGAGCATCCAAAATTAGTTGAAACATCATCCATGATCTAAACATATTGGTAAGAATTAAGTATTCATGTTTCTCTCATATTGTAATTTTACTTATAAGTTCCCATGCACTTGTCAATTTCCTTCCTTACCTTAACTACAGCTAATAAAATTACTTCCTATTTCATTGGCAAATAAAAATTATCAGAAAGGGACATCCACAGACACTACCTACAATTCCTACCAGCCTGCAGTATCTGCAGACACATTCTGTCTTTTCTCTTTTACCAGTGATAAAATTTCCAAGCTTCTATTTAGAGTTAATCTCCTCTTTGGGGTACAAGATTCCATATCCTCTTACCTGTCTCAAAGACACAACTCCATCAGTTCTTTCCTAGCCATTATTCCTTACACATCATCAAGTTTTTCTCTCTCAAACAAATTGTTACCATCAATACAAAGCTTCCATCTTTTATGTATTTCTTTCTTAAAAAGAATACCTAACTTGCCTTCCCGTAGGAGCTACCACACCATTTCTTGATTCCTTTTTTTTGCATTGAAATTCCACCTCAAAATAGTTGTTTATACTCACTGCTTCCAATTTCTCTCCTCCAATTCTCTTATACCCATTTCAATCAAGTTTTAGAGCCCATCAGTTTGCCAGAATTTCTATTCCAGATGCTTTGTAAATTCAAGTTTCAATTCTAAATGAGTATCTTGCGTGACCTACCAGGAGTATTTGAAAAAGTTAGTCTTGTCCTCCTCTTTGATATACTTATTTCACTTGTCTTCCAGGATGCCATCTCTCTTAGTTTTCTCCTTACTTCACTAATCATTCTTTCTCAGTACTCTTGGTGATTTAATTTGTTTACATAGATTTCAACAAAATCTATATTATAATGCCTTGAAATTTATATATCCAAATGCTGACTTGACAGCTCTATTTTGATGTCTAAGACACATGCTATAGTGTCCTAAACTGATCTTTCTTCCTGAAACTTCTTCCAACACTAGCCTTCTCCATCTCTGTTGAGGGCAACTATACACTCCCATTAATTTGGCTAAAAGTTAAAGTTTATTCTGTAGCAAAGGGCAGCAAGGCACTATCTTTTTTTTTTTTAAATAAAAGGGAAATAGTATATCAAATCTTTATCTTGGAAATATAATGTCCAGGATAATAAAGGATGGATGGGAGTTGGAAGAGACTGTAAACAGGTAAACCTGTGAAATGCAACTATCATTGTCCAAGTGGAACAGGAGACACGGGTCTAAACTAGAAAAGGAGATGAACTAAAGGCTACAGGGTGAGTACAGGTTTGTCAACTCTATGGATAATGGTTAACTTGGTTAACTTGGTTAGCTTGGCCAGAGAATACAGGGAGAGCAGCAGATTTTAGGAAGGAGAATATATTTTCTGATTCCAGTTTTGGAAATGTTAAGGTTGAAGGGTCTGTTAGAGGGTCAAAAAGTATGCATACTTACATTCTAATTCTGTCTTTGACACTTAGCTGGAACTGAGTGTTGTCATGTGTAAAATGACAAATAAAAAATACCTAAGGCCATAGTTGTGAGAATTAAATGAATTAATAGTGTTAAAATTATGATCACGTACTCTGGAGAGTCACTCTTTATTGGGTGTGTGATGCTGGGCTAGTAATTTAATAACACTGTCCCTCAGTTTTCTTATCTGTAAAATGGGATGAGAGTAGTAGCTATTGTGGCAAAAGTCATAATGCTTGCCAAATATTTCATTTGTGGACACGAAAAGTATGTGCAGTAAGAAGAGAGTCAGGATGATGATGAAACCAAAGAGATCACCAGCATTTCAAGAGTGGACAAAGAAAGGTGCCAGAACAGGAGACTAAAAAAAATAGTGTCTGATTGTTAGAAGATAACAACAGCTGAAACACCATCTATGTTACTATACATGACTGAAATTGCTGTAGAGTATTTCCCAAACAAAAACATAGACTGTGGTATTGGCTTAGCAGCTGGGAGCAGACAACAAAGAAACTAAGGTTGGAGGCTGAAAAAATTGTTATACAGCTCCAAATTATTTGGTTAAACTGTCATTTAAAATTATAGGAGAGGTATTTTGTTTTGTTTTGTTTTTTTGTTTTTGTGACTAAGGTAACTTACTACAGGAGAAGAGGTTGGAGAACAAGGCATTATGGTTTGTGTTAGTTCTAATTGCCTGTGTTTGGCAAGGTGTTGTAAGAAAGAGATGAGCTAGTTTGCCAGCTTGGTAAAAAGAAAAAGGATAGATTCCAGAAATGTGGACACTTGCAGTGTTAGAGATTCTAACTACTTTGAGAACCTAAACATTAGGTGTTGAAATGGAATATTCCTTTAAATAATAACAAAAAATTAAAACTAACTCATAGCACAGATCAGATTAAGGGTGTGGCTTTAAAATTTCTTGCTAAAAAACAAACAAACAAATAAAAAAACCTCTCTATTGATTAAGGAGTAACAGGGTGAAAATCCAATTATATATTAGTTTCCCATTATAGTCTTCCACTTGGAAATCTGATCCCGTGCAGAGATCTGCATTCATTCTACTGTCAAAGGGACTACAATCTTGGCTAAAAAAATCCTTTGTCGGTTTACCTCAAGCAGGAAAAGTGATAATAAATGTGCATAGCCCCAAAGAAACACGTGGTTATGGAACATGGAACTAAGTAGAATCAAATAGTTTGCACAACAGAAAGACACACTGGCAGAGTGGTGTTTAATCAAATATTCTTTGCTTGCCTTTTATTTTCCTATCCTTTGTTTTGTAGTTCTCTGAGACAAGGTCTGGTCAAAGGGATGTGGGCACAAGTAATGTCTGTCACTTTGGGGTCAATGAATAGCTGGGAGCAGCTATGACAGTTTTGGTTTTGAGTGACTGTGTCGAACACAACCCTTTCCACACACAATCAGCCTCAGACTTACTTTGGATATGGACCCTAAGACAGAAATAAACTTGGTCTATATTAAAAGTCTGAGATTAGTGATTAATTTGATATGGCATAATCTAATACCTAAATAAAAATACACCTATATCAGAGGATTATTGTAAGAAATGAATGAGTAAATAATTATAAAACAACTGGCTATTTGAAATATGTATATAAGTGTTATGTATGAATGCTCTTATTGTTGTTATTATATAAAATTTCCAGCTTGCAGAGTGCCTGACATATGTGGGACACACAACAAATCTTAGTTTCTTCTTCTTTGTTCTGTATATTTGAATTGCCATCATACTCATACCATTAACGCTTGCCACAAGAAGAGTCTACCAAGATAATGGAAACCTAATTATATTAAGGTCTAAGAATGTGACAGCATTTTATTTTCAGAAGCTCAAATACCTATTTTTCACTTGCTGCTTTGCCCATGGGAAACCATATTCCTTGTTGCAAACTGAAATCTATAGGAATGGGGATGAGAGAATTAGTCAAATTATTAAATGACACAAGGTGTAAATGGGAATAGTGTAAATCTTTAGTATTTTCCTATATGTAACCATTTTTTTTTGTTTTCAACATTTATTTGGAGTATGATGTATCAAAATTAATTCTTCAGTTTAGCCACATATGAGCTATTAATTTCCCTATTCAAATGAACACATGACTGTGAGCATATAAGTTTAATATTTTTAATGGAGAACATTCAGTGGTGAGAGCATAAAATAAGGATAGTTTTTTTTTTTTTTTAACATCTTTATTGGAGTATAATTGCTTTACGATGGTGTGTTAGTTTCTGCTTTATAACAAAGTGAATCAGCTATACATATACATATATCCCCATATCTCCTCCTTCTTGCCTCTCCCTCCCACCCTCCCTATCCCACCCCTCTAGATGGTCACAAAGCACCAAGCTGATCTCCCTGTGCTATGTGGCTGCTTCCCACTAGCTATCTATTTTACATTTGGTAGTGCATATATGTCTATGACATTCTCTTCATCCCAGCTTACCCTTCCCACTCCCCATGTCCTCAAATCCATTCTCTATGTCTATGTCAATAAGGATAGTTTTAACAGTACTTTTACTCAAACTTTCTTAACAAACAATTTAACATTCTCTGTATAAAAGTTACATATAAAATAAATGTTTGAGTAAAAGTAGAGTTAACTAAATATTTTCAGAAGGGAAGCAAACAAAGATGACATTACAAGTGAAGATTAGCAACTGTCATTGACTATAAATTTCAACTTGTACACTGATCTCAAGCCATAAAATTGCTGAAGCTACTACTGTCTTTCTATAAAGGTTATTAAGTATATAAGTTAAATAAAAAACAGCTTGGTTTGGGATGAAGAGCTCTGTGTTTCCTTAAGCACAACTAATAGCATTAAAAATAAAAAGCTGTAGACAATTGCATAATGTATACACTAGAAAATACATATTCAGTTTTACAGATAATAATAGGCAACACTAATTTTTCCTCCCACCATTTGTTTTAGTCACTTATATCACTGCTCTGAGAACACAGCAAACCAATAATAAACCATATACACTGAGTATTCAAAGGAGAAATACACACATTACAGATACTTTTTGCTAAAATGGACCACTCATTTTTTTTAACCCTTAGTTCTACTACTTTGGGCCCCAAAGCACACAACTTCTGAAACATCCTCTCCAAAGCAGCAGTATCTCTGAGAAAACCGTAACTAGTTATGCCCAATTCAGGTAGATGCTTGCTCAGCTGAAGCTTGTATATTACATTATCACAGGCTCCATTACCTGGATTTGCTCTTCTAGCCATATAGAATACACAGAGGTGGATGCAGAGTCAACAGCATTGTTCAGTGAGGAGGATGCTGATAGCCAGCTATAAGTCCTCCTTCCAAATCAGTGAGTTAAAAAAATAATAATAGAATAAAAATCAGCATAAACGTGTGCATTTTTGGTGTATTAGTGGTGGGTGTTTATATACAAAATCATTGGAATCACCCTTTAGAAAACATTTAATGACTTTATAAAATTTTATTTAGCATACATTATAGACATTTGAGCATGTTATAAATACCAATTGAGGATGATAAAATGTATGCTTCAGATAATTCAATAAAAGGATTCTGGAAAGCCGTATATTAAGTACACCAATTACAAACACACACACCCACACACAGCACAATTACCTCACTGTATGCATTTGATGAAACATGGATGATTACTCATTGAATGAAATTTTGAAATAAACTTAGAGAATTGTATAATGTCAGCAAGGAAAAAAAAGGAACTTTAAAATTGAAAATAAAGTTCTCTCTGAAAAGGTTACATCAAAATATAAGCTTGAACTCTGTGCAGAAAACCTTATTAAAATAACTAAAGGTAATCAAAGAATGTACATATTAGTGATTCAGTTATACCTAAAGACTTGTCCAAAAGATTACATTACATCCAAGTGGCCATTTGAATTATGTCTCAGTGTGTTCGTTCACTTCTATATGTTTGTGACATAAACATAAAGCATTTGGAACCATAAGTCCTGAGAGCACAAGAGCCATGTAAACTGAGAAAAATTACTTTAACCCTTTGAGGTTTATTTTTTTTTTAATATTTGTACAATGGTGAAAAAAAATAACAAATCTGCTAGTCATAACTTGCAAGGTATTTTTAAATTGTAAGTAAAAAATGTTGTATACTCTAACTCACAATGTTCATATTATTTACTATCCTTAGAATTATGATTATATATGTGACTATAGCTTAATGCCTTTTGTATTATAATTATCTTTGTCTAAAAACAGGAAATCAAAGATTCTTGTCTAACATTTTTTTCTATTGTATATGCAATTGAAGATTGTATTTTTGCATGTTTAGGATCTATTGTTTTCTGAAATTGATCTTGTTTCGTTTCATGGTTGCACATATACATATTGTTACAAAAATGTCTTGTTTCTGCATGAGAAGTTAGTTTGGTACCATAGTTTCTCTGCCTTCTACAATTATAACACAATAATAGACATTGTTATTTTATATAATTATAACATTTCTTAAAATTTCTTTTAGATCTACTGGCCAGCTGATTCCCAAGTAAGTTTTGTCATCCCATACTCACTTTATAATTATCATACCAAAGTTAAGTTTTAGCAAGTTTTATATCTGAAATGTTTAGGATGGTCTTGCCTTCCTTTTAATATTTGATACACTTTATTAGTAAAATAGCTATAAATTTTGAGTCATAATTTCAGGAAGCAATATTATCTCAGTCCTTACATGCTGTATGAGCTTAAGCCAGTAAGAACAAACAAACAAACCAAAAACCCAAGAACAAAAAAACAAACAAAAAGCCTCTCTGAGCCTTATCTCCTTATGTGTAAAGTAATAAATGTCACCATTCTTATTAATCTTGTCAATGTTTATCCTAATTTAACTTTTATAATCTCATCTCTATCACCATCAATGATCATCCCCAGTGGCAATTTCCAATTCTCAGGATCTAGGACTTATACTTTGCATTTTTATACTTCTCACCACTGCCTTGTTCTTGAAAATTCTCTCTTATGGTAACTTTTTATATATGCCAATTTGGTTTCTATAATTTTATTTAATATACCTCATAATTGTCTTTTGAATATCTTATCTCCTTTCCTGACTGATGGCTCTAGTCATATTCCTTATTATATAACAAACACACTTTTGTAATCAACTTCTAATTGATTTTTTAGTGTAGTCTCTACTCCTTCCAATAGAAGAGTTGTCTGATATACTACTCTAAAAAACAAAGGCAATCCATGTATTAGTCAGGGTTTTCCAGAGAAACAGAACAAATAGTATATATATATTTTGTTGTTGTTGTTTGTTTGCTTTGTTTGTTTGTTTTATTGAGGTCTTAAATGGAGAGGATGATAATCACCCCCACTGAGGAAGGCACTTTGCTTTACTCAGTCAGAAACAGCCTCACAGACACACCCCCAAAGAATGTCTTATCAGGGCACCCACCCTGTGCCCCAGTAAAATTGTCCCATAAGATTAATCATCACAATCCTTTTGCCTCCCTGTTTAAATGCTTCCATTGTTTTAAACATGAAATTGATCATTTTTGCTTGAAAGTACAGTTAGCCATTTTTAGAATATCGAGTATGTGGGGACTTTATATTTGAGCTTTGTTTTTCCTAAAGAACTATGAAAATTAAAATTTTAATATTAAGGAGGCAACAATTTTTAATGCATAATGAATAATTTTCACAAACTAGTTTAGATTCTAGGACTCAGATGGTTTCTTTAACATTTATCCTGAACAAGGAAGTGTATAGAATAGGAAAATGGACTAGCTATTTCAGACCATTTATAAATACCCATAATGGTGAAAAAAATAACAAATCTGCTAGTCATACCTTGCATGGTACATCCCTGATTGTCTCTTTATTACAG
Organism: Balaenoptera borealis; assembly: GCF_965194805.1. Classification (NCBI taxonomy): domain Eukaryota; kingdom Metazoa; phylum Chordata; class Mammalia; order Artiodactyla; family Balaenopteridae; genus Balaenoptera; species Balaenoptera borealis. Next base: position 28,427,535 of record NC_138877.1, read on the forward strand.
CGGTTGGTAAAATCTGACTCAATCCCACTGTGGGGTTATTTGTATATCAAGAACTCATTAAATAAAATTTATTGAATATCATGAGGCATCAAAAATCAATCATGCTTATGTTCATGTGTTGAAACCATATACATGATTTTCAAGTCACATAATCAAGAAAAAACAAAGATCGGGGCAAACAGTTACATTAAGTATACTAAAATAGAAGAAGTAAACATGTGAAAAAAGGGAGCCAATAACATACTTTGTAGCAAGATGGGTTAATCAGTAAAATATTCTGAAAGGGAGATTGTCACTATTATATTAAGAAGACAATAATATCCTTTGATATCCTGAAATGTGAAAAATGGTGTCATGAACCATTTGGATGAGGTCTATTCTGAAAATATTAAATCAGTTTTGCTGAGTTTTCAAAAGCAAGACTTTTCCTTAAAGGGTGAATGAAAACAACTTTCTAACTTAAGATCTTATATACCATTAGTCCCGATAAAGTTGATGATTTCTTCTGGGATAATTTAATCAGTTTGTTGTGACATGGTACCAGTAACTCAATTCCATAAAACAATTGTGATTGATCACAGTTGTTCTATGAATTGGTCAGAAGGGAGCCTAAGAAAATCATTTCCACAGCCTGCCTGTCAAAGTACAACTTCAAAAAATGATGGTCTTCTGGATTTAAGCCATGGCTTTCTCCTGACCACTCATAAAAATATCATTCATTAGTCATTTCTTTATTTTCTAAACAGAAAATATCAACGATGATCACAATCTACGATAGAGGTCACAGCAATTAACTAACTGTAATGGCATGTGGTAAGGTTAAGTTTTTTTCTCAAACCCCGAGCTAGTTAAGTATTGACATCTCCTGACCGGAATGCAGCAGGCACACTTAGAAAGCCACTTCCACATCTATTAAAGCTCCGTGTCAATCCAGGGTTTTTCCAAGTCAATAAACAGTGCGCACACTGAGACTAGGGCTGGCCATTTAGAAATGAGACAAAGTTATTCTGAATATAATGTGTATCTTCCAATTTTACTTTGGTCTACCACCATTATCACTTTTATTCGTAAGACATGTGACATCTTCCTGCTGCTTCCTGTATCATTACACATAAAAGTACCTATTCTCAGGAATTTTTTAATGCAAGGCAGCCTACCAGAGGGGGTATTTATTATTACTTAGAAGAAAAAAAAATCACTTGATTACTTCTTAGATAAGGTTGAATCAACCATGACATTTATGCCTCTAATGTAGATAGGCACACCTTATTCTACATGTCCATGAGATTAAACAGTTATATGGGATTATTTTGGATAGGGAGGCTCTAGAGATAACCTTGAAATAGCTGCCTTGTGAAAGAAGTAGCTTCAGTTATATTTTCTATTACTGCATCATTTAAAAAGTCAGATATTGTGTACATTGTTTTTGCCCAGTTACAAACATTCAAAGTTTTCAGTGTAGCCTTCTTCTCCTTATTTTCTATAAACTTAGACAATGTGGCATAATTTACTTATTATGATCCACAAAATAGGAAATCATAGAACTTCAGAAAAAAATGTTCTCTATGTTAGGGTATTAACTGATTAACTTTGAAAACATAGCTTCCAAATTTTTGACTACATCAGCTTAAGACTCTAATGAGATAAGCCAGTGCATTTGTGGTTTAAGTGTGACTGCAATGCCCTAAAATGTCTTTTTTTCTCTATTTGTCTTACCTGATGTTTTCTATTAAATGGTAGATATCCCAGCATCAAAGTAAAAATCTCAAACCCATATAATTTATTAACATTTTATATTAGCTTGTTAGATTAGCTCCATTATCTTTAAGGCCTCTGGTGATTTTATAGAGGAATTAGAGGACAGGTAAGACGTGGAACAAGAAAAAGTGTTAAGCCCAGGTAGGAAGCCACTGGGGAAGAACCTGGAGAATCAGTGGAAGGAGAGACCTGAGACCTGATGGGAAGAACAAGAAAATAAAAAGAAAATAAAAGACGAGGCACATACACAAGTTTGGAAGGGTAGCTTTCAGAGACGCTTTTCCTTCAAAGCTCTGATGGGCCGTATTTTATGGAATCACTGATTCTTAAGAGAAAGTATTCAAGGAAAGAAAATGTGATGATGGTTTGATCATTTATGCTTTGCAGTATCTTTTTTTGTCTTATTAAATCCACTGGAGTTAATACGTGAAGGAGAGAGTATTACCTAAAGCATAATAATTAAGCCATGACAGCTATCCCATTATGAAGTACATTTGACAATTAATGTCATGGATTAGATTAATTACAGACCGTTTAAATAATACTGTTTTGAACTTAAGCAAAATCATTTATTGTTATACTTCAGAGCACTTCAAAAGGTTTTCTGAATGCCTAGTTATAATTTTTTCTCCGGATTCTTTCAACAGCAAAACATGTAAAAATCTTTAACTTTGTTGGCTGTCAATGATTATTTACCTGTTTGTTTTCAAATGCATATGATAAATGTTAAAAGTATAACAGAATAATATTATATTCAAAATTTAGATCACTTGGTAAAAAACTTATATCATGAAACTTAAAGAAAATTCCAACATATCTGTTTCCAATATACACGTCCATGGCACCATCAAAGCAAATCATAATGTTTCAAAACATAAATTCCCAAGAGAAATAGTAGAACAGTTTTTACTGGAATTTATTTGGGAGACAAACCTAGAATTTTCTTCCAAATAAATTTATACCAGAATGCAATGTTTGTTTCAAAACTTTAACCATGTATAAAAGTCTAATGAATTATAGCCAGTCCCTGTAAGATTCAAAATTTTAAGAATTTATTGAGTGACGGCTTCAAGTTAATCAGATTATATTTTCTATTTTAATTGAAATTTTTGTTTATCTGTGTTTGATTTGTTTATTTTCAGTAGAACTTAAAGTTTGGATCCTGTATTAATGTGTAGACTTAGTTTCTATCTTCTTTTAGAAATATTTCCTAAATGTATGACGTCATTTAAGATATAAGCTAGTATGTCTACAGTATGTCTCAGAATATTTTAATTGCATTTAATTAATTCAGGATCAAAACACAATTGAATCTGCCTACATATGAAAAGGTTGAGACCTTAAGTGATTTTATGCATCATTAAATATAACATAAAACTATATAGGTATAGCTCACTAGTTCTTTAAGTTTTCACTGGTAATATACACAAAAGTTGCTAGGATGCTTAGGTAGGTAAATAGCATTGCTAGATCATGTATTAAAAGGAAACTACACTATAATAAAGAAAATATAAACCTAAAGGGAAGTTACTGTTATATACCCAGATCATTTTGAATGATCCATAAGTAGACATGATGATCTTTAAATTATCCTACTTTAGAGAAGCCAGCTTTGGTTAGATTTGAGGAAATAATCATAAAATCACAAAATGAAAGATTTCTTGACTACTTTGGACACTTGTCCATATAATTTTCTAACTGGGGAGAATATCTTTGACCCTTCCTCTTGTTTGGGACTAAGATATGATGGCTAGAGTTCCATAGGATCTTGGACCATGTCGCAATTTGAGATAAAAATGCCAGCTAAAAATCATGGAACAAAGACGGAGCTTGGGTAACTGGTGGCTGTGAATCTATTTTACCAGCCATGACCTGTATTTCTTCAGATTTCTTTATTTGTGAAAGAATAAATATCTATGTTGTTGAAGTCACAATATATTTTTTTTTCTACAGGCAGTTAAACTAATTTTTACATGATTTAGATATTTAACATTGTTTGGTCTTGATTTATACTTGTTTTTCTGGCTGACAGTTCTACCAACACATTAGAAAACCTTGATTACAAGTATCATATGTTATTCATATTGACTGTGTAGGCAGCAACATTCCCAGACCTTCCTCACTTCCAACAATCAACCAATGACTCTTTTTATTCTTCCTGCCTATTTGCTAGAAAATGGAACAGAAAGGTATCAAGACCCACAACTGGGCTATGGGTGGGAATGGAGAAGTGTGAGAGTGAGGGATGGATGGTGACAGATTGTGGCAGAGGTGAAATTCTTAAAATCATTATGCTGGAAAAAGTACCACTGCTGTTAATGCAGGTTCTAAGCTGTGTGTGTGTGGTAGAAAATGACTGAGGTGGAGATGAAAACAAAACTGTTGAAAGTAAGAAGAATACAAAACTAAGAGGTCATGTTGTTGGATGAATCATCTATATGGACACTGAGAGAAATGTAAATGGATAGGAAGAGTAGTAGAAGAAAGGTACAAAGATAGAGACAATAAACAAGATAGATACTAAAGTGAGGGAGGGAGTGATTGGAAGTATGGTTTATTACTGCAGTGTGGAAGCTAGTGGCTTGTAGGATATTAAGATTTCAAAGAAGCTGAGTTGTTTTTATTATTTTTGTTTTAATTTTTCAATTAAGATTGGAGTCATAATAACATAGAAATAGTATTATATACAGGTAGAAAACCTACCTTACTCTCATGCCTTTGTGCAACAAAGGAGGGAGAGAGAAAAAAAAAAAGGCATCAACTGATAGAGCTGTATGGGAATCACTATCTCCAGAGCACTGAGAAAAGAAGTTCAGAACATGGGAGAGTTTGCTGATGACAAAGATTAAGTTCTAGAGACACAAAAGATCAAGGAAATTATGAACTAAACCATAGGGGATTGTAATCTGGGTGATGAAGGATGACGTGGGAACTTTGGATTCTTCATATTGACTTATATACCAAACACTACAGCATGATAGAATCAGTTTTACTGTTCTATCAGGGGAAGAAGATAACTCAAATTATAGCCTATCTTATAATAATGAGGTAGATATTCTGTATGTATGGGCCAGATGGGATGGTAAAGATAGATGGTCTACTCAATAATACAAAATTATTTCAGCTTCCCCCTCCCCAAATCCAATGTTGGGAGATATTCATGGTGGGGGATAATTAGTTTGTTTAGTGAAACCTAAATTCTTGGACCCTTCACATATTCTGCTGTGGATATTGTTGAGACCAGGAGAAGACTTTATATAAAGACACAGAGTTCCTTACATATATGCAGAAGATATCCTTCTGTCTTGCCATGGGCAGTATTGAGCTAGGCATACATGAAACTTTGGGGACCTTCCTTCAACACTACCATGGATTGTGTTGAGGAAAAAGGAAGAATGGGTTTAACAGGGGATAAGAAGGATGATCACAAGAGTTAAGGTAAAGATAATTATAATTAAATTCTTAAAAAACATAAGTGACGGGGGATAAGTTAGTAACAATAAAAAAATGACAGTAGGACAATGGTAATATTATTAGGTGTAATTAACCTCGAAGGGACAAAGTCTTTTTGTGTGAAGCTAAAAAAAATATTTTTCAAGGGACAGTGGATAGAAAAGAAAATTGACAGCACTTCTTTATTTTTCAAGAAAAGCAGAAGATAAGCAGTGCCCATATAAGATAGTCTCAAAGGAAACCAGGATTACTTAACGTAAGAAGATGCATGGAGCGATCTCTGAAGAGGTTAACTTAAAAAAAAAATTAATTGAAGTAGAAATCCCAGAGATTTGGGTCAACAGAGTTGGGAGGGAGGTCAAGAATACAGGATTGATGTGTTTGGAGAACATTTACAAAATATAGAAGCAAAGGTACATATTAAAGTAATACATCATAAAATAAAATCATGTCCTTAAACTTACTTGAATATTCACTCCAAGTTTAATATTACAGTTACTAAAATGGGCTCTTAATTAGGTCATTAAATATCCTTATAATTAGTGTATTTTTCCTGAAATAAATGCCTTTAAAGTGTTATTAACTGAAACAGCCGATGCAAAATACTCATCATTTTGGAAAGCTCTATTTCAGCAATAGCTGGAAATAGGTTAGCATATGGGTATGCATGTGTGTGTGTGTTTATGTGTATATATACAAACATTTATTTAGATACATATTTATTTAGGAATATATGTGAATATTAACACTATTAAGCAGCAATTTATCTAGTATGTATGGGACATATATGTTGTAAGTACCTAGAAAACTGAATAAAGCAAGGATTTCCTCAAGAAGTTTAATGTGGAAATTAGGAATTAATGAACGGATAAATACACAGCTTATATTAAACAACATAAAAGAGTGGTTCAGAAACATGGTGTTTGGAAACACAATTCTATATATCTGCAGATGGAAAAACATGTGTGTATGTCATAAGTATGTGATTATGTACACAGAATCTCATTTTTAGTCTCCTTTTGAGAATAAGTAGTATTAATTTTTATGTAATCAATATATGTTTACAGCCACATTTAACAACTTTCTTAATAAATATTTGCTGTATTTGTGGCATCTCCATCTGTTCTCCTTTCTAATAAAAAAGAAAAAAAAAAACCTCGTTTCTCATTTGTATGAATTGAGTGGGGATTGGTTCCCATCTCTATATCATAGATGTGTACTTTTGTCCCCAGCTAAATAATAAACACTAATCCCAGTAGCTGATTCACAGATGTTCACATAAACAAAACAAAGGCAAATGCAATCTTCAATATGACTAACGTGCCAGATCTATTGGAGAAGAAATTCTCATTTTCTTTAAACTTACTGGCCATTAGGGTGTGAGTCTTAGGCCACCATGGCTGTAGTTTCTCACAGCTCTACTCTTCTGCACATGCTAATTTTTTCCCCTTAGATCCACTGCTGTTGACTATTCATTTGGCAAATTCCTACTAATACTTCATGCCAAAAATTCTTTCTATTTTTAAGAGAGGAACATAATTAAGGAGTTTATACTAAGTAGATGTAAGCGTTTCATTGTCTATATTTCTACTTGACTTGGCCTTTGCCTCCATTATAGTATAAACAATGAATAATTGTCTTACTGACTTACTGTTATTATAATGTTGATTTTTAAAAATATAATACTAAAATGTGTTAAGGGATGCATTATGATCAAGACAGGTTCTGTTTAAATTGTTTGAGGACCACACTCTTTTGTCTTTGTTCAGATGCATACCACTAAGACTACAAAGAGAGAATATTCAAATAATATAATCATGCTTAACGCAGTAAATATTTCTAATGACCATATATGAAACAGAAACAAAATAGTGAGCACAGTTGTCATGAACAGTTCACTGATTTCCAAGTTGGAAAAGGCCAAGGCAGCTTGGGAAATTTGCTTTATGTTTTCTACACAAGATGATAAACTAGAGCCTGGTTTTTTGCTGATGTGGGACTTACTATTTATAAAAAAAGTTTGAAATAAGTTGGTGTACGCCTTTTCTTGGAACTACAGTTTATCAGCAGCTGTGTGCTTAGTGGGAAGAAAACACAAGGTGCCTTCTAATGAAGCCCTGAGTCAAGCTTCCACTGGACATTAGTGCCATGGACATGTCTGGAATGTCTCCATTCCAGATGTCTGTGAGTTGGGAGCCCCTGAAAATGAAAACATAACAAGATTCAGGACTGGGGACTCTGGAGAACAATCACAAAACCACTAAACAAGAAAGGGAGAGCACAAAGGGACAGAGGAAAACTTAAAAGTCAAAATCTGATGCTTAAAATGATCTTGCAAAGCAAAATTCCATATATGTGAAAAAAACTAACATATTATAACAGATTGTATGTTTTAATGGAGATAATAAAAACATGATTTTAAAATTACCTTCTTTAAATGAAATGAAAATAATGGTGGCATCTCTAACACTTAAAAATTAATGTATGTAATGCTTCAAAGATATAAATGAAATGCTGATACTCAAAAATAAAAGAAATTAGTAAACATAATCTGAAGACATTAAACAAGAAAGACAAATATGAAAAAAATAGAAATCTTGGAAATGAAAAATATAGCTATTGAAGTTTAAACTCCAGTCTGGACATAATCAAGAACTCACTAAACATAGTATATATATATATATATATATATACACACACACACATATATATATATATATATATATATACACACATATATATATACACACATATATATGTATACATGAATATATATATGTATATTTTTTAAGTGAATATAAACAAAAAACTATAAATCTTGGAAATAAAAATATAGTCTGAAATTAAAGCTTTAGACTTGATATATTCAAATAATCAGTAAGTTAGAAGGTTATACTGAGAAATTCACCAGATTATGGCATAAATAGAAAAAAAAGAGATTAACAAAATTATGAAAATGTAACTAAGAGAATTGTAAAGTAATGTGAGGAGCCAACATAGATCAAGTAGATATTTAAGGAGAGGAAAACTGATAGGTTATCAGAGGAAAATATTAATAGATGTAATGTCTGATGCTTTTTCAGAATTAAAGGTAGACATAAATTATTATAATAGAAGCTAATTCCAAAAAGAAAATAGGAGAATAAAGATTTTATTCTAGAAAACAAACAAAAAATTATAGACATATCAAGGACAATACTATAAAACTACCATAATGAAAAGATAGATAATCTACAAAGGAAAAATGATCTGACAGCCAATTTCTTATGAGCATCAATAGATGGTAAGAAAAACAGAGAGATATTTTCAAAGTGCTAGGGAAAATAAACAGCTGAACTAGAATTGCATGCACAGGTAAAATATAGTCGCATTGATGGATGACATGGAAAAATAGTGAAGAAGAGAAGTGTTACCAAGCTCAAGTTCATACCACTCACCACAGGACAGGCCAATAAATTGAGAGATGAGTTGTTGGGTCAAGGAATAATGACTTTATTTGGAAAGCCAGCAGACTGGGAAGAGGTGGACTAGTGTCCCAAAGAAGTTACCTTCAATATGGAGTCAGGTTTGTTCTTCTCTCTTACAGAAGGGCAATATGGAATGTCAGGATATGACAGATAGGATAGTCAGAGAACTTAAATAGTCAGAGAAGGCCTCTCACTTAAGCCAAGATGGCTTGATTGACAATATGCTTCTTATTAGAGAAACAAATAATACGTGACAATGGAGAATTAGGATCAAAGTAGTGAGTAATATACAAATTAGTGCTAAAGGATCAAGTATCTCATCCAAAACTAATCCTAAGTATTGTTTAAGATGATGAATTTACAAGAGGAACGATCCTTGTGAGAATGATGTTTGCTAGACTACAAATTTCTATGACAGGACACTGTTAAGATGTTTTAAGAAAGTAACAAATTATTTTAAAAAATCAGAACAAGTGAGTCATTAGTAGAGATGGGGAAAATCTAAGATCATCAGAAGGAAAGAACACATTTGAATTAACAAACGTACTATCCTACTAATCATTAGACTCTCAAAATCTATGGTTATAACATTAGGAGTCTAGCAATAGAACAAGTTCCAAAGTTTCAATAATGAATTTTAAAAACAAAGAAGGGAAGAAAATAATTAAAAGAAGTGATTTACACATTCATTAGAGAGGGAATCAATGAGAAATACTTAGTGGTTTTCTTTTTCAGCACAACCTAGAAATTAATTTTGTATATATAGACTTAATGCAGTAAAAAAATACAAGTTTTCCATTAATTAACTTATATAGCAACAAAGTGACCACTTGGTGTCTAAAACTATTTTTTTTTAAACAATGGGGATACAAAATTACACAAATCAACAGAAAGTATTTTGTCATAGGTTCTATATCTTAAACAGTAGTAGAGAGGGAGGTAGGCAATAAATAAAATAAATAAGTTAAATATAGTGTAGGTTAGATTACAATAAATGCTACATAAAAATACTGAACAGGAAAGGGGAATAGAAAGTCTTAAAGATGGGAAAACAGAATTTAGATGAAATGGTTAGAAAAGCCGTCATGGAACAGGTGACAATAAATTATGACCTAAAGAATGAAAGTGCATCATGAAGCTGTCCTCCTTTATTTTTATCATGCCCACTCTATGTTCCACAAAATTTCACATTTCACCCTGTTTCACAATCACATTTCAGAACATGCTAATTTCTTTTTCAATTTAGTACTTCTCCTACCTAGAATGTTCTTCTTCAAAATTCATTGAAATTATATTATCAGATATATATGATTTTATATTTTACCATGTAATGCTGTTATAAAAATTTAGGAAATACAACCAACTATTTTAAGTACATTTAAAATCCTACCTATTCTTTAAGATCCAGTTAAAAATGATTTCCACCCAAATTCCTGCTTGTGTCCTTAGAAGGATTTTTTGGCTTCTTTTATTGCTAATTATTTACCTGCCTGTTTCCCACATTACATTGGAAATTGTATCCCTTAGTTATCCTCATATACAACAGAGTTTTGTAAAGTCCTCTATTGATATTAAGAGCCAAAAACATTGACAGGACAGAAGAACCCAAGGGATGGACAAATTACCAAAATCTCAAGAAAGTAGTGTATGGAGAGGGCCCTTGAAAGATGTTGAGAGGTGTTGTTAAATGTATAGTCAGTTTAGAGAGACCTGGAAGGGAGGCTGGAGAGAAAACAGATACATGACTCTACTCTCTAACCTATCTCTCACTGGTGCCTTTGTTATATTTTAGTAGAATCAGGAGCAGGAGGACGAGTCCAGTTCATTTAAATCAGCTTCCCTGGCCACAAAGCAGGGTTGACAATTATGGAGGACAAATCCAGAGGGGGAAACAGAAGATATAGAGAACATATGTCCATACTAAACCATGAGAATACTTAATATTCATGAGCCCAGCTAATATTCTTGAAGTACTGTTTGGATATATACAGCAAAATGTGTACAGTCACAGATTAATTAAATTTTTTTTTTCCATTTTTGAGTATCGATTCCCTGTCAACAGCATGAATCATACTGAGAGGAATAATTTATCATTATCACATATTTCACATGTATAACTGAAAAACATTATCCTCAACAGTTTTATTCTTAAATCTGGTGATATTATATTGTCCAGAGTTTACTTTTAAAGGTTAACAATTGAAAATAAAATCTGATTGTACATATACAGATTTACCCATAAAATTCTCATTACAGGGTCTTTAACAATCTCCTTAGACAAGAGATTTATGGGGAAGGCTTTTGTCTAATGGAGTGAACTCCAATACAAGTCATAGGAAACTCACAAAATTCTAAGAAAACTTTATTGGCAGAAATGCCACCAACTTGTATTGAAAGGGATAAAGTTTGTGCCTAATGCATAATGCGATGAGACTTTGGGGAGGATTTGGGCAAGTGGGGAATTTCATTTTTCATTTTATAGTAATGGGACATAGGATTGTGGCAGATTGTATTTTCCAAAAGAAGACACTGAACATTTCTGGTTCTTGTATTCTTCCAGAACCTGTCACTCTTTCATCAACATGGGCATTCTATTCCCCCTTCACTGGAAATTGAGCAGCCTTTGCGAGTGCACTGACCAATAGACTACATTGGGAGTGATGCTACCTGACTTATGATTCCAGTCATAAAAGCTGATATGGCTTCTGACTGAATCCCTCACTTGGGATATGTGGAACCCAGCCTCTATGTCATGAGAAAGCCCACACCAGGAATGTGTTCCTTCCAATGGCTACAGATCCAGATGACAGGCAGCATCAACCTCCAGGCATATAAGTGAACAAACTTTCAGATGATTCTAGACCCCAGATTTTGAATGCCCCTAGATATTGTTGAATGAAAGAAGGACATGCTGGCCCTGTGGAGCATTGCCCAAATTACAGATCAGTGAATAAAATGAATGTTGTTGCTTCAAGCCATTAAGTTTCAAGATTGTTTATTAGGTAGTAGTAGATAACCAAAATAATTTTCATATTATTGAGGAAGCACTCAATAAATGTTTAGCAGTTATTATTAAAAAGGTAGAATCAATGTTCTCTTTCAATACTCTGTGACTCCAAAACATGTATTTTTAATCCCTGTGGTGTAACAGTATCACTTCTGGTACTCGGTATTTTCAACACACCTCATTGTTAAGTTTCAGTGTGCTCAGATATGATATAAAGATAACCAACACTATTTGCTTAGTTGCTACTATTTTCTGGGGCAGGAGGAATAAGTCAATCTATAAATAACAGTGGATTAAACACAACAAAACAATATATAAATTATCATATTCTGTAGGGATCAATTTCAATACCAAGAAGAAACGGAAATAGGGCAAATATGCAACTGTCAGTATGGAGATTAAAAATAGACTTTGAGCTTCATGAGGGCCTGGACTCTTCATTGTCCCCCAAATCAAGCACAATTCCTCACACATAATAGGCATTCAATAAATAAGTAAGAAATCCATGGATCTCAGGGTAAAACAAGGGAGCAACAGGTTTGAACCTTCAGTGCAGAAAGTTTTTGAAAAGTGAAATTTGGAATTCGTCTCATTTGAATGTCTCTTTTTATAGACTACTGCAGTGCGTGGGATAAAGTGAATTACCTAAGTTTGAGCCCATGTTTAATTTATTTAGTTCAGGCTTATGATTAGAGAAGTCTCAACTCTCAGGCCACTTGTTAATATTTGTCTTTAAGGTTACTTCTAGCTTCAACAGTCTACAATTCTCAGTCTTGTTACCTGTACTACATTTTCCTCTTGGTCTCTTCCAATTAATTTAAGAGAAAATAGTTGCTATTTGCTTTCTCAACAAAACCATTTGTTGGTACAGATGAACCGGTTTTCAGGGCAGAAATAGAGACACAGATGTACAGAACAAACATATGGACACCAAGGGAGGAAAACCGTGGGGGTGGGGGTGGGGCAGGTGATGGTGGTGGGGATGAATTGGGATATTGGGATTGACATATATACACTAATATGTATAAAAATAGATAACTAATAAGAGCCTGCTGTATAAAAAAATAAATAAAATTCAACAAAACCATTTGATAAGTTTTGAAGTTTCAAATGTGTTGCCCTGGCACTGCAATTATTGGGGTAAATTTTAGCAATCAGCATAAGACCCCTTCTGTGATATACCTTTTACTATTTTCACTGCTTTTGTAATTCTCTCAGTTCTCTTCTCCTTCCACGTTTTACAATTGTTTGCACAGTCTATAGATCTGTGATGACTAAATGCTCCTGGGAACCCACATTTCTGATTACTTTGCTACTGCATGAAAAAAGCTCCTGTGCTTTCTGGTGAAACGTTGAATTGATTTTTCATTCTGCTTGGTATGAATAAAGCACAGTCAATGCCTTCTGGTCATTAGTGGTATTTGTCCACTCTCTGCTACACTCTCTCTCTCTGTCCTTGGATACAAATTCCTTTCTATCTAATTCAGAAAATTGTTGGGGTTTGGCTGAGGATTACACTATTTAAAATGTTTTCCCTTTATAGCTGCAGTTGAGTTATATTTAAACCATTTGCAAAATTTACATAGCTGTTTTTAAAAGCAGGGCATTGTTTTAAGTTTTTAAGGTTTTTTTCACCAATTAATGCTTCATATAAATATTGTATTCCTTTAGAGCCTCTAATAATGAAATAAAAGATAGTTCCCAAGCATTTGCTCAGGAATCGAAACAACTGTTTTTGCTCTTCACTTTACTTTCCCCTCGCCCGGATCAATACCTTTTTTCTCCTTCTCACTCTGAGTAATAGACCATCACAAGTTCCCCAGTGAAGGCTGGATGAGTAAATGGATCCACTCTCCCACTTTCAGGAAAATGTCATATCAGTGTCTGATTACTCTTCCCATTGCCTTATATTTCAAGCTTTTAGCCTTTCTTTCTTTTGTTTCCTTCCCTCCTTCCTTCCTTCCTTCCTTCCTTCCTTCCTTCCTTCCTTCCTTCCTTCCTTCCTTCCTTCTTCCTCTCTCTCATTCTCTTTCTCTTCTTTTTTCTTTCCACCTTTTCCTCTCTGATCAGGATGCAATTCAAAACATGGACAGAGCCACAAGTTGGGAAGTTGAAATGACCTAGACAAAATATCTTCTACGTTTTGAAAAGTAACAACCATGTAAATGACTGTTTGGGATCTATTATCTTTTCAGGAGAAGTATTTGTTGATTTTGTTTTCTACGAGTGGCTATTTTTTTGGTTTATTTTTAATTGTGGACATATTTTCTATATAAACAGTATAACTGAAACCTACAATCTTTAGTTTCATAAGCATTAGATTGAAGAACCTGAATTCAATTTACCAGTGTGTCACAAATTATGTTGAGAGGACCAGTAGTTCCATGAGTATTAATAAAAGTTAGTTATTTTTAAAATGAGATTTACTGTTTACATATGTTTAGGAAGTGTTAAACTAAAATAAGAAGGGTTTTCTTTTATTGTAAATTTCTGAGACTCCTTAAATTGACAGTGTTTATAGCTGTTCTCTAAGCCCTATTTGAACTTAATAGTCACAAGTTATTTGACCTTATAAAATATTGTTCATAAACCATATCACGAGACTAGTGTTTCATGGAATTCATATCAGTAATGTATCCAAAATTATATGTCAAATAAAATTCACTTTAATAATTCTAAAAAGTATTTGTTTATACTTGGTCAGAGTGAAAAGAAGTGTAAAATAGATCCCTGAAGTGATATTTGATATCTGAGATAACCAGTATTTTTCTGCATCTGTCATTTTGATCATGAATGTAACAATATAACTGCTCCATATTCAAAGGAATAACTTATTTCAAGTTAGAGTCTTGATATTTTTAGTTACATTTATCACACATTTCTCATTGGCTTTAATTTTTCCCCTTGTCTATGATAGAGTAATTGCTGGCTACCTACAATGTGCTGAGACTCATACTATTTGCTTTTTAGTGCACTTTGGTCTTCTGATTGGTGGAAATTTCTCCCAGTACAGTCAGGCTCTCTTCCAATACCTTCACTATAATTCTGGCCCAGTATAGCAGAAAACTCATGGAAAAGGCTGTAATCCCAAGTAGTGTAGTTATTTAGACACAAGTGCTGCTCCCTCTGTCTCTGTAAATGATTTCTTTACCCACTGAGAATATACAAGACACTCACTTACCCTCCTTATACAACGATGTGCCTATGTTTCAGCCACACTCTCATATTTTTGCCTTTTATTAAAACACTTCTCTTTGTCTCTATTTGTTGAAAACATCTTTTCATCCAAGTTACCCTTCAGATGAGACTTCATCTAAGAATGTTCCCCAGTGCTCCAAATGCAAATTGATCAAGTCCATCTCTTTTTTCCTATAGTACTTTGGACTCCTTTTCTATCTCCTTAACTACATCATCTGTTGCTAGACAACAAGAAGCATGCCTTTTTATGTCTGTATCTTTATCACCAGTCTTTCACTTCATCTAACATGTACATGAATTCAGTAAATACTTCTTGATCTGAACTAATTTTATTCAGTAAAATTTTTATTTGTTGTTTTTTGTTGGAAGATACAGTTTTGTTCTTAAGTATTGGCATCTCTGCTGTTAAGTTCCTTTTTTGGTTTGTTTCTTTCTGTCATAAGAAATTTCAAGCTTTTTTAAACTCAATATGACAACTGAAGAAAAAATAATTTTAATAAATAGTTTTCATTAGCAATGATTGTGAAGTGCTTTTCAGGTTTAAAGTGCTATCATACATATTGTGAAATAATACTCAATATAATTGAAGTGGGACACAATTACCCAGTGCAATGAAAAAACAAAATGGTATTAAGATTTAAGACACCATCCCCTTCAATCTCCACAAACACTTGTCATCTAAATATGACATACATATTTAATCATTCTTTCTAAGTTCTAAATAACTTATTCCTACAGTTATTCATTTTATATATACCTGGTTACTAGTTAAGTTAGGCTCTCTTCAATCTGGACTCTCATTTTAGAAACACACATAGTCTTATAACAAAATCCATTCTTCAATACTTAAAATAATTTAACACTTTCATTTTTCCCTAGAAAATAAGATGCCACTCAAATCACTTAACTTGATGATTATGGGACTGGATTTAAAAATTATATGATTTTGATTTTACAACTATATTTTTTAATTTTATGTAAAATATATCATTGGTTTATGTTTATCTTAGTAAATCAAAGGCTATTTGGAAAAGTAAACAAATAATCCTCAAGAATGGAATTTATGAATATCCTGAAAAAAAATAATTTGAAACATTTCTTAAGGACCTTAGTGTAGAACAGTTTTTCAAATGGGAAATCAAATGTTTAATCATTGTTTTTAAAAGGTTGGGGACAATTTTTAGAAATGAAAGTTTACTAAGTAAATGATACAACATTTGAATTCCACAGTGAACATTATTCCTATTTTCACACAGAATTATTTTACTTACTCTAATAATGGTAAGAGTCATAGGGTATCATGTGTAATTTTTTGAAAATGCTTTGAATAGGAAGTGTGACCACTCCCTAAATAAGGTTAAGAAATAGGGTTAATTATCAAATCTGATACATTCCAAACTTTACATATAGAATCTTTGAATCATAAGAGCCTCTGGAGTCATCATCTGAGTCAATGTTGCATCTGAAAGAGAATCTTTTCTGTGACCTCACTGACAATCACTGCTTGAACATTTCCAAAGTTGAAATCTCTGTTTTGTTGTTGTTTGCTTGTTTGTTGTGTTTTGTTTGTTTCCCAGTTTTGTGAACCTAGTGTATTTTAGTGATTTTTTAGCCTAATTATACTCCCTATAATTTCCTGCTGTTATTCTACTTACTGAAAGTATATCAAATAAATCAAACCCATTTTCCCACATAAAGGTCTTTCAAAATATACACCAGCTCTAGCAAAATAAATAAATAAATAAATAAAAGACACCCAACTAAATGTGAATTTCAAATAAACAACAAGTAACTTTTTACCATAAGTATGCTCCATGCATTTTTCCCATGCAGTGTCAGGTATGCTTCTACTTCCAAATTATTTACTGTTTTTCTAAAATTCAAATTGAACTTGGAATTCTATATTTCATCTGACAACCCTATCCAAGACTGTTTTCTATTCTAAACTCTCTCTTGTTTCTTTAGGTTTAGTCTAAAGATACACATTTAAATTATTAGGAAAGAGCAGTATTATGTGCTTTCAAGACTCATAATCACCCTGGAAATGTTGCATTTATGACCACGTGAAATTACCACAATCATCAGAATAGTCCAACGAAAAGGAATGTTGGGACTGTAACTTTCTTTAATTCTCCATCAGTGTAGTTTAAGATTCAATGTGTCTTTTTTATTTGTTTGCTTCTTTGAATTTTGCAATGTCATACTGCCTATATGCATTGTTCCTGTGTCAACTGAAACACTTAATACCACCTATACTCCTAAGTCATCATTCCATCATTCTATATAAACATATGCCATGGATTTTAAACCTACATGCATCACTATCCACTTAGTCTTCATATTTAACTCAAACCAAATAATTTATGTAGTGATACTTTCCTTTACTAAAAGTGTTCTCTCCTTTTCAAAGCTTTCATAATGACTGACTTTATGCAGAGCACTACCTTATTTCTTTTCAAATATGGTTAATTTAAAAAATGTTCACCTTTTCAAATAAGTCTCAGGAGCACATTCATCTTGTAATATTCAAGTTTTATCCATTTAACTAGTAAATCAAAGTAAAATATTCTTTTATTATTATTACATTCCTTTTACATTATTTCTTCATGATTTTTATTTTTAATGAGGAGATTTGTAGAACTTTTTATATTTTCTGAAAACAATTATATATAGGAATAATGCACTTTGCAATGCACAGTTACTGAGAAAACACTACTTTAATGGTGCTCTAATATTCCTTATGACCCACAAATCAGCTACTTTTGGCAATTTATAGGAAAATGTATACTCTAGGCCAAAAATTATACATACATGAAGATATTTTAATATATAAATGACCTACAATTGACATTTAGATAATTATTTACAGAAAATTTTGGTAGGACAGTGAAGAAGTAGGAACAAGGCTTGTTTTGCTTTTGTTGGACAAGCTGTCCTCTAAAGTATAGATGGTTAGCTCATATTCTTGTGGCTTAGAAACCATTAAGTCTAGAATTGTGTACAAGCTACTAAAATGGCCCAATACGTATTTCCCTACACTACGTTAATTTCTGATGGTAGGTTAAAATTTTATTTTAATTTATTAAAGCCAAATTTTTAAAATTTATTTAATTGGCAGATGGAAATCTAATCAAAGTTTCAACTACATATAAGTTTTCCAGTAACAGCCCTCTAGGATTGAAACACAGAAGTGAGCCATTTTGAATACCTCTGTGAATAATTTGTTAGACAGCAATTTCAAAGCTTTCACAGCACTAATATAAATTTAAAATGAATTTTGGTAAACTTATTGAGGTTATGTGAAAGTTAATGCATTTTTAAACAGATAATCCTACCTTCCTGAATAGAACATCAATTGCTTGGAAGCAGGATAAGAAATCAGTTTTAAAATTTACTTCCTGATAGTTCAAATAATACCACAAATGAGCATATTTTAAGAGATAGAAAAAGAGACCAAAAGTTATGATTTTCTTTGAACTTAAGCATTTTCTAAGAATTCAAAATTTAATACACAATTATTTTGATATATACAAGAATAAATTTTGAAGATGGTTCTATTTAATTCATAACCCAAATGCTTAATGTAGAAAATGAAACTTTAAATAACATATCCCATTTTTTTTTCTAATACTGACTTTTGTGGAATTATCTTTGAATGTGTCAACAATTTATGATTTTCAGTTGTCAAAGAAAATTTTCAACAGACGGAGTTAAACAGGAAAGGAAGACGTTCAGGACTATTGTAATAGGGGAGAGAGAGATTGAATTCAGCCCCCCTGAAACAAAAGGTAATGAGGACAGAGGGAGAGGATTTTTTAGCTAGTGGAAAAGTATTGAAGGGCTTGAGTGGGAGAGGTTGATAAATATGATTAGGCCATCTGTGTTTGTTGATTGTGGCTTATTAAATTAGGTGCCTACCCTTCCACAGAGAGTGTGAGAGAGGGGTACTTACTCCTACAGTGATTACATTTCAAAGGGATGTCTCCCAGGTCTTTGAGAAAAACATTCCTGGGTTGTAAATTCGCAAAAAGCTAGGAGAAAATTTACATCTAAAGGGAGAAGAGAAAGAATTTAGTTGCAATTTTTGAAAGTAAATGCTCTAAGAAAAGGGAGATCAGGGGCCTAAGTCAAGAAGAAGCTTGTGTAAAGTTTAATCAAGAAGAGGGGATGTTAAGGCCATCATCATCCCATTTAAAAAAATGGAATGCAAAACAATCCACTTCTAGAAATCTTCAGTTGGCTTACTACATCACAGATATGTCTTTCACTTGTATTTATGAAACATGAAAAATGTATTAGATATAGGATGAACCAAAGGAGACTGTTTAACAAAAGATCTTCAATTTTTGCTAATGAAGTACTAACATTTTGGTTATTATTTTTTCATGGCCAATAGATTTATTTCAACAAATTAGTTCCAAAAGAGAATATGTATGTTTATATAGGTTGTGACATGTTTAATAGTGCTCATCATAAGATTACTATGAAATCCTTGAAATATATAGACTCTTCCTATTGTCCTGTGATCTAAGATTGCTACAACTATTTTAGCTACCCAGATACTATATTTCCCATTTCTAACAATTTTTATTTTAGCTATACCTAAAAGATAAATAAAGACCAACTTCCAGGAAAGAGTTTTAGCATATTTTTAAATTTGGTGAAGACCTCATTATAATTTTAGAACTCACTGTGGATCATTTTTTTTAAATTTGGTGAAGACCTCATTATAATTTTAGAACTCACTGTGGATCGTTTTTCATATCATATTTCATACTTATTGAGATTGGACAATTCATGTAATTGAATAGTAATATCCAAAACTTAATATTAATGATTAATACTGACATCATCTCAGTGACATAGGCTTATCCACATTCTACAGATGAAGAAACTGAGGCAGAGATTAGTTAATTAACTTCCCAAGGTCACACACTGTGCCATGCTGCATAAAAAACTGAAGAAGAATTGGTGCTAAGTTAACTATCAACTGTCCAGCTTCATCACCTAAAGAGATGAGAAATGTTTCACCACCCTTCCATGAAAAATTTCTCTATAGTCATTCTTGACTATTTTGACCATAACCTTTCTATATCTGGAGTTCCTTTAGAAATGTACCTCTTTTCTATATTATACAATTGGTTGTTCCTATTAAACTGAAAATCCAGCTTTTGCTTCCTGGCCATGTACTTGTGGTATTGTTCAAATTTTTACTCCTGGTTGTATTGCATTTTCTGTTTTATTTCTGTTTCTGTTTCTTCTTTTTCTGTCTATCTCTAGACAGAACTTGACCAAGTACCTGTTAAGACATCAGATTTCTAGAGTTTCACTATCTGTGCTGAACCATTTTCTATTATCTCCATCTTTCTTAAATCAGAACTTGAGTAGCATTACCTGTTAGAGCCTGCACCTGCAGGTGTGGCGCCTGACAGGTCTTACCTTACTCTAGCCCCAGTGAAGCCCTACCACAGTCATAGAACCACATGGTACTTTCTCAAGGGCCCATACCCACAGTGGTGAAAACAAAATACATGGTAGATCGGAGAATAATGATTGATATTGTGTTTCAGTACTGTCTGAAAGACTCTTCCTCCTCCCTTTCTTGTTACTTGGATAACTCCCACCTAACAATCATGTCTCAATCTATTGTTCTCTTTCATCTGGAAGTATTCTCATGCCACTTGTCCACTTTTCTCTCCAACCTCAATTCCCAAATATCTCAGCTGCTGCTGTTACAGATTTTATAGATCTTGTCCTTGTCATCTTGTGGCACTTTGACATTCTATTGGTATCATTTATTTGTCCATCTTCCCTACCAGTAGAGGTTTCATTGTACTGCCAGAGCTTAGCATGGCACACATCACTGTAGTGATAAACTAATGCTCACTGAATGAATGAATAATACAATTAATCTAAAAAATCACGGAAAGGAGTAAATAGATCAACTATTAAAAGTGGTAGTGGGATTTAGTAAAACAACTGAAATGTTATGAATGGGACAAAGTTTAGTTCAGTCACAAATTTACTGTCCATCCAACAGATATATAATGGACATTATTTGCCAGGGACTGTACTACTCACTATGGATAGAATAGTAACTAAATCAGTGCCTTTAGGTACAGGCCACTTTATGTCCCACTGAGAACAACAATAAACAAACATATAATCTCAATAAAGTGTGACAATGTGTTTGTATACAGTGTTTCAGGAAAACATTGAAAATAGGTGGCTCATAAAGACTAAGGGAAGCTTTATAAATATGCATCAGCTAAAAACTGATTGATGAGTGCAATTAAAGCTGCTGCAAGTCATAAAATACAAGTGTCCCAAGGAGATAAAAGGTAGTGTATGCAAATGTCTAGAAATAGGTTGAAATGATACATTCTAGAAAATTGGAAATAATTCAGAATGGATAAGAAAAACAAGATGGGATTAGGTAATACAGCAGGAGTCAGATTATTAAGAAGCATGTAAGAACATTAAGAAGTTTGTGGTATTTTTTTCCTTAGTGTAACAGGAACCCATAGGTTCTTTAAACAGAGGAACTCCAAGATGAGGTTTTCATTCTAGAAAGAACATTCTCCCTGCAGTGTGGTAAATACACTGGAGGTATCCATCTCTGGGAGCAGACAAAATATACTGCAGTAATGTTTATTAGAAATGATGACCTTCTGAAATAAGAATGTAGCCATGCAAATGAAATACACAGTTTGAGATTTTGTTGATTGGATATGTGGTATCTGAGTGAGGAAGGAATCAGGGATGACACCCATATTTCTGCCTTGGAAATTGGATAGATATTTGTTTCACCCAGAAAAGACAGGTAACTATTCAGGTTGAGGGAAGTGGATGTGAGAAATGATGTGTTCAGTTTCATAAATTCTGAGTGTAAGGTACTTTTGAGATGTCCTGTAGTCCTGTAGGTAAGAATATAGAGGACTCAAGGTGTAAATATGTATCAGTAAGCCACAAAAAATTAGATAAATGTGAAATTGTTGTAATGTTAGAGTAGAACCTAAGGAACATCCACATTTAATTGGTAAGTGAAGAAAGAGAAACAGAGAATATGTCACTATAGACCTGGTTCTCAACCAGGGTCCTTATTGCCAATCTTGCCCTCAAGGGGATATTTGTCAATATCTGGAGTCATTTTTTATTGTCACAACTGAGGGGTGCTGGTTAAGTGTGCCACTGGCATCTAGTCTGTAGAGGCCCAGGATGGGCCAAGGATGCTGTTCAACATCCTACGGTGCTCAGGACAACACCACACAACAAAGCATGATCTAGTCCAAAATGTCAATTGTGCTGAAGTTGAAAAATCCTGCCATAGAAGAAGAAAAAAAATGAATATGTAATATCTGAAAGCAAAGAAAAGATACCATTTTGAAGGAGAAAACAGAGGATATATATATATATATATATATATATATCTTGAAAAGAATCCACTGTGGAAATAGTTTTAATGGATTAGTTGGAGTATTAGATGGCAGGACAGTGAGATGTAAAGTGATTGTTAGGAAGTGAAAGAAGGCTTTCCTTGAAGTTTAACTACAAAAGAGTAAGGGGATGGGGAGGTGATGGAGAAAAAAGAAGTTGCAGTAACAGGAGGGAAATAAGGAAGAAGCAAGGCAAGGCATTATATATATATATATATATATATATACACACATATATATATATATATGATTTAAAGAAACAAATATTAATGGAAATAAGCTATGAGATAGAAAAAAATAAAAATAGAATGGATCATCAAAGGAACAGAGAAAAGGAGCCAGGAGGTAGAAAGATATGAATAAAAAATGGATAATGAATGAAGCAATGGAAAGAGGTGGGATCAAACCTATAAGTCAAGAGAAATACAATTTCCTTTGAGGAAAGAAGGATGAAAGAATGATTATAGATTCAGCTGTTGTATAACATTGTGGCATTTAATTAAGACAGTTCATGTCTTTGTGAATTTGTAGATGAAGACATCTACTGAAAATGGGGGAGGGTGGTGAAATAGGAGATTGGATTATAGGGGGATGGATTTACAATATCCATCTTGGGCAACAGGGGAGGGATCGACCAGGGAAACAGAAAAGAATTATGCCTAATAACTAAGGTGATAAAGTTGCCAAAGACAAAGTGAAATTCTGAGCGTAGAGGCTGTTCCACATCTTTAACTTGCAACCTCTGCTAAAATCATCTATGCATTATGTCTTTTATCTTTATATATTCTCTTACCCCCTCATACTCCACTTGTCTTATACATTTTTTTCTGAAAGCTAATCTTTTTACCTGGCACCGGTGAATATCAGTTTTAGAAGGGAAGGACTAGAACAGTGTAATAAACTATTTCCATGAATATGTGATTAATAAATCATAGTTTAGTGCTGAATCTCTGAAAGCAGTTGAATGTTAGCCCTCTCCATAGATTTTCATTAATATTTCTGCCCAATTTCAATATAATCATCCTATTTCATATGGACAATCCGTATTTTGAATGAGCCTAAAGATTTGAGGCTTTTGAGCAGAGTTTAACACACATTCCCCTTATCTGAAAATACTGTCAGAAATGTTATTTGGATTATAAGCAGAGCTTTCATTTGTGGAGCCCACGGATTTCTGTGTCATAAATATGCACCTATATTCGCCTTAGCAAGGTTCTTCTAAGTACATTTCATGGTACTTTTCATATGCACTGGATTTGATTTGTTTTAGAGCATAATATAAATTCTCTGCTGTGATACATGATAAAGGAAATACTTTTTAAGAAATCTGTGTTGGTTAGGAGGCTGTGTGCATCGCTAAGCCTCATGATTTATTAACTGCTTAAATAATCCCTTATCATTATTGTTTGTTTTTATACATAACCACGCATCAGGTACTCAGCACTGTATCTACCTTTCTTTGCAGTGTCTCTTAGTCTGTGCATTTGCCCTCAGTTACTTTTGTGAATTCTTCTGGAAGATAATGATAGCATTTCATATTCCATACCACTAACCACACCACCTGCCACAGAATACAAATGTGTAGAAGGTGGTGGTTTCATTATCTTAGGGTCAGTTGAATTTCAAGAGCTTTAAAATTACCTCTATCAATGATGTAAGTGTCAGCTAAGTTTTCATAAATCTTTAGGAACAGCCACAAGTTACTTCTAGGACATCTTCCTATTTCCAGAAATACGTCATTCAGCTGCCAAATCTACTATCATTGTCTGGTTAAAGAATTTCCACAACTAAACGCAGTGCTATACTTGTGGTGTATACAGTTGTTTTTTGATAACTTAAAATATGATTAACCCAAAGCTTCCGCAGAATCAATCCACACTTATGCTATTTATACAAAATCAGACAGAGAGAATATAGTACAAGCAAACAGAAGAAAGCATATACAAATGCATCTATTATAAACAACACATACATGAGATGGGAGAATTGCAGTGCTTGTTGTCAGAATTACATTACTAAATGTGGGCACAATGAAAGCCCAGGCATTTGGCAAGGTGACTTGTTCAGAATAAACTAGAGTTGACAAGTAGTGAATTCAGCCAACCAATAAGTATAGTGTAAAATTTCTCATAATATGCAGTCAAACTCAGATGTTTCCCTTTCAATTTCCAATAAATTTGACCATATGTTCCTTTTGCTGAAAAGCTAAATTATGAGGGTTTGCTTTTGCTTTTCTTTTCTGTAAACTACTGCCATTATTTAAAGTTGATGACATTTTTTAAGAATGAACTGTGACCCATTCTCAAAAGGTAATGTGGTATTTAAAAGACAAAATAGCTTCTTTGTGTATTAGGAAGTAAATAGCTTTTGAAAAAGCCATCAGCACCACAGGATACCCATCTCATCCTATAAATATCTATCATGTGACCTCTTTCAACTGCATAGCAGTTTATATTAAGTGTGTCCTGATATTCCTAGTCCAAAAAAGAGGCTCAGCATGGGAGTTGGCAAAATATATTTAAAGGAAAGGTGAAATGAATGAAGTTTGCTTAAACTTGAAGAGGATTTTTCTAACGGCAAAAATGTGTATACTATAACTAATTTGATAGTAAATATTAAATATTTAAGCTTATTAATAATTTAAATTCCTATTTATCTTATAGAACTTAAAATATGTTAATTGAAACAAAAGAATATCATTGAGATTGGAAACAAAAATATTAAAAGGTAAATAAATATAAAAATATTTATTATCTATAATGCTGAGATTGGCAATATCTCCCAGGTGTTCACTAATAGTGAGCTTCATGATTTGAACCTTAGAGTTGAACCATCAATGCTACCCAAACACAGATAGAACCGGACAACTGCAGGCCTTCCTGTGTTAGTTCCCTTGAATTAATTAAACAAGGAGGCAAATTAGTCTAAGGTGGCTTTAGACCTCAGCAGCCTAAGGCAGCAAACCAAAGCCTAAGTCTCCAAATGGTTCAGGATTAAGAAACCAAAACCTAAGGATAAGCAATCAAAAACAGTCAACTAGCCTTTTCCAAATAAGGCAAATGCTTAAGTCATAGCCAATCAGATAATTTCCTTGCTTTTCTTCTGCCTTTTCCCTATGAAAGTCTTTCCCCTCCTCACTCGTGTTGGTGGAGGGCTCCGAATCACTTCCTTTTTGGTGCTGCCTGATTCCAACTGAGTTTTGCTCAAATGAACTTTTAAAATGTTTAATATTCTTTCGTTTACCTTTTAATAGTTCATACCTCTATATAACTTCAGCATGGAGCCAACGACCAGAAAACACAAAGCCTAATGTAAGCTGGATCACAAAGTCAAAGAAAGGAAGACAAGGTTGAGCTGTAAACCTCCAGGTCACAGACTCAAAAGCTCCAAGCTGAAAAGAAGAAAGGGGTGGAGTGAACCCAGAAGTGTAACACTAATGGTTGTCCCTTCAAAGAGAAGGAAACATCAGGAGCAAGGAATAAGTGATCTGCCCCACCACCCAGTGCCTTTTTGAGTGGTTTTTAATTGGCATGTTTGAGCCATTTTCTTTTATTTTGACTTCAATTTGTTTGATGTATTTCTATCATCATATTTTGTGGCTTTTATTTGCTATAGTTTCTCTTTGCTTCTGGGATTATTTGCTTCTGGGATTATTATTTGGTGCATTGGTTAATTTTTTTTTTTTTTTTTTTCATTTCTCTCCTTTTCTATTACTGGATAGAAATAATAAAGTTTGCAGTTTTTCTTTTAGTAACACCTTTTAATACATTAACACAGATATTTAAATTTATGTATTCTAACATAGCCTAATTTGAAGATTATCCCTAGTTTCCTCTCAAATTAGGTAAGGACTATATCACACTTCTCAGTAAATGCCCCACAAAATTCCCAATTACGTTTTAGTCTATTTTCATTTTCTTTTTAAAACAAACACCCAAATAATGTTAATGTCATTTGAGGGTGTATTTTATTAAATACACTCCCAAATTACTGTTAATATGACCTAACTCAATAATAAAAGCTTAGTTAGATTTACCATCATCTTTTACCAATTTCCTTTTATTTCTTTTTCTTTATTCTTTTTTTCTACTTTCAATTCTTTCCTGAATGTATGTCTCTTTAGCTGAGGACATACTATAATATTTTCTCATTGAGGTTCTTGGGGCTATAAAATTTATAAATTACTGTATTCCAAGTATAATCGTTATTTTATCTTTATAATTTGGTGGTGTATGTTTAAAAAAATGTTTCTTCTTAGCAGGTGTAAGGTACTTTTCTGTTTTCTTCTATCAACTACAGTAGCTGAGGATATGTCTTCTGATAATTCATCCTTGGTAAATATTCAGATATTTCTGTTGCCTTTTAGGATGTTCCCTTATCCTTGATGTCTTTATTTTCCTTATGACTTGACAAGGTATAAAGTTACAGATATTATCATTCCTAGCACTAGGTGGAACTTTTTAATCTGAGAACTCATGCCTTAGGTGGAACTTTTTAATCTGAGAACTCATGCCTTTTCTTTTCTCTGGAAATTTATCAGCCATTAACTTTTTTAATATTGCCTTTCATCCAATTTCTTTCTGTAATACTTCTGGAACAAATACAAATAGAATATTGGAGTTTCACACTCCATTGTCAATGTCTCTTAACTTCCTTTTATATTGTGATGTTTTAGAAAAATCTGACTACAATATATTGTATTATTTTCCTTTCCCTTCTCTTCTAATTTATATTTCCCTCTTTCACAGTGCCTAGTCAATATTTAACTAACAATTTAAAAATTATCCCAGTAATTAAAATTTTAATTTCTATGACTTCTATCTTCTTCTCTTTTAGATCTATCTTTGTATTTTATATATTAATAGTCTTGTTTATGGAGAGTCATTCATTTTATTCTTTTCTGGAATATTTAAACATACATATTTTATAAGCCCTATCAAATTTTTCTATTAACATCAATTTCTTAGACATGAATCTCTGTTGTTGTGTCAAACAAATATTTAATTTATTTAAATGTTAAAATATGCATTTTAAATATCCAAAAGGATATACACTAAACTAATAGCAGTGTTTATTCCTACAGGTATGAATTGAAGAGAGGAAATTTTACTTTTTTCTCTAAGTATTTTACTGTTCTTCCCATTTTTCCTACAACCAATATTAACTGATTAGAAATTATTTTTAAGAGAATTTTTCTACATAAATTTATTTGCCTTAAAGTTAAGAAACAATTAAAACTTCAGTTTTTCACTTTCACTCCAGTGTTTTTTCTTATAAATTAATAGTCATGTAGTTTTTTTGATAGGAAATAAAGGTATAAATCTCTACACAAAAAATAAACTAAATAAAGAATATATTGTAGATGTTGAGACCATATCTAAATCTTCTTTAAAAGTCCAATATGTAGTCACAATAATGAATGTGCCAGGGGACCCTGACAGAGTGGGAAGGACATCCAGGAAAAGATAGGAGAAGAAAACATTGAATAGATCTTTAGATTCAACTGCACAATACTTACATTTTATATATTCTAATTGTTAGAATATATTCAAGTCAGTAATGTGCATTAGAAAACCCATCTTGTATTATTTTATACAATATATTTTCTTTATTGGAATTAACTTTGTAATGAAATTTCTAGACATATTTTCCCTTCGAAGTGTAACAACCCAGCATTTATTGACTGGACAATTCATCATCAAAACTTATAAAGCATTTTAAAATATGAGAAATTAAATTCTACTACAATTTAATTTAATATTTCTATCAATTTGTAATATTCATATCTACTGGACTTATATTCTCTCTCTTACAACCAAACAGTGTCATTTTCTCTTATATTAAAACAAATGAACTAACAATGTTTGCTACCGAATGACATGTTTGTCTGTGAATTTAAAATATCAGTACTGTGGAGTTGAATATTGCAGAGATCCCTATATTCATATATATATATATATATATATATATAACATATATATTCATCTATATATTCATAGAGCCTTATAAGTATAATTATAACATCACTCTTACCAATTCCAAAGCTAAAATTGCCCACTTGAAAACATTCCATGGGTCAAAGAAGTCAAATAAGAAAAAGAACCTCAAGTAAAAAGATGTGTTAAGTATAAAAGCATCTAGATTAGCAAAGAATCTCTAATTTAAATGGTCAAGTTAAACAAGACACAATTAAGGCTAATTTAGTTTTCTTGTCTGCAGCTGAGACAAAGAAGATTTCAAATTAACCTATATTATGTCTGGTATTATTTTAAAATGTAAATGACATAAGCCTTTTAGCTCATAGCTATGTGGTTAATTTTTTAAAGTAACAAACCCACTTATTCTTTTGCAAGTTCCTATGTTCTAATTTTGTGCGTCGAGCTTCTTTCCATTTTTGCTAAACGGTTTCAACAAGGTCAAATTTTTAAAGGAAACTAACATTCCCCTTGTCATTTCAGTAAACATAGAGACAATTTAAAACTTTCATAGTCATAATAAATTAGCCCGGTTGCCACTTGACTCATGGTCCTCGAACATGAGCAGGCTCTGTTCCCGAGTTTTAGCAGATGTGGCTACAGAACAAGCCAAGCTTCCAGAATACTTACCCTAGGGGAAGGAGTCCATTTGGATGAAAAAGAATGACGAGAGACTTGGTAGACTGCTTGGTAAGGACTGCTTACTATTTTTCCCCGATGAGGTATTCCCCATAAATCTGCTGATTTTACCCTCAGCATTTGAGGAACTGGAGACCTCAGTCTAATCCACTTCGCTCCATCCCTTCTCTTTTCAAAATCAGATGGCTTCCTTGATGTGGGAGCACCTCAGCTCAGTTTCTGTGCCGGCTGCCTAAAGTACTTCCTCTGTGGTGTTGGCTGGCTGTTCTCCATCACATCTTCATTGGGTGTCCGGAGGAGTTTGTGTCTCCACATTGTACACACTGTAGAAAAATCAGATTGCTATTTGGATGTCTTTCTGTGCAAATGTAAATGTCTCTGTTACCTGGGTTTTAGCCAACCATACGGACCAATGTTTCATTGTTTGTTTTGTATTTTTTTCATTGTTTCATTTTGAAGATATTTTGTATGTGAAAATTTATCATTAGTTGTTCCAAAATTGAGTGTAAAGTATTCTACCTTTTCCAGATAGAAGTGGTTTTGCCCTGCTATAAGGTTCATTTGTATAGATTTCCTGCATCAGGTTACTTTCAGCATATTTATTCTGGGCTCTATGTGACAAGTACAGTGCAAGATACAAACCAACTGTGTTATTGAAACTTCAAATGGTATAGGTAAAATTTTACACCTAGCACAGTTTTTGCATCTTCTTAGATCCTGTCAATATATGCATATCAGTAGAAACAAAGTAAGCTCCTGCTCTTCTGTTGAGCAGGAAAAGAGCTTTATGTATTTGTTTGTGGGCTTTTCAGGCAGCCTGTATTCCAAATTGACACTGGGGTTTAAAGGTTTTAGGATTTCAAAGATATTGCTGTAAGGGTAAGTTTATGGGTTGGGTGTGGGGCACTTCCCCATGTGAATTATCGCTGAATAACTAACCTTGTGTTGTGACTGGGGGAGCCCTGCTGGAGTGCTCTAATTCTCATGCTGGACAGGAAGCTCGGTGTTATCCAAATCCCAATGGTACTCAACTGAATTGATGAAATGACCGGGCAGGCCTAATTAAAGCTGTTCAGCTCAAATGTATTGATGTATTACATCTATTACGGCTTGGTTCAATAGGTCCACCCTGCGAATGCTGCCACAGCCTGTAAAGCAAACTAAACAGATTGAATAAATAATGCTGCAAGGAAAGGAGACAGCAGTGGAATCAAAGCAACAGAGCGCAAAATGCAACAGGGTGACCTATGAACTTTTTATCATATGATCCACCATAAATTACTTGAATCTTTATTGTTTTTATATGTTGAACACAGAAGAGAGAATATTAAGATCTAGAATAATCTTTTGATCTATCACAAGAGCTGGTAAACCCTTCTCTCCTTTAGTAAACATTGCACGACAATGTGCATAAAATCAATGTGGTTTTGCTTGACTTTTCTTTGTAACTCATTGTTAGACCCTAGCTTTTCCAATTCTTTATTTTGTCTTCTGGCTGTCTTTCATGAAAGATTTTTAAACATACAATCTACCATCTTCCTTTACTTCTTCTGCTCCAAAAGACTTGTTACTTCTTTTGATTTTTTTTTTTTTCTTTTGCTGAATTTGAATCATTTTCAGATTTTCATAATTTGTATATTGTTCTGAGCAATAACTCTGATTATGTTTGGTAATGAGTTGCTCCAGATTCTGTGCCTACTAACACAGGGATATCTTATTCATTCATATATAGCATTTAGTGTTACTTATATCATTCTGTTTGCATTGTCAAGACAGAATAGTAAATTATTGTTGCAGTCACAGCTTGTTGATGTTAAAACAAAGAAAATGTAGCTTCTTAAAAATATGCAGCCTAAAAAGTTATCAAAGTTTTTTTTTCATACAATTAAATTTTTAAAAACTTATGGGACATGATGGCTGTCTTACAAATTTATTTTCTGCAAATGAACTCACACTGAACTTCAGACATACTTCTGCCTACTTGACATCTCCCCTTAGATATTTAAAAGGCATCTCAAACTTAACATTTAAAAGTGAACTCCTAATCTTTCTCCCCATCCAAATCTACTTCTTCAGTTTCCCCATCTCAGCAAATGTCAATTCCAGTTTTCTACTTGCTTAGGCTCAAAATATTAGTTATCATGAACTAGTCTCTTTCTTTCATACTCTTCTTTCAATGCACCAGCATATGCTGTTTGTTTTACCTTTTAACTATATTCCTAACTAAACCACTTCTCATTCCTTCTACTGCTACCATTCTGGTCTAGATCATGATTATCTCTTATTTGGATTTCAACCATAGCCTCTTAGGTATCTTCCATGGTTTCCCTCTTGTCACTTCTGATTCATAAATAAACCCTCAGCACCTAATCCAAAATCTGGCCAATTCTAGCTGTGCAACAAGTATTAGTTAGGTGTGTGATGTATGAAATGAACCCCTACAGAATTTAACTGGCTTTAGGCCCTAACTGGACCTCACATGGGTATTTATAAGTCTCCTTCATTTACTGCCACCCACTTTTCTCACATCTTAAATGTGTTATCCACTCTATGAGAAAGAATAATCCATCTACACACAATCTCATTTTACTAAAACCCATTAATATCTTGCCATTGTCTATAAGTTAAATTCTAAACTCTATATTTTCTTCATTCAGCAAATATTGATTAATTGCATTTCTGTGCAGGACACTGTGCTACATTGCTCAGCATCTCATCAAAGCCCCTTCAGGGCCAGACTGCATTGACCAACCTACCTCACTCTCTCTTCTTATACTTGACACTTACCAGTAGAATAGAAGCACTGCTTACCCAACACAGTGAGGACACATAGTTACTCAGCTATGAAAATCAGTTAAAGACGGATGCATTAAAATTGATACTTAAGACATATTTTAAGCATCTTAATTAAAACTAATAAATATACATTCATTTACATACCTTTTAATGTAGAGCTATCATCTTCTCTTTAAATGTGAGTCAGCTGGTTTGAATTCTGATTAATATTATTGCATAATGCCTCAAAGCATCTATGATTTCTAGTTTCAATTCTTTAAATTAGAACAAGTTCAAGGCATTTGAGAAGAAACCTGGATTTTCAATTTTTTATTGTTTCCCCAATAATTTCTACTTGTTTTTCCCACATCTTCCAACAAGAGAGTTCTTTAGTGATTCCTGTTATTTTAGTGACTTTTTATGTGAATGAACATTTTTATTTATTCAACTTAATTAAACAATTGTATTCATGCCTTAATATTTGTTGTAAGTGAGGTTTGAAAGAAAATACAAGTGACTGTTAGCAAGCACATAACAACTGGTGGAAACAACAATGTTCTGAACAAGCCCGCTGGGTAGGAAAGTTAAGGTTGCAAGTGTTTACTGTGCTGTGGACACAGGTTGATATATATTACAAAGGAATTGTAGAGAATTAATCTGGTCAAGAAGAAGTTGATTAAAGAAACTTCTCTTGCGCTGAAGTTCTAGTGGTTCCCTCATACAGTTCCATTTCCTCACCCTTGCTGATTATATCTCTGTATATTTGCTCATTCTGCTTGAAAACCTCATTCTTTCTGATTCTGAATAGTTATTAATCATACTATAAGACTCAATTTAGACTTGACTTGTCCTAGTGAGCTCCCTTATATGCTCCTGTAGCACTTTTTATATGGCCTCCATCATAACACTTTCCACTGTAGATTGAAATTTTACATCTATTTGTGTATCTCTCCCTTTAGACTTGGGTGTTAGAGGGTAGTTTTTGTTTCTTATAGGCCCTGCTCTCTGCACCTTCCACAGTTTCTGGTACATAGTCTACAGTCAGTAAGTATCTTCTAATTTTTGTTAATTTGTTAATATTTGTTCCATTACCCACTAAGAATACCTAACAAGTCTTTCTCATCACGTGGCAATTTTCTAAATGCAGATTTAAACTCTGAATTGCCCTCTCTGATGACAATGACCTCTTATCTCACTCCTCTACTGTCTCATCAAATTTGCCTTTTCCCCTCATTATTATAGTTATATCCTTAACTCCTTTTTACATATCTGGTCCTTTACTCTATTTCTGATTCCACTAAATTCTCTAATCCACTTGAAATCAATTGTTTGTATTTTCCAAAATGTGGATTCACTAAAACATACTCTGTTTCCTTTCTCTTTTCCTTTGCCCATCCTGACAATGTTAGGCTGTGGGATCCCTCTTGCTCTGTGCTTTTTATCTTCCCTCCTAAGTCATGTCAGCTGGAGGTTCCAAAACCACTCTAGTTGGGACCAATATAAATTCTTGGTAACTCAACCTCATGGGGAACTTTGTTATTCTCCTTCTCCTTTGCTTTTGATCAAGAACCATTGTTTCTTATTTTCAAAACTCCTTATCATTCCATGTATTTCTACCTCCTCTTGGAACTTGCGCCATTAACTTTTTCATCTCTCATTTGCATGTTCAATTTCTCTTTCGAGTCTTTCTATCCCTTATGGCACTTCATCTTCCTTCATCATAGTTATACTTCAAAATTTTTTTTTCCTGTGTCATGATATATGTTTGTCCTTTTCTCTAATAACAAGTTTGCTGAAAGTCAAGTCTATAAAACGTTCTATAAGACTACCTTGTTCTTCCTCACTAGCCATTCTTTTTATTCTTGAAAGAATAATAATATAGTTCCTAACACCCACAAATATAACTGAAAACTCACTACTTGGGGACAATGCGATGTTTCATATTTATTACCTTATTTAAATCTTTAAAATATTCCTGTAAATTACTCTCATTTCCTCCACTCTACAGAGCATGAAACTGAACTTCAAAGATTCGAAGTAACTTGCCAAAGAACTTACAGTTATTCGATTTCTGCTTCCAATTACCTCTAAAACATTTCTCCCAAACGTCACTGGTGACTTCTTTATTGAGGTGAATCATTTTTTTTCTGGCCGCATGGCTTGCAAGATCTTAGTTCCCCAAACCAGGGGTTGAACCCAGGCTCTCAGAAGTGAAACACAGAGTCCTAACAACTGGACTTACAGGGAATTCCCTGAGGTAAAATGTAAAGAACGTAAATTAACCATTTGAAAGTTCAATTCAGTGACATTAAATATCTTCTCAATGTTGTGCAATCATCATCTCTACTTCCGAAATAGTCTCATCACCCTCAAAGGAGACCCTGTACTCATTAAGCTATGATTCTCCTTTTCTTCCTTCCCACAGCCCCTGGCAATCACTGATAACACTTTCTGACCTTTGAATTTACCTATTCTGGGCATTTCAAATGAATGGAATCATCCAATATGTGCCTTTTCATGTCTGGCTTCATTTAGCATGTTTTCAATATTTATCCACATTATAACTTTTATAAGAAGTACTTCATTTTTATGGTTAAAAAATATTGCATTGTATGGTTATACTACATTTTGTTTATCCATTAAACCATTGATGGACTTTTGGGCTATTTGTGAACAGTGTTACTAAGAACATTCATGTACAAGTTTTGCTTGAATACTGTTTTCAATTTTTTTTGATATATCCATAAGAGTGAAGTCACTGAGTGAAATGGTAATGTTTCAAGTTATTGAGGAAGTTCCAAATTGCTTTCCACAGTGGCTACACAATTTTATATTCCCACCAGCAACAGACAAGTGTTATAATTTCTCCACATCCCTGCCAAGACTTTTTTTTTTTAATTATAGCTGTCCTAGGAAGTATGAAGTGGTATTTCATTGTGGTTTTGATTTGCAATTCACTAATTATTAATGATGCTGATCATCTTTTCATGTGCTTGTTGACCATTTTAATATCTTTACTGGAGAACTGTCTAAGTACATTGACCAATTTTTAATTGGGTTGTTTGTCTTTTTGTTGTCAAGTTGTAAGTGTTATTCATATATTCTGGATACTAGACACTTATCAGATTTGTGAACATTTTCTCCCATTCTGTATGTTGCCTTTTCACTATCTCATAGTGTCTTTTGATGCATAATGTTTTTAATTTTGATGAAGTTCAGTTTATCTTTTTGTTTTGTTTTGTTACTTTTGCCTTTGGTGTCACAGCGATATCTAAATACAAGTTCAAAAATATTTACTCATATTTTCTCCTAAAAGTTTTGTAATTTTAACTCTTAACTTAAGTTTTTCACCATTTGAGTTATTTTTTTAATGTGGTATAAGGTAAGGTCCATTTTTATTTTTTTGGATATGGAAATCTAGTTGTCCCAGCATCATTTTTGAAAACATTACTCTTTCTCCATTGAATGGTCTTGGCACCCTTGTCAACCACTTGAACAAAATTTTAAGGTTTATTTCTAGACTCTCAATTTTATTCCATTGTTACATATGTCTATCTTTATACCAGTACCACACATTATTGTAACTTTGTAGTGAATTTTGAAAAAGGAAGCTTGAGTCTTCCAATTTTGTTTTCCTTTTCAAGATTGTTTTGGCTTTTCAGAGTCCCTTGTAATTCCATAAAAATTTTAGAATAAACTTTTTCCTCTTCTGCTAAAAAGGCCAGAGATTACATGAATATGTAGATTGTTTTTGGACATATTTTCTTCTAAACAATATTAAGTCTTCTAGTCTGTGAACTTTGGATGTCTTCCCATTTACTTATGACTTCCTTAATTACTTGCAACAATGTTTTATAGTTCTTGCACATGCCTTGTTCAATTAATTCCTAAGTATTTTATTCTTTTTTTGATGCTATTGGAAATAGAATTGCTTCTATTTCATTATCAGATTTTTCATTGCTAGTTTATAGAATTACAACTGGTTTTGACATGCTGACCTTGTTTTCTGCAACTCTTCAGAATTTGTTTATTAGCTCTAATAGTTTTCCCATGGATTCTTTAAGATTTTCTATATAAAAGGTAGATCATCTGTGAATAAAGATAGTTTTACTCTTTCTTTCCATTTTGGATGCATTTTATTTATTTGTCTTTTCTAATTATCCTGGCTAGAATTTTCTGTAAAATGCTAAATAGAAGTGGTGGAAGAAGGTATTCTTGTCTTGTTCCTGATCTAAGCAGGAAAACTCTCAGCATTTCATCACTGAGTACAATATTAGCTGTTAAGCTTTTCATAGATGCCTTTAATCAGGTTGAAGAAGTTTCTTTCTAATCCTTGTTTCTTGAGTGTTTTTATCATGAAAAGTTGTTGGATTTTGTAAAATGCTTATTCTGCATCAGTTGGGATAATTGTGTAGTTTTTTTATTCATAATATGGTGCATTTAATTGATTTTTATGTTTAACCACTCTTGCCTCCTTGGATAAATCCCACTTGATCATAATGCATAACCCTTTATAATATGTTGCTGGGTTCAGTTTGCTAGTATTGTGTTGAGTGTTGTAGCATTTATATTCATAGAGAATATTGGTCTGTAGTTTTCTTTACTTGTGATGTCTTTGTCTTGCTTTGGTATGAGGGTAATGTGACCTCACAGAATGATTTAGAAAGGGTTCTCCTACCTTACTATTTTTTGGAAGAGTTTAAAAAGAAATTGTATTAACTTAACTTTAAATGTTGGTATAATTCCACAGCAAAGCCATCTAGTCTTGAGCTTTCCTTTGTTGGGAAGTTGTTTGTTACTGATTCTATTTCTTTACTTCTTATATATTCATTCAGATTTCTATTTCTTCTTTATTCATTTATGATAATGTGTTTCTATGAATTTGTCCATTTCATCTAGGTTATCCAATTTGTTGGCATACAATTCTTTGTATTACTCTCTTAAAGTCTCTTTTCTTTATGTAACATCCCCTCTTTAACTTCTACGAGCATGGATTTAGTTTGGCCTTCTTTATCTAGTTTCTTAAAATATAAAATAGGTGTTTGACTTGTGATGTTTTTTGTGCCTTAATATTAGCTTTTAATGCTATAAATTTCCCTCTTAGCTTTGCTTTTTACATGACCTATAAATTTTGGTATATTGTGTTTTTATTTTCATTTATTGCAAGGTATTTTATAAATTCTATTATGATTTCTTCTTTGACCCATTGGTTATTTGAGTATGATATTTAATTTCTACATATTTATGAATTTTCTAGTTTTCCTTCTGTTGGTAATTTCTCGTTTCATTCCATTGTGCTTCCAAAATATGCTTTGTCTGATACCTATTTTATTAAATCTATTGAGACTGGTTTTGTGCCTTAACATATGGTTTATCCTGGAGAATGTTCCATGTGCACTTGGGAAGAATGTGTATTTTGATGTTTTCATGTGGAGTGTTCTGTGTATGTTAGATCTAGTTGGTTTATACTGTTATTCAAGCCCTCTATATACCTATTAATCTTCTGTGGTTGTTCTATCCATTATTGAAAGTGGGGTATTCATATCTCCAACTATTATTGTAGAACTGTCTATTTCTCCTTTCAATTTTGTCAATTTTTCCTTCATATAATTTGGGCTTTGTTGTTAGGTGTGTGTATGTTTTAAATTGTTACATCTTGGGACTTCCCTGGTGGCGCAGTGGTTGGGAATTTGCCTGCCAATGCAAGGGACATGGGTTCGATCCCTGGTCCAGGAGGATCCCACATGCCACAGAGCAGCTGAGCCCATGCACCACAACTGCTGAGCCTGCACTCTAGAGCCTGCTAGCCACAACTCCTGAGCCCACACCTGCAACTGCTGAGGCTTGTGCCCCTAGAGCCCATGTTATGCAATGAGAGAGGCCACCATGATGAGAGGTCTGCGCACCACAATGAGGAGTGACCCCCACTTGCCACAACTGGAAAAAGCCCGTGTGCAGCAATGAAAACCCAATACAGCCAAAAATTAATTAATTAATTAATTAATTAAAAAATTGTTACATCTTCTTAATTAATTAACATTTCCATCATTATATAATGTCCTTCTTTGTCTCCTTTAATGCTTTTTAACTTAAAGTCTATTTTTTTCCGATATTAGTAAGCCACCCAACTCACTTTTGTTCACTAGTTGCATGGATTATAGTTTTCATCTTTTCACATTTCCTGAGTCTTTCTTTTTCTTCCTCAGATCTGTTGTGTAACCCCTGTAATGAATTTCATCTCATCTAACCTCTTTTTAGATCCTAAATTTTTTAATTAATTTCCTTTTAAAATTTATATCTTTT
This sequence comes from Balaenoptera borealis, assembly GCF_965194805.1. Lineage (NCBI taxonomy): Eukaryota > Metazoa > Chordata > Mammalia > Artiodactyla > Balaenopteridae > Balaenoptera > Balaenoptera borealis. The sequence goes on from NC_138877.1 coordinate 28,465,546, forward strand.
TACTAATATTCTCTTTTTGTTGAGACATCATTCTCCTGGTTTTCTTTAGTTCATTTTCAATGATTTCCTTTAGCTTGTTGAACATATTTAAGACAGTTGATTTATTGCCTTTATTTAGTAAATCCAATGTCTGTCCTTTGCTAGGGAAAGTTTCTCTTAATTTTTTTTTCCTGTGAATTGTCCATACTTCCTTGTTTCATTGTATGCTTCAATTTTGTATTGAAAACAAGGCATTTTGAATATTTTAATGTGGTAACTCTGGAAATTAGGGTTTGTTTTTATTGCTTGTTCTCATTTGTAGTTATTTGTCTAGCAACTTTTCTAAACTATTTTTTAAATACTTTATTCTTCATCATATGTGATCTCTGATGCATTTGTTTCTTTAGCTTACAGTCAGCTAGTCAGAGATTTCCTTAAATGCTTGGAACAAACAACAAACAAAAAGCAATATTCTCTTTGTCTTTTGCAGATTGGCTCTGTGTTGAGGTATTCCTTCAATGCTTAGTCAGGACATTTATAATTCTGCTTTAATGTTTACTTTCTATTTGTGCTGAGCATGATCAGCTGGATTTGAAACCCTAGGGTCTTCTCAGGTCTTGTGTAAGTATGTTTCTTTCCAAAGTCATACATCTAGCTTTCCAGATTCTCTTTAATATGCAGAAGATTTTCAAGCCCTAGGCCCAGAGTAATTATCTCCCCAGCTTTTCTTTTGCGCCAGGTGGTTGAGGCTTGTTCATTTGTCTTTTAACATTTTGAATAGTGTCTTCTACTCAGCTCCTTTTCCACCTTGAAAGAGTTCCAAGTTAGGAGAAACAAAAGCATGTGCATTGCATCTATCCTTTAGGGAATACCCAGGCAGTTCTGAACAGACCTTTTGGAGCCAAGGTCTGCTGTGGTCACTCTGGATCTAGGTACTCACACTGGGAACATAGACTACTTCAAGATCAAAGTCATGGTGGAGACAGGGATGAATGGGGGAAGACTATGTTATAAATGTCAAAAATTTCTCAGGTTTAAGCTGTCTTTTTCTTGATTCAGCATTTGCTTAGTTGTTGTAAAACATCTATTATTTTCTGGAGGTCTGACAAATTTGATTTTAACATATTTTGATAATTTCTTTGGTATTTCTATTGAAGTTTGGGCTTTTAGAATTCCCTAGGCTGTTATTTTCATTGACATCCCACTTGTGACTTCTTAATAACCAAACCAGTCTCATCTCTATAGAAATCTGAATAGTATTTGACTTACTAACCATACTCCTCCCTCAGTCCACTAGCTCCCACGATACTGAAATATGTGCTTTGAAATAAAAGCATTTCTGTCCTTTTCCTCAAATCAATGTACTGTAAATTGCTGTCTAATTTTCTTTTACTGTTCTTTCCTAGACAATTATATCATTTCCATTAGTCCTCTATTGCAACTATTTATATCACCCTATCAATTTTAGGCTCTGCCTTGAGAATTTCCTAATCTGTGTATTCCTGCTTTCCTTTGTTCCTCCTACTATACTTTTCTCATCTGTTCATTTCCCCTTTCTTTTTCCACAAAGATTTATCAAACATCTTAATAAAGTATTGTCAAGTATTAGACTAGCTTCTAGGGATCTGGAGATAAAATCAGCCTCCCACTTAAGTAGTTCAGAGCCTAATGAGAGATTTAGCAAACAGATAATTTGAACACTGTTTAATAATATTAAAATAGCAGTGATTACAGAGTCTCATAAGGAGAACTCATAAGGAGAAATACAAGCCAAGAGAGAGTAAGAAAGACCTCAGTGAGAAAGTACTAATGGGGTCAAGTCTGGGAGGATAGAAGGAATTAGTCAGAAGAGATAGAGCTGCAGAGAACAGAATATTTACAGGCGCCTCATGTTGTCATTTCATTATCCTTGCACAAAGTGATACAAAATAGGGAGAGACAATACCTGGGGCTCAAGCAAGTGACACTTGGTGGCCAACTTAATTGTCCACAACTCTATGGTTTGCCACGGCTTCACCCAAGCCACCAAGGTAAATTGAATTGCTTCTTCATATAGATTTCTGTAGTGGATTATAGATACCTCCATACAACTATATGTAGTTATGTATATATCGATTTCTTCTTATTAAGACAGAAGAATCCCTAAGGAGAGGCTCCCTTTAATTCTATATCTGGACTGCATTTCTCAGAAAATTCTCTGACACCAAATAAGTACTCTATAAGAATTTATTGAATTGAATGCAATCTATATATCTTGACATCTGACCTCTTCCATGAGATTATAAACTGCATTTCCAAATATTTGCCAAGTGGCCCAGTGACAAAACTCCACATGTCAAAATCCAATCTTGTTAAAAACAAAACAAAACAAAAAACCAAATTCATAAATGTTGACCAACTGGTCACTTAGATGTAGTAGTTAATTTTCTCAATGGATAATAAAGAATTTTTATCACTTTCATGAGTGCTCAACAAATAAAACTATTATTAAAAAAAAAAATCAAATCTTATTTTTTCCCAATTCTGAAGAATCCACATCCCTTAACCTTTTCATTTATGTGTATGTCACACTACTCTCTCAGTTGCCCATCCTTTAAATTTTAATCATTGCCCTTTTTTCTAAAAATGCTCCATATTGAATCAACATATAGCTGTTGATTTGACCTTTACAATCAATCCTGAATCTATCCATATTTTTTTCATTTTCTCACTGCTTCTCAAGGTAAAAAAAAATTATTTTTAGCCTGAGACATTTAATTTTATTGCCTATTGAAGACAACTAATAATCTTAAATCTTGAGAGTAGCTAATGAGAAAAGAAATAAGGGGTCATTTTAAATAATATAAATAAAAAAATTAATGGGTAGTGATTGTGGTAGAATTTCAGGTCAGATTGAGACACTGCAATTTTATATGTAAATAGAGGATAAACAAAGGAGACAATGAGGAATATATATGACAATTCTGGGGGAAATATGTAGCATGATTAATGGTTAATATATACTTAATTTTTTTTTTATTTTGTAACAAGAAAAATATCTTTGGGGGGAAATCATCCTTTAGGCAGAATGTGTATTATATTAAGGATGAATTGGAGGCAGAAAAATACTAGAGATTATTAATTTTTAATTAATTTTTAAAATTCAGAATCCATTTCCTCACCATATAAACAATGTTTAAAATAGGCATTTGATTCCTTGACTAGTTCACAAAAATCTTATTCAAACAGCAATATGCCTAGAAAATGAGATTATGTATATTGGTCTTTAGGAGACAATTTCAAGCAGTTCCAATGTTGACAATGTAGGGTTTTTTTTATTATTTAATAATTGGTAACTCTTACTATTTAAAAATTTATTATACTGATCTTGTTTTTCTTTTGTGCCAAATGAAATTGGGAATGATTGCCTAGTATACAAAACAAAACATGTCCTAATAATAACAACAAAAGAGCAAAAATATTGTTACACAATGTAAATCAACTAAGACTTTGTGGTCTCCAATTGTGTTTGTTTCCTTATAAGCCAAATTTGTTTTCTATCATTGTTTTGCTTTAACATAGAATGAAAATTAGTCATTTAGTGTTTGGGGTTTCTTATTATCTACTAAATTCTGTATCCAGTATTCCAAACTCCAACTGTGTAATATAAAACAGAGATGAAGTCAGTGAAAGAGTTTAAGCATTTATATAGACAACATAAGCCATATATATTAAAATATTTTCAATAACTCAATTTTATAATAGCTAAGGGGAAATATTTTTGTCCAAAAAGACTTGCTTATAACTCTTTTGGCTCTATAATTTGCAAAATTCTTTACTCTTATTTCTCTTTATTTTTCAAAATCATTTAAAATAGGAAATTGTAGAATGGAAACAGTTCGGAATTTTCTTAAGTATTTGCTTTAGGAATACAAGTGAATAAAGCCAAGACATAAATTGACCATAATGTAGATTTTCACAGTCACTCAAGGCTGGTTTCAACAGACTATCTTGTTGAAATACTGATTGAACGTATAAAAATAACAAGCTTTAAGGTACTCACGGTACAGAACTCTGTACTCTGATCAAATGAGAGGTGGTTACAATCAATCTATAACAAATACAGAAAATAAAAGTCATTTATATGTTATTTGAGGCTTTTTCCCAGACAATACTAGGATTGAAAGTTTGATGTTTAAGCTGAAAAAAAAATCATGTCTTTAAGTATATATGTCATATTTTTATATTTTTATGTTACATATATATTAGGTGGTGTTTGTGTGTGTTCATAATAGACACATACACTTCTATTTGTATCATTTACACTTTGTTATGTTGATATCATTGGCATTTTTAAGTGATGCATATCTATGAAGAAATTGATGATCACGATATGCTACAACTCAGAGCTCTGCATCAGCCACCTTAGCAATAAACAGCCTGACAGTATCACTCTGTCACTTGAGATGCACTTCCAATTACTGTCATGTACAATCCATTCTCTTCTGCCTGGTTTTCCCACCCACCTCATTCCCCCTCCTTCAGGAATGTATTACTGATTGACTAAAAGTAGTTCCTACAGTGTATATAGTCAATTCTCTCGCCATGAAGGGACAGTCTTGTTCACTTTCTTCCAAACTAACCCATGAAAAAGGTGGTTCACAGTTTATATAGTTTCCAGTCATATGGTGTAAATCAGGGTTAGGGAAAGCTCAACATAGTGAACACTGATCAGAGAATAAGAAGGGTTTGGGCAACAGGGCAGCTATGTGATTTTGGGTGAAACAACATTCCTTAGGCAGACCTCCCAAATCTATAGAACATGAAAGTCATACTAAAGAACTCTGAGATTCTTCCCAACTCTAACAGATTTCAGGAACATATTAAGGAATTACTAAAATGTATGAGCTTATCAATCAATACAAACTCACGTAATAGATTCTGTAAGTGAGAAAATTCTAGCATAACTACATTATATTGTTCTCATAATGTTTCATGCTTGAAGGTAGCAATGTGGGAGTGGATACAGCATGTGGATTGAGACAAACCTGAATTCAAATACTAACAATTAAGAGCTTTATAAATTTGGTCAAGTTCCTTACAATTTCAATACTCACTTTTGTCATCTGTAAGATAGAGAGAAATATGTGAACCTTGCAGAATTGCTTGGCAGGAATAGAAATTATATATATATATATATATATATATGAAAAGCTCCACTCCACTCTATTTCTGGGATATAATAGAAGGATACCATGAGATACACTTTTAGTGATATTACCATATTCACTTGATTGTGAATATAAATACCTTTCATAGCACACAAGTTTTCAATCAATATTTAGTATAAGAGTAAATAGACCTAAGTGAGGGAGGCAACTGAAAACAATTCCACGTACTGCTATCAACAGATAAAACTGACAGATCCATAAATACTGGAATTCAACAGATGGAATCTGCAAATATCTAGATGTCCAGATTGCTGCCATAACACTAAGTGAAGCAAGTCAATAATTAAGTAGCCACCTTTGCCAGCATATGATGATGTTCTGCTCAGTAATTCATTTAATGATTAATTCTTAAGTATCTACTATGTATTAAGTCCTGGGGCTGGAGCAATGACAAAATCTGTGCTCCTGTGATTCTGATTCTAATGGAAGAAGATAAACTAGATGCAAATAAACTAGTTAATATTTAATATGTTAGCTCGATGGAGATCTGTGCTATGAAGAAAAATAAAGCTAGGCAATGGAGATAGAGAGGGATGGGGGAGGAAAGGGATATTTTATCTCTGATGCAGTGATTTGTGAGAGGAGATTCAAAGGAAGTCAGGGGACAGTCTTGTTGCTATCAGAGTGAGAGTGTAAGCAAAGGCCCTGAGGCAGGAGACCACCTAGGTTTTTCAAGATAAAACAGGATATAGAGACCATAAGAGAGAGTGAGCAATAATAAGAGATAAGTTGTGTGGGGGGATGGAACATGGTTACAAACTAGGATTTTACTCCACATGAGATGGGACACTGAAAATATAGCTTTGGAAATTAGCAGCATAGAGATAATGTTTAGACAGGAGAGCATCTTGGGAGTGAATGAACTCAGAGAAGAGAAATCATCCGAGGACTGAATACCAGATAGGTCAGTCAGTGTTGTTGCTTCATTGTTGTAGTGCAGTATATTATAAATGATATTAATGTTATACTTTGTCTAAAATGTTGTAACATTGTATGATTTTCAATTATTACAGTATTTCCTTCTTCATTTCATACTGTTAGCAGGTAAGCGAAGTAGCCCTGGGAATATTCTCAGTCATGCTCTACAGATGCGGAAACCAACACACAGATGGATGGAGTGATTGCCTCCAGCTTAAATTGATTTTAAATGAAGAGCAGCCAGAAGCTCCACTTTCCAATCCTCTCTTATCCTAATATACGCTTATTCTAGTGGGCTTCTAAGGACCCTAACCTGAATCCTCCTGCCCACTTTCTCTGAAGACTTCTCACAGACTGCCACAGCTCTTCAAGTGATGTGGTCTCAATTGTCTTTTTGCTGCCCTGAGAGGAAGGGAAACAGAAAAGCATGACCAGAAATAGCTATCATTTGTTGAAAGTCCATGATGAAGACTTATCTGTCCCATCCTTCTGATGGAATGGTGAAATTGCCAAGCAGTACTAGAGTACCAAGCTTTGCATTAGCAACCAAAATCTCGAATGAATCCCTCTTCATTCAGTTACTTCCTGGTTTCCCTTGAGCAATTCACTTACCTTCTTCAAGAATTTGTTTACTCCTTACTGAAACAGGCATAGCAGCATAGTAGTTTCCAGTGTGGAAATGGTGTCAGAGAAAGCACTTTACACACTGTTACATGGCATATAATTATTAGTAATTAAAGTTTATACAAATATAGAACTGAAGACTCTAGCTTATAAAAAAAATAAGCTATATAAATTAAGTATATTTAAATATATTTGTATGAATCTTATAAGTAGATTTCACTTAGAAAGACAAAGATTTATCTTGTCTCCTATGTGAATATCTAAAATTTATTAATACAGCTTCTATTAACATAGCTCAAGCACACTTAATCTGCAGCTTCAATTGTGCTATCAGTGTTTAATGTATTAAAAGTCATGTTTTTGCCTTTGAGTCTTCTAGATAGTTGTCTATAACACATATATTATTTGATACAGATAGCAAGTAAAATGTTCCTTTGGTAAAAGTGTTGATACAGAACATAATATAATATGTGAATAGCACAGCAGAGGATGATAATCAAATAATGGAATTTAGAGAAATCCATAGGTTTTTTAATTAGCAAGGTCAAATCATTGCCAAATAAATAAATAAGCAAACCTCTTTGTGACAAAGACTTTCTGTTCTCAGTCCAAGAAATAAATAAGTAAATTGATAGAATGATTGATAAACAGATATATAAATATTCCTAATAACTTATCACTTTCAAATACAATCTGAATCATTGATTAATTATAGCTATCATCTCACTTCAATAACTCTGAAATGTTCATGTATATTGTAACTAAACATAAAGGACCTGTTTACATAAATAGTATAGTAAATATATATGTAGAAAAATAAGTAGATAGATGGTGGTGTGTGTACTTTGTTTGTTCTTTAGAATCATTAAAATCATCTTGTCTCTCTCAGCTTTTGTAAGATTTGAGGGTGATCAGACATCTCCCTTCAACTTCACTTTTGAGATAATACAAAGATGACCTTAAAAAAATACTGTGTACAATCATCACCATTGATTAAATTATTATATCTTTAGTCTATCAATATGCATCTATACAAGGTTAACATGGGTGTTTTAATTTTAGAAAGCACTAGAGGTAGGTTTTTTTTTTTTTTTTTCATCTGAGGGCAAGACTGTGTATGTGTGTGGTGAGGGGGTCTATGTGTGACTGTGTGTGTGTGTGTGTGCGCATGTGTGTGTTTACACAGAAGTTTATAATTGAGAACTTTCTTCTTCAAGGCCATGGATCTGTGCCTAAAATCCAGCCATCTGTCCTGCTTCATTTCCTTCAGACAATGGCCAAGGCCATAGAAACGTTGGCTTTTAGGCTTTTTGGATGTCACTTCATATGGAGGGCAGGATGGTCAGATCCAGAAAATCCCTTGTCGCAATGGTTGCATTTAAAGGACTTTGCACCTGTGTGCTTCTTGTATTGCCTTGTGAGTGCATCACTTCGTGCAAAATGCCACTCACACACTTCCCATGAGCACTTGGGTGCATTCAGGGCAATGACATAGGTATAGCACCAGCATGCTGCCACTGCCTGATCGTAGAGGGAGTGCCCACTCAAATGTCTATTTCTGAGATTGTATTCGGTAGGTGCAGAGCAAAGTCCAACTACTTGCATTTTGATAAGGATTCTAAGAGACACAGATGTTAAACACTTTGAAAACACTGGCATTAGATAATAAAATGATGCTTAAAATAAATGTTTTAAGGGAGGATAAAGTAGTATCACAAAAACTAAGATAGAATACCTTAATATACTATTTGAAATAAAGAAATAAAATTCAAATAAAATAATGTTTCAGGAAAATATTTGATTATAATTGACAATTCTTTATTAGTAATTTTGATTAATAATTCTGGATTCGTTTGAAATTTAGTTATTTTTATGTTAGGAATTTTCCATTGCTTTTTCTGGATCCCATCTTTAAGCTACCTATGACAATATTCATGAAGTAAACAGATTGAAAACAATCTATTTTAGTCTAATACAAATGCCAAAACAAATATATATTAATTCATTCATTTATTCAAAAATATTTATGAGTGTATGTCAGTGCCAGCATTCTGGTAGGTGAAGATGAGGATCTAACAGTGATCAGAACTGCTCCTAAGGCTGGATATTGTCTGAATTAATGTCTCTTTAACTTTAATTTTCTTTAGAATCACATGGAACCCTGATGAAATGCAGGTGCTGATTCAGTAGGTCTGAGATCAAGCCTGAGATTTTGTGATTCTAACATATAGCTGCTGCTGGTCCCTTACCACATTTTGAGTATCTAGGGTCAGAGAATTTAAATGTCTACTCTCACAGCTTCTGCTACGGGCCTTAGAACCAATGTAGTCAGCCATATCTTCACTGTGATGTAGACAAATTAGGAAAGAAATGGCTGGGAGATATTTTGCCAGAAATAGTTCCTGATTATACTCTTAAGAGTCAGAAGAAATTGTTTCCAAAGTTATCTTTTATATTAGAATCAGTTAATTAAAAGTGTCTTTTAATCTTTCCAAATACACCCAGTAATTGACATAGAACAAGTCTAAACATATTTGGAATCATTGATTGTCACCTAGTCAGCATTTGATTCATTATTTCTAATATTTCATAGAACACTGCCTGCACTGGAGAGGTAAAAGAAGGATGTGATCTTTTCTCAAGATGTCTATTGATAAATATGGACAAGTGTGAGTCACACTTGAAACATTTAATCAAGTGTTTTTTTTAACTACACTAAAAATATTTAATACTTTTCTTGTGAGAGAATTTAAGTCCATGTTTGCGATTTTACTAAAATTCAGTTTCGATCGTGTAGAATTTTCATAGGACCTGTAAAATTGAATAAACAGAAACCTCAATTAAAATAGAGTTGGGGGGCCAGAAGGAGGAGCTCTCACTCCCTACACAATAACAAAGCCCAGGAGGAAGAAGCAAAAGCTCCTCTTCTTTCCTGGCAAAAGCTCAGCCCATGAGTATAGAGGCTCAGCAAGCCTCTATACTTTAAACTCTTAGTTCCTTCAGTGGACCCTTTGTTTACTATAACCCTTCTAAACCTTCTCTTCCCCTCTATAAAAGAGTTATCTTCTGGTTGGTGGGGATTTGCCCATGGCTTGCCGTGGTTGCAGACGCCAAAATACAATTCTTTGTTGATTTCTAATAAACTCATTTTTGCTGGAGAAATAACCCGCAGCATATTTGTTTGAGGTTGACAGACCAAACACCGTCTTCTATTTTAGATTGATAATGCTTATAATCTTTATATAATTTTTAGTTCAATAAAGATTTTTTTTTTAATTTTTTAGTTCTGGGTAACTTGAGAAAAAAATGCGGTAATAATATACCTCCTGCTAGACTTTTCTCACAGTTGTTTATGAAAAGAAAAGCAAAAGGTCAGGTAGCACTCAGATGGCAACCTTAGCAGCTATAAAGTTCACTGGGGAACTTGCTGAGAAAGAAGCATAGTGGATTTGCAGGTCTCCAATGCCTACAGTATTTGTTGGTAGCCCTCAAAGTTCTAGCTGATCCAGATACAGTGGTGATTAATACAGTTTCAGGAGTTTTTCTCCCTCGCGGTTGAACATTGCCATTATTATGAATTAAATTATATAAACAATTAAACTTCTTTAAAAGCAAAAGTAATAAATACACAAAACTCATCCCTTTCTAATCATCTTACTCTATTTTATTGATATCTGTGTTCTTAAGGTTATTTATGCCTCTTGTATTTGTATGGTGAAAATATTTTGCAGTTTGTTGCTGAGTATCTCTTCCCAATTTACTGTACAGTGACATCATGTAGGTAGCTTGAACTCACCCTTGGTTGGAGTATTTACACCATGGCAATTAGCACACCACCACAACCTGCTCCAGAGCTGGTTAGTCAACATTTACAGGCATACAACTTGTTAGATGTCACACTTTGGAAGAAAGAGCTTCAATCCTGGAGTTCTGGGAATGTCAAATTACGTGATTTAAGGTTTCACTGGCTCTGCCCTGGTATGACTAGGGGAGGGGCTGATAGCGCAACATGATCTGACAGAGCCTTGGATACAGGTGTGCCCTTGGAGCTCAGCATTCACCACTGGATTGAACACCAGCTACTTGCCTGGCAGGATCAGAGCTGCCACTAACCTTCTCAGATGAGTAGGTTCAATTGTATTGAGCACTATCAATAACTAAGGAACTTTGCATGAACAGAATTCCTTTTAGGATGCTAGCTTTCATGGATCATCCCTCAATAAATTTATCTCTACAATTCAACCATCTTTCAGAAGAACGTCTTTTCATCTAAATAGGTTATATATTATATAATGTAATAAGTGTAGCAGGGAAGGTAAGTCACTTTTCAAAATTGTACATAACATCATTAACACATTTGAGATCTTTTTGAAAAGTTATGAATTTTAATGAAGCTTATTTACATTTGAAAAATAATTGTTGCCATTGCCTTTTATATTGGATCTTTTCTTGTGTAGTATCCAGTATAACAGAAATGTATACTGATGCATACTGCTTTTAAAATTATTCTTTTTTTATATTCCTTTTAATGATACATTATAGATGTTTGCCTGTCTGGAATGGTTAAAATGAACTTTTGGGGTATCTTCCCAGGTTACCATTCTATGACTATGACTTGTTAAGCATTAATATGCAATCAATCAGTAAAATGAAGTTTGTTACAGTGTAGAAGAAATATATTTTATTCCTCTGAAATCACTGGCCTAAAACAGGTTGCATGCATGAGCATGCATATGGAGTCATCTTGGAAGCCATAGGTAACCCCCTGAACTTTAGAGGAAAACTGATCTCATAACCTTAATTCCCCTTTTTTGTCTTGGAAACCATAAAATATGATACAAATCAAAAATGTAATTGTCATCGCTGTTAAAATGTAAGGTATTGTAAAGTGACAGCTAATATTTGAGTAGAGCATCTTGTCTAAAACTAAAAGCATTGTCTTTAAGGATTCCTTTTATTCAAGAGAAAACACTTTCAGGAAATCAAATTCCAATTCCATTTACATTTCATTTCAGTTTTAAACTGCATTAGCATTAGCTATTCTCCTATTCATTTAGGGAAGTAACAAATCCTATGCAATAAGAATGTTAATTTTCTCATAGTGTTGCTAATATATAATTGCAGGAAAATGGTATTGGTATTTTTCTAATCACAAAAAGCAAAACCTGCAAAAGTCCTGGCACCTAATTCCAAAGGAAGTTAATACTATATGTATTTTTTAGATTCATTGAATAACAATTCTTAAAGAAACAACATATTTAACTATCTATGGGACTGGACAGGTATGAGATAACAATGTGAAAAGCAATGGACAGAATGAAGTGAAAGGAATAGAAGTTGATGCTAAGAAAGGACAAAAGGAAGGAAAGAAGGGAAGAAGAGAAAGATGGAGGGAGGGAGGAAGGAAGGAAGGAAGGAAGGAAGGAAGGAAGGAAGGAAGGAAAAGACAAGAGTGATTAGAAAACATTAGAGCAAACTTAAGTAAAATAATAATCTGGTTAAAATAATTGATTTCTAATTATTCAATAGGTATTTGGTGTCCAGCCTAATTCTCTTCTGGAGGAGTGGATGATTTAAACCGTGGAGTGGTATTTAGAATATTGAGAGAGAGGAGGAATTGGGATATCTCCCTCTACCTGTCTCTTACTGATGATCCTTCTTAATTTATCACTAATAACTCTGTGACATTGGACACATTTTCTACCTTTATTTTCTTCCAAATATTTTTGTCAATATTTAAGTAAAATTATATCTAAAAATGTTTTAAAGTACAAAAACAAACACAACTAGCAGGTGGAGTGTGAATATTAATTATCATTAATAAAATAAAATAGATACTAATGGCTTAAGTGAACAAGCTTAGTGCCAGGATTCATATCATCTAGGTTACAGTCTGCACAAATCTTTTCAAGTTGTATGATCCTGGACAAGTTTTTACCACTTTGTAGTGTCAACTCTGAAGTGCTAAATTACTAATGGATTTACAGAAACAAATAAATATTATGTTGTGAGTGACCTCTTAAATCCATGTAATATTGCTAAATAAATATCGAAGGCAAAATGTTTCTGTTGTTGTTTTATGGCAATTGTATACTTTAGAAACCAAGTTGTCAATTTTTCTATGAAAATGCAATCTTAGGAGAATAAAGTAAACAATGTAAAATGTTCACACATACTCAGATAGCAACCAGTGCTTTCTTTGTTTATATTAAAGGGATTTAGAATATCACAAATGTACCTGCAATGAGCATCTGGTTTGTGTAAGGCAATCTGCTTCTGTTTTATTGAGAACAGTGAAATCCAGAATGGAGAAGTTATCTGATCAAGGACTCAGAGAGATGGGGCTAGAACACAGGACTCCTACCTGTGGGTCGCAAATACCCTTCCTACTGCATCACGATGCCTTTATTATTTAGTACATAGATTAGTTGTCAAACAACAAAAAGTTTTTTGTCATATTTGGATTACAGCAACCATGATGTGGCTTGGAAGGAATCAACCAACATAAGGTGGAATCATCTGTGAAAAGAAAGAGGTCATTATTGACTATTTCTGTGATGTGGCTTGAAAAGAGGAGGGGAAAAGTGTCACACTCTGCATGGATCCTTGAAGTTTTTTCAGGAAAATACTCCATTAACAATGACAAGTTGCCATCTGTTAGTGAACTCTTCCAGAAGAGAGGGAAATCTACCCAAGAACATTTTACTACAATCAAACTGATTCTCTGAATCCAGCCCTTGGTTTCATTACATGTGCCAATAGATATCCATAGTCACTGGTAAACTTTCTCAGTGAAATAGATGTGTCAAGAAATAAATAACAAGTATTTATAAACGATAAGTTGCTACTTGAACGAAGGTGTCAATTATCCTGCTAAATAAAAGCCATTTAAATTACATTTTAATTATTTTGCCTGCAAGTGTATTCAGCATTGCAGCTTCTCTACCAAACTGTATATTTGTAAGAAGTGGTATGAGGCTGCACCAGGAAAAACAAAAAAACTGACCAGTTTATGCATTCACCTTAAATTGCACCCTTAAATTGCATCTCTTGCAGATTTCCTGATAAAGATGGGGGAAATACTGAGCAGTAAATCATGAGTATCTCTCTATTTCATGCATGCTAAATTTGAGAAAAGTCAGAGAATGAAATATTTTCACCTTAGCATATTGACACTTTAGATGACATATAGATCTTTTAATAAATAATATCTTCACTTATTTGCATGTAGATTTTATGAAAGGCAAATAAATACATAGTATATATTTTTTTCCTATTTCAAAATGACACAAAAGTTTTAGGCTGTTCATAGAGGTATAAATAATAAGGGTTTATTTGTGTTAAGGATACATTTCATATTTAAAATAACAGTAGTTACACAGCAAGAATAGTGATATTACAAAAATGTAACCTTGACACCTCCATAGTACTGAATTTTAACTTAGCCCTCTGCTCCTGGAAAATATCAAAAGTTAAGCAATCTCCCTACCCTTTTGTGATCTGGAAAACATCTTGTTGCTGAGTGCAAGCTTGTACTGCTTACCACACGACAGGCCAATTAGTCAGGGGATGAGTTGTTGGGGCAAGGAATAGCAACTTTATTTGGAAAGTCGGCAGACTGAGAAGAGGGTGGATTCGTGTCCCAAAGAACCACCTTACCCAAGTTAGAATTCAGGCTTCTTTTATACTAAAAAGGGAGAGTTTGTCACTGGTTGTTGCAAACTGCTTGGTGCCGGAATCCTTTGTTTTTGCAGCTGTCCATTTAGGTCTGGTCAGGGTGTTCCTATAAACCTTCGACAAGAAAATTGTTATTCTCTGTTCTGAAACTTCCATCTCTATATGAATGGAAAAGTGTTATACCTTTAAAGGTCAGAGCCTTGAGAATGGGCTATCCTGTATATTTCAGACTATAGGCAACAGTGTTTTACAAAAGGTGCAGAGCCAGCATGACTGAGCACAGGCAACAGAGCACAAGAGTTAGAGCTAAAGGAATAGATCCAATATGGAGTCAGGTTTGTTCTTCTCTGTTACAATCTTACTGAAAAGAACAGGACTAAAGGATGCCCTGCTTGCTTACCTCTAACCAGGGCAGACATAGACACCCCCCCCCCCCATATTACCATTCTTTGACTCATAAATGTTGGCTGAATTACTGGTCACCAGTGATCAATTGGAACAAAATGCTTGTTAGCTAAATTTGGTTAAAATTCTCTACTTCTACCAGATTCCTTAATTTCTTCCCACTCATAACCTGAGCAGCAGACAGTTTCTCTTAAACAGACCACCCTCACTTCCCCCACACCTGATTTTTTCTGGCTTTATTTACCCCACTCTATAAGCAAAACACGTTTTGCCCACCCCTTGAGATATTTGCAGATTTTATTGTCAGAGCACTCTCCCTAGTGCAATAGTTCCCCACCCCCACCACTGCAATGGTCTTTTCCCCTCCCCCTGCAACAATACTTTTGAATAAAGTCTGTCCTTGAATCACTATGTTGTAGAATCCCCTGAAAATAACATAATATTGTAAGTCAGCTATACTTCAATACATACATACATACTTCAATACATACATACATACATAAGGTCTTTCCTTACTAAGTCTGAACATTTTTTTATTTGACAATAAAATGTAATGAATATGAACCACTTCAAATATCTTTGGATAGTGACACTATGACAATGTTCTTGACTAGAAAGAGTGAAACCACTGCTAGCCAAGATAACTTCCAAATTTTGACCAAACATTTCATCTTTCCATTATTCCAAAAGTAACACTTTTCATATGACTCTTTTGTCCTTCTTTATGAAGGAATCACCAGTGTTTCACTTATCAGGCAGTACATTTTTAACTTTTAACTAACATCCATAAAGAATAGAAAAAGGTTCATTTCCACGGTTTGAATTTATAGCAGGTAATACACCATGAGTGATTTCTAAAAATCATGTATTTTAATACTTCATGTAATTTCTCTGAATAAAAAAAAGAAAGAACATACCCAAAAAAGCATGCATTCACAGCAATCTGAAGGA
The DNA here is from genome assembly GCF_965194805.1 of Balaenoptera borealis. NCBI lineage: Eukaryota > Metazoa > Chordata > Mammalia > Artiodactyla > Balaenopteridae > Balaenoptera > Balaenoptera borealis. The sequence continues at coordinate 28,481,310 of NC_138877.1, forward strand.
ACACATGGGGTGAGGTGTTTCTCATCTTGGCTAAACTGAAAATTATGCTTGAAAGAAAAATTTTTCCTTCAAATTAGCAAGCAATTCTAGATGAGCATTTTGAAAGAAAAATATAAAGTTCTATCCTGACATCAGTTTACTGGAAACCAGTGAGAGAGCCTGCTATTTAATCTCCACACTGCATTAATTTAAAAAATCAAAGAAAGAATGTGCATAATAATAAACCCTTTTTAAGTAAGTGGGTTTCAATAGGAAAGCTACAGCATGCTTCTCTGTTTTCAGACTTTATCTGATTTGTTCATGCTTGCTTCCACAATTTGTCATGGTCAAATTGAGTTTTAAATCTATTCTCTAAGGTAGCTGCTATGTCACAATATTGATGTTCTTAGAGAATTTAAAGAGAAGGTGCTAAATTTTAATATCAGAATCACTGGTGGAACTAATCATGGTCAGACCAAGGACCAGCCCTCATGGGCTATCAATGCAATTTAATATATATGCTTTAAACACTTACTAGTACCCAGCACTGTTCCTCTGTGATTTCACTGTGAGAGAGTGGTTCAAACAAAAAGCAATAGTCCATCAGAACCAATGCATTTAATTCCTTGTATCCCTACATGTAGAACTTTGGGGAAGTTTTCTGAAAGATGGGGAGAAAATGGAGCTCTAAAACAGGTGTTCTTTTTCTGCCTGAATTAAAGGTCGCCTAGGTCTGGGAAGGAGGATTCTACTATATTACACACTGATCCAGCTAACTTTGCCTTTCAGATTCTGATTCCTGCCATCTGCCTTACTCCCTGAAGGTCTGTTTCTTTTCTTCTTGGGTGGACTTCCCAGTTCAGCTCTTGTTCCTGCTGCTCAGGGCTTGACCCTTATCTCCTGCTTAAACAGACACATTTACCTCTCCTCCTGCCTCAGGGCTCCAGAACACAGTCCCATCCTTCCAGCTTCCTGCTCCTGTTATTGCCTAGACTGCTGTCAACTTGATTTCTTTCCTTTGGACCCTGTTGTGAAACTGACCCAATTCCTTTGGAACCACTTTCACAAGCTGATTAGAAAATGATTTGTGCACATATGGCTCTTTCTCAACGATGCTACTTCACTCAGCATCTTGTAGATATTCCAACCACCCTGTTTTAACTAATTCCATGCGCTACTGGAATTCTGGCTGGTCATGACTTCTGTGAATTAAAAATGTTGCTGCCATGTCAGTAAACGAAGGATGTTGCTGACATCAAGCCACTACAGCACACCCCCCATAGTGAGCCCTGAGGGAACTCAGGATGGAGACAAATGAGCTACCCCCTGCCAAGCCCTCAGCCACTGCAGCCACCCTCAGTGGTGCACCCTGAGGGGACTCAGGATGGGAAAGAATAGGATACTGGCCCTAGATAGCTAAGGTACATATCAAAGTGAAAGCAGCTCTTTTGCCCCTTTCCTGTTTGCCCATTTCTGTTCCTCTCTAACCTTAAAAGAACCTAATTATAGGAATGAGATCACTAGGCAATTTAACCTAACTCCTGACTTATACTCTCCTGAATGCACACCATGCCTTTTCTAACCTGTTGAGTCTTTTCCTAGATAAAAAGAAGAATGAAAAATTAAGCAGTTAAAAAAATGACTGGCTCTCTACTCTCAACAGCCCCCCTAAACAATCCTGCAGGCAGATCACTTGGGCAAGATAACATCTGAAGAGAGTCAATCATTCTGTACACAGTGGAGAATGATGCAGAACACAATCTCCTGCCTCAATGATTCACTGAGATTCTCCCCCCAATTTTCCCTTTAAAAACTGTCATGGCTGAACAGAATCTTCGAAGTTGGTCTCTGGATACGAGTCCACCATCTCCCCAGATTGCGGGCTTTTCTGATTAAAGCACCTTTTCTTTCTACTGACACTTGCCTCTCGAATTACTGGCTTTTGAGCTGCAAACAGCCCAACCTGAGCTCAGTAACAAAAGGAATGATTTCAATGAGCTCAGACTCTTGCATCTTCCCATACATGTAAAAGTGCTAAATTCATTAGCTTGAGATATCTGCCTTCCTTTAATTAACGGTAATCTTTTGATATTCTGACTAACTGGTCTTTTTTGCAAAAATCCCTATATATCCCTTACCTCTTTGGAGCAGTCCCTTAGAGCTATCTAAGACGCTGTCTCCTGGGCTTGAAGTCCTCAAAAAGTCTGCCAAATAAAACACAATTCTCAACTTTTAGGTTATGCAATTTTTTCAGTCAACATTTCCATTGTTCCTCACCTCTCTTAATATTGTTTGATATAGTACCTGATTTTCAAGTTTTAAAATTTAATGTTATTATTTTCCCATAAATATTACATAATTACAACTATTTTTTTCCTGAAGTTCAAAAGTTGATAATCTTGGGAAATTTGTCACATTAAATAATTACAAAAAATAGAAATCTCAGGGATAATACAATAATTTCCACTCATTTTATTTAAAAAAATTACGTGTGATTTCTATTATTATTAGCAATTTTCCCTTTGACTATGAATATGTAGAAAATAGTTAACTGCAGTCATATTTTTTATTTTGTTTACTTTAGTCATTAAAGAATTGTCTTTGAAACTTAGACCAAGTTAGACCACATATTGTCCAGTTTCTAATTAACTTAAGATGATTAAAATTAGATGCCTTTTATATTCTTACCCAGTTATAAAAATTTTTAATGACATTTTTAAAGGAAATTTCTCCTAGAGTCAGCAGCATCAAACAGTCATACTGACATACATTGTGTATGTGTATGTGTGTGTGTGTGTGTGTGTGTGTGTGTGTGTGTGTATACACACACAATATATATATATATTTAGGATCATGTGTTGAGACTTTTAGTGTGTTTCAGCAATGGCTTTGGCACATTCTGTGTTCAAAGGATTCATATAGGAATTTGCGATCTTACTTTATACTATGCCAACTTTTATGGTGGCCTTTCATTTTGTTTATTTCAAAATGTTTGTCCCTCTCCACCTGCCTTTGTACTGACTCCTATCTTACCTTAGGCCAGAAAGCACACTGAGCAGCTTCCAACAAAGTGAGACCAAGGATGTTTCACAATGGGCTCTGCTGGGCGGACTGTGTGAAGTTCAATTGTTTCCTCCCCCAGAGTCAGATCTAAGCCATCACTCTGCTAATGAGCTCACTTTCACCAGCATGCAGAATGCTCTGCCACTGTTTCAAATGTTGGCTGCTTTATTGAACTTTTAAGTAGCTGTGAATTCTTTTTATTTTTTTTTTCTCTTGTAAATGCTTTGCAGCCTTCTGTGATGCTGAAGATTTTCCAAAACCAAAGAAGAATGCAATTCAACACTATCCTATTTTTTTTTAAAACATCTTTATTGGAGTATAATTGCTTTACAATGGTGTGTTAGTTTCTGCTTTATACAAAGTGAATCAGCTGTATGTATACATATATCCCGATATCCCCTCCCTCTTGTGCCTCCCTTCCACTCTCCCTATCCCACCCCTCTAGGTGGTCACAAAGCATGAGCTGAAGCCCCTGTGTTATACAGCTGCATAACCCTCTCCTATTTTAAGTTTTATTTTTATGGGTTTTTCTTCTGTTTAGTGACCATCTCAGATGGAAAGAATTACTTTACATCTATTGCAACTTTCTTGCCAGAAAGTACACATAACAAAGAACTTGAGATTTTATGCGCTGTGCATATAATGTGTTCTCATCGTTTGCCAAATTTTAGAACCTCTTTGGTCTGTAGGTCTGTACCTGCCAAGTGCAGGGTATTCTCACTGATTCTTTTAAATATACATTATTTTATTATGTCTGAGTTTGATTATTTTTAGATGCTTGTCTTTTTGTTGTTGTTGTTCTATAAACTTCTGTTGATATTCTGTCTCCAGTTTTTGCATCACTATTGTTTATATTTTCATTCATTCAATCAGTAGATGCTTATTTGTCTGTGTACTCAATACTAGATCATTCTCTTTGCACAGTGGACAGCATGGAGAACAGAAGAGAACTCCACCTCTGGAGCTTACATGAGCTGGTGTGCTGGAGAGATTAGAAATCAGCAAGATAAATAATTGACTGAATATATTGCGAGTTAGATGGTGATAAGTGATTCTGTACATTAGTTTGATATGATTTCAAAGCTGCTTGTTTATGACTTAAGTGAAGTTATTTTAATCCTCTAGTTTATGATCAGGATAAAAAAACTTATTTGAAGTAAAGTTGTTTTGATATAAGAATGCAGTAAGCTGTGTCAGGATGTCATCTCATCTGTTGTGGTTGATAAGCACTCAGAGCTCAGCTACAGAGAGGCTCCTGCTGGGGGCTTATTGATAAAAAAAAAAAAAAAAAAAATCATATGAAGAAGCAACTATGGTGAGGGTACATTTAGACTATAGATACCCGGAGTTCATAAGGACGCTCTGAGAGTTTCGACTGTGTAAAGGTACCTTTTGCTGATCTAGCTCTCTGAAGACCTTGGGACATTAGCTCCTTCCTGGTAAAGTCAATTCTTACCTCACTGCAGTGGCCCCAGGGAAGAAGGTCACCTTTCCCGACAACACTGGTGCCCTGGTTCCCTAGCAACGTGCTCCAGCCACAGGGGGATGTTTCACCTCCATTCACCTGGCAGCTGGGCATCCTGGTTGGTTAAGCCACCTCTCCAAAGAACCAACCTCCTAGAAAAAGTATATATCAACTGAATTTGGATTTTATTTCTGTCATCCCCCCTTGCCTGGAACAACAATGTACTTAATCTATCATTTGTTTGGAGTATGTTATTTCTTTATTGGCTTATTAAGAGACATTATCCTGTGTGCTATTGGCTTGTGAAATTACTTTAATTACCCCAGTGAAACTTTGTTGAAGAAACTATTGGCAAAGTTAGTCTCTGAGCATAATTTGCTGTCTCCAAAACAAAACAAGTTCAAAGGGGGAATAAAGTAAAAAGGGGCTTTCAATTTTGGATAGTGGCCAAAGATGTTTTTTGGGGAAACTGATATTTGATTAAAGATCAGAAGAAAAAGAAGGCAGAAAAGACATGCACCAAGGCAGGAGCATATCTGATGTGTCATGGGAATGTCACAGACACCAGTGTGTTTGGAGATGAGTAGTTGACTAAAATGGAGCAAGGGATGCTGGGAGCAGGGTGTCATTCGGCCATAATCCAGGTGAGCAATGATGGTGGCTCCCATCAGGGTGGTAGCAGAGGCGGTAGTGACCAAAGCAGAATGGTAAATGAACTGAGATGGGGCAGAGAAACGCCGCTTTGCAGTGGACAGTAAATTAGAACTTGGGTAGAAAGGAATGAGATTTTGATGTTTCTAAGATTTATTTTCCCTTCTCATTTTGCACTACCTAAACTCTTTTGTAGATGATGATCTTTTAATGTCTTCTACAATATGCTGAAATTCCCATCAAAGAAATTCAAAATTCAAAATCTCCATATGAAACTATGTATTCATCTCCACCATAATACAGGTTTTCCCTCTATTACTCTCTTTGGTATGAGTTAACAACTGTAATTAAATAGATTTAGGTATAAGGGTCCAAGAATACTATGTTTCAAATTCATGTTTCAGCCTATTTTATCAATTTTTTAAATCTAGGAAATATTGCTTGCTTATAAAACACTTCTTTTCATTTTGTTTTGTTTTGTGTTTTTCCAACAGGTTGACGGCTAGGAATAGGGCTGATCCCAAGATTTTGGTCAAATAAAATCATCCATAAACAACAATGAAAAATAACAATTGCCCTTATTTCTCAAAGCATTTATTACATCAGAGGAAAGTGCTGTAGCATAAAGAACAAAGTATACTATGCGTTTGTGTGTGTGGTGGGGGATCTTTGTGACTTCTAGTCTTTCATTGCGAGAAATGGGCATGTCTTTATACGAACTATCACTTAAATCTGTCTCTTGACTGTTGCATTGCCATTGTTCTTTAATAAATCACATAGGGTTTTCATAATTCCATTCTGAGAGTTTCAAGGAAAAGAACAGTCTTTCCCCAAAATGGAAAAATTATTCTATGTTAGTTTTATATGATATGTGAACAGAAATATGCAGATTCAATAGAAATTTCTTTTTGTTACTTCCTAGGGATTTGCTGTAAAATATTGGAGAACAGTACTTCACATGTACCTAAAGGCTCTTAAACTCTAAATGCTTTGAAGTCACAAATTTTCTACATTGTATTTTCAATTAAAAGTTCATTTTTCATTAAAAGTTAAACATTTAAAAATTTTTTAAAGCTGTGGTCTCCATATTTGATTGTGCATCAGAATCACCTGAAGTGTTTTTCAAACACAGATTGCTGGGCACCCTCCCCAAGAGTTTCTGATAAAATATGTTGGGGTGGGGTGCAAAAGTTTGCAGCAAATATTTCTTCCACTGTTCCCTGAACCCCGGTATTAACCAACAAGATCTCATAAGTCAGACTAACCTTGCTCCCCAAAAGGCCTCATTCTTCACTTTTGCATCTTTTTTCTGAAAATGCATTTTTCTCAACCTACCCTCAATTAATACCTCTCTCTTTTTTGTTGTTATTAAAATTCATTCATTTTTTACTTTTTTCAAAAAATTTTTATTGGAGTATACTTGATTTACAATGTTGTATTAGTTTCAGGTGTACAGCAAAGTGAGTCAGTTATACATATACATGTGTCAACTCTTCTAGATTCTTTTCCCATATACTCAATTAATACCTCTCTGTAAATTACTGGAGTTGAGACTCATTATCAAAGAATGCATTGTGTTTAGTGAGCGTGGACTATTTTTTTCTTTCACATCAACCAGTCTGTTTACTTAATTTTACCAGTTGATACATAAACAGTCTTTTCTAGCAGTTCTTTTAGTCTATTTCTGAGCATGTTTACAAGCAAACTCCTGTACTCTTGCCACCATATTTTAGCTGGAGACCAGGAAACAGAACTTAGAGAAGTTTTTAAAGGGCACACTTGATTTTCACCAAGCGCAAACTGGAGGCACTTGGAGGAAATCTCTCCAAGGCTCTTCAGCCCTTCATTGAGTGCACTGCAGCTGCTCTAGGAAGGTTGGGGTCTGGGAAACAAGGTAGAGCTGCTGAGGGCAGAAAACTAGGGGGTGGGCCTGGAGAGCCAGGAAGATTCCCAATGACACAAAAAGATGCCATATATGCTGTAAATTGAAAAAGGTTTCTCATTTTTGAGAAAGTAATGAAGAAAGTAATGAAGTTTGAAAAGTAATGAAGAATATCAAAGAAGAAAAATATCTGGTTAAATATAAAACAACTCTTGATTATCTTTAATTACTTTAAAATACAATTACCCATTTACGGTTAATGGGTTAATCTTTAAGAACTAAAACGTTCTTATATTGTTTGAAGTATCCTATTATTATGTAAATTTAGGCTGTGATACATTAAAGATGAATATTCTGCTATTGTAGAAAACTAAAGAAATATAGGCTAAAAATCAAGAGATGAAATAAAAATATAGGAAGAAGAAAGGAGAAAAGAAGAATTAACCCATTGATTAAGCAGTAGATGAGCGTTAAAGGATTTGCTTAAAAACTGTCAAATCAGTTAGGAAAAGAAAGTAAGTTATGAAGGTGTTAAAAGGTGGATAAAAAAATGATGAAAGCACAAAGGTAACCACTTGAACAAAAATGCCAACTTTTTAAAATACCAAAACATCTTTTTAAAGCAAAGGAAACTAAACAAATTCAGCAAGTATAAAATGATATGCATAATGTATAACAGACTGACAAATTAAAGAATAAATGTCAGTGTTATCAACTAATAGAGTCAACAAACTTACCTATTAGAAGAAAACAAGATTTCAGTTTGACTCAAAATCAAAGGCCAACTAACTATATGTTATACACCAGTGAAAAGAAAAAAGCATTACAGTGATAAACACTAAATATTTTTAAAAGAGTTTTTTTTTTTAAATAGGCAAATTGAGGCAATAAGAAAGTAACTTTATGAACTGATATCAAAGTAGAATTCAAGCCAAAAACCATTAAAATCAACAGAGTTGTGTCCAATATTTCTTCCACATTTTCTCCCCCAAATTCCTGTCTTGCCCTTTGTTCTTATGACGTTCTTAACTCTCCTTTTTCTCTTCCTTTTTGATCATGCAGTGCCTGTCTGAGTGGTCCTTTAATTTTTCTTTCTTATATGCTTTGCATTCAGTGTTTTAAAACATAAAACATTTTAACTTAGCTTGGCATTGTCTGTTTCTCATCAACCAAATTCTGGATAATATCATAAATTCCCAGGAGTCTACAGAAAGAAACAGAAGAAAGAGAAGAAGGGGAGAAGGCTTCCAATAATGGTACATTAATATTTTTTTCTTTTCTTTCTTCCTTTCTTTTTGACTCCCTCTCTCCCTCCCTCCTTCCTTCCTTCCTTCCTTCCTTCCTTCCTTCCTTCCTTCCTTCCTTTCTTTGTTTCTTTCTTTCTTTCTTTTTCTTTCAAGCAGAGAGAAATTTATACCAAAAAAAAAAAAAAAATTACAAAATTCTTGGAAAGGATAGAAGAGCAACAAACCTAAAATGTTGTTACTCAGACAGCAAAAATTTGCCACTGTCCATGGACTGCCCTGGAGTCTGTACTCAGGTCCAGTTGCTCGAAGCACAACTCCTGCCACTTCAGGTCTCTCCCCCACTGCCCCTGCTGGGAAAACCAACTCTGCTGGAGACCACAGTCTCTTTCAGTCACTGGCCTCTGCTGCTTCCTCTACCACCACTAGAGCAAGAAGCAGAATGGCTTTTCTCTTCCTGTCTTCTTAAATGCCAGAGTCTTCTGTTGGCCAATACTAACTAGAACCTAGATATCAAGGGAATCTGAGAAATACAACCTTAAGGCTTCCAACCTTCTATGACACAGAAGAGACTTATAGAAGGAAGACTTTGAGGCAACAGACAAGAGATCACTATCAATAGTTTATCTTGCTAGCTAGCTAGCTGTCATCTAGCTGGTTAGCTATCTAACTATGGTTACTATCTTCTATCTATACAGCATGTGTAAAGAAGACTACTCAACAAAATGCCAGTCCTTTATGATGGAATTATGGTGATTTACTTTTGCCAATTTATATAAATTTTCATATTAATAAAATTACTGAAGTATACTTGTTTGAAGTAATAATATTTTAACAATTAATATATTTGCTCTTTTGAAAATTCTTTTTCATCTGTTCTTCTTTTAATATTTCCAAAATTGAGATCCATTTTAAAGTCAATGAATTCAAAAACACAAGTTAAATTTTTATGGATTTGATGCTATTAAACTAGTAGTATAACTTATAAAAGGTGATATGTATATTCTATGCTGTTCACTATGTCATCAATCTAAATATACTATTGTCTCTTGCAGTTTTTCTTAATACCTTTTCATGAAGAAATTTCTTTAGTGAGATTAGGCTAATAGTTGAAGTGGAGAAGGAAAAATAGTTGACTATTAAGTACATTTAACAAGGACATCTTTATGTGAATTTCTCTAGCTAAATATTTCCATGAAATATCACCATCTTGAAATATTTACCTTTTACCTAACTCTTCTAGGAATATCTAAAATATAGGGCTTATTTGTTAAAAATATCATTAAACAATATAAGACAGTGTTAATTTAGTAATTGACATATGTATCTGATAAACATATTCCAGGTCCTGTGGTATCTACATCTGACTTTCTTTTCAGATTATATATAAACCTTAACTAGTGACTGTGAAATATGAAATCAGCTTCTAATTTGAATTTTTTTGAGTTTAGGTAGGTCATAGCTCTTAAGATATGATTGTTAACATTGTTAAAATTTCGATTCTCTTGGATCCTACCCTATCCACATTCCAGGCATGTTGACTGTGCATGCGTCAGGCCAATTCTGAATCCCAAGGTCACAGGGTACCAAAGGTCTTGCTCTTTGTTCCAGAGGAAAGAGAAACACATTTCCTTTCCCTGTGTTCTCCATGCAACAATTTGTCTCTAAGTTTATTCTTTGCCTAGGGTATCGCACTTTCTGCTTCCTCTCAAGCCATTTTCTGTAGTCATCTTCACTTTGTGGACCTTTTCTAGGTCATTTACCTCTTCCTATATTTCTGTATTTTATTAACACTCAGAATCAGTATTTAGTTCCATGTTTTAATATGTTATATTGCTAAAAGCATGATGTGTGAATAAAACTGCTTGCATTCCAATCACGGAGCTACCACTTACTAGACTAGTTGTAACATAGGAATTTACGTAATGTTCCTTAGCCTAAGGTTTCTCATTTGTAAAATATAACTATCAATGATATACACTGTGTAAAGTAGTTGTCACCTTTAGAATCAAATCAGATCAGCTCATTACCATGTTACTGGCCCACAAAATTTCTCAATTAGGGTTATCAATTATTCAAATCTGACCTTCCAAATCTTTGTTTTCCATTATAAGAGAACATTGCAAATATCAAAAGTCAAAAAGAAAAAAAAGTAAATGAAAACATCAGTATTATAATGATCCATAATTTCAAACATCATACGTATTTAATTTTGTATAAAATTATTGTTAATAATTCTGATCATTTTCTCTTTTGCTAAAATGTGGAAATAACCCAGATGTACAGCCATCTTTAAATTGAAAATAATAAGCTAGATGTAAGAGAATATAAAATGTTTAAATAAGTGAACACATAGAAATACAAAAAAATCTAAAATTTCAATTCTCACAAATTTGTGTTTCCTTTTCTCTTTTTGAGAATTGATATTTACACATATTATGGTCTCCTTACCCACAATGGTGATAATGCCTGAAAATATACCTCTTTTAAGGGACACTCGTGGATAAGAAGGTAGAGCTACATACCTTTCTCTGGTTCATCAGGGAAAACTGTCAGTTTCAACCCTTAAAGAATGAAACTCTGTTGTTTCCTTGTGATTTTCCCTAATGCATTCATATTTTGCCCTGCCAAGAGGGCAGCCATACCCATATTAGACTACTACTGCTTAGTTCCTAAATAGTGGAGATATATCTGCTACAGATGATGCCATTCATCTGCTATTCTTTTTTTTTAATTCTAGATACTCTATTCTAGAAGTGTTTGTTGGTGTTGTCCATTACATTTGTGTATTTTGTCCTTGTCTAAATAACTCAGTTATTACAATCTTTTCCTTCCATACTTCCCATCAAGCTATCATTATTGCTTTAAAGGGGAGGTCATTAGTAATTTAATGTGTTTTTAACTGTGGTAGTATCTCTAATTTGTTTCCATATTGTTTAAAGCTGTTAGTGTTCAAGTTACAAAGTTGCATAGATTTTTTTGCCTGTAAATTCTATTATTATTTTTTGCAATTTTCTATATCACAAGATTTTTAAATGACACACAGGTGATATTTTAGCAGAAACAGCAGTATTCACCTCCAAAGAAAGAGCACTTTTAATAGATGGCCATGTTATTAGCAGTGAAGTGTGAAACAGCGAGGTTACAATTTAATCTCTCTTTACTGACAGAGCATGCACCAATTTTTAAAGCTACAGACTACTTGCCAAGACTGGAACCATGGGGGTCCTCCTCCTCATTGGGGAGATCAGTAGACAGCTACCAACATCATGAGACTCTTGGATCAACCTCAGAGAAGAAAATCAATATTTCAAGAGAGAGAGGGTAACCTGGGGAGTGATATTTGGCACTTTGCCTCATGGAGCATGTGTTACTTTGAAAAGGTACACAATTCAGAGAGTGTCCTGCCAGTAGCAAAAAAGATAAGAGAAGCAATAAATGATAAATGAGATCATGCTAGCAAAATGTTTTAGAATGACAAAATGTGCAAAAGCCAGATAATAAACATGGATAAGAATAAAATAGTCATCTCATGGATAAGATATTAAACTTGTTCTTAAGACTCTTATAAATAAAAAGAGATTTTCTTTTGAAATTGTCGGGACAGTCTGACAATCTTGCAAAAATGCATCAATTAAAAAACCTTAGAGTAAATGAACTCTTCTAGAGCTGAAGGAGCTTAAGTGTGTAGTCTGATATCTTCAGTTCGTTCCCAAGAGATATTTTCTGCATGCAGATCTTGTAAAATAATTTCAGAAGATTCATACTCATCCACTCTTAACAAGATAAGATGTTCTTTCTTTGTAAAGTTTGAAACACTTTGCTTAGCTAAAAAGAGAACAAAATATCATCCATACAATTGTAAAGAAACAATGAATAGTTTCCTCTTGCTTGACCATACATTTTTATCTAATGTATAAGATAATTTTTTCTATTTAATTGTTTTCTTAAGTAAATATATACCTGTTTATTTTGGTGGCTGCTCTTAATTTAAGACTGGAGCACCTCAGGGCTGTGACATGTTCCTGTGTTTAAACAGGAGATTCAAAGTGGGCAATGAGAACACAATGATTGTAAACATGGAAAATAGAACTTGAGTTACTTCAATCCTGTCATGCTATGTACAAATCATTTTCTAAGCCTTACTGAAGCTTTCCTTCATCTATTTTTTTCCTTTTCTTAGATAATTCACTGGAGTAATTTACATGTATTAATCTATTATGTTTTTCCTTTTTTTTGTACTGTCATGCACCTTGGTGAAAGACATGAATTCCATCTGAAGCAAGCTCAAATAATTCCAAACACTTATTAATTAATCCTCAAAATGAATACCTTGGTTCTCATGTGTCGGTTGAAGACTATATGTGGGGTTTTAGAAATTAACTTTCACATAAATGTAAGGTTTGTGAAAGGATAAGTAATGCATATTCCAATCTTAACCACACATACACACATATTATATATAACATCATATAATCATCTCCTAATATTGCCTGCACTCTGCTTCTACTGAAGCCCTAGGTACACCACTGTGGTCAAGAGAAGTCTTTTTAAACTTAAGAATGATCCAGCACGTAGGAGAAAAACTGATGATCTAAGAGAGAGAATGGAGACTTAAAGAATGACTTTTATTAGGTAAGAGTGCTTGAGGTGTGGTGCCCAAGAGGAGGGTTTGTCTTTAGATAATTACTCTGAGAGTCAATCTAGCTACAAGAGAGAAAGCAAAGCACACGGATAAACAGAGGAATTGTAGATAAACATCTATGATGGGTAGATGTTGTTATCAGGCAGCATTTTTAGAGTTGGTTAGGTTTTCCCATCAGTTACTCATCTTATGAATCACCAATTTTCAAAACCAAAATGAGACCCATTGTTATATACCTATTAGTATGTAAACCCCAACTATCTTAATTCATCAGTGGAAGAGAGATCTAACAATTTTGAGTGGCTACTCTAAGCCAGACAGTGTGGGAAGTGATTTACATATGTTATGTCTTTTAATCCTCAGAGCAACCCTAGGGTGTGATTATTTTTCATATAAGGAAACTGAGGTTTAAAGAAATTAAGGAGCTTATCAGAGGCCACACTGTTAGTAAATGCAAATCTTGGCCTCCAAACCTGCTCTTTCAGACTCCAAAGCCAGTATTATGCATATTTCATCATAATCGTATTTTCCTATTAATGCATATTCATAACTGAATACTTTCACTTTCCTTGGACTTCTGTGATAACCGAAACAGAATAAACCACTTGGCTGCTAATTGTGAAAACTTAGTTATATTCTGATGCATGTAGCTAAACCTTTGCATGTTTTGGACAATATGAGAGTAAAGCTAAACGAGGATAAAAAGAGAGCAACAAGAGTAGTTTATGCAATTAATAAACCTTAAACAATTCTACTCAGAGTTGGAAATGACTGTGAGTCTTATCAGGCTAAGAAATCCTGCTGTTCAATCTAATTAAATGTCCAACAGCAAAGGGGGATTTTTGTTTTGTCTAACTTCATTTTTGTTTAGAGTATTGAGGAAAAAGACAGTTATCTTCATTTGTAATTTTAAAAAATATACACTTCTTATATGTCTTCAGTTTTAAGTAATCTTTTGTCTTGGAAGTTTAAAAGCACTAAAGAGATTGGAAATGTGCGCAAGATAATATATTGACTGTTTTCCTGGAACCAGAAGTAGACATAACAACACGACTTACATTTTATATAATTGCATAATATTTTAAAATAAGCATAATTTATATTTATAAAATGCTTTTCTTCATATAACTCCCAGAATTGTGATAGAATGAATATTTTTTCTTTGATGAATAGAGCCTTACATTTATTAGAAAAAGTATCCCTTTCCTTTTTTCTGTGTTCACAAGTTAATTAAAACTAAAGTTCATTTTTACATTTTCTGTTTCTTTCTACTACCTAAAGGTATAGACTTTTAAATTTATTCAAAATAAATTAAAAATTTTGTACATAGCTGTGCAAAATTGCTTTACATATCGTAGTGTATGTTATTAAATTAATTATAAAATTTCTTCACCAAATTAGAAGATCACTATACATTTTGCAGGATCTTCACTGTTTGCCACTTTTTAGGTAATGATCTGTGCTTTCTTATCTCAAGGTACTGTTCAAAGGATATAAATTTAATTGTAGGTAACAAAATCAAATTATTTTATGACAGTAAGTAAGGTAAATCCCCATTAAGTCATTCCATTGAAGGAAAGTTACAGAGGAATAAGTAATATCACTGGGGCCCATAGTGGAAGTTAATAAAATAGACTTTCTCCCCTCCCACATATTCCTTCATCACTATCTGTTGGTGCAAGGAGAGTAGAAAAACCTCAACTTCTGGACAAATGCAGGAAATAGTTCAACTCAGAAGATAAATTACAATTCTACCTCACCATTTCATTGATGAGTGAGCCTGTGTTATCATGAAAACTGTCCTTATAGGTATGTATTCAAAATCCCTCATTCCCTCTGATGAGTTTGATGGCATCTCCATATTAAGATGCTGTGTGTATTCACACTGACCTATTTTTAGTAGTATGTGCTTTAAATCCTAGGACTTTGGAACGCACCAGACACTTAGTGAATATTTAACTCTATTCACTAATGGCAAGACTCTGAACAAACAACCTTTTTGAGCTTCAAAGTTCTCATCATTTAAAAAGGGAAAATAATATTTGCCATACATGGATATAAAAGGGATTAAGGGAAAGGATGTAGGTAAAAACTGTTAGCATAGATACAAACATATACTGAGTGCAAAAATAAGTCATATTATTCTAAAATTATTCTGGTGTAGTTGTAGATGTTAATAGAAAACTAAATTATTCTTTTTCTTGCACAATTTACATCAATTGAAAAAATGTTAGAGCATGTTAAGATATAAGACCATTTTGTTCCATTTTGTCAAAAAATTATATTTTATTCTACTTTCCATGAGTACATTTCAAATTGAGGCTTTACATTTTGTTTGGAGCAATTATTTTTGTTAAACTATTTAAGTTTAATTAGTAAATATAAACAGTTCTATGTTATATAAGATAACAATAACTTTTACTTTGAGCTACATAATGCTTCACTTTCTAAAAATTACTAGCTACAATATTTCCTATTTTGGTTACATATACATCACTGATTTGTCCCCTGCTGTTTATAACCTGTGCATCCCTTTCATTTTATCCTTTAAAAAATATTGACCTCAACCAGCAGTCTCAGTCCTAGGTTGATAGACTAACCCTGTCATCTGACAAGAAGGTCTCATGTACGTATAGCCCAGCTTTAATAAACTCAGCATAAAACCATTCCTGCTACTTTTAGAGCCCATACACCACTCAGTGCCCCCATAACCAGACATATGCCTTGTTCTAAAAATATTTATATCCTTGAAGTAGAGTTTGATAAGTGAGTTCTTGCCTCAGTTCACAATGTCTGAGTCCTTGTCTTGGTCACATACTGTGTCTTGGTCCTAAGGCTTGGTGCTCTATTTGGTTCTCAAAAATCTCTTTTGTTCTAGTTCTGTGAAAAATGCCATTGGTAGTTTGATAAGGGTTGCATTGAATCTGTAGATGCTTTGGGTAGTATAGTCATTTTCACAATGTTGACTCCTCCAATCCAAGAACATGGCATATCTCTCCATCCGTTGGTATCATCTTTAATTTCTTTCATCAGTGTCTTATAGTTTTCTGCATACACGTCTTTTGTCTCCTTAGGTAGGTTTATTTCCAGGTATTTTATTTTTTTTGATGCAATGGTAAATGGGAGTGTTTCCTTAATTTCTCTTTTAGATTTTTCATCATTAGTGTATAGGAATGCAAGAGATTTCTGTGCATTAATTTTGTATCCTGCTACTGTACCAAATTCATTGATTATCTCTAGTAGTTTTCTGGTAGCATCTTTAAGATTCTCTATGTATAGTATCATCTCATCTGCAAACAGTGACAGCTTTACTTCTTTTCTGAGCTGGATTCCCTTTATTCCTTTTTCTTCTCTGATTGCTGCGGCTAAAACTTCAAACACTAAGTTGAATACTAGTGATGAGAGTGGGCAAACTTGTCTTCTTCCTGATCTTAGAGGAAATGTTTTCATTTTTTCACCATTGAGAACAATGCTGGCTGTGGGTTTGTCATATATGGCCTCTGTTACGTTGAAGTAGGTTCCTTCTATGCCTACTTTCTGGCGAGTTTTTATCATAAATCAGTGCTGAATTTTGTCTAAAGCTTTTTCTGCATCTATTGAGGTGATCATATGATTATTATTCTTCAATTTGTTAATATGGTGTATCACATTGATTGATTTGCATATATTGAAGAATCCTTGCATTTCTGGGATAAACCCCACTTGATCATGGTGTATGATGTTTTTAATGTGCTGTTGGATTCTGTTTGCTAGTATTTTGTTGAGGATTTTTGCATCTATGTTCATCAGTGTTATTGGCCTGTAGTTTTCTTTCTTTGTGACATCTCTGTCTGGTTTTGGTGTGGAGAAAAGGGAACCCTCTTGCACTGTTGGTGGGAATGTAAATTGATACAGTCACTATGGAGAACAGTATGGGGGTTCCTTAAAAAACTAAAAATAGAAATACCATATGACCCAGCAATCCCACTACTGGGCATATACCCTGAGAAAACCATAATTCAAATAGAGTCATGTACCACAATGCTCATTGCAGCTCTATTTACAATAGCCAGGACATGGAAGCAACCTAAGTGTCCATTGACAGATGAATGGATAAAGAAGATGTGGCACATATATACAATGGAATATTACTCAGCCATAAAAGGAAATGAAATTGAGTTATTTGTAGTGAGGTGGATGGACCTAGAGTCTGTCATACAGAGTGAAGTAAGTCAGAAAGAGAAAAAACAAATACCGTATGCTAACACATATATTTGGAATCTAAAAAAAAAAAAAAAAAAAAAAAAAAAAATTGGTTCTGAAGAACCTAGGGGTAGTATAGGAATAAAGATGCAGATGTAGAGAATGGACTTGAGGACACGGGGAGGGGGAAGGGTAAGCTGGGACGAAGTGAGAGAGTAGCATTAATATATATACACTACCAAATGTAAAATAGATAGCTAGTGGGAAGCAGCCACATAGCACAGGGAGATCAGCTCGGTGCTTTGTGACCACCTAGAGGGGTGGGATAGGGAGGATGGGAGGGAGATGCAAGAGAGAGGAGATATGGGGATATATGTATATGTATAGCTGATTCAGTTTGTTATAAAGCAGAAAGTAACACACCATTGTAAAGCAATTATACTCCAATAAAGATGTTACAAAAAAAAAAAATCTCTTTTATAAGAACTAAAATCCTTCAGCATATATCAGCCATGTGCCTGAGGACTTACTCCTGACACATCTCTCTCAGTGTTACTTGCTGCTTGGAAACTAAATAGAGTTCTCTTTTTGTATCCTAGGACTATTCTCTGCTCTTGGGAACTGTTACCGATGTCAAATCCTAAGAAATTCGATTCGAATCTTTCTTTTTTGAAAGTGTGCTGGGAGTAATGGAGACTCCTAGATCTGGCTCTCTTCTCTCCCTTCCTCCGAAACCACACACAAGTTACTCCTTGCACACGGTAGTCCATGTTTCTCTTTCCTCACTCCTTACTGTCCTATCATGATCATCTAAGTCTACACATATGACCTTCCCTTTTTCTAATTTCCTTATGCTGTTACATGATCAGACAGGTTAAACTTTTTTCTATCTCACATAATATCTAAAATTAGACATGTCTTTCATTTACTAAAAGCTACGTGCATACCAAGTATATAAAATGCCCTGCAAGGAATACAGGGATGGGTGTGTCTCAGACGAGAGATGCCTATAGGAAATTTGAGAACAGAAGATAGAGGGAGCTTCTTCCAATTGGATCTGAGAGTGAGAACCAGACCATATGTTCTGTAAGAACAGGGGCCTTCTGTATTGTATTTGCATTATATTCCCTTACAACGGTCCAGGCAACATTCTAGACATGTTCAGAACCCTGAGAGAACTCTCATGGGGTTTCTTCTACTCTGTTTCCTGAAGAGTTTCAGAGACACAGCAAGTTGAAGTGTTTCAATGAAGACAGAATATGGCCAAACATTATGCCTGGAGGTATTGATTTAGGAGTTTCCGTAGAGGTGAATTTTGAAGCAGAGATGGATAAGATTTCCTTTTTGTGTAGAGGAGAGGAGAGAAAAGTCAAGTAATAAATCTTGGTAAATACATATGTGTAGAAGGTGATATAAGACAGAAGGTCTTTAAAAGAAATGGAATCATAAACTTGTGGCTCTGGTAAGTATCTTAAAATCCCTTTCTTGCCAGAGGACATTGATATCTGGAGAGAACAAGGATCTTGATGTTTGTGATGCCAGAATTTGATTTCCAAAAGAAGAAGAAAAAGGAAGCAATTGGAAGTTTAGGAAGAGAATCAGAATATGCAGTAACACAGCAGTGAATGATAGTGGAAAAGTGAGCACATACCTCTTCAAAGAAGTTTGATAGTAAAACAAGGTAGATATGGGCTTCCCTGGTGGCGCAGTGGTTGAGAATCTGCCTGCCAATGCAGGGGACACGGGTTCGAGCCCTGGTCTGGGAAGATCCTACATGCCGCGGAGCAACTAGGCCCGTGAGCCACAACTACTGAGCCTGCACGTCTGGAGGCTGTGCTCCGCAACAAGAGAGGCCCGCGCACCGCAATGAAGAGTGGCCCCCGCTCGCCGCAACTAGAGAAAGCCCTCGCACAGACACGAAGACCCAACACACCCAAAAATAAATAAATAAATTTATTAAAAAAAAGAAGGCAGATAATTTCAAGTTCTTAAAAATATATCCTGTTTAATAGTAAAATATCAGTAATTTATATTTTTTGATAACAGCAGGAAATATCTTTAGAAGACATTAAAGCAATAAATACTTTTATTATAAAACAATCCATTAAAGTCAAATATTACTTCTGCATATTGCCTCCTACCTTGATCTTCAATATTTTAATTAGTCATACTGTTACAGAGTAAATCAATGAGTAGGCTTCAGGAATTATTGATGATTGAAGCAGGAAATTTAGTTACTAGTAAAGAGGCATCAAGAAATATCTTTACTTAGAAATAACACATTCTACTATAATCTTATGAAATTAAAAATCTTTCCAAGGCAAATCTTTAAAGAAGCTTTTATAAGATAAAAATAACCTCACAAGATGCAATTAAAGCATGCCCTAAACATTTTAATAAGAATAATATTATTTTATAAAATTCATTGGGATCATTCAGATTAGGTATTACATACCCTAAAAAAAAAAAAGTCCAACTTGCTTCCTCTACAAGACAAAAGAAAACAAAAAACCCAGCAAACATATCTTGAATTTTCTAATTCACACCAGGAGTGGAATTTGTTATGGTGGCCAGAATCTTCAGAATATGTACCTCGTATTCATTATGTACCAAACATATTACTAGGCGTTTTCACAGGTATATCTTATAAAGGTCCAGAACTATCCAGTGACACAAATATTATTTATATTTTCCATGTGAGGAAATCTGTTCAAGTAATCTGATCTGGGTTATAACCAACAAGTGACAAAAAGGACTCAATACAAGGACAATGTCTCATAATTGACATCTTGTCTCATTCACCTACACAGCAAGTATTTATTTATTTGTATTTATTTAATCACCATTCAGTGAATCATATATCCTTCAATAAATACTTATTAAGCCTCAGTTGTGTGCTTGTAGGCACTGTCATGGTAGGTTCATATGAAGATTTTTAAGATACATATTGATAATTCCATAAGCACATCTATCTACATCTACTGATTTTGCAAATTTATATGATTACTTTTTCTTGGCTAGGAAGTACTGATCTAGAAGATCAAGCATACTACCCAAGGATGAACCTGTTCTGTTCAATTCAACTTGACAAATAACTATGTGACAAGCAGATTGTAGGTGCAGTGCTTACAGAGGTGAGAGAACTTGACGTTATCTCTGTTGTCTTCTAATTACAATCTAGTGGGAAACGCAAATGATAAGTAAGTAACTACAAGTGTGATGAGTATTACGAAGGAAAAATTAAAATTCACAGTGGGAGGATCTGATCAGCCGCAAACGTCTTCCTACAGGAAACTTGACAATAGGAGGCCAATGAGAAGAATATTGGTGTAAAGGTAACTATGGTTTCATTTTCAGGCATAGTATCTCTTGAATATTCTTTTAGGACATTAAATAAAAAAGCAATATTTTGCCTTAGTTTTCACAACTACTCAAATTTATTCTCTTGGTAATTCTACTTGTAACAGAACACTGAGCACACAGATCAGGTTAAGATATGACCTATGTAGCTCATAGTGCAGCTTCTTTTAAATTATAACACTAAACTATGTTTTAAAAGAATTAGAAAAAGTGAATTTTTATCATCAAACACAAATCAAACAAAGAAAAAGCACAGTGATAGAAAATCTAGTGACATATCTGGGAAAGAATTGAAATTAACATCTAGACTTATGGAGAGGTATTGATTTTATAGCCATGCCAGGATTGATACTGAGACATGGGTTTACAAAGATAACAAAAGAGACTTGGTATGTGCCTTATAGAATTTAGAGTTCATGGGTTAGAGAGACATTAATATAAACCACTGTAGTAATAATGAAAAATTACAACCCTGAAAAACACAATTATGTGATCAAATTTATGTTAAAATGCACTGTATGTTGTATATATTATCTAAATCTGTACAAAAAGGAATGAAAAGTGCACAAAACTATTATGAAATGCATTTATGCTTAATTTCTATAATTAGAAAATAAACACACAAAAGTAGGGTACAAAACAATACATAGTGTAATTTTCCATTTTCTCTCTATGTACATATAGGCATATCAAAAAGACTTAAACAAGAAAACATGTATTATCTCTGAATGGCAGGATTATGATGACTTCTAGTTTCTTCTTTTTATTTCTGCATGGTCCAAAATATCTTCCATAACTATATAGTACACTTATAGTAAATTTATCAAGAGAACATTAATGACAGTTATTTTAGGGAATTTGAGGAAGATGTTTTGCATGCAACAGTTTGTTATGTCATGATAATTTAATTTGTTAAAATAAAGAACTTCTTTTTGTTGACTGCTATTATGCAGGGCTATTACAATGCTGTTGATTTCTTTTTAATATCTAGTGTTGGTAAATTTCCCTTCTCTACCTTCATTTTATGTATTTATTTATTTACTTACTTACTTATTTAAAAATAAGTGTTTTCATTTTAGAATTAACTTTAGATTTATAGAAAAGCTGCAAAAATAATACAGAACTCTCTTCCAGTTTCCCCCACTGTTAACATTGATATTATCTACCTACATTTTACTTATTTAATCAATAAAACCCCGTGTTACTTTCTAAGAAATATAGTCTTACAGATAAATTAAATTCTTATATACATTTTTCAATATGAAAAGTAACCCTATGAACATCTTTCAAAATCTAAAAAGGAATTTATTTTAAATAGGATGATAAATTTTATATATCATTCAGTAATTACTGAATAATAAATAATTTTATATTGTGATATGTTATATTTAAAAAAAGAAAGGGGGATAAAAGTTTTATAGCTCATTTTCAATTACTGGCAATGAGATGCCTATCTTATTTGCCAAATTCCACATACTTAGCCACTCCATATATTAACCACTGCTTATTCAATGCCTACCAGTAACACTGTTCAACATTAATTGAATGGGAGGTTCTAATAACCCTAGTTTTACCTTTGTGTATAATTTATAATTAAATATATATTGTTATAAATTAAAAAAAAAAACTATATTTGTTACACTTCTAGAGGATGGATACTATGCCATGCAATATATCTGACATTTTTTTAAGCCCAAAAAGATGCTGAATGAAACTAATAGGAAGTTCTCATAAGCATGTATAGAGATATTAAATTTTATATTGACTCATCTGTCATCAACAACATTATAGTGTGTAGATTGAAAGTCAATAGTTCAAAATTAGCCAATAAGCTATTTTTGCCTTAGTTGGGAAAATCTATAGGGAAAACGTATGAAAGTTGTATCAGTTGCATATGCTTGTTTTACTTGTAGAACGAGCTAAATTAAGTCGTATTCATTTCAGGTTTTCATTGGGCTTTTTTTTTTAAGCAATGTAATCATTCTTTTATGCAGAAAGTAGCCCTGATGGCATCACATTGAGAATCTGACTTGATTATTTGTATTTGGATATATATTTACAGATACTAATAATATGGTCATAGAATTGTATATCTGTAATGGATCTTAGAAACTATCTATTCCAAGTCTTCACTGAGAGAGACATACTGGTAGGAGGGCTAAATATTTCATAGATTCATGCTGAATACTCACATGTCATGCTCCCATAGTATGCCATAACCTGTCATAATATGATTTTTTACTAAATGGCACGTATATTTAAGATACATTGAGCCTATATAATGTCAAATTTATTGGAACAAAACACTAAAATCCCTTTTCTTTCTTGTTTCTATTTTCACCAGGTCAAAAAACAGCTGCAATCAGATTTTATTCTTTACCATTTTGTCAAATATTCAAAATACAGGATAACATTTTAAAATTTTCATGGTACAAATAGTGGTTTTCCCATGGATATTCTTCCTTCTCAATTCAAGTGATTACTATTTTGTATATGCAATTTTCTTTTCTGTCTAAATTCATTTTGAGTTGTGTCTTCATAGGTCTTCTTGTTCCCCCTGCCCTGCTCATTTTAATTTACCAATATTGCTCCTCATTCATCTAAGGTAATCAGTAGATGGTCATCTACTAAGTAACTTAAAATAATTTGATTATTTTCAATATTTTTGAGGTTTCATCAATTAAAGTTGTGTTCAATAAAAAACGAAACAAACAAACAAACAAAAACCTCATTCTCCAGCTTGTCCAAATTAAAGACAAACTATAATGCTTGGAAAAAGTAACTCAAGTGAAAGCAAAGAATTGGTTAGTTGACTAAGCATGTGTTGCTTGACTAAAACCCTGTGCTGCTCTAGCCTGGTGCAAGTTGAGTTCATGCTGGATTGGGTTGAGCTCATGGTGGATTGGGTTGAGCTGCCTTAATTCTGGTCCTACTTTTTAAAATTTTATTTAGCATAATACAGAGCAAATGTTTCCTGCTTTTTGCTTCTAAGTTTGCGAGGATTGGAAAATATCAGTGAACTTGCAGGGGAAAGAATCACCAAGCATAGCAGATCCAGGCCTCTAGACAAAGGCTGGAGCCAGGATAATCTGTCTGGAGACTAAACAGAAGGCAAAATATTATCCTTCCGCGCTCAAATAGGCCCTCTCTTCTGGTTGAAGGAGCAGCTCATATATGCACATGTATTTAACAGGCCTTGCCCTTCTATGGTCTGCTGCCAGGAATAACAATAAACAGTAGCTCATTACACAAGGTGCCATCTCATTACATGAGGAGTTACCCTGGCATATTAAAAACAAAATACTGAAAGCCTAAAAGAAAACATGACTGAAATTAAATGCAAACAGCTCTGCCTTTTATTTTAGAAATATTGATCCCCTACAAAAGAGTGGCATGCTTAATGAATATCCTTAATGATTTTACAGTAAGGCAAATCATCTATGAAAGTAACATGGGTAAAAAGAATGTTATGATCCGGCACCCAATGAAATCCAATATGCTTGCAAGCAACACCAGTCACTATGTTATAACTCTCTGGGAGCAAGAAAGCTACAAAATCAGGAAGGAAATAAAGCTAATTTATTTTAGCTATAGTTTCAAAGTCGACTAAAATGCTTATAGGGAGCCATGAAAATATTTCCCAAACTAATCTAATCCTGTTCATAGTAATTACTTTCTTCCTTTCAGGCAAAACACAGTCGACAGAAAACAGCAAATGGTTTTTAGGGGATTTAATAGGGATGAGGTATCATATTCAAAGAAAATTTTCATTACTTTAAACCATAACCTCTTGAGACTTTACTTTCATGAACCTTTCTAAATACTTAAGGTATGATTGGGCTATAAAGGATTAAATTAGAAGGAATATAAATCAGTCAAAAGTTTTGAGATTGGTGCTATTTGAAATGGTCTTACAGAGGCTCAAAGCATTTGAAAATGGGCAAAAAAAAAAAAATGTCATGCATCTAGAGAAATATTTGACACACATTTAAGGGAAAATACATTGAATCTGAATAATATAACCCAAGAAATGTTCTGAGTATTATAAATAAAAATTAAGGAATTTCTGTTATGTACTACAATAATTTAGTGTATTCTAGACACAGCAGATCATGAACATAGAAGTGATATGTAATCCTTCCAGAGATAACTGGCCAAATAATTTTCTGTACAGAAAAAAAAAAATCTATAAATAGGAAAATATATTAATAATGTCTCAGGATCATGTCAGTTCTACTTGCAAAATGAAAAAAGCCTATCAGATACACTTCTGAAATCCCCAGTCTCTATTTCAGCATTGTCTGAGTTCTGTAAGAGCACAGACTTAGACCATTTGACATGGTCAAAGACTTTCAGCAGACCTCTATCAATCCCAAGGGAGATCCTAGGTGTCAATCTTTATTCTCATAGAATTTTGGAAAATTGCAGCTGAAAGAAAATTTAGTACAAATGCAGTTCAGCTATTTCCATTTACATGCAAAGAAAAAAATACCATCAAAACAAACAAACAAACATTTCAATAGTGGAACTTATTTAGTCCTTAAAGCGACCTTATAAAATTTATATTATTGCCCATTCAGTTAACAGAAATATGAGATTCAAAGTGTTTAAAGGATTTGCCATAGTTCTCTAGGCCAGATGGCAAAGGATTTCAAATTGCAATATTATAATGTAACATTTCATTTGCAATACTACAACAATATGAGAAAATGTCGTGGAGACAAGGCTAAAACTCTCCTGATTTAATTTCAGTAATTTTCAGAGCCCTTAAAACATGATGCTATTGCAACAGAATGAGAAATTCAATACAAATATATAATCTATTTATATATATATTATAAAATAAAAATAATTTCTTTTGTTTATTTTAATATTCCTCCTACCCCTACTTTGTCTCATACATTTACCTTAGTACAGAGGTAGAAAAAAACAATTTGCAAAATTTTAACTTAGAGTCATAACATAGAGAATCATTTAAGGTATGTTGTGATGGGAGGTGTTTGATAACATCTGAGAGAATTTTCCATTAAAATCCATTGTAATGACTAATGGAACAATAGGAACAACAGGGAAAGTGAGGTCAGGCAGTAATTGAAGGAGATACTGGTGTGGCTTGCAAGAGAACTGTTCTACTATTCAAGTTTTTCCTTTAACTTGCTCTGTGAATTTAAGTAGTTACAGAGGACGAACCCAATGCAAACACCTAAGGATTTTCATCTCTAGGTTTATGCCTTTGGATAAGTCTCTCTCCTTCACTGTGGGGGAAATATGTGACTTTTAACTAATAGTATTTGCTAAAGATGATGGGATGTTAGACAATACATAAGACTTTTTTTTTAGTCGACTGGAGCAAGAAACCCTCCCTGCGGCTTAATAAACTAAGGGGCCACGTTGGGGAATCCTTTGTGGCAGAGAATGGCGGACAACTTCTAGGAACAGCAGAAAGCCAGTGTCCTAGGAATATAGCTACAAGACAGTGAATTCCACCAACAACTTGAATGAAACTGCAAGCAGAGCCTGCCACCGTGTAGCTTCAAGTGAGAATGTAGCCTTGCTGACACCTTGATTGATTGTAGCCTTGAGACCCCAAGCAGATGACCCAGTTAGGCACTCCCGGACCCACAGAGACAATGATATAAAAAAAAAAAAAATGTGCGGTTTGAAATCATTATTCGTGGTAATTTGTTATACAACCACAGAAAACTAACACAATAGATTACCTCCTCAATTTCTTTACGCCTGAGTTGAAAAATTAAATACCTTTTGGCTAAGGTTTTTTTCTAACAATTTTTCTTGGGTGTAAGGCCCTGGGATTTGAAGACTGTCACCTGAAAAGGGGAAGTCAATGCTCTAATTTAAGCAAGAAGAGTGTGAGTCTGAAATATAAACCCAGAAATGCATATAGGGTGTAAGGACTGTAGAAAAGGGCTGAAGTTGAACCTCGTGTCACCTCCTATATGGGTGTTCTGGTTCAGTGACCTCTTTAAAGGAGTCCAAACAGCTTCCATTTGAGCCATTAGGCAGATTTCCTTAGTAAAGGCAATTATTCTTTATCCTTGGGCTTTGGGAAAGTGTTCTATAGACTCAGGGAAGATGTCTGATTGCTCTGGCAGATGGCCCTCTTAAAACTGACAGAATACTAGATCCTTAAACTCACAGTTAAATGCATTTAACCTTCTTGACCTAGTGTGATTCCTCTACTTACATTAAATTCCATCTTCAAGTTCTAGGGTAAGAAGTGGTACTTGCAGATTCATTCACAGTTTTCCTTCATGCTGTAAATGAGACAACAATGGTTGGATATCAAAAAACATAATAGGAGACTATATTCTGCTTTTACAATGACATCCTCCTACCAGATTCACAAAGCTGAATTACATTTTTTTCCCCCAGATTTAGACCATATACCCAATCCAGAACATGCAATTTTTCTTTTTTTAATACATCTTTATTGAACTATAATTGCTTCACAATACCTTGTTAGTTTCTGTGGCACAACAAAGTGAATCAACCATGGGCATACACATGTCCCCATATCCCCTCCCTCTTGAGCCTCCCTCCCATCTCCCTATCCCACCCCTCTGGGTCATCACAAAGCACCAAGCCGATCTTCCTGTGCTATGCTGATGCTTCCCACCAGCCAACTATTTTACAGTCGGTAGTGTATATATGTTGAAGCTACTCTCACTTCGCCCCAGCTTCATCCTCCCACCCCATGTCCTCAAGTCCATTCTTTACCTCTTTATTCCTGGCCTGCAACTAGGTTCAACAGTACCATTTTTTTTTTTTTTTTTTAGATTCCATATATATGTGTTAGCATACTGTATTTTGTTTTTCTCTTTCTGACTTACTTCACTCTGTATGACAGACTCTAGGTCCATGCACCTCACTATAAATAACTCAATTTCATTTCTTTTTATGGCTGAGTAATATTCCATTATATATATGTGCCACATCTTTATCCATTCATCTGTCAATGGACACTTAGATTGCTTCCATGTCCTCGCTATTGTAAATAGTGCTGCAATGAACATTGTGGTACATGACTCCTTTTGAATTATGGTTTTCTCAGGGTATATATCCAGTAGTGGGATGGCTGGGTCATATGGTAGTTCTATTTTTAGTTTTTTAAGGAACCTCCATGCTGTTTTCCATAGTGTTTTTACCAATTTACATTCCCACCAACAGTGTAGGAGGGTTCCCTTTTCACCACACCCTTTCCAGCATTTATTGTTTCTAGCTTTTTGGATAATGGCCATTCTGACTGGCGTGAGGGGATACCTCATTGTAGTTTTGATTTGCATTTCTCTGATAATTAGTGATGTTGAGCATCTTTTCATGTGCCTCTTGGCCATCTGTATATCTTCCTTGGTGAAATGTCTATTTAGGTCTTCTGCCCATTTTTTAACTGCATTGTTGTTTTTTTGATATTGAGCTCCATGAGCTGTTTGTATATTTTGGAGATTAATCCCTTGTCTGTTGTTTCATTCGCAAATATTTTCTCCCATTCTGAGGGTTGCCTTTTTGTTTTGTTTATGGTTTCCTTTGCTGTGCAAAAGCTGTTAAGTTTAATTAAGTCCCATTTGTTTATTTTTGTTTTTATTTCTGTTACTCCAGGAGTTGGGTCAAAAAAGATCTTTCTGTGGTTTATGTCAAAGACTGTTTTTCCTATGTTTTCCTCTAAAATTTTTATACTGTCTGGTCTTACATTTAAGTCTTTAATCCATTTGGCGTTTATTTTTGTGTATGGTGTTAGGTATGTTCTAATTTCATTCTTTTACATGTAGCTGTCCAGTTTTCCCAGCACCACTATTGAAGAGGCTGTCTTTTCTCTATTGTATGTTCTTGCCTCCTTTGTCATAAATTAAGTGCCTATATGTACATGGGTTTATCTCTGGGCATTCTATCCTGTACCATTGATCTATATTTCTGTTTTTGTGCCAGTACCATACTGTTTTGATTACTGTAGCTTTGTGGTATAGTTTGAAGTTGGGGAGCCAGATTCTTCCAACTCCATTTTTCTTTCTCAAGATTGCTTCGGCTCTTTGGAGTCTTTTATGTATCCTTACGAATTGTAAGATTTTTATTTCTAATTCTGTGAAGAACGCCATTGGTAGTTTGATAGGGATTGCATTGAATCTGTAGATTGCTTTGGGTGGTATAGTCATTTTCACAATGTTGATTCTTCCAATCCAGGAACATGGTATATTTCTCTATCTGTTTATGTCATCTTTGATCTCTTTCATCAGTGTTTTATAGTTTTCTGAGTACAAGTCTTTTGTCTCCATTGGCAGGCTTATTCCTAGGTATTTTATTCTTTTTGTTGCAATGGTAAGTGGAAGTGTTTCCTTAATTTCTTTTTCTGATTTTTTGTTGTTGGTGTATAGGAATGCCAGAGATTTCTGTGCATTAATTTTGTATCCTGCAACCTTACCAAATTCATTCATTAGTTCTAGTCATTTTCCAGTGGCATCTTTAGGATTTTCTATGTGTAGTACCATGTCATTGGCAAATAGTGACAGCTTTACTTCTTCTTTTCCAATTTGTATTCCTTTTATTTATTTTTATTCTCTGATTGCTGTGGCTAGGACTTCCAAAACTATGTTAAGTAAGAGTGGTGAGAGTGGACATCCTTTTCTTGCTCCTGATCCTAGTGGAAATGCTTTCAGATTTTCACAATTGAGTATGATGCTTGCTGTGGGTTTGTCATAAATGGCCTTTATTATGTTGAGGTAGGTTCCCTCTATGACCATTTTCTGGAGAGTTTTTATCATAAATAAGTGTTTAATTTTGTCAAAAGCTTTTTCTGCATCTATTGAGATGATCATACGGTTTTTATTCCTTAATTTGTTATTGTGGTGTATCACATTGATTGATTTCCATATATTGAAGAATCCGTGCATCCCTGGGATAAATCCCACTTGATCATGGTGTATGATCCTTTTAATGTGCTATTGGATTCTGTTTGCTAGTATTTTGCTCGGGATTTTTGCATCTATGTTCATCAGTGATATTGGTCTATAATTTTCTTTTTTTGTAGTATCTTTGTCTGGTTTTGGTATCAGGATGATGGTGGCTTCATAGAATGAATTTGGGAGTGTTCCTCCTTCCACAATTTTTTGGAAGAGTTTGAGAAGGATCTGTGTTAGTTCTTCTCTAAATGTTGGAGAGAATTCACCTGGGACGCCATCTGGTCCTGGACTTTTGTTTGTTGGAAGATTTTTAATTACCATTTCAATTTCATTACTTGTGATAGGTCTGTTTATATTTTCTAATTCTTCCTGGTTCAGTCTTGGAAAATTGTACCTTTCCAAGAATTTGTCCATTTTTTCTTGGTTGTCCATTTTATTGCCATATAGTTGTTTGTAGTAGTATCTTATAATCCTGTGGATTTCTACAGTGTCAGTTGTGATTTCTCCTTTATCATTTCTAATTTTATTGATTTGCATCCTCTCCCTTTTTTTCTTGATGAGTCTGGATAAGGGTTTATCAATTTTGTTTATCTTCTCAAAGAACCAACTTTTAGTTTTATTGATCTTTGCTATTGTTTTCTTCGTTTCTATTTCATTTATTTCTGCTCTGATCTTTATGATTTCTTTCCTTCTACTGACTTTGGCTTTTCTTTGTTCTTCTTTCTCTAGTTGTGTTAAGTGTAGGGTTAGATCGTTTATTTGAGATTTTTCTTGTTTCTTGAGCTGAGATTGAATTGTTATAAACTTCCTTCTTAGAACTGCTTTTGCTGTGTCCCATTGGTTTTGGGTCATCGTGTTTTCTTTGTCATTTGTTTCTATGTATTTTTTAATTTGTTCTTTGATTTCTTTGTGATCTTTGATTTCTTTGATTTCTTCAGTGATCTCTTGGTTATTTAGTAGTGCACTGTTAAGCCATGTATTTGTGTTTTTTTTAAGTTTTTTTTCCCAGTAATTGATTTCCAATCTCATAGCATTGTGGTCAGAAAAGATACTTGATACAATTTCAATTTTCTTAAAGTTTCCGAGGCTTGATTTGTTACCCAAGATGTGATCTCTCCTGGCGAATATTTCATGTGCTCTTGAGAAGAAAGTGTATTCTGCCACTTTTGGGTGGAATGTTCTATAAATATCAATTAGATCTATTCATTCTATTGTGTCATTTAAAGATTGTGTTTCCTTATCTATTTTCTGTTTGGATGATCTGTCCATTGGTGTTAGTGGGGTCTTAAAGTCCCTTACTATTATTGTGTTACTGTTAATTTCATGGTTGTTAGTATTTGCCTTATGTATTGAGGTGCTCCTGTGTTGGGTGCATAAACATTTATAATTGTTATATCTTTTTCTTGGATTGATCCTTTGATCATTATGTAGTGTCCCTCCTTATCTCTTGTGACAGTCTTTATTTTAAAGCCATTTTATCTGATACGAGTATTGCTACTCCAGCTTTCTTTTGATTTCCATTTGCATGGAATATCTTTTTCCATCCCTTCACGTTCTGTATGTTTCCCTAGGTCTGAAGTGGGTCTTTTATAGACAGCATACATATGGGTCTTGTTTTTGTATCCATTTGGCCAGTCTGTGTCTTTTGGTTGGGGCATGTAATCCATTTACATTCAAGGTTATTATTGATATGTATGTTCCTATTACCATTTTCTTAATTGTTTTGGGTTTGTTTTTTGGGTCTTTATCTTCTAATGTTTCCTGCTTAGTGAAGTTTCTTTAGCATTTGTTGTAAAGCTGTTTGGTGGTGCTGAATTCTCTTAGCTTTTGTTTGTCAAAAAGCTTTTGACTTCTCCATCGAATCTGAATGTGATCCTTGCTGTGTAGAGTGATCTTGGTTGTAGGTTTTTCTCTTTCATCGCTTTAAGTATATCCTGCCACTGCCTTCTGGCCTGCATATTTTCCACTGAAAAATCAGCTGATAAACTTATGGGGATTCCTTTTTATGTTATTTTGTGTTTTTCCCTTGTTGCTTTGATTATTTTTTCTTTGAATTTAATTTTTGTTAGTTTGATTAATATGTGTCTTGATGTGTCTTTCCTAGGGTTTATCCTGTATGGGACTCTGTGCTTCCTGGACTTGGGTGACTATTTCCTTTCCCATGTTAGGGAAGTTTTCCACTATAATCTCTTCAAATATTTTCACAGACCTTTTTTTTTTTCTCTTCTTCTGGGACCCCTATAATTCGAATGTTAGTACATTTAGTGTTGTCCCAGAGGTCTCTGAGATTGTCTTCAATTCTTTCTTCTTTATTTTGCTCCTTGGCAGTTATTTCCACCATTTTGTCTTCCAGCTCATTTATTCATTCTTCTGCCTCCGTTATTCTGTTTTTGATTCCTTCTAGTGTATTTTTCATGTCAGTTATTATGCTGTTCATCTCTGTTTGTTCTTTAGTTCTTCTAGATCTTTGTTAAACATTTCTTGTATTTTCTCAATCTGTGCTTCCATTCTATTTCCGAGATTCTGGATCATCTTTACTATCATTACTCCGAATTCCTTTTCAGGTAGATTGCCTATTTCCTCTTCATTTATTTGGTCTTGTAGGTTTTTACCTTGCTCCTTCATCTGTGACATATTTTTTGCCATCTCATTTTTTTTTTTTTTTTAATGAGTGAGATTGTGTTCCTCTTTTACTGGTTATTTGGCCTGAGGCTTCCAACACTGGAGTTTGTAGGCTATTGGGTAGAGCTGGATCTCAGTGCTGAGATGAAAAACTCTGTGAGCCCTCACTCCAATGAATATTCCCTTGGGTCTTAGGTTCTCTTTTAGTCCAGTGGTTTGGACTCAGAGCTCCCACTGCAGGAGTTTCGACCTGACCCCGGGCTCCCTAATCAAGATCCCGCAAGCCATGTGGGGTGGCAAAAAAAAAAAAAAGAACAATAGTAAAGTAAAAAATAAAATTAGACTAGGAAACTAACAGATATGTTAGAAAGAATGTAAAAATAAAAATATAGATGAATCAACAACCAGAAGGTATATCAGTACCACAATAGGAAAAAAAAAGGAGGAGGGAAAAGAAAACAAACAAACAAACAAAACGGTTGAAGTGGAGGCCTTGGCTGTGGAGAGCAGGGCCTAAGCAAGAGTGAGGTTTTGGCAGTGAGCAGGGCCAATGCTCAGGACCCACAGGGCTGGAAAAGGCCCTGGGAGCTGTCAGGGGGTGGGAATTAGGCTCAAGGAACAGAAGGGGCCCAGGCATGCCCCCCACCCCTTCTCTCAGAAGACAGGGGACCTTACCTGGGAGCCCAGCAGACTTTCTGGGCTCGAGTGGGCAGGGCAAAAGCCCTCCTCTCCTCTCCTACTCCTCTGGTCTAGGGTCTGGGAGGGTCCCAACTGCCTGCCTTTCCTTATCTCCCCGGATTCCCTCCTATGCCATCAAGGACCCACACACCCTGGAGGGGGCTTGGAGGGCAGGGGAACAGCCTGGGAGCTCAGCAGGCTTCCTGTCCTAAGTGGGTGGGGCAATCACCCTTCCTCTCCTCTCCTGCTCCTCTCTCAGGACCCCTCCCACCTGCCTCTCCTGTTCTCCCCTCAGCCTCCTTCCTATGCCCTCGAGGACCCACACATCCTGGAGAGGGCTTTAGAGGGCAGGGGAATGGCCTGGGAGCTCAGCAGGCTCCCTGGGCCCGACTGGGCAGAGCAATCACCCTCCACTCTGCTCCTGCTCTTCCTCTTCCCAGAGAGTCACTCCCACCTGCCTCTCCTGATCTCCTTGGCCTCAGGGGCACCAATCTTGTCTGGCCTCCACTTCTCCTTCCCCCACAGTCCCTCTATGTCCTACCGGTTCACTCTGGGGTTCCTCCCGTCTCCTTGGGTGTCAGAGTCCCCCATCAGCTGCAGGCAGGTGCCCTAGTTGTGGGGAGGTGCTAACTCCACGTCTTCCCACACCGCCATCTTGACTCATTCCCCAGAACATGCAGTTTTTATTTAAAGAATTCTCACTCCATGGTTACTATTTGGTTTATTGTTTTAAAATATGAGAATAGAATGTTTTCCCCTACTATTAAGAATGTTTCCTTTGCAAAAGCAAGCACTCACAAAATACCATTTTGTTGCTTTATGGCTACAGTTTTATGTATTTATATAAAACATTTTATTTTTTGTATTCTGATAACCTGGTACACTTAGCTTGCCTCATCATTTTCCTAGGATAAAAAGCCAAGAAAAAACCAAATATTTTGGAGTTGAGAACTGTGAACTAGTGTATAAACATCTCCATTAAACAAAAGTGAGTGAAGCAAAAGCACCTACTCATGTTTTCATTTTATTTGAAATTATGTTATTTAATGAAGGCCTATCCCCAGGTCATTAAAAATTGCATAAGTGTCTCTTCTGCATTCTTACCTTTTCTATCACCCCCTCTTTTTTCTTACTATTCTGCATCCAAATCCATTGGGCCTGAGTTCCCATCAAATGCACGTAATTTAAACCTTGCTTCCCTATAACAGCTCTTCAGGAATGTTGGAGTAAAGCAAAGTTTTATACATATTAAAACTAAAATGCAAACTACCAGTTAAGAATGTAGACAAGAATGGGTAGAGTTATTGGAGGATAGGAAATGGGCTTCCTTCCTGAGATTTTAATTTGATAGTATTTTCTATAAGGGGCCTGGAGCACTTGTTAACAGTCATATCATGCTAACAAGATTTATTTTTCAGAGAGAATATAAATTGGGCAGGAAAACGCTTTGGGAAAGAACAATGGGCTGGTATGAAGAAATGCAGGAAGTGTGCCCTACTTTTTCAAAAACACATGCACACCTTTACTCCTGACCCCTCTTCTACTTTCTCTCTTTGCTTTTTTATTTCTCTATCTCTCTTCCAGACTCCATTTTAGTTCCTTTCTCCCAAAGCCTTTTAGTACATAGTTCAACGTTTACATCTCAGTTTATCCTAACACTCCTGTTAGGGACTTTTTGTTGTTGTTTTTTTTCATTTAACATATTTAAAATAATCAACACACATTATAGCTACTTAAGACTTGTATTCAGAGTGTCTCTATCAAATTGAATTATACTTTAAGCACAGCTATTTAGCCAAAATGTATTTGTCATTTTATTTTCAGATGTTTTATTATATAAGATGTGTGTGTTTGGCTGGTAAGATAAAAAACACAATCAGATTACCATTACTAGCTATTTCAATTATGGATTTCACATCATATGTCTAGCATCTGTGTATACTATGTATTATTTTTATGTCCTTGTATTTTCATGAACATTTCGTGAACTTCGTTCTTTGAGTACAGAGTTTTGGCAAGGTACTAGTCACTGATCATCTCTGATCAACTCAACAAATACCCTCATGTCCTGAAATAATCTTAAGAGTAAAGAAGTGAATCAGATCTAAATAAATCTCAGTCATATCACCAGTTTTACATCGTTGTTAGTAGTGCTTAGCTTCATTTTCAGAAATTACATAAAAGAAAGGAAATTTCATAGAGAAGTTACAGAACCATGGACCCAAGCATGAATTGTAGTTTTTGTATATTGCTTATGGTCTGAGGAACACATCTACTTGTTCCTGAAATTCCTATTTTACAGTGAGTTTTAGTGGACCTAGTTTATTTTCGGCACCTTAAGAAACTAACACTTGAAAGATCACAGATACTTTGTAATTGAGACACTTCTTGAGATCTGCACTCCAAAACATAGACAAAAAATAAAGTTCATTCCATAATTACTAACCACTTTTGATATTGAGAAGTTATTTTCTGCCACTAACTGTATAAAATTCTTTAAAATCTATCATTTCTTCAAACTCAGGGCAGTTTAGCAAAAGAAATAAGAACTGTTTCACAGTGCCATCTGTTCAATACACATGTTCAGTTTGAATTGAAATATCTGGATTTCTATAAACTGTTGAGCAAAGTTCTTTTTTATTCATTCCCTGGAAAATTTTTGGTTGTATCACTGCTGATTTTTTCCATCAATTTCAAAATAATACATGCTCATCAAAGAAACCATGACTTTCACAGAAGTAAAATGAATAAAATAATGTCTACATTATTACCACCTCATGGAGGCCATATCATGGACCCTGAGTCAGACTCCTGGATTATAATCTCAATTCCAGCTTTTTCACAATATCTAAATTTAGAGAAATTACTGTACTAACCTCAGTTTCTTCATCTGTAAAATGGAGTTGATAATAGTGGATAAATAACAATGTTATTTTGAGATTTAAGTAAGCTTATTCATTTATTGTAACATACTTCCTTACATACTACAAAGGTCCTGTAAGTGTTATTAATATCATTATTATTAAAATCAAATTATTTTTTCAAAAATTGATTGCACAACATTTTGTGATTATTTTATAAAGATGTTATTTTCATTTTTTAACGTGAAAAAGGAAAAATACACTAATTTAGGCTTATTTTAAAATATGGTCATGATTAAATATTGACAGATATAAATTTAAATTAAAGCAAAAACTAATAAATAAATATCAGAATTTCCCATTCTCTCCTTACTCATATAATATTTAGAGAGCATCTTAAAGGCCCAGGCCTGTGTAACCCATAATGAAGGAAGAGGCATTTCTTTTTTTTTTTTTTTTTTTTTAATTTTTTATAAAGCAGGTTCTTATTAGCAAGAGGCATTTCTAACTCTCCCAATAAAGACAGCAAATAGATATACATAAATTTAAATTACCTACACATGTAAGTGTACTTGTAAATATTCCTCAATCTGCACTAGATTTTAGTTTTACTTTTCTTCTGCATGCCCTCTTCAGTATTCATCACAAAGAGTATCTATCATAATCCACGCATTAGTTCACTTGTGCTAGCATCACATTTCCAGAGATTCTCAGACTACCATCATAAGGTAAAGGGCAGGTATTCATTGGCTGTATTTATATAGCAACAAACAAATACCATCCATTAAATAATTGAAAAGAAGAAAATAAGAAAAAAATGTAGAAAAGAAGGCAACTATCATCAAAGTTATTTTAGAAATAAATCTTCTAGAGGATATAGGTTTTTTGTAATTTAAAATGCTTAGGGCTATCAATTTAAGAAATCTGTATCTGGAAAACAATCTAAAATCATGTTAATTTTTTACTATTCTTTCTTAAGAAATTATTGCAAAGCTTTATATAGTGATCACTAATGAATCACTTAACACTTTACAATTATAAATACACTCGATTTTGGTTTTAAACAGACTAAAGAACATAAAGATAAGGAGAAGTAGCAATACACTGAGTTCTGTGTGAAAACAGTAACCTAGATTTTCAGAGTTCATCAAAAAAAGATCTATTTCCTTTCTTGTGTCACTTCATATCTATGCTTTAGTTTCATCATGTATAACGAACTGGCCAAGATCACATGTAATGCCCTTTCCATTTCCAAATTAATCATTCTAATTGCTATTTTAAAATAAACAAGAGTTATGTTTTTATGATAACTGATATCATAGTTTTTTAAAAATTTAATTAATAAACCTAGGCTTTTTGTTTTCTCCCAAGAGGGATCCATACAGTGTTGTTCTGGGTTTCTGTCCTAAATTAAAGGGAAACTTTCACACTGTCTGGGGCCCTTGATGTCCTGAAGATGTAAGAGGAAGACATCCTCAAATTCTTCACAGCAGGAACCGACTTGGGGGAAATCAACCTTGACTTCCCAAGGGAACAGCCCAACTACAAAAAGAAAAGTGATGGCATCTACATCATATATCTGAAGAGCACTTGGGTGAAGCTTCTGCTAGCAGCTCGTGTCACTGTTGCCATTGAAAACCTGGCTGATAGCGTCTTGTTGTCCAGGAATAATGGTCAGTGAGCTGAGCTGAAGATTCTGCTGCCACTGGAGCCACTACTATTGCTGCCGCTTTGTTCCTGGAACCTCACTAACTGGGTCCAGGCTTCCTTCCAGGAGTTGAGACTTCTGGTTGTTACAGATCCCAGGGCTGCACACCAGCTTCTCCAAGAGGCATCCTGTGTCAACCTGCCACCACTGCTCTGTGTCTCCTCTGTGCTGTGTGGACATTGCCATCCAGGCAACAACAGGAGAGCTTGCTCACCAGGTC
Organism: Balaenoptera borealis; assembly: GCF_965194805.1. Lineage (NCBI taxonomy): Eukaryota > Metazoa > Chordata > Mammalia > Artiodactyla > Balaenopteridae > Balaenoptera > Balaenoptera borealis. The sequence goes on from NC_138877.1 coordinate 28,518,782, forward strand.
TGAGGTGGTAGACACCATCCCTGGATGTTCTGTACGTGCGTGACACCCTCTCCTATGGACCATCCTAGGAGGTCTGGCCTGATCTCTGCCTCTGCAGAGACCCTGAAGATTGTGAATAGTTTTCCAGGCCACTGCTGGAAAAGTTGTGCCCAAGGAAGAGTGTCAGGGTGAGTGGGCTGTTCCAGCTCCCAAGTTTTCTGCTACTCACCCGAGGTCACAGTCTGGTCTATGGGCATAGGTCCTCCCCCAGGACTGGGTTGTGCAGGCACTGCTCAGGCCACTGAATGGGTAGGGACCACCATTGAGTGGTCTTAAACTGTTCTCCCACAGACTCAACAGGAAATTAAAATAAATTGATGGAAAATAAACAGTTTGTTAAAAAAAATAACAAAAAATTCTGGAATATTTAATCTGGATATAGGCTCTGTAGGGTATACCATTAAATTTTAAATTCTTATATTAATAATCACCATTGTGAGTAAAGAAAACATGCAATATAGTGTTCATTATTCATTGTAATGTCTTGTAGAATATAATTGCCTAAATTGATCTGTGATAAAACCCTAAAAAATATTTAGTGGTGAAATCAAGTTTATTTCAAAATTAATAAGTCTTTATTGAATGAGAGAGCTTTGGAAAAACTTTTTTTAGAATATATTTGGGAAAGACTTCAACAAATTATCCTGATTAAATTGGATCTGGACTGTTAAAACCATGCTTTTTAATCATGATTTGAAATCATGAGCTCTCTAATGGATTTTAAAGAATTTCATTTAATGTATCTATGAGAAATGGAACAGTCTTGAAGATTCTGGTGGGAAGCAGACTGCTTACGAATCTTTCTGCTTTGTTGGAATCCTCAAAATAAATATGGAAAAAGTTCGAAAGATGAGTGGTGGATTTTCGTTAGGATCCAGCAATAAATGTTGTCAGTAGGTCTGAAGTAACAGAGATCTGCCCTTGCCAGAAAAATAATGACAAGAGCAGTTTAGACCTCTAAATAAACTATATATCTTTGTGAAAAGAGAAAGGGAATTCATATTAACCTGAATATTTATGAGACTGTAAGGAAGCTTCTATAACAAGTTAAACATGAATTTGTGACAGGAAATATGAGAAAAGAGATTTTGTGAAAGAAGGGGAAATAAATTAAAGGGTAAGGGTACAAAAAGAAAGTAAAGGAAGATATTGGGTGAGACAAGCAAATATAGATAGAAGAAACAGTAAATTAATATAGAATTTAAAAGAGAATCTACTGAAGTAGAGAAGAGTGAAAAAATAAACTCCCTGTTATTTATATTAAACACTAGAAAGCAGGCATTAAAGGTATTAAGCTCTTGAGCATACTAGGAGAAAAATTTGCCTTGTTTATTATGGTAGTTTTGAGAATTATTTTCACCAGTTACTCAGTAATTCCAGTCAGTAATTCTTAAAGTGTGGCAGGTGAATTGTTAACAATCCAGTAAACTCTCTGATATCAGATGGAGTTCTTTAAGAATATAAAGCTTTATTGACATAGAGAACAGACTTATGGCTGCCAAGGTGGAGGGGGTTGAGGGAAGGGTGAAGGGGGAGGTTGGGATTAGCAGTTGTAAGCTATTATATATAGAATGGATAAACAATAAGTCATACTATATAGCACAGAAAATGATAGTCAACATCGTATGATAAATCATAATGGAAAAGAATATAAAAAAATAATTTATATATATGTATAACTGAATCTCTTTGCTGTACAGAAGAAATTAAAACAACATCGAAAATCAACTATACTTCAAAAAGTAAAATAAAATAAATATATACTCTCGGTTCTTCTCCAGACCCCAGAAGGGAAAGTAAGGCATCTACAGCAGCCAGTTATACTCCAGGTTGAGGGACAGCTACTTTTCAGCTTTTCTGGAGGAAGGCAAAGCTCTCTTTCCTTAAGATAAATGAGCAGGGTGTCAGTTCTCATCCTCTGAGGTGAGAGAGCCGAGTTGAGGACATTGGTTCACCTCCTGGCACCACGTAATATCAAATGGCGAAAGTTCTCCCAGAGATCTCCATCTCAACGTTAAGACCTAGTTCCACTTGATGACCAGCAAGCTACAGTGCTGGACACCCTATGCCCAACAACTAGCAAGACAGGAACATAATACCACCCATTAGCAGAGAGGCTGCTGAAAATCATAATAAGTTCACAGACACCCCAAAAAACAGCACTAGAAATTGTTGTGTCCACCAGAGAGATGAGATCCAGTCTCATCAACCAGAACACAGACACCAGTCCCCTCCACTAGGAAGCCTACACAACACACTGAAACAACCTTACCCACTAAGAGCAGACACCAAAAACAACAGGAACTACAAACTGGCAGCTTGCGAAAAGGAGATCCCAAACAGAGTAAGGTAAGCAAAATGAGAAGACAGAGAAATACACAACAGGTGAAGGAGAAAGGTTAAAAACCAATAGACCAAACAAATGAAGAGGAAATAGATGGCTTACCTGAAAGAGAATTTAGACTAATAATAGTAAAGATGATCCAAAATCTTGGAAATAGAATGGAAAAAATATATGTAATGTTTAACATGGACCTAGAAGAACTAAAGAGCAAACAAACAATGATGAACAACAAAATAAATGAAATTAAAAATTCTCTGAAAGGAATCAATAGCAGAAAAACTGAGGCAGAAGAAGTGATAAGTGACCTGGAAGATAAAATAGTGGAAATAACTACCTCAGAGCAGAATAAAGAAAAAAGATTGAAAAGAATTGAGGACAGTCTCAGAGACCTCTGGGACAACATTAAACACACCAACATACGAATTATAGGGGTCCCAGAAGAAGAAGAAGAAAAAAAAAGGGACTGAGAAAATATTTGAAGAGATTATAGTTGAAAACTTCCCTAATATGAGAAAGGAAATAGTCAGTCAAGTCCAGGATGAGCAGAGAGTCCCACACAGGATAAATCCAAGGAGAAACACTCCAATACACATATTAATCAAACTATCAAAAATTACATACAAAGAATAAATATTGAAAGCAGCAAGGGGAAAGCAACAAATACCATGCAAGAGAATCCCCATAAGGTTAACAGCTGATCTTACAGCAGATTTTCGGCAAACCAGAAAGGAGTGGCAGGACATATTTAAAGTGATGAAAGGGAAAAACCTACATCCAATATGACTCTACCCAGCAAGGATCTCACTCAGACTTGACAGAGAAATTAAAAACTTTACAGACAAGCAAAATCTAAGGGAATTCAGCACCACCAAACCAGCTTTACAACAAATGTTAAAGGAACTTCTCTAGGCAGGAAACAAAAGAGAAGAAAAAGACCTACAACAACAAACACAAAACAATTAAGAAAATGGTAATAGGAACATGCATATCAATAATTACCTTAAATGTAAATGGATTAAGTGCTCCAACAAAAAGATATAGACTGGCTGAATGGATACAAAAACAAGACTTGTATATATGATGTCTACAAGAGATCCACTTCAGACCTAGTGACACATACAGACTGAAAGTGATTTCCATGCAAATGGAAATCAAAAGAAAACTGGAGTAGCAATTCTCATATCAGACAAAATAAACTTTAAAACAAACACTATTACAAGAGACAAAGAAGGACACTACATAACGATCAAGGGATCAATCCAAGTAGAAGATATAACAATTGTAAATAGTTATGCACCCAACATAGGAACACCTCAATACATAAGGCAAATACCAACAGCCATAAAAGGGGAAACTGATAGTAAGTAAATCATAGTAGGGGACTTTAACACCCCACTTTCACCAATGGATAGATCATCCGAAATGAAAATAAACAAGGAAACACAAGCTTTAAATGATACATTAAACAAGATGGACCTAATTGATATTTATAGGACATTCCATCCAAAAACAACAGAATACACACTCTTCTCAAGTGCTCATGGAACATTCTCCAGGATAGATCATATCTTGGACCACAAATCAAGCCTAGGTAAATTTAAGAAAACTGAAATCGTATCAAGTGTCTTTTCTGACCACAACGCTATGAGACTAGATATCAATTCCAGGAAAAAACCTGGAAAAAATACAAACACATGGAGGCTAAACAATACACTATTTAATAACCAAGAGATCACTGAAGAAATCAAAGAGGAAATCAAAAAATACCTAGAAACAAATGACAATGAAACCACGATGACCCAAAACCTATGGGGTGCAGCAAAAGCAATTCTAAGAGGGAAGTTTATAGCAATACAATCCTACCTTAAGAAACAAGAATCATCTCAAATAAACAACCTAATCTTACACCTAAAGCAATTAGAGGAAGAAGAACCAAAAAAAAAAAAAAAAAAAAAAAAAACCCAAAGTTAGCAGAAGGAAAGAAATCATAAAGATCAAATCAGAAATAAATGAAAAAGAAATTAAGGAAATGATAACAAAGTTCAGTAAAACTGAAAGGTGGTTCTTTGAGAAGATAAACAAAATTGATAAACCATTAGCCAGACTCATCAAGAAAAAAAGGGAGAAGACTCAAATCAATAGAATTAGAAATGAAAAAGGAGAAGTGACAACTGACACTGCAGAAGTACAAACGATCATGAGAGATTACTACAAGCAACTCTATGCCAATAAACTGAATACCCTGGAAGAAATGGACAAATTCTTAGAAAAGCACAGCCTTCCGAGACTAAACCAGGAAGAAATAGAAAATATAAACAGACAAATCACAAGCACTGAAATTGAGACTGTGATTAAATATCTTCCAACCAAAAAAAAAAAAATCCCAGGACCAGATGGCTTCACTAGCAAATTTTATCAAACATTTAGAGAAGAGCTAACACCTATCCTTCTCAAACTCTTCCAAAATATAGCAGAAGGAGGAACATTCCCAAGTTCATTCTACGAGGCCACCATCACCCTGATACCAAAACCAGATAAAGATGTCACAAAGAAAGAAAACTACAGGCCAATATCACTGATGACTATAGATGCAAAATCCTCAACAAAATATTAGCAAACAGAATCCAACAGCACATTAAAAGGATCATACACCATGATCTACTGGGCTTTATCCCAGGAATGTAAGTATTCTTCAATATATGGAAATCAATCAATGTGATACAACATATTAACAAATTGAAGGAGAAAAACCATATGATCATCTCAATAGATGCAGAAAAAGCTTTTGACAAAATTCAACATCCATTTATGATAAAAACCTTCCAGAAAGCAGGCATAGAGGGAACTTATCTCAACATAATAAAGACCATATATGACAAACCCACAGCCAACATCATTCTCAATGGTGAAAAAATGAAAACATTTCCACTAAGATCAGGAAGAAGACAAGGTTGCCCACTCTCACCACTATAATTTAACATAGACATTTCTCCAAAGATTATATACAGATTACCAACAAACACATGAAAGGATGCTCAACATCACTAATCATTAGAAAAATGCAAATCAAAACTACAATGAGGTAACACCTCACACTGGTCAGAATGGTCATCATCAAAAAATCTACAAACAATAAATGCTGGAGAGGGTGTGGAGAAAAGGGAACTCTCTTGCACTGTTGGTGGGAATGTAAATTGATACAGCCACTATGGAGAACAGTATGGAGGTTCCTTAAAAAACTAAAAATAGAACTACCATACGACCCAGCAATCCCACTACTGGGCATATACCCTGAGAATACCATAATTCAAAAAGAGTCATGTACCAAAATGTTCATTGCAGCAGTATTTACAATATTGAGGACATGGAAGCAACCTAAGTGTCCATTGACAGATGAATGGATAAAGAAAATGTGGCACATATATACAATGGAATATTACTCAGCCATAATAAGAAATGAAATTGAGTTATTTGTAGTGAGATGGATGGACCTAGAGTCTGTCATACAGAGTGAAGTAAGTCAGAAAAAGAAAAACAAATACTGTATGCTAACACATATATATGGAATCAAAAAAAAAAAATTAGTTTTGAAGAACCTAGGGGGAGGACATGGATAGAGACGAAGACATAGAGAATGGACCTGAGGACACAGGGAGGGAGAAGGGTAAGCTGGGACAAAGTGAGAAAATAGAATTGACATATATGCACTATCAAATGTAAAATAGCTTGTGAGAAGCAGCTGCATAGTACAAGGAGATCAGCTCGGTGCTTTGTGACCACCTAGAGGGGTGGGATAGGGAGGATGGGAGGGAAACGCAAGAGGGAGGAAATATGGGGATATATGTATATGTAAATGTGATTCACTTTGTTATAAAGCAGAAAGTAACACACTATTGTAAAGCAATTATAGTTCAATAAAGATGTTAAATATAAATAAAAGAAAATCCAGAATTGTATCTACCAAAAATAATTAATTGAATCAAATTGGAAAAATGTATATATATATATATTTACCAAATATGTTTATATGTCTTGATATTATATGAAGACTTTCTATTGATTAAGAAAAAAATGCCGAGGCCGATATTTTAATGATAATTAAGCATCACAGCATTGAAGGGCAAGTGTATGACTTGGGATAAGACAGAGCTGGATTCAAATGCCAGCTATATTACTTAGTAGGTTCAGTTTGGAGAGTTACATCTTTCTTTTGAGACATGATTCTCTGTTTCTAAAATGTTCATAAAATGCTTAATTATGGGGTGCTTTAAGGATTAAATTAAATTAGTTACTGCATATAACAACCTAGTATTCTACCTAGCATGGGGTAAACATTCAAAATAGAAATTATAGCATTATGATTCCACTGAAAGCATAACACCAACATCACTCCAATTTTATCTTAAAACTTTCTCAGCCCCTCTTTTATATATCCCCACAAGAAGCTATTTTTTCCAATGAGCCTCAGTGTGTCCACTGGCACCCAGACATCACCAAAATCTTTTGATATCTGCCATTGCCTGATGAACCCATGTAATCTATATCCGAAATTTTAGACAAAATTCATATTGGTAGTGTTAATTTACTTAGCAAGTTTTTGCAACTTTTCCTTTCAAGGTTTTAAAACCTACTCATCTTTTGTCTGCCACCTCACTTAATCATTGTTTTCTGTTTAGTGCTTCTCTTTTCTGAGATAGCATTGTTTCATATGAGGAAAGCTGGCCAGAAAGTCTTTCCAAAAAAGGGGGAAAGGGTAGAGATACAGATTCTTACCCATTGGTCATCACAGTTACCCTTTTTGTATTATCTCATTAAAAGTAGTTTCATCTTCATATCCTTATTGTGGTTTATTTCATGAAAAGCTGAGTTGCTGTAATATTGGGGGGTGTTTTGCATGTTAAAATTTGATCTGACTAATTTAATTATTTATATTGAATTAACCTTGTAAGACTATTGCTCTATAATACCTTGTCACAAGGATGACTTTATGGAAGGAAATGATACTAAAACAGTGATTTGGAACCTAATAAAAATGGGAGTTTCTGAATTAATTTCTTCCATTCCATAATAATAGAAAATTAAGTGAATATATTTACTGTCAATATATTCAACTTAATTTATATTATCAAAATTATGTTTGATGTTTTAAGTAGTGCAATATTTTTGAATTGTTTACTTCTTTCATTTCTATTTTCTATATTATTATTAAATATTATTTCTAAGAGAAAAGCCATTTTCATGAAATCATGAAGCTGTATGTGACATTTTAGGGAATGGTTAGTTAAAATCATTAAAGAGCTAATTTTTAGTTTTACAACTTATTTACAGTACAGCTTATTATTGGCTAGTTACCTAGAAGACCTATGATCAGTGAAGCACAATCTCTTAGAAGCATATTTAGAAAATTATATCTACCATATAGTGAGTTCTAGAAGTCTCATCACTGCCATCTACCTAGGAATGTTCTTCTAACAGTCACATCAATAAAGTTAATGGATTAAGCTATGGATCCCTGAAAATTCCATTAACCAGGCGGAATAATCCCCCAAAGGCTGCTGAGAATTTGCAAAAGGAAGAAATTCATTGAATTTTAAACACGAAGATGAATAAAAATGGGAAAATAATTTAAAAATTCTTATTTTACCCATTTTTCTAATTGTGCATTACTTAAATGATGGTGTTGATCTATATAGTTCTTGCTATCATCTTTGTTATAATTCCATTAGAAACCTCTGATGTAACTAGGCTGGATCACAAAAATTATGTTCTAACATCTCTTATTAACACTTTCTTCCACCCAACTTCATTTACTTCACTTCAGAGGAATGCCCCATTTTCCTTATTAACTATTCAAACATCTTCACATTAAATTTAAGGCACTGAGAGTCTGACCTCTACTGACATTTTCAGGATCCTCTCCCCACCACATCTCAGTTCCCACAAGCCTTGCTAAATGTACATCATTTCTTTGAATGTGCTCTGCCATCTCTCTCCTTCAGGTCTTTCCATACTTCTGCTATGACATTCTTTCCCTCCTAAATTAACCTAGCTGACTCATACTCACCATTCAAATGTCAGCTTAGACATAATTTTCTGCACTAGATACTAACCCTTGCTTGATGTCATAATTCCAAGACAGATGTTGTCTTATGAGCTCCTGTAAAATACTGTTCTACTTCTACTAGTGTGTAATTGCCTGTTTAATTCTGTGTACCCCTTACCAGATGACAAAATACCTTGTTCATCCTTGAATCCCCAGCCAACAGCACAATGCCTGGCACAGTAGTCAAAAAGTGGTCAGAGAACAGATGAGTAAATTCATGAGGAAACATTGTTATTTTTTTGTTTGTTTGTTTGTTTTGAAAGGAGAGTAAAATTCTTGAATGAAAATGTGATCTTTTATTTTTTTAGTTCTACAAGACAGCGTAAGAGTAGATAAATATCACTCTCTTGACTATACATTTTACAAACGACTCAACTGTCCTTGTTTACATTGAACATCATTCCTAGGCTCAGAAATCATTCACCAGTATTAAAATAAGCTGGAAACATGATTGTAGCCTAACACTCAAATCTGATGAAACTAGAGGATATTTGTAACCTTGACTTATGTGAAGAGTAAAAGTGGATGAATGAAGGTTACAGAGGATAAGATGGATAAGAAGCAAATTGTTTCACATGACAGAAGTTAAGAAAATCTCAGAAACTGGAAGAAAAATCTTCCTCAGAAGATGGGGGCAAGGTGGAGGAAGAAATTGTTCAAATGTCTATTAATGGAGTAGAATGGGGTCAGGTCCCCAAAGACACCCAGTGTGACCTGGATACATACCCCTTCACCACCAGTCCTAGAAAATGTGTCTGAGAACCTGAACTTGAGAGGTTTCAGAGAAAAGCAGATATAAAAGATAGGGCAAGAGAGAATAAATGAAGGTTACCATAATAAACTGTATGGCTCCAGTTGCCTTCTCTCACTAGGGATCCAGAAGGCAGGTGGGGTACTTTACTGCTCCCCTTATTCCCCTTCTTTTCCACTCACTCCCTCAATCTTGTCACAACAAAGTAGAAGGTCTCTGTCTGTAGAAACAGACTGGGTTTAGAAGATTGGCTTAGAGGAACAACAATGTGGAGAGAGGACCCCCACTAAAAAAAAAAAAAAAAAAACAGACAGTAAAACTATTTAACCATGAGACAAACTGGTCCACCCATGGGAAAATTTCATTTGCTTTTTAGATATTTAACCTTAAATATGAATTTAAAAAAAGCCACTAAAATGAAGCAGGGAGGGAAAAAAAGGAAACTATGAGAGGAATTAAGCAGAGAAATTTTTCAGAAAAAATTGATTTATCAGAAAGATATTTCATTGTGAAACAAGAATAAGCCACTATAAAAAGAAACAAAAGAAAACCAGAACTAACAATTGGCAATTAAAGTTATAAAAGCTGAAATGTTACAAAAATTTACTGAATAGAGATTAGAAGTTAAAGTTGACCTCCCAGAGGGTAAAAACAAGGTTAAAAGAGTTGAGAAGTAAGGAAAAAAGTTAAAAAATTGAAGGAACAATTGCAAAATCTCTCTAATTAAGAGTTCCAAAGAACACAGTGTGGAGGAAATTTCTAATGAGACAATATTAGAACAAAAAGGCATAAAACTCCACATGGAAATAGCCTACCAGGTCCAAACAGTGAATGAAAAGTAAATGCATCATTTAACACAATTTTGAAATTTCAGATCACCAGAGTTAAGTATTTTGACTTTCACAGGGTAAAAATAAGGTCATGGTCTTTCAGGTTCAAGATGGAGGAGTAGAAGTACGTGCTCTCACTCCCTCTTGAGAGAGCACCAGAATCACAACGAACTGCTGAACCATCAACGACAGGAAGACACTGGAACTCACCAAAAAAGATACCCAACATGCAAAGACAAAGGAAGACACAATGAGATGGTAGGAGGTGTGCAATCACAATAAAATCAAATCCCATAACTGCTGGGTGGGTGACTCACAATCTGGAGAACACTTGTATCACAGAAGTCCACACACTGGAGTGAAGGTTCTGAGACCCACATAAGGCTGGGGGTCTGGCAATGGAAGGAGGAATTTCTAGAGAATCAGACTTTGAAGCCTAACGGGATTTGATTGCAGGACTTTGGCAGGACTGGGGGAAACAGAGACTCCACTCTTGGAGGGCACAAACAAAGTAATGTACTCATTGGGACCCAGGAGAAGAAGCAGTGATCCCATAGGAGACTAGACCAGACATACCTGCTAATGTTGGAGGGTCTCCTGCAGAGGCAGGGGGTAGCTGTGTCTCACTGTGAGGACAAGGACACTGGCAGCAGAAGTTCTGGGAAGTACTCCTTGGTGTGAGCCCTCCCAGAGTATGCCATTAGCCCCACCAAAGAGCCTGGGTAGGCTCCAGTGTTGGGTCGCCTCAAGCCAAAAATCCAACACGGAGGGAACGCAGCCACCCATCAGCATAAAAGCAGATTAAAGTTTTAATGAGCTCTGCCCACCTGAGCAACAGCCAGCTCTACCCACCACCAGTCCCTCCCATTAGGAAGCTTGCACAAGCCTCTTATATAGCCTAATCCACCAGAAGGCCGACAGCAGACACAAGAAAAACTATAATCCTGCAGCCTGTGGAACTAAAACCACATTCACAGAAAGATAGAAAATATGAAAAGACAGAGGGCTATGTACCAGATGAAGGAACAAGATAAAATCCCAGAAAAACAACTAAATGAAGGGGAGATAGGCAACCTTCCAGAAAAAAGAATTCAGAATAATGATAGTGAAGATGATCCAGGACCTCAGAAAAAGAATGGAGGCAAAGATCGAGAAGATGCAAGAAATGTTTAACAAAGAGCTAGAAGAATTAAAGAACAAACAGAGATGAACAATAAAATAACTGAAATGAAAAATACACTAGAAGGAATCATAGCAGAATAACTGAGGCAGAAGAATGGATAAGTGACCTGGAAGACAGAATGGTGGAATTCACTGCTGCATAACAGAATAAAGAAAAAAGAATGAAGAGAAATGAAGACAGCCTAAGAGACCTCTGGGACAACATTATACACACCAACATTTGCATTATAGGGTTCCCAGAAGGACAAGAGAGAAAGAAAGGACCCAAGGAAATATTTGAAGAGATTATTGATGAAAACTTCCCTAACATGGGAAAGGAAATAGCCACCCAAGTCCAGGAAATGCAGAGAGCCCCATACAGGATAAACCAAAGGATAAACACGCTGAGACACATAGTAATAAAATTGGAAAAAATTAATGACAGAAAAATTATTGAAAGCAGCAATGGAAAAATGACAAATAACATACAAGGGAACTCCCATAAGGTTAAGAGCAGATTTCTCAGCGGAAACCCTACCAGTCAGAAGGGAGTGGCATAACATATTTAAAGTGATGAAAGGGAAGAATATACAACCAATATTACTCTACCCAGGTAGGATCTCATTCTGATTCAATGGAGAAATCAAAAGCTTTACAGACAAGCAAAAGCTAAGAGAATGCAGCACCACCAAACCAGCTCTACAACAAATGTTAAAGGAACTTCTTTAAATGGGAAACACAAGAGAAGAAAAGGACCTACAAAAACAAACCCAAAACAATTAAGAAAATGGTCATAGGAACATAGGTATCGATAATTACCTTAAATGTGAATGGATTAAATGCTCCAACCAAAAGACACAGGCTTGTCGAATGGACACAAAAACAAGAACCATATATACGTATTCTACAGGAGACCCACTTCAGACCTAGGGACACATATAGACTTAAAGAGAGGGGATGGAAAAAGATATTCAATGCAAATTGAAATCAAGAGAAAACTGGGGTAGCAATACTCATATCAGAAAAAACAGACTTTAAAATAAAGAATGTTTCAAGGGACAAGGAAGGACACTACAAAATGATCAAGGAATCAATCCAAGAAGAATATATAACAATTATAAACATATATGCACACAACATAGGAGCACCACAATACATAAGGCAACTGCTAACAGCCATAAAAGAGGAAATCGAAAGTAATACAATGATAGTGGGGGACTTTAACACCTCACTTACACCAATGGACAATTCATCCAAACAAAAAATTAATAAGGAAACACAAGCTTTAAAAGACACAATTGACCAGATGGATTTAATTGATATTTATAGGACATTCTATCCAAAATCAGCAGATTACACTTTCTTCTCAAGTGCACAGGCAACATTCTCCAGCATAGATCACATCTTGGGTGACACAAATCAAGCCTCAGTAAATTTAAGAAAATAGAAATCATATCAAGCATCTTTTCTGACCACAATGCTATAAGATTAGAAATCAATTGCAGGGAAAAAAATGTAAAAAACATAAACACATGGAGGCTAAACAATATGTTACTAAATAACCAAGAGATCACTGAAGAAATCAAACAGGAAATAAAAAAGTACCTAAAGGCACATGAAAATGAATACACAATGATCCCAAACCTATGGGATGCAGGAAAAGCAATTCTAAGAGGGAAGTTTATAGCAATAAAAGCCTACTTCAAGAAACAAGAAAAATCTCAATTAAAAAATCTAACCTTACACCTAAAGGAACTAGAGAAAGAACAAACAAAACCCAAAGTTATCAGAAGGAAAGAAATCATAAAGATCAGAGCAGAAAAAAATGAAATAGAAACAAAGAAAACAATAGCAAAGATCAATAAAACTAAAAGCTGGTTCTTTGAGAAGATAAACAAAATTGATAAGCCATTAGCCAGACTCATCAAGAAAAAGAGGGAGAGGACTCAAATCAATAAAATCAGAAATGAAAAAGGAGAAGTTACAACAGACACTGCAGAAATACAAAGCCTCCTAAGAGACTACTACAAGAAACTCTACGCCAATAAAATGGACAACTTGGAAGAAATGGACAAATTCTTAGAAACGTATAACCTTCCAAGACTGAACCAGGAAGAAATAGAAAATATGAACAGACCAATCACAAGTAATGAAATTGAATCTGTGATTAAAAATCTTCCAACAAACAAAAGTCCAGGACCAGAGGGATTCACAGGTGAATTCTATCAAACATTTAGAGAAGAGCTAACACCGATCCTTCTCAAACTCTTCCAAAAAATTGCAGAGGAAAGAACACTCCCAAACTCATTCTATAAGGCCACCATCACCCTGATACCAAAACCAGACAAAGATACTACAAAAAAAGAAAATTACAGACCAGTATCACTCATGAAGATAAATGCAAAAATCCTCAACAAAATATTAGCAAACAGAATCCAACAACACATTAAAAGGATAATAAACCATGATCAAGTGGGGTTTATCCCAGGGATGCAAGAATTATTCAATATAGGCAAATTAATCAATGTGTACACCATATTAACACACTGAAGAATAAAAACCATATGATCATCTCAATAGATGCAGAAAAAGCTTTTGACAAAATTCAACACCCATTTATGATAAAAAGTCTCCAGAAAGTGGACATAGAGGGAGCCTAGCTCAACATAATAAAGGCCATATATGACAAAACCACAGCAAACATCATTCTCAATGGTGAAAAAATTAAGCATTTCCGCTAAGATCAGGAACAAGACAAGGATGTCCACTCTCACCACTATTATTCAACATAGTTTTGGAAGTCCTAGCCCTGGCCACCAGAGAAGAAAAAGAAATAAAAGGAATACAAATTGGAAAAGAAGAAGTAAAACTGTCCCTGTTTGCAGATGACATGATACTATACATAGAGAATCCTAAAGATGCCACCAGAAAACTACGAGAGCTAATCAATGAATTTGGTAAAGTTGCAGGATACAAAGTTAATGCACAGAAATCTCTTGCATTCCTATACACTAATGATGAAAAATCTGAAAGAGAGATTAAGGACACATTCCCATTTACCATTGCAACAAAAAGAATAAAATACCTAGGAATAAACCTACCTCGGGAGACAAAAGACCTGTATGTAGAAAACTATAAGACAATGATGAAAGAAATTAAAGATGATAACAAACAGATGGAGAGATATACCATGTTCTTGGATTTGAAGACTCAATATTTTGAAAATGACTATACTATACAAAGCAATCTACAGATTCAATGCAATCCCTATCAAATTACCAATGGCATTTTTTACAGAACTAGAACAAAAAGTCTTAAAATTTGTATGGAGACATACTTTTATGTCTCTGACCAGCCAAAGCAGTCTTGAGGGAAAAAAACGGAGCTGGAGGAATCAGACTCCCTGACTTCAGACTATATTACAAAACTACAGTAATGAAGACAACATGGTAATGGCACAAAAACAGAAATATAGATCAATGGAACAGCATAGAAAGCTCAGACATAAACTCATGCACCTGTGGTCAACTAATCTATGACAAAGGAGGCAAGGATATGCAATGGAGAAAAGACAGTGTCTTCAATAAGTGGTACTGGGAAAACTGGACAGCTACATGTAAAAGAATGAAATTAGAACACTTCCTAACACCATACACAAAAATAGCCTCAAAATGGATTAGAGACCTAAATGTAAGACCAGACACTATAAAACTCTTAGAGGAAAACAAAGGAAGAACACTCTTTGACATAAACTACAGCAAGATCTTTTATGATCCACCTCCTAGAGTAATGGAAATAAAAACAAAAATAAACAAATGGGACCTAATGAAACTTAAAAGCTTTCACACAGCAAAGGAAACCCTAAACAAGGTGAAAAGACAACCCTCAGAATGGGAGAAAATATTGCAAACGAATCAACGGAAAAAGGATTGATATCTAAAATATATAAACACCTCATGCAGCTCAATATTAAAAGAACAAACAACCCAATCCCTAAATGGGTGGAAGACCTAAATAGACATTTCTCCAAAGAAGACATAAGATGGCCAGGAAGCACATGAAAAGCTGCTCCACCTCACTACTTATTAGAGAAATGCAAATTAAAACTACAATGAGGTATCACCTCACACCAGTTAGAATGAGCATCATCAGAAAATCTACAAACAACAAAGGCTGGAGAGGGTGTGGAGAAAAGGGAGCCCTCTTGCACTGTTGGTGGGAATGTAAATTGATACAGCCACTATGGAGAACAATATGGAGGTTCCATAAAAAACTAAAAATAGAATACCATATGACCCAACTATCCCACTACTGGGCATACACCCAGAGAAAACCATAATTCAAAAATACATATGCACCCCAATGTTCGTTGCAGCACTATTTACGATAGCCAGGTCATGGAAGCAACCTAAATGCCCATTGACAGATGAATGGGTAAAGAAGATGTGGTACATATATACAATGGAGTATTTCTCAGCCATAAAAAGGAATGAAATTGGGTCATTTGTAGAGATGTGGATGAATCTAGAAACTGTCATACAGAGTGAAGTAAGTCAGAAATAGAAAAACAAATGTCGTATATTAACACATATATGTGAAACTGAGAAAAATGGTACAGATGAACCGGTTTGCAGGGCAGAAATTGAGACGGAGATGTAGAGAACAAACGTACGGACACCAAGGGGGGAAAGCGGCGGGGGGTGGGGGGGAATCGTTGTGGTGTGATGAATTGGGAGGTTGGAATTGACATATATACATTAATATGTATAAAATCGGTAACTAATGAGAACCTGTTGTATAAAAAAATAAATATAATAAAATTCAAACAACAATGTCATGGTAAAGTAGTTAAGAATTGCTTTAAATTACTCAAAAACACGGAGAAGTTTTAAGGGAGCACGGATTCCAAAAGCCTGAGGTTTGGGCTTCCCTGGTGGCACAGTGGTTGAGAATCTGCCTGCCAATGCAGGGGACACGGGTTCGAGCCCTGGTCTGGGAGGATCCCACATGCCGCGGAGCAACTAGGCCCATGAGCCGCAATTACTGAGCCTGCGCGTCTGGAGCCTGTGCTCCGCAACAAGAGAGGCCGCGACAGTGAGAGGCCCGCGCACCACGATGAAGAGTGGCCCCCGCTCGCCACAACTAAAGAAAGCCCTCGCACAGAAACGAAGACCCAACACAGCCAAAAATAAATAAATAAATAAATTAAAAAAAAAAAAAGCCTGAGGTTTTTAATATAATCTTCAAATTATAAAAACTATAAACATATAATCTTATAATCTTCAAATTATAAAAATCTTATAATCTTCAAATTATAATCTTATAATCTTCAAATTATAAAAACTATAAACCAAGGAAAAGAGGAAAATAAAGATAATTTCAGAAATTGTCAAAAAAAATTTTCCCCACTCACCCTTTTTTAGGAAGCTATTAGAAGATGTGCTTGACCAAAACATGGAGATAAACCAATAAATAGGAATCCCAGGGCATCCCCAAAATAATGCACAAGAATGTAAAACTGTAATATCAACAAATAATATAAAAATATTATAAATGGGTTATACCAGTGCATTGAAAATATTAACAAATAAGATAATAAAAACCAGCCTCTCTTCAAATAGTTTTTATAAAAAGTTGAAAGCAGTAAATTCAAAGGACAGAATACATTTTTAAAAAAGTCGAACAAGAGAATGGAGAGCCACAATAATATTATGCTCTATTACAAGCTTTTCAACATGAGTTTCTGTTTAAAAATGCACAAGTATTAATATAAGAATGAAAAAATATCAATTACAAGGAAAATCATCCTTGTCATATTCCATTCTCTATTCAAAGAAGTCAGATGTGATTGAAGGATAGAACTGTTTCTAAAGAATACCTAAAAATCCATTCCGGCAGTTGAAGTCCAAGTACACCATACCTTGAAAACACAACATATTAACAAATAACAAAGGTTAAATTTGCCAGAATGGTGTTTTCTGTGATGTATATAGTTGTTGATTGATAAAGCTTATAAACCTTCTTTTATTGAACTTATTCATAAAATGTTCTTTCAAACAAATACTGTACTTTTGATACAAGTATTCTCTTTAATTCTGAAAAGATTTAAGTCTGATTCAAAATTAGAACCACATTTTGCTTGGAATTTAAACATAGCAAAAAGAAACCTTGAAATTTCATCTGTTAATTGTGCATAAAAATATAATGTTTCATGCTAATTACAATGACTTAAGACAGACTTATAAAACTCATTTCTTTAAAGCTCACCTGGGTTAAAATTCTTAGATATATATGTTGATCTAGAGCAAAGTACAATAGAGAAAATTTTAAAATGTAAACAACACCGTAAATCAGGGACACCAATTACGTGTCTTGAATCAAGATAAATTTTGAGCAGAACCCTCTTTAACTTCTGGAGGGGCATTTAACAATATTCTCAACAGGAAGGCAAACAATACTTTCTGTCACAGAAAAGAGCTTTTCTATAACAGAACTATGCCACAGCCATTTCAGGATTCTTTGTTTGAAACTGGAATGTAAAACGTCCAATATCTTGAGGCAACTTCACTTAAACCAAAGGAATTTTAGACTTTGCTCAATGTATCAACTATATTATTAAAGAATAGGTAGAACCTACTCTCTCCTGTTTCACCCTTGCAGTTCAGGACTGTCTGCTCACAAGGTAAAATATTTTGATTATGGGAAGTGACTTCTTACATCTCAACATTACTGAATAAAATAAAGCTACTTTCTGCACATGTGCGACAGAGAAGAAGGATGATTCTGGATGGAAAATTGCTTTAATAAATGACGCGGAAAAATAGATTTCATAGAAGTCACCCTACCTAAGACAATTATTTTTGCTATTTTTTCTGCACCATAATTCTACCACAAACTCAGCTGGAGAAATTTCCATTTAATTAGCAATTATTACTAATCAGAAAACTTTGTATTTAGGCATTGTTTAACGTGGACTTTAGAGAATCTTAAGATGTTATTGAGTTTTTATTATTATATCAGAAGAAACAGACAAATTAATGATATAATGAAATATACAACAAACTATATACTTCACCCTCCCAGCTTTATTATTTAGAAAGAATGGCCATGGAGACATCAGTATGCCATGCTAAATAGTTTCTATTTTACCCTTGCACCTTGTCAGGAGCTAATGGAATGGAAAGGACTAAGGTTGAAGTTTATATTATGTCTCTCAAATGTCTATTTTCACTTTCTTTCCTTAGTTAGTAGAGGACTGTATTTCTTTGCCTCCCTTCACACAGAGATATCTATGAAATTAGGTTCTGGACAATGGGATATGAGCAAACGTGACATATGCGAGTTCCAAGACATGGCCTTAAAATATGGGGAAATAATCTAAAAAAGAGTGGGTATATGTATAAGTATAACTGAATTACTTTGCTGTACAGCTAAAAGTAACACAACATTGTAAATCAACTGTACTCCAATTTTTTTTTTTTTTTTAATGTAGAACTGGAAAATAAACAAACAAGCAAAAAAGCAGTCGCTTACCTCCACCCCTTTTCTCCCTTCGTGAGGAATGGCATGCTATTCTGGTCACATGAGCCAGATATAATCATGTGTATGAGAGCTATACCTGAGAGGAAATCAGACCAAAATGGTAGAGAGAATCTGCATCCCTGGAAGGATTAAGGAGGAGCAGCCTAACTCTTTTTAGACCATTTACCAATCCCAAAACTATTATGTTGAGAAAGATATTAAGATCTATTTTATTTAATCCACTGTATTTGGAGGTCTATTAGTTGTAGAAATTTAGTTTACAGTCTACACAATTAGAAAAAATGATACTTGGAAATAAGGTATGTTTGTAACAAAAATTCTAAAGCATATGACATTGGCTTAATAATCACAAGCTGAACAGTGAGGATATTGACACAACAGGCTAGAAAGCTTTTCATCCTCTTCAGCTGTGGAAAACATTGTTAAAGTAGCCGCCTTTGACAATTTGGAAGGCAGATCACATTTCTACATAATCTGGAACTCTATAAGTGGTTATAAAATGTTAGAATATCCCTGATTTTTGGTTTTTATCTTGTAGCTATTAGCAAAATATCATCAGAAATATGAATTTTAACTATAATTGCACTGAAGCAGAAATGTCAAGGGGTATAGTTCTTCTACGGAAGATTCTTTCAGACCATGTCCTGCACTATAAAGTGACTGGGAGGTCAGTTATTTGAGGTTTTGCCATGGTGTCAATGACCAACTACTTCTTAACCCCAAACAGCAGGATTTATAATTGTGACTCTAAGTTTGTCTCAGAACTTCTATTTAAATGTCTTTCACTACCCGGTGGGAATTAGCTCAGTAGCATATATTAGATTCATGTTGTTCCAGTTTCACAAAACATCTTATGTCAAATGCCTTTAAGGTAATCACACACAGCCTGAAAGAGAAGAGGATATTCTGAACACAGATATGTAAGGCTTAGGAAATATGCATAGATGAACTATTTGGTTATAGGTACTTGTAAATGGAACTAATTTAAATCATATATTTGGAAGCCAACACAGCTGAAATATTTTGCCAAATAAACCACTATCCTGGCCTGCAAAAGTCTATGTCTCTTCAACTTCAAAAAAATATTGGGGACACCAAATCTCTACCAGCATGAAGCTGAGTAGGCCTTAGTAGGGCATACTCTCCAATGCCAACTACAGAGGTGGCCATGGAAAATAATAATGAACAAGCAACAGCAACTGAGGTAGCAGATGGTCTTCCTAGCTGCCAAAGAATGATTTTTCATAATTTTTGCCAAGCAGAATTTGATAACTATCTTGGAATGATGAATGTTACATGTTCTATGTTCTTCCAGTTTTTTCAATGAAGAATTATTGTAATAACTCTGCTCAGACTCCACCATTGTAAATTGAGCATGAGGGGAGTAAAGAAATCCATGTGTTAAACTAGGAGCCACATTTGGACTTGATGGATGGACTATTCCTTATCCAGAGGTCTTGGACAGACCTTGAGCTGGGTGGAGAACCTTGATAGGATGTTGAGATGTCTTCACAGTGTGTATTTGTGTTTGTGTGTGGTGTGTGTGTGTGTGTGTGTGTGTGTGTGTGTGTGTGTGTGTGTGTGTGTATGTACTGGGAATATGTTTCATGCATGAGAAGGAAGTTACTTTTGTGTTCATAGGGGTTGGCGGTGGAAAATTTTTCTTCTTGAAATAGAATGCTTGTCATCTAGAGATTACATTCAAGCGTGAATAAGTTCTGGTCAATGGCAGATAAAGAAAAGTTATGTGTGCAAATTATAGGTCATGTCTTAAAAGGAAGCTGCTTACTCTCCATTCTGTTTGTCTCCTTCGCTGATATCAGAAACACAGAAATGGTGGTGTGAAGAGGCATCCTAATGAATGGTGAAGACCACAACAGACGTGGTGGTGTGAAGGGACATTCTAATGAATGATGAACACCACAATAGAAACGTCCTAAATGGCCAGTTACCCTGTGAGTAGAAAAGCCTACCCATCGTATTATTTGAGAGACAAATTAGCTTTTATCTTATCTGAATCACTGCATTTTCAGATGTCCTTTTAACCATAGCATCCTTTACTAATCCAGGAGAGAATAAATATGAGATTTACAATTTAAGATGCTACCTCTAACTATAGACTGGGTGACAGACTGGAAGGAGATAGAGATTCCAATTAAATGCCTAGAAATAGCTATTGTGAGAAATGAGAGCTTAAAGATATAACACAATGACAATAGCAATGAAGATGAAGAGACGCTTTGGTAGATACTGGATAAGTAAAACTGACCAGACATGTTTAACTAATTAAAGATGGAAGTTGAGAAATGGAGTAAGTTTTAGATGACTCTAAAATTTTTCAGTAAATGCTTACCATATGCCTGGCACTTGGTTATTTGCTGTGTATAAAAAATTTCTTTACTGAAGAAATGCATTATTTTGTTTACCAGATAAGAACAAACAGGGCTTCCCTGGCGGCGCAGTGGTTGAGAATCTGCCTGCCAATGCAGGAGACGCGGGTTCGAGCCCTGGTCTGGGAAGATCCCACATGCCGCGGAGCAACTCGGCCCGTGAGCCACAACTACTGAGCCTGCGCGTCTGGAGCCTGTGCTCGGCAGCGAGAGGCCGCGATGGTGAGAGACCCGCGCACCGCGATGAAGAGTTGCCCCCACTTGCCGCAACTAGAGAAAGCCCTCGCACAGAAACGAAGACCCAACACAGCCATACATACATACATACATACATAAAAAGAATGTAAGCAGACAAGAATAGCATTAAAAAAATAAAAATTTAAAGTGGAGATCGTGGCAAATTAAAAAAAAAAAAAGAACAAACACACACACATATATATGAAAAAAATTAAGGCAGTATTTGTTTAACCAAAGAATGAAAGTCTATAAAGGCTGTGAGATTTCAGCAGAGAAACTCTTATAAGTGGAGACTTCATAAAGAATGTCCAACTTAAGTTAGTCCTAAAATGATGAATCAAATTAAGATAGAAAAGAAAGCAGATGGAAAAGGTAAGCTAGCCATCTTACTAATGGATAATATTAGTTACTCAGAAAGCCCCAGTTTGAAAATTTGTATTTAATTTGTTACAGAGTTTGTCCATTTGTCAATCCATGAGCTATTTCTTTTGAATAGTTTGGTAAAGTTGAGGAAAATGCTGTTATTCTGATACACACACACACACACATTCCTTCTCTAAGTATTCTGATTCACATATTTTATTAACTTTATATGTTAAAAAAGTAAATTGCTTAATAGAAGTGACAGGTTTATGTTTATTTTAAGATTTGGCATTATACTTTCCATGGCGTGAATCATCACCAAAGATTCTAAAGATCAAACTGCTGTTATGTTTCCTTTATTCTGATTTAATTAGGATCATGAAATAATCCTTGTAGTGTATTTTAGGCAATAATAATATATACCATTTATTGAATGCAGATCCTGTTCTAATAACCTCATGTGTATTCACTCATTTAAGGAAGAAAAATGGAAGGAAGGAAGAAAAGAAGGAAGATCAGTAAAGGTGTATTTCATAAGATTATCTCATAGGACTAAGTTTCTTGGATGACTGTGTATTCTTCAGTGTTTGTAGACAAATGCACAATTGACATTGCTGAAATGTATAATCTGAAAATGCTGCTAAAAGAGAAACATATTGTGTTCAGTAATATTTTATTTAACTAAAAATTTTATTGATATATAATTAACATACAATATTATATTAGTTTCAGGTATACAAAATAGTGATTTGATATTTTTATACATTATGAAATGATTACCAATAAGACCAGTTATCATCCTTACCATGAAAAGCTGTTAAAGTACCATTGACTATATTCCGTATGGGTACATTACATAACCATGACTTATGTATTTTACAACTGGAAGTTTGTACCTCTGAAACCCCTTCACCTATTTTGTCTGCCCCTCCCTCCTGACTGGCAACCACCAATTTTTTCTCTGTACCAATGAGTCTGTTTCTATTTTGTTTTGCTTGTTTGTTTGTTTTGTTGTTTTAGATTCCACATTTAAGTTAAATCATATGGTAGTTGTCTTTCTCTATCTGATTTATTTCACTAAGAATAATATTCTCTACATGAGCCACAACTAAGGAGTCTGCCGGCTGAAACTAAGGAGCACACGTGCCACAACTAAAGAGCCCATGAGCCTCCCACAACTAAGACCTGGCATGATCAAATAAATAAATAAATAAATAAATAAAATAAATATGAAAAAAATAAAGAAGAATATTCTCTAAGTACATCCATGTTGTCCACATAGGCAAGATTTCACTCTTTTTTTATGGCTGAGTAATATTGCACTATATATATATATATATATATATATATATATATATATATGACATTATCTGTATACCTACAAGAGGACACTCAAGTCACTTCCATATCTTGTCTATTGAAAATAGTGAACATTGGGGTTCATATATATATATATATATATATATATTTTTAATTTTATTTTATTTATGGCTGTGTTGGGTCTTCGTTTCTGTGCGAGGGCTTCCTCCAGTTGCAGCAAGTGGGGGCCCCTCTTCATCGCGGTGCATGGGCCTCTCACTATCGCGGCCTCTCCTGTTATGGAGCTCAGGCTCCAGACACGCAGGCTCAGCAATTGTGGCCCACGGGCCCAGTTGCTCCGCGGCATATGGGATCCTCCCAGACCAGGGCTCGAACCCGTGTCCCCTGCATTGGCAGGCAGATTCTCAACCACTGCGCCACCAGGGAAGCCCTATATATTTTTTGAATTAGTGTCTTTATTTTTTTTTCAGATAAATACCCAGAAGTTGAATTGCTAAATTGTAAAGTGATACGATTTTTAGTTTCTTGAGGAACTTCCATAGTGGCTGCACCAATTTACATTTCCACCAACAATGGACAACAGATCCCTTTTTTACACATCCTTGCCAACACTTTGTTTCTTGTCTTTTTGACAATAGCCCTCTGACAAGTGTGAGGAGATCTCTCAATGTGGTTTTGATTTGTATTTCCCTCATGATTAGTGAAGTTGAGCACCTTTTTCTGTTTGCCATCTGTATGTCTTCTTTGGACAAATATCTATTCAGGTCCTCTGCCCATTTTTTAATTGGGTTGTTTGTTTGTTTTTGATGTTGAGTTGTAAGAGCTCTTTATACATTTTTGATATGAACCTCTTCTCAGATATATCATTGACAAATATCTTCCCTCATTCAGTAAGTTGCTTTTTCATTTTGCTTGTGGTTTCCCTCACTGTACAAAGACTTTTTAGTTTGATGTAGTCCCATTAGTTTATTTTTGCTTTTCTTACCCTTGCCTGAGGAGACAGATCCTAAAATTTGTGTGAAACTACAGACCCTGAATAGCCAAAGTAATTTTGTGAAAGAAGAACAAAGCTGGAGGAATCATGCTCCCATGCTTGAAAGTATTCTACAAAGCTACAGTAATCAAATCCGTATGATATTGGCACAAAAACAGACACACAGATCAATGGAACAGAAATAGCCCAGAAATAAAACATGCTCACATAGTCAATTAATCTGTGACAAAGGTGGCAAGCATATACAGTGGGGGGGGGGGGGGGGGGAGACAGTTTCTTCGATAAATAGTGTTGGGAAAACTGGACAACTACATGCAAAAGAATAAAACTGGATCACTTTCTTACAGTGTATACAAAAATAAACTCAAAATGGATTAAAGACTTAAATTAAGACCTGAAAACATACAACTCCTGGAAGAAAACATAGACTGTAAACTCTTTGACACCAGTCTTAGCAATATATATTTTATTTTTTTGGATGTCTTTGTAATATTTTTAAATCATCTTCTCCATTGCTGTACTCTCTACCTTTCACCCACAATGTGCAGATGACCCAAAGTCTCTTAATAATTCCACTCTTAAACTCTACAACTCCATCTGTATTCTATCTTCATTTACCCTCTACTTCTCCTCTCTCTCTCTACTTTTCCTTCTATTATTCTCTCTCCTGCCAGTTACGTTCTTCCCATAAAACATAAAAATCTTTCTATATGTCCACTTCTCTGACTCAACTATTTCCCCTTAGCATCACCTACCCATAATTTATATCCCAATGTGCCAGAATAAGGATTGGAAGGCAAATCAGACAATGTCAGCATATTCTTCAGAGGATTTGAGGAAAGGCAAAAAAGACCAGTGAACATTTATAAGTTAAATTTTGTATTATTCCTATCAAAATTATAAGAGTACTATTTAGAAACTTCTGGAAATAAAATTCTTTTTATACCTTGAGGATTCAGTGTCCAGGACCTTCATAACATTAAAATAGTCTGACTATAGAAAGTTGTTAATAAATCCCTGAAGGTATATTCAGTATTCTGGGAAACTGAGCACATACAATAGCAAACAGTGTAATTCTATCTAGTTCCAGTAATTGCACCAATTTGTTTGAAAGATAGAAATGTGCCCTTTACTCTAAGAAAAACAAAATTGAACATCCATATCCAGTGCCTGTAGCCAATTGACTTTGTTCTAGGGAAGCTCTTTGCAAATTTGATATTGCCCAAAGTTATCAGCACTGTCCACTTTGCTTTTGTAAATGCTCAGTGATTTTTAAAGTTTCTTTTCAATTGAATTTCTCTTCATTTATTAATTTAAAAGACATTTATTGCACCCCAAGAGTGTTCTAGACACTGTACCTCTTTCTACATATACAATATGAATAAAAAAATGACTCTGATCTCAATGTATTTATGGTCTTTGCATATGTAAATGAATAAGGATCACAACCTGCAACAGGAAGCTTGGTAGAAATATATGGGGTAGGAAGGAGGAGGAAAGAAGAAACACTGAATTCAGTCCAAGAGGTGGAGAAAGACTACACAATTCTAAATAATGGACGTTTAATAGATATTTCACAGGTGGAAAACACTGGAAGGCATTCTAAACAGAGACACTATCATCCAAGGGCATGCATGTAAATCAGCATAGTATATGGGAACTACAAATATTTAAATAGAAAATATTTTGTCAACTGCAAGAGGAAGATAGAGAGTCTGTAGGAAATCTTTATTTTGGTTTAATTTTGGTTAAGGCATTTTATTGCTACTGACACTTTAAATTCATCTTACTTTCCGAGTGCCATGTATTAATATATTCTTATGGCGACATCAAAAAGAAGTTGCACTCATGTAAATTTCTTAGGGACTTCTATATTTTTGTCATTTTCTTCCTTTATTCTCTAAACAAATATACATTCCTTGTCTACTATAAAAGTCATTATATGTAATTTTCCATCTCGCATTGGACCAGTAATATTCAGAAATATCAAGCCAGACATTATTTATAACTTCTGAGCTGCAACAATATATGGCAAATACGGCAAATTATTGTCTTTACTACAGAAATAAGCCTAAAATTCAAGGTTTCAGAGGATTACCCATTTTTAGTTTTCCCTACAATACAGTAAAATCATTGTTAATGTATTTATTTCCCATTGAGCTAACAAAAAATAAGAATACCATTTGGATCCTCAAATGTCAATACAGTAAATAGAAACCAATATTTCATTAAAATGTAGTTTCACCTTACATATGAACTTGTACATATTTGCGAAGTATTCCATGACAATTACACAGTTTTACCAAAACTATTTCAAAATTATAGTAGATTATGTACATACACCTTCAAGTTTAGATAGATAAGTAGATAAATAGATGCACATATAAATAGAGATGTATAGATATCCAGCTGGTAGAAACTACTAATTATCTGTCAATATCACATTTCTTTTTCATACTTTAGTAAAAAAATCTCCTGAGATTTAAATGGATACATGTCACCCAGCCAGAGACTATATTTTGCAGTCTTCTTCCAGCTGTATACAATCACATGTCCAAGTTCAGGTCAGTGCAAGATGAGCAGTTAGTTCCTTTAAAAAGGCCACTGACTCTCCACTTTCACATTTTTCCTTTTCTTACAGGCTGAAATGTGGGAATGGAAGGGGTCAGCCAGCTTTAACCAAGAACAAGAGGACAGCACAATAGGATAGGGAGGAAAAACACATAGAAGTGATGGAGACCTGAATGATATCCTGGAGAAGCTGAGTTGCTCCTCTCCGTAGAACAGCTCAGCATTTTTTTTTAGAACTTGAAAGAAATATAATTTATTGAAAGGAAATTCATCTTTTACTTGTACAGTTTGATAAGCTTTGATAAATGCACAGTTGTGCAGCTACCTTCAGAATGAACATTTAGAACACTCCAGATTTCTGGAACACTCCAGAAAGTCCCATTAGGTTCTTTTGCAGTCAATTCTTATCCTCAACCCCAACCCCTGGCAACAATTGATCTGCTTTATCACCATAGTTTGCCTTTTACAGAATTTTATATGAATATAATTATATATTATGTAACACGATATTTTTGAGATTTATCCACATTGTTTTGTGATAGTTTGT
This sequence comes from Balaenoptera borealis, assembly GCF_965194805.1. Lineage (NCBI taxonomy): Eukaryota > Metazoa > Chordata > Mammalia > Artiodactyla > Balaenopteridae > Balaenoptera > Balaenoptera borealis. The sequence goes on from NC_138877.1 coordinate 28,545,974, forward strand.
CCCCTTTTTCTTGTTGAGTAGATTGCATTTTATGAGTATATCACTTTTTAAAAAAAATCCACTCCCCAGTTGATGGACATATGGATTTTGTCCATTTAGGGGCTATCATGGCCAAATGCTCCATTTATTTTTGATAGATAACTAGGATAAATACATCGGTCAAACTGTAAGTATATGTTTACTTGTTAACAAACAATCAACTAGTTTTCCAAAGTGGTTGCATTATTTTGCATTTCCTATAGCCTCATATGAAGGCTTCAGTTTCTGCACATCTTTGCCAGTACTTGGTGTGTCAATATTTTCAGCTTTCGAGACTGGTTCAAGATGGTGGAGTAGAAGGACATGCACTTACTCCCTCTTGCGAGAGCACTGGAATCACAACTGACTGCTGCACAATCATTGACAGGAAGACACTGGAACTCACCAAAAAGATACCCCGTATCCAAAAACAAAGGAGAAGTGACAGTGAGATAGTAGGAGGGGCACAATCATGATAAAATCAAATCCCATAACTGCTGGGTGGGTAACTCACAAACTGGAGAACAATTATACCACAGAAGGCCACCCACTGGAGTGAAGGTTCTGAGTCCCATGTCAGGCTTCCCAACCTGGGGGTCCAGCAATGGGAGGAGGAATTCCCAGGGAATCAAACTTTGAAGGCTAGCAGGATTTGATTGCAGGACTTCGACAGAAGTTGCAGAAACAGAGACTCCACTCTTGGAGGAACACACAAAGTAGGGTGCACATCAGGACAAAGGGGGAAGGAGAAGTGACCCCATATAAGACCTAACTACCTGCTAGTGTTGGAGGGTCTCCAGCTGAGGCAAGGGTAGCTGTGGCTCACTGCAGGGACAAGGACACTGGCAGCAAAAGTTCTGGGAAGTACTCCTTGGCATGAGCCCTCCTAGAGTCTGCCATTAACCCCACCAAAGAGCCTGTGGCCTCCAGTGTTGGGTTGCCTCAGTCCAAACAACCAACAATGAGGGAACTCAGCCCCAACCATCAGCAGACAAGTGGATTAGAGTTTTATTGAGCTCTGCTCACCAGAGCAACACCCAGCTCTACCTACCACCAGTCCTTCACATCAGGAAGCTTGTGCAAGTCTCTTAGATAGCCTCATTTACCAGAGGGCAGATAGCAGAAGCAAGAAGAACTACAATCCTGCAGCCTGTGGAATGAAAACCACATTCACAAAAAGATAGACAAAATGAAAAGGCAGAGGACTATGTACCAGATGAAGGAACAAGATAAAACCCCAGAAAAAGAATTAAATGAAGTGGAGATAGGCAACCTTCCAGAAAAAAGAATTCAGAATAATGATAGTGAAGATGATCCAGGATCTTGGAAAAAGAATGGAGGCAAAGATCGAGAAGATGCAAGAAATGTTTAACAAAGAAGTAGAAGAATGAAAGAACAAACACCTAGAAGAATTAAAGAACAAAAAAATAGAGATGAACAATACAGTAACTGAAATGAAAAATACACTAGAAGGAATCAATAGCAGAATAACTGAGGCAGAAGAACGGATAAGTGACCTGGAAGACAGAATGGTGGAATTCACTGCTGCATAACGGAATAAAGAAAAAGATTGAAAAGAAATGAAGACAGCCTAAGAGACCTCTGGGGCAACATTAAATGCACCAACATTCACATTACAGGGGTTCCAGAAGGAGAAGAGAGAGAGAAAGGACCTGAGAAAATATTTGAAGAGATTATTGACAAAAACTTCCCTAACATGGGAAAGGAAAACAGCCACCCAAGTCCAGGAAGCACAGAGGGTTCCATACAGGATAAACCCAAGGAGAAACATGCTGAGACACATAGTAATAAAATTGGAAAAAATTAAAGACAAAGAAAAATTATTGAAAGCAGCAATGGAAAAGTGACAAATAGCATACAAGGGAACGTCTATAAGGTTAAGAGCTGATTTCTCAGCGGAAACCCTACAAGCCAGAAGGGAGTGGCATAATATATTTAAAGTGATGAAAGGGAAGAACGTACAACCAAGATTACTCTACCCAGCTAGGATCTCATTCTGATTCGATGGAGAAATCAAAAGCTTTACAGACAAGCAAAAGCTAAGAGAATGCAGCACCACCAGACCAGCTCTACAACAAATGCTAAAGGAACTTCTTTAAATGGGAAACACAAGAGAAGAAAAGGACTTACAAAAACAAACACAAAAAAATTAAGAAAATGGTCATAGGAACATACATATCGATAATTACCTTAAATGTGAATGGATTAAATGCTCAAACCAAAGACACAGGCTTGTTGAATGGATACAAGAAAAGAACCATATATATGCTGCCTACAAGAGACCCACTTCAGAACTAGGGACATATACAGACTGAAAGTGAAGGGATGGAAAAAGATATCCCATGCAAATGGAAATCAAAAGAAAGCTTGAGTAGCAATTCCCATATCAGATAAAATAAAGAATGTTACAAGAGACAAGGATCAATCCAAGAAGAAGATATAACAATTTTAAATATATACGCACACAACATAGGAGAACCTGAACACATAAGGTAAATGCTGACAGCTATAAAATAGGAAACCGACAATAACACAATAATAGTGGGAGAATTTAACAACTCACTTACACCAGTGGACAGATCATCCAGAGAGAAAATTAATAAGGAAACAGAACCTTTAAATGACACAATAGACCAGATAGATTTTATTGATATTTATAGGAAATTCCATGTGAAACAGCAGATTACACTTTCTTCTCAAGTGCACAGAGAACATTCTCCAGCATAGTTCACTTCTTGGGTTACAAATCAAGCCTTGGTAAATTTAAGAAACTTTAAATCATATCAAGCATCTTTTCTGACCACAGTGCTATGAGATTAGAAATCAATTACAGTGAAAAAATCATAAAAACACAAACACATGGAGGCTAAACAATACGTTACTAAATAACCAAGAGATCACTGAAGAAATCAAAGAGGAAATCAAAAAATATCTAGAGACAAATGACAAGGAAAACACGATGATCCAAAACCTGTGAGATGCAGCAAAAGCAGTTCTAAGAGGAAAGTTTATAGCAATACAACCATTGGTCAAGAAACAAGAAAAATCTCAAATAAACAATCTAACTTTACACCTAAAGGAACTAGAGAAAGAAGAACAATCAAAACCCAAAGTTAGTAGAAGGAAAGAAGTCATAAAGATCAGAGCAGAAATAAATGAAATAGAAACAAAGAGGACAATAGCAAAGATCAATAAAATTAAAAGCTGGTTCTTTGAGAAGATAAACAAAATTGAGAAACATTTTTCCAGACCCATCAAGAAAAAGAGGGAGAGCACTCAAATCAATAAAATTAGAAATGAAAAAGGAGAAGTTACAATAGGCAACACAGAAATACAAAGCATCATAAGAGACTACTACAAGAAACTCTATGCCAATAAAATGGACAACCTGGAAGAAATGGACAAATTCTTAGAAAGGTATAACCTTCCAAGACTGAACCAGGAAGAAATAGAAAATATGAACAGACCAATCACAAGTAATGAAATTGAAACTGTGATTAAAAATCTTCCAACAAACAAAAGTCCATGACCATGTGGCATCACAGGTGAATTCTATCAAAAATTTAGAGAAGAGTTAACATCCATCCTTCTCAAACTGTTCCGAAAAATTGCAGAGGAAGGAACACTCCCAAACTTATTCTATGAAGCCACTCTCACCCTGATACCAAAACCAGATAAAGATACTACCAAAAAAAAATTACAGATCAATATCATTGATGAATATAGATGCAAAAATCCTCAACAAAACACTATCAAACAGAATCCAACAACACATTAAAAAGATGATACACCATGATCAAGTGGGATTTATCCCAGGGATGCAAGAATTCTTCAATACATGGAAATCAATCAATGTGATACACCATACTAACAGTTTGAAGGATAAAAACCATATGATCATCTCATTAGATGCAGAAAAAATCTTTTAACAAAATTCAATACCTATTTTTGATAAAAACTCTCCAGAAAGTGGGCATAGAAAGAACTTACCTCAACATAATAAAGGCCATATATGACAAGCCCATAGCAAACATCATTCTTAATGGTGAAAAACTGAAAGTATTTCCTCTAAGATCAGGAACAAGGATGTCAACTGTCGCCACTATTATTCATCATAGTTTTGGAAGTCTTAGCCACAGCAATCAGAGAAGAAAAAAGAACAAAAGGAATCTAAATTGGAAAAGAAGAAGTAAAACTGTTACTGTTTGAAGATGACATGATAATATGCATAGATCATCCTAAAGATTCCACCAGAAAACTACTAGAGATAATGAATGAATTTGGTAAAGTTGCAGAATATAAAATTAATGCACAGAAATCTCTTGTATTCCCATACACTGACAACGAAAGATCAGAAAGAGAAATTAAGGAAATGACCCCATTCACCATTGCAACGCAAAGAATAAAATACCTAGGAATAAAACTACTTAAGGTACCTACCTAAGGTACAGTATGGTACTGGCATGAAAACAGAACTATAGATCAATGGTACAGGATAGAATGCCCAGAGATAAACCCACGTACATATGGGCACTTAATTTATGACAAAGGAGGCAAGAACATACAATGGAGAAAAGACAGCCTCTTCAATAAATGGTGCTCGGAAAACTGGATAGCTGCATGTAAAAGAATGAAATTAAAACACTCCCTAAAACCATACACAAAAATAAACTCCAAATGGATTAAAGATTTAAATGTAAGACCAGACACTATAAAGCTCTTAGAGGAAAACATAGGAAAAACACTCTTTGACATAAACCACAACAAGATCTTTTTTGACCCACCTCCTAGAGTAATGGAAATAGAAACAAAAATAAACAAATGGGACATAATTAAACTTAAAAGCTTTTGCACAGCAAAGGAAACTATAAACAAGACAAAAAGACAACCCTCAGAATGGGAGAAAATATGTGCAAACAAATCAATGGACAAAGGATTAATCTTCAAAGTATATAAACAACTCATGTAGCTCAATATTTAGAAAAAAAAAAAAAATCCCCATCAAAAAATGGGCAGAAGAACTAAATAGACATTTCACCAAGGAAGACATACAGATGGACAAGAGGCACATAAAAAGCTGCTCAACATCACTAATTATTAGAGAAATGTAAATCAAAACTACAATGAGGGATCACCTCACACTGGTTAGAATGGGCATCATCAGAAAATCTACAAACAACAAATGCTGGAGAGGGTGTGAAGAAAAGGGAACTGTCTTGCACTGTTGAGGGTAATATAAATTGATACAGCTACTATGGAGAACAGTATGGAGGTTCCTTAAAAAACTAAAAATGGGATTACCATATGACCCAGCAATCCCACTACTGGGCATATACTCAGAGAAAACCGTAATTCAAAAAGACACATGCACCCCAATGCTCATTGCAGCACTATTTAGAATAGCCAGGTCATGGAAGCAACCTAAGTGCCCATCAACAGATGAATGGATAAAGAAAATGTGGTACATTTATACAATGGAATATTACCCAGCCATAAAAAGGAACGAAATTGGGTCATTTTTAGAGATGTGGTTGGACCTAGAGACTGTCATACAGAGTGAAGCAAGTCAGAAAGAGAAAAATATCATATATTAATGCATATATGTGGAATCTAGAAAAATCGTACAGATGAAGCAGTTTGCAAGGCAGCAATAGAAACACAGATTTAGAGAACAAATGTATGGACACCAAGGGGGGAAAGCGGGAGAGGTGAGGTGGTGGTATGGGATGAATTGGGAGGTTGGGATTGACATATATACACCAATATGAAAAAATAGATAACTAATAAGAGCTTGCTGTATAAAATAAAATTCAAAAAAAAAAAGAAAAAAAAGAAGTCAATGTCCATGACACCTCATAATTAAATTTCTGAAAACTAAAGGCAAAGACAAGAATTGACAAGGGCCAGAGAGAAATAATGCATGGCTGATGGGGAAGACCAGTTAGAATGACATCAGATTTCTCATCTGAAACCATGGAGGCCAAAAGAAAGAGCCACTACATCTTTCAAGTTCTGAGATGAAAGGACTGTGAGATGTGAACTCTCCAGCTGGTGAACATGCCCTTCATGAATGGAGGAGGAACACAGACATTTTCAGATGAGGAAAACATAGAGAAATATCGCTAACAAACCCACCCTGTAAGAATTGCTAAAGGAATGTCTCTACAGAGAAAGGAAACAAAAGAAAGCTTTTGTTTCTTCTTCTTCCATGGAAAGATTAAGGGACTTAAATGAAAGTGAGGTTTCTACACTCCACATGAACTGCCAAAATGTTGATACCAGTAGGCTGTGTTAGTGAAATACATGTATGGTAATACCAAGAGCACTAGGAAAATAATACAAAGTGAGATACTCCAGAACACTGTAAATAAATCAGGAGGAATCTAAAGCTTTCACATATCTGATCTCTTAAAGATTCGTCATTAAAATAAATTATTAAGAAAAAGTGGCTCAATATTATGTAACAACCTAAATGGGAAAATAATTTGAAAAAGAATAGATACCTGTATATGTATAACTGAATCACTTTGCTGTACATCTGAAACTATCACAAAATTGCTAATCAAATATACTTCAATATAAAATAAAAAAAATAAAAAATAAAAATAAATTAAAAAAATATTTTCAGCTTTTTTAAAAAAAAATTATTTAACTATTTTTGGCTGTGTTGGTTCCTCATTGCTGCACACGGGCTCTCTTCTAGTTGCGGCGAGCGGGGGCCACTCCTTGTTGCAGTGCGTGTGCCTCTTATTGCGGTGGCCTCTCTTTTTGCAGAGCACAGGCTCCAGGCATGCTGGCTTCAGCAGTTGTGGCACTAGGGCTCAGTAGTTGTGACTTGCAGGCTCTAGAGAGCAGGCTCAGTAGTTGTGGCAAATGGGCTCAGCTGCTCCATGGCATGTGGGATCTTTCCAGACCAGGGCTCGAACGCGTGTCCCGTGCATAGGCAGGCAGACTCCCAACCACTGCGCTACCAAGGAAGTCCCTCAGCTTTCTTTTAAGCTATTCTTGTGAGTGTATAGTAATAACTCATTATGGTTTTAATTTACACTTTCCTAATGATTAATGATGCTGAGTGTTTTTAATGTGTTTTTTGTAATTTTAATATATTCGTTTATTAAATGTCCTTCAAATCTTTTGTCAGTTTTTAAATTATATTTGTATTCTTATTGAATTATAAGTTATAAGTGTTCCTTACATAAAGGACAAATCCTTTGTCATATAAGGATATATATATATATATATATCAGATAGATCTGAAATATGACATAGATGATAGATAAATAGGTAGATATGAATATAGATATAGATTATGATGGCTTTCTGAAGTATTTTTTCCCAATATGAAGCTTGCCTTTTCAATTTTTAAAGTGTCCTTAAATAAGCAAAAGTTTTAATGAAGTCCTCATTAACCAGCTCTGCCTTTTATTAGGTAAAGAAATACAATACCTATCTTGTTAAAAACCTCCATTATTTTAGTCTCTGTTAAAGCAGCCAAATCAATAATCTAATTAATGTATAAATATTAGTACACCAGAACACTACCAACTATCTACAATAAACATGTACTGCTTTTGGAAACAGAGAAGTATGAACGTTTTTAAGATAAAGAGTCTTCATGTTCAAGAAAGCAACATAATTAAATATATAAACTCCAGTCCTCTCACAAACTCAAGTGGTTACAATAAAAACAACAGAAAAGGGGTGAAATTAATATCTGTTCTAGAAACTGGGAAAATACACTTTTTATACATTCAAAACATTGAGGAATGCAACACTATGTGTTGCGAGACTGCATTGTAAGAACAAATTTTAAAAAAATATCCATTTTAGCAATAATTAAAGGACCACTTAAGAATCCCATTACTTTCTCTTTATTAATTCCCAGCTCAAGGGAAGCTGAGACTTGAAGCAGTATATTAGGATTGTATGAAAATAATCTGTACCTATTGTATAGCACAGGGAGCTCTACTCAATACTCTGTAATGGCCTATATGGGAAAAGAATCTAAAAATGAGTGGATATATGTGTATGTATAACTGATTCACTTTGCTGTACACCTAAAACTAACACAACATTGTAAATCAACTATACTCCAATAAAAATTATTAAAAAAAGAGATACCCAGCAAATTCTGAAAATATTTTATGTTATTGATATTTAGATTCTCATTGTAAGCACTCCTTCATTTTCAAATACTGATTTCATAAATATTGAATGTGATTATTTTTCATCTTATTCCTTGAGGAGAGTAATGTAAGGATTATGTTATATTATACCTATGCTTGAAAACTGTATTAAATATTTATATAATAAAAAGAAGAAAGATTATATGAGCAACTCTGGACATTTTTGCACATGTTGGAACTACATAGACCAAAAATTTCAAAGTTGACCTAACCCATTTCCCATTTACTGCAGAAAGTGGGCCAAAAATTAACAGAATCATGCCTGCTGCTGATTCAGTAGAAGATTAATCCTACCACTTAGAGAATGTGATCATTAAATCACCTTATTGTAGTTAATGGAATAAAATGAAAGGAAGAGATAGAGAGTGAAGAAGGGAGGATGAGAATGAAATAAAATCAAACAGACAAATGTTTTCTTAATGCTGTAGAATTCTTCTTCTGCCCAAAGTGCAAACAGGCCTAATTTGGCAAAGTTGAACCCACAAACATCTTTGATAGAACCTGTCTCAATTTTAAAAATTGAAGTATATTTGATGTACAATATTATGTTAGTTTCAGGTGTACAACTTAGTGATTCAACATTTAAAATACATTATGAAATGATCACCATGATAAGTCTAATAAACCATCATTACAGTGTTATTGACTCTATTCCTTATGCTGTATATTACCTCCCTGTGACTTAATTATTTTATAACTGGAAGTCTGTACTTCTTAATCCCCTTCACCTATTTCACCCAACCCCTCACCCCATCTCAATTTTTAAAGCTGAAATAAAAATTCATTTAAAAAAAGAAAAGAGGAATTAAGCTAAAAATGTAGAAGAAACATACCCTAAAGAAAAGTTTAGAAAATACCCCATATCTTAGTACCAAACAAACAGATGTCCTCAAACTCTGCAGTCTTTTCCAACCCTGCAGAATTTGCTCCTGTTGACTGTTTTACTTTATGAAGCCTTTCCTCCAGACTATAAAGATGCCATCCTTCCCTAGTTAACTCCTCTTAGAACATGCATTCTATCCTTCACTTCATTTGCTAGCTCTTTACGTTACTACTTTTCCATCCCTCTCATTAGATATAGTGTCATCACTCTCCACTGGTGATAATATTCATACCCATGCTTTAAAATATTATCTTTATGACCATGAAATCTACCAGTAACTTCTGGGAAATTGTTAAACATTTTATGGACATCTCCAACAGGATGGTTATTAGGCATGTCCACAGCAATCGGTGAAAAAAATATCCAGTATCTTCTTGCTTCCAGGTGTTTTGCAAAGGATTTACTTAATGAATCTTTGATAACAGTCAAACTTGTTTTTCCCCTCACTGCAATACACTGGGGACATTGGCCTTACATATACCTTAAATACGTCCTGTTTTCTATTCCCACTAACACCAGCATCAAGGAATCCAAAATTGCCCTGCCTCTAATTCCTTCCATCTAATGTGCACCCTGGTCTTAGCTTATTAATTTGTCCATAACTGCTTCTCCTTCAGTCCATCCCGGATGATATTGTTAGACTGGTCTTATGATACCACAATGAAGATTACATGACACTCATGTTGAAAAACATTTGAAGACTCCTTACAGCCTGTAAAATTAAATTCAGTTTATTCATTGTTTAAACATCTTTTTCATGATGCTTATGGAAACATTTTCCTTTTCTGAGTCCTGTGATGCCACATATTATTGTTTATTCTACTACATTAGTATTCATTCTCTATCTTTTTCTCCTTACATGCTCTCTCCAGATCACCTCCATTATTCACATGACATCTAAGTTATCATATGCTGAGTTCCAAATATATATCTCTAGCTTAATATCTCTAGAAAGCATACATTAAATTCTCTACTTGTCAATTCTATGTCACTGTCTTCTATCTCAGAACTCACTTGTCCAAAAGAGCATTTTTCTTAAACTCTGACATCTGTACCTCTACACAGGTGTTTCTCTTCATAGTAAATAATGTCATTTTCCCATTTGCTGAAATGAGAAATCCACATTTATTATCTATTTCATTCTTCTATCGAGCCTCTGAACCCAATTCATCAGCAAATTTATATTCATATAACAATTAGCTTTAGATTATTGCCTCTCCTTGCTTGAACTATGGCTTCTTTCTAACTAGTCTCTATATTTTAATTCTTTCCACCCTCCAAACTATTCTTTGAAATAAAATTCAAATTCCTCAACATAAGTTTAGAAGCCCTGCAGGATCTTGGTTCTGCTTACCTCTTCTGCCTCATCTCCTGCTGTTCTTACCAGCTTCTCTAATCCCCTTCACTGTACCATGCTTTCACCAGATCCAGGACTTTGCACATACATTTGCTTCCATTTTACCCATAATCCCAAGATAAGCCTTTCTCTTCTTTCAACTCTCACCAAAAGTATCTCATTATCAGAGAAATCTTCCCTGAAGACCAAAACATGATAGGCAACCTTTTCTTTTACCTGTTTTAAACCCTAATTGGTTCTCTTTTCAAGCGTTATCACAATTTATAATTATTTAATGTATTTATGTTCTTACTTGTTCTATTATCCCAACTGTGTATAAACTCCCTGAATGCATGCATTTGGTCAGCCTGGAAGTCTAGGCCTGGGAGCTAATACAGTACATGGCGTATGGTGTATAGCTGAATACATCTAATGAATGGATAAATAAACTCTATGCATCATCTCCCTTGTCTACTTGATAATTTTTAGAATAGCTAAAAATATTTTACTTCTAGTGTTTTGGTTTTACTCTTTTTTCCTTTGAAATCCCATTTTACTTTTAAAGCTCCAAAGTAATGAAGCTTTCCTGAAATGTCACTATCCCTTTCCAAAAACAGCTAATTAACCAACCAGTTATGAAAGCAAGATTTTCAATAAATAGACTGTAAATTATTTCTCTATGAAATATCACAGTATTAGTGGAAAGGGGTTTTTTCCTAAAGAATTCTCATGATACATTACTGTGGATATAGAAATTGTGTCTCCTAAAAATATCCTTTATTTTAAATACCAGAGTGCTATATTGTTCAACACTGAATGCTGAAGAGGTGTTTTTGATATATCTAGAAACCTTTGTATTAAAAATACTCACCTTTTAAATGTTAACTACTAGTTAATAGGTATGTTGGCTGTGAGTGAGGCATGCAGTACATTCCAAAGACTCAAGATTTAATATTATTGTTAAAGCAGCAATAGAAAACATGAATAATTATGCTTTATAAGCAGCAACAGAAAACATGAATAATTATGCTTCTTATGTTTTTCAGGAGTATATATAAAAGCATAATTTAGAGTCATTAGAGAGTCTAAACTGAAAAAACCCTGTTCCTGCATGATTCCTGGAGTTAAATCCATGGTAATTGCAAGTGGGTGGATGGGTGTTATGCTTGGGTGGGTTTTATCTTTTTAAGGGACTGGAGTTAGAAATGATTCCAGAATACATAGCCATCAATAAGTACCTGCTCAATTGTTTCCTGCCTTTACTGCAATCCAGTATAACATAAACCTTGAAAGTGATAGGTATCCTGATTTGAGGTTAACTTAAACCATAAACATTATTATCAATATAAAGAAAAAAATCACTCTTTTCCTGTGATGTAAACATTTTTTTTTTTTATTGTTTTTCTGAAAAAATGGGGCCACTCTATGACCTTTAACTACAGAGAATGGGCAGATTTAATTCATGAAATAGTGTGTTGCTTAAACACACAGACCTCGTGAAAGCCCTTTCTTATAGACATGACAACTTGTTTTGGAGACAGAGCTAAGAAATCTTTGCCATATAAATTATTATTTTACTGGGATTTGCATGGAAGCTTAGTTGAGGGCAATATATTTTTAGCTCTTCATACACAAAAATATCCTAGCCAGCTGTCATGGTAAACTAAAATTTTTGAGGGATGCCATAAGTCAAAGAAACATCACCACTATTTTATGAAGTAATATTAGGCAATGTCTGCATAAAAAAGCAGGACATACTAAAAAGGCCTTGCCTGTGATCTCAGAATGCAGATTGTTTCTCATACGTGCACATCTAATAACTACAATCTTTCATTACATGAGGTAAAATAAATCCGTGGTTCAATAATTTGACCCCCAAATCTGGCTTAAGTCTTAACTATCTCTAATTTGCAAGTCCACTATTTGATTTAATTGCATGTTACTTTATCTTATTCTGTTTACTCATTAGGACTTTCTTTCTTGATTGCATGTAGTGACTACTAATTATATGTAACCTGTTGACCTCTAGTCTTAAATTCTTCACTAGTGTTAGATTTTTATATCTAGATTTTTAATAATCATTAATTCTTTTACCCTTTATTTTTTGTTTTGTTTATAAGCATCACTAGAAAACATGAAAATTATTATTCTCATGTTTTCCATGAGTGTATTTAAAAGCATAATCTAGAATTGTTAAAGAGCCTAGGCTGAAAGAAATATAACAAATATGCTGCTTCTATTTTGTTACAGTTGGGCAAGGTAATTATTCTCTAGCTCTGTTTCTTCTGTAAATGTGTTCTAAGTGTCAGAATTCTATATCTGTCTGTCTAGGTCACACCTATGGTTGTAGGCTAAGTGAGAAACCAAATGTGAAAGAAATCCAAATATTCAGCACAAAAGATGAAACTGTAATATTTGAAAGAACCTATAAGAGAAGTAGCTTTTCTGATACTCTTTATTGATTTATATAGTTCTGATGTTATCATTTTTATAATATCCTCATTTTTGTTTAGACCTTCCATACTCTTTGGTAAATTTGCTTTGGAGGATTTATCAATATTACCTTTTATAATCATAGCCAGCTTTGTGTGCCTTGACAATCTTCCCAAACCTCTTCACTCCATTTTGGTCAAGGCTGCTACAACATCAGATATATTGCTTTTCTAGAGCAATCTGTCTTCCATCTCTAGTTTTGAGAATTAATTTGTTAATCTAGTGCAAGAAAGAGATGGCTTCCTGAAAGAAGAATGTGCAGAGGTAGAACATCTCTGGGAGGAGAGGGCAAGGACCTTGAGTTTCACGGATGCACAGGGAGGACATAGAGTAGTTGTAGGAGCATCACACAACCAGGTCACTCGTCAGCTGAACATGGAGTTGGGGGCTCAAGGGATGGCACAGGAGAAAGATGTGAGAACTCATGGTTTTGCCTCCACTTACAGGGGTCTGGAATTTAAAGCCCAGTCATTTAAACAAGGTACAGAACACTAAATACTTAGATTTTACACAAGGCAGAATTGAAAGAAATACAAACACAACATTTGAATTTAGACCTAGTTTTAAATTCTATTATAACTTCCTGATTGGCAAAGGACCCTCAGTTTACTAATTTTTAAAACGTAGATAATAGTTCTCCACAAGGCTACTGGTGACATTGAGGTGATAGTATTTAACTGCTTTGCATCAATAGAGCAGCAAGAAAGCTCTTATGAAAATGTCTCCATTATCATTTGGATGTAGAAAGAATGCTCCGTTTGGTATTGGATATCTTCCCTGAGCTAAAAGTGTGATGTGGATGCTCCCTGTTTTCTGCGTCCACCCCGGCCCGAGGCTATTGTACTAGAAAGAGCCTCATATTGAGGAATATTTAGTAAAAAAAAACCAGTAAGATATTATTTTTACTTTGCAACATATTCTTCTGAATATTCCACATGTAAAAATAACAGTAAAATACAGAAGAGAGGGAGTTGGGTCTTTGTCAACTTTGGATTTTCTATCAGTTAGTGTCAAAATAAGAAACAGAGGGCACACGGGAAAGAAGAGTGTTCCTTACAAAGAAACCACACAGGATAGTGCTGTAATCTGAGGCTAGTAGTGGAGAGCTATTAACACATATAGTCCTGAAAGAATTCCAGCTCTATGACATTATGGAAAAGGCAAAACTATGGAGATAATAAAAAGATCAGTGGTTGTCAAGGGTTAAGGAGGACAGAGAGATAAGAAGGGGTACTTAGAGGATATTTAGGGTGGTGAAACTGTTCTGTATGATATGACAATGGTGGACATATGTCATTCTACACTTGTCCAAGCCCATAGAAGGTACAATGAGTGACCCTAATGTCAACTATGGACTTTGTATGATAATGATGGCCAAAGTAGTTTCATCAATTTTAATAAATGTACTACTCAGGTGAAGGACATTGATGGTGAAGTCAGTAACTTGTGTGATGGCAGAAGGTATGCTGAAACTCCCTGTTCTTTATGCTCATATTTGTTGTGAACCTAAACTGCTCTAAAAAATAAAGTCTATTAAAGTAAAATTACAGTAATCTTACTCTCTTCCTTTCCTCCAATCTCTTGCCTGGTTACTTATGGGCTAAAACAACTGGAATCCATTAGTGTACAAGAGCCTTGTTGAAATACACTATGTAGTCCAGCTAATTAGAGGGGAGGTAGAGGAGGGAGAGTAAATCCTTTGAGGCATAAAATGGAGATGTCTAGCAAGGACTTCTTATGAATGTTGCAACTGTTACAAAAATTCCTGACAGTGTTTTCAAAACAGCATTCCTTATTATCAACCAGTTAGAGCATTGCATTAAAACTTGTTGGGAAAACTCAATATGTGTTAAGTGCCCTTGACAACACTGGTTACAGAAAAAAAATCTATGGATTTTTTTGGATCCACCATTGGATCATATGTAGCATAGTCAAATATAGCACATAATTATAAAAAAAACTATTAATATATATAATAGCATATTAGGTAGATTTCCAATAAATATTAGGATGATTATTAATGTGTGGATGAAACAGAATACTCTAGAGAAGAGCACAAGTAAAATAAATATTAGTAACAGTGTCCCAAGATGAACTTATTATTCTTAAAGCAGTATAAGAGAGTGACTAGAAACTTGGATGTGACATACACACCTGGGTATAAAACACATCTGTGATAATTTCTAGCTAGATAATTCAGATAACTTGTTTTTCATCTAAAAAAAAAAAAAAAACATAATAATAATAATATCTACCTCAGAGATATCATGGTGGAATTTAAAATAGATAATGTATATAAAATATTTAACCCACTGCAATGGTCATAGAAATCATTCAATAAATATTGACCATAATACGACTACCACTGAAATTATTATTAATATTAACATTAGATTTTTTTTTATAAATTGTAGTACTACTGATTTTTTAAAATGCTCATTCATTTCTGCATTATAACGTTTGATATAGTTGTAAAAGCGTCCTGTGTTTATCTTCCCAAGTATTTTGTTTAGTAAATAACTTATGAGAAGAGCACATTTTGTGTCTTTTAAAGCTACTATTGGCCAGTCTGTACCTAGGGGAAGCCAATCTTTATTATCTGTTTTATCACATGCAAGGGAAACATTGTTACTAAAACCTTTATATTGCTGCCAGGATATTGGCACTGCAATGAGAATAGCAGAGAAAGTGCTTAATCGAGGGTCATCTACTCAAATCATATTCACAGTGTGGAATTTATTGCTAAAGAGAGAACCAAAGACAAACAAAGAATTTGACATTTGAGAACCAATATCAAAGCATAAAATATAAAAATTCTGTAGCTTTGGGACTCAAAATTATCTGGAACTTGAGCAGTAGCCATTAAAATACTTTAATTATTTCAATATGATACAAACATTTCAATTAATATTAGTTTTTGACTATGGCACCATTTCAAAATAATAACAACCTCAAACATTATACAAATCCTCAGAGTCGTTTTATTATCATTAATAACAAAGATCAATCATAAAATATTCATAATACAAGCACCAGGTAATTGATTTAGCACCCTTCTTAAATAACAATCTAGAGATTGTACACAATTGTCATTCATTCCAACTTTCTTGGGGACAATTAAGCCCCATGGATGTCTGTGTTGCAGGGATACATGCACATATTTTTTACTGAAACTGCTTGTAGTGGAAAACGCCAAGTGAGAAAATAGCCATATCTGTAACAGTGTTTTTGAAAGAATAGGAGTTATCCGGCTAGGAAGCAAATAACTAAATAAGCAATATCTTTTGTGCTATTTTTTTTCTCTAGGACCTAATAGAAGAGGTATTTACCAAACTTGTTAAATTGATGTTAAATGTGGAGTGATATATCCCGTTATTTAAACTAGACTATAAGAAATGCTCAGCATTTAGATATGGTGTGTTCCAGATCCTGAACAAAGGGAAAATTCTTAAATGATGTATATATGTACAGAAAAAGTCTAATTAGTGAACTAAACAACTAGGAAAGACATTCCCATGAAAAAAGAAAAAAAACAAGATATTCAGTCATATATGGATTGAAACTGCAAACCTCGCTCCTTGAAGTTTTGACAGGGTGAGATGACAAGGATATTGAGAAGATATGAAATTTTAAATTGTGAAACTGAAAATAGGAAGAAATTTCTCTAAGCTCATGATTCTTTTGCGGAAGTAGGAAAACAAAATTGTGAGAATTACTGGGGTAATTACAAACAAAGATGTATATGATAGTTTCAAACACTTTACATCTGTTCTTCTCTCACATTTTATTACATTTGTGGATTTTATTAAATATTTTATTTGTATAGGGATTTTAGAATTTATCACAAACTTGGAATAATGAACAGATGTGCTGAATTCATAGATCGATGCAGTATAATATTACATGAAACATTCTAAATTGTAGAGGGGAGAAAGTGTTTCTAGAAATACTTATAAGTCATATATAATTTCAATGAAGTAATGGAGAAAGGGCATCAATTTGTCTTTAGGGTTAATGATTTGGTTTTGGGGAAATAAATATACCACTGGACACTGATTTTAGTGAATCCTCTAAGTATGTGTCAAGATGCAAGAGAGAGATGGATTCATTTTCAGGTGTAAAGAAATAGCCTCACAAGAAAGAAAGGAAATTCTAATAGCAGAATTGGATCTAAGTATTTGCCAGTTATGCTGTTGGATTAAAGGAACATCTCAGAGAAAAAAGCTCCTACTTGTCTATTTCTGTTTTTGTTTTCTCTCTCACGTTTTAGAGATCTGATGAGAAGAGATCTTCTTTACGCTGGGGAACAATTCACTTACTCCAGTGAGATTGAAAATATGTCCATTTAGCCTAGGTGGGGATACCACAATCTATAGTAAAAAAATGGATTGTGTTGATACTGAAGACCTCTGCTGTATGTAAATAGAAAAACCTTTTCATTGCTGAGAGGTCGACTGGAAATCATAAACCTGTGATTAAAAATATTAGAATGTTTAAATCTATTAAGTAATATGTGTTTGCTTTTCTGAAAGGGGATTTTGACTAATATCACGGTTCAGAGAACATTTGTTTTCAAGGTAAGTGTGTTTCATATAATTTTATATCTTAAAAACACAGTGAAAATGGTTTTCAAGTGGGATCTATTCTTGCTTATGAGTTCTAAAACAAAAGACATTTGTCCAGATTCTTGGTGGATTATGATGGAGTGATAAGTTTGGAATAAAATTTGTGCAGCTGGGAACATCCATGAAACTGGGAATTCCCTGTTTCCCAATAGCGAGATTACCTTAATGCCCTTTAATTTTCTATTAACATGATACTTGTGACACATTTGTTACCTGACCTGTAGAGCTGCTAATCAGGAAAAACACCCAGAAATTAATAACATACAAAACAAAAAGGAATAAGATATTTCTCTGATTGCAAAAATATATCTAAAGATTAGTTCCGAGTTTTGCATGCGCTATCATTCCTATAGCCAGGAAATGCCAGAAAGTGTTAGATGGAATAACATATCAGAAATAAGCTGTTTTTTAAAAGTTTTAAAAATTGGAAAGTTATCTAGCAAATCCTAAAAGTCAAAAGGTTAAAGAACCCTAGGATTGGGCTGAGGTGAAGTTAAATACAGCAGTCAAGTGGAAGGAGAAATCAAGCTTCCCTTATGCTTCTCTTTCCTTCCCTGTAGGTTGTTTCCAGGAAAGGACATAGGGAGAGAATGCTTCTAGTGTTGAATCCTGATGTATAATTTATCAAATCCACAGGGTAACTCAGTCAATGATTTTTATGTTTTTTCCTTTATGCAAGATTGCACTGTGCATTTTGCTTAGTCTGTTAAATGGATACGAAGAACTGAAGGCAAAAATGTTATATTGAATTTTCACTTAGAGTCACCAGAAGCCTAAAGATTTCAATTAGTCGAGTTTTCATTTTGTAGGGCAACATTCTGCCCTGAAGTTTTATCCTTACCCTATGCTTCCTTTGACATTGTTCTTAAAGTAGGCAACATTATTTTAAATCATTTCCTTTCCTATTATAACTTACACATTCGTAAAATAAATCCAACGAGTAAATTGTTTTCTTTCCATTCTACTTGTAGTAATGCATGAAAAACAAATGAAAGGAAGAATTTTGTAGTTTCTGTGCTTAAAGAACTTTAAATATAATTAGAAAATAAAAGAAAAAAATCACCAGCCAAAAATATTCTGAAGTGGGGAACAACATTTCTTGAAGCAAATAGTAGGTTCTGTAACAAGTGTTGTGATGTTTTCTAAAGAAGAATCTATTACTCATGTTGAGGGAGCACTAGAGAAAAGCTCTCCAAAGCAATACAAGGGAGTTTGAATTTTGCCTCAAGGATTGTCTTTTTTTTTTTTTTTTTTTTGGCCTTCAGCTTGTGGGATCTTAGTTCCCTGATCAGAGATTGATCCCAGGCCATGGGAGTGAGAGCACCAAGTCCTAACCACTGGACCGCCAGGGAGCTCCCAAGGATTGCCTCTTTGGGGAGACTTACCTGCATGTACTATGAAGGAGATCAGAAGACCATATTATATTTTCTTCCTAATAGTTCATGACCAGAATTAAGACATGAAATACAGATTAGCAAATATTACCTATTTTTGTATTAGTTTATGTGAGTGGATATGCAACAGAATTTACTATAGATTATTAATGCAACTAGCTCCATGAGTGTAATACTTAATAAAATTATTACAGTGTGGCAGATTTTGAAATAAAAGCACAAAAAAGGCTTTTTTGTGGGAGGATGGTAGCAGTGGTCTTTCCCTAAGTATATGTTCAGAGGAGATGAGATTTTGCATAAACTTCATAGTTTATTACCTAAACACATAATTTTAAATTTTCTTTATTTATATTTACCTATATAGTACCTAAAACAAACATTTGTAATGTGTTGTACCATCTGACACAAAAAAGTTAAGACACTGGCAGTACTAGCTGCAACTATGTAGGATAAAATTTTCATAAATCAAATAAAAATAATGTTATTATGTAGGAGTTTAAAGAGGCTAGAATGAAAAATAGTAAAAAAGGAATTACGGTTTCATATGTTTTGCAAATAGGAAGTTCATGAGTTTTGAATACATGAGAAGGTGATTGAAAAGAAAGGGAATCCTAGAGAATTAAGGAATAAAAAGGCAATTACAACAATAGATAACCTTTTGAACAATAGGCAAAGCCATATGAGTAAAATGGATTCTTATGAATAGCAATTGGATTTGAGAATTTCTCCATTTCTCACTGAATACGGGCTTCTACTGAGTAAGGCAGTTAGCACAAAGCCATCCACCATTCTCCCTGCTTGTAAGAGAAAGTATAAAGAACAAAACGATTGATAGATTCATTAACACTCCCTAATTTAGTCAAATAAAGTTAAGGTACATTCAGGGGACTCTGGCCTGTAAATAGATTTTTGTTAGACTTCAGGAACAACTTATCTGAAATAGCCATTTGACTGTTTTACAGAAATGAATCTGGGCCTGCTTCATCTCTAATGTGCATATTGGGTAGATCTGCCATGATTATGGAGTGTAGGAAGGGGTAAAAGTACAGCCATTTATGTGGCTGAATTTTATTTTTTTAGAGAAAGGAAAATCAAATTGTATATAGTGAGAAATAAAATGACATATTCTAGTATTTGCTAATGTGAGATCTATAGGATGGGGATTTTGAACAAGTTTGTTAACACATAAGATCCTTTTAAGTATCAGAGGATTACCTAAGGACCTTTAAAATATGTTGAAGCTGTTAATTTATTGACTTTCCAATGGACTCCATGGTCATACTATATTCATAAAACATTTGAAACAATGGGATTCAGGTTCAACTATTACTATCCTCTAACAATTCATGCCATTTAACATTTTTGAATATCCTCATTGGAATAATTCCCTGTTTACTTTAAGTGGCTACTGTAAGAACTAAATAAAATTATATATATTAGTTTGAAAATGTAAAAATATTAAATAGTAACAATTAATGTTCCTAAAATGTTATCAGTATTTTTTCTTACCAGCCTAACTAGCTCTCACTTTACAAACAACGGTGTACCAATGAGTATTCAGGAAAAAAAAAAAATACATTTTATTGATGTGTGTATGTGGCGTGATATTTTTTTAAGACTAAATATCAGTGAATTTAATTTCTGGATGTATTAGTAGATTACAGATGAGTAGAAAACAAAAGAACTATGTGTATAACTTTCTTCAAAGACACATTTTGTGATTTATCTTTCTTTATATATGCAGCTTTAGCTAATTAATGTTTTTAATAACGTTTCATTTTAGAATGATTTTAGTATTATAGAAAAGTTGCAAAGATAGTACGGATAGTTCCTATATATTAGGATTCTCCAGAGGAGCAGAAGCAATAGGAGATGTGTGTGTGTGTGTGGGGGGGTGTATCTTCCTAACAGGAATATCTCCTCACTTTCTCATTGTGAGGTAGGAACTGATGCCACTGGGAAGCACATATCCCTGACCAATAACAACTTTTTTGTTTTCTTTGTAAGAGGGGATATGTTGGGGAGGGACATGCACACAATATGAAATATGAAATGCATTACAGCTGCAGTGTGGAGCAGCCACTGTGAATTTCTATGTTTGCTGGAAAGAAGGGAGGGCTAGCAGCAGATTCAGTCACAGAATGGGGATTGTGGTGGACACAGGAGGAGCTCATTTCCTCTGCACATCTTGGCTATTAGATCTGTGTGTGTGTGTGTGTGTGTGAAAAAGAAGAAAAAAGAGTCAGTGCTCACTGATTTAAATATTATTATTATTATTATTATTTTTTACTTTCCAATGGAAGCTGAGGGGATTGGAGAAGCAAGTCAGGGCAGGCCCAGAGTCTTCCCTGGCATCACAGCCCACCAGTGCCACACTACAGCCCCAAGCGAGAACTACAAGCATGGCTGGCCCAAAGGATGGGTCGGGGAAGGGGGATAGGACAGGGGCTGGAAGAGGGGCTCCGGGCTCATCACGGCACAGGCATTACTTCACATAGTGTTGGTGAAGCCTGAACCAGGGTGTCACCCAGTCAGCACAATGACCACATCTCCCTTCTTGAAGAGGTATTTATGATAGACATATATATATACATACATATATATGTGTATATATATGAGACTTATTCTAATAAGAAATTGACTCACACAGTAATGGAGAGTAAGTCCTATGCTATTCAGTGTGTAAGCCAGAAACCCAAGAAAGCCTATGACACTGTCCCAGTCTGAAGGTCCATTGGCTCTAGACCCATGATGAGCCTATATTAGAGTTTAAATTAGAAGACAGGAGAAAATTGATGTCTCAGCTCAAAGGAGGTCAGGCAGAAGGGATTCCCTCTCACTCATGGGAGTGTTACCCTTTCTGTTCTATTCAGGCCTTCAACTGATCTAATGGGGTCCATCCAGATTAGGGAGGCCAACCTGCTTTACTTAGTCTACTAATTCAAATATTAAGCTCATTCAGAAACATCCTCACAGACACGCCCAGAATAATGTTTGACCACATGTCTGGGCACCCTGTAGTTCAGTCATGTTGACCCATAAAATTAACCACCCCAGCTCCCATACCCCGTTATCCATTTTCCCCTAATGTTAACAATTTACTTTACCACAGAATATTTATCAAAACCAAGAAACCTACATAGGAACATTACCATTAACTAAACTTCATACTTTATTTGAATTTTGCCATTTTTCCCATTAATGCTTTTTTTTATTGTTCCAGGATCCAGTCCAGGACACTGCATTGCATTTAAAGTTAATTCATTTCAATCGTGTAATGTATTTTATTGTAGGATTATGCACAATTTATTTGTTCATTCTCCTAAAGGTGGTAATTATTTACAAATTTCTACTCTTGAAAATATAACTATCCAATGAAATCAGCTGAACTCAGTTAGAGGCATTCATGAAGCAACGCTACTCTTTCTCCCATTGTCTCTTCAATAGGTCCTGGGAAAAAAATCTGACTCATTCCACAGCATTTTGTGTTAGTCTTAAAACCAGTCTCCTTTTATTTTTTTCAGCCTTACTGATGTATAATCGACAAAGAAAATTGTAAGATATTTAGAGTGTACACTGTGATGATTTGATGTACATATACATTGTGAAAGAATTCTCCCCCATTGAGTTAATTAACACATCCATCACCTCACTTATTTACCTTTTGTGTTTTGTTTTGGTGAGAACATATAAGTTTCACTCGCTTAGGAAATTTTCAAAATACAATATAGCCTTA
This sequence comes from Balaenoptera borealis, assembly GCF_965194805.1. Taxonomy (NCBI): domain Eukaryota; kingdom Metazoa; phylum Chordata; class Mammalia; order Artiodactyla; family Balaenopteridae; genus Balaenoptera; species Balaenoptera borealis. The sequence goes on from NC_138877.1 coordinate 28,568,666, forward strand.
GCAGTCTCTTATTAATAACTAAAATGTGTAATGTGATATGGTCATAAAAGACTTGAATATTTTTCACATTAAATAGACTCTTTTTCCTCCATCTGGGGTTGGTTTCTGGCTTGCAAGTGTGCCATGGAGAGTGGAGCTTGGTTAGGAGATGTCATTAGAAGTGGGTTTTTAATCCTTGAAGACTGGGCAGGATGAATGGAGTTTAAAATAAAGATATATTTAAAAAAATTATCCCAAACTTGGAAATAAGGTTAAAAATTGGGCAATATGTCACTTTAAGGTCATATGAGGACACTGTTTAACAGGCCCATCTGAGGATTATCCAGAGAACTGTACTTTACCCAATTCACTTCAAACAAAGTCCCAGATTAGTGAAGTTACATGTTAAATTGTATATTTTTGTCCAAGAGAGATGCAGACACTTTCTTTCTGATAGAAAAGATAACCCTCCAAATTACTGGTTTTTGTTCCATAAGAAATCAACAAATTTTGTAAGTAACCAGTCTTATTCAGTATTCATTTATTATATTGTCTACAAACCTCAAGTCCTCAAATGATCTTTGAACTGGTTATACTGTCTTAACGGTTTCCTTCTAAATTCTTTTTCTTTGACACATGTTCATTTTGTATTTATTTGAGCCATATGTTTAACCTTTTTGAAAATCAGTCTTTAACAGACAAAAGGATTCTGCTTTACATATTGGGTGATATTTAATCTGGCTTCTGTTCCCTCTGGGAAATGCAGATGCATAGTTGCTAGCTGCTCTTTTTCGGTATGCTTTTTTGTATTTTCAGATTCTCTTGCAGTAACTTCTGACTGAAGCCCCTTGGCAAATGATGCCTGTTTTCTGGAAGGCTGCTTTACACTCCTTTCTTTACTGATGGGTCTACAGACCATTGATGTCTGGAATTCCACTTTTATTGGAATTTCACTTCCTCTGTAAATTCAAGTGACCCTCCACGCATCCTTTTACCACCATTAATAAGTACAGCTTGCTCTGAATGCGATCAACTAGAAAGACTGTTTCAACAACAGCCTTTCTTCTTTATCCTTCTCTAAATGATAACCAGGCACCAGGCTCTATGATTGCCAAACCTGAAAGAACGCTTTTTCAGTTGTCTAGGTGGTTGGCCTGAAAACTCCTCACTTAACTTGAGATATGAGGAAGAAGTATTTTCACTTTCTATTTTTCTTCCCCAAGTGGGAACTCATTATATCAGCACCCTCTCTTTCTCTGAAGAAATCTTCTCCTCTGTCTCTTTAATATCCACTTACTTATAAGTCTTGCCAATTCTATTCCATATTTCTTTGGTTATTCTTGACATGTACATTTTGTTCCTTTGCATACATATTTTCAGATTAGCTAGTTTTGAATCCAGTATTGTGAAAATTTTGCTAATATTCTGAATGATAATTTATAAATTTATGAATTAATTTTTTGATAATTAGAATCTTCATACTTTTGAATAGTATTGTCCATGAATATGGTATGTTTGTCCAGTTTTTTATAGATCTTCTTTTATATATTTTATTATAATTTTATAATTTTCTTTATAAAAGTCTTATACATCATTTAGTAGCTCAATTTATGTATATCTTGTAGTTTTAGGTTTTTATGTGGTTTTTTAAAAATTTTATTATTTAATTATGATTGTAAAATGTTCTGCCTTTGAATAATATTTTTATGCCAAACAACATTGTTGTTCACTATCTTTTTTCTAATGATTTCTAGATTCTCCAAGGTTTCCCTTTCCTATATAATTAGACATTTTTCATCTAATTTTATATCATGTATTTCATTTTTTAGATTTATTGAAATTAGCCAGGATCTGCTACCCTCCCTGACCACACACAGAGCCTATAAAGTTAAAAGGAAAGAATGGTTAGAGCCCGAGCGGAGGCGGTGCGGAGCGTTTCTCCTCTCAGCGGCTCGGGAACCAGTGCGTAGTGCGGGGCCGCGGCTGAGCCTCTAGATAGAAGGCGCAAGAGGTTGGCAGCTTCGATTGAAGCACGTCGGGCGGCGACAGCAGCTAGAAGTCATGAGCGACAGCAGCGAGCAGAACTACGGCGAGCGGGTTAATGTTGAAGAAGGAAAATGCGGAAGTCGTCATTTGACAAGTTTTATAAATGAGTATTTGAAGCTCAGGAATAAGTGAAGCTGAAATTTGAAAAAATAAAAGAAAGAATGCATGCTAATTATCAGACCAGAAGTCCCACTTGTAGAATATTGAGCAATTTGTGTGAAGTGGGGAAGATGAAAGAAGTCAGAATTTGAAACTGAAGAATGAAGAAAAGAAATAAAAATGAAGTTAAGATAAGAAGTAATCTGGAATCAGAAAGCACTACGCTAACCCTGAAAGTGGACTTGAAATTTCCCTTGCGTGTAAGGGCTTTTCCAGCTGGTTTTACAGATTTGACCATGGACCAAGGAATCCCATTCTGCTTCCAGAAGTGGAAGTGCTTATGGATCTGGGAAATCTGCAAGGCATACCCCTGTAAGGTCTCGCTCCAAGGAAGACTCCAGGCGTTCCAGATCAAAGTCCAGGTCTAGATCTGAATCTAGGTCTAGATCTAGAGGAAGTTCTCGAAGGCATTATACAAGGTCACGATCTCGGTCCCGCTCCCATAGAAGATCCCGTAGCAGATCGTACAGTAGAGATTATCGAAGATGGCATAGCCACAGTCATTCTCCCATGTCTACTCACAGGCGTCATGTTGGGAATCGGGCAAATCCTGATCCCAACTGTTGTCTTGGAGTATTTGGATTGAGCTTATACACTACAGAAAGAGATCTAAGAGAAGTGTTCTCTAAATATGGCCCAATTGCTGATGTGTCTATTGTATATGACCAGCAGTCTAGACGTTCAAGAGGATTTGCCTTTGTATATTTTGAAAATGTAGATGATGCCAAGGAAGCGAAAGAGCATGCCAATGGAATGGAGCTTGATGGACGTAGGATCAGAGTTGATTTCTCTATAACAAAGAGACCACATACCCCAACACCAGGAATTTACATGGGGAGACCTACCTATGGCAGCTCACGCCGTCGAGATTACTACGACAGGGGATATGATCGAGGCTACGATGATTGGGACAATTACAGCAGGTCATACAGAGGAGGAGGTGGAGGAGGAGGAGGATGGAGAGCTGCTCAAGACAGGGATCAGATATACAGAAGATGGTCACCTTCTCCCTACTATAGTCGTGGAGGATACAGATCACGTTCCAGATCTCGATCATACTCACCAAGTCGCTATTAAAGCATGAAGTTGAAGACTTTCTGAAACCTGCCCTAGAGTTGGGATATTGTTTGTGGACAATATTTTTTATTGTCTCCTGTTTAAAAAGTGAACAGTGCCTAGTGAAGTTAGGTGACTTTTACACCTTTTATGATGACTACTTTTGGTGGAGTTGGAATGCTGTTTTCATTCTGCATTTGTGTAGTTCGGTGCTTTGTTCAAAGTTAAGTGTTTTCAGAAAAGTATGTTTTGCATGTATTTTTTTACAGTCTAAATTTTGACTGCTGAGAAGTTTCTATTGTACAAAACTTCATTTAAATGGTTTTTCTACTGAATCCAGGGTATTCTGAAGATCGAAGCCTGTGTAAAATGCTACCAAATGGCAAAAAGCAACAATAAAGTTTGGTTTTTACTTTTCTTTGTAACAAAAAAAAAAAAAAAAAAAAAGGAAAGAATGACAGTGAATGTAATTTTATTCTTGATCTTATGGGGAATATGTCTAAAATAACTATATATGTGATGCCAGATTTAGATTTGTTTGTAAGTTTGGGCCATTCCCTTAATTAGTTAAAAAATTCGCCAATTTTGTTGCTACAAATGTTTATTTGATTACAAATGAACTTGGATAAAGTCATTTTTTTCTGCATTTATTAGTATAATTATATGCTTTTTCTTTAAATCTTTCAATTTACTGCATTAATCACTGTTTTAATATTTTCAAAACCTTGAATTCTTGTGATACAACTTTATTGATGATCATATGCATAAATACCTTATTAAATAAGCATGAACAAAATGTAATAATAATTGTGTACAAAGAAACAAGTGTAGAAGAATTGCTTTTAAATCTTGTATTCTATATGAATTATCTTACAACCCTTATCCCTCATTTCCTTTTGCATTAAAATGTCTTTAAAAAGTAAACTTTAAGTGAATAAAATATTTTATATAATAATCTACTTTTATTAAAACATTTGTGATTGCCATAGGTTGAGTATTTTTTTTTTTTTTTTGATTTAAACTTGGATATTAGAGTAGTTTAGGACCTTTTTCTTTATGCTTCCAGGGGGATTAAAATATTTTGTCTATGTAAATATTAGGGAAATTATTAGAAGAATCAGAGAAATCATAAATGTGCAATACAGTTATATTGTGGAAGAAAAGTTTTATGATTGTTCTAATTCAGGAAATGTTCTCTCAGTAAGCACTGGCCAGCTTCACTAAATGCAGCTGTGTTTCCTAGGGATAGAAGGACCAATAAAAAGCAGCATAACTACCCACACATCATCTAAAATATAAGGCTTGAATACAATTCATACAATTGTTGGGTAGATTCTTTTAAGCTATGTTTATTTATATAAATATTAACAGAACTGTAATTGCTCTACTCATAATTTTTCTTTGAAACACTCTGAACATGTAACAGAATCTTGCATGTTGTGGATACTCAGTAAATACTGTTGAGTTATTTGACTGTCTTCATTTCATTATTCTCATTAACAGTAATATCCACATTGACCATCTACCTAGAAAAATAGCCTTCAGGCAAAATTTTAAATAAATGGAAATTATTTATATTAGGAAAGAGAAAACTCAAAATTGAGTTAAAACACCACTTTTAAAAGTATAATTTTATTTTTTCAAAGATATATTTTAAACTTCAACATGTATGATTATTATTATAAAAAATTTTGGATAGAAAGAGTTATTAAATGATGGTCATTATGATCATTAGTTTTATTGTCTACTTTGTGGTCTCCCCTTTTTTAATTGCTTGTTTTTGTAGTGGAGAACAAAACTGATATTTTACCCCCAGTCATCAATGACAATGAAGCAGGTCATGACCAGGCAAATATCTATTAATGTATTTCGGTATATCCAATATCACTTCACAAGAAAACAAAACAACAAACAAACAAAAAATAAGATGTTAGCCACAAACTCTGCCAACTAATCAAATTTCTAACTTGTAACATTGGACTTTATAGCTTTCACAGAAATTCCATGAACTGGTTCATCAAAAATCACCTGTATTACTGTAGCCAGAAGATATTTACAATGTTACAAAGAAAATAGCAAACAAAACCCTCTGATAAAAGTCTGAGTGGGGCATAACCCCGTACACTGTCAGAATCTATGCCAGTTCAAAAAGAAATAAATAGGGAGGGTGGGGGGGAGACACAAGAGGGAGGAGATATGGGGATATATGTATATGTATAGCTGATTCACTTTGTTATAAAGCAGAAACTAACACACCATCATAAAGCAATTATACTCCAATGAAGATGTTAAAAAAAAAAAAAAGAAAAAGCAGAGAGAGCTACAACCACACGGACACACACACACACATAAACACAATTGCATGCAAACACAAACACGCACACTCTACTCCCTTCCCCAGCCCAAATAACAACAACAGACATGAACAAAATTCAGAATAGCAGATAATTCACAGAGATTTTAAGAATCATAAACATTTTCAGAACACTGGAACCCAGAAAGGAGGTGAGGAACAAAGAAATAAGTATCATGATATAATGCCCATGATGGTATGATTCCATGTTAGAATCATATGGGTATATGAGTAACATCTTTGGAAATTTGTAGAATTAAAATATTAACAATTAATCATCAAAAGGAATTAATGATTATGAACAAAAGTCACATTAAACCACTATTTCATACCATATATAAAAGTAAATTCCAAGAAGATTAAAGTCCAAATTTAAAAACTTAGAAAGACATTTTGCAAAATAGAAGATACCAAAGAAAAAACATATGTAATATATTTGAGTATAAGAATTTAATATTTTCCAAATAGAAGAATAAGTCAGAGAAACAGAAAAGAACCAGGAGAAAAGATCTGAAACATATAAAAGAAAAAAAGGAGTGGAATGATATTTTAATGTTCCAGTAGCTCCTGCAAATTAAAGAGTAAAAGACCTTTAACCTAAATGGAAACTATGATAGAGATTATGACAAGAATATACAGAGTAGAAAAGGCTATCAATTCAAATTTTCAGTAAGTGTTTCAAAAGATGTTCAACCTCTTTTTTAATTGGGAAAAAGCTAATCAATAACTAACAATTTTAATTGATTATACTGGCAAATATGTTAAATACTAATATCATCCAATGATGGTGAGGGCAATCAAAAGGAGCTCTCTCATGCATTTCCAATGGAAGTGCCAATCACAACAACCTTTTGGGAAACTAAGCTGGCAGAATCTAAAACTGAAATATACATTCCACTACATTCAACATTCTCACTTCATAATAAAAATATGGAAAGAAAAGTCCCATTGTTTAAAGATTCCCTGCAGAATTCTCTGAAGGGCTAACAAATAAAAGGATCCTAAATACCCACTAATAAGAGAATGACTGAAAAAATCATAGCACGTCCATAAATATCTGATATTACATAGTCATTAAAAAAAAATCGATTTCTTTATAATCATAATACTCGGTAAGCAAGTTTCAGAGTAATGTATATAATAGCATTTTTGTAAAAACAGATTTTATGTATGTGTGTGTATATATATATATATATATATATATATATATATATATGCTTTCATATGTTTACATGGACATAGAAAAATTACTTGAAAAGATGTCCATTACATAGTTAATAATTTTCCTTGTGGAGTGAGAGAAGGGAATGGAGAGAAGGGAGTGAGCACTTAGTTTTATCATGTGCTGTTTTGTGTCATCCATTGCCATGTGTAGTTTGTAAGGACAATCCAATAGAGTATAATTCTTGATTTTTACTGAAATAAGTGTACAATTCTTACAAATATTGTAGAACACAAGGCTCAGTTTCTTGTGGAAAAAAAGAAAGTTTTCTCTTCTATTTCACAATTAATTTAGTGTCAATCCAATAGCAGATATTGAGCTTTACCAGAGTTTATGAAATCTTTAAAATTGCTAGGGAACCTTCAGAGGCAAGTAACACTTCCTTTAAGGGCCTTTTAGCTATTTGGATGAGAGTTAACAGATTGTAGCTGTTGGAACATTGTGATCTAGTCTGAGTGATAAAGTGAAGCACTATAGTTCATGGCAATAAATGCCACCTGCAGTGACTTTATCAGTCAACTAATATTAAGAACATATTCGAGGGCACAGTATCATTTCTCAGTACTTGACATCCAAGCACAAAATATTTTCTAGGAGAGAGGAGAGAAGATGGCGGAAGAGTAAGACGGAGAGATCACCTTCCTTCCCACAGATACAGTAGAAATACATCTACACGTGGAACTGCTCCTACAGAACACCCACTGAACGCTGGCAGAAAACGTCAGACCTCCCAAAAGGCAAGAAACTCCCCCCGTACTTGGGTAGGGCAAAAGAAAAAAGAAATAACAGAGACAAAAGAATAGGGACGGCACCTGCACCAGTGGGAGGGAGCTGTGAAGGAGGAAAGATTTCCACGCACTAGGAAGCCCCTTCGCGGGCAGAGACTGCAGGTGGCAGAGGGGGGAAGCTTCGGAGCCACGGAGGAGAGCGCAGCCACAGGAGTGCGGAGGGCAAAGCGGAGAGATTCCCGCAATTCCCACACGGAGGCTCGGCGTTGACCAGCACTCACCAGCCCAAGAGGCTTGTCTGCTCAGCCGCCGGGGCAGGCAGGGCTGGGAGCTGAGGCTCGGGCTTCGGTCGGATCGCAGGGAGAGGACTGGGGTTGGCGGCATGAACACAGTCTGAAGGGGTTAGTGCACCACAGCTAGCCAGGAGGGAGTCCGGGAAAAAGTCTGCAGCTGCCGAAGAGGCAAGAGACTTTTTCTTCCCTGTTTCCTGGTGCGCGAGGAGAGGGGATTCAGAGCGCCGCCTAAACGAACTTCAGAGACGGGCGCGAGCCGCGGCTAACAGCGCGGATCCCACAGCAACAGGGGCGCAGAGGGAAAAACGGAGAGATTCCCGCACAGAGGCTTGGCGCCGAGCAGCTCTCACCAGCCCGAGAGGCTTGTCTGCTCCCCTGCCAGGGCGGGCGGGGCTGGGAGCGGAGGATCGGGCTTCGGTTGGATCGCAGGGAGAGGACTGGGGTTGGCGGCGTGAACACAGCCTGAAGGGGTTAGCGCACCACAGCTGGCTGGGAGGGAGACCGGGAAAAAGTCTGCAGCTGCCGAAGAGGCAAGAGACTTTTTCTTGCCTCTTTGTTTCGCGGTGCGCAAGGAGAGGGGATTCAGAGCGCCACCTAAACGAACTCCAGAGACTGGCGCGAGCCACGGCTATCAGCGCGGACCCCAGAGACGGGCGTGAGACGCTGGGGCTGCTGCTGCCGCCTCCAAAAAGCCTGTCTGCGAGCACAGGTCACTCTCCACACCGCCCCTCCCGGGAGCCCGTGCAGCCCGCCACTGCCAGCGTCCCGTGATCCAGGGACAACTTCCCCGGGAGAACGCACTGCGCACCTCAGGCTGGTGCAACGTCACGCTGGCCTCTGACGCCCCAGGCTCGCCCCGCCTCCTCCGTACCCCTCCCTCCCCGTAGCCTGGGTGAGCCAGAGCCCCCGAAGCAGCTGCTCCTTTAACCCTGTCCTGTCTGGGCGGGGAACAGACGCCCTCAGGCGACCTACATGCAGAGGCGGGTCCAAATCCAAAGCTGATCCCCAGGAGCTGTGCGAACAGAGACGAGGAGGGGAAATCTCTCCCAGCAGCCTCAGAAGCAGCGGATTAAAACTCCACAAACAACTTGATGTGCCTGCATCTATTGAATACCTGAATAGACAACGAATCATCCCAAATTCAGGAGGTGGACTTTGGGAGCAGGATATATTAATTTTTGCCCTTTTCCTTTTTTTTTGTGAGTGTATATGTATATGCTTCTGGGGGAGATTTTGTCTGTATAGCTTTGCTTTATAATAGCTTTATTTTACTTCACTATATTATAGCCTCTTTCTTTCTTTCTTTCTTTCTATTTTTTCTCCCTTTTACTCTGAGCCGTGTGGACGAAAGGCTCTTGGTGCTTCAGCCAGGCATCAGGGCCGTACCTCGGAGGTGGGAGAGCCAACTTCAGGACACTGGTCCACAAGAGACCTCCCAGCTCCACGTAATACCAAACGGCAAAAATCTCTCAGAGATCTCCATCTCAACATCAAGACCCAGCATCACTCAATGACCAGCAAGCTACAGTGCTGAACACCCTATGCCAAACAACTAGCAAGACAGGAACACAGCCCCATCCATTAGCAGAGAGGCTGCCTAAAATCATAATAAGGCCACAGACACCCCAAAATACACCACCAGACGTGGACGTGCCCACCAGAAAGACAAGATCCAGCCTCATCCACCAGAGCTCAGGCACTAGTTCCCTCCACCAGGAAGCCTACACAACCCACTGAACCAACCTTAGCCACTGGGGACAGATACCAAAAACAACGGGAACTATGAACCTGCAACCTGTGATAAGGAGACCCCAAACACAGTAAGATAAGCAAAATGAGATGACAGAAAAACGCACAGCAGATGAAGGAGCAGGGTCAAAACACACTAGACTTAACAAATGAAGAGGAAATAGGTAGTCTACCTGAAAAAGAATTCAGAATAATGATAGTAAGGATGATCCAAAATCTTGGAAACAGAATAGACAAAATGCAAGAAACATTTAACAAGGATGTAGAAGAACTAAAGAGGAACCAAGCAACGATGAAAAACACAATAAATGAAATTAAAAATACTCTAGATGGGATCAATAGCAGAATAACTGAGGCAGGAGAAAGGATAAGTGACCTGGAAGATAAAATGGTGGAAATAACTACTGCAGAGCAGGATAAAGAAAAAAGAATGAAAAGAACTGAGGACAGTCTCAGAGACCTCTGGGACAACATTAAACGCACCAACATTCGAATTATAGGGGTCCCAGAAGAAGAAGAGACAAAGAAAGGGACTGAGAAAATATTTGAAGAGATTATAGTTGAAAACTTCCCTAATATGGGAAAGGAAATAGTTAATCAAGTCCTGGAAGCACAGAGAGTCCCATACAGGATAAACCCAAGGAGAAACACGCCAAGACACATATTAATCAAACTGTCAAAAATTAAATATAAGGAAAACATATTAAAGGCAGCAAGGGAAAAAAAAACAAATAACACACAAGGGAATCCCCATAAGGTTAACATCTGATCGTTCAGCAGAAAATCTGCAAGCCAGAAGGGAGTGGCAGGATATACTTAAAGTGATGAAGGAGAAAAACCTACAACCAAGATTACTCTACCCAGCAAGGATCTCATTCATATGTGATGGAGAAATTAAAACCTTTACAGACAAGCAAAAGCTGAGAGAGTTCAGCACCACCAAACCAGCTTTACAACAAATGCTAAAGGAACTTCTCTAGGCAAGAAACACAAGAGAAGGAAAACACCTACAATAACAAACCCAAAACATTTAAGAAAATGGGAATAGGAACATACATATCGATAATTACCTGGAATGTAAATGGATTAAATGCTCCCACCAAAAGACACAGGCTGGCTGAATGGATAAAAAAACAAGAGGCATATATATGCTGTCTACAAGAGACCCACTTCAGACCTAGAGACACATACAGACTGAAAGTGAGGGGATGGAAAAAGATATTCCATGCAAATGGAAATCAAAAGAAAGCTGGAGTAGCAATTCTCATATCAGACAAAATAGACTTTAAAATAAAGACTATTACAAGAGACAAAGAAGGACACTATATAATGATCAAGGGATCGATCCAAGAGGAAGGTATAACAATTGTAAATATTTATGCACCCAACATAGGAGCACCTCAATACATAAGGCAAATACTAACAGCCATAAAAGGGGAAATCGACAGCAACACAATCATAGTAGGGAACTTTAACACCCCACTTTCACCAATGGACAGATCATCCAAAATGAAAATAAATAAGGAAACACAAGCTTTAAATGATACATTAAACAAGATGGACTTAATTGATATTTATAGGACATTCCACCCAAAAACAACAGAATACACATTTTTCTCAAGTGCTCATGGCACATTCTCCAGGATAGATCATATCTTGGGTCACAAATCAAGCCTTGGTAAATTTAAGAAAATTGAAATCGTATCAAGTATCTTTTCCGACCACAACGCTATGAGACTAGATATCAATTAGAGGAAAAGATGTGTAAAAAATACAAACACATGGAGGCTACACAATACACTACTTAATAACGGTATGATCACTGAAGAAATCAAAGGGGAAATAAAAAAATACCTAGAAACAAATGACAATGGAGATATGACGACCCAAAACCTATGGGACGCAGCAAAAGCAGTGCTAAGAGGGAAGTTTATAGCAATACAAGCCTACCTCAAGAAACAGGAAACATCTCGAATAAACAACCTAACCTTGCACCTAAAGCAATTAGAGAAAGAAGAACAAAAAATCCCCAAAGCCAGCAGAAGGAAAGAAATAGCAAAGACCAGGTCAGAAATAAATGAAAAAGAAATGAAGGAAACAATAGCAAAAATCAATGAAACTAAAAGCTGGGTCTTTGAGAAGATAAATAAAATTGATAAACCATTAGCCAGACTCATCAAGAGAAAAAGGGAGAAGACTCAAATCAATAGAATTAGAAATGAAAAAGGAGAAGTTACCACTGACACTGCAGAAATACAAAAGATAATGAGAGATTACTACAAGCAACTCTATGCCAATAAAATGGACAACCTGGAAGAAATGGACAGATTCTTAGAAATGCACAAACTGCCGAGACTGAACCAGGAAGAAATAGAAAACATGAACAGACCAATCACAAGCACTGAAATTGAAACTGTGATTAAAAACCTGCCAACAAACAAAAGCCCAGGACCAGATGGCTTCACAGGTGAATTCTATCAAACATTTAGAGAAGAGCTAACACCTATCCTTCTCAAACTCTTCCAAAATATTGCAGAGGGAGGAACACTCCCCAACTCATTCTACGAGGCCACCATCACCCTGATACCAAAACCAGACAAAGATGTCACAAAGAAAGAAAACTACAGGCCAATATCACTGATGAACATAGATGCAAAAATCCTCAACAAAATACTAGCAAACAGAATCCAACAGCACATTAAAAGGATCGTATACCATGATCAAGTGGGGTTTATCCCAGGAATGCAAGGATTCTTCAATATACGCAAATCAATCAATGTGATACACCATATTAACAAATTGAAGGAGAAAAACCATATGATCATCTCAATAGATGCAGAGAAAGCTTTCGACAAAATTCAACACCCATTTATGATAAAAGCCCTGCAGAAAGTAGGCATAGAGGGAACTTTCCTCAACATAATAAAGGCCATATATGACAAACCCACAGCCAACATTGTCCTCAATGGTGAAAAGCTGAAACCATTTCCACTAAGATCAGGAACAAGACAAGGTTGCCCACTCTCACCACTATTATTCAACATAGTTTTGGAAGTGTTAGCCACAGCAATCAGAGAAGACAAAGAAATAAAAGGAATCCAAATCGGAAAAGAAGAAGTAAAGCTGTCACTATTTGCAGATGACATGATACTATACATAGAGAATCCTAAAGATGCTACCAGAAAACTACTAGAGCTAATCAATGAATTTGGTAAAGTAGCAGGATACAAAATTAATGCACAGAAATCTCTTGCATTTCTATACACTAATGATGAAAAATCTGAAAGTGAAATTAAGAAAACACTCCTGTTTACCATTGCAACAAAAAGAATAAAATATCTAGGAATAAACTTACCTAAGGAGAGAAAAGACCTGTATGCAGAAAATTATAAGACACTGATGAAAGAAATTAAAGATGATACAAATAGATGGAGAGATATACCATGTTCCTGGATTGGAAGAATCAACATTGTGAAAATGACTCTACTACCCAAAGCAATCTACAGATTCAATGCAATCCCTATCAAACTACCACTGGCATTTTTCACAGAACTAGAACAAAAAATTTCACAATTTGTATGGAAACACAAAAGACCCCGAATAGCCAAAACAATCTTGAGAATGAAAAATGGAGCTGGGGGAATCAGGCTCCCTGACTTCAGACTATATTACAAAGCTTCAGTAATCAAGACAGTTTGGTACTGGCACAAAAACAGAAATATAGATCAATGGAACAGGATAGAAAGCCCAGAGATAAACCCACACACATATGGCCACCTTATCTTTGATAAAGGAGGCAAGCATATACAGTGGAGAAAAGACAGCCTCTTCAATAAGTGGTGCTGGGAAAATTGGACAGGTACATGTAAAAGTATGAAATTAGAACACTCCCTGACACCATGCACAAAAATAAACTCAAAATGGATTAAAGACCTAAGTGTAAGGGCAGACACTATCAAACTCTTAGAGGAAAACATAGGCAGAACACTCTATGACATACATCACAGCAAGATTCTTTTTGACCCAGCTCCCAGAGAAATGGAAATAAGAACACAAAGAAACAAATGGGACCTAATGAAACTTAAAAGCTTTTGCACAGCAAAGGAAACCATAAACAAGACCAAAAGACAACCATCAGAATGGGAGAAAATATTTGCAAATGAAGCAACTGACAAAGGATTAATCTCCAAGATTTACAAGCAGCTCATGCAGCTCAATAACAGAAAAACGAACAACCCAATCCAAAAATGGGCAGAAGACCTAAATAGACATTTCTCCAAAGAAGATATACAGATGGCCTACAGACACATGAAAGAATGCTCAACATCATTAATCATTAGAGAAATGCAAATCAAAACTACAATGAGATATCATCTCACACCGGTCAGAATGGCCATCATCAAAAAATCTAGAAACAATAAATGCTGGAGAAGGTGTGGAGGAAAGGGAACACTCTTGCACTGTTGGTGGGAATGTAAATTGATACAGCCACTATGGAGAACAGTATGGAGGTTCCTTAAAAAACTACAAATAGGACTACCATACGACCCAGCAATCCCACTACTGGGCATATACCCTGAGAAAACCATAGGTCGAAAAGAGTCATGTACCAAAATGTTCATTGCAGCTCTATTTACAATAGCCAGGACATGGAAGCAACCTAAATGTCCGTCGACAGATGAATGGATAAAGAAGATGTGGCACATATATACAATGGAATATTACTCAGCCATAAAAAGAAATGAAATGGAGGTATTTGTAATGAGGTGGATGGAGTTAGAGTCTGTCATACAGAGTGAAGTAAGTCAGAAAGAGAAAAACAAATACAGTATGCTAACACATATATATGGAATCTAAGGAAAAAAAAAAAAAAGGCCATGAAGAACCTAGTGGCAAGACGGGAATAAAGACACAGACCTACTAGAGAATGGACTTGAGGATATGGGGAGGGGGTGGGGTGAGATGTGACAGGGTAAGAGAGTGTCATGGACATATATACACTACCAAATGTAAAATAGATAGCTAGTGGGAAGCAGCCGCATAGCACAGGGAGATTAGCTCGGTGCTTTGTGACCACCTAGAGGGGTGGGATGGGGAGGGTGGGAGGGAGGGAGATGCAAGAGGGAAGAGAAATGGGAACATATTGTATATGTATTGTATATGTATAACTGATTCACTTTGTCATAAAGCAGAAGCTAACACACCATTGTAAGGCAATTATACTTCAATAAAGATGTTTAAAAATATATATATATTTTCTAATGTTTATTAGCACCATATCAGTTGATAATAAAGGTGGCTTTGTTGGTTTCAGAAGTGCTTTTCCCCAGGACCATAATACACTGTTGCTTTTGGCAATGTAGAACGTGAGATTTTTGTAAAACTATAAAGTTCAATGCATTTACTGTATATTCCATTAAGTACTTAGAGTCATAATATAGTGCGAGCCATGTGCATTCATTAAAACATTAATTTTATTGCATTGTTTCAATAAAAGAAATAAAAATAATCAGAATATTTTTTTAAATATAAGGAGATAGTAATTGTATAAAATTGAACATTCTGATTTGATGTTAATAGCTTCTATATTACCATTGGTTAATAACATTCTAATTACCATTGGTTAATAACATTCTAAATTGTTCAATAACCAGAGAAAATATGTACAATTCTTACTAAATTAAAATATATCCCATAGGACAAAAATAGCAAATACTTTGAAAAAATGCTTTTCAAAACTATCTAACTGATGAGGATGATTATAATTTTTGTGACTTTCTGTTTGAATTAAAAAAAAAAAAATCCCACAAGGACTCAGAGGCAAAGAATATACAAATCAATTTTCACTGCAGAGTAAAGGAGCTGTTACAGTGGGAGATTACTGGACTGAATGTCAATATTATGACATAGTATGAGTGTGTTTTGTGTTTGGTAATTGCAGTCATTGTTGCTTTTGTTGTGGTCATCCATTTACAATGCTTGGTGTCAGTCTATTTATCTCTTGTAAGAATAAAATACAGTGAAAAAAAAACTATCTATATGTTTAAAAGCTTAATTGAAAATAAATGTTGATAATGATATCTTGAAAGAAAGTTTGTATCCTCATTTAGTTTGTATAGTGACCTTGGAAAAGTGCTTGCTTTCAGACTTCCCTGTGCTTAGGCTGATTTTTCACACCACTCTTCTCATACTACTGATTAACTCGTGTGAATGTAAATTTTTGAATGTGTGCCTTGGTAGGTTATAACAGCTTTTCATAGAGTATTTCTCTCTGCGCTTCAGATTCCTATTCTTTTTTCATTTTCTTTCTGTTATGCCTCCAACTCCGTATACCAACATTTGCAGCAAAGTAAACTCAAACCTCTATTAGTGGCTGAAAATGTGCCTTCTGATCCACTCTTGTGCCAGAGATAAAAATTTTGCCCTACAATTTTTATTAATTTAAATAATTTTAAATTACTTCTGCTTGTCTCTTCTTCTGTTCTCTCAATTGCATGTTGATTTTTACTTATGTTTCCTTGATTATTTGTATATATCTTATATTTCCTAGAGAAAATATGATCTAACTTACTCATTTTTCTTTGTATTTGCTTGCTTGCATTTTGTGAAATATGCTTGAGTAATAATAACTAATTATATAGATTGGGAGTATAAACCATGTGCAGGGCACCAAAAAATCCTTAAATAAATATTTATTTTCAGTTTGCACATCATATTGTAGAATGATAGTTCAAATGCGAAGGAAGTCCTTAGTGAAAAAAATGTTAATATTCCTGTTTTAGGTTTGAAGAAAAAAAGTGAGGGGTCCTAAAACATATATATTGATTAACCTCCCTAAAGGCTGTTGCCTGCTTTTGGGATTGGACTATAATTTATTTTATTTTGTTTTTAAGATATCTTAATTGATACACCAATTATTATTTAGATATTAACTGAAACTCAACAAGTAAAAGCCCAAAGCTACTCTGGCAAGTCCATAAGGAATCTGTTTTTCCTTTCTAGTTATAAGATATATGCATTTCAGTTTAATCAATTTACAAATGTGGAACTGAGGTTAAAAAAATAAAATACAGCCTCTAGTCATTTTTCCTCAAAGAAAGAGCTCCTCAGGGCAATCTGTCAGTTTACATTGCAGTTAAAAAAAAGCTTCAGAAGCATTGGCCTCCAAGTAATAAGCACATAAGAAAGTATAATATAAAACCTGTATCACAGAATTATCTGATTTATATGAGTAAAACAGATAGTATTATCTAAGGGGATATGCAGTACAATTGAAATAAGACCAAAAAAATGCTAAATTTCACATTGTGTCTCACAATAGTTTGCAGAGAAGACGTCTTGCTCAAGATGGTCATAAACTGACTTTAATGAAAGTCAGTAATTTATATACTGCATGTTGAACCATCTAATTTTTGTTTATGTTGATGTAATTGCTATGATGAAAGTGGGGAAAAAAGGACCAAACCACATTTTCAGAATACTAGAGTTTTATTTAGAATGGTATTTTACTAAGTTAAAGATGAAAAATAGGGGGCTTCCCTGGTGGCGCAGTGGTTGAGAATCTGCCTGCCAATGCAGGGGACACGGGTTCAAGCCCTGGTCTGGGAAGATCTCACATGCCGCGGAGCAACTAGGCCCGTGAGACACAAGAACTGGGCCTGCGCTCTGCAACAAGAGAGGTAGCGACAGTGAGAGGCCGGCGCACCGCGATGAAGAGTGGCCCCCACTCGCCGCAACTAGAGAAAGCCCACGCACAGAAACGAAGACCCAACACAGCCAAAAAAAAATAAAATAAATAAAGTGTAAAAATTAAAAAAAAAAAAAAGATGAATAATAAATCGATTTGACCGGCCACGAAATCATTTTTTTTTAAATTTTACCTGGTAAGATATGCTTTTTGATAAGGGACAACAGAGAGAGAGAACAATGGCAAACAATGAATGGTGCTGTAAAGAAGGCTGATTACCACTGATAGGTCTCTTCTTTATTCTTCTCTGATTTTCTTATTCATAATTTAGGTTCATTTAGAAACACTTGATATTATGTTATTGAATCAAAATTATGACTATAAAAAATGAGATTGCATGGATCAGAAGAAAAGTAGGAAATATAACAAGAGTACATCCACAAACTCCTTTTCAACATCATAGTCAGAAACTCTCATTAAATATGAACTTCAGTACAACAAAGAGATGAAGGCTACAGCAATGATGGAAACCAGGAAAGAATGATATTCACACAACAAATTTAATCAGTTTATACAATTGAAATTATATTCTATGATAAAAAAATGAGAAGTCTCCCAGAGATAGGCTCAGAACACACAGAACCTGTTGTGATGTTTCAAGATACCTAAAAAAAATATGTTTTTAAAAATTCCATGAGATGAAAGGCTTAGTTTATAGTCCCAGTGGTTATATAACAGTTATGAAGCTCTTGGCCTCAACTAACAAAGCATGGAATTAAATAAGACAAAGTATGTACAGGCATATCTTGTTTTATTGCACTTGGCTTTATTGTGCTTCGCAGACATTGCGTTTTTTACAAATTGAAGGTTCATGGCAACCCTGCATTGAGCAAGTCTGTCAGCACTGTTTTCCAACAGCATTTGCTCACTTCATGACTCTGTGTCACATTTTATTAATTCTCTCAATATTTCAAACGTTTTCACTATTATATCTGTTATGGTGATCTGTGATCAGTGATCTTTGATGTTACTACTGTGAGTCACTGAAAGTTCAGATGATGGTTAGCATTTTTAAGATATTAATTATTTTTAATTAACGTAGGTACATTGTTAGACATAAGGCTATTGCACACAAGCTATGTGTGTGCAATACATAGTATGGTATAAACATAACTTTTATATGTACTGGGAAACCAAAAAAATCCTTGTGACTTGCTTTATTGAGATATTTGCTTTATTACTGTGGTCTGGAACCACATCCACAATATCTCCATTGTATGCCTGTAATGAGTTCAATAAAGATCAACATAAACAACTATTTAGGAAGACTTTAATAAATCACTCTGTCTTTTAAAGAAAATGTACTCTAAAATGCATAAGTATATATCTTAGGGTAATATAATTCATTAGACTTTTTGATGTTATAGATATATAAATTAACATATAGATATGTAAAATGACATAGTTATATGAAATGATTTATACAATGTTTGGCATATAAATAAAGGACACAATTTTTTACAATAAAATTTAAAAGTAATTCTGCGATCATATTCCAAATTAATGTGAAAACAACATTTAAAGGCCACATTCCTTAAACTGCATTGCAACAAAACTAGAATTCAATGATTGCACGATTAATTATAAATCACCCAAAGTTATCAAATAATAAGTATAGCTGAAGAGATCAATAGCCCAGAGAAAATTCAAAGTAGTTTAATATATTTAGATCAAATAAACTTTCAACTTTTTGGCTTACTTTTTTAGTTAGCTGTAACTTTTACAATATACCCATGTAGACAGTTCGAGAGCACTGAAAAAGTTTAAAAAGTGTTCCAGTTAATTTTATGAAATGACCTAAATCCCAACTTTATTGGAGTGCAAGAGAAAGTAAACTGAACACCAGCCTTGTTTATCTGCAGGGTTTTAAAAGGGAACAGTGGGGAGACTGGTACAGCTTGAATCACTCCTACTCTTAGGAATATGCCCCTGACTACTGTGTGGAGGATAGTGAATACAAGGGTTTTGGGGAGGGGGAAACTGTTAAGGTCACGATGTCTGGAAACAAGATGGTAGCAGTAGAAGTCATTGGATGTGGTGGGTACTGGATATATTTTGAAGATAAACCTAATTTGATTCTTTAAGTGACTGAAGGTGGAGTGTCAGAGAAATAAGGGGCCAATGTCTTTCCATGGCTTAAAGTCTAATTTTATTATAAACTATGGGCTGTTCACTTGCTTGGTCGTACTCAGTTCCTCTTCTCTTTGCCTGGAGCATTAGACCCCAGCTTCACTCACCTTTCCCTTCCCAGATTGTGCCCTTAAATCTTTGGCATAATATTTCTCAAATGCTTTTCCTCATTTCTTGTCCTGGCTGTTTTTGTCATTGTGGAATCATATTGTAAGTCTCAGCTTAAATGTGCTCTTTCATAATGACTTCCATGAACATCGTGTTAAAGTGTAAGCCCCCTTACTCTCTTCTACATTCCACCAAATCATTCTGTATTGCAACATATTATTTGTTTTCTTTGCAATAATTTACATTTTGGAATCATTTACTTATAGATTTGATTTCTTACCTAGTTTTGTCAGTCTCACTGAAATTCAGTAATTTTCATAAAGGCAGGAACTAACTCTGAATTAACTTCTAATGCAAATTGGGCACCTGCTGAGAACTTGGCTTATAACTGGGCCTCAGAAAACATGTAAACAAATGAGTAAATGTAAACAAAATTGGAAAAATAACATCTCTTCCTGATATATTAAAAAATAGTTAATTAGTAATAGGGTAATAAATTACTTTGTGAAAGAGAATTTTTATTTTAGTTAGAACTATCGTAGAACTCATATTTAACTATGAAGAAATAGAAACACACCAAGCCATGTCAGTATGTGACAACACTACCCCTCAACTGGATATCTTTCACTATCCTCCTCATATACACCATCTTCTGTGTCCTGCAAGGTCAACCCAAATAAACAACATTAAGGGTTCCTTCATCCCAAGGCTTCCTTTTAGGTTTATCCAAAGTTGAATACCTGCAGACATTATAGAGGAGGAAGGAGAGTTAAGTTGGTGAGTATATTCCCTTGGTTTGCTCCATTATGGCTACTCCACACTGACTGCATTTCTTAATACACTCTGTCTCCAGTCCTGATAACTGCTTTCTCCCTTGTCTCTGTAGCATAAAGGCAGTATTAGCACCCCTTTCTTATGAAGCCTAGAATTTCACTTTATCACGTTGCTTTCTTAACCCTCACCCATATATTTTTAAATAGTCTCTGTATTATTTTTTTAATTACTCAAATTTAGTGTGCTTTTTTACCCTTTCCAGGACTCCAACCAAAAATCCACTATTAAACCTACTGTGTTGCAAATTATGTAACCTCTAGATATAAATAGTCCAGCATAGAAATCAGAAATAAATGGTATAAGGGTTGAAAATAGAAATGAGAAAATTATTACATATAAATGACAGAAACATTTATTAAACAAAATTGAATAAAAAGTTTTATAAGAACTTTAAGCAGTTCAGTAAGAAAATACACATATAATAAAAAGTTTTCCCTACATATTTTCCAAGTTTTATTGAGTGCATCACAGAAGATAGGGACCTTACCAAGCTCTTTGCCTCATAAAAACTCATCTAATCCATACCACAACTCAATGAGATTATTATTATTATTATTGAAATATTATCTTAATTTTATAGAGGAACTAATTTATACTCAGAGATTAGGTAATTTTCCCTACCTGAAAAGCAAAATAATCAAGATCTGAGCCCAGGGAGTCTAGAGATGGATAACTGTACTCCTTACTTCCATCCAGTATGCAAGATTAATCAGCTAGAAAACATAAGGGAATATAAGTCTTCTCAAACTAGTATTTTAATACAAAAAATAGATATAAACCTACCAAGAAATGTTGCATATCTTTTCTAAGAAAATTACATAATTTTATCTAGAAAAATAATTAAAGATGAATAAATGAAGAGTCAGTATGTCATTAACTGAGAAAACACATTTTTATAAAGAGTTCAATTCTCCCTAACTTATTTAATAGATTAAAACAAAATCAATTCAAGCTCACCCTGGGATATTTTCACCCCAGACTTGACCAATGATTTTAATGTTAATGTGGAAGAATAAGTGGACAAGAATATACATCCAACACTCAAACAAAAAGAGAGTATTATGAAGAGGCTTGCCAGAGACTAAGATATAGTATAAAGACATAATAATTAAAGTGTAATCCACATGGGAAAAAATAAGAAGAAGAAATAGACCACATTACGTTTAAGTATTTAATGGATAAAGGAAACGTTTAAGTCTCTGGAAATTTTTCAATGAAAATTCCCTAGCTCAGCCAAATGTAAACTAAGGTGGATACCTACTTAACCAAATGCTAAAAGAATTTCTGAATATATCTGAGAGTTAAATATGAAAAAATAAATCAATAAATAACTAAAGAAATCAAATAAGATTATTAATATTATTTGTTAGTGGGAAGGAATTTCTATGCTCAAAAAAGAATGTATATACACACATGCACAAACTATATGCATATATATTATTTCTATCACTTGAGGCATCTATAAGTCAAAGTATTATTATAATATTGTGCAAATAATGCACTTAATAAAGAAAAACATATGACAGATAAAGGGCTAATTTTCAAAAGATATGATTCTTTAAAAATTAAAGAAGACTCTTCAAAATAAAAATGGACCAATGAGATGAGAAACCAACTCAGAAAATTAGATTTAAATGTCAAATGTCTAGATTGAAAATTCCGTATTTAACTAGTAAGCAATACATTAAAATTAAAATGAGCTGTATCTTTTATACAAAATTGGCAAAAATTAAAGATAATGACATTACATCATTAACAAAAGGATAATGGATGATGCTTTCTAATATGTAACACATAACCAAGCTGTCTTCATATCTGAACTATTACTATTTTGAAAGGGAGTCACTGAGAGTTAAAGAAACATTTCTTAGACCACTTAGTAAAGAGGAACATAACAAGTGTAGAAACAAAAATTTAAAAAAATTCTTTTAATACCAAGACTCATGTTCTTAAATATTATGTTTTATGCTGTTTAATATTTTCTCAGAAAATTCTATTATAATGCACCAAAATATCAACATGCTTTTATTAGGAGAGGAGGGAAGATAATAACTGGTGAAATAAAAATATGTATTTCATATTATGTTTATAAAAAATTTAGGATGCAAATTTAAAAACTTATTGTTATCTAAACATTATAAATATAATTGCCCAGAAGTAGATATTATCATATGTTTTCAACTATGATTAACTTGGATGGTAGAAATATAGGTTTAAATATTGATACTTTAAAATACTGTTTAGAATATTTTCTATAATAAGCATATAATGCTTTAAAACATTTAAAGAAAACTAATACTTTTAAAATTTTATTTTTAAATTTAAATATGTAGATTAACGTGGAGGAGTCACTATAAATTTCCAAGTAGAACATGCTTCAGCCTAAGATAATACCTGTATGGGTTTAAATTTTCAAGAGCTGTTTGAATAATTTTGGCTGTACCCCAAGCACAGGAGAAGGGTGAGGAGAAGCAGCAAGATCTTCACGAAAGTATTTATTGAACTTTACAAGAGCAGTGACACCGTCAGGTGAACAGAGATCTGGCAGCTTCTAAATATGTTTGCATCAATGAGAATTACACCAAAATTGTGATGTTTCATTATGATGACTCTGACAGCTGTGTGAACTACAGGAATCTCTTCTACCCCCATCTTTCATGTTCTAGCCTCATTCTTCTCCCTATTCTTCCATAGAGCTTTGGCTTGGCATTTAAAACTTTGAACTAGTAAAGTTTATTTTATTTTCCCAATCTTATATCTCATGACTACAGGAAAAGAAACTGCTACTAGAGCAGCCATCTCATGATTCTCCAAATATTCTATGGAAAACTTTGTCATTTAGCTCTCTTTCCTCCTTTAGCTCCTAACATTCTAACAATTTTTCAAAGTCAAGATGTAATGCTACTTGTTTAATATTTCCTTCTGATTTTGATAGCTTTAGTATATCTGCCCTCCTAAAATAAGTAGAGTATAATCCAATATATGAAATATTTAATACAAGACTCAATAAGGTTAAAAACAGTTTTGAAAAATATTTTTTAAAATATGCTGGAGAATCTTACATTAAATAGGAACAACAGCAAAAATAAGCTAATGAAGTAAAAAAAGTACTAATTATTGTTACATTCTTTATTATACCTCCCTGATTTATCTTTAGGTCTTTTCAACCATATTTCTCAAAAATAGTATTGAGTTGGCCAAAAAGTTCATTTAGGCTTTTCCATAGGCTGTTACAGAATGAAGTTTTGGCTAACCCAATATTTAATTGCTGCCTCCATTTCTTACGTACACAATCTGTAGGCAACTCCAAACTAGATCAATTCATTTTCATCACTTTAATTAAAACAGTACTTGAAAAAGTTAACCAAAGAAAGCTTTTCTAAACTTTCTATGTTATGTTCTGTCTCAGTAGAATTTGATACAATTGATGACTCCTTCCTTCTTTAAACTCATTTTTTCCTTGATTTTGGTGACACTTCCACTTTCATTATGGTTAATCACCATCACATTCAAAGAATAATTGTTCTCTCCATAACCCCAGGTGCTATACCCTTAACTCTTACCTACCCTGACTCTCTCCCAAGGCAGTCTCTTCCAAGCACACAACTATAGTTTCCACATATAAGTCAAAGATTACAATTTTATCTTCAGCTAAGATTTATCCACTGAGCTTCAGATTTATATCCACTGTTCTCGTGATGTCACCACTTGAATGCTTCGAAATATCTCCAAACTAACAGGTGAAGAACTGAAATAATGGTCTCCCCTCTTTTTTCTCCAGAACCAATTCTCTTCTATTGTTTCTTGTCACAGTGAATGGTACTTGCTCTTATATGAGCCAGAAACCAACGTGTCAAATGACTTTCCTTCTCTTCCCCATATCTGATATATAACATTGTTCTGTTAGTTTTATCTTCTAATTATATGTTAAATCCATTTTCATCCCTAATATTAAATCCAAATTTCAGTTAATTTTGCTCATGCAAATTGTTGTTTATGCACTCTCTTTGCTTCTGCTCTAGGTTCAGCTACCTTCGCACTTTAGTATAACGCTGTTTTTACAAGGTCTTCTCCAGTCATGCACAACTTCTGATTAAAGCAGTGCAGGTGGTGTTTTGAACATCTTTAGGGGGCATTCTTCACTCCATAATCTTATTAGTTTAAATAGGTATTTGGCAATTTCCTAGCAGATGGCAGTAAAGTGTCATGAAGAAACAAACCCTTTTGCTGATTTACACAAAGTCATTCTATGGTCTGGTAACAGAACACTTACCCTTCACCCTTCACTCTCTTGCTTAAAGTCATTCAACTCCTCTTCATTTATTTGAGGATTAGATATACTAAATATGCACTAGATATTCTCACACATGGGCTGACTCTGTCTTTCTGTCCTCCTTTATTCTATACCACACTCTCCTTATTATCTTTGGCTCAGTCATCCTGACTGTTTTCAACTCCATGAAGCATTACAGGCTCTCCTGCCACACAGCTTTTTCACCTTTTATTTCTGTTCATGGAGTGCTCTTCCCTCTGCATTTCCTCTGTTAACCCCTAATCTTTCTTCATATCTCAGCTCTGCTTTCATTTTCCCAGGAAAATATTCTCAAATCTTCTATCTAGGTCAAATTCCTCTATTATGTTCTCTGATTGATCCATGAACCTCCTTACTCATAATATTTACCATAGTTATAATTTCAAAATTTTCTGTAATGATTTGATTAACATATGGTTGGAGGAGTTAATCAAGAGGACATGACCACTGGTTGACCCACAAGCTGGACCCAGGCAATCAGAGGCTCCTCACTCCCTCACCTGTCCTTGGAACATACATTCTGCTTACAATTCCCACAATGGGAGCTGTTCCAAGGATACAGCCTTGAGAGAGTAAGGTGTTGTTGTGATCATCAAGACTGAATATGTGACCAAACGTGTTAAGACCTCTATGGAAACTTTTTAATTGAAGTATAGTTGATGTACAATATTATATAAGTTACAGGTGTACAATACAGTGATTCACAGTTTTTAAAGGTTATACTCCATGTATAGTTATTATAAAATATTGGCTATACTCCCCATGTTGTACAATATATCCTTTGTATATAACAGTTTGTACCTCTTAATCCCCTACCCCTATAGTACCCATCCCTGCTTCATTTTCCCCACTGATAACCACTAGTTTGTTCTCTATATGTGTGAGTTTACTTCTTTTTCCTTATATTCACTAGTTTGTTGTATTTTTTAGATTCCACATATAAGTGATATATATAGTATTTGCCTTTCTCTGACTTATTTCACTTAGCATAATACCCCCCCAAGTCCATTCATGTTGCTGCAAATGGCAAAATTTCATTCAAGGATCTGGTAGTTGTGTGTGGAAATCTACTCATCCTGCTGCTGCCCAAGACAAGCCTCATTGCTTATGAAACTTGCCACCTACCAATCTGGAATGGTTTTCCTCTTTCTTCAGTCTCTTCCTGTCCTCCTTGTAGGGAAGCCAGTTTCAAATTACACAAAGGAAGTTCCCTAGAAGGTTTTGAAACAACACATACGTATTCTCTACTAAACTGGAACTTGATAAGTGATAGTGACCACATTAGTTTTGCACAATTTGGATCCTTAATTCTACCTCAGATCCATGACCCTAGTAGGTTGGAAGGAAGAAAGAAAGGATGGAAGGTAAAAAAGTTTGTACCTACAAACTGTTGATGGCGTGACCAATGGAGATGAATAATTGAATTGTGTGGAAGGTTTTATTAGATGTTTTCTAAAAATGATGGCATTGTTTGCAGGATGGATACTTCTGCTAAAATTTAGAGTATAGAGAACACAAATAAGTAAAGATTTAAATTTAATGAGGTTTATAAAATAATTTTATGTTAAAAGCATGATAAACAATTTAGAAAGAATTCCTAAAACATAAAAATTGAAACTTTTTCAATTGTATAATGTATTTTGAAGTTTTGTAAAAAAGCATGTTATTGACAATAGACTGGCTTTAACTACTTAACACATTAAATATGTTTCACACATTTTCCATTCAGTATAACTAATTTTTTATATAAAGTTTCCTAGGAAGACTTTTCATTAAAATTTTACACTTCAGTAACTGAAACTTTAATAACAGGTGAATATATCTTATCTATTTTGGTTTCAGAAAATTAGTAAAAATGTTATATTTGAATAATACTCAATTTTGATTAATGATATAAGCATTTAACATGTCTGTGACTTCATTTTTCTTTATTGTGAATAAATAATTTGTTAAAAATAAATGTTATTCAAATTTATTTTATAAAGTAGGTTTCCTTTGGGTTTAACCCTTGCAATATTAGAAAGATGGGAAATATTCATTAAAGGAATTAATAGGATTTCTGTTGGCCAACAAAATAGATGGTACATTCATACAATCTTCCAACTGTTCAATAAATATATATAAAAGGTGTATATACGTATGTATGTGTGTATATATATATATATATATATATATATATATATATATATATGTATATATATATACACACACTATGTGCTGTGTCTCAGAGTAGCAGTGGTAGTTAAGACACAGTCCTTGCTCTCACAGAGCATACAGTTTCATGAAAGGGACAGATTTTAAAACTTACAACACAGTAGCTAGTTACGAGTGTGAAGATATAATGCTACAAGTGTATATGAAAGAGATTTCAATTTTTGGATTTCAAATAAGGATTCATTAAAGGAGAGATAAGAAGAAGGAAAAGGAACTGATAGGAAGAAACTATACTGGAGGTAGATGTAATGAAATCAATCAAATCTTGTTTTAGAGAAGACTAAGGAAAATATATTTAAATGAATGTTATGTATGAGAAAAAAATGGTGGTTTCTTTGATAAAAATGTATGGTTTAAGGAGAAAGCTAGTGAGAGATGAAGCTGGAAATTTGAAATAAGAACCAGATATTGGCTTTGATTTACAATAGAAATGTTTTGTTTAATTTGTTAATGATTCATAAACAGAGATTTTGGAAGGGAATTATAACAAAATGCATCTTTCTTTCAAAATGATAATGATGATGGCCCTATAAAACATGTACAAAATGAGAAGAAATAAAAATAAAAGTATAGTAAGAGTCTCAAATTTAATCAGAAACATACTGACCAATACCAGAATTGTAAGAAAGAATCTCATAGCATTTCTAGACATCATAACCTGAGAATTAATAGGTCTCTTTGGGAAAAAAATAATCATAATCTTGAAATTTTGAGCCAAGATGATGGAATAAATCCTTGTTAATTTTTATTCAACAAATATTTATTATGCATAAAAAACATTCCAAGCAATATTTTGGGTCCTGGAGATACTATAGTAAACCAAAAAATACAAAAAGCCCTGCCAGGGAGACAAATAGATTTCCATTCTAGCCAGGGAGACAAAAAGACTAACAATACATGCAAAATACATTAAATGTTGGCTCATGATAAACACTAAGAAAAAAATAGTAAGGCAGGGAAGTAGACTAGGAAGGGGAAAGGGTGAAACATTTGATACCAAGAGAAGCCTCAATATATAAGCAAAAGTCAGATAAGGGCTGAAGGAGGAGAGAGAATAACACATGAGGCTGACTGGGAAAAGTTTATTCCAGAAAGTAGGGAGAACTTATGCCAAGACTCTGAGGAAGGAGGCAATCTGTGTATACATTGCAGGTGTCTTTGGGAAAGCATTAGGAGACCAGTGGTCTGTAGAGAAGTGATTGGGAAGGATAGTGGTGAAATCAGAGAGAGAACAGGGCATAGACCATACAGAGACTCATGGGTTTTTTGTCTGAGTGTGATGGGAGCCATTGGATACTTTTAAGCACAGCAGTGACATGATCTGAATTATATTTTAAAAGGATCACTCTGGCAGATAGATGGGGAAAATAGTAAAAGCAGGCAAGCCAAGGCAGGAGGTTTTGCACAATTTACAAGAGAAACAATGATGGCTTAGACCCCTACATCCAGTTTGAAGTAGTAGAAGCAATGAGAAATAGTAAAATCTGATTAACTCTGGTGGCGTAGCACAGCGGTCAGATGACCAGCTTCTAGAGTTCATTTGCACAGATTTGAAATCCAGTTAGTTACTTAAAACATAAAAGACAGTGGTCTATTTTTTTGTTTAACACTTCTCCCTTTTGTAAAAACAGGAATAATAATAATAGTAACTAATTGAGAGGTAATCTCTGAAGAGCATTTAGAACCATGCTAGGCAGGTAGGAAGCACTAAGGGTTAGCAAAACAGGGAAAAAGGAGGCACAAGGATTTGCTAATAAACCAAATGTTAAGAGTGAGCAGAAGACAGGAGTCAGATGACTAAAAAACTGGAAGGCCTCAAGTTTTTTCTTTACTAAAAAGGGGAATATTGACTTAGGAAGAGCAGGCTTGAGTGAAGATATAAGGAGCTCAGTTTGAGATGTTTAATGTCTTGGATACCATTTAGATATCCCTGTGAAGTAGACTACTGTAGGTTTGAGATCGAAATATGAACTTAGGAAGCTTTAGGATGTAAAGGGAGTATATGATGATAGAAAAGAGAAGAGTTCTAAGGACTCTTCTATTAACACTCAATTA
Source organism: Balaenoptera borealis (assembly GCF_965194805.1). Taxonomy (NCBI): domain Eukaryota; kingdom Metazoa; phylum Chordata; class Mammalia; order Artiodactyla; family Balaenopteridae; genus Balaenoptera; species Balaenoptera borealis. The sequence goes on from NC_138877.1 coordinate 28,597,651, forward strand.
ATACCAATAGATAGACTTTATTAATACTAATACTAAAACATACAACTGTAGGGAATTGGGAAATGAGGAAGAATCAAAAAATGAGATTAAGAAAGAGAAGTAAAACCAGAAGAAGAAAAAGAGAAAACAAAACCAAGCCAAAACAAAATCCCCAAAAGCCTATGATATTTTGGAAGCCAAGAGAAAAGGTGTTTAAAGGTCAAGGGAGTCATCAACTCTTCAAGCAGAAAGAACACCGAGAAATGACCATTGGATTTAGCAGTTCTGTAGTCCAGTAGCCCTAGTCAAGGGTTTCACTGGAGCAGTGGGAACAAAAACATCTTATTGGAGTGGGGGGTTCAAGATGGAATGAAAAGAACAGAAGACTTTCTGTAAAGAAAATAAGAGAAATGAGATCTCAACTGAGAGGAAAGTATGGTCAAAAGGTTTATTAGTTTGCTGTTTCTTTTAGTTTTTTGAAATACAGGATGTTTGCAAGTTTACATAAATGGTTCAGGAGAAAGGAATATTTTGATGAATTCGAGAAAGGGTAAACTTGCTGGAATATTATCCTTGAGTAGATCAGAAAAGATTGGTCCAATGTGAACTGCAGAAGTTGTCCTTAGCTAGGAGCATGGGCAGTTTAATCCATATAAGTAGGAGAAGGTATAGTATATGGACACAAACACATGAAGTTAAGTGGAAAATTGTGGAAGTTTTCTCCTGATTACTTCAATGATAAAGATTTAGAAGTTTTAAAAGATATCATTTCTGTTATGCAAGATGAATAAATTCTGGAGATCTAATGTACAGTATGATGACTATAGTTAATAATACTGTATTAATACTGTACTTGAAAGTTGCTAAGATAGTAAATCTTAAATGTTATCAACACACACACACACACAAATGATACCTACTTGAGTTGATGGATATGTTAATTAATTTTATTGTATTAGGCATTTTGCAATGTATATGTATATCAAACATCACATTGTGCACTGTAAATATATGTAGTATTTATTTTGTCAATTATAGTTCAATAAAGCTGAAAAAAAAAAATACACGACATTCTCAGCAAAGAACATTAATGAAAAAGTAGTATGGTGTTATGGTATGAATGGTCACATAGGAGAGGAAATGGCACATACATACATGATACACAATTATGAATATACACATGCATTAAACGTATATGTGTATGCATATATATTCATAAACATATGTAGATAATAAAGAAAATAAATATTTAATTATATATGCATGCATATACATGCATGTATATATACACATGTGAGTACATACACACAAATATACATTCTTGTGGCAATGGGTGTCTATGTGTGTATAAATCTAAGTTACCCATTTGAGCCTAGAAGATCTTCACTGTTCTGAAATGATGTTTGTTTTGGGGAGGTCATGCAATTGTTGAGTAGAAGGACATTCATAGATAAAGGTGATGAATAAGAACAGTAGATAACAAAACCTTAGTTCAAGGTGAGGCTTAAAAATGTAAACACTGGATTTAAATTTAAATCCAGAAAGCAAGAGTAATATTTTTATGCTAAATTTTCTTAAATGTACATTTTCTTGAATGAAGTAGAAATTAACAGGTAGAAACTAAAGGCTGAGATTTTCAGTAGTCCAGAATATTTGTAAAAATATTTAAAAATAAAAGTGCCATCCCCTGGCTACTTCTTCATAGTGATCAGAATATATACTAACAGGACTTAATAGTAGCTTAGTAATAGGTTTTCTTTAGAGCCAGCAAGAAAAATTGGGCCGGTCTTGAAAAAAAAGTGTCCTCAAAGAATATAGAAAGTAATGGTTACTTTAAAAGAGGGAAAAGGCAGATTTGGCAACAAAATAAAGAGAGAGTGTGTGTAGCCACCTTAGGGATGAGAAGTAGCCCTTGGGCTTACTAGTATATAAATCACAAGATTAGGAAATGCGAAGACAAATAGCTCCCTGAAGGCTATAAAGGTTATAGTGAGTCGAAGGCTGTAACCAAGCTAAGAACTATTCATGAACTGATCAGCAATATTCTTGCAAAAGATACACTGTAGACAGAGTGGTAGAGAAGTTGTTAATGCTCTTTTTTTGACAGCACAGCATCTGATGAGCCAGTGATCACAGAAACAAGATAAAGGTCAATAAAATTTCATTACAATACACCAATCACACAAACATCAGATTTGGAAGACCAATGTTCTAACTTTAAATTAACTGCCAGGGAAAAACTGTAAAATCAAAGCACTTGAGGGTGATCTGTAAGCTGGCATAAATGAAGTACATGGATCTTATATTATTACAAGAATCAATATATTTTGAGGGTGTGTTATGTACATTATAAGCCATAAAAATAATCTTAAGGCGCTGAAAGATTTTATTTAAAAAGCTAATCAAATGAAAGTCTTAGAAATCCTACTGAAGACCACATATTAGAACAAATTAACATTTATAAGCATGCTGATATATTTTAATTTGATAATACCCACTTCATTGACTATCAAATGAAGTGAGATTCAATGAAGGAGGTGAGTTTTATAAGGAGTTTTGAAGGATTATGGCTAGAAATGTATTTGAGGATAGTTAGATGTACGGACCTCAGTTTTGCAGTACTCTATTAACACGTCTGTTAGCTAAAAATGAGATAGTCCACAAAAACAAAATATTGTCTCCACTTGCAAATAGTCATAAAAAAAAAAAAATAGCCCAAATGAACTGCCAGGCTTTTATTCTGAGAAAATACAAAAACAAGTTTTATTTTGTTTCCAAAAAATCACTCTTTTACATGTTCCCTTCAGAGGAGTCTCTTTGATAAGTGATTCTTATATACTGTCAATCTGTTGAAAAAATGAAAGACTATATTAACTTTTTGTTCTTCGATTGCATTGTTCATTGGTTCTACTATGGTTTGAACTTTTTTGAAATGTGAAATATAGTAGAGCATTCACTAAACACCTTTCTCAGAAATATTTATTGATGCTCTTTGCTTTGTGTTAATAACATCTGAATTGGCAGCTTTACTCTTCATACTGAAGCCAACCTTAACACCAGCTGTGGCTACAGTGAGTGGGCCTTACAACCTCAGTCTGTTACACTCAGCACCTCTATGTGCTTCTTCCCCATTGTGGAGGGATTTCTTGAATTCTAACTTGTACCATGTAGCTCAATCATGCTGGGTCCTTACACCCAGCTTTGCCTTTTCGATCTCTCTCACTCAAGGGCATGGGATTTTCCAAAGAGCTTTAGAAACTGGTTGGGTATCACTTCTACCTAAATACACTTACAAAAACTTTCCAACAGGTGACTGCTTTTATTACGTTTAAGGTATAGTAAATGATATCTTTGGACACCATGATCTGGAAGGAAGACCGTTCCTAAAGAGGCCAGTCAATTGCACAACCAGGTTGGTTTATCTCAGATTCCGCCTTAATCATTCTCAGATTATTATTATTTTTTTAATATGGAACACTTCAAGAATCCTTGCACAGGATCCAGGCTAATCTTCTCTGTATGATTCTAATTTTAGTATATGTGCTGCCAAAGCAAGCATCATTCTCAGATTATTCTCTCAGATTATTCTATTTCCATATTATTTTGCCTCATAAGTAAGGACACATAGGACACAGTAATACATCTCCAGGATTCAGAAACACTTAGACCATGTTTCTTTGTTGAGTCTTTGTCTTTTAGTACTAATTTATCTATTTACAAATACATGTCTCTACCATGGGTTTCTCTAAGGTAGAAATGCCTTTTTTACCTTGTATCAACATTACATAACAATGCGGTAAGTATTTAATAAGCCACTGAAAATTTACATGTCTGAAGTTCACAGTAATAATAATAATATGGAAGTAATAAAGTTCAATAATTGTTATAAAAGTATAGATATCGTAGCTACTTATATCTTAAATGATTACTAGTTTTTGATGAAAGATATATATCAGAGTTGTATTATTTTAATTGAATAATTGTCTTTTTTATTGAGTCATTAATGCATGTTTGTTTAGTTTTCATAATTAAGATAAAACAACTATCAGAATTTGCTTCTACGTATTAGGTCATTTCTTATGTATATTACATACATTTGTATATATTCTGTATATTCTAGTTTGTAATCCGTTTTTTAACATAAAAATAAAATCCATGTTTATTTTGCTCAGTACCTCCACAATCTGTAAGCTTTGCTTTCAATAAGTCTTTTATATTTTATTTAACCACTCCTATAATTAACTAATCCCATATTAGTGTATGTTTTAGGTTTCCTATCTTTTCACTTTTCTGGATAAATGTCGTATAACACAACTTTGGCCACAGCCTAATTCTCTTATAATAAATAGCTGTAAATATGTTGTTGAGTAAATGGTATGCATTTAAAATGTTAATATACATTGCTAAACATATAAATATACTATTAATTTTAAAATTCCTAACAGTAGTTTGTATCTCTTGCTTTCTCTCTCTCTCTCATTTAAATGACTATTAGACATTTAAGTTGGTCAATTCTTCAGATTGTTGCACACTACTATCAGTTATTAATTATTATTAGTTTTATTTTAATTTTTCTTATTTCCTTCTCATCCATATTCCCCAATCGTATTCCTATTCCTCTCCCTCACACAAACACCCTTTTGAATGTGTTTGATATATACCTTTAGATACATACATTATTCTAAAATATAATATGTTCCTTTGTCTCTGTATGTATTTTTGATTTACAGAAATGATGTCCTGCTTGAGAGCTCATTATTTTTCTTATCTATTACTCTCAGCAGTATACTCTATAAGATCTATTGGTACTTCTGAGAGTACATTGAGTTCGTGTTCTTAACACTGCATATTTCACATTTGCTTTAGTTCTCTAGTGATGAGAACTTAGGTTGTCTCCAACTCCCTCTACCAGAAAAAAATGATGCAATAAATGTGCAAATATATATTTTTTTCAGACTGATACTAGTGATAGGGGTGTTAGAGGTTCTAGGTATACTTAATTTTAATAATTACTTTCAAAATTCTCTCTATGATGGCTAATCATCTAAGTTACACTCTTTACTGCACACTATGCATTTTTCTCCATATATTTATCAAAGCTTGATGTTATCTGACTTTCTATCTTTTGCCAATCTGGTGTTCATAAATTCTTAACTTATTCCTTTTCTATTTACACTACTTTAATCCTTAGTGAGAATGAGCATTTCCTTATAAACATGTTAGTAATTTGAATTTCGGTTTCTCCTGTATCTTATGGCCCACGTGGCAGAGCACCTGGCTTGACAGCCTGGACCTGTTGTACAGTCTTCTCTTGTTCTGGGCCCCAATCAAAACTAGCATTCCTCAGGTCACTGGATAAATGGCCCACTGTAACACACCCAAGTGAGGGATATGTTGCCTCCAAAATCCAAAGATGCCAACTAGACATGGAGCCTCTTTTTTTGGTTATAGAAAGGGACAGATGTGACAACTTATCCTTCACTTTAGAAGAGGTGTCTTGAAATGCCCTCCACCGCAGGACCCCTGGACATTTTACTGAAGTGGAAGTCTACTGAGTTTTTGTGGAATTGATTTTTCAGTTTTTGACATGCAAATATCTTAACATTAAGTCTAGAGTAGTTGCTACTTCTTGCTCATTACATCTAATCAGCACAATCTCACCAATATGATAAACTAATGTCATGTCTTGGGAAATGGAAATTTGATCAAGGTCCCTAAAGACTAAATTATAATGTTAAGGCTGGAGATAGCCCTTGAGGTAGAACAGTGAGAGCAAACTGCTTCTTGTATTTTTTTACTACTGGGTATCAAGAAAGAAGCACTGGCTGCATACCAGGTACCAGGGGATGTGTTAATTTGCTGGAGCGATGAAATCACATCTGGAAGAGCAGCTGCAATTGGAGCCACCATTTGGTTAATTTTACAAAAATCCACTGTCACTCTTCAAAATCCATCTGTTTTCTGCACAGGATAAATAAGGCAAGTTGAATAGGGATACAGTGGGAATCAATACCTCTGCACCTCTCAAGTCCCTGATAGTGGCAGTAATCTCAGAAATACTTTCGTAAATGTGACATGGCTTTTGGTTAACTAATTATCCTAATTAGAGGCAGTCCTAGTGGGTTTCCATTTGGCCTTTCCTACCTCACTCCACAGGTAAAGGAACCAGTGTGTGGATTCTTCCAATTAAACAATCTAGAACTGGAGAAATAACCACAGGATGGACTCAGGGACCCACTAGACCCAACGTAAGATGGACCTGAGCTAAAACACTATTGATCACCTGACCTTAATAAACCCCTACTCTGAGTAATAGACCACAATGACTTATAGATCTCCTGGAATTAGTGTCATTTCAGAGCCAATATTCAGTAATCCTCAAAAAATCTGAACATTTCCTTTTCCCCAGTCCTTAGTAAATCTGGTAAAAGGGCATATGTCCCTTTCAAGAAGCCTGGGAGAAAGATTGACAGTATGAATTTTGGTGATGTAGCTGGATTCTTTCTCAAGAGGAGTTAGCCTTTTCATTCAAGAAATTCTGGGTCTATAAATGGGTTCACATCTGAGAATTGATGGAGGGGACATAGTTCTCTGTTTTGGTGATTAAAGTTAGACTTTTGTCTAACTCAATCTAAAGCTCTGATTACATTTCATAAAGTCAGAATTTCATAGACTCCCTATCTCTTTCTCAACTATTCTGGTTACTGCTTTGACTCCACTGTCCATTATGGCAACCAGACTCACCTTGTCTCTGGTGACTGAGTTCTGCCCATTGTTTCCTGCCACTCTGGGATCCAGTTACCACCATTGTACGTAAGGATCTCTGTGCACTAGCAGCACTTTCCACTGTAATTTCTGGCCTACAGAGAAGAGATACCAAAGATCTCTTCAAAGATTCTGAGGCTCACCTCACAAATGATTTCTCAAAGTAATGTGAAAGGTGTGTTTTCTGGACACTCTTGAAGTGGGTGAGCAACTCTTCCATGATTAATGTACTTTAACATTCCAATATTCCTAAGCCTTTCAACACCTTCCTCTACAGTATATATCAGAGAAGTTCTTGCATTTTAGCTTCATGTAGTATAAACTATTTTTTGATCCATGTTTCAGGCAACCAACCAAACACACTGTTAGAGCTCTTTCTAACCCATCAACCTGAAAAATTGAATCCAGAACCTTTGCTTACTTGGCCCATATTAATAAATCCAGAGTGAACCAAGTATATATTCCTTTCACCATTTTCCTTCACTCTTTTTATCCTTTCCTACACATATTCCCCAGATTTCTGTCTATATCCATTGGCATGCAGTATACCTCCTTGTAGGAAACATGTTTTACTTCACCCTTTATGACCTGCTGGGACTTGAGTGTAGTTATAGGTCTAGAAGCTAAGAGAGATGTTGTGGATGGGTCCTGAGAAGAATCAGCAATGTCTTCAAAGGCAACCACTTCAAAATAGGTCATTAGTTTCTTCAGGCAAATCACGGTTAACCTCCTCAGTCTGTAGTGAAAGAAAGACTGCTTTTATTATCAAAGAAGACTCAACAGAATTTAGGGGTTCAATGTTCACAGATTCACCAGGATCTTGTCATTCCAATTTTCAAGATCCCATTCCTTCCTAATGAATGCCCTCTCTTTAACAGAAGATATCCTATTGAGATGGTCAAGAATTCAGTTTGTGTTATGATCTACCATTCACAGGATGTGACACTGTAATTGTTTTTAGAATATCAGTCCTATAGCCACAGGAAACAGGGTTTGTTTCAGGGCAGAATAGAAGCTTTCAGGTAATGTACTCAGGGCTTAAACTAGGAATTTGATGTGCTCATCCCTTCTTTCTCCCAGTTTCTCCACTGCAGTTAGGAACAACCAGCCACTCTCAGTATACTCCTTATTTTAAGCCAAATGTTCTAAAGTATGAAATACATAGTTACCTAGAGTCTTACCATATATATATATATATATATATATATGTATTTGTTAACAGATCCCAATGGTGATATTTTGTGCATCTCTAATGCTGCACCCCACCATGGGCTACCAATGTTCTCTTTATTAGTGGAAATAGAGTAATATGTACCTCTAATCAGATTAGAGAGCCAATTCCAGAAAACCAAGAATCTGCTAAGAAAACACATCCTTTAGAACCACTTGTAACAAATTATCACAGAGTAGTTTAAAATAAGAGAAATGTACTCCCTCCCAGTTCTGGGGGCCGGAATTGAAATCAAGGTATCAGTAGGACTGCAGTCTTTCACAGTTTATTGTTGCTTTTGTCTTTCCTTGACTCATGGCTGCATCTCTCTCTGCTCCATCTTCATATCACTTTCTCCTTTGTGTAACTGTGTATAAAATTTTCCTCTGCCTCTGTTTTACTTGTGATGGCATTTAGGGCCCACTTTCATAATCCAGGATAATCTCTTCCTTTCCAGATTCTTAACCACTATTTTTGCCACATAAGCTAATAGTCACTATTTTACCATATAAGGTAATACTTACGGGTCCAGAAATTAGGACATGACCTATATTTTGGGGGGAGGGGTCACCATGCAGCCCACTACACTCATTATAAGATCTTGTACCAGTCAATTTCACTCTGTCTTGTTTAAACCATGGCATTATCGTTTGCCTATGATAAGAAAAACTATTTTTACTATTTTTTTTCCTGATGTTATGAATAATATCTCATTTTCTATTATATTTTAATTAACTATTGATGGTGCAGAAAAATACAGATGGTTTTATAAATTGATCTTTCATACAAGACATTTGCTAAATTTTTTCAGAGTTCTAGAAATGTCTCTTGATCCAATTGAGGTTTCTATATAGATAATCATAATATGTACAAATAATAGTACTTTGACTTTTGCCTACCAATTTTTGTAGCTGTTATATCTTATTTTTAAAAATAATTTTTCTGCCTGTAAATTCTAATCTTATGTTTATTAGTAGTGGCAATAAGAATCTTTATCTTGCTTCAGATCCTATGGGAAATATTTCCAATAATTTTTCATTAAGAATCATGTTTGTTAATCAAACATAAAAGTAGAGAGTACAATGGTACTTTCCAAGGGGTAGGAAGAAGGGAAGATGAGGAGATGTCAATGAAGGGATACAAAGTTTCATTTATACAAGGTAAAATTTCTGGAGATCTACTGAACAACAAACATAGGGTCTCTGGTTAAAAATACAATATTGTATACTTAAAAAATTGCTAAAGGGGTAGGTATAATGTTAAGTACCCTTACCACAAATGGAAAAAAAAAACCAAGAAATAACATTTGTTATTAATTTTTTTATTTACACACTGGGCCAAGTTAAGAAAGTTTCTCTCTATTCCATATTTTCTTGTCTCAAGCATATTAATAACATTGTAGTAATTTTGTATATACCTTTCCTTTTTATTATGTGATTAGCACATCTCTTTGTGAGAGGTAAATTTAAAACTACAATAGTTTATTTGCTCTTTCCATCTTCAATATTTTAGTTTTTTTTAATACTATCAGAGGCTATGTATATAAGGTGTATATATATTTAAAGCTGTTATAACTTTTAAATCTTTTTCATTTACAAGTATTTAAAGTATTACTACTTATTATAATTTAGCTTAAATTATATATAATTTAATATTAAAATTTCTTCTGTATTGAGTTATTTTGAGGTTTATGTTTGCCTGTTGTATTTGGCTTTAACAATGTAGTTTCAGAATTATGTATCCTTTTTAGTTCAGTGAATTTCTTACAGACAATATGTTGGATTTTTTTCCCTTATGTAATATCTCTTCTGATTGATGGGGCTTCCTTATATAATGGACTAAATGATGGTCCTCAAAATGACATGTCTACATCCAAATCCCCAGGACCTGTGAATATTACTGAAAAAAAAAAATGTGATTAAGTTAGGGCTCTTGAAAAGAGAAATATATCTTGAATTATCCAGGTGAACCACAAGTGTGATCATATATATCTTAAGGGAAAGCCTGAGGAAGGTTTAGGACAAACACACAGAGTACAAGACATAAGACAAAGAGAGGCAATGTGACCATGGAGGTAGAGATTGGATTGATGCAACAACAATTCAAGGAATGCCTGGATCCACCAGAAGCTGGGAAAGGAAAGGAACAGAGCCTTTGGAAGGGGCACAGCCCTTCTGACACCTTGACATCAGACTTCAGGACTACAGAACTGTAGAGAGAATACATTTCTCTTGTTTTAAGCCCAAGTTGTAGTAATTTGTTACAGTAGTCCTAGGAAACTAATATACCCCATTTACACTTATTGTAAATACTCTTGTGTTAGCATTAACTTCTGCCATCTTATTGGATGATTTCTGATATAAAAATGTCTTTTGATTCTTAGTGTTCAATTGAATATGTCCATTTTCTTCCATGGGATTCAAATTTTAAAATCTTTAAAGTGTGTCTGCTCTCTCACATTTTAAATAGGAAAATTAGCACCTGGCTTGTCTTGCTCATAGATTCTTTGTTGTGAGGATTAAATTGTTTACCAGGCCTCAAGTCATTTGGCTCTACTTTGACATGGTCGCATCTCCTAGTAAGTTTAAAAACTTAGATTGAGACCTTGGATAACACACACTTATGTATTAGATATAGAGATATTGAATATAGAAAGAAAGAAAGGACTTTTATTCTGAGGTTATTTTATATGAAAATTCAGTCATGAAATGTATAACTGAGATAAGTATGAATGCATATATATGTACAGTACTTGATTTGGTAAAGTAGGTATAATAAAGACAGGTAAAGCATCAAACAGTATATACATAATAACCTAAGTAGACCAATATGAAATAAATGAAAATGATGAAGTATCCATTACAATTATTTACGGTATTTCACTGAAGAAAACGATTTGTTACAAACACAACAAGGAGCCATAAAGCTCAGTAACCAACATTGGATGGCAGCTTCATAAAATATTATTAAAATTATACTCTACCTACTACCACCAATATTAGAAATGGCTTTGCAGTAATTGCAGATCATGATGCAAGTAAATTATTAGGATATCTTTTCTAAATAAAATCATTTTATGACATTTGAATGAAGAATGAAGAAAAAAATAAAACCTACATGGTTTAATGGTTGGGAAGTGATGGAAAATTATTTTATTCTTGTTAGTTTTATTTCTTCTTAATTATATAGAACATAAATAATAAAAACTATGAAAAGTACATTTTATGTCACTATAAAATTTATGTGTTTCTTGGAATTTGAAATAATTAAACATATGTACAGTACATGTTTTATCTCTAAGTAGATGAAAGCTGCATGAAAATATGAGCTAAATAAATTGAAAACTGTTAAGTTTAAATTAAAAATGTTTAATATGTCATAAAGGGATGGGAACATATGCTCACAGTTATACTAGTCTGTGGAGTTAAGATGCTTAGAAAGATCTTAAAATGGCATACACTTAAACACAACTTGGTAAGCATTCATTGATTTTTTTTGTGTATGTGTAGAAGTCTCAAATTCATATATAAACATAAGTAAAACTAGCCAGAACAATATTGCTGGGAATCCATTTGCAGAAAGTACTATCATTAATATATATCTATAAATTTATATAAATGTATAATGAAATAAATAAATAAATATATATATGCTATATGTTCTTGGCAGATTTCAGTCTAAGCAATATGTAGCTCAACAACCATGTATATATTATTAATATTCACTATTTTTTGAAAGTTTCTAACATTTACATCTTAATTAAAATGAGCCATGCACTGTTACATTTTTTACTTGTTAATATATTTAATATTTACAATAACCCTGTAAGGAATGCATTATCATCATCCACATTTTAAAAATGAGGAAACAGTGGCAGAAAGAAGTTAAATAACAGCCAAATTCACACAACTAGAAATTGTTCTAGCCCAAATTCAAACCTTGGCAATTTGGTTCTAGAACTGATACTCTTCATCATTTTGTGACATTGACTCTGCAGTTATAACAATTAGAGTCAGTTCTCCAGGAAAATTGTGATAGAAACTGTCAACAAAAAATTAACAAGTTGATCTAAGAAAGAAATGGAAAATTTTATTCAAGCCAAATTTGAGGATTATAACAAGGGCAGAGCATCTCAGAAAGTTCTGAGAATGAGAACTGTCTCGTCCTTTAGAAGTCAAGGCAGAGTTACATAAGTTTTTTGAGACAGAGGGCTATACGCCAAATGATGTATTATTGACAGTTTACATAATCCAGATCTAAGCATCATTGCAGTGAGTTATGTGACCGCTTACAAGATCAAGAAGGGATATTATCTTTTAAGGAGTTGTCTTGTTGATGCTAGGAAAATGTTGCTCTTTATGGTTGAGCAGATACTCCTGATGATGTGGGAGGTCTGGTTGATACATAATGCACATACACAATGCACAATGTGGGGGGAAGAGGAGGGCAAAGGGCAAAGCAAAATTTTTATGTTTAGATTTTTCTTGTCTTGCCATAAAATATTAATTTTATTTCACAAGACAAAATTTGCCCTCTACACTCTCTGTGTTTCTATCATACTCCTCTGTTCCCATAACTCTAAGTAGCACTGAAGTTGTTACCCTTTCTAATTACTCGCAGGATGACAAATAATAAGATGATATATCACATATTGCTACCTTTATATTTTAACAATCATACTAGAGATGTACCCACAGATTCAAAGAAATAGATCTGAAATTGTTAAATTTTGAAATAACAGCAAGGCCCTAGTGATGATGAAGGTGAGGCTTTGGCAGGTGCATAGTTGTCAGCAGGAGATCCTATTTAATTCTCCTTAAACTGCACCAGAGATATTTAAATTTTTCATCTACTTATATTATTTAGCTAGCACAAAAAGTATAATATTCTTGCATACTTGTATTAATCAGCATTCTCCAGAGAAATAAAACCAGTAGTCTGGTCCAAGGACAGGAGGAGATGGAGGGCACAGCTCAGCAGGCAGGCAGACAGGGGTAAATCCTCCCTTCCTCTTTTTTTTGTTCTATTCAGGCCCTCAATGCTTTGGATGATGTTACCCACATTGGGGAGGGCAATCTACTTTACTGAGTCCACCAATTTAAATGGTAATCCAATCTAGAAATACCTAGATATAACGTTCAATCTGGGTACCCTGTTACCCAGTCACATTGACACATAAATTTAACTATCACAACATTTCATAGGTCATTTAAATGTATAATTGAATTAGACTTCCCAGCGTTTGGGGAAAAAATAAATTGTATTTAACCATTATCTAAAATGACACCACACTTGAAGTGGAGCTGTACTGGGATATTACTTGAAATGACCAAATGCCATTTTGCAATTGTCCATAAAATGGTATTTCTTAAGATTTCTGTCCAAATTCAGCATTGGGATGTGCCACCCTCACCCTTGAAATTTGTTGTGTTCTAAGGAAGACAGAGTAGCCATCACACAGAAAGACTTTTCAAATGAGGCTCATGTACCCTGAAAGCAAAACAGTTGCCGTGTGGACAACTGAAGGCTTGTGACCTTTGCTACTGGAGAAAAATGTCTGTTGACACTTGGGCTCATTATTTCACACACACAGCCAGCTGGATTAAAGTATCCTAGAATAGAAATATCAGTTTCCAACAGATTTTCTTTCTCTTGCAAGGATGTGCTATTTCTCTTTCTCTGAGAGCCATTTTTGAAATTTTGTATAATAAATTTCAGAGCCACAATGTAACTTGTGGAATAGGAATGGAAAATCCACTTTCCATTCCTATCACATTTTTATCACATCAAATCACATTTTTTCCATAAGTTCCAAATCAGGCCTTAATGAGGAAAATCAGCACTCCCATAAAAATGATTTGCTTTCACTTATTCTAAAATCAAAAATCTGTATAAAAATACTGTGGCTCTCTTTTTTTTCAAATGTATATGTATATATGTATGTTTTACATGTACACTTTATCTTATTTTCTATTAACTCTCATTGTTTTTGAGGTATGTTTGAATCTCTTCTCCAAAATATTTTACTCCTTCTCATTTATTTACAAACTACATACTTGAATTGCTGCCCAAATGAATATTATAAATTCATTCATGTATGAGTGCTAGGGCTTCTTTTCATTGTAGATCTCAAAACACTTTCTGAACTATTTAAAGGAATACATTTTATCCTGGATTATACAAAGGGAAACTGTAAGTCACATTTAAGAACTGATGATAAAGAATCACACAGCTTGATAGTAGAGATCCCTCTAATTTTCTTTGGCATGCACATTGAAAAAAAATTGGCAAAAGTCATGTATCAAAAAAAAAAAAAAGTTCTAGTGTGTGGTGGTGTTTCCAAAATAGCAGCAGCTTGAACAGAGATATCCAACTCTTTTGTTCCAAGATTGGTGTTGAAATACCAAAAGAAAATTTCCCAGCCAACAGAAAAATCTCATTACAGCCACAGAAATAGAAGAAAAGCTTCACCTCACAGCCCAAAATTTGTAGGCTAGAAATGGAAACAATTAAAAAAACAAACAGATTTAAAAAAAAAAACCAAACCAAAAAACACCCAGAGAGAACCCATGTCTCCTCTCACAAGTGCGAGGGAGGAATCATGGAAAATGGGGTGAGAAAACAGACTGTTGGACGACTCTGCTATCACCATTTTTCTTAGTAGAATTCTACACACACTGTTGACTTATAAGAAAGCCCAGGGAAATGATCTAGGTACAAAGGAAATAGAACTCTTGTAATCTCAGTATTCAGAAACAGTTATTTTGGAGGCCTAACTCTTGTGTGATGACTATATTGTTCAGGAAGCTGGCAGAGTTTGTTCAGAGCTATTCTTTGATGTAGTGGACCTGGCTGTATTAGCTAAATCAGGAAGGAACATGGATGTAGCCAGAAGTGAAGAAGCTTGGACAAAGGGTGGCAGAATATCTATTTTGTTGTTCTGTCACTTTACCAAGCAGAAATAAAAATTTTTGTACTGTCTGGAAAGCTCATGACCCTTAGCCATTCCACTCAATGTTTAATTTACAACAAATAAACCATTCAGATTAAAGCCTGTGTCTACATTTCTGAGAACAACCAGGTAGAAAGTGGGAAAATAAGAGGAAAATACAGTCACCATGTTTATGAGTAAGAATCAGTCCTGGAATGTGTGTTCTTTGTTTGAATATGGTTAAGTAGGAAACATAAGTAAAAGGAAAATGGAACCAGTGAATCCATGAGAGTATAGTGTCAAGGAAGCTAAGGAAAGAGAATGTTTCAAGGAGAAAACTTCTCTTGGAAAAAAGTTGTCAACTGATTCAGTTGCTAGGAAGAATATGAGAACTGAAAACAGTTTCTGCATTTAAGATATTCAGATCCTTGGTGAATTTATTTATTCATGGAGTGATGGGAGCAGAAGCTAGGTTAGGGAAAGCTGAATAGTTACTGGGCGGTGTGTGGTAGGTTCAGTAATGCCTCCCACTAAAGATGTCCAGAGATGAGAGATTCCTACCAGGTGGAAATTTACTATCTTATTAAAGGGGAATATCTCACAATGTATATGTAAGTTGAATCATCACATTATACAATTTAAATATCTTACAATTTTATGTGTCAATTACACTTTAAAAAGCTGAAAAAAAGAGGAATATCCATTGGGCAAGCAGAAATATGTATGTGTATAAATGCCTGAGTGTGTAAATGCATGTTTATATATATGGAAATATATACCTATATAAAAATCTACATATGTTTTAAGTAGAACAATTATTTCCTTAAATGTGTTTTAGTAAAAAAAAATTTTTCACCTCCACTTTAGAATAACAACCAAATAAGAATATAAGTAATTTGTTCAGTTACATAGTCATAAAAATGAAACTACAGCTACCAAACCCCTCTTCTACTTACTTCTCATAGCATGTCTCTCAATTAGTGGAAAATCCACCATATGCTTATATCCTTCATTTGAGCTTAATTCCTATTGTGTCAACTTTATACAAATAAATTTAATTTTAAATTTACAGACCATATGTTGAGTTAAACTTGAAATCTCCTAGGAGGTCTACAATAAGATAAATATTCAAATCAGTGAAGTAAATTTTCACATCATAACCCCTGCTTCTCCTCATTGCATATCCAACCATTTTTAACCCAGCTGCAGTGCATAAAACAGACATTATATCATCCTAGGCCTAGCCAATCATATTGCTCTAATTAATACAGAAAACCTAACGTGAATTGTACCACTGCTAGAAGCGTTACTCCACCAAAAGTTTCTCAAAGTACTTGATTAAGATTCTGTGGTACAGACCACAATTTAAAATGAAATGCTAAAATAAAGTCACATCCTGAAGAGGTTGAGCTTTCACCATCATTTGAGTTATCATCATTCTTTGAGACAGCAAAGCAAAAGAAGGAATTATCTTGCATGAATGAGCAGACTTCTTCCCTTTCAGAAACTATATTGGTGACCTCAGTTTGCCTACCTTTGGCATTAAAATGAGCTGAGTGCTTTCTTGTGGGAAGGAGCTGGGAAAATAATAAGGAAAAAGCAAGAGAGAGTTGGGGTAGAAAGGAGCAGGGATGGAAGTAAAGAAAAAAAACCCTTTTTAAGGTTTGTTCCAGGAAATCTTAAAATGATCTGATACCTATTTCTGATGAAAATAACGTATTTCCTTGAATATAGAAACCATGGCAGTTGTCAAGAGAACACACTTATATGTTATATTGTTTTTGAAAGAGTATAAAAAGTATCTGCATAAGGACTTCCACAGCAAGTCCAAGCTGCAGATAAACTGACCTGCTACTTGAGTTGTGTAGCACTGGAAGTTCCTGGGAGATGTGGAGGTTGTAGGAGCCTCTGACAAGCCTCAATACAGTAATCATAACACAGATGCCTGGGCTTAGGAATAAGGCTATTTCTTCTTCAGGAAACACTATTGTACATTTGAAAAGCAGCTCCATGCTGGATATTGGACCCCAACAGAGACTAAACTCTTGACCATGAGCCATTTCGTGATGATGGGATCCTAACAGCCTATCATGATCCAGGTATTATCTGATCTTACAAACTAGAAAACATATAAACAAAAACAAGGATAAGACCCCCACCTATTTTTTTTTTTTTTTTTTTTTGGCTAAAAGGATAATCTATGTTTTTAATTACTTGTTTCCCTTCACGATGGCTGTTTCCCCCATTTCTGTCATATAAAAATGTATCCTGATGGTGGCTAGTGTTTTATTTTAAATTTTCTGTAGGACTGTGGCTACATTGACACCATGCAGTGACAATATGGTAACTGATAGACAAAGAAAAGTGTATTCTGAAGGGCACAAGGGGAGAACTGTGCTAGATATTCTTATTTTCCATCCCAGATCCACTCCTCTCTGCTGTCCACTACTTTCTTTGCTCCTAGATGTTGGCCTCTATCAGATTCAAATGAATCCCCTTGTCTTCTAACTGAATGGGTTCAGAACTCAGCTGTAACTACACTCTCTGGGTTCAGAGCTGTGTTGGTCACAGCTTTGCTTCTGGAGTGTTCCAGCAATCCATGTCATTTCCCTTAACCCTGATGACACATGTGTGAAAGCCCCTTCCCTAAACTTTCTTTAATTACCTTTTGAGAGTACCATCTGTTTTCTGATGGTCTCTAACAGAAACAGCTGTTTTGATGAAGCTGTAACAAAATGGCTGGTTAAAAAAATTGTAAAGAAACTGTTCTTATGAATTATATCTGATATAAACTGCACATTCTTAAACTTCATGGTATCTCCAAGCCTTGTCCTATTCCTTATACTCTGCTTTCTCTCAAACCCTTGACCTGCAACTATCCACACTATATGCAATCAGAGATTCCCATCACATCCTTGGTCTCAGTGGTGCTGAGAGTCAGGGATGTGACAAACTTGTACTTAAGGTAGTCTCGGGAATGGTGTAATGATGTTTATTAGATGCATGACAAGGCAACTTGAAAAAAAGAAAGTAGGCCTCTCATCTTCTGATATGACCCACACTCTGCCTGTGGAGTGTATTTCTCTCTAAATAAATTCACTACTTACCTAAAAAAAAAAAAAGAAAGAAAAGCAAAGAAAAGCAGGTAAGAACATTTTTTTTTTTACTTCTAAACAGAATAATTCCAAAGCCAGTTGTGCCTGTGCCAAAACAGCAAATTTCAAATGATTGTACATAGAAGTATTTCAGTATATTAATATTCAGGAGCATGAACTGATAGGTTAATTGCTATAATGTATACTATACAATCAACAAAAGGAAGTTTCCAGCCTTTAATTACACAAGATAAGTTTCTCAAGAAGAGTAGAATTATGAGAAGGTCTAGTTTAATGAGCATACGTTTCCTTCACAGATTCTCTGCTGGGGCACAAATCCACCATAGTATTGTAAGTGCCTTTATTTACTTTTCAATGTTTATTTGATCCTGACCACTTGAAAATTCATAAGCATTCAATCAAGTATATGCAAGGAAAGAAGAAGTTTAGAATAAGTGAGTAAACACTGAGCATGTGAACTTTTATAAAGCTGAAGATATATGTTGAATTTAGATCAACTCTATTTTTGTAATAAAAGTTTATTTGCTAGCATCTTTAAAAGCAAATGCAAGCAAACACCAATTTTTTGTATTTATTATTCAATTTCCCAACCTTTACCTTTCACGTGAATTTATCACTTTTGTTTCTGAGGAGTGTGAGCTACAGAAACATGGCATAATTTTGTACTTTTAAAACTGACCACTGACTGCTTGGATGAATTTTAGGGCTTCATGATATAGGGGAACTTTTGCACCAGAGCCCCAAGTCCCAACCTGACTCTTCTTGCTTCAAATACTTTTTCTTTTACTAAACAATTCCAGTTTTGAGGCATAGAGCAATAACATCATAATAAGCATAACTACTTTCTTGGAATCTTTGAGTATCCAGTATTTGAGGCAATTTTTTTTCCATACATGCCATTAAAATCAATTCATGTTTCTGTGTATAGTTGAAATTTGACCTTGAATTTCACTCTAAATAAGATTGAAATGAAAAGTTGATCTCCTTCCACCATTTTAAACTTAATCTTTTTAATGCTGTCTTTGATCTCCTTTTGATCTTATTTTTTTAGAGTTCTGCATTTGTAAACCATTTTCCTCAGTGTTTGATTTGACATTTTTATAAACCTAAAAAATAAATAAATAAATGCTACAATAGAGAAAAAATTGCCAGTAACTTAACTTGTTCTCCTCAATGTTGTCATGTTGTTCCTCCATCAATCCGAACTCACCCTCTTGTGATCTCTCTGTCTCTCTCTCTTTCTCTCTCTCTTTGACTTGCATATTCATACCTCCTCTGTCACTTCAGTATGTTTTCACATGTATAAGGATCGAGTAAAAATGTTATAGTGATTGAATCTCTTGGAAAAAAATAAGAAATGTATTTCAGATATCTAGATTACACTCCCTACCCCCCACCCCCAACAGTGTTCTATTTGAGTAAAATTTAGAGTGAATTACTAAATATTCCCCAAACATGCATAAAATAGGTTGAATAAGAACTATTCCAAACTGATTCTTTTCCTTTTTTCACAATGATTTGAATTTGAAGACTAGTTCTATAGAAATAATTGGTAACTTTTCTTAGGATTCATGCCCACATTTTGAGAAATTTTTACCTGTGATTAATGTTTTTGTAAATGTTGACTAATCTGATAGATGTTCTTTAATACAATTACATGTTTATACACACAATTATATCCATAGCTATGTTAATTATAACAAAAATGTATGCATAATAATGTATGAATTTAATACAGATAATTAATTGAATTACTAATTAAACACATCACTTTATCTCTTGGAATTTCACAAATAAAATTTATTTTTATGATTGAATTTTTATTCACATATAAGTTAACAAGCAGTGTGGCTTTTAACAACTGATAATTCTCTTAACTCATAAGAACCTTGTTTTCCTTATTTATCAAAAGGAAATAAGGATTCTTACCCCATGGATTTCTTGTTGAATTTAAATACAGGATTTATGTAGTCAATTTTTGCAAAAGGCCTTGTACAAGTTAACCACACTTTAAGCAGTGGTGGTAGACATGGTGGAAGCTGCAGGGAGCAGCATTTGTTGTACTTTCTTCCTTTTGTCTTTCCAGCAGTTCCCGAAGTTCATTTAGAACTGAAGAGATAGGCCTTTCCCATTGCTGCCCTGACAAATTACCACAAACTTACTGGCTTAAGACCACTCAACTCTGTTATTTTAGAGCTCTGGATATTAGAAGTCCAAACTGGGTCTTACTGGACTAAAATCAAGGTGTTGTCAGGACGGTGGTCCTTTTGGATGTTTTAAGGGAGAATCTGTTTCCTTGCCTTTTCCAGCTACTAGAGGCTGCCTATATTCCTTGGCTCATGGTCCCTTTTCTGTCATCAAACTCAACAGACCTGTGTCTCTCTGTGCCTTTCTCACACACTCATATGTTCCTCTGACTCACTTTTCTGCTTCCCTCTTCCACTTTTAATGACCCTGTGACTACATGGAGTCCACTTAATTCAAAATAATTTTCTGATCTCCAGATCTTTAACTCACTCACATCTGCAATTGCTTAGCCACGTAGAACAGTACCAGTATGTTTGAAGTCAAGTATGTAGTTCTAAAACAACCAATTTTCCTCTCACACAGCCCTAGTACTAGTTATAATGTTAAACTTAGTAGTGCAAACATTCTTTTGATTTTCTTTCTAGTGTACATATGCATATCCAAAAAGCTTTATTTTATGTTTTTTCTTACTTATTAAATTTCTAGGTAACTTTGTTTTTGAATAGCATGATTTTCAAGATTACTCATATTGGTGAATAGAGTTCTATTTCCTTCATTTCATGTTTGCATTATATTCTTTGAATGAACACATTGCAATTTATCTCTTCTAATATTGAAGATCGTTTAGGATTTTCTTATTCCCTTGCTATTAACAGTACAATTTAAAGCATGCTTATACAGATTTGCTGGTGTTCATGAGTGAGTTTCTCTAGAGAAGATGCCTGGTATCAGAATTTGTCTAATGCTAGGGTGAGAGTCCCATTGCTTAACATTCTTGCCAAAATTTGGTGTTGTCAGACATTTTAACTTCTGAAAATGTATTGTATATTAATTTAAATCTCACTGGGGTTTTAATTTGCATTTCAGTTTTATGTAATGACAGTGCATACCTTTTTGCATGTTGAGACAATTTGGATTTTTTTTTTCTGTGAAATGTCAGTCTCTTATTTTGCCTGTTATGCCTATTTTGCTTATTTATTCTAAGATTTTATTAATAAACTCTGGATACTAAACTTTTTTTGGTTACATGCATTGTAAAAAGGTGTTACTAGTTTGAAATGTGTCTTTTTATATTCTTCCCTTACACAAGGTCATGAAGTCATTCAAATGTATTTTCTTGTATGTTAAACTTTAGCTTTTAATATTTAAACTTTTGCTTATCACTCAAACCTTACAAAGACAGGATAGACACTACAAAATATCTCTCTAACCATACTGCCAGAGGAACCTTAGTGCTTGCCTATTTGTGTGTTCACTTCGCCTCTGGGCATGGGTCTCTGGGAAAGATGGGTTTGCTCTATTGGGAGGCATGGAGCTCTGCCTTGGACTAAATGATGCTTGCAGTGTGACTCTTTTCTACTTCTGTGATCATTTTTTTTTATTTTAATTATTATTTATTTATTTTTGGCTGCATTGGGTCTTCCTTGCTGCACTCAGGCTTTCTCTAGTTGCAGCGAGCGGGGGTTACTCTTTGTTGCAGTGTGCGGGCTTCTCATTGTGGTGGCTTCTCTTGTTGTGGAGCATGGGCTCTAGGCGAGTGGGCTTCAGTAGTTGTGGCACGCAGGTTCAGTGTTGTGGCTCCTGGGTTCTAGACCGCAGGCTCAGTAGTTGTGGTGAATGGACTTAGTTGCTCCACGGCGTGTGGCATATTCCCAGACCCGGGCTCGAACCTGTGTCCCCTGAATTGGCAGGTGGATTCTTAACTACTGTGCCACCAGGGAAGTCCTCCTATGCTCTATTGAAGTGATGGGTACTCGGCTGGGTTGCAAATAAATCAGTTTTTGTTGTTAAAAATTTTTTTTGGTGGGATATGATAAAATGATGATCCCTGATTGGTAGCGAATCTAGATATTTTATGTTCTTTTTTATACGTTTGTGTGCAGGACATCTTGCAATAAGTGTGTTGAGTGGGCGAGGTGACCTGGATGAGTAACAGGTACTTCAGAGAATCTGTCAAAGAGCCATCAGCACACAAGTTAGAATGTCCTGTGAATAATTGAGTTCACTAAGGCAAATCTGAAAGGAGGCTGAAAAGAGGCAATCAAGGAGGGGGTAAGAGAAGAACCGAAAGAGCTTAACATTGAGAAAGCTCAGGGAATTTTGGTTTCAAGGAGGAGGTTATGGTTTACAATATAAAATACTCCCTAGAGAATAGATAAATGAGTACTAAGTATTTATTGGATATAGCAACAAAAATTTAGCAACAGTCTTGCTGAGAGCTTTGTTCACTGGATGAGTAAAGGATGAAATTGGATATTGCCATGGTGTGAACAATAAATGGGAAAAAGATGAAACAGATAAAGGGAAAGGATTTTTATTTTTATTTTTTCATGAAGCTTGGCAATGCTAGGTAATGGAGAGGAAAATAAAACTGGAGAAGGCTTGACGTATAAGAACAAATGGGAGAGACATGAGGATTTTTCAAAAATTCAAGAAGAAAAAGAAAGTATAGGAAAGAATGGGATAAGCTTTAATAATTGGAGTGAAATTCCTGATGTAACATTCATGGGATCCAGAGAACAAGGGGAAGAGTTAGCCTTAGTCACAATGAGAAATTTACTATCATAATGAGAAAAGGAAGTTAGTTACAGTATAACATCACTTTTATAAATGGGGTGTCAGGAATTTGAAAAAGTTCTTAACTGAGTGTGTCTATATTTCTGAGAAGTAGGAGACAAGATTTTCTGCTGAGAATGAGTAGGAAGGTAATAGAGTAGGACAGGTAGGGAGATAAGAAATGGTTTGATTAGATATTATGGAAAATGGAGGAAAACCTTAGAACAGAGAATTGGTGAGCAAGGTAAATGGCCCTATTGAGTTCAGAGAACCTTAACTTATAGAGGCAATTTTCTGAGGATTTTGCGATTTTTTCCAGTTGGATTCAACTGCCCAGGTAAAGGAACAAAGAAATCAGTCTGCTGGGTTGCTTCAGCTTTGGGTTTGCTAAGTAGGTTCAAAAATAGAAATTGAAAATGTTCACAAAGACGTGGTTGAAGAAATTGATCAAGGGCTATAGGCTTAAAAGGAAGAGAGTGAACCTGAGGCAGAAATATGGCCTTATATACAATTGACTGTATGTCACAGGACTGAATACAAGTTAGCCTGATGAAATAAAAATATTATTTTTTTTTGCATGCACTCACCCATTCTGGTCTACTTCTAGGAAGCACAAGAAGATTAGGAAGTACTAAAGATACAGATATAAATTTTCTGTCAATCTGTTGGCTTTGCTTAAGCATGCTCTTTCTAACATCCTTTTAATGGTAGAGTATTTTGTCCATATTTAGAAAAAGTGTCATAAGATATTTTCTAAACTATTAGTGCCTTTTTCTTGGACCACTAATCAATGCTATATTGTCCTTAGGTCTTCCATCTGCACGTTTCTTGTGTGACATTTTTAATTTGGGGTTTTCAAGTTCATATAACCAAGGATACATATTAGAGGATAATGCAATTTTAGGAAATCATTTACCCCTTTGATTCACAGAATCATATAGCTGTAAATCAGATTAATGTCACTTTGGACATTTCTTTGTGAGATCGAATATATTTTAGCTATTTATTCTTGTTCAGTGTATATTCTCGCTTTTCTCTAAACCCCTTCCCTTGCCAAATTTTAGCTGTTTAAGGAAATGATTCAGAACTCACTGGAAGACACAGGTGAGTGTTGAAGGCTTCACATAAGATCATTAAGTTGGTTTGCAGGGCGCTAAGACAGGACTTAGCTCATGGCACTGCTGAGAAACTTTGAATGCAGGAGCAAAAGATTTTACCAGCACTGGCCTTCAAGTTCATTAATGTTTCCTAGGACCATGCCCTTTCTGTTGCACATCAAACATCTTCAGGTTGTGATCCATCCTTCCTACTATTGTCATCTTATTGTGTATGAGCTGAAATGATTCTGATTTTATGTTCATGCTCTTGCACAGATTCCACTTCACTAGTATAAACAGAGAAGCCTAATGAAAACTATATAATTCTCTGAGGTTGAAAATTTCCTCCTGTTCTCATTTTGTATCTCCATCTTTCCAACAGATTATGAAATATTCAGTATTTTTATCCGAAGACACATTGCTCTTAACATATTTGGCACAGAAGGTTATCTTTAAAATCCCCTCTAAATCTCCTAAATTAATCTTCTGTGTACTGAGCGCTTGCCAGCTTGGATAGTTATAGGATTAGACATTTTTAAATGATTTTTGACTCTGAAGGTTGTTTGCATGCTGTTACCAAATCTGGCTTTGTTTCAGCTTCAGCATCTTCCGTTTCATAAAGGATTTGCTGTAAACTTACTAAATGTTTTCATCTAATTTTATAATTATCATATCTAGGAAGTACCTTTATTAGAGCTTGGCACTTTCCTGCATATAAAGCCACGGCCCCTGTAATTGACTTTAACCAAGTGAGTACTAATCCACAATATTTCTTTGGTGCTGGGCTTGCCAGCAGGGGAGGCTCTTTACTATACCTCTTTTTCTCTGATAAAACAAATAAAAGTTTATTTATTCTACATATCAAATTAGATGTCATAATAAGACAAAGTTAATTCAACACTCATATGTTGTAACTGGTTATAATAATATTAGTAAATGGGGAATTAAAACCGATCAGAGAGAAAATGTTAAGAAATAAACACTAAGCCTAATGACAGTAACACACTGCAAAATTTGCACATCATCCTTCAAAGACACTCAGGATGATGGATGCATGTGCCTCATTCATCTTGCTTTATTTCCTAAACTAAATAAAATGATGTATTCCACTTTTTGAGATAAATTTTATTTCAGGTAATTTGGGTATCTTTATTTCATCGTTTCTAACAAACAAGGTCTGGATCCTATTGTAACATAAAAGAATTAGTCATCAGAAGGCAAGTGCTCTCAGAATCTATCTGTATAGCATTTTCTCAATAAACATTGAATAAATTTAAATGAACATATATATGTATTATGGTAAACCAAGAAAAACCATTTAGCTACTCAAAAAAGAACTAAAATTAAATTAAAACTAAGTAGAAATTGAGAATGCACATTAAAATTTTGTTATTTGAGTATTTTATTTCTTGTATACCTAAAAGAGATATTTAATAATATTCCCAACTCTTTTACCAGAGCAGATGCTACATCAGAGAAAAGATGTCTCTTTCACATTTCCATTCAACTTAGAGGGCCTAATTTCCCTCAATTTCCCTTCAGCAAGTTTTCCATTACCCTTAGTTTTTAAGCTTGATTTTTAAACTATGGCTACTTAGCTCTCCTTCTTAAAAGAAGTACCTGCAATTGAAACTACTATGCATTGAGCAGTGAAATAAAAGTTTCAAATATAATAAAAAAAAATAATGTCTTACCTTCAAGTAGGGTATCCCCAAATGGATGAGACAGATAAGAAAACTGGCAATTGCAACACAATATATGATTTGTGTAGTGGGGTAAATAATGTGATGCTATGAAAGCATAAGACACAGATTTTTAAGCCAAGGTTGTAGGGATCAGGAAAAGGTTATTGAAGAGACTAAGTCTTTGCTGAATTCTGCAGAAAGAGGCCAGGTGAGTGGGGGCCAATTCTGACAGATAAAACATGTAAAAAATCTAAAGGCAAAAAAGATTAGGAAAATGTTGTGTCCAACTGGGTAGTTAGCAGAGAGATGTGCCTCTTATTGAGATGGGAATCATTCCACTGCAGCATAAAAAAATGTGAACATCTATTAAAAATATTTCAGCTTGACAGCATTTAGAATGTGGGAATCATGGAGTCTCAAATCCCATGATGCTATACCTGAAGTAGAAAAAAGAATAGTGGAAAAGGTATACTTGTTTCCAACTTATCTGTTTAAATGAATAACATACATGTGTGTTACTACTCTCCAGCACACCAATATCCTCTCTCCTTTATGGGATAGGCATCTCCATCTTACATGCATTTTGCTCACGCTATGTCTTTCCAATGTCTACCTAGAAAACTAGAATTACTTCTCTCAGAAAATGCATGTTCAATGTTCTTCTTAGACTACTTATGTCTACTTCTAACTCATCCATTAATGAACTTTTCACTCTCACAGACAAGAACTTGTTTTCTTTCTCTCTCTTTCTGTTTCTTTCCTGCCAAGTGGGAAAGGACATGAATTATAGATGTACTGCAGCTACATAGGCATTAAGCTAGGCACTGATAATATAGAGTAGAAAATTATGAAAAACCTTAGTCTTAGATGGTCACTTTCAGTCATGAAGTAAGAAGTGAGGCGTATATCCAGATTACTGAAGAGGTTTAAAAATTTTTCCTGCTTGGAGCTCTAGGACTGAGAACATCTGTTAAGGAAATGGGGCTGGCATTTGAAAAATATTCTCCAAGCTATGTTAATTTATACTTTTTAAATTAAACCCCTTCCACACTTTGAGATTCACTGCTTCTGAGCTGCAGAGTTTTGTAGAACTATGTTCAAAGGGTCATAAACTTAGATGGTAAATAATAGGGAGAAACGACAATTCAGAGTAAACATTTAATGATAATAATCTAACATTTATTTTTGGGTCAAAGCAAAGTAGGATGTGGTTAGAGGTCTGTGAAGAAAGAGGTAACATAGATAGCTGTTTTAGGTGTGATGTAAAATGCAGTAAGAGAATGGGGATACTGAAATTTTGAAAAGTTATTTGACAAAGATGGACCTCACCCATGGAAAAAGCTGTCAATTCAAGAACTGTAAACTATCATAACATGTATATGAAAACAAAGTGAAATGAATTTGAATTCCAGAAAAAAATTAATTTGAATGTCAGTTCTTTATTTATATGCTGTGTGACCATCGGCAAGTCATATTACTACTCTGAGTCTGCTTTCAAATATTTTAAATATATTAGATATAAATGTACTTCACTTCAGAAATAAACCCATGCACCTATGATCAATTAATCTATGACAAAGGAGGCAAGAATACACGATGGAGAAAAATCAGTCTCTTCAAAAAGTGGTGCTGGGAAAACTGGGCCGCTACATGTAAAAAAATGAAATTAGAACATTTTCTCACACCATATACAAAAATAAACTCTCAAAGTGGATTAAAGACATAAATGTAAGACTGGATACTATAAAACTCTTTGAGAAAAACATAGGCAGAACAGTCTTTTACATAAATCGCAGCAATATCTTTTTGGGTCCATCTCCTAGAGTAATGGAAATAAAAACAAAAATTAACACATGGGACCTAATTAAACTTAAAAGGTTTTGCACAGTAAAGGATACCATAAATAAAATGAAAAGACAGTCTACAGAATGGGAGAAAATGTTTGCAAATGATATGACCAACAATGGATTAATTTCCAAAATATACAAAGAGCTCAATCTGGATATACACCTCATGTTAAAAGAAAACTAAAAAAACCAAACAACCCAATCAAAAAATGGGCAGAAGATCTAAATAGACATTTCTCAAAAGAAGACATACAGATGGCCCAAAGGAACATGAAAAAATGCTCAACATCGTTAACTATTAGAGAAATGCAAATTAAAACTACAATGAGGTATCACCTTACTTGCCATCATCAAAAAGTCTACAAATAATAGACGCTGGAGAGGCTGTGGAGAAGAAGGAACCCTCCTACACTGTTGGTGGGAATATAAATTGGTGCAACCACTATGGAGAACAATACGGAGATTCCTTAAAGAACTAAAAATAGAGTTACCATGTGATCCTGCAATCCCACTCCTGGGCATATATCTGGATAAAATCATAATTCAAAAAATACATGCACTCTGTGTTCATTGCAGCCTTATTTACAATAGCCAAGACATGGAAGCAACCTAAATTCCATTGACAAATGAATGGATAAAGAAGTTGTGGTACATATATACAATGGAATATTACTCACCCATAAAAAGAACAAAATAATGCCATTTGCAGCAACATGGATGGACCTGGAGATTATCATACTAAGTGATGTAAATCAGACAGAGAAAGAAAAATATCATATGATATTGTTTATATGCAGAATCTAAAAAAAAATGATAAAAATGAACTTATTTACAAAACAGAAACAGACTCACAGACTTAGAGAATGAAGTTATGGTTACCAAAGGGGAAGGTGGAGGAGAAGGTTAAATTAGGAGGATATGATTAACATACACATAGTACTATATATAAAATAGATAACCAACAAGCACAGGGAACTATACTCAATATTTTATAATAATCTATAAAGGAAAAGAATCTGAAAGAGAATATATATATATATATATATATATATATATATATATAATCTATATAATATATAAAATATAATTGAATCACTGTGCTGTACACCTGAAACTAATGACATTGTAAATCAACTATACTTCAATAAAAAATGTACCACATTTTATTTGATTAATACTAAAATCAGTTCATGGATGTTCAAGAAATGGGAGTTTTTATTATTATTTTATTTTCAGTATCATATAAAAATAGGACCATGCTAAGAACTATGGACATTACAAAACATATAAAGGTTATGAATTGTTTTGCACAACTTAAAATCTCCTTGTGGAGACTCAATGCAGATAAAACTTCTAATCCTATTTAAAAAATATGTTCAAGTATGTGACACTATAAAGATGCCTGTAGTAGTACCTAGGTCTTACCTTGAACATTCGTTTTCTCTATAAACTACAGGAATCTGAAAAGGGGACATTTTCCCTTTTCCAAACAGGAGAAAATTGGAGTTTAGAGACATGAGGTATTTTGCATTTGGTCACATAACTATGAACTTGGGACTCTAGGATTTGAACTAGAGACCATCTGCTTTCACAGCCTACCCCTTTCTACTATAACATATGCCCCAAATAATTGTTTGTGGTTGTTTTTTTTTTTTTTTTTTTAACATCTTTATTGGAGTATAATTGCTTTACAATGGTGTGTTAATTTCTGCTTTATAACAAAGTGAATCAGCTATACATATACATATATCCCCATATCTCCTCCCTCTTGCGTCTCCCTCCCCCCCTCCCTATCCCACCCCTCTAGGTGGTCACAAAACACCGAGATGAGCTCCCTGTGCTATGTGGCTGCTTCTCACTAGCTATCTATTTTACATTTGGTATTGTATATATATCAATGCTACAATCTCACTTTGTCCCAGCTTACCCTTCCCCCTCCCCGTGTCCTCAAGTCCATTCTTTACATCTGCATCATTATTCCTATCCTGTCCCTAGGTTCTTCAAACCATTTTTTCTTAGATTCCATATATATGTGTTAGCATACAATATTTGTATTTCTCTTTCTGACGTACTTCACTCTGTATGACAGACTCTAGGTCCATCCACCTCACTACAAATAACTCAATTTCGTTTATTTTTATGGCTCAGTAATATTCCATTGTATATATGTGCCACATCTTCTTTATCCATTCATCTGTCAATGGACCCTTAGGTTGCTTCCATGTCCTGGCTATTGTAAATAGAGCTGCAATGAATATTGTGGTACATGACTCTTTTTGAATTATGGTTTTCTCAGGGTATTTGCCCAGTAGTGGGATTGCTGGGTCATATGGTAGTTCTATTTTTAGCTTTTTCAGGAACCTGCATACTGTTCTCCATAGTGGCTGTATCAATTTACATTCCCACCAACAGTGCAAGAGCGTTCCCTTTTCTCCACACCCTCTCCAGCATTTATTGTTTGTAGATATTTTGATGATAGCCATTCTGACTGGTGTGAGGTGATACCTCATTGTAGATTTGATTTACATTTCTCTAATGATTAGTGATGTTGAGCATCCTCCCATATGTTTCTTGGCAATCTGTATATTGTCTTTGAAGAAATGTCTATTTAGGTCTTCTGTACACTTTTGGATTGGGTTATTTGTTTTTTTTTGAAATTGAGCTGCATGAGCTGCTTGTAAATTTTGGAGATTAATCCATTGTCAGTTGCTTCGTTTGTAAATAGTTTCTCCCCTTCTGAGGGTTGTCTTTTTGTCTTGTTTATGGTTTCCTTTGCTGTACAAAGATTTTAAGTTTCATTAGGTCCCACTTATTTATTTTTGTTTTTATTTCCATTTCTCTAGGAGGAGGGTCAAAAAGAATCTTGCTGTGATTTATGTCACAGAGTGTTCTGCCTATGTTTTCTTCTAAGAGTTTTATAGTGTCTGGCCTTATATTTAGGTCTTTAATCCATTTTGAGTTTATTTTTTGTGTATGGTGTTAGGGAGGGTTCTAATTTCATTCTTTTACATGTAGCTGTCCAGTTTTCCCAGCACCACTTATTAAAGAGTCTGTGTTTTCTCTATTGTATATTCTTGCCTCATTTAACAAAAATAAGGTGACCATATATGCGTGGGTTTATCTCTGGGCTTTCTATCCAGTTCCATTGATCTATATTTCTATTTTTGTGCCAGTACCATGCTGTCTTGATTACTGTAGGTTTGTAATATAATCTGAAGTCAAAGAGCCTGATTCCTCCAGCTCCTTTTTCTTTCTCAAGATTGCTTTGGCTATTCGGGGTCTTTTTTGTTTCCATACAAATTGTGAAATTTTTTGTTCTAGTCTGTGAAAAATGCCATTGGTAGTTTGATAGGGATTGCATTGAATCTGTAGATTGCTTTGGGTAGTGTGATCATTTTCATAATGTTGATTCTTCCAATTCAAGAACATGGTATATCTTCCTCTTTAATTTCTTTCATCAATTTCTTATAGTTTTCTGCATACAGGTCTTTGGTCGCCTTAGGTAGGCTTATTCCTAGGTATTTTATTCTTTTTGTTGCAATGGTAAATAGAGTATTTCCTTAATTTCTCTTTCAGATATTTCATCACTGTTGTATAGGAATGCAAGAGATTTCTGTGCATTAATTTTGTATCCTGCTACTTTACCAAATTCGTTGATTAGCTCTAGTAGTTTTCTGGTAACATCTTTAGGATTCTCTATGTATAGTATCATGTCATCTGTAAACAGCGACAGCTTTAGTTCTTCTTTTTGGATTTGGATTCCTTTTATTTCTTTTTCTTCTCTGATTGCTGTAGTTAAAACTTCCAAAACTATGTTAAAAAATAGTGGTAGAGTGGGCAACCTTGTCATGTTCCTGATCTTAGTGGAAAAGATTTCAGTTTTTCACCATTGCAAACGATGTTGGCTGTGGCTTTGTCATATATGGTCTTTATTATGTTGAGGTAAGTTCCCTCTATGACTTCTTTCTGGAGGGTTTTTATCATAAATAGGTGTTGAATTTTGTTGAAAGCTTTTTCTGCATCTATTGAGATGTTCATATGGTTTTTATCCTTCAATATGTAATATGCTGTATCCCATTGATTGATTTGTGTATATTGAAGAATCATTGCATTCCTGGGATAAACCCCACTTGATCATGGTGTATTATCTTTTTAATGTGCTGTTGGATTCTGTTTGCTAGTGTTTTGTTGAGGATTTTTGCATTTATATTCATCAGTGATATTGGCCTGTAGTTTTCTTTCTTTGTGACATCTTTGTCTGGTTTTGGTATCAGGGTGATGGTGGTCTCGTAAAATGAGTTTGGAAGTGTTCCTCATTCTGCTATATTTTAGAAGAGTTTGAGAAGGATAGGTATTATCTCTTCTCTAAATGTTTGATAGAATTCACCTGTGAAGCCATCTTGCTTTTGTTTGTTGGAAAAGTTTTAATCACATTCTCAATTTCAGTGCTTGTGACTGGTCTCTTTATATTTTCTGTTTCTTCCTGGTTTGGTCTCAGGAGGCTGTGCTTTTCTAAGAATTTGTCCATTTCTCCAGGTTGTCCATTTTATTGGCATAGAGTTGCTTGTAGTAATCTTTCATGATCCTTTGTTTTTCTGCATTGTCAGTTGTAACTTCTCCTTTTTCATTTCTAATTCTATTGATTTGAGTCTTCTCCCTTTTTTTCTTGATGAGTCTGGCTGATGGTTTCTCAATTTTGTCTATCTTCTCAAAGAACCAGCTTTTAGTTTTATTGATCTTTGCTACTGTTTCCATCATTTCTTTTTCATTTATTTCTTACCTGATCTTTATGATTTCTTTCTTTCTGCTAATTTTGGAGTTTTTTTGTTATTCTTTTTCTACTTGCTTTAGGTGTAATTTTAGGTTGTTTATTTGACATGTTTCTTCCTTCTTGAGGTAGAATTGTTTTGTTATAAACTTCCCTCTTACAACTGCTTTTGCTGCATCCCATAGGTTTTGGGTCGTCATGTTTTCATTGTCATTTTTTTCTAGGTATTTTTTAATTTACTCTTTGATTTC
The DNA here is from genome assembly GCF_965194805.1 of Balaenoptera borealis. NCBI lineage: Eukaryota > Metazoa > Chordata > Mammalia > Artiodactyla > Balaenopteridae > Balaenoptera > Balaenoptera borealis. The sequence goes on from NC_138877.1 coordinate 28,630,103, forward strand.
TTCAGTGATCTCTTGGTTATTAACTAGTGTATTGTTTAGCCTCAATGTGTTTGTATTTTTTACAGATTTTTTTCCTGTAATTGTTATCTAGTCTCATAGCATTGTGATTGGAAAAGATACTTGATATGATTTCAATTTTCTTAAATTCACCAGTGCTTGATTTGTGACCCAAGATATGATCTATCCTGGAGAATATTGCATGAGCACTGGAGAAGAAAGTGTACTCTGTTGTTTTTGGGTGGAATGTCTGATAAATATCATCTAAGTCCATCTTGTTTAATGTATCATTTAAAGCTTGTGCTTCCTTATTTATTTTCATTTTGGACGATCTGTCCATTTGTGAAAGTGGGGTGTTAAAGTCCCTACTATGATTGTGTTACCATCGATTTCCCCTTTTATGGCTGTTAGCATTTGCCTTATGTATTGAGGTGCTCCTATGTTGGGCACATATATATTTACAATTGTTATATCTTCTTCTGGGATTGATCCCTTGATCATTACGTAGTGTCCTTCTTTGTCTCTTGTAATAGTCTTTATTTTAAAGTCTATTTTGTTTGATATGGGAATTGCTACTCAAGCTTTCTTTTGATTTCCATTTGCATGGAATATCTTTTTCCATCCCCTCATTTTCAGTCTGTAGGTGTCTCTAGGTCTGAAGTCCGTCTCTTGTAGATAGCATATATATGGGTCTTGTTTTTGTATCCATTCAGAGGGAGTATGTCTTTTGGTTGGAGCATTTAATCCATTTACATTTAAGGTAATTATCGATATGTATGTTCCTTTTACCATTTTCTTAATTGTTTTGGGTTTTTTATTTTAGGTCTTTTCCCTCTCTTGTGTTTCCTGCATAGAGACGTTCCTTTACATGTGTTGTAAAGCTGGTTTGGTGGTGCTGTATTCTGTTAGCCTTTGCTTGTCTCCAAAGGTTTTAATTTCTCCATAAAATCTGAATGAGATCTTTGCTTGGTGGAGTAATCTTGGGTGTAGGTTTTTCCCTTTCATCACTTTAAATATGTCCTGCCACTCCTTTCTGGCTTGCAAAGTTTTTGCTGAAAAATCAGCTGTTAACCTTATGGGGATTCCCTTTTATGTTATTTTTTGTTTTTCTCTTGCTGCTTTTAATATTTTTTCTTTGTATTTAATTTTTGATAGTTTGATTAATATGTATCTTGGCATGTTTCTCCTTGGATTTATCCTGTATGGGACTCTCTGTGCTTCCTGGACTTGATTGACTATTTCCTTTCCCATATAAGGAAGTTTTTAACTCTAATCTCTTCAAATATATTGTCTGTCCCTTTCTTTTTCTCTTCTTCTTCTGGGACCCCTATAATTCAAATGTTGGCTCATTTAATGTTGTCCTAGAGGTCTCTGAGACTGTCGTCAATTTTTTTCATTCTTTTTCCTGTATTCTGCTCTGCAGTAGTTATTTGCACTGTTTTATCTTCCAGGTCACTTATCAGTTCTTCTGCCTCAGTTATTCTGCTATTGATTCTGTCTAGGGAATTTTTAATTTCAATTATTTTGTTGTTCATCATTGTTTGTTTGCTCTTTAGTTTTTCTAGGTCCTTGTTAAACATTTGTATTTTCTCCATCCTATTTCCAGGATTTTGGATCATCTTTACTATTATTACTCTGAATTCTTTTTCAGGTAGTTGCCTATTTCCAATTCATTTGTTTTGTCTGGTGAGTTTTTACCTTGTTCCTTCATCTACTGTGTGCTTCTCTGTCTTCTCATTTTGCTTAACTTACTGTTTGGAGTCTCCTTTTTGCAGGCTGCCGGTTCCTAGTTCCCATTGTTTTTCGTGCCCCCAGTGGCTAAGCTTGGTTCAGTGGGTTGTGTAGGCTTCCTGGTGGAGGGAACTAGTGCCTGTGTTCTGGTGGATGAGGCTGGATCTTGTCTTTCTGGTGGGCAGGACTGTGTCTTGTGGTGTGTTTTGGGATGTCTGTGACCTTATGATTTTAGGCAGCTTTTCTGCTAATGGGTTGAGATGTGTTCCTGTCTTGCTAATTGTTTGGCATTGGGCGTCCAGCACTGTAGCTGCTGGTTGTTGAGTGGAGCAGGGTCTTAGTGTTGAGATGGAGATCTCTGGGAGAGCTTTTGCCGTTTGATATTACATGGAGCTTGGAGGTCTCTGGTGGATCAATGTCTTGAACTTGGCTCCCTCATCTCCGAGGCACAGGCCTGACACCTGTCCAGAGTATCAATACCCTGTCAGCCACACAGCTCAGAAGAAAAGGGAGAAAACAAAAAAGAAAAAAATAATAATAAAATTAAGTTATTAAAATAAAAAATTATTAAGAAATTAAAAAGCAATAAAAAAAAGAAAGAAGAGAGCAACCAAGCCAAAAAAAAAAAAAAAAAAAAAAACCACCAATGATAACAAGCAGAAAAAACTATCCCCCCCAAAAAAACAGGAACAGACACACAGAACCCTAGGATAAATGGTAAAAGCAAAGCTATATGGACAAAATCACACAAAAAAGTATACACATACACACTCATGATAAGAGAAAAATGAAAAATATATATACATCCTTGCTCCCAAAGTCCACTGCTTCAATTTTGGGATGATTTGTTGTCTATTCAGGTATTCCACAGATGCATGGTACATCAAGTTGATTTTGGAGATTTAATCCACTCCTCCTGAGGCTGCTGGGGGAAATTTCCCTTTTTCTTCTTTGTTCGCACAGCTCCTGGGGTTCAGCTTTGGATTGCCCCCGCCTCTGTGTGTAGGTTGCCTGAGGGCATCTGTTCCTGCTCAGACAGGACAGGGTTAAAATAGCAGTTGATTAGGGAGCTCTGGTTCACTCAAGCTGGGGGAAGGAGGGGAACAGAATTCGGGGCAAGCCTGTTCTGTGGCGGCAGAGGCCGGCTTGACGTTGCACCAGCCTGAGGCACACCGTGTGTTCTCCTGGGGAAGTTGTCCTTGGATCATGGGACCCTGGCAGTGGCGGGCTGCACAGGCTTCCACAAGGGGAGGTGTGGATAGTGACCTGTGCTTGCACACAGGCTTCTTGGTGGCTGCAGCAGCAGTGTTAGCATCTCATGCCCGTCTCTGGAGTCTGTGTTGATAGCCACGACTCACGCCCATCTCTGGAGCTGATTTAGGCGGTGCTCTGAATCCCCTCTCCTCGCACACCTCAAAACAATTGTCTCTTGCCTCTTAGGCAGCTCCAAGCTTTTTCCCGGACTCCCTTCCAGCTAGCTGTGGCGCACTAAGCCCTTCAGACTGTGTTCACGCAGCCAATGCCCGTCCTCTCCCTGGGATCTGACCTCCGAAGCCGGAGCCTCAGCTCCCAGCCCCCACCCGACCCAGCAGGTGAGCAGACAAGCCTCTCAGGTTGGTGAGTGCTGGTCAGCACCTATCCTCTGTGTGGGAATCTCTCTGCTTTGCCCTCTGCACCCCTGTTGCTGTGTTCTCCTCTGTGGCTCCGAAGCTTCCCCCCACCATCCCCCGTCTCATCCAGTGAAGGAGCTTCCTAGTGTGTGGAAACCTTTCCTCCTTCACAGCTCCCTCCCAGTGGTTCAGGTCCTGTTCCCATTCTTTTGTCTCTTTTTTTCTTTTTTCTTTTGCCTTACCCAGGTACGTGGAGATTTTCTTTCCTTTTGGGAGGTCTGAGGTCTTCTGACAGCATTCAGTAGGTGTTCTGTAGGAGCTGTTCCACATGTAGATGTATTTCTGATGTATTTGTGGGGAGGAAGGTGATCTCCATGTCTTACTCTTCTGCCATCTTGAAGGCCTCTACCTGTAGTTAAGTATTAATCTTTTCTGTCTAATATATTTGCACCTAAGTCTAAGCCCTTGTTTCCTCTCACATTCAGTTTTACAAAACACTTTCTAATTAGGCTCCACAACCTTAGTTTTCTCTCCATTTCCTCAATTTCTATTTATTGAGTAGCTAGGAGACACCTGGCATGGTTCTAGGTATTGTGGGTACAGAAGTTTCTCTGTCCCTGCTCTACTGCAGTTGTCACAGGTATGGGAGACACACAACAAAGAAATAAACAGGCGTATATCCTATGGTAGGATAAGAGTGATAAATATGAGTTGAGCAGGGCAAAAGCACTGAAAGTTAGACGAAAGTTACAATGGAATGGTTATTTATAATAAAGTTAAAGTGAATTAGAACAGATACTTGAAGGAGACAGGGGAGTGAGTTGGGGGTAAAACTGGGAAACAATATTCCCTGGAACAGGAATAGGAAGGCAGAGGGAAAGGATGCTCTGTGTGGTAAAAGAGCAGTGTGTGTGGAACAGAATTAGGGAGAGAGAGAGACAGAGAGAGAGCAGAGAGAGAGAAGAGGGGATAATAATAAAGAGATAGTAGAGACTACACCAAGGCTCTCAAAGTTCAACATAAGGATTTTAGCTTTTCCTCTAAGTGAGTTGAGAAGCCACTGCAAAGTATTAATAATTAGAGAAGTGGGGCTTCCCTGGTGGCGCAGTGGTTGAGAATCTGCCTGCCAATGCAGAGGACACGGGTTCAAGCCCTGGTCTGGGAAGATTCCACATGCCTCGGAACAACTGGGCCGGTGAGCCACATTACTGAGCCTGCGCGCCTGGAGCCTGTGCTCTGCAACAAGAGAGGCCGCGATAGTGAGAGGCCCGCGCACCGCGATGAAGAGTGGCCTCTGCTTGCCACAACTAGAGAAAGCCCTCTCACAGAAACGAAGACCCAACACAGCCATAAATAAATTAATAAATAAATTTAATAATTAGAGAAGTGACATCAGGCCTCTATTTTAGAAAAATCACTCTGTCTACTGTGTTTTCATCTAGAACACTGCTGGTTATCTTTTCAAGATACAACATCAATCAGACTACTTACTTAGTCATAAACCCACAGCACCTCATCCTCACGCCTCATTGGTTTCGGCTTCTATTTAGCAGCAGCAGTGGGACAGGGGTTGCAGTGGTAGTAATAGTAATAGTCTCTACTCTATGACCACCTGCTCTAGATATCTCTAGATCTATGGAGTATTTGATTTTTAATTTAATTCTGCCAGAGAACCCTCTACTTATTTCTAATGCAATATCCATTTATATCTCAATGGACATTAATGTTCTATACAATTTTGGAAATCCTTTTCTGTAGAATTAAAAATGAAACTCTTTGACATTCAAGGCCTTGATATTGCTGCCACATTTGATTTTTCCCTTTGTGGATGGTTTTTTCTTTACCCACTTCCCATAAGTAAGTTTTACCAATTCTTCAAGGTTTGCTCCAGTCTTACTCTCCTTAGGAAGTCTTACTTGATTTTTTTCATGAAAGTAACCTCCTTCTCTTATGATTTTCCATGATGTTGCTTCATACTTTTTTATGTTACTTAGCACTGACTATATTCTATCCTATACATGGTTAATTATTCTTTATCCTTAATATGCAAGGATCCATGAGGGCAGGATAATCTACCTATGAGTCTAATATAATGACATAAACCTACTAGGAAATAAATGCCTAAGCCAACAGTCAGTTTATTCTTATAAGGGTTATATCTATTCTGATTATATATATCATTTATTGCCATGATTCAGTTGTAATCTCTTTTAAATAAAAACTTATGTTTGTCCCTTTAATATGTCTCCCATGTGCCCCACGTGGACATCTGTAAATTTCCCTTCAAGTCTTCAAAAGTTTATCGACTGAATGGTCAATTAATCCTCCAGGATGGAGAAATTTGCCAGTGGGTCAAAAGATTTAAATTATCCCTAGGGCTCCATTCTGAAAGAGAGATTTCTTAGCTTCAAAATGTTTGTGAAACGCCCCATGCACTGAGGAGAGATAGTGAGGCCAGACTCTCTAAAAAGCTGAGATGCCACAATTGGGGTCAAAAAGCTTAATCTCTCCTATCATGGTTTTTATTGCTCTGGCGTGTTTTGATACACTCCAGAGGGAACTGTCATTTTATCTTGCTTATTCCACAGGTCGGAAAACAGGCTGGTAGAGAGTACATTGAAGAAAGAGGAAGAGGTGAAATAAAACCTCCATTATACTCAGTCTTAGAATGTTACATGAAGGTGTAGTATCTTGATTATTCAATTGTAGAGATGTAGGTAAATTGAAGGAAAAATCAGTTAATCATAACATACAAATTTATTTTTAACTTTGATATTTTTATAATGTTACTTCACTTATACAAATTAATACTGTACATCAAATAAGTTAGATATAAATCTAAACATAAAGTAATGTTTTCATAAATCTTTGTATCGAGTAATTAAGAAAAAAAGTATAATCCAATAAAGAAGCTTTTTCCAAATTGCAAATAAACACAGGCGAATGATATGGAAAAATATCAATTCATGGTTTATGCAGACCAAAGCCAGATCATTTCATGTTCAAATATTATCTTACTATTTAAATTGTACATTATTATAATCTTACTATTTGCCCATCTATTGCTATACATCTCTACCTTAAGATTTGTTTGAGATTCAGAAAAATGGATGCTAAATAATTCATGGTTGGGCTTCCTACATCCTGGAGGGAGTCAAAAGGTAGGAGAGGAGACAGACCTAAATTTAGGAAAGAATGAAAGATTCAAGATTTCAGTCTAAAGCACAGATATAAGAGCCCAGATTAGACAGGAAAATGTATTCAAAGCTACATAGAGCAGGTGAGATTGACAAACAGTTTGGTCCAAGTAGTAAAATTATAATAAGATGTCCTAGTAATGTTGGTCTGTCAAAATATTATGAATAACATTATTTTTCTTCTCCTTAGCATCATCGAGTTTACAATTCCAATAAGGGAAAAATAAGAATTTGGCAAAAATTTGAGCAGCATAACTTAGTTTTTTTTAAATCTAATGCAGATGCCTTAATGGTCTTTGCAGCAGGAAGGAAGGTTAGAAGGTTTTTAATTTGATGGAAGTAACATTAGCAATGAGTAATTTTATTAGAGTTACACAAGAGAAGAGATTGGCTGGAACTTAGTTCAGAAAGTAATTGCAGTATAAAAAAAATTTGTTAAGGGAATGAAGAAAAATCTTTAAACATTTGGGTTTATTTATCTGATCTATGATGAGGCTTCATCTAGAACTTGTTCCTCTTGAGCTGATAAAGTCTTTTTCATTTAGTTTGCAAGTATCTTGTTATCTATAATTCATTAAACTACTGCTTTGTAAATACAGTTGGCCCTCCATATCCTCAGGTTCCACATCCATGGATTTAATCCACCTTGGATCTAAAATATTTTTTTAAAAATTCTAGAAATTTCCAAAAAGCAAAACTTGAATTTGTTGCATGCTGGCACATTTACATAGCATTTACATTGTATTAGGCATTATAAGTAATCTAAAGATAATTTAAATATATGGGAGGTTACGAATAGCTTATATGAGATTACTCCATTTTATAAGAGACTTGAACATACATGAATTTTGATTTCTATGGGGGGTCCTGAGTCAATCTTCCATGGATGCCAAAGGATGCCTCTTAAATAACTTTTCTTGAAAGCACTAGACAACAGAAATAATTCTTCTTTACAATAAAATTTATTGACTGCTGTTTTTTCTTTTAATTTTTGTTCATACTATCTCTCTGTTCTGAAAAAACTAAAATACTAACTAACTAAATAAATAAAGTACCAGCCTTTCTCAGGGTAAAGTGGGAAGAATAAAAAACAACTGAAGGTCCTGCATTTTCTTGTCATTTTTATGAAACGAAAATTTGTCACATTTATCCTTACAATTTTAGAAGACTAAATGTTACTTTGGTATGTCCAAAGAAACTTTTTATAAAATAACTTTCTTTTTAATATTATTGTTTAGAGATTTGCATCGAGTTCTAGAATGACATCATGATATTCACCTTGCAGACCTCCCTTTAAAGCCTATAGTAATCCTAACTTAAAAGGAGACTGAAATTAGAGAAAGATAATATTTAAAATTTTTTCTAACTTTGTAATTATTCAAAAGTACTTATTCTCTTATTTTTAATTTTGAAAGAAAGTATTTTAAAAATATTAAAAAAGATGTAACTTTTGATGAAAATTACTTTTTGTCAGTATTATAAACATGTTATCTATACTAAGAAGCTTTTTATAAGGTAAGATGAGCCTCTTTTTATCTGCAACAGTAACAGTTATCTGGCCTTGAATTAAATTCATGGCAACTACAGAGCATTATAGTCTAGATGAGCATATATCCCTAGTGTTGGACCTAAGTCCTCACCTTTGCTGGAGAAGCTTAGATAAGAAGTGTTTCTCTAGAAGAGTGTGGAGTGGGAGGATTAAAGTGTTCATACATTCTTCTAGCATATGCAAAGGCTTTTTCATCCTTTGTTTATGAAACAGTGTATAGAGAACTGAAAGTTAATGAAACATAAAGGAGGTAAGTCAATTATGAGACTTTGAGCCTATGAAAGGTCAAATAGATGTAGTGGATCAGGTCAAACAAGCAAATAGCACATCCACAGTCAACGATTGAGCTTCCTGATGTACAAAGCACTGTCCAGGGTGCTGAGGACAAGCACAGATGCACAGACCATTCTCCCTGCCCTTAGAAAGCTTTAAAATTGTTCAGGGAAATGATACTCATAAAGCATTAAAATCCAAAACAGTATAAATATCAAATATGTATTTAAAAGACATATAAAATAGATTTTTGCATATGAACAGTGAAAGCATATAGCTTACGGTAGCATCTTCTGAAACAAAAAGGATGTCAAAGGTAATTCTAAACACTTAGAATTTTCACTTTAAATTCCTTTTTTTTTTTTTTTTTTTTTTTAGTGGAATGAAACAAAAGCTGTCTTCTAGATATTTAACTCTCCATCATTTTTTAGTGCTGTACTTCATCATCATCAACTTGTTTTCCTTTCAATTTACTAAGACTTGTCTGGTTTTCAAGTCCCTAAAGGAAAAATGAGTAGATGATTATGCTATTTGGAACAATTCAACAGTGACAGGGTAACTAATGGCTTGAAAGAGTTAATGAATCCTGTTCTCTGATGTGCTTTCCTATTCCTAAAGTGTTGTTTGGATTTAATTATGTCTCACTATATGATTTTATTCATTTAGGAAATAGTTTGAGAGGACTCATGCTTAAAATCTATTTAAGCAGACATGTATGAAAGGGAAAAATACTGATACAAGAAAGGCCATGATTAAGCACAGAAGACATAATGAAGACAATCAAGAAAATTTCAAAAACCTATCATATCCTCTGTGAAAATTGTGTCCTGAAATCCCTTCAATTGTATCCAGAAATATGGACAGACTTTAGAATATAAGCACTGGAATAAAATAGAATGAGGGAGAATTGAAGAGAACAGGTTTTGTCTCTCTCATCTCTTCTATAACAAGAGACATATGATCTTTTGTTCGTGGTCACACAAGATCTTTCAAATGATCTTGTGAGAGAGCATTTTAATCTCTCTCTCTCTGCATTCAGCACTACATTTGGTATTTTATGTTGTTTTGTTTCAAATGACCCCCCAATGTAGGGAAAAGGCTAAAAGAATAGCATTTTATTTGAGAAGCACAAGGTGGTTTTAATGCTTCCTTTCACTGGCTTTCAGTGAACACTAAATTCTGTTGAAAAACATTTACCAAGAGGGCTACTCTTTGGAGAAACAAATTTTTGAGGGACATTAAAAAAATGTTTTTAAAATTTTATTTCACCCAGAAAATTAAATATAGATCAAGTGTTATGCCAACAATGGATCTGTTTTCTGTTCTTTTCTCCTTGGAGTCAAATATTTAGTTCTGTGTTTCTTATATCAAAAAGAGACCACACTGAGCAAGAATAGCAGTTATCTTTTGCATTTAGTGTGACTTGAAAAGGGAATTTTTAAAAATCAGTTTTTTTAGAGTTACATGTAATTTTAGACTAAAATAATTTTATTCATCTTGATCACCTACCTTGTTAAATGCATTGAAACACAGATAATTTTGAAATTCTTTAACACTTTAAAAGTTTATTCAGAAGGCAATGATAGTATTATACTAAACATAAGGACTTGTTTTACTTTGGAGTCAGACTGGTTGTAAATCCTAGCTATGCCATGTTCTGTGATCTTGGGCAGTTTTCCTAAATACCTGTGACTCTGCTTTGTGACTAAAAAACTAAAAGATCCCTCATGCCGCAACTAAGACCTGTTGCAGCCAAATAAATAAATAAATAAATAAATGGAAATAATAATAATAAAAACAACTATCTCACACTTTCTTGTATGAAGATTAAATGAGTGTGAGTGTGTATGTGAGAGAGAGACAGAGAAAAAGATATGTAAAAAAAGAGAATTAATAAGAATACAAAGACAGAGTAAGCTGTAATCAAATATTACTTTTATTAAAACCCTATAAAAAGCATTCCTTAATAATATGAATTAAATATAATATAATCGAGATTGTCTATTGTTCTTCAAAGGAGGCTTATTCTGGTTTCTGGTCACTTGAATAATCTTTTAACAATGTAATTCCTTATTCTATAAATTTGAATTTTTTATACTTCACTTCTAGCAATATATTCTGGGATTATTATACTATATTTATATTGATATACCCATAAACATATACTATTATACTTTTTACCAAAATGAAGCATTTTTTTCTCCAAAATATACAAACTGCTCATACAATTCAATATCAAAAAAACAACCTAATCAAAAATTGGGCAGAAGACTTAAACAGACATTTCTCCAAAGAAGACACACAAATGGCCAACAGGCAAATGAAAAGGTGTTCAACATCGATAATTATTAGAGAAATGAAAATCAAAACCACAATGACGTATCACCTCACACTTGTTAGAATGGCTGTCATCAAAATGTCTACAAATAATAAATGCTGGAAAGAGTGTGGAGAAAAGGGAACCCTCCAACACTGTTGGTGGGAATGTAAATTGGTACAGCCATCATGGAGAACAGTATAGAGGTTCCTTAAAAAACTAAAAGTAGAGCTACCGTATGATCCAGCAATCACACTCCTGGGCATATATTGAGAAAAGTTGAAAACTCTAATTCTCAAAGATACATGCACCCCAATGTTCATAGTAGCACTACTCACAATAGCCAAGACATGGAAGCAACCTAAGTATCCACTGACAGATTAATGGATGAAGATGTGTTCTATATAAATATACACAGTGGAATATTACTCAGCCATAAAAAATGAAATATTGTCATTTGCAGAAACATGGGTGGACCTAGAGAATACCATACTAAGTGAAGTAAGTCAGACAGAGAAAGACAAATATTATATGATATCACTTATATGTGGAACCTAAAAACTAATACAAATGAATTTATTTACAAAACAGAAACAGACTCACAGATACAGAAAACGAACTTATGGTTACCAAAGGAGAAAGAGAGTGGCAAGGGGATAAATTAGGAGTATGGGATCAACAGATACACACTAGTTATAGAAAACTGATAAGCAACAGGGATTTACTGTATAGTACAGGGAACAATATTCAATAACTTGTAATAACCCATAATGGAAAATAATCTGAAAAAATAATATATATATGTGTATAACCAAATCACTTTGCTGTACACCTGAAACTAACACAATATTGTGAATCAACTATACTTCATTAAAAAAAAATGAAGCACTTTTTTGGCATTAGTCTATATCTTGATATTTTTATTCAATATCAATATCAATTTATATATATTTTCCCTATTGCTGGATAATATTAGCAGTTTAAACAGTGCACTTTTGTGATTGTACAACTTCTATAGGTCAGAAGTATAGGCCTGGCTTGACTGGGTCCTCTGCTCTTGAGAATATTCAAGATGCTGTTGGGGTTAGGATCTCATCTCAGGCTCAAGATCCTCTTCCAAGCCTGTGTGCTTGTTAGCGGAGTCCAGTCCTTGCTGCTGTATGTCTCATGGTTGCTCTTTTCTTCAAGACCAACAAGAGAATCTGATTTCTTTCTCTCATCTCTTGACCCTCTTTAAAAGATTTCACCTGATTAAGTCAGGCCCAGCAAGGGTAATCTCCCTTTGATTGACTTAAAGTCAACTAATCAGGGACTTTAATTACACCTGCAAAATACCTTCACCTTTGCCATAAGATGATGTAACTTCTTGTTGCTTCTCATTGGCTATTGAATCTGTCACTCTGTTCTGACTCAGATTTTTTTTTCAATTTTGATTTAGGTTTTTGCTTGTCTCAACACACAGAAGTATGCAACTTAAAACACTGTTACAACATGTGTGCACCATTGTGAAATGTAAGGCAAGACTCAGGAGTGTGTGTTTATCATGGAGTAAAATTTGTACAACTCTCCACCATGATATATGATAACCTATCTTGTGTGTCTGAGTAACCATGTATCTGAATAGACAACTCTCCTACCACCAAGATCTGACTGTATGCATTTTATCAGATTCAGTTCTTTCAACTGTCATTTAAAGTTTTAGTTGAAATAGTCTATATTTTCATTAATAGTCACCATACTTTTATTTTTTAGACCTATTAATCATAGATATTGTAAAGTCCTTTGTTGCTACTTGTAAAATTTCTGCTCCTACGGATTCTACCTACCTTTTCTCCCTCTTGAATATTGGTTATTAGATCCTGTACATTCAAATGACTACTAAGCTTATAATGAATGATAGACATTATGATTAAATGGATCATAGAGGGTCCAGTGATTTTTCTTCAGAGTGGGTCTACCCTTTCCTTTATTAGGCAGATAGAATGAGGAGTTGATCACTTTAACCCAATCAAGAACTAAAGTAGTTTAAGGTTGATTTTAAATTTTGATAAGCTTTAGTTGACTTTTGGCACTCTCCTGCTTCTAGGGCTCAGACTTTCACAGCTTGAAATTGCTAACTTTGCAGTTCCTTAGTACTCATGCACTCTACCTTCCTTTTAACAGGTTGTTAGCTTAGCTCCAGCATTCTTCCCAAAACCACTATGATATTTGCCAAACGTCTTGAGGATCATACTGTCTATATGTTCATGTAGCTACCTAAAGCACTGCTGATTTTTTTCTGATCCAGTTTTGCCTTCTGCCTGAGACCCACTCAGATATTCTGCCTCCTACTTACACATAAAATTGGCATAGAATTGGTAAATTTCCCTTATTAAAAGGCAAGTATACATATAGCTGATTCACTTTGTTATACAGCAGAAACTAACACAAAATTGTAAAGCAATTATACTCTAATAAAGATGTTAAAAAAAAAACAACCTGTGTGAGAAGAAAGGAAATAATAAAGATCAGTGTGTATATCAATGACTCAATACATTAGAAACAGAAAAACCGTATAGAAAATCAAAGAAACCAAAAAATGCTTCCTCAAGAAGATCAACCTATAACCAGACTTACTAGGGGGAAAAAAAAAAACAGATTACTGATACCAAAAATGAGGGAAATGACATCAGTAGAAATTCCATGATGTAAAAAGAATAATAAGTAAAGAATATGAATAAATTTGATGTTAGATAAAATGGACAAATTCCTTCAAAGACAGAAACTATCAAAGCTCACTTAAAATGTAATATTTAATGTGAAAAACAATATATCTACTAAAGGAACTGAACTTGTTGTTTAAAAACTTCCCACATAAAAGACTCTATGCCCAGATAGTTTGACTTCTGAATTCTACCAATTATTTAGAAAGAAGTAATTCTGATTCTACACAAATTCATCCAGAAAACTGAAGTTAAGGAAATCCAATATTACGACCAAAAACATTAGTGGAAAAGAAAGTAACACATACCAGTCAGAATGGTCATCATCAAACAATCTACAGATAATAAATGCTAGAAAGGGTGTGGAGAAAAGGGAACCCTCCTACACTGTTGGAATGTAAATTGGTGCAGCCACTATGGAGAACAGTATGGAGGTTCCTTAAAAAACTAAAAGTAGAGTTACCATATGATCCTGCAATCCCACTTCTGGGCACATATCTGGAAAAAATACATGCACCCCAATAGGACATAGCAGTACTATTTACAATAGCTGCTAAGACATGGAAGCAACCTAACTGTCCATCAATAGATGAATAGATAAAGAAGGTGTGATATATATATACACAATGGACTACTACTCAGCCATAAAAATAATGCCATTGCAGCAACATAGATGGACCTAGAGATTATCATACTAAGCGAGGTAAGTCAGAAAGAGAAAGACAAACATCATATGAGATCACTGACATGTGGAATCTAAAAAAATAATACAAAGGAACTTATTTACAAAACAAATAAACTCACAGACATAGAAAACAAACTTATGGCTACAAAAGGGGAAAGGTAGGGGGAAGGATAAATTAGGAATTTGGGCTTAACAGATACACACTACTGTATGTAAAATAGACAACCAAAGAGGACCTACTGTAGAGCATAGGGAACTATATTCAATATCTTGTAAAAAATTATAATGGAAAATAATGTGAAAAAGAAAAAAATATGTATAAAAAAAGTGGAAATTTTCAGTTCAATTCTAAATGATTCTGTCCTCGTTGGAATTTTAATTCCTTGTCTTCCATTTTTTCATAGTTTTCTGATGTCTTCAAAAATATAATTTCTGTGATTATCTAGCATTTCTGGCTATTCTCTGTGGGACCGTTAGCTAGCAATGGACTACTCTGTCCAACTTAGAAATAAAATTCTTCCTTAAAAATATAGATAGATGATAGATAGATAGATAGATAGATAGATAGATAGATAGATAGACAGACAGACATATCTTCCTGAGGAATAACAAAGTTGAGTACAGGTTTATAGATCATTTGGGTATACACTTTAGTGAAATACTTGTTTGTCTTTTCTATTGTGCTGCATCTTTTTCATTGATTTGTATTATTTGTTGTAGGATCTTTTCCCACTCTGCTATTTTATGAGTAGTGTTCTAATTTTAACATCATCCAATTATTTGACTTCCAAGAGTAGAATTTTTGTCCTGTTCAAGATTCTTTACATACTACAAGGTTACTAGATATTCTCTTGTTTTCTTCTAAAAGGTTTATTCTTTTTATTTTTCATATTTTTATCTGAAATCCATCTGGAATTTATTTTGGTGTACAAAGTGAAGTGTCAATAGTCATTTTGTTGCATGTATGTATGAAATATTTCACATTGGATGATTTATAAATTAAAATAAAAACTAACCAGAAATATCTGAATAAGGACAAAGTAGAGCTTCTACGTTTTAAAATATAATTATTGAACTTAAAACTCAGTGAATATTTTAAAAACTATAGGAAATTCATAAAATGAAAGTTAGATCTTAAGAAGCTATACAAATGCAGAACAGGAGGCAAAAAAAAGAAAAATAGAAGATATGGAATAGTAATTAAAAGACATAAAGAATAGAATGAAAAGGCAAATGTCTGCCTTCTTCAAAGGGATCAAAGAGAGCTAGTGAAAGAATTGAGGTAGGTAATATTTGAGAAGATAGTGGCTAAGAATTTTTCAGACTTGATGCAAGTCTCAGGTTAAGAAAACAAATTAGTTCAAGCAGGATTACTGAACAAGAATAACTTCATGCAAAAATATTCTAGTGAAACTATAGTGGATAAAAACAACCAAAAAAAAAAAAAAAAAGAGAGACCTTAAGGTAAGCCGGGGGCGGGGCGGGGGGGGAAGATTGGTAACCTACAGAATAATGAAAACAAACTGCTACTACTTTACAGCAACGTTAAAAATTAAATACAATAGAACAGTATCTTCAAAATCTTGAGAGAAATATCAATTTAAATACCCTATCTATCTATCTATCTGTCTATCTATCTACCTATCTTCATCTATCTATCTTTTAGATAATGTTGTGAATAAAGCAGAGATATGCCTCTACAAGGACACAGCTTAACCAACCTGGAACAAAAAATTTGAGATTGAGCTGGAAAGCTCCCAGGCCCTGAGGGTAGCGTGTTACAAAAAGTGTTACAACAAAACAAAAATCACCAAGGAGGTCAGTGAGAGTTCAGAGAGGATCATGGGGTAGGGTTAGCTCCAGCTGCATTCCCCAGGGCTTGAAGGACAGAAAGTGGCAGCTGACCATCATCACCATGAGTGGGATTAAAGTGAAATTCTCCCTCAAGTTCACCAGCGAGGAGTTGAGCTCCAAGAGAATTCATTCCTGAAACAGCAGTGAGTGCTCAGAGTCAAGGTTGCCATGGTCACTGTTGTCACCAAGAGGTAGAGGCTCAGGGTGCCCTACATCATGAGCCAGTGCATGGTGGAGATTGAGAACCAGGGCATGAAGGAAGGGGGCATCTATTGCATGTCCAGAGTGGTCATCCACATTCAGGCCCTGAAGGTGTCCTTTGATGGCAATAACAAGGATGTGTCAATGAAGATGAAGGAGAAGGAAGTCAACACCATCCCTGGGATGCTGAAGTTCTACTTCCACTAGCTGCCTGAGCCCGTCTTCACCAACAAATTCTACCCCAGATTAGCCAAGGGCATCCCTCTTTCCAGCCCAGCTGCAAAGGAGAGCTACATGCTTAACTTGCTACTGTCATTCCCAAAGCCAGAGGCCACTTACTTCTGGACCACCTGAAAAGGGTGGCAGAAAATGAAATGGTGAACAAGATGTCCCTGCACAACCTTGCCATGGTCTATAGCCCCACACTACTCTGGGTCCTCAGAAAAGAGAGCAAGCTCCCTGCCAAACCAGCCAGCCCATCTCTATTACAGAACAGCTGGTCTCTGGAAGTCATGTCCCTGGTCCAGGTGTTGCTGTATTCCCTGCATCTGGAGGTCATTCCTTGCTCCAAACAGCAAGAGACAGAGTATCTTATTCTTCACCAAAGTCTAAAGGCTTTGGTGAAGACTCCAAATCCATCTCTAAGATTCAGACAGAACAGCCTAGAAACCTGGTAAAATGGGCCAACTGCAGAGCAGGAACTGAACCTTCCTGAGGATTAATTGAGCCACCCCCCTAAGGTCTGGACCTTCTACCAAAAGACAATTACCCAAGGCAAAAAGCCAAGTGACCTAGGCAACTCTGGATACACTGTGAGCCTGAAAGCTCTGTGCTGGCTTTAGACTGTAATTTTTCATGCTTCCATCAGAGAACACCCCAAGCCAACAGGTCTCAGACTGCACGCCGCTAGGACAAGGTGAAGGGAGTGGTTTTTCTGAACTTACCAGAGTTTAAAAGATTTCTAGAGTACTCATCAATATGAACCATCCCAGGGGAGAAGGGAACAAGGCCAAATTCCATCACTATCTATCCTGTGTTGAGTAAACATTGCTGCTGCTTCATGAAAAAAAAAAAAAAAGGTAAAATGTAGGGGCTTTTAGATAACCAAAAATTCCTTCACCACCGACTGAGATTATCACCAACAAATCTTCATTAAAGATACTCTAAGAAATGTATTTAAAAATTTTGTTTTCAAAATTTATATTCTTATTTTATTTTGTGTTAATACTCCCCTATTGTGTCACTGATGCTTTTACTCTTATCTATCTAAACATGCTTGAAAACTTCATTTTTTTTCTATCAAAATATGTTATTAGTCATGGCCTGTATCCTCCCCACAAAAGGACAAGAATGTTCTGTTCTCCCCCCTTGTTGCAAGCATCTTGACTTTTATACCTAGATTGTCATCAATTACTTTGCATTATGAGTCAATATTGATTTAGAATTAACTCAATATATTCTTGCTATCTGTCGGTAATATTATTTCTTATAGTTCACAATTTTTATCTTGATTTTTTTTTTTTTTTTTTATTTTGCTGTAGGGAAAATTGGTGTAAGTCTCCTAGGGAAAGTCATTAGGTTAATTTTGTTTTTACTCTTAAACACTGACCCTAGTTTGGCTGAGTACAGAAAACTGTGTTCAGTATCTTTTTTACTTTATACCTTCAGTGATACTGCTGCATTGTTTTCTAGAATCAAGCATTGCATATGAGAATCTCCACATTTTCACTTTTTTTTCCTTTCAAAAAAAAAAAAATGAGCTTCATTCTTGATTTGCTTTGGGATCTATTTTGTATTGCAATCTGGGTATGTCTTTTACATTCATCTACTTAACATTCAGAGTAGCCGTTCCATAATGAAGCCTCATGAACCATGTCAAATATAGGAAACTTTCTTCTATAATTTCCTTGTCATTAGTTGCTTCTCAATTTCATCTCCTCTGCATTATTTTTATGCTTCTATAAGTCCTATCAATCTATGAATTGACTCTGCTTTAAACATAATTTCCATATTTTTTACTCTTTTTTGCATCATATCCTGCATGATTAATTAATTTTTTTGTTTTAGATTGTTAAAATCATCTTAACTATGTTCATTATGTTGCCATTAAATTATTATTACTCATATTTTTATTTAGCAATTTTAAAATTTTGCTTCATTTACTTCAGTAAAATTCCTCTTCAATACAGCTTTCTTACCAAGTCTAAGTATACAGTTTTAACACCTTCAAATATTTAACATAAATGAGTAAATAAAGAGAAAACTAAATAACAAGTGGAAATATTAAAAAAGATGACCTCCCCCATGAAATAAACTTAATACAGTATACAGGCAAGATCTTAAAATAAATTTCTCCATGGTTTGAAAATGCTTAATGTGAATACAATGAAGGCTTGTATAAAAGTACCTAATACAGTGTTTAAGCAGGAAGTGGGTATTCAAAACATGTTATTTATCACATGAATTAGAGCTGTTTAATAATCTGCTTTCTCATATAGAAGATTATTTCTTATCTCTAGTAAAGTTTTGAAGACACTGACCAAATAAACAGAGATTTTTATAGAAACTAACCTACATGGCCCCTGAGTTCCCTAAAAATTATATCAGTCATATACATGGCTAGTTTTATATGTGATTAAAAGCTAGTTCCAAAAAACTTTAAATGATTGCATGTAATATTAGCTTGATGTTAATTGATACTGTTCTTTAGTGTACATGCAATTATGACAGTAGTTATTTATTATCTAATTTACTTAAAGTATCAATATTATATTGATCTTTAAGAAGTTCTTTTATGAAATTTTTACTGAAATCACAATTATTGTCATCAACTTCACCATTATCAATTTTTATCTGAGTCACATTTTTGCTCTGTGCTTTTGGAATCAAACCAAACAGCGAGATATATTTCTGCCTCTAAAGGGATAACAACCAGAGCTCTAATAGTGACACAAATGCATTCATGAAACTGTAGGGCACAGGACTGAAGGAAATGCAATACAAAGGCTCAGGAAAAGGAGTATTTTCTTTCTTTCAGGAAGGATAAAACGGAAATTCCAGTGAAATGCAATGGACTTTAGTTCTATGATGATTCAATGGTAATTATGTTTATAAAAAATGATCCTAAAATACTAAGAAGTTCTCAAGTGTCTTCTGAATATTAAAGGACATTTTTTAAAAATTTAACTTAGCTTTAGTATTCAGTACATTTAAAATACTTTAAAAATTTCTTTGAGATTTTGTTATTCAAAATATTTGACTCAGGACATACTCCATTCTCTCACCATGGTCAACAACCAAGTGTTTGGAGAAAAGAAAGGGAAAAAAAGAGAAAATAGGAGAAGATTTTCAATTTGACTATATTTTATCAAGTAGTCTCTCTATGATTTTGGATGATTTGTTGTATTTTTTCTTCTAGCCTCAAACCATATTTGTGGTAAAACCACATAAAGTCAAATTCATTTAAGTTACTTGGGTTATTCAAATTTTGTTTTCCTTTACTTATTTGTTCACCTAGTGAAATAATTTTTTTTGATACATTCTTAATATTTCTTCCTATGTGTTTTTTATTATGCCTTTTATCTCCCCCCTCCCCGCCACACACACACACATTAGGATGAAGAGTAAGTACTCTGCTCTGTGGATACATTTTCTTTTCTTTTCTTTCTTTTTTTTTTTTTTTTAAACTAACACAACATTGTGGATACATTTTCTAAGACTTGTATCTTCTTTAGAGAAATCCAACAGACTTCACAATGTTCCCCTCCTCTTTGATAACAAAATGAACAAAATGACAGACTGATTAAAAGTACAGGATAAAAAAGGCCTTCACTCCTTGTGTTGCTCCTTTCTATTGAGACAGGAAAGATGTGGTTTCCTCAGTGCACTATTCTCAGTAGCATTTGGGTTGTCTTTGCAATCAGTTTTCTTTGTTTTGTATTTTTTGACAGCAGTGCATTATATGGAGAGATAGACTTAGTTCTAATTCCTTACCCTTTCTCCAAGTTTTATAACTAAATAACCTTTTAAATAAAATATTGCAACAGTCCTGCATTTTGAGGATGAAAGTGCTGTTTTCTAAAAGGTCAATTCAATCTGGGAAATGTTTTCAGTTTAGACAATACATTATAAACGGTAGAAACCTGTGGCAATTTTCAGCACCACTAACGGGAAATAAATTTCAGTCATTCACAGTAAGATGGCAATGTGGTGACATTTGAAGCCTGGACATGGGCTCTCACATTCATTGTATGTGACTGACTGCTGTGCAGCAGGGGCCTTTTTCCAACTGCTGGATGAATTTCAGATATAAATGAAAAAGATGATCTGAACACTTTACAAAATGAGTGAGACCCCATCATCTGAGTGACAATATTCTTCTTTTAGAGCAGACAAGGATTAAAATACATCAAATTAATAAATCCCTAGGAAACCAATAATCTCACGTTTGCTGAACAGTTGTATCTTCTAGTAGTTATTATCTTTGAATTACAGTGAGCCACTATCTGTTTCATTTTCTAGATATATGTCCTTGTCCATCAAAAACTATGGCAGTTGCACTACACAGTCAAGCAATAAATTTATGAAACATTTCTCTGAAGTGCATGCTTGTTTCATAATCCCGATTCCATATCTTTATTTACTTCAAAATATATGTAACTGTCAGCATGAGGGTCAGAAGATTACAACACTTTCTTTTTTTCTTTGCTAGTGCTTTTATTTAACTTGAAAAATAAGATGCAGCACCAAGGGAATGATGAAATAAAGGATATATAGAGTCATAATGGCATAAAAATGGTAAACACAGATACACAGTAAGAAAGATCATCGTATCAAATCATTAAAAAAAAATGTTTACTTCAGTAACTCACACACCAACTTTATTAAAAATTCTAGGAAATCCAAAATGATAAGCAAGAGCTTTAACATAAACAGAAAAAGCTCCTCTTCTCTCTGAAATTTCTCATGGTATCATCTGGCTTTTGACCTTAAGGCGTCGTGTACTGTGAATGCAATTCTCTATTGTAGTCCATCATGGATTTGCTTAGCATTTTTAATCTACATGCACTTAAAAACAGCAAACCTCATAGGACATCATATTTTGTAAAAATCTGTGATTCACCTGAAAAAGTTATAAATAAATAAGTTGGCAATTTTTATTCAAGAGAAACACCTCAAAAAGCCAACAAAAGGCATATACAAGTGGGTATCAACAGCATATTCTTATTATAGAGCACTCTGACTTGGAATTACTTACAGTTTTAGAGTTCAAAATATCCTTTAGCTTAATTCTATCAATTAAGATAGCATGTCTCTTTTTATTTCCTTGCTATATAAGCTATTGTCTGAATTAAATATGTTGAAATCAATTTTAATTACATGATACATTTCCAGAGATGATGGAAACGTATCAATTCTACATTTCTATGATTAATCTCTATAAATATTTTTGGAGGCTATTAGAGGATATTTCTGGTTGGTTTTTATTATTTGATTTTTAAAATATCACTGTTGGGACTTCCCTGGCAGTCCAGTGGTTAAGACTCCATGCTTCCACAGCAGGGCGCACAGGTTTGATTCTTGGTTGGGGAACTAAGATCCTGCATGCCATACAGCACGGCCAAAAAAAAAAAAAGTTTCCAAAAAAAAAAAGTAAATAAATTAAAAAAATAAAATACTACTATTATCCATATTCTACAAAGGTGGAATTATGGCTTCTGATCTTCCATTTCAGATATAAATCTGTATAATATTTTTGCCAATCTTTTATTCATCTCTACAATTATTTCAGGATGTTGGCTTGGGAAATTCACCAAGGTTTTCTATAACAATATTGAATACACTAAATATCCTTCAAACTCCTCTAATAATTTATCAGCATTTCTCTAGGACCAAGGGGAGTTATTCAGTTTCTTGGAGCATTGGTTTGTATAGAGCCTGGTTCGTAACCTTATTATCTGGTTTCTCCACTTATATTATGTTCCATATCTTTGGGACTTTCAGGTCAGAGCTTCACTGATAATATTTTCTGAGCAAAATGCAATTGGTTTAGGGACAGCTGTCTCTGCTCCAAGTTAATCATGACTTTTTTTTTTTCTTTTTACTAATTTACTCCATTTTTACTAATCATTTATATTATTCCCCGTAGCTTAGTCTTATCATTTTAATATTTCTGGTTTGCTATAGTCTGAATTTTTGTGTCACCCCAAAATTCATATTAACATTAAACATTAATCTTAATCATATTAACATTAAACCTAATGCCCAAGGTCATGGCATTAGGAGGTGAGGCCTTTTGGAGATGATTGGGTCATGAGGGTAGAGACCTCATGAATGGGAGTAGAGCCCCTTTCTATAAGAAGAGGCCTAAGATAGGTTCCTTGCCCCCTTCTGCTATGCGAGAACACAAGGAAAAATCTGTGACCTGGAAGAGAGCCCTCATTTGACTGTGCTGGCCCCCTGATCTCTGACTTCCAGCCTCTAGAACTGTGAGAAATAAATTTCTGTTGTAGTTAAGTCACCCAGTCTGCAGTTTTTGTCACAGCATCCTTAATGGACTAAGACACAGTTGTTTTGGCTATGCATTTAAGACTTAATAAGATGTAAGGAGAACTAATGGCTCTTATTTCCCCTCTACCATGTCCCATTTTCTATCACCTGACCTTTCAAATATCAATAAATGGCATCACCCTTTGTCCATCAGACCATCTTTTATTTTGCCCTTCCCTCATATCTAATTCAACAGTAAGTTCTTTAGAATTTGGTTCCAAACTATATATTAAATTTTATTCCTACCACTCCGTGGTGCAAGACACCACCATCTCTCTCCCAAATGTCTGCAATAGCAATTAGAAGAACTAAAAATGCTAAATTGTTAATTCCACTCTCAACATTTTATTAGTGTTCTTGCTACTATTCAGGTCTCTGTAATTTCAAGATCCTCTAAGCTTTCATATTTAAAACTCTCTTCTCTTCCAATAATATATTAAAAAGTAGCATATTCCTCCTTATATATCATTTTAATTTTATCGCTACTAAGAACGTTGCTCCTGCTTCTTTACTACATTGTCTGCATATTTGTTTGGGTTTTAAGAAATTGAATCTCACCTCCAGCTACCTGGACAATCTGGTTTTCCATTACTCTCCAATATAAATTATATGATCTAGTCTTTAAAATAATATTTTTCACAATCCTTGAATATTCTGTATAAATTCTATATCCAGTTATTTTTTCATGGTTATATTAATTAAGGTATAGGCTTCACTGCAGTGATAGAGAACTAAAATATATAAAATATAAACATTTATTTTCTTCTCTTGCTATGTTGGTTTGGTGGCTTCATGGATTAAGGTGTTTCACCACCATGCTTGCATTCCTGGCAATGTTAAAGAAAAGGGGAAGTGGAGGTCATGCACATTATCTTTAATGGCATAACCCAGCAGCCATACATGCCCTTTGCTTGTAAATCTCACTGGCCAAAGCATAGTAAGATTATAAACATATACATAATTGTTTTTTCACAAGCATTCAAATATTATTTTACAGCTTTTGGGTCCACCCTTTCATCCCATCTCTCCAGTGCTCTGTGATGTGAAACAGCCTGATCAGTATTAAATTTT
Organism: Balaenoptera borealis; assembly: GCF_965194805.1. NCBI lineage: Eukaryota > Metazoa > Chordata > Mammalia > Artiodactyla > Balaenopteridae > Balaenoptera > Balaenoptera borealis. The sequence goes on from NC_138877.1 coordinate 28,653,839, forward strand.
CTGTCCCACCTCATACCCCAAGTTTAAGGCTCAAAATTTCCCTCTGCTAGTTATCACTTAACCATCTGCTTTCCTTAGCTTCTGGTATTTTGTAGATACCTTTAAATCATTTATGTTATTTCTCATTCTTATAATTCTTGAAGGTTTGAAATCTTTCAAATCATTTTTTATTTATTTTGTGGCATTTTGTGAGGGAAAATAATTCATAATAATTGAATTATTAACCATATAAGAAACCAACTATTCAATTATTTATTCATTCACTGAGCAGTTATTACAGGCAAACTACCGTGATAGATGCTTGTAGTACTTACAGTAAATATAATTGTTTCCCACCATAAACTCACTATTTTAGCGACTAGGACTTACCAGAGCAAATTTTCCCCTGAGGAAATACTACACCTTGAGACAATCTCAGAGGTCAAGTGGTTTCTGTATAAGCAATTTATATACAGTGAATTTCGTATTTGCAAGCTTTAACGTTTTAAAATACAGGAAGATCCTGCCATTTGGGGAAATAAATCTTTTTTCTTACTTTGTAAAGTCATCTTAGTCAAAAGAGTGAAAGGATTATCAAAACACTGGCACAAAAAGTGACATAAACAGACAAAAAGATCCATTAAATGTGTATGTTTTTCTCTGTGTTTCTAGAGTCCTTGTCATAAGTGACTCTGAGTGATTACTATATTTACTTATTTATTTACTTAGCCTCTATCAAAAAAAAAAGAAAAAAGGCAAGGAGTGAGGAACATAAAGATGGAACCAAATACACATTGATTTCTTATGCCCTGCTGCTTCTTCATTGCCACATGAGCCAGTTTGATGTTACCTTTACCAAATATGTGCTTCATTTATTCCTAAAAAAGAAACCTTTCTAAATGTTGCTGTTAAAGGAAAAGGAATATTGTAAAAATTTAAGGTCATCTTTTGAATTGAGTGATTTTGTAGTCGCAGTAGAAAACAAGTCTCACAGAGAGGCCATTTTAAACAAGGGAATAGGAAACACACACTTTTAATTGCATTTTAGAATGGCATTGTTTTTGACCTTTAAGTGATTTCCTTAAGCACTTAACACTTATGAAGACATCAAATTGGTAGTTGATTGACAATATAAAGGGGATTAACTGTACTCTAGCCCCTTGGAGTCTAACTCACAGGAAACTAATCAACTAAAAAAAAAAAAAAAATAGAGTAGGAGGTCATAAATGCATAAATGTGCTCAGACTGATAAAAACAGTAGAGAATCTCTGTCAAGTTCTGTGCTGTGTCCCTGGAAACCAAGATAATGACAACCGTGCTTTTTACATAGGTAATCTTAAAACTTCATTAACAATTATAGAAGTTTCTCACATAATTATTATAACATTTTACATTTGAAATTTTATCAGTCTATATCACCTGGATTTACCTGGTATTAATAAAATATGAATCGTTTTATGCCCTGTATGGAACAAAGTTTGCTTGATGCTTGTGCTTTTACTTATACTATAGAATACAACTTATTTCATTGTGATACATGTAATACTGTATTAAATTGGGCAATTTTTATATAAGTGGGTTACCCTTCAGATACCTCTTATGAGTTCAAATTAACTGGTAGTTATGGTTTCTATAGTTTAGTACTTTATATGTAATATTAAAATTTTGAAGTGATAAGGGACAAGTTACAGTTTTGTATATGTATTAAATGTAAACAGATATTATACCAAGTACCAAGGCAACTTTAAAAGATAAATTGGCTGTTTTTTGACTTTTAGCTAGATTTTCTGGAAAATGCATACTCCAATGTTTCACAAATGTGCCTAGCATAGTCTACGATTATGGTTGCAAAAGTCCAAAAGACTCTGCCTTTAAGGCCAATTAAAACTGTGGGCATGCCGCGGAGCAACTAAGCCCATGCGCCACAACTACTGAACCTGCACTCTAGAGCCTGCAAACCACAACTACTGAGCCCACGTGCCACAACTACTGAAGCCTGCACTCCTAGAGCCTGTGCTTTGCAGCAAGAGAAGCCACCACAATAAGCCTGTGCACCGCAACGAAGAGTAGCCCCTGCTCACCACAACTAGAGAAAGCTGGTGTGCCGCAACAAAGACCCAACACAGCCAAAAATAAATAAATAAAATTAAAAAATATATATATATAATTTTTTTTTAAATAAAATTAGGACCATCCATCTTCTGTGGCATTTGTAAAGTTAAAAATAATAAAATATACCTGAAAAAAAACAAACAAAAAAACTGTGGGAACTTACTTTGCCTCACCTAACTAAGCAGCATTCCCAGAAGCAAGTTTCTGCAAACATAGATCTTAACAATTCACTTTTCCCTGCATTTTTATCACTATGTCTTTCCTACCTTTCTTCTATTTTATACATAACTTCTGCCTTTTTACATTTCAGTTGACCACTTCCTTCACCATGATTATAGCAATCACCAGAATTGATCTGATTCCATAGACCTCACCCTACATTTTTGTTTTCACCCTATTTCTTCTGTGAATTGGAACCATTAGTAGTCCAGAATGCTGATGTCCCAACAGTCTCATTGTTGAGCATGTAATGGGTACAAGATTAGCAAATTGTTTTAGAGGAAACTTAGTAAGCAGATTTGTGTAGGGATCAGTAAAATTCCAGTAATGCAAATGAAATAAAGCAATCAGTGAGTTGAAATGATATTTATTTGCTTGTATCTTTTCTATTCACATTATGTTTAAGAATCTCAAAAATCTGTGTTTTAATCAAGAAATAAATTCATTTCTTTCCATTTAATGGTTAAGATCTCTTGATTCCCGCACATGGTGAAGAGTAAAAGTCAATGAAGAGTTGTGATTTCTGGCTATGGCAGAATTCAGATATTAGTAAATCTTCTCCCAAAACCTCAAGAATAAAACTGGAAAAAATTGTCTGAAACAACCATTTTGGGGTTCTAGAAACTGACATAAGAGAAACATCAAATTGTGAAATGTTTATTCATAAAAAATATTCAGGTAAGTGTAGCTGGGGTCTGCAGCACTTTTGCCCAATCAGCAGAGGGTTGAAGGCATGAGGAATTTGAGCATATCTAATGTCCAAATCATTGGCTAATCACTAAGTCATGTGGAAACTATGACAACCACTAGGAAGCCAACCTTAAATTAAAAAAAAAAAATCTTTAATTAATTTTTTAAAAAGAAGAGAATAACTTAAAAATTCCAAGCAAAATCAACACCAGCTGTACACTACAGGGAAGAAAAATTTTACAATTAAAATCTAGGCAAATTACAAACGATGAAATAACAGTTACAAAATCCTAAAGGGGAAATTCAGAATCCAGAATTGCTATATTACATTTTTAACAAGATATCAAAAGATAAAAAAAAAATGAAATAAGTATATGTCATCCATACTCATTAAAGAAAAAAAATAAAAAGTGGATGATAGGACCTGATTCTAAGTAGGTCCAGATGTTGGACTTAGCAGACAAAAGCTTCAAATCATCTATTATAAATATTCCCCCCTCCCAACTTAAAGTCTGTTCAAGGAATTAAAGAATAAATGATGAATCAGGAAATAGTTCACCTCAATAGAAAATGAGAAACTAAAAAAATAGAAATTCTAAAGTTTAAATGTACAGTTACTGAAATGAAAAATTCAATACATGGGTTCAGCAGAGGTTGAAATAAGTAATTTTTCAAATGGAAAATAAAGTGTATTCCACAGAAAACACAAACTTATTCTAGAACTCTAGATGGGTCTGCACTGCACCTCCCTTGTTAGGACTTGCTAGGAAGAAACTGCACATTGCACATTTATTAACTACTGATACCTTAAACATCTTTGGGTGTTAGAAGGTCATAAACTGAATCATAAGACCTATGTGATAGGAGCTTGTCTTGCATCCTGAACTTATTATAAAACTCTCATTTGCTATCATTTGAAATGACCAGTCTTCTAAGCCAGGCGTTCCCAACCCCTGGGCCATGGACCAGTACCCGTCCGTGGCCTGTTAGGAACCAGGTCGCACAGCAGGCGGTGAGTGGCAGGCGAGCGAATGAAGCTTCATCTGCATTTGCAGCCACTCCCCGTTGCTCACATAACCTCCTGAGCTCCACCTCCTGTCAAATCAGCAGCGGCATTAGATTCTCATAGGAGCACAAACCCTCACAGCGTGAACTGTGCATGCGAGGGACCTAGGTTGCTCACTCCTTATTAGAATCTAATGGCTGATGATCTGAGGTGGAGCTGAGGTGGTGATGCTAGAGCTGGGGAGTGGCTGCAAATACAGATTATCATTAGCAGAGAGGTTTGACTGCACAGAGACCATAATAAATCAATTGCTTGCAGACTCATATCAAAACCCTATCAGTGAGTGGCAAATGACAAGCTGCATCTGGTGGTGGACTTTACAGTGGCAAGTGAGTGGATGTACTTCAATTGTACAGCTGCATCTGGTGGCAAGTTTTAAGTCAGAGTCCGACATTTATTTTAGTCCATGTGTGGCCTGCCCATTATTTTATTTACCACTTCTATCCGTGGCTCTTTCCCACACTACACTCTTGTCTCAGTCACAGTTTTGGTAAGCCCACAAGCTAACCCTAGCCATAATGAGTAAAAAACAAATGTCATTGGAGAGCTTCTTTGAAAATGGGGAAAGACCCAATGATGAGACAGCAGAAGACTCTAAGACTGCCAACAAAAAGAAAGCTGCATTTAAAGGAAAAAACCAAGAGTCCTACTTAAATTATGGGTTCGTTGCAACAGGTGATTCACATTCTCCAAGGCTGCTTTGTACGATATGTGGCAACTGGCTACCCAACGAAGCCATGAAACCGTCAAAACTGCTTCACCACATGGAGATGAAACACCTTGCATTAAAAGACAAGCCTTTGGAGTTTTTCAAAAGAAAAAAAACGTGAACATGAAGAACAGATGCAATTATTGAAGGCCACCTCTTCATCAAATGTGTCTGCACTGAGAGCATCATTCTTAGTGGCTAACCACATTGCTAAAGCTAAGAAGCCCTTTACTATTGGTGAAGAGTTGATCCTGCCTGCTGCTAAGGACATTTGTAGTGAAATTTTAGGAGAGGCTGCAGTTCGAAAGGTAGCACATGTTCTTCTTTCTGCTAGCACCATAATTAGATGAATTGATGAAATAGCAGAGGATATTGAGGTACAAGTGTTAGAGAGGATTAAAGAGTCACCATGGCACACAATCCAGGTTGACGGGTCTACCAATGTTGACAACAAGGCAACAATGCTTGGTTTTGTGCATTATGTTTTTCAGGAGGATGTGCACCAGGATATGTTATGTGGACTTTTTTAAAAATTTAATTTAATTAATTTATTTATTATACACAGTTTCTTATTAGTTATCTATTATATACATATTACTGTATATATGTCAATTCCAATCTCCCAATTCATCCCACCACCACCACCACAACCACCCCCACATTTCCCACCTTGGTGTCCATACATTTGTTCTCTACATCTGTGTCTCTATTTCTGCCTTACAAACTGGTTCATCTGTACCATTTTTCTAGATTCCACATGTATGTGTTAATATACACTATTTGTTTTTCTCTTTCTGACTTACTTCACTGTGTATGACAGACTCTAGGTTCATCCATGTCTCTGCAAATGACCCAATTTTGTTCCTTTTTACGGCTGAGTAATATTCCACTGTATATATGTACAACCTCTTCTTTATCCATTCATCTGTCAATGGGCATTTAGGTTGCTACCATGACATGTCTATTGTAAATAGTGCTTCAGTGAACCCTGGGGTGCATGTGTCTTTTTGAATTATGGTTTTCTCTGGGTATATGCCCAGTAGTGGGATTGCTGGGTCATATGGTAATTCTATTTTTAGTTTTTTAAAGAATCTGCATACTGTTCTCCATAGTGACTGTATCAATTTACATTCCCACCAACAGTGCAAGAGGGTTCCTTTTGCTCCACACCCTCTCCAGCATTTGTTGTTTGTAGATTTTCTGATGATGCCCATTCTAACTGGTGTGAGGTGATACCTCGTTGTAGTTTTGATTTGCATTTCTCTAATAATTAGTGATGCTGAGCAGCTTTTTATGTGCCCCTTGGCCATCTGTATGTCTTCTTTGGAGAAAGATGTCTATTTAGGTCTTCTGCCCATTTTTTGCTTGGGTTGTTTGTTTTTTTAATATTGAGCTGCATGAGCTATTTATATATTTTGGAGATTAATCCTTAGAAGGTTATACCTTTCTAAGAATTTGTCCATTTCTTCCAGGTTGTCCATTTTATTGGCATAGAGTTGCTTGTAATAGTCTCTTATGATGCTTTGTATTTCTGTGGTGTCTGCTGTAACTTCCTTTTCATTTTTAATTTTATTGGTTTCAGTCCTCTCCCTCTTTTTCTTGATGAGTCTGGCTAAAGGTTTCTCAACTTTATCTTCTCAAAGAACTAGTTTTTAGTTTTATTGATCTTTGCTATTGTTTTCTTTGTTTCTATTTCATTTATTTCTGTTCTGATTTTTATGATTTCTTTCCTTCTATTGACTTTAGGTTTTGTTTGTTCTTCTTTCTCTAGTTCCTTTAGGTATAATATTACATTGTTTATTTGAGATTTTTCTTGTTCCTTGAGGAAAGATTGTATTGCTATCAACTTCCCTCTTAGAACTTCTTTTGCTGTATCCCATAGGTTTTGGGTCATCATCTTTTCATTGGCATTTTTCTCTATGTATTTTTTGATTTCCTCTTTGATTTCTTCAGTGATCTCTGGGTTATTTAGTAACATATTGTTTAGCATCCATGTGTTTGTGTTCTTCCCCACCCCCCCCCCCCCCCCGTAATTTATTTCTAACCTTATAGCATTGTGGTCAGAAAAGATGCTTGATATAAGTTAAATTTTCTTAAATTTACCAAGGCTTGATTTGTGACCCAAGATGTGATCTATCCTGGAGAATGTTCCATGTGTACTTGAGAAGAAAGTGTAATCTGCTGGTTTCGGATGGAATGTCTTATAAATATCAATTAAATCTATCTGGTGTATTGTGTCATTTAAAGTTTGGGTTTCCTTATTAATTTTCTGTCTGGATGATCTGTCCATTGGTGGAAGTGGGGTGTTAAACTCCCCCACTATTATTGTGTTACTGTCAATTTCCTCTTTTATAGCTGTTAGCATTTGCCTTACGTATTGAGGTGCTCCTATGTTGGGTGCATATATATTTATAATTGTTATGTCTTCTTCTTGAATTGATCCCTTGATCATTATGTAGTGTCCTTCCTTGTCTCTTGTAACATTCTTTATTTTAAAGTCTATTTTACCTGCTATGAGTACTGCTACTCCAGCTTTCTTTTGATTTCCATTTGCATCTAATATCTTTTTCCATCCCCTCACTTACAGTCTGTATGTGTCACTAGGTCTGAAGTGGGTCTCTTGTAGACAGCATATATATGCCTCTTGTTTTTGTATCCATTCAGTGAGCCTGTGTCTTTTGGCTGGAGCATTTAAACTATCCACATTTAAGGTAATAATCAATATGTATGTTCCTATTACCATTTTCTTAATTGTTTTGGGTTTGTTTTTGTAGGTCCTTTTTTTGTCATGTGTTTCTCACTTAGAGAAGTTCTTTTAGCATTTGTTGTAGAGCTGGCTTGGTGCTGCTGAATTCTCTTAGCTTTTGCTTGTCTGTAAAGCTTTTGATTTCTCCATCAAATCTGAATGAGATCCTTGCTTGGTAGAGTAATCTTGGTTATAATTTCTTCCCTTCTATTACTTTAAATATATCATGCCACTTGCTTCTTGCTTGTAGAATTTCTGCTGAGAAATCAGCTTTTAACCCTATGGGAGTTCCCTTTTATATTATTTGTTGTTTTTCCCTTGTTGCTTTTAATAATTTTTCTTTGTCTTTAATTTTTGTCAATTTTATTACTATGTGCCTCGGCATGTTTCTCCTTGGGTTTATCCTGCCTCGGAATCTCTGCTCTTCTTGGACTTGATTGACTATTTCCTTTCCCATATTAGAGAAGTTTTTGACTATAATTTTTTCAAGTATTTTCTTGGATCCTTTCTCTCTCTCTTCTCCTTCTGCCACCCTTATAATGTGAATGTTGGTACGTTTAATATTGTCCCAGAGGTCTCTTAGGCTGTCTTCATTTCTTTTCATTCTTTTTTCTTTATTCTTTCTGTGGCAGTGAGTTCCACCATTCTGTCTTCCAGGTCACTTATCCATTTTTCTGCCTCAGTTATTCTGCTATTGATACCTTCAAGTATATTTTTCATTTCAGTTACTGTATTGTTCACCTCTGTTTGTTTGTTCTTGAATTCTTCTAGGTCTTTGCTGAACATTTCTTGCATCTTCTCGATCTTTGCCTCCATTCTTTTTCCAAGGTCCTGGATCATCTTCACTGTCATTATTCTGAATTCTTTTTCTGGAAGGTTGCCTATCTCCATTTCATTTAATTATTTTTCTGGGGTTTTATCTTGTTCCTCCATCTGGTATATAGTCCTCTATCTTTTCATTTTGTCTATCTTTCTGTGAATGTGGTTTTCCTTCCACAGGCTGCAGAATTGTAGTTCTCCTTGCTTCTGCTGTCTGTGTGTTATTTGCACTTTTTTCTACAACACCACAGCTGCAGAACTATTAAAGCCTTTTAATGATTATATATCAGGAAAAATGAATTGGTCATTTTGTATCAGTTTATCAACAGATGGAGGGGCTGCCATGAATGGACAGCTTTCTGGTTTCACTACTAGGGTCAAAGAGGTTGCTTCTGAATATGAGTCTGCACGCTGAGTCATCCACAGAGAAATGCTGGCTAGCCAAAAAGTGTCACCTGAAGTTAACAACATTTTGCAAGATGTGATTAAAATTATCAACCATATTAAAGTATATGCCCTTAACTCACGTCTATTCACATAGCTCTGTGAGGAGATGGATGCAGAGCACACAATTCTTCTCTTATACACAGTAGTGAGTTGGCTTTCTAAACGTGGATTTCTGGCCACAGTTTTTGAGTTACGAGAGCCACTCCAGAGATTTCTTTTAGAAAAACAGTCACCACTGGCAGCACATTTCAGTGACACAGAATGGGTCACAAAGCTTGCTTACTTGTGTGACATATTCAACCTGCTCAGCGAACTCTATCTGTCACTTCAGGGGAGAATGACACTGTGTTCAAGTTGGCAGATAAAGTGGCTACATTGAAAGCCAAACTGGAATTATGGGGGTAATGAGTAAACATTAGGATTTTTGACATATTTCAAACATTAGCAGGGATTTTGAAAGAGACTGAGCTAGGGCCTTCTTTCTCCCAGCTGCTGCATGATCACCTATCTCAGCTTTCAAAAGAGTTTGAGCATTACTTCACAACCACAAAAATCCCCCGAACTGAGAAGGAATGGATCCTCGACCCATTTGTGAATAAGTCAGGTGAATCGACTTTGTCTGTGCTAGAAGAGGATCAAATGCTTGAGACCGCAAATGACGGTGGACTTAAAACTATGTTTGAGACAACTGCAAATCTCCATACGTTCTGGAGTAAAGTCAAGGTGGAATATCCTGAGATTGCCACAAAAGCACTGAAAAGCCTGCTTCCGTTTCCAGCATCTTATCTTTGTGAAGCAGGGTTTTCTGCAGTGACAGCAACCAAAAGGAGATTATGGAGTATACCCGACATAAACAACACACTTCAGGTGTCACTGTATCCCATCACCCCCAGATGGGACCATCTAGTTGCATGAAAACAATCTCAGGGCTCCCACTGATTCTGCATTATGGTGAGTTGTATAATTATTTCATTATATATTACAAAGTAATGATAATAGAAATAAAGTACACAATAAATGTAATGCACTTGAATCATCCCAAAACCATTCCCTCTGCCCCTGGTCCATAGAAAAATTGTCTTCCATGAAACCGGTCTCTGGGACAGCTGTTCTAAGCCACTGATCAATTGTTTGGAGCAATATCCCCAAGTATATTATATCCTCCCAAATCTTGAGGCTTCTTTTTAATGTTGGGAGGCACAAGGTGTAATGACTTTTCATTTACTTTAAACAGAATGTCCCAGTATATCTCAGACTCTTTGTCCGAATAGAACCTTCACCCAGGTCACAGACCCCTAACTCATGGGGCTTGTTTCCAGCTCTCTGGCAGGCATGTGTCCTACCAGGGCATCTAGTATATTTGACATTTCATGCTTACCAGATTAAATTAGCACATTACAATTAGTATAATAGAACAGCTTGACATTGGTGGAATGTCGAGACAGTCAAGGTTTCAGCTGACTAGATTATATCTGATAGAAGAGATGACGTAGCTCTGGAAGCAAATATTGAAGGTGTACTTCTGTTCTTGCTTTGTGAAGGTGAACTTTTTTTTCTTTTACCCTCCCACTGTTAGGGATTGAAAAGAACATCTTTACCAGTTCAATAGATATATTCCAATATGTTGTTTAACCAGTAAATATACTTAATACATAAGGACAGCTATTATTGGTGTTGCCACCTGGTTCAGCTCACAATAGTTCATCACCATCCACTAATATCCAACTAGTTTTTACAGGTGTAAAACAGAAAAAATTAACAAGGGTATACTTAGTACCACTCCTTAAATCTTTAAGAGTGGTATTAATCCCTGTAATTCCTCCAAATATATGGTGTTTATTCTAAATGAATATCTTGGTAAGATTTTGCAATTTCAAGGGCATACACTTGGCTCTTCCTATGATCACAACCTTGCTCTTTAGGGCAGGGAAATAATGTGAAGGTTTAACTAGGCCATGTCTGGCCTAATTATATAATTAGGGAGTAAGGAAATAACTGTAGAGTATTTAAATTTAGGGCAATACTCAGTGTATTGCCTGACCTACTAAGCCCCTCAATCTAAATGAAGGAACGTGATGGTATGTCGGCTGCCTGGTTCCAGTGTCAGATCAGACCTGTTTCTGTTATGAAATAAACTGCACATTTTCTTTTACCTGATGAAACCTTACCCTGACCATACTCTAAGCCTCAGATTACTTACTGAATTACAGCTTTTTTATTCAAGGACACTGGGACAGTATACTAACTTAGATTTGAGAACTGAATCAGGGGTTTCAATTGTCCATTGCAGATGCTGAGATCAGTCTCTACTCACCAAATTTCAGTTGTTTTTTTATTAGGCAAGTTGAGTACCAGCTTATTTGGCTGTTCTTCTTGACCCTAGTAATAACATAATTTATTAGCTACTGACACAGATCCCTGTGAATAAAAATACTAATTGCCATTGTGGCCTTAACGCCTATTATAGAAATTATATCCACATCGTTTCTGATGATTAAGTGATAAGGATGATAGGGAGTTTTTTTTTTGTTTTTTTTTTTTCAGCATCTACTGTAGGCAAATCTAGTTTACAAAGGTCAGTTACCACTGAGCGTCTTAAAAATGCCAGTTCCACCACTCCCTCTTTTAGAGCGCTTCACGTTAATTTCTCAAGAAATTATAGTTTGAAACCTCACAGAGAACATACTTCTGTGGTGCACTTTTGGTTCTTTCATAAGACGTCAATTCTAGTACTCTCATCTTTTTGAGACTTCTTATACATCCTATAGTTTGTCAAAAATATTTGGATCTCTCTCTTAATTCTCTGTAGGTTGTTTCCTCTCAGGTTTCAGAGAGCCATCCAATGAAATATTGAGGCCAATTTACTACCGTATGCTAGAACTTTAAATGGTGAATCATGTTTGTGTGCTCACACATTTGTAAAATTTCTCCCATTGAGCAGTAAATTCTTTGTCTCTTGCTATAACATTCTCAGGATCCATTCCCATATATATTCAGTGTTTCTGACAATACATATTGTCTAGGTCCTGAAACTCCTTCAGCATGGAATCTATTTTCTCTCAGAGTTCTGGTTCTGCAAAGACCTTACCTTATCCTGGTTACCAGGTAAGGCGTAGAAAGACAGAGTCTGAGAACAAAAACTTCCCATGAGGTCAAGTCTTTGGGAGAAAGGTGGCTACTCTGCTCACTCAAGGTGAAGAGTACTGCTTCCGCTGCTCTGGAAGATTCAGATGACTTGAGGAGCTCCTGACTCTCAGGCTCAACTTTCAAATATTTCTATCCTAGATCTTAGGGATCTATTTTTTTTCCTATTAGATCCCTGACTCAGACACTGGAGACTTATGCTTTCATTGAATTAAAAGCATTCGATGCCTCAAAAGATAATGTAAAATAACCCTTAAGGACATAGCAAGGTCACAATTTTTGAAAACTGAAGTTTTTGAATGCTACCAAGAGTATTTTGAAAACGAAAATGGCTAACATTTGGAGGAAGCCAAATGCAAATTTTATACAATCAACAATAACTATTGAAAAAACTCATGTTCCTCGTTTCAGGCTTGATCAATGTTTTCTGATCGGGGGAGAAGGAGCGCTGGAGTGGCAGAAGGAAGCAAAGATATGCTGGCTACTCAGTACAGAACACTAGGGGGCAGTGTACCTGAGGATACTGTCTATATGTAGCATGTTCCATGGAGAGTTGCCCTGGTCCTGGTCAATGCTGTTGTGACTTACTTGAAGCCTCAACTGGTCACATTTTGGCACTATGCCAAGTTTGAGCTGGTTCTTTCCCCCCCTGCTGAGATCCCTACAGCTATTCAGAGATTGAAAAAAATTGTCAATAGTGCTCAAACTGTCCATAGTGCTTCAAACACCTCACAGTTAAGGAAGCTCTACTGAATGGTTTGTGACCACTGAGGTGTAGATATGGTTTTATGTTGGGAGATCATCAGCAAGTGTGGCATCATTGGCTATGATGTCTGAAGACCAATCTTTAACATGTGATTATTTGCTGTATTATTTGGGTGTTCTTGGGCCATGTGTGGGCAGACTGGTATTTGAATAAAATAAGACAATGTGTCAAAAAAAAAAAGAGGGCATCGATTACTAGCAACATCTCCATATTACCATAACAAGGCAGAATATTGTAGACCGGGTTTACTAGAGTACCACGTTGTATGTATCTGGGACCATCTCATGGAAAGTTGCTTAAATTAGAACTGAGAAGCATGAGATTTTTTCCTCATTCAGTTTAAAATGACATGGGTGTGACTCTGAGATATTGCAAACTTAAAAGCGTTCTCTTCTCTGGTGAAACTTGACCTGAAATAGAATGGGTTATGTCTTAACAATTTTCAAGGGAGGTCATGGACATGCTCACACATTCCCACCAATGTCTGAATAGTCTGGAGGGCCAAAGGAACTTAGATGCTAACCTGCCAAGAAAGCAAAAACTTAAAAGAGACCAAGTATAAACCTGAAATAACTACATCAAATTTTCTATCATCAGGCAGAATAGAGGCTAGAGTTAGAGTGAAAGTCTATTAAAAGAAATACAATCATATAGAAGTGTTTCACATGAGTTTGTAATGTAAAATTCATATTTACTACATTTAGTAAGATGTCAACTATGGAAAAACATACATGGTGAGATATATGAGAAACTACAATTAAAATCAAGGTGTTGTATTTATTTTCCAAATTTCCAAAAACTAATGTAAATACATTGGTTTTATCAACAAAAAAAGGCTTTGTAAGGAACTTTGAATACGATTTTATTTTATTTTCTCTATAAAATGTTTAAATGCCTGAGGAATTCAGTATGGTTATAAACTTTTTCCTAGTTGTTTTGGTGCTCCATAAAATATCTACCACGTGAGGACACAAATAATTTTAACTTTATACACAATTTCAGAACATGAAAGTCATGTAAAATTTACTAAGCAAGGCCATAGAAGTCCCCATTGTCATGATGGAGTTTTATAATGATATAATCCTTAATGAATTATACTTCCATTTATTATTCTATTATTAATTCTCTCATCTGAATTGCCTTGGGCATGTCTGCCATAAAATTGTTCAACATAATATTTCTTTCTGTGTCAATCATATAGCACACGCAAATCTCCCAGCCATGAATAAGACAAACTTCATTTTCTTTAAAACACATACTCAGCTTTCAGAAAATATTTATGTTGAAAATTAAGATGTGCTGAAAGAAAACTATGACTCACATTTAATGGACTAATAGAGTTCTGACCTTAGATGTGTTATTGTATAGTACTTTCTTCTACTTTTTACAAATGAAAATAGATGGATTCTACTTTATACTTTTCACATCATTTCTCCCTTTCAATCATGCATTTGTTAATTTTAATTTAACTCACACCTCTATGAAAGTAGTTGTATAGTTCCATTCACACAGATGACTAAAATAGATCACAGAAGACTGTAAAAAACCTGCTGATAACAAAAAATGATAATAGGAGAATTGTTCATAATTGTCTGTTTTCTTAGTTCTCTCTAACACTTTAATTTGACTGCCAACCTCAACCCAATATTCAGTGCTGCTCCACCATTGCTTTCCTTTTGTTTCTTGTCAGTTCCCTGTTCTATTTTCTTCCTTGGCTATTCCAGACCTTTATCATTCTCCTTATGTTTTCCCTCCTTACTTTCAGCAGACAACAATGTTTTCTTCGTAAAGATATACATTTTCTCAAAAACACATGTTCTGTTTCTTTATTTCCAACCAATCAATAGAAATAACAAAATCCTTAATTTCCCTTCAGTTTAATGAAAAAAGATTTCCTTCTTTTGTTTCTGTCCCAGGAGTCCTAGCCAGGCTCTAGTTTCCATCTTTTCCTCCCACAGTTGTGATCCTCTACATGAAGTAAATCCTCCTCTTCTTGTGTTTAACTTACAGCTCTCTGCTTGATATTTCCCATCAAATTAAATATCTCTCAAAATTTTGAGGAAAAAATTAAACAAACGTACCACTCCTTATTTTCAGATAACTTGTAGATACTACCCCAGTTTCCTCTTTTTAACTGATGTACTTTATAAGTATGTGATGTGTTTGCTCTATGCACTTCTTTATCTACCGAAGACCCCATACTACTCTCATATTTAACCACATAGTCACTTCTTCATCTTCAATTACGTGTATGTTTGTGATTCACTAACACTGCTATCTCTACCTTAAATGCTTTCATTTCCCTTCTTGGCTTGGCTAACTTTTGGTAACCCAAATATCCATCCTGCAAATACTTATTTGGCATGTATTATGGTTAAGGTATTCTTCTAGTTTCTGTGACCTTTCCTCATTTGGTTGCTATTCTTATGACAGTTATTAAAAAAATCAACAACACCTAGAACATAGGTGACAGTTAATAAATATTTTTAAATGAATGGATAGAAATGCAATCACAGTACAAGCTATGAGTATCACTGAAGACCATCTTGGGGGAAGTGACATCTAAATTGAAACCTGGGCATTGAATAGAAATTTGAAAATGAAAGGAGTGGGATGGAAAAAAAAAAGTTTCAGAGGAAAAGCATGTTTGAGGAGTCTGTAAAAGAAAATAATTTAAAAACCATGCGTTAAAGAACTTGAAAGAAGACCAATGAAACCGGTGGTGGGGGTGGGTGGGGAGCAGAATGGACTGTGAGACAAGATAAAGTCAAAGATGATATAGAAATGTATCCACAAAAGTTGTGGTTCATTTTATATATACATTTACTTTAACCTAAAAACAATGAGAAGTCAATAAAGTTGTTTAAGAAGGGAAATTTACTTAGTCAAGTTTCATTTTTCCAATGAGTTTTCTTTAACTATGGGAAAAATGAGAACCATGAGCAAACTGTTATTGATAGGACTAGTGATCTAGACAAAGGTGTGGGCCATGGAGTGGAGAAGGGGTGAAGTAGACAGAATCAATAGCTGTGTCAACCTAAATAAACCTAGTAGGTAATAATCAAGTGAATGTGTTTATTTGGGATTAAAGAATTATAATTTAAGGCACACAAATTTGGATAGCAACCCAAACAGGGTCTGCAAGGAAGTAAAATCCAGGGCCTTTTAAAGGCAAAGAAAGGAAGTTTGCATTACAAAGAATTTTAATTAGAGTAGAAGGCAGAAGACAGTCTTGGTTACACAAGCTAAGGCTATCACTAGAGGGATGGAAAAGTGCATTACTGTGACAAGTTGCAGGTATTCTTGTAGAATCCTTGGAATTTTTGTGTTTTGCCCTTAGGTCCAAAGTTCATGGTCCCACCCAGTGAGGATGCACATAATGTTCACCTTTTTAATGGCATCCCAGCTCCCTTTCAAAGCACTTGGATCTGAGTGACAATTTTATTTCGTGTTTCTCCCTCTTGATCAAGATTTTTCTTGGAAAGCATTGCTGATGAACTTACAGATTTGTTTTGTCTCATGTTGCTGGAAATGACCTGTCCTAGAAAGTTATGTCCCATATCAGGGGCATTTTTTAATCTCTGATGGTAATTTCAAGGAGTCAGTGTCATAAGGGTTTGGCCACATTTGAGCCAAGGGAGGCATTTAGGAAGTGACTCTTGGGCAGTTTCCTCATTCAGGGTTTCATCAAATTACCTGAAAGTTCAGGTCAATAAGAATTATCTGTCATTTCAATCCACTGAGCAAACATAATCTTGGTGTTCATAAAAGTTTTGGAGTAGAACTGAGTGAGGAGTAACGTAAGAGTTTAAATACGAGGACATATAGCAAAATTCAATAAAAATTGTAAACAATATTTGAAGGCCTGATCTTATCCCAACACCTACACCAGAAGGAATGCAATGGAAAATATCGATAGGGAACCAGAGGGTGCCATTAAAAGACATTGGACCAGAGAGGTTTGTGTTAGTGTTCTAATTTTTTGAGCTCTAATTCAACTTCATCAGAAGTACAGATCCATGTACAGCAGGCCATGTTGGCTACAGCACAGATGCCACCCTGTTCTACAAGGATATAATCCAGAACTATTTGATTACCTAATACAATCCTTGCTAGGGCATCAAGGGATACTTTTTGTTGAGCCAAGGCTCGAGTAGTAGATCTGTTTATTTAGTTATGGTTAGGAATATATACTTTATCAACAGGTCATTATGGACTGAACCAATCCAAGGAACAAATACTTTGGCAATGATAATCAATGGAGAGTAGATAAGGTATAAAAAGAGGGCTGCCAAGTCTCAGCTAGGGCTATAAGATACTGGCTGGATTTTTTTCCTTTAACAAGAACTTCAGATGATATGCTATGGTATCCCAAAAGGCACTGCCCTGTCATGTGCCTGCTGTCTAGCCCATGGTTCCCCTTTGTAACCACATACAAATGTACATCTGGAAGGGCACATACTATATGGTCAAGCATGTTGTTATTTATGTTTTCATTGACAGGTATGAACCTCAGAATACGTTCTAGCCAAAGATCAGTGTGGCCATTACAGCTCATTAAGGGGCCAGCTGACAACCCTTTGTCCCTAGTATGACAAAGGTTTGACATAGATGGATGAAATCACATTTCTTACAAATTTTGGTCAGCCATTTGCTTGATGCTAGAAGCAAAAGAAAAAGCGGGAGGGTTGGAATGTTGGAGGAGTAGGGTTTTGGAGAAATATTTTGTGGCAGTGTCAACCCCCAAAACAAGGTGGAGATACCAGATCAAACAGTTTTACTCTACAGGCAGTTTTAAGGGCTGAATGCTTAAAGTTTCCCATAGCATTGGGGACCAAGGAAAAATTTGTAATGGGTATAACTAGGAGGTCCTTATATTTGAATGATTTTGGTCTTTGGAGACATACTCAGCACTTGGAGAGATTTTCCCCAGTTGTTATAGTTTGGGAATAGTTCACTGGAATATTATCTCCCATTTGCCAAAAGTAGTACCCTCAAGGAAGGTAAAAACTTCAGCTAATATTAAA
The DNA here is from genome assembly GCF_965194805.1 of Balaenoptera borealis. Taxonomy (NCBI): domain Eukaryota; kingdom Metazoa; phylum Chordata; class Mammalia; order Artiodactyla; family Balaenopteridae; genus Balaenoptera; species Balaenoptera borealis. The sequence goes on from NC_138877.1 coordinate 28,671,563, forward strand.
CAGATTCCAACAAAATGCTGACTAGTCACCATCTTGGACTTAATAAAGGAAGTCATTAAATGATATTCTGAAACCACCAGCCAACTCAATGGGCCTTTCTTAACAAGAATGTTGAATTAGTATCAATAAACTCAGTAAATTCATCTGTGTGATAGAGCAGATCTATTATGAAATGGATCAGTAATGAGGTTAGAATAGTGTGTATGTATACACTGGCCTCGGCCTGAATTTTGCGAAAACTGTCAGAATCAAGATGTGATCTGCTTCACTTCCCAGTTAATTTTAATTTTAATTTTAATTTTAATCCTCCAATTGTTTCAGAAGTCCAGTCAGGTGTTGGAGCCTTCTTTAAATGAGAAACATGAATCCAAGAATCAGCACCTTTAACCTTTGCAGCACAAGGATTAGTTAAGAGTACCTGATATGATCCTTTCCATCCACGGTGTACAAAATCTTTTAAAAGACAGAATCACCTGGTTGTAGATTGTGATGTTTGTTGTCTTCATCTCTCAGGAGCACACTGTGGAAAGATAGTTCTACCAAGGTATATTTTTTATGTAAGGCTCTGATTAGTCCTTTGCAATATTGAAGCATGTCTTTTTCAATTAGCTGAAGAACAGAGAGGTCTTGCATAGGTCAACCAGTAATAATTTCAAATTGTGACAGCTTGTGTCTCCCAAAGAAGATAGCTCTCAGATTCAAAAGGACCAGAGGAAGTGTCTAAGGCCAAGCCAATTTCAAGGTCTCTGTAAATTTTGCCAGTTCAGTCTTAATAATGCCATTTGTTCTTTCCACCAGTCCAGAGGACTGGGGGTGAAAGCACAATGAAAATATTGTAGAATATACCAAACCTCACTGATCTGTCTCATAAGACGGCTAGTAAAATGTGTTCCTCAGTCATGATGCAGTTCTGAGGGCACACCCAGGTGGGTATAATCTTTTCTAAGAATATTTTTACAATAGCCAAATTTGTAGCCCATTGGCAAGGGAATGCTCCAATCCAATGAGAAAAACATGCAAATCATAACAAAACCAAATTTATAGCCTTGGGAAGGAGACAACTGGATAAAATCCATTTGACATACCTCAAAAGCCCTTTTAGGCAAGTCAAAATGTCCAAGGACAGTTTGGATAGTTTTCCCTGGGTTGCATTTAAGACACAGAGCACTAGTTAATTGTGCCTTCTTGGTAGCCTTAGAAATATTTCCAACCAGTACCGTTTCATGAAATTTCCAAGTTTATCTGCTGTCCAGTGGGTCATCCGACAAGTCATTTTCATCAGGAGTCTTTTCATGGACTATGGCAAGACAAGTCTTTTATTTGGGCCATACCATAAATTAGTTTTACAGGCTAAAAATACAATTGTTATCTGTCCAATAAAGTCTTTTTTTTTTTTTTTTTTTTTTTTAATGTGATGTCTTAGACTGGGTATCTTTGGTCATTTTCATTAGCTCCTCTTTCTAAATGTAGTCAAAATTTTCCATAAATTTTCAGTTTCAGGTTGGGTGGCTTATAAGGCAGTTGCCCTTGCAGCCTGATCAGCCAAATTATTTGATTTCGTCTAAATTTAATGCCCAGGCACCTGAATGATGGCTAGGAGAGATGGAAGTTGGTTTGTTTCCAACAACTTGTTTACCCAATTTCCACTCCTATCTAGTTTTTTCCCAAGGTCAAAAATCCTTTGTTTCCAAAGCATGCTAAAGTCATGAACTGCCCCCAAAGCATCTTGACTGTTTGTATGGATATTCACAGTTTTGCCTTCCACTAGGGTACAAGCCTAAGTTAAAGAATGGAGTTCTCTGCATGCTATGCTGAAGTAGAGGTAAGCAGTGGAGCTGCCTCAATTACTACAAAGGAGGAAGTGATAGCATGCCCAACACAATATTATTCTTTGCCATTTTTCAAATAAGAGCCATCATAGTAAGCTATGAAATCTCAGCATTAGCAATAGGTGTTCTTTTAAATCAGCTCTAGGTATTAATAACTGATCAGTCAGGGTCAGATAGTCATAAGGAATTTTGTCAGTAGGTAAAGTGAGAAGGCTTGCAGGGTGGAGGTTGTTGCAGTGGGAAAGGGTTGTATGAAGAAAAGTTAGTAACAATGTTTCACATGAGGCAAGATGGCTTACAGAAAGGTGTTAGTGTGATGAGAACTGAGCAAGGCTTCTACTGCATGGGAAACAGATGATGAGTGGAGAGGCCATAACTATTTCCTCAGTTAATTTTGTAAGGACTGATGTTGAAATAGTTCTCATGCATGGGGGATACCTCTGTCTACAGGTCTGATTGTTGACTGCAATAGCTAGGGCATCAGTGTTTACCTCCGTGACTTTGAATAAGCACTCCTAAGGCATTCCTCCCCATTCGTACACAAAGAGGAAAAAGGGTAGGGTGCACTTCTTAAGTTTAGGGACTTCAAAAGAGCCCCATTGTGGCCTCTGAAATTTTAAATTATCTTTGGCTATTGGTCCTTTGAGACCGAAATTTAAAAAAAGAACACAAGATGCTGAGAATATTTGTGGTCTGACCCCATTCAAAAGTTTATGGTTCCACCTGGTGAGGTTGAGTATTGTCACCTTTTTAATCATTTCCCAGCTCCATTTTAAAACCCCTTGACATAAATGACTCCATTTTATTTCAAATTGCACAGCTGTTTAAAAGAAACAAATAATAGCTGTCTTTAACTTGTTGTTGGGACTGGAAAGAGGAACAAGTCAAATAAATTTGAGGATAAAGAAATAATTAACTCACTTTTGAGCATCTTAGTTTGTGGGAGAGATATAATCTAGATGTAGAAAAAGCAAGTGGAATTACAGATTTGCAGCTCTGAAAAAATGCCTGAGCTACTGTTATAAATTTGGAAACCATAGACTTATCCTATGGGGGAAAGAAGTTTCCAGTAATGATGAGATCAAGGGTGTGGCAGGAAGTGTCATGCATAATATGGAGAGAGAAATTCTTCCAGTTTTTCAGAAACTCTTTTCCTAATGAAAGGATAAGCAGCCTTAGAGATAGCATGAGATTTCTTCGTTTTGTAAAGATAGAGCTCTAGAGTTGCTTTTATTTATTGAGTCATGCAGAAAGATAATACTGGGTTAAAGTTGAAACTTTCAGAACCTTTTGTTTTTATTATTACTGATAATCCCTGTAATGATTTCTTATTCTAACTTCTACATATCACAAATCGAGAGTTTTGGGGGCTTTGTATTTTTATCATCAGTCATAAGGATGTCAAACCATTAAGAGATCAGTGTGCTAGGTGGATCAGCTACATGGTTATTGAAGTTGTTCATCAAAAGACTTGACTCAAACATCATTTACCAAAGAAATTCTCCTCTGTAATTCCTGGGATTAAATAGGTACTACTCCCATAGTCACCATTATTATTTCCTGCTGGCAATACCATAGTATTTGTTACATGTATTCTAATTATTCCTCACTGATGTTGGATCCTCCTAGACTCTGTGAGGTCAGGGTCTTTTCTTTTCTTCCCAGCATCTAGCCAAATGGCTGGTACAGCATAAGCATTTATTAAACTGATTAGTCTTAGCTTGTATTCATTTGCCTTGTATATTTCTTCCTTTGGATCTTATATTTTTATTTATATATTTATATTTATCTTATATTTAATTATTTTTAAATTTTATCCAGTGCTTGACTTTCCCCAGATTTAAGAAGAATTTGTTTTTCCATGTAATCCTTGGGTTCTTTCACTTTTTAGCCCTATAATTTTTCTCAGTTAATACAAATCATTCTAGGAAGAAACAGAAAATATCTGTAGCATTTTTATATCAGGTGAAATAGCATCAAGACAAAGGAGAACAAGTAAGAAGGAGGGAAACCTCAGAGGCAGAAAGGATAGCTTCTCTACTCAGTTCTGAGGGGAGGGTAAAAATGTTCAACCAAAGGAGGTTAGGCACAACTCTCTTCAGGTGTTCCAGTCAGAGGAAGTCACTGATGGAAAGCAGAATGTACTGGAGGAAGAATGGGGTTGGCGCATACAAGGCACTGGAGAGGAATCACTTGGGAACACTAGAAAGCCCCAAGGTCCAAAAGATCCCAACTGAAGAAGGCCAGATAACTTGAATCCCGCTGCCACAGAAATAATGTATTTGAGAAGCTGCCGGAGAAGCCAGTAGCAGGAGGAGAGGTTTATAATGTAGACGCTGCAGCCAAAGCACACCTGTGCTGAATCCTGACTCTAATGTCTACCAGATCAGCATGACATTAGTATTTAATTTCTTTAAAACCTCAGGTAAGGTTTATGGAGGTGGTCATTTTACCTTTGTAAAATAGTGCGGACATCATGAGGTACTGTTATGGAGTATAAGTAAGCTAACTGCAGAAAAGACAACAGGACCTAGAAAGCACTCAATAAATATTTAGCTACTATTAGAATTGTTAATAAGATTATTATTACTTATATGATGGCAAAAGAGAGCTTTCTGTTTCCCTGCTTTTATTTCAACCATCAAGGTTAGAATCGTGGAAGAAGAATTTCAAATTCCACTTTGCTAATATGGAGAGAAGTTACGATATTCCGCTGCATCGTGTTCCCACAGGATTTTGCATAGTATAGTGAGCAGTCCTGTGTTGGTGCCAGTACGGTCACTGCCAGGAGCTGGGAAGAGGTCAGCACAGACAAAGTAACAGATTGCAAGGACACTACCTTCACCCCCACCCCAAAAACCCTGGTGAATATGCAAAAGTCTGCACATGTGTTTAAAGCAGACATTATATTAGCAGCACCTTGAGTTTTCTTTGTTTTTTTTTTTGTTTTTTTGTTTCTGCTTGAAAGACACAAGTAATCATATACAATTTTGAGTTTGTTTTCTTGTTTTTACTTCTTTATCAGCAGACACCATTTTATCCTGTTTGTTAACGGCTACTCTTCCAAATTTTTTGAAGTTATTTTGATTTCTAAAGTGGTCTGTCTTCCAAGGTGTTACCCATTTAACCCAACTTGATCCAATCAACACTTTGCAACCACATGCTTGTTATGGAATCTTGTTACACAGAAGAAGAAAGTGAGAAAATTGAAAAAGGTTCCTGAATATCAGACAGATCTATGATCATAAAGTGTACTCATATTTTGTAACACTGTCACCAAAAGGATCAGTTTCTTTGAGACCAGTGAAACATTAAACACTCTTGTAGAAACTGTGAGAAATCTAGTTGTGTCCAAGCAAAACAGTGTATCACCAAGTAAACATCTGGACTCAACTATAAATAGTTTAATTTTTATTTCAAAGTATTTGTCAACTTTTAAAAACTTAACATTTAATGATATATACATATACATGCACACATACACATAGACACACACATACATCGAAAATATATACATATATTTTAAATTCAACATTTAAAGAATATTTGTGATGTGTGTGTGTGTGTATGTTTTACTCTAGCCTCTAAGTATCCCCCAAAGCTAAAATACTCTTCTTCATATCTCCTTCCCCTCTCTCTTAAACCACCAGACAGAGGCAGAATAATATAATGAAAGAACACACCAACTTTGGACTCAACCATGCCTGCCTTCAAATATTGGCTTTGACTCTTATTAGCTGAATGACCTTTATCAAATTACTTAACATCTCTTATCTTTGGTTTTCTTATCCACATGTGGGGATGGTAATGCTTTTCTCTTGGAGTGGTCTGAAAAATTGACTAGATAGTCTATCCACAGTACCAGGAACATAAAATGTACTTAAGGCATGGAAACTATAATTATCATTAGGAAAAAAAAAAATCTTCTGGAGAATTTGCATAAGCACACCATTTGGCAACAATACAAATTCATGGTCTTATAAAACTAATCACAACATTTCTCAGTTAAGACATAAACAAAGTCAAACCTAGTCAGTCAATTTTCTGACATAACACTTTATTCAAAATGAAGGAAATAGAGAATAAGTCTATAATTGGAATACAATACTTTTCTGTTTTGCTTTTTTCCCATAAATAATGATTATTATTTTGATTACATTTACATAAAGTAGGTGATTATTATTATGATCAAAACAGAAATTATAAAATATAAATTATATTTTGATTTCAGGTACAAAATCCTTCCTGCCAAAAAGATTTTCTTCTTCTACCTAAGATTTTCATCCATAGTATCATAGTTTGGGATTAAGCATTACTTCAGATGATATTTATCATATAAAATACATGAAACAGCAACTGGCTAGGATCCACAATAACACTGGCATAGAAATAAATTTAACAGATCATTTGTAAATGTTTCTTAGGATGGAAATCATGGAGGGGGGTAATAACTTTTGTTTTTGGGAGAGGGCATAGTGGAGGAGGTAGCATTGTTATTCACACTCATTAATCACCCTGGGAGAGGATGGTTAACTGCTATGTCCCAAAATGATGAATTAGGGTTTCCCTGGTGGAGCAGTGGTTAAGAATATGTCTGCCAATGCAGGGGACATGGGTTTGAGCCCTGGTCCGGGAAGATCCCACATGCTGCAGAGCAACAAAGCCCTTGCGCCACAACTACTGATCCTGCACTCTAGAGCCCGCAAGCCACAACTACTGAGCCCATGAGCCACAACTACTGAAGTCCACATGCCTAGAGCCTGTGCTCTGCAACAAGAGAAGCCACTGCAGTGAGAAGCCCGCATACCACAATGAAGAGTAGCCCCCACTCACCACAACTAGAGAAAGCCTGTGCACAGCAACAAAGACCCAACGCAGCCAAAAATAAATAAATTTATTTAAAAAAATGATGAATTAGCCAAGTGGCCTAATGAAAAGTACTAACAATGCAGACTGTATCCTTCATCTCCATGAAACCTCCAGATGACCCTGCTAATTATAATGATATACCGATGAGACATAGATAGATTTCCAACTACATCAACAAACAAGGCCCATATACCATATTGGCAGAACCACAGATCAGGTATTTTTGTCCAGGTAAGACTTGAAAACCAAACATAATGATATAAAACATCAAATTTCAAAATATGAAAATGAAATTTATATACAAGGCAGCAAATCCCATGTAAGAAGAAAAACTATTGACCTAATGGCCAAGGAACTCAGCCAGAGTAGTTTATGAATAAATGCAGTTGGAATGACCTATATCCTGATAAAGAATACATTGGTAGGGGCTTCCCTGGTGGCACAGTGGTTGAGAGTCTGCCTGCCAATGCAGGGGACATGGATTCGAGCCCTGGTCTGGGAAGATCCCACATGCCATGGAGCAACTAGGCCAGTGAGCCACAGCTACTGAGCCTGCAAGTCTGGAGCTTGTGCTCCCCCACAAGAGAGGCCGCGACAGTGAGAGGCTCGCACACCGCGATGAAGAGTGGCCCCCGCTCGCCACAACTAGAGGAAGCCCTTGCATAGAAAATGAAGACCCAACACAGCCAAAAATAAATAATTAATTAAAAATAAAAACAACTACATTTACCAGGTCCCCTCATGCTCTAAACCCCTTCCCTTGAAGAATCAATCCCTAAAAAAAAGTGTGGAAAAAAAAAAAAGAATACATTGGTAGATAACTTAGATCCTACAACCTTGACTGATATGAGATGGTTATGCTTTTAATTGAACCCTAGGATGAGGATAAATTAGTAAAATTATTGTTGCATTGTTAACACAAATCTATAAAGACATGTCAAAATCAACATTATACTAATAATTATAATTAGCATAAGAATGAAATGCTAAAATATCTCATTTAAATGTAGGCTGTTCGCTCCTTTAAAAACTAATTTCAATATGAAAACAAAAATCAGGGAGGAGAAGATGGCAGAAGAGTAAGACGCAGAGATCACCTTCCTCCCCACAGATACATCAGAAATACATCTACACGTAGAACTGCTCCTACAGAACACCCACTGAACGCTGGCAGAAGACGTCAGACCTCCCAAAAGGCAAGAAACTCCCCATGTACCTGGGTAGGGCAAAAGAAAAAAGAAACAACAGAGACAAAAGAATAGGGACGGGACCTGCACCAGTGGGAGGGAGCTGTGAAGGAGGAAAAGTTTCCACACACTAGGAAGCGCCTTCGCGGGCAGGGACTGCGGGTGGCGGAGGGGGGGAATCTTCGGAGCCATGGAGGAGAGTGCAGCCACAGGGGTGCGGAGGGCAAAGCAAAGAGATTCCCGCACAGAGGCTCGGCACCGACCAGCACTCACCAGCCCGAGAGGCTTGTCTGCTCACCCGCTGGGGCGGGCGGGGGCTGGGAGCTGAGGCTCGGGCTTCGGTCTGATTGCAGGGAGAGGACTGGGGTTGGCAGTGTGAATACAGCCTGAAGGGGTTAGTGCACCACAGCTAGCCGGGAGGGAGTCCAGGAAAAGGTCTGGAGCTGCTGAAGAGGCAAGAGACTTTTTCTTGCCTCTTTGTTTCCTGGTGCACAAGGAGAGGGGATTCAGAACTCCGCCTAAACGAGCTCCAGAGACGGGCATGAGCCGCAGCTATCAGCGCGGACACCAGAGATGGACATGAAACGCTAAGGCTGCTGCCACCACCACCACGAAGCCTGTGTGCGAGCACAGGTCGCTCTCCACACCGCCCCTCCCAGTAGCTTGTGCAGCCCACCACTGCCAGGCTCCCGTGATCCAGGGACAACTTCCCCGGGAGAGCACACGGCGCTCCTCAGGCTGCTGCAATGTCACACTGGCCGCTGCCGCCGCAGGCTCGTCCTGCATCCGTGCCCCTCCCTCCCCCTGGCCTGAGTGAGCCAGAGCCCCCAGAGCAGCTGCTCCTTTAACCCCGTCCTGTGTGAGCGAAGAACAGATGCCCTCAGGTGACCTACACGCAGAGGCGGGTCCAAATCCAAAGCTGAACCCAGGGAGCTGTGGGAACAAAGAAGAGAAGGAGAAATTTCTCCCAGCAGCCTCAGGAGCAGCGGATTAAAGCTCCACAAACAACTTGATGTACCTGCATCTGTGGAATACCTGAAAAGACAATGAATCATCCCATATTGAGAGGTAGACTTTGGGAGGAAGATATATTATTTTTTCCCCTTTTCCTCTTTTTGTGAGTGTGTATGTACACACTTCTGTGTGAGATTTTGTCTGTATAGCTTTGCTTTCACCATTTGTCCAAGGGTTCTGTCCATCAGTTTTTGTTTTTTTTTAATTTAAATTTTTTTCTTTTTTGAAAATAATTTTTTATTTTAAAAACTTTATTTTATTTTATCTTACTTTAATTTATTTTATCCTCTTGCTTTTTTTTTTTCTTTCTATTTTTTCTCCCTTTAATTCTGAGCTGTGTGGATGAAAGGCTCTTGGTGCTCCAGCCAGGCATCAGGGCTGTGCCTCTGAGGTGGGAGAGCCAACTTCAGGACACTGGTCCACAAGAGACCTCCCAGCTCCACGTAATACCAAACGGCGAAAATCTCTCAGAGATCTCCATCTCAACATCAAGACCCAGCTTCACTCAACGACCAGCAAGCTAGAGTGCTGGACACCCTATGCCACACAACTAGCAAGACAGGAACACAGCCCCATTCATTAGCAGAGAGGCTGTCTAAAATCATAATAAGGCTGCAGACACCCCAAAACACACCACCAGACGTGGACCTGCCCACCAGAAAGACAAGATCCAGCCTCATCCACCAGAACACAGGCACTAGTCCCCTCCACCAGGAAGCCTACACAACCCAATGAACCAACCTTAGCCACTGAGGAGAGACACCAAAAACAACAAGAACTACGAAACTGCAGCCTGCGAAAAGGAGACCCCAAACACAGTAAGATAAACAAAATGAGATGACAGAAAAACACACAGCAGATGAAGGAGCAAGGTAAAACACAGCAGACCTAACAAATGAAGAGGAAATAGGCAATCTACCTGAAAAAGAATTGAGAATAATGATAGTAAAGATGATCCAAAATCATGGAAATAGAATAGACAAAATGCAACAAACATTTAACAAGGAACTAGAAGAACTAAAGAGGAACCAAGCAACGATGAAAAACACAATAAATGAAATTAAAAATACTCCAGAAGGGATCAATAACAGAATAACTGAGGCAGAAGAATCGATAAGTGACCTGGAAGATAAAATAGTGGAAATAACTACTGCAGAGCAGAATAAAGAAAAAAGATTGAAAAGAACTGAGGACAGACTCAGAGACTTCTGAGACAACATTAAATGCACCAACATTCGAATTATAGGGGTCCCAGAAGAAGAGAAAAAGAAAGGGACTGAGAAAATACTTGAAGATATTATAGTCAAAAACTTCCCTAATATGGGAAAGGAAATAGTTAATCAAGTCCTGGAAGCACAGAGAGTCCCATACAGGATAAACCCAAGGAGAAACAGGCCAAGACACATATTAATCAAACTATCAAAAATTAAATACAAAGAAAACATATTAAAAGCAGCAAGGGAAAAACAACAAATAACACACAAGGGAATCCCCATAAGGTTAACAGCTGATCTTTCAGCAGAAACTCTGCAAGCAAGAAGGGAGTAGCAGGACATATTTAAAGTGATGAAGGAGAAAAACTTACAACCAAGATTACTCTACCCAGCAAGAGAGTTCAACACCACCAAACCAGCTTTACAACAAATGCTAAAGGAACTTCTCTAGGCAAGAAACACAAGAGAAGGAAAACACCTACAATAACAAACCCAAAACACTGAAGAACATGGGAATAGGAACATATATATTGATAATTACCCTAAATGTAAATGGATTAAATGCTCCCACCAAAAGACACAGACTGGCTGAACGGATACAAAAACAAGACCTGTATATATGCTGTCTACAAGAGACCCACTTCAGATCTAGGGACACATACAAACTGAAAATGAGGAGATGGAAAAAGATATTCCATGCAAATGGAAACCAAAAGAAAGCTGGAGTAGCAATTCTCATATCAGACAAAATAAACTTTAAAATAAAGACTATTACAGGAGACAAAGAAGGACACTATATAATGATCAAGGGATCGATTCAAGAAGAAGATATAACAATTGTAAATATTTATGCACCCAACATAGGAGCACCTCAATACATAAGGCAAATACTAAAAGCCATAATAGGAGAAATAGACAGTAACACAAACATAGTAGGGGACTTTAAAACCCCACTTTCGCCAATGGACAGAACATCCAAAATGAAAATAAATAAGGAAACACAAGCTTTAAATGATACATTAAACAAGATGGACTTAATTGATATTTATAGGACATTCCACCCAGAAACAACAGAATACACATTTTTCTCAAGGGCTCATGGAACATTCTCCAGGATAGATCATATCTTGGGTCACAAATCAAGCCTTGGTTAATTTAAGAAAATTGAAATCATATCAAGTATCTTTTCCAACCACAATGGTATGAGACTAGATGTCAATTACAGGAAAAGATCTGTAAAAATTACAAACACATGGAGGCTACACAATACACTACTTAATAACGGTATGATCACTGAAGAAATCAAAGGGGAAATAAAAAAATACCTAGAAACAAATGACAATGGAGACACGACGACCCAAAACCTATGGGATGCAGCAAAACCAGTTCTAAGAGGGAAGTTTATAGCAATACAAGCCTACCTCAAGAAACAGGAAACACCTCAAATAAACAACCTAACCTTGCACCTAAAGCAATTAGAGAAAGAAGAACAAAAAAACCCCAAAGTTAGCAGAAGGAAATAAATAATAAAGATCAGATCAGAAATAAATTAAAAAGAAATGAAGGAAACAGTAGCAAAGATCAATAAAACTAAAAGCTGGTTCTTTGAGAAGATAAACAAAATTGATAAACCGTTAGCCAGACTCACCAAGAAAAAAAGGGAGAAGACTCAAATCAATAGAATTCGAAATGAAAAAGGAGAAGTAACCACTGACATTGCAGAAATACAAACGATCATGAGAGATTACTACAAGCAACTCTATGCCAAGAAAATGGACAACCTGGAAGAAATGGACAGATTCTTAGAAATGCACAACCTGCTGAGACTGAACCAGGAAGAAATAGAAAATATGAACAGAGCAATCACAAGCACTGAAATTGAAACTGTGATTAAAAATCTTCCAACAAACAAAAGCCCAGCACCAGAGGACTTCACAGGCGAATTCTATCAAACATTTAGAGAAGAGCTAACGCCTATCCTTCTCAAACTCTTCCAAAATATTGCAGAGGGAGGAACACTCCCCAAATCATTCTACGAGGCCACCATCACCCTGATACCAAAACCAGACAAAGATGTCACAAAGAAAGAAAACTACAGGCCAATATCACTGATGAACATAGATGCAAAAATCCTCAACAGAATACTAGCAAACAGAATTCAACAGCACATTAAAAGGATCATACACCATGATCAAGAGGGGTTTATTCCAGGAATGCAAGGATTCTTCAATATACACAAATCAATCAACATGATACATCATATTACCAAATTGAAGGAGAAAAACCGTATGATCATCTCAATAGATGCAGAGAAAGCTTTTGACAAAATTCAACACCCATTTATGATAAAAGCCCTGCGGAAAGTAGGTATAGAGGGAACTTTCCTCAACATAATAAAGGCCATATATGACAAACCCACAGCCAACATTGTCCTTAATGGTGAAAAACTGAAAGCATTTCCACTAAGTTCAGGAAGAAGACAAGGTTGCCCACTCTCACCACTATTATTCAACATAGTTTTGGAAGTGTTAGCCACAGCAATCAGAGAAGAAAAAGAAATAAAAGGAATCCAAATCAAAAAAGAAGAAGTAAAGCTGTCACTGTTTGAAGATGACATGATACTATACATAGAGAATCCTAAGAATGCTACCAGAAAACTACTATTACTAATCAATGAATTTGGTAAAGTAGCAGGTTACAAAATTAAAGCCCAGAAATCTCTTGCATTACTATATACCAATGATGAAAAATCTGAAACTGAAATTAAGAAAACACTCCCATTTACCATTGTAACAAAACGAATAAAATATCTAGGAAGAAACCTACCAAAGGAGACAAAAGACCTGTATGCAGAAAATTATAAGACATTGATGAAAGAAATTAAAGATGATACAAATAGATGGAGAGATATACCATGATCTTGGATTGGAAGAATCAACATTGTGAAAATGACTCTACTACCCAAAGTGATCTACAGATTCAATGAAATCCCTATCAAAGTACCACTGACATTTTTCACAGAAGTAGAACAAAAAATTTCACAATTTGTATGGAAACACAAAAGACCCCGAATAGCCAAAGCAATCTTGAGAACGAAAAATGGAGCTGGGGGAATCAGGCTCCCTGACTTCAGACTATACTACAAAGCTACAATAATGAAGACAGTATGGTACTGGCACATAAACAGAAACATAGATCAATGGAACAGGATAGAAAGCCCAGAGATAAACCCACACACATATGGTCACTTTATCTTTGATAAAGGAGGCAAGCATATACAGTGGAGAAAAGACAACCTCTTCAATAAGTGGTGCTGGGAAAACTGGACAGGTACATGTAAAAGTATGAAATTAGAACACTCCCTAACACCATACACAAAAATAAACTCAAAATTGATTAAAGACCTAAATGTAAGGGCAGACACTATCAAACTCTTAGAGGAAAACATAGGCAGAACACTCTATAACAGAAATCACAGCAAGATCCTTTTTAACCCACCTCCTAGAGAAATGGAAATAAAAACAAAAATAAACAAATGGGACCTAACGAAACTTAAAAGCTTTTGCACAACAAAGGAAACCATAAACAGGACCAAAAGACAACCCACAGAATGGGAGAAAATATTTGCAAATGAAGCAACTGACAAAGGATTAATCTCCAAGATTTACAAGCAGCTCATGCAGCTCAATAACAAAAAAACAAACAACCCAATCCAAAAATGGGCAGAAAACCTAAATAGACATTTCTCCAAAGAAGATATACAGACTGCCAACAAGCACTTGAAAGAATGCTCAACATCATTAATCATTAGAGAAATGCAAATCAAAACTACAATGGGATATCATCTCACACCGGTCAGATGGCCATCATCAAATAATCTAGAAACAATAAATGCTGGAGAGGGTGTGGAGGAAAGGGAACACTCTTGCACTGTTGGTGGGAATGTAAATTGATACAGCCACTATGGAGAACAGTATGGAGGTTCCTTAAAAACTAAAAATAAAACTACCATACGACCCAGCAATCCCACTACTGGGCATATACCCTGAGAAAACCATAGGTCAAAAAGAGTCTTTACCAAAATGTTCACTGCAGCTCTATTTACAATAGCCAGGACATGGAAGCAACCTAAGTGTCCATCATCGGATGTATGGATAAAGAAGATGTGGCACATATATACAATGGAATATTACTCAGCCATAAAATGAAACGAAATGGAGTTTTTTGTAGTGAGGTGGATGGAGTTAGAGTCTGTCATACAGAGTGAAGTAAGTCAGAAAGAGAAAAACAAATACAGTATGCTAACACATATATATGGAATCTAAGGCGGAAAAAAAAAAGGTCATGAAGAACCTAGTGGCAAGACGGGAATAAAGACACAGACCTACTAGAGAATGGACTTGATTATATGGGGAGGGGGAAGGGTAAGATATGACAAAGTGAGATAGTGGCATAGACATACATACACTACCAAACGTAAAATAGATAGCTAGTGGGAAGCAACTGCATAGCACAGGGAGATCAGCTCTGTGCTTTGTGACCACCTAGAAGGGTGGGATAGGAAGGGTGGTAAGGAGGGAGATGCAAGAGGGAAGAGATATGGGAACATATGTATATGTATAACTGATTCACTTTGTTATAAAGCCGAAACTAACACACCATTGTAAAGCAATCATACTCCAATAAAGATGTTAAAAAAAAAATCAGTTTTAAGTAAAATATAATTATATTTCTATTTAGAGCACAATTGATTATTTAAAGTATCTAAATGTTGATTATTCAGTATTCATATTAATAAGTTGCACATTAACAAAGTACAAAGAATAATTGAGTATTCTACTACTTATCAAAAAGACACTTGGAAATCAAAGAATATGTTCTATTATTATAAACAACAATGTAGCAAAGTTATTTGTATAAATGTCTCCGTCCTTTGAATTATTTACTTAGGATAAATTATCAAATCGTGTTGTGGGTCAAAGGTATGGTTAACACTGATTTTCTTGTTTTATATTGCTAAATAGTTCTCCAAAAATAATGTCTTGATGTATAATCTCCCAGCCATTTATGGCTTCGCCTGAAGTTTACATTCAACTCATTCTTAGCCTTACTAGAGCTTGCTTTTTGGTGTGTGTCTTCTACAACTTTGATCTTTGTGTCTTTCCTGAACACCTTTTCTCTGTTAACAGCCAACTTTAAATCTTTCCATCGTAAAAAGAGAAGCCTCCTTGGACTAGCCCAATTTTCCGTCTCCAAACATGGAACAGGTATCATCTTCTCTTCCTATCTCTGATTTCTCACTTCTCTAAAACCTCAATTCAAATTATTGTCATGCCATTGAAATATCTTAAATGCTCTAGAACATTTTCATTCTTGTTTTGACTTCTTAGTGATGGTTTGCTCTCTTAATCACTCCTTTCTACTTGAAATATTACCTCACTTGTTGTCTGTGATGTCTTTTTTCTTATGGTTTAAGAAGTGATGACTGGGGAATGTTTGTCAAAAGTTTGAAAAGTTGTACTTCTTAAAATTAGTATTTTGAGCTTCACCTACAAGAAATTAATACCAGTTATCTTGTCAATTGGAATATTAAGTATCCAACTGTTTATATATAAGTGATTTATAAATAGCATATGCTGAAATGTTGTAGCATCAATGTTCCTCAAACTGTGCATTGCAGAAAAATACTCATCCATGTTATACTAAATGATGTCTTATAAAGGACTTTTATCAAATAAGTTTATGGAATGCTGAGTTAAACAAGTATAAGGAGATTTCTTTTTCTTGGGGAGTGAACTTGGTCTTTAATATGCAAACCCCCAATTTACTATTCAGCTTTTTCTTTTCCTAAACTAATTTGAAATTGTAACCCTTATTGCATGAAACTCATTGTAATTATCTACTTATTAATGACTCAAGGAACCAAGTTTTGCAAACACTGCTCTAGAAGAAAAAAGAAATTACATACATGTAGATTCATATCCTAACCTAGTTTATTTTTCAGACTTTGTAATCTTTGGAAAATACATTTAACTGTTTAAAATTTCAAGTTATCTCTGAAGGAAGACTAATAAGGGATAGATTAAAAGAGAGTTGTGAAGGCTAAATTTGTTAATATAATAAGTATTTGATATAATTATAGTATAAAAATAGTCTCTACAGTTAATAAAATGAAAACATATTTTAAAATAAGGTTAACATATTAACATCAGGAAGAACTGAGCCCCCCCAAATCTTAGGAATAATAATCAAATACATAAATTAAAAGATCAATTCCCTTTAGAAGTATAATAAATAGTGTTTTAGGGTCACAGAGGACATGGGATTCATTTTTCTTGGCTGTTTTACTGAAGGATTATAGAGTAAGTAGAAGAAGAAAAAGAGAAATGGAGAAATGGATTGTCACCACTATTCTCACATTCAGCAATATTGGCTATGCTCGCCTCCATTAACAAGGTAATAATTTTCAAAACTGCTTTTGTAACTGCAGAAGTTCTTATTGAAAACAATCTTATTGCTCCATGCATAAGGCAATGCTGATCCAAATAAAACAACATATAGCGTGCCTACAGCCATGCCCACTTACCTTCCCAGTTTCAAAAACATGGCCCCAAGAACAAAGTTAAAATTCTATAGTATTCAAGGCTCATACATGATTGTTCTGCAATCTATACATTTAGGTTAATCCCCACTACCTTCCTTCATATTAACTTTTTAAAAGCAGCTGTATTGAGGTATAAATGACGTACAATAAACTCTACACAATTTAAGAATACCATTTGATAATTTTTTGATTTATGTATGCACCTGTGAAACCATTGTTACAATCAAAATAACAAACAGATCCATCACCACTCTCCCTCTCTTTATCCTCCACCTTTCCATCCCCAGACAACCACTGACCTAATTTCAGTCACTGTAGATTGACTTTTTCTAGAATTTTATATAGGGGATTCCCTGGCAATCCAGTGGTTAGGACTCTGCACTTTCATTGCTGAGGGCGTGGGTTCTGTCCCTTGTGGGAGAACTAAGATCCCACGAGCCGAGTTGTGTGGCCAAAAAAAAGTTAGAATTTTATATAAATGACACTATGTACTCAATTTTGCCTATGATTTTTAGCAAACAATTTTAAGCTTCATCCATGTACCAAAACTTTATTCTTTTATTGCTGAATATACTCCATTGTACACAA
Organism: Balaenoptera borealis; assembly: GCF_965194805.1. Taxonomy (NCBI): domain Eukaryota; kingdom Metazoa; phylum Chordata; class Mammalia; order Artiodactyla; family Balaenopteridae; genus Balaenoptera; species Balaenoptera borealis. Next base: position 28,688,868 of record NC_138877.1, read on the forward strand.
TAACATATAATGGAATTGTGTTTTCTATTTTTTGTAACTTTTCTTTGTTCATTTTGTTCTCTTTTTCTGTCTTCTTTTGGATACATTTTTATCCATTTTATTGTCTTTGTTGGCCTATTACTTATAGCTCTTTGCTATATTATTTTAGTGGTTACTTTAGAGTTTATAGTACATATCGCTACTTTATCACAGTGTAACTTCAAGTGACATTATGCCACTTTGTGTATGGGATAAGAACTCTATCTACATAAGTATACTTCGATTTTTCCCCTCCCAGCCATTGTGACCTTGTTGTCACACGTTTTATTCCAATGTGTATTATAAAGTACACAATACATTTTAATCATTTTTACTTTAAGCAGTTGACTATCTCTTAAATATATTTCAGTAATAAGAAAAAAATGTTATTTGTGAATGCTGTTGCAATTTCCAGTGCTCTCTATCACTCTGTGTAGATCTAGAACTACATCTGCTATAATTTTTCTCCTGTTTGAAGGACTTTGTTTTACATTGCTTGTTGTGCAAGCATGCTGGTGATGAGTTCTTTCAGCTTTTGAATGTCTGAAAAAGTTTATTTATTTATTTTTCTTCTGAGCAAAAAAAAAATATCTTTAGATTGATAGATTTTTAAACTTTTGTTTGTTAGTTTGTTTTTTTAACCTTTCCATACTTTAAAGATGTTGTTCCACTGCCTTCCAGCTCACACTGGTTTGAATGAGAAATCTGAAATATGTTCTCATCCTCATCTTTGTCCTTTTGTACATAATGTGTCCTTTTTTTTTTCCTTCTGGCTGCTTTTAAGTTTTTGTGTTTTTTTTAATATATATATTTGCTGGTTTAAGACCATCTGATTTTGATGTAACTATGTAATTTTCTTCAAGTATCTTGTCATTGAGATTCATGGAGTTTCTTGTATTGGTGATTTTACAGGTTCTTTAATTAATTTGGAAACTTTTCAGCTATTATTTATTCAAATATATTTTCTATTTCCCCCTACTCCTTTGAAGTTGTCCCATAGCTCACTAAAAGTTCTATTGATTTATTAATTCGTTTTTATCCCTCTGTGTATTTTATTTTGGATAGCTCTATTGATATGTTTTCAAGTTCACTCATCTTTCATTTTGCCATGTCTATTTGATTGTAAATTTTATCCAGGATATTTTTCATCCCAGATATTATATTCAGATTTAGAAAGTTTTCTCTCTTATTTTTAAATTTTTATTTATTTATTTTTACATATGTTGAATAGATATATCTATTCTTTTTCAAATTCTTCTCCAAATTAGGTTGTTACAGAATATTGAGCAGAGTTCCCTGTGCTGTACAGTAGGTCCTTGCTGGTTATCCACTTTAAATATAGCAGTGTGTACATGTCAATCCCCAACTCCCTAACTATCCCTTTCCCCCACCTTCCCCTCCTGGTAACCATAAATTCATTCTCTAAGTCTGTGATGTGGAACTTTTTTATCTTTTATGTTGCAATTTAACATGTCTAATCTTTCCTCTAACTTCTAGAACAAGTGAAATAGTTAAAATAACAGAGTTAATGTCCTTGTCTTCTAATCCTATCATCTATGTCAATTCTGGGTCAGTATCAGTTGATTTTTTTTCTCTTCATTATAAATGATAGTTTTTTTCTTTGCATCCCTTCTAATTTTTTATTGGATGTTAGTAATTTTGATTTTATTTTATTGTGCAGTGGACATTTTTGTATCCTTAATATACAGGAATATATGTATTCCTTTGTCCTGGGATGCAGTCAGATTACTTGGAAACAGTTTGATCTTTTTAAGTCTTGCTTTTAACCTTTGTTAGCTTTGGTCTAGGACTACTTTTCCCTGCTCCTTAAGCTATATCATTTTGATTACACATTGCCCTGAGAATTATGAGATTTTCCACTCTGATTAGAGAAATAGGCACTATTCCCCAGTCCTGTGTGAGTGCCAGAGATTGTGACCTCTAATCTTTGAAGGTATTTTTTTCCCCCAGCCTCAGACAGTTTCCTCACATGCGTGTGTTGATCAGTGCTGTGTTGACTACTCAAAGGGAGCTCTGAAAATCTCAGGATTTCTCTATGTTTGAAGTTCTTTATTCTATAGTGTTCTGCTCTGATTATCCCAGTTTCTTTGGTCTCACCAGACCCTCTATTCATGGAGTCAGTGGGGCTCTGCTTGGGTTGTTATTTCCTGAACCGCAACCTGAGATTACATATTGCAAACTGGGGCAACCATGGGTCTCAATGCATTTGTTTTAAGTCTCTCAGGCATCAGTGTACTTTGTTGCTTTATGTTTAGTGCCTTAAAAACTATTTTTTTCCCATATATTTTGTCTTTTAGATTTTTTGAGTCTGGCTGATAATTTCTATCCTTGTAAATCCACCCAGAAGTATAGGTCTCCCTTATAGCTTAGAGTCTAGTCAAAACAAACTCCTAGCCCATTTTTTAAGTATGCCATGTTCATATATATATAAATATATACCCACATATACCCATGCCCCCTGTCATTCTCTCTTATATATCCTTGCTCTCTTCTCTATCTGATCAACACCAACTGAATTTCCAAAGCACACTCCAATTCTCTGATTAGTTTTTCTAAATGCTCTCAGGCACGTTTAATCTTTTTTTTTTTTTTTTTTTTCCTGCCCACACAGCACTTTACTTATTACTTAATTATAGCCCCAGGAATAGTTTTATGATTATATATTTAGTTATTTTTTTCTTTTTATTCAACTAAACCATGTCCAACTATATTGGGCATTTCGAATATAAAACAATGCCAGCTCATTAAAGGAACTCAGTGAAATTTGTTGACTGAGTTGATGAATTTGTTGATGAATAATATGTCCAAAGCACTGTGCCTCTCCTCTGTGATCAGGAGCATGAATAACTCGGATAAAAAGGGGCAACTGAAGTTAGATGAGTACTTTTTTAAAAAACTCCTTTAAGTTTCAATTTTTTATAAAGTATTCATTTATTGGCAAAGAGTACTCAAATATATGTCCCTTTTTCTATAAAAAAAATTATAATTTGTCACTTAAGTTTTCTTTTAAAAATGTTTCTCTTATTTCCATATTTTGCTTTTATTTCTGATATAGAGAAACTTTCCATAATTTATACAACTACCAACAAAATATATCCTTATGATTTATTAAAGCTGTTTCCAGCTCAAATATAAATGTACTATCATGTTGTATCATACTATACACCACAAAATATTAGATTAACAATCAAGGAGGAATTGTAGAAATATGTTGGTTGAAAGATAAATAAAAGCAGTTTTGGGGGGTTTTTAAGGGCATGATATACCAGCACCATGACAAAATAAAGGGAGAGGGAATATCTGATGAAATGTTCACCAAAAAAAAAAAAAAAAAAAAAGTAAGAAATATGCCCTGGCCAATTATTCTAGTCTCTCTACTCACTGCTGCAACATTAAGAAAATCATATCAAATCACTCAGCTTACCATTTGTATTTAGCTGTATCCTGAACCATAGGCTATATCTAGATATTTGCTAGTTACATTCTTTTGTTCTTTGAGTTATATTTTTCTCCCAATATTTTCAGATTAAAAAATAGAAGCACCTGATCCTCAATCTCCTACCACCTATTTGTGTTTAGTAGGTCTGTTTTGGGATCTAAGAATCTGTTTTCAAAAGCACCACAACGAAGATGGAGCAGTAGAAGGACGTGCTCTCACTCCCTCTTGTGAGAACACCAGAATGACAACTAACTGTTGAACAATTGTTGACAGGAAGACACTGGAATTCACCGAAAAAGATACCCTGCATCCAAAGACAAAGGAGAAGCCACAATGAGATGGTAGGAGGGGCTCAATCACAATAAAATCAAATCCCATAACTGCTGGGTGGGTGACTCACAAACTGGAGAACACTTATACCAGAGAAGTGCACTCACTGGAGTGAAGGTTCTGAGCCCCACGTCAGGCTTCTGAACCTGTGGGTCCGGCAACAGGAGGAGGAATTCCTAGAGAATCAGACTTTGAAGGCTAGCAGGATTTGATTGTAGGATTCTGACAGGATTGGGGGAAAGAGAGACTCCACTCTTGGAAGGCACACACAAAGTAGTGTGCACATCAGGTCCCAGGGGAAGTAGCAGTGACCCCAGGGGAGACTGAACCAGACCTACCTGCTAGTGTTGGAGGGTCTCCTGCAAAGGCGGGGGGTGGCTGTGGCTCACCATGAGGACAAGGACACTGGCAGCAGAAGTTCTGGGAAGTACTCTTTGGCATAAGCCATCCCAGAGTCCACCATTAGCCCCACCAAAGAGCCTGCAGGCTTCAGAGTTGGGTCACCTCAGGCCAAACAAATAACAGAGGGGGAAGCCAGCCTCACCCATCAGCAGTCAAGCAGATTAAAGTTTTAATGAGCTCTACCCACCACCAGTCCCTCCCATCAGGAAACTTGCACAAGCCTCTTAGACAGCCTCATCCACCAGAGGGCAGAGAGCAGAAGCAAGAAGAACTACAATCCTGCAGCCTGTGGAACAAAAACCACATTCACAGAAAGATAGACAAGATGAAAAGGCAGAGGGCTATGTACCAGATGAAGGAACAAGATAAAACCCCAGAAAAACAACTAAATGAAGTGGAGATAGGCAACCTTCCAGAAAAACAATTCAGAATAATGATAGTGAAGATGATCCAGAACCTCGGAAACAGAATGGAAGCAAAGATCTAGGAGATGCAAGAAATGTTTAACAAAGACCTAGAAGAATTGAAGAACAAACAAACAGAGATGAACAATACAATAACTGAAATGAAAAATACACTAGAAGGAATCAATAGCAGAATAACTGAGGCAGAAGAATGGATAAGTGACCTGGAAGACAGAATGGTGGAATTCACTGCCTCAGAACAAAATAAAGAAAAAGGAATACAAAGAAATGAAGACAGCCTAAGAGACCTCTGGGACAACATTATACACACCTACATTCACATTATAGGGGTCCCAGAAGGAGAAGAGAGAGAGAAAGTACCTGAGAAAATATTTGAAGAGATTATAGGTGAAAACTTCCCTAACATGAGAAAGGAAATAGCCACTCAAGTCCAGGAAGTGCAGAGAGCCCCATACAGGATAAACCCAAGGAGAAACATGCCTAGACACATAATAATCAAATTGGCAAAAAATAAGACAAAGAAAAATTATTGAAAGCAGCAAGGGAAAAATGACAAATAACATACAAGGGAACTCCCATAAGGTTAACAGCTGATTTCTCAGCAGAAACTCTACAGGCCAGAAGGGAGTGGCATGATATACTTAAAGTGATGAACAGGAAGAACCTACAACCAAGATTACTCTACTTGGCAAGGATCTCATTCAGATTCAATGGAGAAATCAAAAGTTTTACAGACAAGCAAAAGCTAAGAGAATTCAGCACCACCAAACTAGCTCTACAACAAATGCTAAAAGAAATTCTCTAAGTGGGAAACACAAGAGAAGAAAAGGACTTACAAAAACAAACCCAACACAATTAAGAAAATGGTCATAGGAACATACATATCAATAATTACCTTAAACATGAATATATTAAATGCTCCAACTGAAAGACACAGGCTTGCTGAATGGATACGAAAACAAGACCCATATATATGCTGTCGACAAGAGACCCACTTCAGACCTAGGGACACATACAGACTGAAAGTGAGGGGATGGAAAAAGATATTCCATGCAAATGGAAATCGAGAGAAATCTGGGGTAGAAATACTCATATCAGATAAAATAGACTTTAAAATAAAGAAGATTACAAGAGACAAGGAAGGACACTACATAATGATCAAGGGATAAATCCAAGAAGAAGATAAAACAATTATAAATATATATGCACCCAACATAATATCACCTCACTACATAAGGCAACTGCTAACAGCTATAAAAGAGGAAATTGACAGTAACACAATAATAGTGGGGGACTTTAACAACTCACTTACAGCAATGGACAGATCATCCAAAATGAAAATAAATAAGGAAACAGAAGCTGTAAATGACACAATAGACCAGATGGATTTAATTGATATTTATAGGACATTCCATCCTAAACCGCATATTATGCTTTCTTCTCAAGTGTGCAAGGAACATTCTCCAGGATAGATCACACCTTGGGTCACAAATCAAGCCTCAGTAAATTTCAGAAAATTGGAATCATATCAAGCATCTTTTCTGACCACAGTGCTATGAGATTAGAAATGAATTACAGGGAAAAAAAAACATAAAAATGCACAAATACATGGAGGCTAAACAGTTCGTTACTAAATAACCAAGAGATCACTGAATAAGTCAAAGAGGAAATCAAAAAATAGCTAGAGACAAATGACAATGAAAACACGACAATCCAAAACCTATGGGATGCAGCAAGAGCAGTTCTAAGAGGGAAGGTTATAGCTATACAAACCTACCTCAAGAAATAAGAAAAATCTCAAATAAACAATCTAACCTTATACCTAAAGGAACTAGAGCAAGAAGAACAAACAAAACCCAAAGTTAGCAGAAGGAAAGAAATCATGAAGATCAGAGCAAAAATAAATGAATTAGAAACAAAGAAAACAATAGCAAAGATCAATAAAACTAAAAGTTGCTTATTTGAGAAGATAAAAAAAAAAATGGATAAACCATTAGCCAGACTCATCAAGAAAATGAGGGAGAGGACTCAAATCAATAAAATTAAAAATGAAAAAGGAGAAATTACAACAGACACTGCAAAAACACAAAGCATCCTAAGAGACTACTACAAGCAACTCTATGCCAATAAAATGGACAACCTGGAAGAAACAGAGAAATTTTTAGAAAGGTATAACCTTCCAAGACTGAACCAGGAAGAAATAGAAAATATGAACATGCCAATCACAACTAATGACATTGAAACTGTGAATAAAAATCTTCCAACAACCAAAAGTCCATGACCAGATGGCTTCACAGGTGAATTCTATCAAACATTTAGAGAAGAGCTAACACCCATCCTTCTCAAACTCTTCCAAAAAATTGAGGAGGAAGGAACACTCCCAAACTCATTCTATGAGGCCACCGTCACCCTGATACCAAAACCAGACCAAGGTACTACAAAAAAAGCAAATTACAGACCAATATCACTGATGAATATAAATGCAAAAGTCATCAACAAAATACTAGCAAACAGAATCCAACAACACATTAAAAGGATCATACACCATGATCAAGTGGGATGTATCCCACAGATGCAAGGATTCTTCAATATAGGCAAATCAATCAATATGATACACCATATAAACAAATTGAAGAATAAACACCATATGATCATCTCAATAGATGCAGAAAAAGCTTTCAACAAAATTCAACACCCATTTATGATAAAAACTCTCCAGAATGTGGGCATAGAGGGAACTTACCTCAACATAATAAAGGCCATATACGACAAACCCACAGCAAACATCATTCTCAATGGTGAAAAACTGAAAGTATTTCCTCTAAGATCAGGAACAACACAAGGATGTCCACTCTCACCACTATTATTCAACATAGTTTTGGAAGTATTAGCCACAGCAATCAGAGAAGAAAAAGAAATAAAAGGAATACAAATTGGAAAGAAGAAGTAAAGCTGTCACTGTTTGCAGATGACATGATACTATACATAGAGAATCCTAAAGATGCCACCAGAAAACTATTAGAGCTAATCAATGAATTTGGTAAAGTTGCAGGATACAAAATTAATGCACAGAAATCTCTTGTATTCCTATATACTAATGAGGAAATATCTGAAAGAGAAATTAAGGAAACACTCCCATTTACCACTGCAACAAAAAGAATAAAATACCTAGGAATAAACCTACCTAGGGAGACAAAAGACCTGTATGCAGAGACCTATAAGACACTGATGAAAGAAATTAAAGATGATACCAACAGATGGAGAGATATACCATGTTCTTGGATTGGAAGAATCAATATTGTGAAAATAAATATAGTACCCAAAGCAAGCTACAGATTCAATGCAATCCCTATCAAACTACCACTGACATTTTTTGCAGAAGTAGAACAAAAAATCTTAAAATTTTTATGGAGACACAAAAGACCCGGAATAGCCAAAGCAGTCTTGAGGGAAAAAACGGAGCTGGAGGTATCACATTCCCTGACTTCAGACTATACTACAAAGCTACAGTAATCAAGACAATATGGTACTGGCACAAAAACAGAATCATAGATCAATGGAACAAGACAGAAAGCCCAGAGATAAACCCTCGCACCTGTGGTCAGCTAATCTATGACAAAGAAGGCAAGGATATACAAAGGAGAAAAGACACTCTCTTCAATAAGTGGTGCTGGGAAAACTGGACAGCTACATGTAAAAAGTGAAATTAGAACAATCCCTAACACTATACACAAAAATAAACTCAAAATGGATTAGAGACCGAAATGTAAAACCAGACACTATAAAACTCTTAGAGGAAAACATAGGAAGAACACTCTTTGACACAAATCACAGCAAGATATTTTTGATCCACCTCCAAGAGTAATGGAAATAAAAACAAAAATAAACAAATGGGACCTAATGAAACTTCAAAGCTTTTGCAGAGCAAAGGAAACCATAAACAAGATGAAAAGACAACCCTCAGAATAGGAGAAAATATTTGCAAACGAATCAAGAGACAAAGGATTAATCTCCAAAATATATAAACAGCACATGCAGCTCAATATTAAAAAATTAAACAGCCCAATCCAAAAATGGGCAGAAGACCTAAATAGACATTTCTCCAAAGAAGACATACAGATGGCCAAGAAGCACATGAAAAGATGCTCAACATCACTAATTATTAGAGAAATGCAAATCAAAACTACAGTGAGGTGTCACCTCACACTAGTTAGAATGGGCATCATCAGAAAATCTACAAACAACAAATGCTGGAGAGGGTGTTGAGAAAAGGGAACCCTCTTGCATTGTTGGTGGGAATGTAAGTTGATACAGCCACTATGGAGAACAGTATGCAGGTTTCTTAAAAAATTAAAAATAGAATTACCATATGATCCAGCATTCCCACTACTTGGCATTTACCCAGAGAAAACCAAATTCAAAAAGACACATGCACCCCAATGTTCATTGCAGCACTATTTACAATAGCCAGGTCATGGAAGCAACCTAAATGCCCATCAGCAGACAAATGGATAAAGAAGTTGTGGTACACATATACAATGGAATATTACTCTGCCATAAAAAGGAACAAAATTGTGTCATTTGTTGAGACGTGGATGGATCTAGAGACTGTCATACAGAGTGATTTTAGTCAGAAAGAGAAAAACAAATATTGTGTATTAACGCATTTATGTGGAACCTAGAAAAATGGTACAGATGAACCGGTTTGCAGGGCAGAAATTGAGACACAGATGTAGAGAACAAACTTATGGACACCAAGGGGGGAAAGTGGCAGGGGGGTAGAGGGGGTGCTGTGATGAATTGGGGGTTTGGGATTGGCATGTATACACTGATGTGTATAAAATTGATGACTAATAAGAACCTGCTGTATAAAAAAATAAATAAAATAAAATTCAAATATTAAAAAAAAAAAAAAAAAAAAAAAAAAAACACCACCAGCATCATTTCTGATGCAGCCAGGCTGGACGTGTTTGGAAACACTGCCTAAGAGCATAATGTGGTGAGTGAGTAAGTAGTACAAAAGAGCTTACAGCATTATTCTGGGAACTTACCCCTCAAGAAGAGTGAGAATGGGTCTTGGTTTCCTTGTTAAGTCAAAATTAAGCTGTTGCTCTTTTCTGCATGCCTCTTACCTCTGTCTCCGTCCCTGCATACTTTGTTCTATGTGGGGCTGACTGATGACTGTAGTGATGGAGTATTACTACGTTTGAGCACTTCCTTGCTGTGAGGGAAACAACATAAGTATGTGAGGAAGGACATTTCACGTTTAGAGATTATACCCTCCATAAGCTTTGTGTCTCAACCATGAATATACATCCAAGATTGGCAAAGGAGAATCCTTGAAAATAAAACTTACACATGTAATTATTTACTGATTTCAAATTTCTATAATTACTCATTGAAATTTAACTACTTCTTGCCTGCATGATTCAAGGGCAAACTCCTTCAATAAAACAATAGAGTCGGCAGCTTTTATGCTGGCGTGTCTCTGCCTTTATGATAGAATTTTTTTCCCTTCAGAGAAGAGTTTACACCTCTCTTTGCTGAAACCTCCATAGTCTGGCCTTGTGATACTTCCTGTCTGTCTGTCATCAGAAAAGTTTTAGATAGTAGGGCAGATTCTGCTACTATAATCCTATTAAATCCCTCAACTATTAGTCAATTATATGGCAGTTTGAATTCTCAATAGACTTTTTTTTTTCATTAAAAAAAACCTGTATTGTCATTTCCTGTGGGTTGGAAATCACAGAAATTAGGCAGAAAAAACCGAGGAAGACCAATACAAAAGAATGGCAAAGCATCTCCCCAACATAGCAGAGAGCATCCTGGGTGGCGAGTCCATGAACAGGCCTCCAGGCTGCCTGGGACTCAGCTCTCCAAGTCCTCTAGGGACTCTGCGTCCATTGTCACTCTTTCTGGTTCCTGAAGGTCGTTCCCAGGCCCTCCCACACTATTGTTAACAGGGTGTAAATAGGAGCCACACATTTGCGCCTCTTCTGACTTCTGTTCTTTCTCCTACTTTTTGTCCCCTGTGCTCTCACAGAGATTTTAGCCACAGAACTAATTTCTAGGAAAGTGGAAATATTGTGTATCATTCTCTGTCCTTCATTCTTCCTCTTGTCTAGAATATGGATGTAGTGGCTGGAGCCCCAGCAGCTAGTTTGTACTTTCCAGAAAATGACTGTGTCAGGAATGGTGAAAAGATGTAATGAGCAGGGTCTCTTACAGCTTTAAGAAACTCATATAAGCCCTGGATTGCTGACATCTGACCATATAATGTGAGATAATAAAACCTTATGTGTTAAGGCCATTGCTAACTTGAGTTTACCCTAGTGTGTAGCTGAACCTAATCCTAACTGGTACCCTAGGTTACCATATCACTTTGCCTTTTGTTAATCCTTAGCTCTTTATAAGGAATATGATAGTTTAGATACAGACTTTCCAATTGTCAAACAATTGGTGATTATTGTGCTGATTTTTGATGATTATTATTAACAATTACTGTCACTATTACCGTTCTTTGGGTTGACTTCAGCTGCCTTCACTAATGTAATCATTCATACATATTCATATACAGATTACTCTGAACTGCATTTCCAGGCAGAGACATCCTGGGTCAGGGGTCCCAGGTAAGTGACAGGAGAAGGCTATGAGCTCAGCAAAGTATACTTAGAACACAAGGGCAGGGCTAGGTTTGGAGTGGGGAGTCATTCTCATTTGCTAAGAGAAAATAATGAGGCCCCCAAAGGGAACTGGAATAGTTATTGGCCACAGACTTGTCTGATGCCTCACTGTATTCCTGATAGCCCATGTGTCCTCCCATATCCAAAGCTGATTCTATGCATGGGTGCTAGTTAAGGGATTCCAAGCTCTTTGGTGACAAAGAGGCTAAGTGGGAAGTGATAGTTATGGTGTCAGGTTTTACAGGAGCTTTTTCTAGAATCCCAAAATCCCAGATGTAGTAAACTGACTAGCTGGTCTTTCACTTGTATCTGGAGCACTAATTGTTGCTATAGATATGGCCAAGGAGATAGCATTCAGCCCCACAGCAAGTATTGGATTCATTGTGTGGCCAGGATGCAGGTGTTACAGGTCAGTGCAAAGAGGAAAGACCCTTGGAGGCCCAGAAAGTGTTTGTGCACTGGCTGAGCCTTCAGTAACCTGTGACCAAATGGAGATGCCTTGACAATAGGTGTGGTCTATATAACAATACATGATTAATCAGAAGAACTTTATGCTGGAAAACGGGAGACCTGCTCTAGTACTTAGGCTGTTATTACCTCATGATAGAACTTTAAAATTACTTACCACCTCCAGGCCTTGCTTACCTCATCTGCAGGTGGAATGTATCACACTAGATTATAACTGAGGTCCATTTCCTCTCTAAACTACATTTCTGGTAGAGTGAATTTAGATAAGGATTTAGTTCCTGCCTGTGTTCACATTGGAAAACAAAAGTTACTCAGTACAAACAGCCAAATCTTGTATACACAGCCGGAATGGGATGTCCATTCCAGGAACATGTTTTGATAGGCTTAGTATGACTATCATATAAAATGAAATAGTTCAAGGCTTCACATTTTAAGCACTCAGATGGGAAGATGCCAGTGTCATAAATCACATACATTTTGACCTTAGAAGAGATGGAGGTTGAAAAACAAACTAAAGTGACTCTACAGGTCAGGAGGAATTACTGCTTCATTTTCTGCACAAGCTATCGGAAATTACTAGGCAGAGCTCCTCTTGTACTTGAACACAGTTTCTAGCATAATGTCCAGAGATTTAAAATGGAAATTACTAGTCATTATAAATGAACAGCAGCTATGCCAAAATCACTAACGACACATTTTTCTTGAGCTGTCAGTAGGAACAGTCAACATTGACTTTATTTGTCTTCAAATGATTTCTACCTTTCTAACTTCTTGTTATTAACCAGTAGAGTTCTAACAATATGGGCTAGATGCCATAGGCAACTGGAATTCATTTGTATCCGTTGTATATCTCAATGATGGGAATGTGAACATCCTCGATTTCTTCCCGACCCTATAGAGCAACAATCTCTTTGATTCAGTTAAAAGCACTTGCAGATTTGTTCTTTCTTCAGCAACCTACAAGTGGCAGGTAGGTCTCATAATCTATTTATCTTTTACATTTCATCTGCAATCTCAGTGAAGACCATAGAGAATATATTCATAGAATATACTAGAAGTTTGATAAATATTCTTAAAGTGTAAGTCTTGGTCACCAGCAGACTGAAAGTAAATGGTGGGCATAGGCAGGATGTTGGTGACAAGATGTAGGCCATGAGTTTTCACATATAAGTTTTGAGATTTAGTGTATGATTGTATCTCTATAGGTAAAAGTCAACTGCTTTAGCAATATTTATTTGTTTACTCACTTATTTGTTTATTTATTTTACTTCTCCTCCAAAAAGTACAATGACGAGTGATCTCCCACTTGTGATTTAATAATATCACAAATATACTGGCCAAAAGAGACGTTCAGGCATACCTCGTTTTATTGTTTTGCTTTATTGCCCTTCACAGATATTGCACTTTTTACAAATTGAAATTTTGTGGCAACCCTACATGGAGCAAGTCTATTAGCACCATTTTTTTCTAACAGTATTTGCTCACTTCAGGTCTCTCCGTCACATTTTGGTAATTCTTGCAATACTTCAAACTTTTTCATTATTATTAAATTTGTTATAGTGATCTTTGAGTAGTGGTCTTTGATGTTACTATTGCAAAAAGATTATGACTCTCTGAAGGCTCAGATGATGGTTAGGATTTTTTAGCTATAAAGTATTTTTAATTAAGTTATGTACATTTTTTAGACACAATGCTATTGCACACTTAATAGAATACAGTATAGTGTAAACATAAGTTTTATATGCACTGGGAAAGAAAAAACTCATATAACTAGCTTTATTGCGCTATTCATTTTATTGCAGTGGTCTGGAACCAAACCCATAATCTCTCCAAGGTATGCTTGTATTAGGAAAAACATATTTCAGTCCTACTTCCACTACTTTCTAGCTGAATGAACATGAGACCATTACCCTATTGCTAAATTTTCCCCTCTGTAAAATAAGGATTCTGTCAGTATCTATTTCATAGAATGACTGGGAGGAATAAATAAAATAGGATAAGAAGCATCTAGTATAGTATTTGAACATAATAACTCTTCTTTGTCAATTATAATTATTATACATAGTCTACATTTAAGATGAGAGGAATCTGGGTTAAAAGATAACATAAATTTACTTGGATTAGTCCTGGGAAGATTCATGGAGGATGCATATTCAAGTTTTGACTCACAAACACTAGAGACTAGGACAGATCCTACTTTTTAGTGCGAGTGACAAGAATGAAGAAAGGGAAATAAACAAAAGGCCAAGGAGACATTGTGTAAATCACTATGTCTGCATTGTGACTATCTACCTAAGTCATGTGATATAGGCCCTGGGGTGACCACTAAAAAGAACCCTTGGGACAATAAGGAAACTCCAAACTCTAATCACATTTTAAGGATCTCATAGCTCCTCCAAGGTCAATAGGGCTCAAACACTAATTTCCTTCCTACTGTATAGCACAGTGAACTACATTCAATATACTGTGATAAACCATAATGGAAAAGAATATGAAAAAGGATATATATATATTTATAACTGAGTCACTTTGCTGTACAGCAGAAATTAACACAACATTGTAAATCAATCAATTTTATATTTCAATAAAATTTTTAAAAAAACACTGATTTCTTCAGGAATCACATCTCTGCCAGGTTAATAGACATGAGTTCATACAAATACACATATCTACTAACTCCTACCTTTTAAGATAATCTATCCAGGAGAAAGCTTATCCAGTCCTTTTCCATCCCTCCCTGGCTTGAGTCAGCTGCCTTTTTTTTTTTTTTTTTTTCTTTCTTTCTTTTTCTTTTATTTTTTTAATACAATTTTTAAACTTCCTTTATTAAGTGTTTTTTACGTGCTTCTGTAGCAACCTGAACTTCCCTATGTAACAGCACTTATTACCATGCACTATATTGCTAAACTTATATTTTTTTCTCCAGTAAAGTGTAATCTCCTTGAAGTCAAGGACGATATTTTGTCACCATAAGGGAATACCCAGCACATAGTTAATTCTTAATATTTGCATAAAAAAAGATACCTCCACTTTCTCATCCTTTAAATCAGGATTACATTACTTCATGAACATCAATTTCCCTTAGTTTTAACATTCTAATAAGATAGTAGTCACAGTCATAATATCTTGAATTAATGTAGAGATTCTTTTGGTTTCACTTTTCAAAACTGTAATCACAGCAAAAATCTGTGTTCTTGCAACAAGGCTGATTATAATAAAAAGTATGAAAAAGATCACTAAAAGATTTAAGAAGACCGGGGCACAATTAGAAACTTTTAAATTGCTTTCTGTCTCAGATTCTAAGAACATATGTTTTCTTACTTTAACACTGCTGATATTTGAAGTTAATTCCACAGATATGGATGATATACATGTCGTCGTTTTTTGTATTATCAACTGAAAACACAAAATGTACCATAGTATCCAGAAGCAGACTAGGGAAATTACACTAATTATTCCAAAGGGTAAGTGCTTGCTTTTCATTTATTGGGTTAGTCTTATGTTTCATGTGTTACATTTGTCATAAAGGCAGGAATCTTAACTTGGATGCATGTCTGTGATTGATATGAAAATAGAAGTTCACATTAACCTTCAGAAAGTATTTAAACCTTATTGTGTACAGAAAATTCTTCCCAGATAAAATAGGAAGTAATTCTACTCAAAGATATTATATAAAATGTTTACAAATAATATCATTGTGCTTTTTAAACAATGTGTTCTTTAAAGTATTTAGGTATATTACATACATGTCCACCTATATATGTAATAAGTACGGTCTAATATTTTGGAAGTAGGATGTGCTCAATAAATTTTAAAGGGTATTTTAACACTCTAGAGCAAGACGGTCCAATAGAAATATAAAGTGAGCCATAAATAATTTTAAATTTTCTAGTAGATTTTTTATAAGTAAAAATAATTAGGTGAAATAATATGTTATCAATGAAGTGTGCAATCAATAAAAATTATTAATAAGATGTCATACGACTTTTTAATATTATCTCATTGAAATCCAATATATTTTTTATCCTTTACTACATTTGTAATTCAGATGTGCTTGATACTACATCTGGTTAGATACTTGATACTACATGTGGTTAGTGGCTTGATACATGTGGTTAGTGGCTACCATATTGGATCAGGTAACTCTAGAGCAGTGGTCCCCAACCTTTTTGGCACCAGGGACTGGTTTCATTGAAGACAATTTTTCCACAGACTGGGGCAGGGGGGATGGTTTTGGGATGATTCAAGCGCATTACATTTATTGTATACTTTATATCTATTATTATTACATTGTAATATATAATGAAATAATTATACCAACATAAGGCAGAATCAATGGGAGCCCTGAGCTTGTTTACCAATTGATTTATTATGGTCTCTGTGCAGTCAAACCTCTCTGCTATTGATAATCTGTATTTGTAGCCACTCCGCAGCCCTAGGATCACCGCCTCAGCTCCACCTCAGATCATCAGCATTAGATTCTCATAAAGAGAAAGCAACCTAGATACCTCACATGCACAGTTCGCAGTAGGGTTCGTGCTTCTATGAGAATCTAATGCTCCCATTGATCTGGCAGGAGGCAGAGTTCAGGCGGTTATGTGAGGGATGGAGAGCAGCTGTAAATACAGATGAAGCTTCGCTCGCTCGCTGGCCCGCTGCTCACCTCCTGCTGTGCAGCCCGTATCCTAACAGGTCAGGACTGGTACTGGTCTGTGGCCCAGGGGTTGGGGATCCCTGCTCTAGAGAACACAATACACAACCAATTTATCTAAATACCTATCATCTACTATCTATCTATTATCTATCTATCTGTCTATTGTAGTATATACAATGGAAGCAATAAAAGTAACACTAAGAAACTATATTTCAGAAAGAAGTGTTGATGGGGGAGAAGAAGATGGCAGAAGAGTAAGATGCGGAGATCAACTTCCTTCCCACAGATACATTAGAAATACATCTACACGTGGAACTGCTCCTACAAAACACCCACTGAACACTGGCAGAAGACGTCAGACCTCCCAAAAGGCAAGAAACTCCCCACGAACTTGGGTAGGGCAAAAGAAAAAAGAAATAACAGAGACAAAAGAATAGGGATGGGACCTGCACCAGTGGGAGGGAGCCGTGAAGGAGGAAAGGTTTCCACGCACTAGGAAGCCCCTTTGCGGGTGGAGACTGCAGGTGGCAGAGGGGGGAAGCTTCGGAGCCACGGAGAAGAGCACAGCCACAGAGGTGTGGAGGGCAAAGCGGAGAGATTCCCGCACAGAGGAGCGGTGCCAACCAGCACTCACCAGCCTAAGAGGCTTGTCTGCTCACCTGCCTGGGCGGGCGGGGGCTGGGAGCTAAGGCTCGGGCTTCGGTCGGATCGCAGGGAGAGGACTGGGGTTGGCAGCGTGAACACAGCCTGAAGGGGTTAGCACACCACAGCTAGATGGGAGGGAGTCCGGGAAAAAGTCTGCAGTTGCCGAAGAGGCAAGAGACTTTTTCTTGCCTCTTTGTTTCCTGGTGTGCGAGGAGAGGGGATTCAGAGCGCCGCCTAAACGAGCTCCAGAGACTGGCGCGAGCCACGGCGATCAGCGTGGAACCCAGAGACGGGCATGAGACGCTAAGGCTGCTGCTGCCGCCACCAGAAAGCCTGTGTGCGAGCACAGGTCACTCTCCACACCGCCCCTCCTGGGAGCTGGTGCAGCCTGCCACGGCAAGGCTCCCGTGATCCGGGGACAACTTTCCCGGGAGAATGCACGGCGCGCCTCAGGCTGATGCAACGGCATGCCAGCCTCTGCCGCCGCAGGCTCCCCCCGCATCTGTATCCCTCCTTCCCACCGGCCTGAGTGAGCCAGAGCCCCCAAAGCAGCTGCTCGTTTAACCCCGTTCTGTCTGGGCGGGGAACAGACGCCCTCAGGTGACCTATAAGCAGAGGCGGGTCCAAATCCGAAGCTAAATCCTGGGAGCTGTGTGAAAAAAGAAGAGAAAGGGAAATCTCTCCAGGCAGCCTCAGAAGCAGCGGATTAAAACTCCACAAACAGCTTGATGTGCCTGCATCTGTTGAATACCTGAATAGACAAGGAATCATCCCAAATTCAGAAGGTGGACTTTGGGAGCAGGATATATTAATTTTTCCCATTTTCCTTTTTTTGTGAGTGTATATGTATATGCTTCTGGGTGAGATTTTGTCTGTATAGCTTTGCTTTATAATAGCTTTATTTTACTTCACTATATTTTATCCTCTTTCTTTCTTTCTTTCTTTCTATTCTTTTCTCCCTTTTACTCGGAGCCGTGTGGATGAAAGCTCTTGGTGCTCCAGCCAGGCATCAGGGCTGTGCCTCTGAGGTGGGAGAGCCAACTTCAGGACACTGGTCCACAAGAGACTTCCCAGCTCCACGTAATACCAAACGGCGAAAATCTCTCAGAGATCTCCATCTCAACATCAAGACCCAGCTTCACTCAACGACCAGCAAGCTAGAGTGCTGGACACCCTATGCCACACAACTAGCAAGACAGGAACACAGCCCCATCCATTAGCAGAGAGGTTGCCTAAAATCATAATAAGGCCGCAGACACCCCAAAACACACCACCAGACGTGGACCTGCCCACCAGAAAGACGAGATCCAGCCTCATCCACCAGAACACAGGCACTAGTCCCCTCCACCAGGAAGCCTACACAACCCAATGACTCAACCTTACCCACTAGGGGCAGACACCAAAAACAACAGGAACTACGAACCTGCAGCCTGTGAAAAGGAGACCCCAAACACAGTAAGATAAGCAAAATGAGATGACAGAAAAACACACAGCAGGTGAAGGAGCAGGGTCAAAACACACCAGACCTAACAAATGAAGAGGAAATAGGTAGTCTACCGGAAAAAGAATTCAGAATAATGATAGTAAGGATGATCCAAAATCTTGGAAATAGAATAGACAAAATGCAAGAAACATTTAACACGGACATAGAAGAACTAAAGAGGAACCAAGCAACGATGAAAAACACAATAAATGAAATTAAAAATACTCTAGATGGGATCAATAACAGAAAAACTGAGGCAGAAGAACGGATAAGTGACCTGGAAGATAAAATGGTGGAAATAACTACTGCAGAGCAGGATAAAGAAAAAAGAATGAAAAGAACTGAGGACGGTCTCAGAGACCTCTGGGACAACATTAAACGCACCAACATTTGAATTATAGGGGTCCCAGAAGAAGAAGAGAAAAAGAAAGGGACTGAGAAAATATTTGAAGAGATGATAGTTGAAAAGTTGCCTAATATGAGAAAGGAAATAGTTAATCAAGTCCTGGAAGCACAGAGAGTCCCATACAGGATAAATCCAAGGAGAAACACGCCAAGACACATATTAATCAAACTGTCAAAAATTAAATATAAAGAAAACATATTAAAAGCAGCAAGGGAAAAACAACAAATAACACACAAGGGAATCCCCATAAGGTTAACATCTGATCTTTCAGCAGAAATTCTGCAAGCCAGAAGGGAGTGGCAGGATATACTTAAAGTGATGAAGGAGAAAAACCTACAACCAAGATTAATCTACCCAGCAAGGATCTCATACAGATTTGATGGAGAAATTAAAACCTTTACAGACAAGCAAAAGCTGAGAGAGTTCAGCACCACCAAACCAGCTTTACAACAAATGCTAAAGGAACTTCTCAAGGCAAGAAACACAAGAGAAGGAAAACACCTACAATAACAAACCCAAAACATTTAAGAAAGTGGGAATAGGAACATACATATCGATAATTACCATAAATGTAAATGGATTTAATGCTCCCACTAAAAGACACAGACTGGCTGAATGGATACAAAAACAAGACCCATATATATGCTGTCTACAAGAGACCCACTTCAGACCGAGAGACACATACAGACTGAAAGTGAGGGGATGGAAAAAGATATTCCATGCAAATGGAAATCAAAAGAAAGCTGGAGTAGCAATTCTCATATCAGACAAAATAGACTTTAAAATAAAGACTATTACAAGAGACAAAGAAGGACACTATATAATGATCAAGGGATCGATCCAAGAGGAAGGTATAACAATTGTAAATATTTATGCACCCAACATAGGAGCACCCCAATACATAAGGCAAATACTAACAGCCATATAAGGGGAAATCAACAGCAACACATTCATAGTAGGGGACTTTAACACCCCACTTTCACCAATGGACAGATCATCCAAAATGAAAATAAATAAGGAAACACAAGCTTTAAATGATACATTAAACAAGATGGACTTAATTGATATTTATAGGACATTCCACCCAAAAACGACAGAATACACATTTTTCTCAAGGGCTCATGGAACATTCTCCAGGATAGATCATATCTTGGGTCACAAATCAAGCCTTGGTAAATTTAAGAAAATTGAAATCATATCCAGTATCTTTTCGGACCACAACGCTATGAGACTAGATGTCAATTACAGGAAAAGATCTGTAAAAAATACAAACACATGGAGGCTACACAATACACTACTTAATAACGAAGTGATCACTGAAGAAATCAAAGGTGAAATCAAAAAGAAACAGGAAACATCTCGAATAAACAACCTAACCTTGCACCTGAAGCAATTAGAGAAAGAAGAACAAAAAAAAACCCAAAGCTAGCAGAAGGAAAGAAATCATAAAGATCAGATCAGAAATAAATGAAAAAGAAATGAAGGAAACAATAGCAAAAATCAATGAAACTAAAAGCTGGTTCTTTGAGAAGATAAACAAAATTGATAAACCATTAGCCAGACTCATCAAGACAAAAAGGGAGAAGACTCAAATCAATAGAATTCGAAATGAAAAAGGAGAAGTAACCACTGACACTGCAGAAATACAAACGATCATGAGAGATTACTACAAGCAACTCTATGCCAAGAAAATGGACAACCTGGAAGAAATGGACAAATTCTTAGAAATGCACAACCTGCCGAGACTGAACCAGGAAGAAATAGAAAATATGAACAGACCAATCACAAGCACTGAAATTGAAACTGTGATTAAAAATCTTTCAACAAACAAAAGCCCAGGACCAGATGGCTTCACAGGCGAGTTCTATCAAACATTTAGAGAAGAGCTAATACCTATCCTTCTCAAACTCTTCCAAAATATTGCAGAGGGAGGAACACTCCCCAACTCATTCTACGAGGCCACCATCACCCTGATACCAAAACCAGACAAAGATGTCACAAAGAAAGAAAACTACAGGCCAATATCACTGATGAACATAGATGCAAAAATCCTCAACAAAATACTCGCAAACAGAATCCAACAGCACATTAAAAGGATCATACACCATGATCAAGTGGGGTTTATCCCAGGAATGCAAGGATTCTTCAATATACGCAAATCAATCATCGTGATACACCATATTAACAAATTGAAGGAGAAAAACCATATGATCATCTCAATAGATGCAGAGAAAGCTTTCGACAAAATTCAACACCCATTTATGATAAAAGTCCTGCAGAAAGTAGGCATAGAGGGAGCCTTCCTCAACATAATAAAGGCCATATATGATAAACCCACAGCCAACATTGTCCTCAATGGTGAAAAACTAAAACCATTTCCACTAAGATCAGGAACAAGACAAGGTTGCCCACTCTCACCAATGTTCTTGAACATAGTTTTGGAAGTGTTAGCCACAGCAGTCAGAGAAGAAAAAGAAATAAAAGGAATCTAAATCGGAAAAGAAGAAGTAAAGCTGTCACTGTTTGCAGATGACATGATACTATACATAGAGAATCCTAAAGATGCTACCAGAAAACTACTAGAGCTAATCAATGAATTTGGTAAAGTAGCAGGATACAAAATTAATGCACAGAAATCTCTTGCATTTCTATACACTAATGATGAAAAATCTGAAAGTGAAATCAAGAAAACACTCCCATTTACCATTGCAACAAAAAGAATAAAATATCTAGGAATAAACCTACCTAAGGAGACAAAAGAACTGTATGCAGAAAATTATAAGACACTGATGAAAGAAATTAAAGATGGTACAAATAGATGGAGAGATGTACCATGTTCTTGGATTGGAAGAATCAACATTGTGAAAATGACTCTACTACCCAAAGCAATCTACAGATTCAATGCAATCCCTATCAAACTACCACTGGCATTTTTTACAGAACTAGAACAAAAAATTTCACAATTTGTATGGAAACACAAAAGACCCCGAATAGCCAAAGCAGTCTTGAGAATGAAAAATGGAGCTGGACGAATCAGGCTCCCTGAGTTCAGACTATATTACAAAGCTACAGTAATCAAGACAGTTTGGTACTGCCACAAAAACAGAAATATTGATCAATGGAACAGGATAGAAAGCCCAGAGATAAACCCATGCACATATGGTCAACTTATCTTCGATAAAGGAGGCAAGCATATACAGTGGAGAAAAGACAGCCTCTTCAATAAGTGGTGCTGGGAAAATTGGACAGATACATGTAAAAGTATGAAATTAGAACACTCCCTGACACCATACACAAAAATAAACTCAAAATGGATTAAAGACCTAAATGTAAGGCCAGACACTCTCAAACTCCTAGAGGAAAACATAGGCAGAACACTCTATGACATAAATCACAGCAAGATTTTTTTTGACCCAGCTTCTAGGGAAATGGAAATAAAAACACAAATAAACAAATGGGACCTAATGAAACTTAAAAGCTTTTGCACAGCAAAGGAAACCATAAACAAGACCAAAAGACAACCCTCAGAATGGGAGAAAATATTTGCAGATGAAGCAACTGACAAAGGATTAATCTCCAAGATTTACAAGCAGCTCATGCAGCTCAATAACAAAAAAATGAACAACTCTATCTAAAAATGGGCAGAAGACCTAAATAGACATTTCTCCAAAGAAGATATACAGATTGCCAACAGACACATGAAAGAATGCTCAACATCATTAACCATTAGAGAAATGCAAATCAAAACTACAATGAGATATCATCTCACACCAGTCAGAATGGCCATCATCAAAAAATCTAGAAACAATAAATGCTGGAGAGGGTGTGGAGAAAAGGGAACCCTCTTGCACTGTTGGTGGGAATGTAAATTGATACAGCCACTATGGAGAACAGTATGGAGGTTCCTTAAAAAACTACAAATAGAACTACCATATGACCCAGCAATCCCACTACTGGGCATATACCCTGAGAAAACCATCATTCAAAAAGAGTCATGTACCAAAATGTTCATTGCAGCTCTATTTACAATAGCCAGGACATGGAAGCAACCTAAGTGTCCATCATTGGATGAATGGATAAAGAAGATGTGGCACATATATACAATGGAATATTACTCAGCCATAAAAAGAAATGAAATGGAGGTATTTGTAATGAGGTGGATGGAGTTAGAGTCTGTCATACAGAGTGAAGTAAGTCAGAAAGAGAAAAACAAATACAGTATGCTAACACATATATATGGAATCTAAGGAAAAAAAAAAAAAAAAAGGCCATGAAGAACCTAGTGGCAAGATGGGAATAAAGACACAGACCTACTAGAGAATGGACTTGAGGATATGGGGAAGGGGAGAGGTGAGATGTGACAAAGTGAGAGAGTGTCATGGACATATATACACTACCAAATATAAAATAGATAGCTAGTGGGAAGCAGCCACATAGCACAGGGAGATCAGCTCGGTGCTTTGTGACCACCTAGAGGGGTGGGATGGGGAGGGTTGGGGGGAGGGAGATGCAAGAGGGAAGAGATATGGGAACATATGTATATGTATAACTGATTCACTTTGTTATAAAGCAGAAACTAACACAGCATTGTAAAGAAATTATACTTCAATAAAGATGTTTAAAAAAAAAATTTAAGAAAAAAAAAAAGAAAGAAATGTTATCAATGACACTGCAAATTCTAAGTTTTCTAAGTGTATTTTCTCTACAGAACCATCCAAGCTAAACGACAACACATTAATGTATTAATGTATTTAGTGTATTAAACATTAGGATAATAATACATAATTAAGGTCATAAGATAATAAGATTCATAATCTTAGCCCCTTACTACACTATCACTTCTACAAAACCATCAGACACTTCTATAATTTATGAAATTTGTGCTGGATGGACATGTAGAAAATATGATATCCAGATCCAACTATCATCTGTCTACCTCATTGACTGGTTTGGTTGATTTAATTTTGTCCCTGGAAAAGTTGCTATTCTCTTCCTCACCCACTGGTTCAAGAAAAAAATGCACTTGCTTAAAGGAGAAAAATACTTTCCAGGTAAAATAAGAAATATTTTTATTCAAAGGCATTATGTCAAATGTTTACAAATAATAACAATGTGTTTTGTTTAATAGTGTGTATTTTAAAATATTTAAATAGGTTACAAAATTAGGAAGAGTTTCTATCTTCATGCCAATGTCAGTATTTGAGTCAAATGCCATTAAATACACTGATAAATCTATAAACAGTAAAATGATCACTTTTAAGTTGTGGTATTGAGGTGAGTAGCCATTAGCCACATGTAGTTAATTTAAATGTGGCTAATGAAACTGAGAAATGATTTTTTAATTTTAATGTAAGTAACTTGAATATAAGTTTTTTCCTAGCTTTATCAAGATATAGTTGGCAGTTTATTGTGTACAATGTGATGATTTAATACATGTATGTGTTAGGAAATGATTGCCATAAGAAAGCTTATTCCTCTATCACTCTCATAATTACCACTGTGCGTGAGTGTGTGGTGTGTGTGTGTGTATGTGTGTGTGCGTGGTGAGAACATGTAAGATTTACCGTATTAACAACTTCCAAGTATGTAATACAATATTGTGAACTATAGTCACCACAATGTACATTAGGCTCCCAGATCTTATTCATCTTATAACTGGAAGTTTGTACCCTCTGACCAATATCTGTCCATTTCTCCCACCCCCTTCCACTTCTGGTAACCACCATTCTACTCTCCATTTCTCTAACGAAGCAGGACCCTATGGGGCTTTCCTGAGGCAGACCCCTTCTCCATATCCTTTGCTTTAACTCCTCTCTGAAGTACCTAGATAATAGTATATGATGCACAATTTCTGAGTTGCTTTACAGATGCTAAAACTCCCACCAAATTGAAGAAATTAACTACTTGATGACCATGAGCATGTTGCCCCACACCTACTGGAGCCTAAGGATTGATAATGTTAACCCCTGTGACATGGCTCTGTTACCTCACCATCAACCAATCAGAGAATTGTGCATGAGCTGATCACACACCCTTGGACTCCCCTCCCTCACCTGGCCTTTAAAAATGCTTTGCTGAAACCCATCAGGGAGTGTGGGCTTTTTGAGCACTAGCTGTCACAGACTGCTATTATGGTTCCTTACAATAAATGCTGCACCCTTCACCACAACCCCAAACTGGTATCAGTTGATTGGCTTTACTGTGTGTGGGCTGGCACACCCAAGTTTTTGTTCGGTAACATTTCTATGAGTTTGGCTTTTTAGATTCCATATATAAGTGACATCATACAGTATTTGTCTCTTTCTGTCAATTTTTTTTTTTTTTTTTTTGCTATTCAGTTGTAAGAGTACACTATACACTTTGGATATTAAACTCTTCTCAGAGAGATGGTTTGCAAACATTTTTATTTAAATTTTAAAATTGATTCTCTGTTCAGTTTGTTTGCTGGAAAACTTTTAAATATCTCAGGAACAGCTTCAGCATATGAATCCACTTTTTCAACTGTAAATTTTATTAAATCTAAGTATAGATCAAATATTTTCAACAAAATGTTCATGTTCAAATTGAGATGTGTTATAAAATACACACTCAGAATAATAAAAATGATTTGACAGATTGCTAATAATTTTTATATCACTTATACATTAAAATGATAATATTTTAGATACATTGGGTTAGATACAATGTGTTATTAAAATTAATTTCCTCTGTTTCCTTTATTTGTGTAATATGGCTTCTAGGATATTTAAAATTATATATGTGGTTCACATTCTAGCTCTAATGGACAGCACTGGCAAAATGGCTTATTGTCCTTTCCATATATACTCGTTACCTCAACAAACTATGATAGACCTTATGGAGGGAAGGGCGGTTTTTCCAAGACAGAATTATCTTCAAAGGGCACTAACTCAGGGCACTACCTTGTGTTAAATTACTTAGTAAAATGAAAATATCAATACAACCAATGCATGTAATGCCATGTATATAAAGCAGTGTCATATAATTAACATAAGGAAAATCAGATTACTATTAATGGCTGATAATTACAACACAGTTAAGCAATAAAATCATAAATCATCGCTTACCATAGAAGCCTTATTAGAAAAGAAGGCATAATGTATCATTGATCAAAGCACCTTTATCCACAGTTATTGTTAAAATGCTTCATGCTTATTTATTTCACGTTCAAGGGGAAGAAAAAACCTACGAAAATCATAACATATAGCTTGCAGTATGTAACCATGAAGTTTGATAATAATAATTTGATGCCAAATATAATGTAAGAGATATCAATATTCAATCTTATTTAAATTACCAAAATCCCATTATGTGCATGGCATTGTGGTTGGCTACTGGGGAAAAAAAAAAAAAAGGGAAGGAAGGCAGGACTTCTGAAAGATAGACAATTAAAGCCAAAATTATTTTACCAGTTGTGTTGAAAGTGTTGTATATTGGGAAATATTTTTAGCTAGAAGATTTAGGAAAGAATTTATTTTTTAATGGGGTCTTACTCTTAGCATAAACATAGTCCATATCTGCAAGGTAACTTTCATAAATTAAATATATTGCCATATTTAATGTGTGAGGTGTATTTAATTCTTTAATCAGTGCTTGTCAAAGTGTGCATGGAGGTCCCCTAAAGACTCTTTCATATGGTCCCTGAAGTCCTCCTTTTTCTAATTTACGTATCTGTGTGAGCCCTGACTTCTTCAATTACAAATCCTGAAATGGCATTTCACAACAGATTATATGCAGAAACGGATCCAGCTGTGTACAATCAAAGGAGACATTAGAAACATCTTTTGTGTGTGTGTGTGTGTGTGTGTGTGTGTGTGTGTGGTTTGGAAAACATTTTTCATGAATGTTTCATTTTATTTTATTTTAGTTTCTTGGAATGTATCTTAATGAAACTCTAAGAAAAAATGGTTCAAATACACAAGTACAAAAATATTCACATGGCAGGTATTTGATAGGAGAACACTCAATCCAACGTAGAGTTCAAAGAAAAGGGTCAGAGTATGGAGCATTGAATTTGTTTTCCTTTTGGCATATGCCTTCTTTCTAAATGTCCTGATTCTCATGTATTACTTCTGCAATTGTTTCTTTCCCCTCCCATTCACCATTCAACACACTCTAATATGACTTCTGGTTTCACAGCTTCTCCAAAACAGCCCTAGTAAAGTATCCATTGATAAATACTTATTGTCATTTAAAATATTATGGCAACCTGGCTTACATATTCTTACCTCTACTTTTTTCTCCAGCCTCATTTCAGCATCTCCAACAGCCTCACCTCAGCCTGGCTCTTGTTCCCACTTGCCACTGTGGCTAAAGTCAGCAAGCAGTCTCTCTTACACCCAGGCCTGTTTGTGTCTAAGTTTGACTACATGCTCTAACACTCTTGCATGGCCCTCAGCATTTCACTGGATTGTAGATAAAAAGCAAGATCATTAAACTGATTGGCAAGACCCTCCACAGTATGGTCCTTCCAGCTTCTCCAGTATATTCTAGGCTTCCCTTCAGTTTCCGGGACACGTCCCTGTCTTTATCACCATGGAGTTTTGCACACACTAGATCCTTCCTTGAGTGGGTTTATTTCACTAAACTCACTTGGTTAGTTATGGCCTTCGTTTGCTTTGGATAGCAGCTGAAGTCTGATTTGTTTTGGACACCTTCCTCAAACCTCCAAACTGGGTTATTTTTCTCAGTTAAACTCTCCAATAGAATCACATTTCCTGCTACCCTTTGCCCTCCCCTTTGTAGAAAGTTGCTCACTTCATCATTTTACAGTAAGTCATGCAATCATTTGATTAACATCTACTTAAATTATGTATGTAAATGTTTGTCTAAATTTAATTTGTATCCATATGATTATTTGATTGATAGCTAACAAAATTGTAATTCCTGTGAGAATCGATAGTTTGTTCAGCTTTTTATTCCTAGTGTAAAATACATAGTAGGGGCACAGAAAGCATTTTTGTGTATCTCTTCATTAGTCATAAGGTATGAACTTTGTCCCACAAACAAATGAAAATGAATTACTCAAAATGATTTCTTTTGGGAAATTGGAAATATTCTCAGTTGTGGATATAGGGATCATTGTAATTTATTGTCATGATTGTAGCTGGGGGCATTAGAAGAAGAAACATAGAAATTGACCTGAGGATTAATACTTTTGTGGTTTTCCTCCAATTTTCTAAGTACTAAGTAAACCTAGTTAAGTTATGTGGAAACTTAGTTTTAAAATAAAGTCATTTCTTGACTAAGATAAAAACTTTACCAAACATTTAGAGTGTTATGCCATACCAATATTATCAAGATTTCCTAAAGGAACAAGAAAGGAATAATTTGAAATACATACTTCAAATGCTCCTTACTTCTAGTGTGTGCAAGAATATTTGTGTGTGTATGTTTTACTTCATCTGATTGCTCTTTGCTTTAATATTGCCTTCTAGAATAGGACTTTTTGTGAAAGTCAACCCTTTCCTTTTTTTAAATTGCCGTTGCTTATCTTTCACTCCCATGGCACAAATTAAAAGGCCAACTCTATAAAGAGGGGAAACGCTTTAGGGCTATGGAGACGTCCGCAAAAGAGACAGAGACACACGAAAAACTGATTCGTTTTCATAAGGTTCCAATGGTTGGGGAGTATAATAAAGTACAGACTTTATAGAATATACATTTAAAAGTATGTTCACATTAACAACATTAGCTTTATCAGAGTCAATGCTTAGGGCTCCCTTTGATTTTCTGAATTGTAACAAGCATAAATTAAATTTCCATTTGATCAGTACAATGGATGCAAAATTGTTAAAACAAATCTTCATGGACATCATCACGCTCAGAAACTTTGAATCCGTTCTTGGGTAAAAATGACTATCCTACAATCCCCACATGCAAGTCTTTATTGTTACCTCAATGTGTCAAAAATATTTAGCGAAACCTTTTAGAAATAGCTAACCGCATACGTATGTAAGGAGAACCGGAAACTGTTTAGCACTTGTAACATTTGAATGTTTATGGAGATAAAAAATATACATATATATCTCCTAGGAAATATGTTGCCTACATAGTGAGGTTTTAACTGAAGCAGTTAGACTTTACCAACAGATGGGATCACAGCCCCTTCTGTTTCAGGACACGGTGTCATTCTGAATGTGTCACAGTGCTACTGCAGTTTCTTCCCAGCAGCCCACTCACGTCAGTCATTCACCTTCTGGTACATCAGGGTTTCATTAGCTCATAACTACCCGATCTTGTGTCGGGTGCGAGTCAACAGGTAGTTCATACCCTCTGCTGTCAGAATTAGCATTCATTATACTACTTAAACTGTGGTGCAAATTTAAAGTTCATTATTAAATGAGGCATATGTTACTACACTTATAACTGATTCAGTCTAGTTATTTTTAGTTTGACCTTTTCTGTATTCATCAAATTGGTTTTGAAATAGACATTGAGATACACTTTACAGTTCATTATAAAAATTTCTATGACTGATATTTTATGTGGAGTTTTCCAGATTCTCAGTAGTTCCATAATAAATGTGAGACTTCAGTGTTAGTTTAAATAAAAGTGAAGTAAGCATGGATCCCCAGGATATTAATGATTTTTTTCTCAACTCTGAAACAGCTTCACTTTGCAAGTATAACTGGATTTGAAAGAATACACCTTCCCTTAGGTATGAAAAGTGACAAAAGTAGAACTAAGAAGAACAATTTATGTTGTGGATTATTGTAAATTATTAATTCCTTTCTGACCCTCTCTACCCTTCCCTCATTAATCTAACATTGAAACATATCAACCCTAAAAAGCTAGATAATACTCAGCAGAAGAGACTACAAACTTTTCTCATTAAACACAGCTCAAACACATCTTAATAATTAGGAATTTCAAAAGCATGATTTCTAGAAATTACTATTGGAGCAAGAAAATAGCTCCAAAGAACTTTGTTTCTCAAGAATGGAGTCTAAGGACCATAAGAATAAAAACCAGTTAAAGTGTAGAAGGGGCATACAAGTACACAGGAGAGGAGAAAGACATATATTTAATAAAGATTAAAGCAGGAGATACAAATCTTAAGGGGTGCTTTTGGTCTTCCCTTATCCTTGGTGAAATTCACTGCCGATGCTATTGGAAATGAATGAAATTTTGGCTCATTCCTCTACAAATTTTATGGATTTTTGCATGCTTAAGTGAAGATGATATGTAATAGAAGTTTATGCACTTAATTATCTCACTATTTTTTCCTTTTTTACTGTCATCCTACAGCAATTTTAATATTATTATGTAGATTTTATGCCTATTAGCAAATGAACCAAAGAGTGATGTTTGTAGCCTACGGAGATTCAGATAGCCCTGGGAAGTTTTTTTAGGTGAATTCTTTAAAAAATAGCACATAGAATATTTCAAAAGCCTGCTTCTCCTGTAATATCATAACGACTCCATGTCAGTGCTTGGTTACTGAAGTAGGATTACAAGAGAAATATTACTAAGAGGTCAGTATTGTGCCTTTGCTGTGTCTTCATTTGCACAGTTACCAGTCAGTGACATATTCTCTGATTTTAAACTTGCAAGCTTTTCTTGCAGTTCAGATAATGCATTGTCCATTAAGTCGAACACATACACAGAAGGACTTAATTCCTTATCAATTCAGATGCTTTCAAAGACACTGACTTTGGAAAAAGAGTAGCAGTAAAACAATAAAACATCAGGCACTGAACTTCTCCTGTGAACTGATTTGGGAGGGTTAAAGGTTAATCACAGAAGTGACTTAAATCCTTCTGCTTTTAAAAGCATATTTATTTTTCACCACTCAATTCTCCATTTTTATTTCTCTTTGCAGTGTTCACTGTCTAATATTTCTTTTTGTGTTATCCTTCTTATTTATCCATGATGCAAACTTCCAGAGACCCACAACCACCTAAATCTGGCAAAGGTCAACTCTTCAGAATGCTGCACACTTGCAATCGTGGTATTTACTCACCCTTTGGGAAGGTTACCTTCACTTCAAGCTCTTAGTTCTTTTATCATTCCTTTGAGCAAAAAATTAGGTTTTGGCATAACCCAAGAATTTAAAGGGTGCACTGAGAATCAGCTTAGGTTTATCATAAGCCTTAAACTTGAACTTTACAAGAGATTCAAAAGCAACTTCTTCAGTCTCAGATACAATGCTGGAAAAAGAGTAATTCAAATACCAAAAAGATGAGGCACATCATATATTTAACAAACTAAAAACTAATAAGTTCTGAGATCGTTATTTAGGGAACTACTGTTTTCATAATTTCACTAGAGACAAATATTTTTAAACTGATGTTAAACTTCTCTATGCCTGTTTGCACTTCTAGCCCGTGATGATGTTAAGGAAATATGTTTGCTTTTTGGATATGTGTGAATGAAGTAAAAATGAAGAATAATAAATGATTTATTTTATATAGCTGCCTTATAGTTTCTCTTCCTCTCCTACTTATATTACTTATATATTACATGTATAATGGTTGATAGCTAATATTCTCTTTCATGTTGAAATATATAATTTTATAGTAAAATACATTATATTGAAATGTATTTTGATATTAGATTGACATTTTTATATTGGCAGACAGGTTGTTAAATACTCTAGCACTCTCTTTTTACATAAAGGTTAAAAAAATGTTCAATGCTTTTATTTCAAAAGCGGTGGTTGAGAGAAGTTTGTCAGAATTTTTAGCAATTTCCAAATTTATTACTCATTTGATATGTGAGAAATATTTTTCACTTTGAAAATATATTCTTCCTTGCACACCCATGTTCATTGCAGCATTATCACAATAGCCAAAATACGGAGATAGCCTAAATATCTATCAATGGATGAATAAAGAAGATGTGGTGTATAAATACAATGGAATATTATTCAGCCTTAAAAGAGAAGGAAAGCGTGTCAAATACTACAACATGGATGAAAGTTGAGGACATCATGCTAAGTGAAATAAGCTAACACAAAATTATATACTTGCTTTTTAAATAAATTGTTATTTTCATAGATTAAATTAAACTGGTTCATTTACTGTGCTCAGTTTCTATGAGAAATAATTTAATTGAAATACCAAATTGCAAAAGTATGGCATAATATCAAAATGTGACACACTGGCCTAGAAATTCAGATCTTTGCCAAGCTTTACCAAATGTCAGTGTCAAAACACACACACACACACACACACACACTTTTTTTTTTAACTTCTAAAACCTGTTCATTTCCATTATCTAACTAGAAATTTTATATGGAGCACCATGATTTTGATTCTCTCTCTTCAATTAATCTGATTTTCATCACAAAAATGTTAAATGCAGAAAAAGAAATTACCTAAATGTGTTTTAATATTTTAATTATAAAATAATATAAATTTAGGTGAATTATAAATTTAAAAAAAGGATAAATGGTTAAGTTCATACATGTGCAATAATTATTTTAGCTTGTATGACTGAAGAGACAATAATGATAATATTAATAAGGCTGCTTGGGGGAGGAGAGAAGATGGCGGAAGAGTAAGACACGGAGATCACCTTCCTTCCCACAGATACAGTAGAAATACATCTACACGTGGAACTGCTCCTACAGAACACCCACTGAACGCTGGCAGAAAACGTCAGACCTCCCAAAAGGCAAGAAACTCCCCCCGTACTTGGGTAGGGCAAAAGAAAAAAGAAATAACAGAGACAAAAGAATAGGGACGGCACCTGCACCAGTGGGAGGGAGCTGTGAAGGAGGAAAGATTTCCACGCACTAGGAAGCCCCTTCGCGGGCAGAGACTGCGGGTGGCAGAGGGGGGAAGCTTCGGAGCCACGGAGGAGAGCGCAGCCACAAGGGTGTGGAGGGCAAAGCGGAGAGATTCCCGCACTTCCCACACGGAGGCTTGGCGCTGACCAGCACTCACCAGCCCGAGAGGCTTGTCTGCTCAGCCGCCGGGGCGGGTGGGGCTGGGAGCTGAGGCTCGGGCTTCGGTCGCAGGGAGAGGACTGGGGTTGGCGGCGTGAACACAGCCTGAAGGGGTTAGCGCACCACAGCTGGCTGGGAGGGAGACCGGGAAAAAGTCTGCAGCTGCCGAAGAGGCAAAAGACTTTTTCTTCCCTGTTTCCTGGTGCGCGAGGAGAGGGGATTCAGAGCGCCGCCTAAACGAACTTCAGAGACGGGCGCGAGCCGAGGCTAACAGCGCGGATCCCACAGCAACAGGGGCGCAGAGGGAAAAACGGAGAGATTCCTGCACAGAGGCTTGGCGCCAAGCAGTACTCACCAGCCCGAGAGGCTTGTCTGTTCCCCCGCCGGGGCGGGCGGGGCTGGGAGCGGAGGATCGGGCTTCGGTTGGATCGCAGGGAGAGGACTGGGGTTGGCGGCATGAACACAGCCTGAAGGGGTTAGCGCACCACAGCTGGCTGGGAGGGAGACCGGGAAAAAGTCTGCAGCTGCCGAAGAGGCAAGAGACTTTTTCTTGCCTCTTTGTTTCGCGGCGCGCAAGGAGAGGGGATTCAGAGCGCTGCCTAAACGAACTCCAGAGACTGGCGCGAGCCGCGGCTATCAGCGCGGACCCCAGAGACGGGCGTGAGACGCTGGGGCTGCTGCTGCCGCCTCCAAAAAGCCTGTGTGCGAGCACAGGTCACTCTTCACACCGCCCCTCCCGGGAGCTGGTGCAGCCCGCCACGGCAAGGCTCCCGTGATCCGGGGACAACTTTCCCGGGAGAACGCACTGCGCGCCTCAGGCTGCTGCAACGTCACGCCGGCCTCTGCCGCCGCAGGCTACCCCCGCATCTGTATCCCTCCTTCCCACCGGACTGAGTGAGCCAGAGCCCCCAAAGCAGCTGCTCCTTTAACCCCGTCCTGTCTGGGCGGAGAACAGACGCCCTCAGGAGACCTACACGCAGAGGCAGGTCCAAATCCAAAGCTGATCCCCAGGAGCTGTGCGAACAGAGATGAGGAGGGGAAATCTCTCCCAGCAGCCTCAGAAGCAGCGGATTAAAACTCCACAAACAACTTGATGTGCCTGCATCTGTGGAATACCTGAATAGACAACGAATCATCCCAAATTCAGGAGGTGGACTTTGGGAGCAGGATATATTAATTTTTCCCCTTTTCCTTTTTTTTTGTGAGTGTATATGTATATGCTTCTGGGTGACATTTTGTCTGTATAGCTTTGCTTTACAATAGCTTTATTTTACTTCACTATATTATAGCCTCTTTCTTTCTTTCATTCTTTCTATTTTTTCTCCCTTTTACTCTGAGCCATGTGGACGAAAGGCTCTTGGTGCTCCAGCCAGGCATCAGGGCCGTGCCTCTGAGGTGGGAGAGCCAACTTCAGGACACTGGTCCACAAGAGACCTCCCAGCTCCACGTAATACCAAATGGCGAAAATCTCTCAGAGATCTCCATCTCAACATCAAGACCCAGCATCACTCAATGACCAGCAAGCTACACTGCTGAACACCCTATGCCAAACAACTTGCAAGACAGGAACACAGCCCCATCCATTAGCAGAGAGGCTGCCTAAAATCATAATAAGGCCACAGACACCCCAAAATACACCACCAGACGTGGACGTGCCCAACAGAAAGACAAGATCCAGCCTCATCCACCAGAGCTCAGGCACTAGTTCCCTCCACCAGGAAGCCTACACAACCCACTGAACCAACCTTAGCCACTGGGGACAGATACGAAAAAAAACGGGAACTACGAACCTGCAACCTGTGATAAGGAGACCCCAAACGCAGTAAGATAAGCAAAATGAGACGACAGAAAAACACACAGTAGATGAAGGAGCAGGGTCAAAACACACCAGACTTAACAAATGAAGAGGAAATAGGTAGTCTACCTGAAAAAGAATTCAGAATAATGATAGTAAGGATGATCCAAAATCTTGGAAATAGAATAGACAAAATGCAAGAAACATTTAACAAGGACGTAGAAGAACTAAAGAGGAACCAAGCAATGATGAAAAACACAATAAATGAAATTAAAAATACTCTAGATGGGATCAATAGCAGAATAACTGAGGCAGAAGAAAGGATAAGTGACCTGGAAGATAAAATGGTGGAAATAACTACTGCAGAGCAGGATAAAGAGAAAAGAATGAAAAGAACTGAGGACAGTCTCAGAGACCTCTGGGACAACATTAAACGCACCAACATTCGAATTATAGGGGTCCCAGAAGAAGAAGAGAAAAAGAAAGGGACAGAGAAAATATTTGAAGAGATTATAGTTGAAAACTTCCCTAATATGGGAAAGGAAATAGTTAATCAAGTCCTGGAAGCACAGAGAGTCCCATACAGGATAAACCCAAGGAGAAACATGCCAAGACACATATTAATCAAACTGTCAAAAATTAAATATAAGGAAAACATATTAAAGGCAGCAAGGGAAAAAAAACAAATAACACACAAGGGAATCCCCATAAGGTTAACATCTGATCTTTCAGCAGAAACTCTGCAAGCCAGAAGGGAGTGGCAGGATATACTTCAAGTGATGAAGGAGAAGAACCTACAACCAAGATTACTCTACCCAGCAAGGATCTCATTCATATGTGATGGAGAAATTAAAACCTTTACAGACAAGCAAAAGCTGAGAGAGTTCAGCACCACCAAACCAGCTTTACAACAAATGCTAAAGGAACTTCTCAAGGCAAGAAACACAAGAGAAGGAAAACACCTACAATAACAAACCCAAAACATTTAAGAAAATGGGAATAGGAACATACATATCGATAATTACCTTGAATGTAAATGGATTAAATGCTCCCACCAAAAGACACAGGCTGGCTGAATGGATAGAAAAACAAGACCCATATATATGCTGTCTACAAGAGACCCACTTCAGACCTAGAGACACATACAGACTGCAAATGAGGGGATGGAAAAAGATATTCCATGCAAATGGAAATCAAAAGAAAGCTGGAGTAGCAATTCTCATATCAGACAAAATAGACTTTAAAATAAAGACTATTACAAGAGACAAAGAAGGACACTATATAATGATCAAGGGATCGATCCAAGAGGAAGGTATAACAATTGTAAATATTTATGCACCCAACATAGGAGCACCTCAATACATAAGGCAAATACTAACAGCCATAAAAGGGGAAATCGACAGCAACACAATCATAGTAGGGGACTTTAACACCCCACTTTCACCAATGGACAGATCATCCAAAATGAAAATAAATAAGGAAACACAAGCTTTAAATGATACATTAAACAAGATGGACCTAATTGATATTTATAGGACATTCCACCCAAAAACAACAGAATACACATTTTTCTCAAGGGCTCATAGAACACTCTCCAGGATAGATCGTATCTTGGGTCACAAATCAAGCCTTGGTAAATTTAAGAAAATTGAAAGCGTATCAAGTATCTTTTCTGACCACAACGCTATGAGACTAGATATCAATTACAGGAAAAGATCTGTAAAAAATACAAACACATGGAGGCTACACAATACACTACTTAATAACGGTATGATCACTGAAGAAATCAAAGGGGAAATCAAAAAATACCTAGAAACAAATGACAATGGAGATACGACGACCCAAAACCTACGGGACGCAGCAAAAGCAGTGCTAAGAGGGAAGTTTATAGCAATACAAGCCTACCTCAAGAAACAGGAAACATCTCGAATAAACAACCTAACCTTGCACCTAAAGCAATTAGAGAAAGAAGAACAAAAAAAACCCAAAGCTAGCAGAAGGAAAGAAATTATAAAGATCAGGTCAGAAATAAATGAAAAAGAAATGAAGGAAACAATAGCAAAAATCAATGAAACTAAAAGCTGGTTCTTTGAGAAGATAAACAAACTTGATAAACCATTATCCAGACTCATCAAGACAAAAAGGGAGAAGACTCAAATCAATAGAATTAGAAATGAAAAAGGAGAAGTAACCACTGACACTGCAGAAATACAAAAGATCATGAGAGATTACTACAAGCAACTCTATGCCAATAAAATGGACAACCTGGAAGAAATGGACAGATTCTTAGAAATGCACAAACTGCCGAGACTGAACCAGGAAGAAATAGAAAATATGAACAGACCAATCACAAGCACTGAAATTGAAACTGTGATTAAAAACCTGCCAACAAACAAAAGCCCAGGACCAGATGGCTTCACAGGTGAATTCTATCAAACATTTAGAGAAGAGCTAACACCTATCCTTCTCAAACTCTTCCAAAATATTGCAGAGGGAGGAACACTCCCCAACTCATTCTACGAGGCCACCATCACCCTGATACCAAAACCAGACAAAGATGTCACAAAGAAAGAAAACTACAGGCCAATATCACTGATGAACATAGATGCAAAAATCCTCAACAAAATACTAGCAAACAGAATCCAACAGCACATTAAAAGGATCATACACCATGATCAAGTGGGGTTTATCCCAGGAATGCAAGGATTCTTCAATATACGCAAATCAATCAATGTGATACACCATATTAACAAATTGAAGGAGAAAAACCATATGATCATCTCAATAGATGCAGAGAAAGCTTTCGACAAAATTCATCACCCATTTATGATAAAAGCCCTGCAGAAAGTAGGCATAGAGGGAACTTTCCTCAACATAATAAAGGCCATATATGACAAACCCACAGCCAACATTGTCCTCAATGGTGAAAAACTGAAACCATTTCCACTAAGATCAGGAATAAGACAAGGTTGCCCACTCTCACCACTATTATTCAACATAGTTTTGGAAGTGTTAGCCACAGCAATCAGAGAAGACAAAGAAATAAAAGGAATTCAAATCGGAAAAGAAGAAGTAAAGCTGTCACTATTTGCAGATGACATGATACTATACATAGAGAATCCTAAAGATGCAACCAGAAAACTCCTAGAGCTAATCAATGAATTTGGTAAAGTAGCAGGATACAAAATTAATGCACAGAAATCTCTTGCATTTCTATACACTAATGACGAAAAATCTGAAAGTGAAATTAAGAAAACACTCCCGTTTACCATTGCAACAAAAAGAATAAAATATCTAGGAATAAACCTACCTAAGGAGACAAAAGACCTGTATGCAGAAAATTATAAGACACTGATGAAAGAAATTAAAGATGATACAAATAGATGGAGAGATATACCATGTTCCTGGATTGAAAGAATCAACATTGTGAAAATGACTCTACTACCCAAAGCAATCTACAGATTCAATGCAATCCCTATCAAACTACCACTGGCATTTTTCACAGAACTAGAACAAAAAATTTCACAATTTGTATGGAAACACAAAAGACCCCGAATAGCCAAAGCAATCTTGAGAACGAAAAATGGAGCTGGGGGAATCAGGCTCCCTGACTTCAGACTATATTACAAAGCTTCAGTAATCAAGACAGTTTGGTACTGGCACAAAAACAGAAATATAGATCAATGGAACAGGATAGAAAGCCCAGAGATAAACCCACACACATATGGCCACCTTATCTTTGATAAAGGAGGCAAGCATATACAGTGGAGAAAAGACAGCCTCTTCAATAAGTGGTGCTGGGAAAATTGGACAGGTACATGTAAAAGTATGAAATTAGAACACTCCCTGACACCATGCACAAAAATAAACTCCAAATGGATTAAAGACCTAAGTGTAAGGGCAGACACTATCAAACTCTTAGAGGAAAACATAGGCAGAACACTCTATGACATACATCACAGCAAGATTCTTTTTGACCCAGCTCCCAGAGAAATGGAAATAAGAACACAAATAAACAAATGGGACCTAATGAAACTTAAAAGCTTTTCCACAGCAAAGGAAACCATAAACAAGACCAAAAGACAACCCTCAGAATGGGAGAAAATATTTGCAAATGAAGCAACTGACAAAGGATTAATCTCCAAGATTTACAAGCAGCTCATGCAGCTCAATAACAAAAAACCAACAACCCAATCCAAAAATGGGCAGAAGACCAAATAGACATTTCTCCAAAGAAGATATACAGATGGCCTACAGACACATGAAAGAATGCTCAACATCATTAATCATTAGAGAAATGCAAATCAAAACTACAATGAGATATCATCTCACACCGGTCAGAATGGCCATCATCAAAAAATCTAGAAACAATAAGTGCTGGAGAGGGTGTGGAGGAAAGGGAACCCTCTTGCACTGTTGGTGGGAATGTAAATTGATACAGCCACTATGGAGAACAGTATGGAGGTTCCTTAAAAAACTACAAATAGAACTACCATACGATCCAGCAATCCCACTACTGGGCATATACCCTGAGAAAACCATAGTTCAAAAAGAGTCATGTACCAAAATGTTTATTGCAGCTCTATTTACAATAGCCAGGACATGGAAGAAACCTAAATGTCCATCGACAGATGAATGGATAAAGAAGATGTGGCACATATATACAATGGAATATTACTCAGCCATAAAAAGAAATGAAATGGAGGTATTTGTAATGAGGTGGATGGAGTTAGAGTCTGTCATACAGAGTGAAGTAAGTCAGAAAGAGAAAAACAAATACAGTATGCTAACACATATATACGGAATCTAAGGAAAAAAAAAAAAAAAAGGCCATGAAGAACCTAGTGGCAAGATGGGAATAAAGACACAGACCTACTAGAGAATGGACTTGAGGATATGGGGAGGGGGTGGGGTGAGATGTGACAGGGTAAGAGAGTGTCATGGACATATATACACTACCAAATGTAAAATAGCTAGTGGGAAGCAGCCGCATAGCACAGGAAGATCAGCTCGGTGCTTTGTGACCACCTAGAGGGGTGGGATGGGGAGGGCGGGAGGGAGGGAGATGCAAGAGGGAAGAGAAATGGGAACATATTGTATATGTATAACTGATTCACTTTGTTATAAAGCAGAAGCTAACACACCAGTGTAAGGCAATTATACTTCAATAAAGATGTTTAAAAAAAAAAATAAGGCTGCTTATGTTTATTTTTAATATCTTTCTAATTCCTTTTTCTCAGTTTGCCTTTTTATGGGTAGAGCAAGTTGATGACTTTGCAGAACTTGTATCATAATTCGTTTGTATATTTGATTTATGTAGAAAAGAAACTTTAAATAAAAAATATGTAGTGGGTTTTGATTCAGAGACCAATTTTGAAAAATGTGCATCCTTAATTAGATGTATAAATATGGCTAAGATATAACCATAATGATTGTCCCCATATCTCAAATTAAAAATGAAGTAATGCTAAACTTAAGGGATTTTATGAGGTTAAAATGAGATAATATTACATATCTAACATGAAATTTATTTCATTCTTTCCTTTCCAAAAGTGAATATTTGATTCAATGATTTGGAACTCATAATACAATTGCTCATATTACATGCAGAATAAGTATTGCTACTTTTCATTTCAGATTTCCCCATAAGTAAAACATGATAAAAAGTTTACTATTACAATTATAAAAATCATATATAAAAATTACTGCTGGGGAAAATCATTTCTGATTCATACATAGGACACAGGATACATTTGTTTGTTTGTTTATGTATTATTTGTTTGTAAGGGTTCTATGTGGATCACTGTTTATATGATGTGATAGTGGATAAATATTTATGAGTATTAATAAACCATTAATTCTATACATTTGTAAAAGAAAAGACTTCTTAATCAAATTCTTTATATTCAAGTTTAGTAATTATTTCACTCAAAAAAAAAAAAAAAAAAAAAACTTAAAATAGATTCCAGACTCTGATTCTTAAGATATCCCTTTCCTTACACAGATTGCTGCTAATTCAAGGATTTTGTGACTGAAGAGAAAGCTGTACATGAATTGTAATTATGTCCATGATACAATTTACCAGGTCATTAAGTCTAATAATCACAGCTTCACTTTTTATTATTGGGGGTAATTATTAATAGGATTTTTATGTAATGTTAGATATTATTATTAATAATTCTAAGTAAAAAATCTAATATAATGCAAGTTGTGAGGTAGCCCTTTGCCCATTTGAAACAATTTGTAGAATGCTAAGAACTGTGGACTAGAAAGAGCCTGGCTTCCTGAATGCATATCGGGGCCACTACACACTTCCTAGAATGTCTACTCCCAGGCTGCTTGTCATATGTGAAAACGTACATACACTCTGCATTACCATGGCAAACTAACCTTCTCTTTGGTATTCCATATTCCCGAAATATCTATCTCTACTTCTTCAGCCAAAATATTCCTTTTCTGTATTCAATCAGTATATCAGAAAGCTATTACAAAAAACAAAACATCAAACATCAGTAAAGAAAATTCTCTAAATTCAATGGCTTAAAAAACCCAATCATTTCATTCTTACTTACTTTCAGAATTGCTAACCTGGGTGACCCCGTTTATCTCAGCTAAACCCACTTTTGCCTCTGGGGGTTGTCCCATCTAGGCTGTGTTCAGCTGGCTCCCCTATATTCTTCCCACGGAGATGGTAGAGGCTGTAAAAGAGAAAGACCAACTACAAGTACATTTCAAATATCTACTTGTGTTAGATCTATTAACATCCCATTCTTGTTACTGAAAATCATAAATTTAGTTCATCATCAAAGGAGTGAAGAAGTTTCAT
Source organism: Balaenoptera borealis (assembly GCF_965194805.1). Lineage (NCBI taxonomy): Eukaryota > Metazoa > Chordata > Mammalia > Artiodactyla > Balaenopteridae > Balaenoptera > Balaenoptera borealis. The sequence continues at coordinate 28,730,375 of NC_138877.1, forward strand.
CTACCATGGAATTGAGGGGAAGAAAGTGAACATTTGTGAGCAGTGGTCCAATCTTCTTCAGAGTCTTTACATTAATCTGAGAAGTGGTTAAATTTCTAACTTGTATGCAATGAGGAGAGCCACAGAGCTCCAGGTATTTCCAATAAGACCTCTGCTCTGGCTTCCATACATCGAGGAGAAAAGAGGGTGCCCCCAATTGTTTTGTGATCTTAGCCAGAACTCCTCACCACTCCCTGTACCTCTGTGATGGTCATCTCTCTTACTATGACAATCTGATTGAGGCCACAAAGATTAGTATCATTTTACCCTTAGTTGGAAGATTATCCACGGGTCTCTCTCATTAAGAAACATTTTGTGATTAGATGTTCTGATAAAGTTTGTTATAGATTATCTTTTCAAGGATGTTGTATGGCAAACAGATACAAGATATTCCAAGATACCTATCTTGGAAGATAGATATTATGTTACTTTCTGGAGCAGGGAGGGGTTCTATTTATTGTTCAGTACAGAGTAACCAGTATAATGACTTTTCCAGGGCAAAGATCAGGCAGGTTAACTTGTAGCCAAATTTAAAAGATTTGGTTTCTTTAAGCTGGGTGTTCCTTATCCGTGATACAAACACACTACATGCACAGCTACCACATGGAACACTCTAGATCACTCTCAGGGAACTTGTGGGACAAGAGAAACCAGCATGAACAGGAAGGGCATGCTGCTTGCTGGACTGTGGAGTTCTTTGCTTCTGATGCAGGAATCTAATGTCTTCTGCCAGCATCTATGAAACAGTGGCAGGATAACTTGTTAGCTTGCAAGTGGGGTAAAATCTCAGAGTTTTCACACTTCATAATACCCTTTATCTTGGTTTATACCAATTACTAAGGAAAACCAGGACTCCCAGGTTACTCCTGATTCTCACTTCCTTAAAGTTGAGTATATACCATTTGATAATCCATTTCTCATTCCTTTTGGGATCTCAAAACACTTCTCCTGTGCTCTTAGAAATGCTCCTAGTCCATAGCAAAATTTGTTATATTCTGAACCCCTTCTCTGAATGTTCTTTACTTTCTTGCTCTGACTCCTGTCTCTACCTTGAGGGTGCTGATTCTCTCTAGTGGAAAGCGCTTTTTTTCTCCCAGAGCGTGGAGCTAGAAGTAGGGTGAATATGTCCCATTCTGATTGCTGTTTCCATACAAATCTCCCTCTTCTTCTCCCCTTTCCCAGTCCCCCCATAAAAGTCAGCCTTGAATCTCATGTCACCAAATAAAACCAACTGCTACCCCTCCTTTTCTAAAACCACTTTAGCTCTCTTCTTAAAACAAATTAATTAAGGGATAATATTCATATTACAAAAACATCCATTTTAAGTGTACATTTCAATGATTTCTAGTAATCATTTAGTAAAATTTCTGTGTTGTGCAACCATTATCATAATCCAGTTTCAGAACATTTTATTACCCTCATAAGTTGCTAGTTAATAGTTAATGTCCTTTCCTATCCCAGCCTCAGTCAGCCACTAATCTATTTTCTGTCTCTATAGATTTGCATTTTCTAGGTATTTCCTACAAATGGAATTATAGAATACATGATCTTTTCTGTATTCTTACAACTAGCATAATGTTCTTCAGGTTTACGCATGTGGTAACATGTCAGTATTTCATTCCTTTTTATTGAGGAATAGTATTCCATTGTATAGACGTACACACTTTCTTGGTCAAATTACCAGTTTATGGGCATTTGAATTATTTCCATATATTGGCTATTATGAGTCATTCTCCGTCTACATTTGCTTACGTGTCTTTATGTGGACATATGTTTTCATTTCTCTTGCTTAGAAACGTAGGAGTGGAATTGCTTGATAATATGGTAAATATATAATTAATATTTTAAGAAACTGCCAAACTCTTTTTCAAAGTATCTGTATAATTTTCCATTCCCATAAGCAATGCATGATAGTTCCATTTTTTCACATCAATATGTGTTATTATCTCTCTTTTTTATGGCAGCTATTCTGATGGGTGTGAAATGGTATCTCATTGTGCTTTTAGTTACCTCTCCTTTTAGGAGTCATTTTCTAATCCAGTTTATTTCCCTCAGTCTCTGTAGATTTTAGATTCTTACTCATTATAATTTTACTGAAAATTCTTACTGTCATAATTCTTAGTGTTTATAAAAAACACATATATGTGTTTTTCAATAATGTGATCTCTCAGTAGCTAGACCTTCTTTCCTCTAACTTCATAAAGTCAGTTTCATGAATCTGACATTTTTATGCCTCTTCTCTATGCCAGCTTACCTAGTCTCTGGTGACCTACACATTACTAAATCCAATAATCATGTCTTAGTCAGTGGTGTTAAAATTTAATAGTGCCTTTTAGGAAGAGAAAAAAGGTTCAGTTTTAACAGTCTGCTGATTTCTGTGGTATAAATATTCCAGCCATGGCCAGTTTCAAACTTCCACCTTAATGCCAATGAACACAGAGTGTGAAGGAGTGCATGCAATTGGCTTTTATTTGCTAGTAGAGGAGGTGCCAACACCCAATGAGTTGGTCTTAATGATATTGCCATATTTGCAATATTTGATGCAACTAATCACTCAATACTTCTCAACTCAGCACTACTTTTCTGGAAAACTACTCTTTCCTGGTATTACTCCTATTTAATGTGGTTTACTCCTTCTCAGTCTCTTTTGTGGAACATGCTCAGATCTTTGATTTCTGGATGTTGGAGTTCCCTGTTTTTTGTTCCCTGATACCTCTTTTCCATCTGTATTATAACTTGAAGATCTCATCCAAGCCCTTGAAATTAAATACCCTCTATAATCTGAATAACCTGTCAGGATTTCCCTCAAAATGTGTGAATGCATACATCCAATTACGAACTCAATATCTTCACCTGGATAGTTAAAACTAAACATGTCCAATGTTAAACTCTAGGCATTCCTTTCCCCAATGTGCTCTAACCACAATATTTTCCATTCTTCCAGTTTCTTAGTCCAAATGCCCGAGTATCATTCTTAACTGTTCTTTCTTTCTCACATCTACATTCTGTTACTCTTGTGCACACATCAGTAGTCCTGTCCTCTTTGTTTTCAAACTACTATGCTTGAAACTACTACGCGTTGCTATGTTCAGAATCTACTGCATTTCACCATCTCCATTACAACCATCCTTTTCCAAGTCATCATTATATTCTACATTCATTATTTCAATTTGCCCTTCAGTTTTACTGCTTTCGCCTTTTCCTCTATACTCAAAAGAGAAACTATTCTAAAAACAGAAAAAGACCAAAGTGTCCTTTTGAATAGTATATCCTATTATATCACTGTTCTATTGGCATCTTTAAAAATGGCTTTGCAGTTCATTCAAAGTTAGGTCTTTACATTGCCTTACAAATTTCTACTTGGGCTGACCCTCTCAATTTTGGTAACCTCCCTCGCTATCACTCTTTCCTTCACTTACCCAGCTCCTGTCAAATGGGCTCCTTATTGCTCAAAGCATACTCTCATTTCAGGGCTTGAAATGTCTTTCACTATATATCCCCATGGTTCACTCACTTACTTCCATAAGATTTTTGCTCAAATGTCAAATTCTCAGTGACACATTCCCTTACTACAATTTAAAATTTCCACACTTTCCTACTATAACACCTGACACTTTCTAGTATAGCATACACATACACACACCCACACCCACACACACACACACATTTTTAAAATATTTTTTTATTTGTTTGATTCTGCCAGAATATAATTTCTATGGCATCAGATACTTTTTGCTTTTATTCTTTTGTTTACTGACGTATCCTGAACATCTGGAAAAATACCTGTACTTTATAACATAAAATAGGAACTCATAAAAACTTGGTTGAAGCAATAAAGAAATAATAATTTACCACTTATTGATCATTAGCTATGTTTCAAACACTGTGGTAAATTCTATGGTTATTATCTTACGTGACTCTCACAAATAATGAACCTAAGGCACAGTATTGGGGTTTAATTTTAGTTCTGTCTAACTATCTATTCACAAGCATATAATAAAAATGTGGTCCTTGAACTTCCATAATTCTACATTAGCTTATTCACCAGTCCCGTATAATCATTTCTGTATGTGTTTATAACTGTTTTCTTTTATTGCATATTCTGCAATTTTGATCAATTTTTTATTTATTTTTTTTAATTCTGGGCTTAATAGGCCAAGCTACAAGAATTTGATTGTCATGCAGTCTGGTTGATTTTCATCAAATTCAATATATTCTCTCCCTAAAAATTCCCCTGCATAGGCAAGAATAACTCTATTTTGGACTCAATATCCCAGCAATTTAATATTTCAACACCAAAACACTGATTAGAATTTACAGGCCCATATATCATGAAAAGGTGGATATTTGCCTAAACTTTAAATCTTCTAATTCAGAAACCCATCCCAGACATCCTTCAAAGTAAAGATCGAAAAGCTCTGCAATTGCCCTAGTCCACCTTACCATGATTTCTTTCTGAAAGGATTGTAAATCTGGGATACTTTCAATTTTTGTTTCTTATTTATTTGGCAGATATCTGCAAACTTGATCTTGTTTTCGTTAGCTTCTCTGTATGTATGTTGGGGGAGGAGCATGCTTAGAGAAGATAAAGTTCAAGTTTACAATTCTGTATGGCTATACAGAAATATCAGACCATATGATCTAGCATTGTTTAAAAGCTATAGTTCCTTGAAGCCAAAGTTAAACAAAGTTTAATGGGAAAAATAGGTTACTGTTATTTACATGGCTCAAAAGTTATGGTTTTTAATTATAATTATGCATTTATAATATTGGAGAAAATATGGTTTAATAAAAAAAATAAAGTTTTTGTTTTGTTTCTCTGTTTTTAATCACACATCTTTCAGGAGCCTTTGTTACTTCCTGAAAGCAAAATAGGTCCTTAGAGAAGTGAATTGATTCTTTCAGGCTGTAAGATACAAGCCTGTAATACTGTTGAACATTCTATTAACAGGCCAGAGGGGGAAACTGATATATAAATGCAGGGAAAGTAAATTAACATAGAAGAGAATATAGAGACAGGAGGAGAAAATCTGAATGTAAGAAGGGAAAATGTGAATGAGATATAGGACAAAGGGAATGCAATCTTTGTAACATGTTTCTCTAATGCTCTCCCCTTCGAATCTATGCTTTTTTCTTTTCCCTATGCACAGCTTTTGGCCATAGGAGGATGGTACAAAATATATTTCTAGAGAAACTGGTATTAAACAAACCATACTCTGTAAAACACAAGCTAAAGATAAGCAAATAACACACGGACTTTTACAACAAAGGAGCCTACACAGTTATTGTTTTTTATTCTCTTGCTGTGAATGGACAAAATGCAGAGAAAAAAATTCATGGGCAATGGTGATATAAACAGAGGTAATGCAAAGTGGAATAGATAATAAAGGATATAGCTGGAAGAAAATGCAGTAAATAGAAGATGAGTTCACAGATTGTGGCATGGAAGTGGAGAGGAAGAATAATTTATTAAAATGCTGTAATTTGGCAAATGTTATTAAAGTCACAAGCCAACATTTTGTAAGACTATGTTGAAAGTTAAACTAGCTCTGACTTCCTAATTCCTATAATATGCATTCATTTTAATTAAATTTGTTGGTTCATTCATTGGCTCATTCTTCATATGTCCATTTATTCATTAGTTATTAATTAATTCAAAGTATGAACAAACACAACATGTAAATCAACTATACTCCAATAAAAATTAAGAAAAACAAAACAAAACAAAAAAATTCTAAAAGCCAGGTACTTTGCTAGATATGGGAGACACGAATGGAAAAGCAGAAGAAGTTCTGACCCTCATGTAAGTAAGTAAGTAAATAAATAAATAAATTCAGATAACCATAAAAGTTATGGAGAAATGAATTATGTGTTGAGATTGAGAGAAATGAGAGATGGATGCCACTTTAAGTAGGATATTCTGGGAAGCCATAGCTGCTGATTTTTTTTTTTTTTCCATTAACCTGCTTAAGCCAGGACTTATGATAAATGGTAACTACAAACGTACCAAAAAAGATAAAAATGAAAATAACCTGACTTGGATCAATGTTAATTCAAATGTAACAATTTTTACCACCCACCACTTGGAGTTGGATGGAGAGAATTGGCCACCTGTATTCAAACCCCCTGTGACAACTGTAAAAAATTATTCAGAACAATGGCTAAAATGATGTAAAATTAGCTTGAGTATGCTACTTAATAAATTTTATACAGTTTAAACTCATGCTTTTATATTGTAGCATGTCTGTTAATTTCACTTAGAGCACTCATTATGAAAGAAAATGTTGGTAATTTTATTGCTGCTTGGGTTTTAATATGTTCATGATACTATGTTTTTAAATCCTAGAAATTTTCTGATGAGGAATTTTATAAAAATAAGTATAATTTCTAAAGTGTGAAGACATTCAAAGTGACATTGGGAAATTATGCTGAGGAAGGGAAAAAGAGAGGAGGCATCTTTAGAGGCACATATTTTAGGTTAATAAGAAAAATCAATTATGAAGAAAGGTGGAATTTTGAATCAAGCTTTGGTATATGTTTATCATGCAGCTCAGGCCTTGATCAGACAAAAAAATGAGTCTACCTATTAAAATGCGCAGTTTTAAGTTTTCCAAGCTTAAAATGTATTTATTATTATTATTAATTCCTACTTTAACCTTCTCTTTCCTTAAACACCTAGATTAAAAATCGCTTTGCCTAAATATGTTCTTTAAATTCAGTCTACCAGGGCATTGCCATCCTTTTCATAACTATGTTTCCCATTTTAAGTCACATAAGTGTTATCTATTTGCTCTCTGACTTTTAAACTTATTGGATTACTTATAATACATCTATGGTAAACACCCACGTTTTCACTGTTAGCTGTGACAAAATTCAGGTAATATTGTTGATAGTTTTGAAGATGAAGATGACATCCCACAGGTGTGTGTTAACTCTTGACCAGATAGGAAATAGGAAGGGTAGTACTTAGTGATTCTAGACTGTCTACTGTTCAGATATGCAATGAGTGTTCCTGTCACTCATGGATTAGAATTTATTTTTTAGGATGAGTAAGGCTTTTGTTGCTTTTCTTAGAAGTTAAAAGAATGAGAGAAGGAACAGGTGGTGGAAAGTTACAAGTTTGACTTACTAGAGTTGGTTATCAGCTGATTTGGAAAAGTTTTGGTAAAGAAGATACAGGCAGGGCTTCCCTGGTGGCGCAGTGGTTGAGAATCTGCCTGCCAATGCAGGGCACACAGGTTCGAGCCCTGGTCTGGGAAGATCCCACATGCCACGGAGCAACTGGGCCCGTGAGCCACAATTACTGAGCCTGCGCGTCTGGAGCCTGTGAGCCTGTGCTCCGCAACAAGAGAGGCCGCGATGGTGAGAGGCCCGCGCACCGCGATGAGGAGTGGTCCCCACTTGCCGCAACTAGAGAAAGCCCTCGCACAGAAACGAAGACTCAACACAGTCATAAATAAATAAATAAATAAATAAAAAAGAACGTGAATTAAAAAAAAAAAAAAGAAGATACAGGCAGAGATGCAGGAATGTATTTTTTCCCTCTTTTACACATTTTTAAATTTAAAAAAATTGAAAAACTATTTGGAACATTTGTGTTCATTTTGAGTGATAGCTATTGCTGTGGATTGGGCAACAGATGGTCAAAATACGATGAGGCAGCTATATGCCAGGGGAGCTGGTTTGTGGTGAAATCAAATTTCCAGTTAAAAAGAAAGAAATGAAAAAGTTTCCAATGTTAAATTTGGAGAAGGGTGGTATTCTCCTAAAACTAATAGGCTATCTGCAGCCTAATAGGCCAAATCTTGAATACTAGTTTTAATAGTGAGAGCTTCCCAAATAATACTTTTTACATAAATGAGATATGGATTCTTTAGATTTTTCAAAAATACCCAGATACTTAGACAAATCTCTAGAGGCTGCTGAGTAATCTCATGTGTATTTTCTTTTATTTATCCCTTCTTTCCTCAATCCCTTTCTTCCTGAGGTTGGTAATTCAGAGCCAAAATGGATTAAATAAATTTCTTGCTATTGTCCAGATTCCAGTAGGAACACTGGCTTCTCTTAGAGTTGGATTTGTTTGCTGTTGAAGGAGGAAAAAGCAAACAAGACACTGAGGCTATGTTTCATGGAAGAAATTCAATTTAAATCAATATTGATAATTTGTGTAGTGGCTCTGGGTGCTTTAAATTCTACTTTCTATATCCTGTCTTTGCAAGTTTACTTTTACTTTTAAGAAATGATTAGATCTAAGGCAGTCTTGTATCCATTTGGAGATAGATCTATATGTATCCCTGAGGGCTGAACTGAGGTCTGTAGAAATCACGCCTTCAACCCAAGGTATGATGTCTTTTGTGACAGGTGCTTTGAAGTCTTCCCTCAAACTTTCTTTAAAGAGAAAAAAAAAGTTCAAACACACTTTTTTTAATTTTTTCTATTCAGAGTTGAGTTTAAAAGTTTACCTGATCATAAGATGGGGGGAAGAAGGAAAATTATTATTTTTTTTTTCTAATGGCATTAGTTTCTCTTTGAAGTCCAGCTTCTAGACAAGTCACATCAATATCAAAGAATCCATAAGCAGATTCAGAAAAGCTCAGATTGGAAATACTGGGATAAGTCAGTTTTCTGTCTCTGAGCCTGTAAAACTTTACAAAATCCTGAAGGTGATTAATTAACAATATATTAAACATATTTTTGATAATAACATTATTAAATAAATATTTTATAGATCAAAATATTTAGCTGAAAATAAAAGCAGATTATCAGATAAATTAAGTTGTTGATCCTTGGTTTCTCCTATTCCTGCTAAAGCCTGCTGATGATGTGAATCAAACTGTTTACTTCCAGGAAACATGGAATCTAGAGGCAGAAATCAGCATTTCTTAAATATTCTAATGCCAAATTGTTCTAATATCTTTTAGTATTGATCAGTTTACGTATACTTGAAAAATCCAAAACAAAATTTCAGCTTATTAAAATTCCAATATATATTATTTAAGATTTGCTACAAACTTTTAGAAGATATTACTAACCCTATTATAGTGGGAAAACATACGTGCACCAATGATTAGAAAGAGAATTTCAACGTCTTGGAAGTGTCAATAACCAGAATTTAAATCAAATATAGTTTAACTCAAAGGTCGATGTTTTTTCCACAATACAATGACTTTCTCAAGCATCTTTGGTTTTGTCTCCATGTGTTTTCTTCCAGTTTTTCCAGCCTATCTTACTGGTAGTCTCTTCATATTAATGTGATATAGCAAAAAGCTTTAAAGTTGGATTCAAAAAATAAAAGTTAAAATATTGGCACAAAGCACTTTAAAAATGGTGAAAAAAAAAATGTGTGAATGTCTGTACCTCAATAAAAGTAATGACAGCACTGGTAAAAGTTGTCAAAACTTTTCCAGAACTCAGTTATTTAACCAAAAGCTTGCAACAATTCTTTCACAATCTATTCAAGAAAAGGAGGTGAATCTGGGTAAGAAGTCAAGCTTTGTGTCATTTATGTTTGCCCTATTCCCATCCCTCTTCCCCGCCCAAGCTCTGTGGCAGTCTTAGAAACCAGCAGCCTAGGAAACATGTTAGCTGTTAAAACCAGCATCCTAGCAGCCCCCAGATGGGGCAGAATGTTTTTGGATTTCCCTCAAAAACCTAATCCCCTGAAATCTGTCACTATTTGATCTGTCTAGCAGCTCCTTGGAAAAGTCCCTTTCAATGGGACTTTTCTTTCTTTGAGGTGACTCGAAGATCACTAAGTGAGGAAAACCCTATCCCCATGGAATTTGTCAAAAAACTAATCAGTGGATGTTGTTTATCATTGCAGTGTGTGTCTGAGGCAGCACTACCAGTTGGGACAAACGTAATCTTGTCAAAATCATAAAAGGAAAATCTTGAGAATGAGATATCCATGGAAGGTTTTGAAAGGCTCCAACACAATCCAAAGATATATAAAGCCATTCACATGTGCAGGACTGTGCACATTCTCAGGAAAGATTGAAAATGTTCAAACTGCGAACCTCTGACTGATCTTCAGGCTGTGTGCAAGCAGAAAGTCATGGCTAAGGCAAAGTGGTAAACTGCCTGCCTGGGTGTTGAAGGTATGACCCAACACACACCCAGAACCCCTCAGAAAACAGTGGGAGACTTACTGGCTCTAGGAATTTTTAAAAAATGATTTATCTAATCATTAGTGACCAAGTAAGCTAACGGGACAAGGATTTCATTGGTGACCTTCAAACAAAAATACAAATTTTACAGAATTAGTTTAGGAATGACAATAAACAAACTAATAACAACAACAGATAGGAAAAACAACTGACCTTGGGTGTGGCCAAATGTGATTTCCAGAATTGTCAGACTATATTGTTTAAAATGTGCAGTTTTCAACAGAAAAAATAAAAATGAGAACTTCAAAGAAATAGGGAAGCGTGGCACATGCCCAGGGAAAAATGAAGGCAATAGAAATTGACACTGAGGAAACTCAGGTATTGGTTTTGCTAGACAAATACTTTAAATCAGCTACTATAAATGTGTTCAAAAATTAAACTTTGTCTAAATAATAAAATTAAGTAAAGACCAATATCATGCCAAATAGCGAATATCTATAGAGAGATAAAAATTATATGGAAAATAGATATTTTGGAGTTGAAATGTATATTTGAACTGACAGACAAAAATATTTAGAATATTTGAAGATAGGTCACTTTAGGATATTCAGTTTGAAAAACTGCATAAAAAAAAAACAAAAACATAAGAATCTGCATAAGATAAATAGAAAGAAAAAAGGAAGAAATGAACATACCTTCAAAAAAAATGTGGAATATAATTAAGTGTATGTACAATCATAATGGAAGTCTCAGAAGGAAAAGAGAGAGAGAAATAAGTGGAGAGAATATTTAAAGAAACAATGGCCTAAAACGTCTAAAATTTGTTGAAAAACATTAATCTACACATTGAGGAACCTCAACAAATTCCAAGTAGAAAAACTCAAAGAGATCCATGACTAGCCACACCATAACCTGTCAATGGCCAAAAAACAAAGAGAGAATTGTGAAATTAACAAGTGAAAAAATAACTTATCAAAAGGGGTCTCCAGTAAGAATATAAGCTGACTTATCATTACAAACTGTAGATGGCAAAGGCAGTGGATAACATATTTGAAGTGCTAAAAGCAAAAGACTGTCAACTAAAACTTTTGTATAGAGCAAAACTATCTTTCAAAAAGAGAAGGTAAAGTAAGACGTTTCCAGATAAATTAAAACAAACAAACAAAAAAAATGAAAAAAAAATTTGTTGCTAGCAGACCTGCTCTACAGGAAATAATAAATGAAAAGACATATGTCAGTAGTAATTCAAATCCACATAAAGAAAGGAAGAGCATGAATAAAGGTTATCACATAGGTAAATATAAAAGATTTTATAAACATTTTTTTTGTAGTTCTTTTCGTCTTCTCTCTGGTTTGAAAGAGATTTGCATAAAGGAATAATTATAAAAATTTTATGAGCTTATAATGTATCAAGATGTAATTTGTATGTTGATCACAGTACAAAGGCAAAGGAGGAAATGGAGCTATATTGGAAGAGAGTTTTTTTATACAATTAAAATTTACTTAATGTTAATCCAACTAGATTATTTTAAGGCACAATGTTGTTTCTAATGCCAAGGACAACTACTAAAAAAGTAACTCCAAAGAATATATTAAAAGAAAGAACAAGACCCTAAAATGCAACAATAAACAATGTTTATTTAACACAAAAAAAGACAGAAATAGGTGAGGAATAGGTGAATAAAAACCAACAGAAAAGTCATATAACAAACAGCAAAATGACAGACTTCAACCATACCTTATCAACAAATACATTAAAAATAAGAGGATTGAAATTCCAATAGAAAAGCAAAGATTGGTAGAATGATAAAAAAATAAATGCTCCAATCATATGATATCTATGCTTGGACATACATTATGTTCAAAGACATCAATAGATTGACAGTGAAAGGATAGAGAAAAGATTGACCATGTAAACAGAAATGAGAAGAGAGCATGAGTTACTGTGTCAACATTAGACAAAATGTACTTTAAGACAAAAATTCTTACTAAAGATAAAGAAGGACATTTTTTTGATAATGAAGCATCAATCTTTCATGAAGATATAATGATTATAAATATATATTCACCTATCCACACAACTGTTAAATATGTGAATCAAAATCTGACAGAATTGAAAAGAGAAATAGACAATTCATGAATAATAGCTGGATAATTCAACATACCTCTTCCAACAATGGGTAAAATAACTAGACAAAAATAAATAAAGAAATAGAAGACTTTAATGACACTATCAACCAACTTGGCAAAATAGATATCTCTAACACATCAACTAACAACAGAATACAGATTCATCTTGAGAGTGCATGAAATAGTCTCCAGGATAGACCATATGTTAGGAAAACAAGCCCAAGTAATTGTACAAAGATTGAAATTCTACAAAGTATGTTTTCTGGCAAAAGCAATAATTAAATGAGAAATCTCTAACAAAAAGAAATTCAGGAGACTCATCAATATGTGGAAATAAAACAACACACTCCTTAACCAATTAATGTTTTCCAGGGGTTATGGTAATAGGGTAGGAAGTGACTAGTAATGGGCATGAGATTCTTTTTTCAGTTGATGAAAGTATTCTAAAATAACATAGTGGTGATGATTGCACAACTTTGTGAATGTTCTAAAAACCACTGAGTTGTACAACTCAAAAGGGTAAATTTTATGTGATATAAACTATTTCTTAATAACATACATATAGATAGATAGATAGATTAGATAGATAGATAGATAGATAGATAGATAGATAGATAGATAGAAACAGATGATAGATAAGCTGACATTTATGAACTATGTAATCCTGAAATGCAACCTGTCTAAAATTCATTTTCCTTGACTATAAAGTGGAAACATTAATGTGTCCTATTAACTCAGAGATTTATGTGTCATGATACTTAAAAATCTATACAAACATCCTTTGCAAATACTGACTCCCACCTACAAAAAATTTAAGCTGTTATTCTCTTTGACAAACCTACCAAATACATACTATCATATTCTCACTTGCATGCTTAATTTTCTCATGGGGCTAGTTAAATTCAGGCATCTTTTATTTGTCTTGGGAAAATTTAAATATGTTTTCTTTGAATTTGTCATGAAATTGAAAGTAATATTTGTGTCTGGTCTGCTCAACTTGATATCTTAATTATTGGATATTTATTGAGTTTCTGTCAGAGAATATGTAAGAAATGTACTCTTTTGGGGTTATAAATAAGCATAAAATATTCTTTCTGAGTTCAAATATAAAATGTTGCATGTATATATATTCCGTTATACATATATTTATACTCACGCATATAAATATAGATATAGATATATGAAGACCACAAAATAAGTACCATGCCATTCAAAAAGCTTATACAGTTTATCTACGTAAAAAATCTTACAAATATTTTAGAGTTCTTTTGGGGAAACTATACACAGAGTCACATTATGACTTCTTAAAATTCCTAATTTTCCATGCACGTGATTGGCAAAACAATAAAAAGTTCAGTGATACTAAGGACTGATAATTATATGGAGCATTGGGGAATCATAAACTCTATTGGTGAGCTATGGTTTTGCACAACTAATTTGAAAAAACTATTTTGCTTTATCTATTAAGCTTGCTGATACATTCCCTCAGATGCTGCAAGTACATTTCTTGGTGTATACCCTGAAGAAACTCTTCATATTATCATACATTTACATGTGCAAGAATTTTTATAGCAACATTATTTATAATAACAGAATATTAATAAGCTACTTAAGTGAGTATCAAATATTGGGCTCAAATTGGTGGTATGAGAAATAGACACAACTGAACACTCATAATGCTCAAACTCCTAAAAGAGGAAACCTTTCTGGGGGTGGTGGTGGTATAATAGAACATAAGAGAGTAGCACCTTAGTGAGCATCTCTCACAATTTAGGTGTCTCCCAAGAAATAAGTGGCTGGATGTGTGAGGCTGATAGTAATGGTTCCTTCTATAGTCAGGCTCCGCTGTGTTGACTACCTTCTATCCTCTTAATCTCTTGTCAAGAATTAGTAAGGAGTTGAATGATGATGGACAGGTTGAATGATTGATGTATGGAATTGGGTCTTAGGAGCTTCAACAGAAGCTTGAGGATCAGGAATTGCTATAATCCGGACTGTGTCCAGACCTCTGTATATTTATACTCCTCGTCTTTTTGTACTATCTTCAGAGGGTCCCAATTACTAACAGCTTTCTTCATCTCAAAGTTAATTCAGTGAGAAGTGTTGAATTAAGTCTTATGTAAGTAAGATTCATTTATTCCTAAATTCCATTCATCAAAATAATGGGCTCTTTCCTTATTACTTCAACTAATTTACTGTGATGACAAAAGCACATCAGTATTCTTGAAAATATAATTGTAAGTAGCGTAAATTTCCCCAATGGAGTAACTCAAAATTATACTTCTTGAATATGTTTTGTTTAATCTTGACAGTAATCTTTCAAAGACAGCTCTCCCATACACTGCTGCAGACTCATTCTCAGGTGCATTATTTATGCTAATTAATTGGTGATTTTGTTAATTGTTTATTTGAACTATATATAATACAGCGGCTCTGAACAATGTTCCTGCTTTTGAGGTATATATCACTTACAGTATCTGAACATAAGTCAGGTTATGCCATTGGAAATTCTTTAAATTATTCTATAAAATATGAAAATGCAAGATAAACTATTTTCTTACCAAAGAATATATATTTATTTATTTATTTCCTTAAAAATCAAATATTTAAATAAGTGGATTTCAAAGATCAGATTTTTGTTTTTGTATTGTCTGACTTCTTAGGCTTTTTATGTGACTTTATTTTGAAATAATACAATCTTTAACCTCATTTGCTGTTCCCACCTTGTCTTATAAATATACCTAACTATATGACTCTACTTGTCCCATAACCTGTTTGCACAAATGTGACATTCCTTAATCTCTTTGTCACACAGTGAATTTTGGAGATTAAAGAAATACATGGGATGCAGTTTAGAGATTACTGTATTGTGACTGTATGCACATCCTAGTACAGTCTGTGAAAGCAGAAGTGTTTTTTAAGCATTCTTTGAGCTACCTGTCAAACTTAATTTGTGTCAATTATACTGCTGTTGATATATGCTTTTAAGGTGGAGAATCATACAACACATTTTAGTTTTTGGACTTACTTTTCTTTGAGGAAAAGTGTTTTTCTAGCTTTTTTTTTTTTTTTTTTTTAACTACTGAAAGTTGTCATACTTTGACCCATACACTACATGAATACAAATACAGCTTTTTAACACATTATTACTTCCCAGTACCTTGTCTTTGTAGCCTCTTTCTGTCCTGAGGATATAGTGCTCAAAAGGGTTTTTCTCAGAATAAAATCACTAATTCTGAAAAGAAGCAGGATTTCTGAGAAGCATAAGATATTACTCTCCATGAAGAATGCTTGATAGGAACTCCTTACATTTGAGACTGGAAAAAGTAAAACGATTATTTTTGGTCTGAAGTATCACCCATTCACAACATGTCAAAAGAGACCACTGCTGTCTGCATTAGTCAATTTTTTGGAGCCATCTGCCCACACTGTGGGATATAGTACAGCCAGAATGAGCACTGCAGGTACCTGAGAAAATGCCAGAAGTGGCCTTAGTCAAGATGATTCATTAGCTGGTAGAGAGAATTCCCTGGCTTAAAGGAGATAGAGATTGAAAACTAAGAGAAGTCGTCCTTTAAGAGTGTAGCATTTCCCAGAATTCTTGTACATGTCTTTTGGTCCATAGGATTTGCACCTCTCTCTTCATAGTGTCATTAACACTGTTCCATTTTGCTACTACCTCCCTTGAGTAGTAAAATCATTCTATCTGATGGAAAGAACTAAATATCCTGCTGCAAATGAACACCCTAAGTATCTCTGACTAAACTGACTACATAATAAGAGAAAGCAAATGGTGAGGAAAAGCACATTATATCTCCTTTAGGCTTGTTGCCTGATTTTACTGAGTGCAATATGTTTCCTTTTAGTCTTTTAATATATGTATTTATTTTCATACCTGGTTTAAGAAACTAATTAAAAATATTATTAGCAGGAAAACTTCTCTATATTGGTTATCTTGACAATTAATTAGCCTCAATTTAGTCCTAGATTTTAACTATACAACATTTCTGAAAGGAAATATATGTTAACGTGTTTAAACAGTTTTCCCCCATAATTAATTATTCCATATAATTTAATAGCTTAGAAGGGTATGTCAACAAAAAATTAATCTATAGTCAATTTAAGAAAGAAATGGAAAATTTTACTGCAGCCAACCTGAGGATTATAAGCTGGAAGACAATCTTTCAGAAAGCTCTGAAGACTGTTCCACCTGTTAGAGGTCAAGGCACAATTACACAAGTTTTTGAGACAAAAGGTTATATATCAAAGTAACACTGACAGTTCACAAAGTTCAACAAGGCAAGTACTGGGTTATTGTGACCCCTTACAGGATTGAGAAGGGAATGTTATCTCCTAAGGAGTTACCTTGCTGGTGCCAGGAGGAGATGGGTTTTTGTTTTGTTTTTTTGGTGAGTAGGCATTCCCGTGTCTTCTAAGGGGATCTAGTTAATGTATAATGCAGATGCACAATGGGTACTAAAAGGGAGGTGGTAGTGCTTCAAAAGAAAAGGGAGAGAATCTTATGTTTAAATTTTTTCTTGTCCTGCCTCAAAAATAATTTTATTTCATGAGTATCTTTGTTTCATTAATTTACATTAAATTAGTTCAACAAATAGTATCATGTCAATCTGATCCTTATACATTATTATTACCTTGGAATTATACAAGTAGATAGACTACTTCTGAGCTCTTTGGAATCTAGTACATTATATGGTATTGGGTATCCATCTGTTAAGTGATTTATTCTCTTCTTTACACTTTTAAGAATAAAAGTTTTCTTATTGTTTACTTTGTTTTTGTTTTCCTTTGTATTTGCTATATCTCTGTAGTGCTTTGGGAACTAAAAGAGATGAATGTATATAAAATATAGCACATTATTCTCTAGATCTTGTTATTTACAGTTATTTGCAGTTGAATAGTCTAGAATAATACATTGAAAATATTGTATTATAGAAGTTTTCAAGAAATAAACATAGCTATATATTTAATATATATTTACATAATAGGTTGTCATTTCTGTATAAGGAGAAGGATATCACTCCTAGCAAATAAAACATGGGATTATTTTCTTGGTTAATGGGCAATTGCTCTGAATGAAGTTTTCAATAAAATAGTGTATGTTTAATGTTAAATATTTAGTTTGCCATAGTTTTTTGGGGATGAGTACTCAAGGTGTTTGGTATTAGTTAAAGGGTTATATAAAATCAGTGGATATTTGATTTTTCAAATCTTTGTATAAATGGATTTAATTTACATATAAATATATTCTATATTATACATCATACAGTATATAATAAAATATATAGTTTGTGTATCAACTAACATTTAGAAACAAAATCTGCAAAGAATTCTGATGATTTTGTTTATCCTAGTTGATAGAATTTGGCGGGAAAAATATGCTGTTTAAACAGACTATTTCAATGTGCCTCTCTACTGAAAAGATTGTGCTAGATCCTGAACCAAGAGTAAGCAAGGTCTGAATGATTTATTCAATTGTATCAGGCTCATCTCTTTCAGAAAACATTGCTCCCTTTCTATTGTTAGTAATTGTTATCTACACTTAAAGTCACAAAAATTAAAGAGATGATCTCCCTCACACAATTGCTATAATTATTAAAACTGCTAAGATATTGGCTCCAAGGAGTGAATACTATTTCCTTGTATACATCCTACTCGGGCTCTGACAGAGTGTATAATATCTCAATTTTTATAATTAGGACATAATATCTACAATTCTGAGATCATTCTTTGTATCAAATTTGATATGGGAAAAATATTTTCTATCAAAACAATGGTAAAGATGATAGTTGGGTATAAGTGCCTTTAGGGTTGAATAATATTTCTCTAAAATTCATGTCTATCCAGAACTTCATAATGTGAACTTACTTGGAAATAGGGTCTTTGCAGATGTAATTAAGGAAAGGATTAGTGCAGGTCCTAAATCTAAGGTAAGTGCTCTTACAACAGAAAGTAAAGGACACACCAAGACACAGAGAGGAAGATCACGTGAAGATGGGGGCAGAGATTAAAGTGATGCAGCTACAAACCAAGGCACGTCAAGGATTACAGGGGGCCACCAGAAGCTGGGAAAAGGCAAGGAAGTATTCTTCTAGGAAAAATTTTTCCCTAGAGACTTCATAGGGAGTATGGCCCTGCCGATACCTTGATTTCAGACTTCTAGCCTCCAGAACTACATAAATTTCCATTGTTTTAAGCCACCAAATTTCGGCAATTTGTTACGGTGGCCCCAAGAAATTATGATGGTGACATGGCATAATTTTAGGCATATTTAGCATTACTGAGGTTTTGATGTCCTGGTGTCTGAAGCAAATCATCTTTTCTGGATGAACTACATATTTCCATCTACTGCTTCAGCTATGTACCATCTCCACCAGTCTTCACGATAACGTGGTTCCAGCAATTTTTTCTTCCTGTTTATGGGATCAATTTCCTTAGTTATAATATATCCTAAGAAGAAAAAGAAAGCCCAAAATCCATCTTTTGACTCTACAATGGCTTCAAGCTAATCCACATTTTTTTCCTGTAGGAAAACGTATTCCAGAAGGTTTTTTTTTTGTTTTTATTTTAATTTATTTTATTGAACTATAGTTGATTTGCAATGTTGTGCAGAAGTTCTCTTATAATTACATATTCATTTTCTATTTTTTTCAAGTTGTTATTTTCACATTCTGCTAATATTTTTCAATTACATGGCTGTTGCAGATTTTCTTAGTTAGCATTCAGCATTTTTTTCCTTGCTTATTTCCACAATAAGCAAGAATTTGGAAATGCCACTTATTTGTCTAGGTTTACTTATCATTAGGAACTGCTGTGTGACAAAATTCTGAACACTAAGACCCCAAATGGAAATGCGTGTTAGGCTTGAGAAGATTTATGCTTCCTTATATGGGAGAAGTGTTGATTTTTCTTTTTCCTTCTGCCCTGAAAGTGGATGTGATTCCTAGACCTTTAGAAGTCATATGCTGACCAGTTTCAAAACATTTAAGGACAAAAGTCCAATGTATTAGGGATAGTAGAGGAGAAAAATAGAAATGACTTAGGTCCTTGATGGTAATGTTGAGCTGCTGAACAAGCCTGAGATTACCTTTATCAAGTTTATCAAGAATCCTTCTTAAGTCACTCTATAGCTTAAGGAACAATTGTGAGGGTTCTCTGTTACTCCAACTATAGAATTTAGCAGTTATACATGTATATATATATATATATATATATATATATATATATATATATATATATATATATACACATATTCTTTTATTTTTTAGATTCTGTTCCATTATAAGTTATTACAAAATATTGAATATAGTTTCCTGTGCTATACAGTAGGCCCTTGTTGTTCATCTATTTTATATATAGTAGTGTGTATCTGTTAATGCCAAATTCTAATTTATCCCTTCCCCCTCTTTTCCTCTTTGGTCACCATAAGTTTGTTTTCTATGTCTCTGAGTCTATTTCTGTTTTGTAAATAAGTTTATTTGTATCATTGTTTTAGATTCCACATATAAGTGATATCATATGATATTTGTCTTTCTCTGTCTGACTTACTTCACTTAGTATGATAATCTCTAGGTCCATCCATGTTGCTGCATTCTTTTTCTATGGCTGAGTAATATTCTGTTGTATATATATACCACATCTTCTTTATCCATTCATCTGTCTGTGGACATTTAGGTTGCTTCCATGTCTTGGCTATTGTAAATACTGCTGCTGTGAACACTGGTCTGCGTGTATCTTTTCAGGATATATGAGGAAAAGAAAGAAAGGAGTCTTCCCCAAGCTTCCACCCTCCCTTGGGTTGGGATGTGGGTGTAGGGGGTCTCACTGTATATCATATACTTTAATTATCTCAAGTCCAGAGAGGTGAGTCATTTGCTTAACACCACACAGCAAGTGGCCTTAGTATGCGATCTTAGGTTTGTCCAACTACAGAGCTCAGGATCTTACATGATGGCCTTACTGCATGTTGAGAACTGACCTCACTTTCCTCCGGCCTGACTGCAGCTCATTCTCCCTCCCACCCCCACTGCTCTCCAGTGGGAACAGTAGGAACAGAAGGAATATTGGTAGTGGAGCCCCAGAAGTGGGATTGCTGGATCATATGATAACTCTATTTTCAGTTTTTTAAGGAATCTCCATACTGTTCTCCATAGTGGCTGCACCAATTTACATTCCCACCAACAGGGTAGTAGGGGTCCCTTTTCTTCACACCCTCTCCAACATTTATTATTTGTAGACTTTTTGATAATGGCCATTCTGACCAGTGTGAGGTAATATCTCAGTGTAGTTTTGATTGACATTTCTCTAATAATTAATGATGTCAAGCATCTTTTCATGTGTCTGTTGGCCATCTGTACGTCTTTGGAGATGATTGACCAACTATAACATTTCTAACAGAATGATAATTATAGATTGTTGCGGTTTGAAAAAAAAAAAGGATGGCAAATACAAGCCTAAAAAAAAGCCTTATTATCCCAGTTTCCCTTTTCCTCAACCCTCTACATTCTTTACCTTCCTTCAAGGCCAAATTTTGGGAAAGAGTGGTTTACGTCCTCTCTACCTTTCTACCTCCCACTCCTTCTACTCACTCCAATCTGGCTTCTGTCTCTATATCCTCTGGAAATTTACCAAGTTCATTGGAATTTTTTATGCCCTCATCTTCTCTCATTTCACTGAAATGCTCAAATATTTGACTATGTACTGCTTTTTGAAACAGTTTTTTCTTTTACATAACACCCTATCACACTGTTGATTTTCTGTCACTTTTTAAAAATTGATCCTGCATGAAAACTGAAATCTTAAAATTGGTATCCCTCAAAGTTTGGCCCTGATACTTTGTTCTTTGCTCTTTATACTCTTTCCCTAGGTGATATCACACTTCTATTGGCTACAAAATAATCAATACACCAATGACTTCTAAATTTGTATCTTGAGCCCAGACATTTTCTCTGAGCTTCAGTCATATGTAACCAAGGGCCCATCTGACATTTCTTCTTGACTAGCTTATACTTTCTCAAATTTGTTTTCATAAGTTGTCTCACAACTGCCCCATGTATTCCTCACAAATTCTTCTCTATTTCATAAAAGGTACTCTTATCCAATATCCAATTATTTGTTCAAGCTTGAACCTGGGGATCCCTGATTCCTTCCTTTATTATGAACTTCATATCAGATCTGTCATGATTTCTTTTGATTCCACCATCACTATTCTCCATCTGCATGTCTGACATCTGTTATATTACTGCACTGACCTCTTAACATGTTCCCCTCTGTCAATCATTGTTAGACTCCAGTTGATCTTCTGTTATACAGAAATCAAAAAGATTTTTAAATGAATATAAAAACTAAAAATCAAATCAGTTTCTCCCCAGATTCCACTCTCTAATAGCTTCACATTGCAGCTGGGATAAAATCCAAACATTACTCCATGGCTTACAAGGCCCTGATAATTTACATTATTTTGCTGAAGCAAATCTCCTCCACCTCGCATGAATCATTTTCCTCAATGTGCCCTAGGCTCTTAACTGACCAGAGAATTAGCTCATGCTGTTCCCTGTCCTTAAAATATTTTCTTTGGGTGACTGACCCCTTCTTGTTCTGCAGATATTAATTTAAATCTTTCAGAAATTTCTTCCCTGTTTAAAATTTACTTCCCTTCCATCCTCTATTCCATTATTATTATTCCATCTATTTATTTTATTATATTTTTACAATCTGATATATATGTATAATCTGATATATATGTTTGTATATATGTGTGTGTGTATATATATATGTTTTATTCAACTACAAGCTTTACTTCTAAGTTTTTTGCCAATATATTTTCAGTGCTACCAAAGGCCTGGCAGAAAATAGTCATTTATTTAATAAAGAGCCATTGAATAACTAATATATATATATATATATATGCCAGGCACAGTTAGAGGTGCTGGTTGTGTTCTGATTTTACGAACTTGTCTCTAGTGAACAGTCACATGAGGCCTTTGCATTAATTATATCTCAATAAAGCTGGGGAAAAAAAATAAGGCCTCTGTGAGAAGGTAAACTTTAAATTGATTCCTAAGTTATAAAAAGTTGTCAACCAAACAAAATTATGGGGGAAGATTATTCAAGGCAGGCAATACAAAATACAAAAACTCTAATTTATATGTGTTCAAGAGATAAACAAAAGGTCATATGGCTAGAACTCATGATGCAGTAGAAAGCTGTTTATAGATAATATTGTGAAGTTAGGTAGAGAACATCTTGCACAGAGGTTATTGAAGAGTTATAAGCAAGGAGTTTCACTGATAGGAAGGAAGGAAGGAAGGAAGGAATGAAGGAATGAAGGAAGGAAGGAAGGAAGGGAGGGAGGGACGGAGGGAGGGAGGAGGCAAGGAATTTATTGGGAGTGCTGTGATGATATTACCTGCTGATTGAGCATATGGCTAAAAGATAGTGAAGGGTCTCCTGCTGCTGCCGCGCATAGAGTGATTTCAGGCATTCTGCAAGTTCATTGAACCTGCTACTTCATGTTAAGTGACATCTGACCAACTGAAAATTTCCAAACCCTGGCAGTCACTTCTAATATCCTCATATGATCCTGGATCTTCATTTTAGTAACTTAATGCTTCAGCTAAATGAATTCTCCATGAATATTCTTTTGACATAGTGATTATCTCCTCATTTCTCATTGTGAAGAGGTCAATGTCAGACAGGTCTAAATGGAGGGATGCTGAGGCTCTGCTTGTGAGAGAAGCCATGTAGGAGTCCCCATTATGCCCAGAAGCAAAGCCTGTAGGGATGCATGCAGGACCATGGACACCAGAGGCTAGGTGGACTCACAAAGTCCATCTCTTTGCCAGAAACTCCATGACTCCCTACACACCATGTCATATCAGCCTAAGTAAAAAACAACATCCTTTAATAGAGATTTTTGATGAACTGTGCTCTCCTATTCCTCAACATGTTGGTTACTACTTACTCTCTCATTAAAGTTGTTATCTCATTAAAGACTAGTAATTTGAGAACCAATTTTCATTTTAGGCTACTTACAATACCAGTCATTAATTTGCAAATAGGCAATTTGTTTGCTAATTCTTCAAAATATATGTATACAAATATACACATTTTGCAATCTGGACTATACATGTTTCATTTTAAATGTTTTGCTGGTGAAAAAGAAAGATTTTTAAAGTAGATTTATGTATATATATTTGGATTTGAGTAAGCTCTTGGGTAAATATTGACTAATTTTTTAAAAGATGATATGTCTTCTACAATTTATTCTAACATTTATTTTTTACTTTTTAATCTTTATGATTTTTTAATTCTCTTGTGGAATATATTTATAGGCATACATATTTTAGTATGTTTGTGCTCATAATATAATTATTTTATTATAATAATACCTTGCATTTATTTGGTATTTACTATGTGCCAAGCAAGGGTTCAGCATAGATTATAAGGTTAATCTCACTTAATCCTCAAAACAGCTCTATGAATTTGTTATTATCAAACAAACCATTAAATACATGAGGAAACTATGATAGAAAGACATTGAATAATATTCTCAAAACTTAGAGATAATATGATTAAGACTGGAATCTTCTAAGCCTGGAATATGACCCCAAAGTGTCTGATACCAGCTTCATTTATTGATTTGCGAAAATTTGGCATTTGTGCTTAAAAGAATCTTATTTCTAACTCTGTTTTAATAAATATTCTGACACTTGTTAAATAATAAGGAAAAAAATTCATTCAAGACTATTGAGATAGGTGTCAAGACTATTACATCAGGGGAGAAGATCAGACTCAACTCCAAATACAACAATAACAAGTGAGGATTTATAGCCAAGGAGTACGTTGGGAAAGGGGGAAGTATTGGATGGAAAATTCTAACAGGAGACATCAGAGGTAGGGAGAATTCATGCTAAATTGACCTAACAGGATTCTTGCTTTGGGCAGGCGGGAGTGATCGGTCAGCAATGGTAGGGGATGAGAAATTTGATCAGATATTGAAAGTGATCAGATATCAAGGGTGGAATAATTCTCTCTAAACAGACCTAGCAGGATTATTGCTAAAACTGGGCTATGTAGGTCTGGCAAGGATATGGACCAAAGTCAAGTCCTTATAAAGAAAATGGCTTAGCAGAAACTGACTAAGGTTTGATCATGTAGAGCAGCAGTCCCCAATCTTTTTGGCACCAGGGACCAGTTTTGTGGAAGACAATTTTTCCACCAGGGGTGGGGGGATGGTTCACGTGGTAATGCAAGCGATGGTTCAGAGAGTAATCAGTGATGGGGAGCGGCAGATGAAGCTTCCCTCACTCGCTCACCGCTCACCTCCTGCTGTGTGGCCTGGATCCTAACAGGCCATGGACTGATATCAGTCTGTAGCCTGGGGGTTGGGGACCCCTGATGTAGAGTGTCTTATCAATTTACCACAAAAAATACAAAATTTTAAAGATGGAGAGGACCTGACAAATAGCCTGAGTCAACCTATGCTCTTTCTAGAGGAAAGCGCTAAATATTTATGTACGTTTGCTTATTCAAAGTCACTTGGTTGATGGCAGACATGAGACCATGACTTAGCCCTATGCTCTTGCCTTTACAGTATTATTGTCCCTTATTGGATATTTTACATATTATTCGAATATCTAAGACATTGGATACTATGTAAATGCAGAATGACACAAGATATAATAGGTAAAATTGGCTTTAGAACTCCCAATAAAAATCGACACTAATTGCTTTAGATTGCTCTTCTCTCATCCATTTATCTTTAGTTAAAAAAAAAAAAAAAATATTTGTAGGTTCACTAACAAATAGCATATTTATTGCTTAAATTGGTGTTGACTAGATACTTTTGCAGGATCTTTAAATGTCAAATGGAGTCTATGGAAATAAATTGGAATTCCAAGATCTGCGCTAAAGGTTTTCTGTGGAGCTGTAAATGAAAAACAGTTTGTGAGAATATTGTTTTAGCACCTGTTTTATTGCCCGCACTTGATGTAATTAGTGTATTTAAAGATAGCCCTATTGGTTACACCATATGGTTTGTAATCATTAGTATAATAATAGATGTACCATTTAAAATAGAGCTCAACAATGGAGTGCTATTGTTCCATTATGTTAGCATAATAGGGGGTTTTCAGAGTGTTGACTGAATCCCAATTTTGAATCTCTGACACATTTAGGTTCCCTAGGATAAAAAATTTTATGTGATTAAAAAAGCAAATTTGCTGTTATTTGATTTAGATATTAGTAAATATTTTTATGCTTCCTTTGACATGGCTGACCCTAAAATAATGATATTTTAAATAAACTATTATTAATGATGACAATGAATCTCATTAACATTTTCAAATGTGAAGATGTGTTGTGTTCTGGTTTACGAAAACTGGTTTTCCTTTGTGAACGTTTAATTAGCTTTTTATTCACACTAATTTCAGTTGTTACTAGAATGGGAAACACTTTTCTGACGTAAAAAGTTTAGCAGGAAATAAGAAAGTGACACAAGTTCTTATAAATTATAGAAAAAGTACCTTTAAAAACCTTGAAAACATCCTTTATGTTTACAGTAGGCTCCTAAGTGACAACACCTAGAAGTTAATCAGTGATTCTATCTTCTCACTTAGTACAAACTACAAGAAGTGACAAGCAAAACAAGAATCCCACTGGAGATAAGATTACAAGCAAAATAAGAAGACACTGATTTCCAGTGCAGTTAACGAACACTTACATATGCACATACATGCATTTTTAGACATATGCATGTAAAGAACCTATACTTGTGACTATATATGATATACGTAATTTTAAATATAAATTTAAATTTGAATGCATATTTTCTCCATAAAAAAACCAACTTCAAATGAATTAGTTGAAAACTGAATTTCAAATTTGAATGAAGATGTTAAAAAATATACATCCTCAAAAACAGAAACCTAAATGCTTGTTTTCCTCCAACATACAAAATGGGGTTTTATTTTTATAATTTCTAAATTAAATACACCAATTTAAGTGTTCTCTGACTTTTTTGCATGAGAAACTCTTTGAATGAATGAAGAAAACAAAACACAATACTTCATTGTCTCATGGTGCAAGGTACATATTCAGCTTTTTCTAATTCAATAATACCCCATCAAAAGAACTAGATGACCTTAGTGCTGCTAACCCTCGCCTCCCCCCCCCCACCTGTGCTGCTTTGTGTTTTCTTTATCTATTTCATGTCTGTAGAGGCCAATACTGCCACATTATATTTGTCAATTAAGGCAGCTTGATTTATTACCCATGATACATCAGCCCCTTGCTCTTAGGTGTTCCCTGCACAACTTGCATGTGCTGCTGCTCTTGGTATGCTTATTTTTCCATATGCCATTGTCATTTTTCTTTAGTGACACTGAGCTTTACCACTATTAGCTCATTTATGGAGGCATATAGTGGAAGTCTTCGTCTGTAAGATGTTAATAATAATACCTTTTTTCTTTTACATGTTCATCATAGTTGTAATTTTAATATCTATATAATATTCTGTTTAATTGAAATGTCCACATTTACTTAATCGTTCCCCAATTAGTAGGACATTTACACTGCTTCTCAGACAGAATATCCTAGCTGATTCTTAGTAAAGCTAACTTTATTAAGCTAAAAAGTACTCTTGGGTATGCCCTTGTCATTTGCCTTAGTCGACACTTCAACCACTAATGGGGTTAGTCACACATGTTAAAAAGTGATCTATACCACCCAATAAGTCCTCTGCTTAGGCTGACACCTCCAGTTGCTCCAATTGTTCCCTTTCCACGAATTTCTTATTTCTCACTCTGAACAAGGTAAGGTGGTACTGAGCTTTACCACTATTCTGTATTTACATCAGCTGAGGTACACAGAAAATTCCTGGCAGCCATTGGTGTTATGAAATGCAGTGCCCCTGTATAGATACACATAATGAAATGGGGTAGAGATTAAGGGGCAGGATTGAAACAAAATTAAAGAAGGGAATTGTGGGTAGGGAAATGGAATTGGGAGCTGTAATAAGGCATACAGGAAACTATGGAAGTGCTTTGTGTAATAGATGACTTTTATTTTAGCTCAGTCTACCAAAGCTGTGTGAAGCTTATGGGAATATTAACATCTTATGAACCAAGGCCATTTGTTGAAAAGACTATCTTTCTCGGTAGAATTATCTTGTACTTTTGTCAAAAATCATTCGGCTGTATAGGTGTTTATGTATTTCTTTTTTTTTGTTTATGTATTTCTGAACTCTTTTGTTGCAGTGTTCCTTTGTCCTATATATCTGTTGACCTACTTGATACTTAAGCAAATTTCACACAGTATTATTTATTTTAGCTGCATAGTAATTTTTTTTTAAATCAGGAAGTATAAGTCTTCTAATTTTGTTGTTCTTTTTCAAGATTATTTTGGCTATTCTATTACTTTTGTTCTATTTTATAACTTTTAGAATATGCATGTCAAAATTTTATGCTTGGTAAAATTTAAGTCAGCACATAGTTGGGCCTTGCCTGTTTATCTAATATAAGATTTCATTTTAATTGGTTTGTTGGTGTATAATTGTTCATAACAGTCTCTTGTGAAATTTTGTATTTCTGTGGTATCAGTTTTGTGTCCTTTTTCATTTCTGATTTTATTTATTTGGTGTTCTCTTTTTCTTAGTTCAGCTAAGTATCTGTCAATTTTGTTTACCCTTTCAAAAATCAACTCATTTTTATTCATCTTTCTACTGTCTTTTAATTCTCTATTTCATTTATTATCAGTTATCATTTGTCAGTCCTATACTTACTCTTTTCCCCAAATATTTTAGCTACCCTGAACCAATTAAAGGTCCTGAAATATTTTATTTTATTTTATTTTTTAAGCCCTTGGTCTTTCCTTCTACCATATTTTCATGCTAATCACCTTTTCTTTGTCTCATTAATAAAGAAGAGAAAAAGACGCATTTACCCCTGCCTATAAAGTAGCCTTCATAAAGCTACACAAGAACTTCTGTCTATAGCTTATTGATGGTACTTTACATATATATGTGCTTATCTTCAAAGAAAGCTGGAAAACATAAACATAATCCTAGCCCTGCCCCAAACACAATCAGTTTTCTTTTAATAAAAAGGAAACAAGTAACTAGCATTATTTTCGTAATTACTCCTTTGGCTGCATAAATACTGTTAAATTTGTACTGATCTATATAATAGCAGACAATCCTTTTCCCTGAGAGAAAAAAATAACCATTACTGTATATAGCTCAAATTCTAGACTCTCTGAGCATAGTAAGGATCTATCCATCAGGTCTCTGTGTGGTTATTTGTGGTACAGCAAACTGTAAAATAAATATTAATCTGCACTTAACACAATGGAGAATAAAGATAATAGACATAGTAAAAACACCCATGTGGAGAGAAAAATGGAAAACACAGTAGACCCTACAAATTAAGTTCCTGGGCAGGGGTAGGAGAGATTCCATGTACAAGATGTGGAATGAGATAATATGTTCACTCATTTTGCAGATTCTCCTCCTATTTATGGGGAAGGACTTGCTTGTTCTTTATTCTTTGGCCCATAGCTGAGTTGGACGTTGGAGAGGTTGTACTGCATAAGGGCTTCACAGTTTTCACAGGAAACTTCTTATTAAATGGAATTAGAAGATCCTGTGCTCTGTTAAACATTTAATAGTCTTGGTCTGTTTCAATTCAGGCTAGGTTTCTTTTCATTATAATTTCTTTAAAAACCCAACCCATTTCTAGTTTGTTTGCTGTTTTTAAATTCCACAGACAGATTTGATAGTCAAATCTTTTGAAACATATTGGTTTCTGGTATGGAGTAGATTATTTTTTACTCACTACAAATAATAATTATGTGGTTTCTCTGTGCCCAAATTCTTACCCTGAGGCAATAAAAGTCAGCTGTTACTCTCCATATACGGGTTCTGTATCATAGGCAAGGAACCCCAATAAAATTAATCTAATTGTAGGAGAAAATGTCAGTTGTCCCCTCTCCCTATCTGTAAGTGTCTCCGTGGAAACATAATGGAAAGAATCCTGAGTTGTTATTGTAATTCTTTAGATTGTAAGTAAATTTCTCCTAAAGAAAGAAAGAACCAGTGTTTCCAGTTTTGTAATCCATGGTATCTCATAGTCCCAAGTCTTACCCTCTCTTGAAATATTCCTCTAAGAAGGTAAATCTCTCTGGAGTCCCCATTAGCTAATCAGTCATAAATTAACTTCTAGGGAGCCTAGGTCCTAAGTTTCAGTAAAATTTTCTACAAAAGTCCTAAGACTGTAGAAGCATAAAGCATATTTTCTCTACAGTCTAACAGGTTTTAAGCTTGAACATCATCATTTTGTTACTTGCCTGTATATTCTGCTTTTCAATCTAGCCCTCAGAAAAAGTGTAGCTATCTTTAGACCTTTAAAACAATAAGTTTCAATGAAAAACCAGCACATCTGCTACTTTCTTTCTCAAAAGACTTACGACCTTTATATTATTGTCACTCATATTTTCTTAAGGTTGTGATTTCAATTCTACCAGTTACAAAACTTTTAATTTAAGAAACAGAAGAAGGCAAAATTTTTCTCAGCCTTCAGAATTACAAACTACAGAATATTCAGTCAACTTAGTTTGCACGTTATAAGTAGGATTATCTTAATTTATCCATTTCTGTTTGAAGATCTTCTGGCTTCAGTCTGACTTTATCTGCCTCATAGGTCCTTACTATAGACCAATATACATCAAAGAAGTGCAAACATACACAAAATTTCATTATTTCAATTATTGCTCTTAGTGATAGATATACAGCAAGACTTACAAGGTATAGGAAATTACCTGTAAAATATTTTATCACAAATTGGTAATGCTTTCCAGCTTTTTAGTCTATAAAATCTGCCATCACTTCCCTCAATGCCTCAAATCCTTTATTTAGCCAAATTCTATTTTTAGGTTATTTTACTTTAAGCATTTTACTTTCAAATGCAAAGTAAAATGCCAATTAAGATTAGGTTTGGATTAGAATAATGGAGACATAAAGACAGTAACATAAACATATCAGGCAGAAAAAGAGTTGGAGGCTGGTATGGTGACTCCATGTGTTTATTG
This sequence comes from Balaenoptera borealis, assembly GCF_965194805.1. NCBI lineage: Eukaryota > Metazoa > Chordata > Mammalia > Artiodactyla > Balaenopteridae > Balaenoptera > Balaenoptera borealis. The sequence goes on from NC_138877.1 coordinate 28,760,752, forward strand.
GAGGAACAGTTTCCTTCTTTCTTTTTGGTGAGTCATCCATGGCCTTCATCCTCAAACCCACCTCTTGGGTTAAAATGGATGCTAATCTTCAAGGCATTGCATCTACACTCAAGGCAGCAGAAATGAGCAAGAAAGGAGAAAGGATTTTTTGCCTTATACACAGAATTTAGCTATATTTCATTGGCCCTCTTAGTCATCATTTATGCCTACACTCCAGAAGATAGGGAAATGTGTTCCTATAACAATTTGCATTGTAAATCTGAGAAAGAAAATTCAGATTTCCTTTCTGAGTAGAAAGAAAATGATTCAGCAATCAGCCACAATTAAATTCTGTAAGACATATGGAATCCCAAACCTATCCTTTATTTCTTTTCTTCATGTCAATCTCCATGAATAAATACAAGAATTTAACAAATTATGGCCAGGCATCTGTTTATGTACTTACTAGTTAGGAAGCTGAATTTGTAACCTCAATGTTAATTATAATGTTTTAAATGGGTATACCTCAAGAACTCATTTTTTACTCATTTATTTGTTTATTCATTTATAATCAGTTCTAGTTTAGGTTAGATATTTAAATTTCAGAGATTATTTTAAAGCCTTGAGACAGAATGGCATTACCATGAACAAAGACACTATGATATGAGGATTGAGGCTTGAAGCACTCCACAATTTAGAGGTCAGGAAAATGAGAGTTTGGGATAATGAGAAGAAGATAGGTAAAAGGAAATGGAGAGTGCAGTCAAAACAAAGTTAGGGGTGTATTTAAGGTGACATTCAAATTTGTTAAATGGCTTTGAGAGGGCAAGAGATAAGTAGCAAGAACTTATCAGTGGATTTGACAATGTGAGATTTATCCTGACAAAAAATTGTTTTGCTGGAATGGGTGGGGGAAAAATGTATCCACTTTAGCCACTGAAAGAAATGGGAAGAAGCAAACTACAGACAGTGGGTATAGATAACATTTTATATAAAAGGAACAGAGAGAAGAAATCATACATGTATACAGAAAGTTTATTACAAATTTAATGGATATATTTTAAAATATTTTGCTGAGTACATTTTTCCAATGTGTGACACGGAGAAGATAGAAATAAGCAAATCTTTAAAAGAAAACTTGTTAAAGTTATAATGTGTTATGCAGTATGATAGATTACCATAGACATTAAATTTTATTTTATATGAGCATGTATTTGAAATTATAAATCCTTGCAATATATTAAAAAATAAAAAATTATGTTTCAAAATATAGAAATAAATTATATAACTTTGTGATACATATTTGTTTGCATATATATTGGTTTGTATAATTATATCAATAGATATTAGAGCCAAGTACACAAAAAAGTGGAATAATATATATCAAAATGTCAACACTTCAGTGATTATAATAGGGACTATGAATTATAGAAAATATGTATTCCTTTTGTTTTTCTAACATTTTTCAAATGTTTTACAGTAGGTATATATTACTTTAGCAATTAAAAAAATCATATATAAATAAATCACATATATGTGTGCATATATATATATATATATATATATATATAGTATGGGGTAAAGCACTCCCTCAAAAAAAAATTAAAACTCCATTCAGGATTAAGCCACATGTAATTTTAGTTTATGTCCTTTAACTCATCAGCAAATATTTATGTGGAATCTATTATATTTTGATAGAATGTAACATTAAGGCTCCTTTTCTTGTTATTTGTTATTTTGAGATTTTAATGTGTTTCAGCTTAATTTTATTTTTCATTGACAACATAATCTTCCCACAAAGCATTAACCTACTTGTTAAATATCTTTCTTCAATAGACATTTTTCTAGATGCAAATATTCTGCATAGGCATCTATGCATTTTTCTTAACTCTTCTTTCTAATCTTGTTGAATAATTTACACTCATTCTTTGGGTTACTGTTTAAATATCTCCTCCTCAGCACCCTTTTTGATAAATCCTCCCTTATCAATATAAATCAGATTCTTTTCATTATAATTTCTTTAACTTTCTTATAAAACATTTGTAATATTAAATAATTATAAATCTATTCAAGTGCCTAAATACATTAAAGCAAATATTAACAGACATAAAGGGAGAAATTGATAATAATACAATAATAGTAAGGGGACTTTGAAACCCCACTTACTTCAATGGACAGATCATTCAGACAGACAGTCAGTAAGGAAACAGTAGTCTTAAATGACACATTAGACCAATTGGACTTAATAGGTATCTACAGGAAACTCCATCCAAAAATAGCAGGTTACACATTCTTTTCAAGTGCACATAGGATGTTCTCCAGGATAGATCACATGGTAGGCTACAGAAAAAGTCTCAACAAGTTTAGGAGGATAAAATAATATCAAACATTTTTTCTTACTTCAGTGATACAAAACTAGAAATTAATTACAGGAAGAAAAATGGGAAAAGCACAAACATGTGGAGACTAAATCATGTTACTAAAAAAACAATGGGTCAATAACAAAACCAAAATGGCAATCAGAAAATACCTCAAGGCAATTGAAAAGAAAAACACTACTTTCCAAAATATATGGGACATAGCAAAAGAAATTCTAAGAAACAAACAAACAAAATAATCTCAAACAACCTAACCTACCATGCAAAGGAAATAGAAAAAGAAGAACAAATAAAGCCCAAAGTCAACAAAAAGAAGGAAATAATAAAGATCACTTTATTCCATTAATCAAGTGGAATTTATTCCAGGGATGCAAAGATGTTTCAATACCCACAAATCAATCAGTGTGATATATCATATTAACAAAAGAATGGATAAAGGTCACATGATCATCTCAACTGACCCCAAAATAGCATTTGACAAAATTCAGCATCAATTCATAATGAAAACTCTCATCAAAGTTGGTATATTTTAACATAACAAAGGCCATTTATGACAAACCCACAGCTAACATCATACTCAATGGTGGAAAGCTGAAAGTTTTTCTGCTAAAATTAGGAAGAAGACAATGATGCTCATTCTCACCAGTTCTACCTAACATGGTATTGGAAGTCCGAGTCACAGAAATTAGGCAAGAAAAAGAAATAAAACATCCAAATGAAGGGAGGAACTAAAAACATTCAGTATTTGCAGAAGACATGACACTATACATAAAAAAAAATCCTAAAGTATCCACACACATGCACATACACACAAACATAAACACAACTATTAGAACTAATATATGAATTCAGTAAAATTCCAGAATATAAGATTAATATACAAAAATCTGTTGCTTTTCTATACACTAGTAAAGAACTATCAGAAAAAAAAATTCAAGAAAACTATCCCATTTACAATTGTATCAAAAATAATAAAATACTTAGGAATATATTTAACCAAGGAAGTGAAAGCCCTATACTTTGAAAACTATAAGATATTGATAAAGGAAATTGAAGATGATACAAATAAATGGAAAGATATCCATGTTCATGGATTAGAAGAATTAATATTGTTAATATCCATACTACCCAAAGCAATCTACAGATTTAATGCAATCCCTATCAAACTATCCATGGCATTTTCCACAGAACTAGAACAAATAATCCTAAAATTTATATGCAACCACAATAGACCAAATAGCCAAAGTGATCTTAAGACAAAAAATAAAGCTAAATGTATGCTGTTGGTGGGAATATATATTGGTGCTTTCACTATGGAAAATAGTAAAAAAGTTCCAAAAACACTAAAAGTGAAACTACCATGTGATTCAGCAATTCCATTCCTGGGTATATTTTAAGAAAACAGAAACACTAACTTGAAATGATACATGCACCAAATGTTCACTGCAGCATTATTTACAATAACCAAGATACTGAAGCCACCTAAGTGCTCATCAACAGATGGATGGATAAAGAAGATGTGGTAGATATATATACAATGGGATATTACTCAGCCATAAAAAGAATGAAATTTGCAACAATATGGTTGGACAAGAGAGTATTATACTTAGTGAAATAAGCCAGAGAGAGAAAGACAAATAATTGTATGTCATCAATTATATGCAGAATATAAAAAATAAAACAAAGGAATGAATATAACAAAACAGAAACAGAGTCACGAAATAGAGAACAAACTAGTGGCTACCAGTGGGAGAAGAAAGGGGGGAGGGGCAAGAAAAGTGTAAGGGTTATAAACTTCTATTTATAAAATAAAAAGGCTTCAATAATATATTGTACAGCAAGGGGAAATATATCCATTATTTTATAATGACTTTAAATGGAGTATAATCTATGAAAATATTGCATCACTATGCTGTACAACTGAAACTAAAATAATATTTTAAATTAATTATACTTTCATTTTAAAAAAGAATATCAAAAACTTTAAAAAATAAAAATTATTCTGTCTATTAATATGATTACTTATTTAATTTCTACTCACCACTATTAGACGTTTCATTTAGTATTTTCATTTATTCATTCACTCAGTCATTCAACATTAACAAAGGAGCTTCCACTAAGTTTTAGGCAGGGTTGTAGGAATTACAGATCTTTCAGTAAACATAGCTGATAAAATTTCTGTCCTCGTGGAGTGTAAATTCTTTAGAAGAGCCAATAAAAAGAAAAGAAATATATATGTATATAACTTCCATTGGTGATAAGCTCTGGGTGGAAAAATGAAACAGGGTATGGGGATGAAGACTAACTAGGCCATTTTAGAGAATGGCCAGGGAATGATCACCGGACCCATGACACCAGAGAAAATCAGAACGAAATGAGGGAAAGGACCATGCAAGTGTATGTAGGAAGAGACTTCCAGGCAAAGGGAGCAGTGTTTGCTAAGGCATTGACAAGAGGATATATTTGGAAAGTGTTAACAATTGCAAGAAGGTAAGTGTCACTAGAGCAGACTGGGTCAGTAAGAGTGGTCTGAGATGAAGGTGGAAAAATAGAATGGGGGCAGACCATGTAGGTCTAGGCTGGCCATAAATAGGAGTTTGGATTTTAGTCTGATTATGATGGAAAAGCTTTAGAAGGTTTTTTGAATGGAAATGACATAATCTGGTTTACTTTAAAAAAATCATTCCAGCTTTCATGTGGAAAACAAACATTGCCCACATCCCTAATTATTAGAAAATGCAAATCAAAACCACAATGAGATATTACCCCACACCTGTCAGAAAGGCTATCATCAAAAAGAACACAAATAACGAATGTTGGCGAGGATGTGGAGAAAGGGGAAACCCTATACACTGTTGGTGGGAATGTAAATTGGTGCAGCCACTGTGAAAAACAGCATGGAGATTTCTCAGAAAACTAAAAATAGAACTAGCATATGACCCAGCAATTCCACTCCTGGGTATATATCTGAAAAAGACAAAAACACTAAATCGAGAAGGTACATGTGCCCAAATGTTCATTACAGTGTTATTTACAATCACCAAGACATGGAAGCGACCTAAGTGTCCATCAACAAATGAATGGATAAAGAAGATGTGGTATATATAAACAATGGAATAGTACTCAGCCATAAAAAACAATGAAATTTTGCCATTTGCAGTAACACGGATGGATTTAGAGGGCACTATGCTAAGCAAAATAACTCAGACAGAGAAAGACAATACTGTATGATATCAATTATGGAATAGGATGTTCCATGGAATCTAAAAAATACAACAAGCTAGTGAATATAATAAAAAATACACAGACTCACAGATATAGAGAACAAACTAGTGGTTACCCGTAGGGAGAGGGAAGGGGCAACATGGAGGTAGGCAAGTGGGAGGTACAAGCTATTGTCTGTAAGATAGGCTACAGAGATGTATTGTACAACATGGGGGATATAGCCAATATTTTGTAATAACTGTAAATGGAGTGTAACTTTTAAAATTTGTATAAAAATAAATAAATAAATAATAAGTTTAAAGTAGGGGGAAAAAAAAAAAAAAACACCCATACATTTAGAGAGTAGAAGCAGAGGGTGGTTACATGGCTACTTTCATTGTCTAAGTAAGAGATGATTCTACACTGCTACACCCCAGGTCTTTTCTCAGTACACAGACACTGTTGGGACTCGACTCAATAATATTTTTGTTGAACGTGCACCAATACATGAACAGAATGAGTTAATATATATGTATATAAGGTAAGCCTGGCTCTTTATTGATAATTTGCAAGGACTTTTTAGGCCAGCATTCTAATGTCAGATTACATAGAATTTCAAAATCGTTATCAGTTATTGAGCATTTTTATGATCCAAGTCACCTACTGGAGAAATCTATCAGGAATAGCACAAGGCCACTGACAGTTCTTATTGACCTTTTCATGCCCTGTGACTCAAAGCACAAGAATCATTAATATGCTAACCTCTAAGAACTTAATACAGGTGTTGACAATCTTACTGAACTGCACGTAAACTCTCAGGATAGTCAGAATAAGGATAAAGAGTCTCAGGATGAATCAAGTAATGATTCCCCAAACACAAATCAGAGATTCCATTCCCACCTGTCCCCAAGGTTTTACAATTTTCTTCTACCCAGTGGCTTGTCACAGTTTTGCTTATTGCCTCACTTTTCTGTTTAATGTGGTAAAACATATATACATCATCTTGTATAACAATGATATGGGGTTGTTTTGTCACCTTCTACCAATAACCTAATAAGCAATGAACTCTGAGATGTAATTATAGACAATCATAGACTGAATAGACAATGATATCACTTTGAAATATGTTCTCTAGTATTTGACTGATAAAATGAAAACACTTTGGAGAAAATCAAGCTCCTTAAGTTATCTAGAACTATATTTTTTTCAAACAATTACTTTAATTGTTTCTCCAAGTTTAAAAGGTGGTTTATTTGCACTGTGAGGGAGCTATGGCTCAGTGCATGGATATTTCAGAACTCTAGCATTTTCAAATATTTTCATTTCCATGACTCAATGCATTAGAAAAATCAATGGAATAAAACTGTAGGAAGTCAGTATCCATAATAGTGTTCTATAGGTCCTTGATAACACATTTTGAGAATTTTTTTCAGCCTAATAATTTTACAACCAGGAACCTTGGACGGCACACTGGGCCCTCATTTATCTATTCTGTGGGTAGAGGACAGTAGCAAATTTTGGAAAATCTTCCGTTTAACAATGACATTTCTTTGACTCAACTTCATGCAAAAGTGGAAAGGTTTTCTATTCGAATAGTGTCTGCTTTAGAATCTCAACATTCAAAAGAAAAGGGTAATCCTTTCTCTACCCAGGTGGCTTTTAAACCATATGTATCAGAACTTAAGAGTAGGGCAGCTATCTGTAATTTGGTTCTTTCTCAGGGTGATCCCCTCAAATGTACTGCTACTAATAACATTCAATTCAAAAACTAAAATGGATGGAGGACTCCTGAAAGATCTACATTTCAACACTAGGTGGTTGAAAATTTTCCAATGAACAAAGCCAGGCAACATATCTTTTTCTTTTTAAAAAAAAAATTAAAATTTATTTATTTTTGGCTTAGTTGGGTTTTCGTTGCTGTGAGAGGACTTCCTCTAGTTGCAGCGAGCGGGGGATGCTCTTTGTTGCGGTGCACGTGCTTCTTACTGCAGTGGCTTCTCTAGTTGCAGAGCACAGGCTCTAGGTGCGTGGGCTTCATTGGTTGTGGCTTGCGGGCTCTAGTGTGCAGGCTCAGTAGTTGTGGCGCACGGGCTAAGTTGCTCTGCGGCATGTGGGATTTTCCTGGAACAGGGATCGAACCCATGCCCCTGCATTGGCAGGTGGATTTTTTTGGTTTTTAATTTGTTTTTAAATTATTTTTGGCTGTGTTGGGTCTTCGTTGCTGCAAGCGGGCTTTCTCTAGTTGTGGCAAGTGGGGGGTACTCTTCATTGCACTCTGCGAGCTTCTCATTGAGGTGACTTCTCTTGTTGCAGAGCATGAGCTCTAGGGACGTGGGCTTCAGTAGTTGCGGCTCACGGACTCTAGAGCGCAGGCTCAGTAGTTGTGGCACACGGGCTTAGTTACTCTGCGGCATGTGAGATTTTCCGGGAACAGGGATCAAACCTATGTCCCCAGCATTGGCAGGAGGATTCTTAACCACTGTGCCACCAGGGAAGTCCAGCAGGCAACATTTCTATTACAGCATTTTTCAATTATTTTTATTATTCTTTTTACACTAGGCCCACACTGAGGGACACTATAAAAATTACAGTGAAGGTCCTAGTCACTGTAGAAGCATTCTGTCTAAAGTCTTATGATAAAATTTCATCCTGAACTCAGATTTAGAAAGAATTGTACTTCTAAAGAATGCCTTTTTTTTTTTTAAATCTTATATGCTATGTGACTCATTACGTCCTTTATATTTCCCTTCCTTTATGACATAGAAAGCTTGACGCAACTGTGTCTTGCCATTTGTCAGGCCCACCAACAGAGCAAGACCACACAGCATTCACTTCAAGCACTTAGCTTCCCTTAGTTTCATCTTATTTAACTAATTAGGAATTATCAAGGTATTTTTGGCTGATATCAGTAACCACTGCAGTAAGAGATGAGCAGGGGCTTGAAGAAAAATATATGACCATAGAACATAGATTTGTGCTCCCCTTCCATGGTGGAGAGTTGTATTGTTCTAAATTTCCTGTCTCCTTCTATCTTCTGGGGCCATATGAGTGAATTTGGGACAATAAATTGTGGACAGAAATGAAGTATACTACTTCCAGGCCTGAACCCAAATGTGATTCCTCATCCTCTCTCTTCTTCTTAGTGCCAGTGATATATTGAAACTCAGGATGACTTTGAGAGCTACACATTGAAGATGACATATTTTATGAATGACTGTATTGAGCATAACACTTCTTCCTTACCTTCACTACCACCAATTGATATTTACATGAACATATATAAACTATTGTGGCAAACCACTGAAATTTTAGGGCATGTTTGTTTCATCAGCTATAGTTACCTTAACTATATGGAATTGAGTAATGCTATTTCCAAAAACTGTCCCATGTTATCTAATGGCAAAATATTTGGTAAAGCTGACCAAAATTACATGGGAAGCAGACTGTCTATGGAGCCTACAGCTCTATCGGGATCGTTAGAAAAACAGAAAGTTAATGTTTGTTGATTGTTACTGGTAGTATATAGTAAAATGTCTAAAAAAAGGAGATGCACTTAAGAAAAGATTAGATGGTTTGCAAGCCAAAATAAATCAAAAGAGAAATTTTCCAGAAAATTTTCAAGGTGATTCTTAACTTCCAGTTTTGGGATTCACATATAGAAGCTTGGAAGTCATCACCCCATTTTAACAACAAGTAAAAAGCTGAACAGGCTGAAAAATCAAAACCTTTCTTGGATCAGTAAGAGAGAGGAAGACACAGGGAAAGACACTGCCCCTAATATTGGAGAGACAGACAGGTGAATATGGGCGTCACATCTTACTGGAGCAGAGTGAAAACCTGAACTATAACTGACCAACTGCTGGAGGCTCAGAGTGGACAACTCTGAGAGTGAAAATCTCCATGAGGACCCAGTCGTAGTGGGACTCCCACAGTCTTGTGAAATTCACCTCCAGGAGCAGGACTAGATTCCCATAGTAGATATTGGAGAAAAATCCCCTTCTGCTTCTGGCAGGGGAAAGTGAAAAGGAACCTTTTTGAAATATGCCAGATTACTCTGTTCTTAATAAGGCCTACACTTTGGAGAAACTAGTTAACCAGAACGTAACCTGCTGGGGTATTTTCAGAGCCTAACTGACTTGGAGGAAGGAAAACATCCAACTCAGATCATTCTAGCAATACTTTTCCACCAAAGTGGGGAGGAGAAGAAATTGAGAAACAGTTGTGAAGTTCACAGTCTAGAGGCATAAGGTCACAAAAAGACACACCTAATCATAGGAGTATAGCACACTGATCTTCCCCACACACTTTGTCACTACATCACTGCACAACTATTTACAGTAGTTCCTTTTGCCTGGCACATCATGTCTGGCTATCAAGAAAAAGTTACAAAGCATAATAAAAGGCAAAAAACACAATTTGAAGCAGTTATGATTAACATGCTAAGGGCTCTTATGGGTAAGTAGACAGTGTGCAGGAACAGATGGGTAATATGAATAGAGAGATGAAAATCCTAGAAAAGAACGAAAAAGAAATGCTAGAGATCAGAAACACTGTTACAGAAATGAAGAATTCCTTTGATGGTACTACTGGTAGACTGGATATGGCTAAGAATCTCTGAAAGTGAGTACATATCAATAGAAACTTTGAAAACTGAAGAGTGAACAGAACAGACTGAAAAAAAAAAGAGCAGAATATCCAAGGACTGTGGGACAACATAGGTGTAACATACATGTAATGGGAATATCAGAAGAAGAAGAAAAAAATAAAAGAACAAAAGAAATATTTGAAAAAATAATGACTGAGAGTTTCCCAAAATTAATGTCAGAAACTAAACTATAGATCCTGGAGGCTCAGAGAACACCAAGCAGGATAAATGCCAACACAAAACAAAACAAAACAAAAAAACAAGCAAAAAAGCTGAAACAAAAAACCCCCAAACTATAACAAAGCATATCATTTTCAAACTACAGAAAATCAAAGAAAAAGGAAAATTTTTGCAAAAAAGCTAGAGGAAAACAACACCTTACCTGTAGAGGAACCAAGATAAGAATTAAATCCAACTTCCACTCATAAATCATGCAAGCAAAAAGAGAGTACAGTGAAATATTTAAAGTACTGAGAGAAAAAAAACCCACTAACCTAGAATTTCTGCACCCTGTGAATCATCCTTAAAAATGAAAGAGAAATAAAGCCTTTCTCAGACAAAGAAAAAAGAAGTGTTTTGTCTACCCATTATTTTAGACAGTCACAAAATAACCACTGTTCTCTCATTAGAGAGATATTAAGGTTGAGAAAACAATGGGATATATAAAACTTGACAGTTATGTCTCAAAGAGAACTTTCAGTATCATACGTGAATTTAATATGAAGAAAATTGAAAACAATCCTACTAAATTTTTTTAGGAAGTTGTATTACGAAAGAAACCATGAAACTGCATGTAAAAGACTTTGATAAACAATTGTTAAGACAAATTTTGTCCACCTGTACTTGCACAAATGGAAACAGACTAGATGGACTTCGGGATATTTTTTCCTCTTGAGGAAGAGGGAGTGTGAAATAGATGCTGCAAAAAGGTACTACAAGGATATCTGGTGATCAGAGAAGTGGACCAATGCAGAGAGATATATCTTTCTGCCAAGGATTTTGCTGTCCTTTATGGTTTATAGTGTTGTCCAGCATAGGACAATATTTTCTATTCTCCTTGATTCTCCTTGACTATGTTTGATCAATGGAATATGGACCAAATTGGTCTATTCTAATTCTAAGTCTACCTCCTCTTCTTTGATGTTAGTATACATGGAGATCTCAGAAGCCATATATCAAAGAGGGTAGAAAATCCACTGCTCTTGGTTACAAATAAAGCTCTGTTGTGTTTACCCACTGAAATTTGGAAGTTTACTTTTGATAGCAGCTATCATTACCTTTGATGTTCCTTAATCCATAAGCTCATTACAGGGAACATGTTACAATGAAAGTTAATCACAGACTGAATTCTGTGAAATGTGCAAAATTCATTAGCAAGAAAGTACACAAGCAGACACACCACCTGTTCTTATAAGGCATTCTTAGGCATTTTGACAAATACCTTGGATAAAAGGTTGACTAGATCAGACAAAACTGTATTCTCAGGGCAGAATCAGCCAATACTCTACTTGAGGCTCCTCAAGTCTTCAAGTTTGTCACTCCGGATTTGCTGGTTTCTTTATCCCCAAGCAGTTATTCATTCTCATACCATCTGAATTCTTAGCCTTTTGGCTAGGCAAGCAATCCACACAGAGCCCATAAAGTTGATTGTAGATCATCTTCTCACCTCTCCAATATTCTTCTGAAATGGAATTTTAAACTCTCAAGTCTTTGCTGTTCCCTACTCTTTCTGTTCTCATTAAATAGATGATGTATGTGTATTCAATTATATGTTATGGTTTCTCTCTTAATATTTAGTGAGAAAATAATTCTGCAGTAGTTTGTTCCATCTGTGCCTCAAACCTTCACCATTGGTCATGGCTTTTCAATGAGACCCAGCACCTACAACTGGCCATAAGACTTCACTGAGGTTTTGTCTGCACAGAAAAAGTGAAACACCTTGTCTGCTTATTCTTTATTCCAAATTTTTTCACATGTGTGTTTAATCTAGCTACATGCTATGTCATATTTTATGAACCACATTGAGAAAAGGTACCATAGGTACAAAAATGCATACATATGAACTATGTCTTTCTAAAATGTGTTTCCTACTCCCCTAACTTAGAAAATAGACACTTAAAAAATTATCCTTTTCCTAATAATTCCCAAGTATGTAGCATCTGATGCCCCTTCTCCCCTTTACCATCAAATATGTGGATAGTGTGATATTGTAGTTGTGGGTCAGTGCTAACACTGTGCATCTAAGAATAACTTGACCTGGATTCTAGATGTGTTTTTTAATAGCTCAGTGAAATTAGGAAAATGCCTCAGCTCATAGGGTGTCAGTTTCCCTATTGCTAAAATGAGGTAGGCGAGATATTCAAAATTAAATGGTAAATCTTGTTCAGCTACAAAATTTACTATCTGGTGTTAGGATTAATCTTTGCTGATTTCACCATATACTCATTAATGAAAACCAGAGCCAGACAAAAATTAAAGGAGCGAACATAGATTTTATTCCAAAAAAATACTGCCATAGGTGAAGAGAGACTCCAGAATAAAACTGGGCTAAATTCCAAATATTGGGCTTATTCTGAATAGAACTTGTGGGGATTTATAGTCAAATGGCAAGCGTGTGGGTGGGGGCAATTAGTTAATGGACAATTACTAAGAGGAGACATCAAGTCTGGGAGGATTCTGGCTGAACTGACCAAACAATTCTTGCTGAAGGCAGGCTAGGGTGATCAGATATCATCTGGAGGGTAGTGGGTATTAGGAGTGTGATTAGGTATTAATAGTGGGGTTGTATCTCTAAACTAACTTAGCAGGATTCTTGCTAAAACCGGATTCTGCAAGGAAGTAGATGGGTGAGTCTTGCTGGGGAGAGCGTTCAGGGGATCTGACTAAAGTTTGGTCAAGCAAAGAATCATTTGTTACACCCTAGAATTCACTATTTTTTTGTTTCTTTGTTTTAACAGGTTTCTGTAATGTGGACAATATCTTTTTACTTTAGGGCACCTCCTTCTCTTGAAATATCAGAAGAGGAAATATTCTGATTATTGAAGTTCCTCATTGTGAATAAATTTATTATAATCACCATGCACCAGCAGTATACTAAGTGTGCTTATATCTTTCAGGATAACCCATCTTATGGCAAAATAACAATCCTAAAATCTTACTGTCTTACAAAACCAAAAGCTTATTGCTTGTTCATTCCACATGTTCACTGCAGGTTGGCTACAACTCTACTCTGCATCACCTTCACTCTGGTACCCAGCTAATGGAACACCTCTATCTGAAGTATTACCAATCTGTGGAAGAGATAAAAAGAGATATATTGGGAAATCACATGATGCTTCTCAAAATGAATCACATGATGCTTCTCTGCCCATAAGTGATACACATCAGGTCTGCAAAATTACTGCAAGCAAAAGCAAGTCTATGTCATTGGCCTGGTATCACTGGGAAGGGGAAGTAAATCTTCCTTACCATAGAAGCGTTCAATATCTGTGAAAAATAATACAGTCTACCAATGTGTGTTTGAATATATCCTCTACATAAACTTTAATTGAAGACTGATAGTAGAGATTTTTCTCTTTTAAATATGGGAAAACGAAGCTCATAGATGCAGTTATCACATTTTACAAACCTGGATTTAAAGAAAAATGCAGATCGATGGTTTTCAAAGCCCATGTTCTTAACTTGTAATCATTTGGTCACATTTTTATTAATTGATCATATTCATCTACAAAATTCCCCTAAAAATGAGTAAGAATGATCTGAATAATGATGATGATGATGATATTGAAAACACAATATTGGCAATTAATTTTTTTCTCCTTCAGTTGAGAAAGCTGTTGTTTCATTAACACCTGTGCTCTATATGACTTCTAAACATTTAAAATATTGGTGTTCTGTAAGGGAAAACTTTTATAGTGATTCAGTTTTAAACTTCTGATTTTTCTCTTTTATTTTCTTAACCAGGGATGTGGAGGAGCACTGAGGCAAAGTCAAAGAAGCAGAGCAAGGAGAAAGGGAGGGGTAAGCATAGCACTTTTCCTCATTCAGAAATTGAGAATTTAACAGTTGATCAGCTATGAGAGTGTTTTGGTAGTTCCCTTGTGTTTTACATTCCTCTTTGCTTAATTAATGACTCACTCTGCATATTAATCTGGCTTCTTTGATTATTAACACAGTAGCATTTTTATTTAAGAAGAATTGCAGGGAGGTGGATGTGAGAGAGTATTGGTCCATATCTCACCCATGTCTGAATGCCTAATAATGTCTTGCTGATTCACATGGAGATCTCATTCTGTATTTAACATGGATCATGGTTGGTACACAGTATGGATTCTAAACTTTATTACTCTAGACTTTCTTTAGAAAGTTGAAATTGTTTTAAAAAATCATTTTTTAAGTTCCACAGATAAAGCATAAAAATTGAATATATTTCATACTCCTTGAGCCAGGGCTTCCACACAGAGATATATAATCATTGATATAGAATAAGTGAGGTTCATATTAATCACCCTCAAATACCCAGGTAAAACGGTCCAGTGTTTATTTAACAAAGCACAGTTGGAACTGGTTGCTGCTGCTCTATTATTGAATTATATTTACTACTTTTTCTTACCCTTTTATTTCCACAATTTCACTGTTATTAATCCAGGAAAACAAGAATTGAAAACTATCTCTGTTTCTCTCCCTCTCTCTCCCTCTGGCTTTGGAGGCTATAATAAACTCCATTGAATTTATTTGTTTTTTCTTTTAATTATATTTTTACAAGACACTATACTCACATATTCAGAAGTTCTACATTAGATTTACTTTGTCCTTCAAAACTGGGTTAGAGAGAGATGCCCACACATATGGTAACTCCTGGAACAGTTTACAGTTTGAACAACCTACAGGAAACCATGAGAGCCACATTTCCTGTCAGTATTGTGAAGCCAAAATCTGTGTTTGGAAATTAACTTGAGCATGTACCTAAGATCTGTGCAGAAACCCATTTAGTGATCTTATACAGTTTTAGAGGTGACATATCCTGAGTGACATTCCAATAAAAGCTACCAAAATCTTGATTGCATTTTAATGAGTGAAAGTAATTTTGAGTTCTACTTTGTGTTTTTTTAAATACTATTTTTACAATTTTTAAATTCCACTCCAAATCAAAATTAAGCTCAATTTCTTGTCTCTGATAGTCTTGTCTATGTGTTCCCTTTGTTTCATTTTTCTTCAAAAGACAAGAACACTTGAAATGTCTCTCCTTGATATAGTGTCCAATTGTTCATGTACACTCTCTGTATTTATGTAAATAAATTTGCAGTCTTTCTCATTATTAGATATTAGTTGTGAAATAAACCAGTAACATGCTAAATAAATTTTTAAAAATCTACAATATATGAGCTATCTATGTGAATAGGTCCTTTGATCTATCAGAAGGAACACAGCTGATAAGTATCTATAGCAAATTTCCCAATTCTGAAAGTTTCTGGCTGTTAACAATTGGCACTTCAAAGAATCTATGTCAACAAAGATGGTGACAGCTAAGAGTGTATCATGAGGAGAGTTTATAGTAAACAAATGTGTCCTTTGATGCCAATTTGGTTTTCTAAAGACATTTGTTATTACTGGATGGAATTTCAAAGGCTGCTTTACAAAGCCTGCTTGAAAAATTGCTCTGTGGCATTACTCCAAGGCCTGTTCTTATGTATGAAAAAATGGTTCTTTTTTACACTTTTAAATAGATTATTATAGCTATAGGTATCTTCCATTTCTATAATGTGCAGGGAGGATAACGTGTCAATTTGGCCCAGAGTATGATCCCTGATGCTTTCAGTCATTGAGGTAATATGCTTAAGAGAAGATTCTCCACACTTCGGATAAGCTACTCACTTCATTGCCTTTACTTTCCCAGGGCTCAGCTATTCAGCAGAAATGTGGCTTTTCTCTCTCTACAGCTTCCACTCCTCAGTCTACAGCTTCACGTCAGAAACCTGGGTAGTTGCATAGCTTACTGCGTCTCTTGCCATCATTAGTTTTCTCCAATAGAGAACTGGTTACCTCATGTTTCTTCTTATCCAGTAAAGTTTGAGACTTACTGGGATTCTTTTTTCAAACTTGGTCTCCTCTTCCCTTTAATACTCAGAGCAAGCAGTGATGGGCAGTACTAGATGTGAAAATTAAATGTGCAGGTGTCTACCTGCCATGAAGCTAAATTGAATAGAAGCCAAAAAGTCGAAGAGCAACAATAATTCAGGAATAAAATGAGACTTTTCTTCAATTTTGAGGAAAAAGAAAATACCTTTTGTTTACCAACCTCCTTAATTATACAGTAGATATTCCACAGGTCTAAAAGATGCAAGGGAAAACACTAAATTGGGTGCGTAGATGTCACAAGGTAGTTGTCAAGTCCTCATACCTCTTACTATTGGATAACTGTTTATAGGATTTCACGTCTGAATTGGCAAGAAGGAAACAACCATAGGTCGATTATCTGCCTAGTCAGTGTTAAAATGCCCCTAACATAGATAACACTGTCAAATTTAAAATTATTAGTGGACAGTTGAGAGAGAGGTTTTAATGGCTAAAGACACAATGAAGATATTTGAAAAGGCTTATGAAAGAAATGTCAGCCCAATCACAACCCCACACTCTAATAAGGATGAAGTTTTCAGAAATGATATATCTGTATTAAATTGGCATCTTGTCTTTCACTTTGGCCAAAATACAAATGAGACTATTTTAAAATAGATGAAAAGGGGAGATAATTTACCTCTATTATCCTGAAACATTGGATTCTTCTTATCTATGATATCATTAGCTATATTTATGATAAATCAAAGCATCTTTTTTTTTTTAGTGTGTAACAAAATTCACATCACTTGCTGAAATTTTTACACATGCATGTGCACATGTTTGTTTGATGCAAAAATATCAGTATGCTTCTTATAGTGGCATACCAAGACACGAAGATGAATTGGATGTGAATCCAACTATCAGAAGATATATGTTTTATGTTTAAACCAAAAAATTAAACAAAATGATATATTTAAAAGGCAACAAAGTAAAATGTAGTCATATTTACCATAAATACGTTAGAAAGTAGATTAGTATATATATGTTACTCAGTGTGGATATAAATTGGTAAGATCAGCATTAATATCCTAATATATACTTTAGGTGAAATAACAATACATATTTAATGGAGGAGGAAATCCAAATGTATAATCAATATATCTATAAATGTTTGCTGTCATTAGTAATCAAGTAAATAAATTGAAACTAGTTAAAGTATCTTTTGCCTCTCAATTTTGCAAAGATTTGAAACAAATGATAATATAAATAATTAAGGAATAAGAAAAAGGCATTTTCACATGCTACTGGTGGGAGTGAAAATTAGTCCATCTTTTGGGAAACCAATTTGTCAATATTAATGAAAGAACCCTTAACATTTTTATGAATTTTATCCCACTTTTATCCTAATTTATGTAGTTTATTCATAATTTATTCCAAGGAAATTGATAGAGTTGGACATTAAGACATATAAGTGAAAGTGTGCAAAATAATGTCATTTCTAGCAATAAAAACTCTAAAAATGAAAAGTTCTTAAATAATACATTTATGAGACAAGATGTGGGCAGGAAAACACTTATATTTAGAACTAGTTAGCTAACATAGACAAGATGTCATAATTAATCCTTAGGCACATCATAATGTTCCTTTTGATGTGTTATTGCTCATGGAGGTGTAAAATACGATGTTTATTTTACTAGTTCTGCTTTGACTTTTACAAGCATTATCACAGGAAGGTGTTCATGCTAGTGAGTCAAAAACTTACTGGGTTTGGGGAAGCAAAGCAGTGCACATACATGAAAAATTGGGGTCAGGAAAGTGATGGGGCCGGAACTTAGGTAGACAGCCAGGAACCAAGAAGATACATATCACACAGAAATCAGAGAAAAATAGGTACCAAGAGCATGCAGGGCATTTACAGGAAATGAGAAATAGGTGAAGTCAAGGAGAAGAATAAGCTCTGGGACCCATAAAAAAGGACAGGCATCACAACTAAGGCAATTTTCTATTGCAGCCTTGCTGAACTTTAAGCTTCTTGAAAACAAGGACCATCTTTTATCCAAATGGTTAGTAGAATGGCTGGAAATAATGGGTGTTCAAAAGTAGAACTGAAGTAATGTACTTTTTACCCTTTAACCCTGAGACAGCCTACTCTGGAGTTTTTCAGCCACTTAATATAAAAAACAATTCCCAAACCAAAATAAGTGATAATTATATAGTTACATTTTGTTTGAATAAAGGGCAGGAACAAGTATTTTATTTTACACATGAAGGTAGATACTCTGGATTAAAAAGCATCTAAGTGAATATTTTCATGTTGTAACTTCATTTTGAATTATGCCTTTACTATTGCACTTGGTATCAATGTTGTGTGCATTTGTTCATCTCCCCATCCACACAGTGGGAGCTTCTAGGCTTGGAACATTTATTTATCTTTGCATTCTTGGCTCAAGGTTGTATTGATACCTCCCACTGTTTTTAAACTAATCTGAATGCTTTTCCCTTTTGGACCACTACTCCTTTCCCTTCTCTGCACCATGGTTTAAGCTGACTTAACTTCACATTCTAAGAGCTGACATGTGTCCCAGGCTTGAACAACATTATCATTTCAGGAGTAGCCCCTGACAAAAAATTAGATGTGACCAGTGAAAATAAATCCTTGAGATGGTTGCTGGAGTTCTTAGATGAAAAGCATTCTTTTCTTTTGAACTCCGAACTGTAAGTGATGTAAGCTATATTTGCACAACGTACAGAAATCTTACCTGAGAATAACATAATAGAGAAGAGAGTAAAATGGAAAGATGAAGGGAGAGGAAAGAGAGAGAAGAGA
This sequence comes from Balaenoptera borealis, assembly GCF_965194805.1. NCBI lineage: Eukaryota > Metazoa > Chordata > Mammalia > Artiodactyla > Balaenopteridae > Balaenoptera > Balaenoptera borealis. The sequence continues at coordinate 28,779,842 of NC_138877.1, forward strand.
GAGAGAAAGAAGAGGTTTGATGATGATATTGAGCACTTAGAGCTCTGCCTAAAATCAGTCCAGATCTTCTCAATCTTATGAGCCAATACATTTCTTTTTTATACTTTAGTTAATTTGAACTAGGTATCTGTAGCCTACAAGTGAGAAAATCCTCAAAAATTCACTAGTGGAAACTAAGAGCAGCTATAAAGATATTATTGGGAAATTGGGAACATTTGGATATAGCCTCTATATTAGGTAATATAATTGTATAAATGTTAATTTCCTTGGGTATAGTAATCATAGTGGGGCTCTATAAATCAATGGCTTTAGGAAATACATGCTGAAATATTTAGGGTTAAAGCATCATAAAATCTGCAACTTTTATTTTTAAATGGATCAGTAAAATGTATATTTATATAGCGAGATAAAACAGACATGGAAAAATGTTAACAATTAATGAATCCAGGTGAATGATGTATGTGTGTTGAGAAAATGAACAAGGGAAACCTAAGTCAAAATGGAGTTGGGAAGCCGTGCAGGGAGGGCTCTCATGAACGTATCACTAACTGCAGTTTACTGACCCCAGCAGGAAGAAAGATTTCCTTCTTCTGACCCAGCAGCAACAAGCCGCCCACTGCTTGCAGCTTAAACAAACAAACAAAAAAGTCACAGCCCTCCCCAGTTTCCTCTTAAAACCCAGTAAAATCTGGCCTTCCATTGGTCTCTTTAAACTTGCTTACGTTTTGCCATAGTTTGCTTGTCTGAAATTACAGTTCCTCTGTTATTTCCAAATAAACTCATTTTGGCTAGCTACAGACCTTGTTATTTCATTTTTAAGGTCAACAATGTTCATCGACTGTTCTATTGACTTTCAGTAAGTTTGACACTTCTTGAAATAAAGTCTGAGGGGAAAATCCACAAAGCAATAATTGCTGAGTAGTGCAATTGCTTTATAATAGATGCTCAGCAAAACATGTTCCTTTTCAATTTTTGCAAAATTTTATAAACTGCTTTATTCATTAGACGTAATCAAATCTTAACCAAATTTACACTATAACTTGTTTTTAACCTTGCTATCTGCGCAGAGATCAATCTGTGTAATAGCTTCTATATTTGGGAAGTGAAAGTGAATTATGTACAACAGAAGGAATTAAATTGTCAAGTCAGATTTGCTTTAATCAGACATCTTCCCCGGTACCAACCTTTACTAATCATTTAAAGGGTATAAGTAACTACTAGATACATGTGAAGGTTTGAGACCATGAATACTTTTCAGTAGGTCTTTTCTTGCCACATTAGGATGTGCTCTGTCCAGATTGATATGTTACATTTCTAAGTAATATACATGGCTGGATTATGTACATAAAGTGGAGACAACATTTCACTTCTGAAACATCTTCATTTTATACTCAGATAGTTACATAGCTTACATGACTTCTTCCAGGGAGCTATGCCTATAAATCTTCATATTCTAGATTTGTTTACCATAGGCAATGCTAGACAAACCAGGCACATCTAGCTAACAACATTACATAGATAAAGGGTCTTTGATAGTAAGTATCGTTAATGTGTTAGCCAAGAAGCCTGTCTTTAGCATGTTTACAAGGAGGTTTGTCCAGCTTACCTTCCTTCTTTCTTTCCCCTAGGCACACAACTCCTCACATTGAGAGAATGGACTGCAGAGCAGTTGCTGATCATGTTTTCCCCAGAATCTCACCTTCCCCTCCCATCCTGAAGACTCTCATATCAATTACCCATATTGGTGTCAGTTGATCTATATCCGGGTACCAGCATTTGGTTTCCATTGTAAGATAGCACTGGCAGCTGGGCAGGGGGCTGGAGAGAACTGCCCTTGCAAATCCCCACTCCTTGTGGTCCTGGCATGGAGAGGAAAGAACTTAAAGGATTCTTATGTCTCCCAGAGTGAAGGGAGTGAAACAGTGAACTCACAGTCCTGGAAGGGACTTGCAGTGCTAGAGAGAAGAACACCAAATGTTCAGAGCTGGTTGCTGGAGGGAAATTAGTTCACATGGATACTTCAGCAGTAGATACAGAGGCATGACAAGCACAAAAATGAAAGGAGGTAAGCTGGATTTCATCAAAAGTCAGCCAGAAAAAACCCACCCTCCTCTTAATTCCTGGAAACTGAAATCAGCCCAAGGACTAAGGCAGAAAAAGAAGAGAGAATTGTGAAATGACTATTTACCTTTAAAAGACTGAATTGTATATCGTGAATTACCTGAAACAATACTCTTTTGGAAGAATAAAACACATTAAATTGACTAGAATATGTTGTCCACCGTTTGGAGAGTTAAGGCTAAATTAGAGATAAGATTTGCACAATAAAACAATAGTTCTTTCATTACACATGAGTCTAATGAACTACTGTATGTTTTATGTCCTCTGAACGTATATATATCTACATTTTTGTTGTTGAAAGCACAAATGGTTTGTGTACTGTAATGGTGCATTGAGAAACCAGAACTTGTGGATATAATCAGAAAGCATCTTTATTTTTCTCTCTGGTTGTCTATTAAAAATGTGTTGAGCGATAAAGTTCTTCACTTGCCCTTGGTTGAAAACTCAGGCAGTGTCCTGCTTTTTGGCTTACTTACTCCTATAATAAAATGTCACACAGTTGCACTAAAAAACAACATATTTTCAGCTCAGATGTTACATACACCTGGTTCTTAATGGTAATGAAACTCACATCTGATTGAAAATGCAATCTACCTGATCTTTTGGGGACATGTCACTTGCTGGCCTCTTGTGGGAGGCTAGGATGGTGTTGTTCTTCCCCTCATGCTTTTCCACCTCCTCATCCACTTAGCTAAAATTTGTGGCCAGTTGAGGGAGGAGAGTTAAGGCAACAGTTATGGCAGTCACCTTATGCTGCCATAAACAAGTTTTGTACTTTCCGGCCCTGCTAGGTGTCTAAAACATACTCTGATTCATGACAGTTATTCATTTTATTTTTGCATACTCTAGGAGTGCATACCATTTCCAATAGCAGCATTTCTTCTCCACTTGCCTGCCAAATCAACTAGCCACTCCACTTCTCTCGTTTCCTCTCTCTAGATTTCTCAGATGGGAGGCACACATAAATTTATGCAATGGAGTAGAGATGTATCAAGCTCTTCCTTTCTCTTCACTTAGTGACATTTTACTCACCCCACTTTGTACCACTGGAGGATAGGGCCTCACAATGCTGCCCTCTCCAAAAAAAAAAAAAATACTCAAAGAATAGCCTCTCTCTTTTTAACCACCTTTTCTTTTTTAATCCATCATGTGAATAAGGGGGCTGAGAGTCAATCATCAATTTTGGCTAATCTTCTTCAAGGAAACAAGAATAGTCAAAGTTATATTTTTATATTCAATATTGATTGTATTTATGCCTCATCCAAAACTGAGACTGAACAAGTTTAATATTTATATGCTGGGTGTCTATCTATCATCTACCTACCTACCTATCTATCTACCTATCTATCTATCATCTATCTATCCACCCACCTATCTTTTTTATTATTGTGTATGTTGGCGATTTAGAACAAATTCACTCATATTAAAAAAGAACTTCTCATTTGCAATGTCCACGCTTAAGACTTCAGAAAAGAACCTATTTCTTCATGTATAAAATGATTAAATTTTGATTTGTCATCATTAAATTCTCTTCCAAATCTGACATTTTAAGTCCTTTGCCCGTTGCTTCTACCGTGGATTCTTTTTGAAGCAAGTTGGTAAGTATATAAATTGTGTTCTAGGAATAAAATTCTATCTTTCACAATGTGGCAAGGCATACAAATAAGTCTCAGTAATGAGTGTGGATAAGCTACACTGGGTTTTCCTCAATATTCATGTTGTATATACCAGCCCACTGCAGGTGCCAAGTTGCATACACCTTACTACATGAAAAGCAATATAGGTGCAAATGTGAGTAGTTGGGAATTAAGATGAAGAGAAGTGGCTCAGGATACAAAATGAGAATTAACAAAATAAATAAATAAGACTGCAGGACAGTTATACTCTCCAGATCTCAAAATTATACACTGCAACAAGGAATTACACACGTACAAAATTCACTTCCTAATATTGTCTGAGTAAAGGAAGTAAATTAAGAAAACAGAAGGAAAGTGAGAAAGCAGTCTCACAAGACTGATAACAATAAGATAAACAAGCTCCCTTGATGCTTAGAAAACAAAGATGGTTCATATCCCTGAATAGCACTAATCACTTGGACATAAAGCAGAGACACGATTTTTTCATCTGCTCCCCTTATTGAATTGTATGCTTGTATGTTCTGGAGGAGTTTTTTAAATGAACTGTTTTTCCACCTATTATTTCAAATTGTAATCATCCAAATAGAAATTTCAAGAATTCTAACCTTTAAAAAAATCACAAAATATACATATTTTGTTTCCTCATTTGTCTTTTAAACATGAGTATAACTTTAAGGTCATATTTTTTAAAAAGTGAATTTGTCTTTTTAATGTTTCCTTGGAATCCTCAATTCTGAAAGTGATTAGATCCTTTTGTTTTACTATCTCAACTTCCCTTAGACTATTAATGTCAACAAGGCTATTTCATGATTTTTGCCACTTGGACCTACATATCTTCATCCTGTAGTGGTTTGCACTCTATATTTATTAAAGGTATATTCTTCTTGATTTTCTGTTTTTAGTCACTGCCCTCATTACCTTTCATTGCTCTAGAGAGACTATCACAGTCAACTATAGTCATTAGCTAATGATCCATTGTCTCTTAAAGGCAAGTTTAGAAACGCAGAGATGAACATACTGAGCAAGTGAGAACTGAATACCTAACACATTATGAAAATGAAATAAAGGGAAAAATCCAATTAGATCCTCTTAGTAGGGGTCAAAAGAAGTAAGGCTTTTCATTCGTTCTAACATATTTACCATGGCAATGTACCATAGAAGAAAAGTATAATGAGCGGTGGAGAACCACATATTTATAAAGTGAGTCACTGAACAATTTCTGCAAGTTGCCACCAAACAAAATGTAAATTACAGGCAATGGCTTAATTTCAAGTCAGCCTTTACTCTTTAGTCAAACTATCTCTGTATTGCTCAACACACTCATTTCAGTATCAAAAATGCTCAAAAACAGTAACAATCTTTGCAGTTTTTGCCAGAATGTTCTGTTGGCAAAGAGTCACCGATCCTTATATTTAATGTTCAGTTTCTAGAATTAATTTAATGAGGTAAGAAGTCAAGAGCACAATAGACTCTTTTAATTCGGGTTCTAGCTGAATAGTTGATATTGAACACTTTTTGTGTTATTGAATAGTTGTACTTTTTCTCATTACACATTTATAACCTTATTCACAACCCTATCTCAAACCATGGTGTAATTATTCTTTACAACTTCATACTGAACATAACACTATATAATGCTGACATGGGATCTTTAACTTTAGATCTGTGACTTATACACATAGTTTCCAGAATTAATAATATAAATTTTACCCTACCCCCAATTATTGTAGTAGATGTGATAATTTAAAACAGCAGAAAGGAGACTGTCTCATGACAACTTTTTATTATATAATGTGGTGTTTCTCATATTCTTTGTTTTCAAAGTTAGACTCGCATTACGTCTTTTAACAGCTTTTTAATTATAATTTAAATATTTTAAATTTCTTCTTTTTAATTTTTTTCTACTGATCTCACCCCTTTGCAATACAAAAGCCTAATTAAATTCTAATGTATTTTTCTTGCATATACCTCTCAGAGTATTGTCAATCATACCATATGTCTTGTCACATTTTGTATCTCTAAAAAGCATGTTGCATGTGGCTTATGTGTTACAAGTAGTGTTTTTATATAGAGTCATCTGATACTTTAGTAAGATGTATTTAATTTCTAATTTTAGAAAACTTAAAAATTCAAAAGGTAGGAAAATGACTATGAAATAGAAGAGTGACTAGAGAAAAAGGCTGAAATCCAGAGGGAGCAATGCCATAGAAGACAGGACAGACTGAGTTAGAGATAATTAAGATAGAGAGGAAAGAAGTGTCCACTCTAGGTCCCACAGGAGGAAAGACAGAGAGGTGGACTAGTTTTAGAGATTCTGCTTGGATGGAGGAGGAAAACTGGGAGGGTTAATATTATGTGTCAAATTGAGTACACCACAGAGTACCCAGAATTTTGGTTAAACATTATTCTGTGTGTTGCTGTGAAGATATTTCTGGATGAGACTAACATCTGAAGTGGTAGACTGAGTAAAGCAGTTTGTCTTCCCCAGTACTGATGGGTTTCATCCAAACCCATAGAGGATTGAATAGAACAAAAGATGAAGTAAGAGAGAATTTGCTCTCTCTGCATGTTTTAGAGCTGGGACAGAAGTCTTCTCCTGCACTTGGATCGGACCTTACATCATCAGTTCTCCTCATTCTCAGGTTCTTGGAAATGGGCTGGAACTATACCACTGACTCTACTGTGTTTTATGGCACATCTCATATATATGAGTGTATATCTGTTTCTTCAGAGAACCCTGACTAATAGAGATGATTTTGGTACCAAAACTGGTTCTAGAAGACCAGAATTTTAAGGATGAGTTTTCTGAGTTTGTTCTGAAGTTTTTGACCTTGTCTCTCCAATGTTATTAGATTTATAGACACAAATAACTCTTTTTCTAGTAGTAAAGAGCACTGAGAGTTCATAGCATTAACTATTTATAAAGATTCCCAGAATATCTTCATTGAATACTCTTAATCAACCACTTATAAGAATCAAGATGCTGAATATATACAATACTTTTAAACATTTTTGGAAAACAATCAATATAATAAAGTTGACTGGTTGTTCCTAATGTTCCTGGACAAAGTGGAGAAAAATAGGATGAACTCAGTGATTTGAATAACCAGCTCAGCCATGCATAAGTGACCTGGACGCTCCTATGTGGGACATGAAGGAAACCCTTATCTCCTGTAGACCCAGGACTGAGACTGCCAAAAATCAAATACAGAATCTCATTCTGCAACTGATTGAATTAAAACGCAAGTTGAATTTCCAGTTTCATAGGGTGTCTACTCTTAAAGTGAGGGCATTAAGAACAAAAGGGATCCTGTAAATTAGGATGGGTATTCCCACACTCTGATGAAGATAGGTACATTGAGCTCCTCAATTCAGATTAGTCTTCTTTCCAGTGGAAGAAGCTTCCCCACCCCCAAGTGGGAGTGGACCCTCTTCTGAGGGGATTAGCTCTGCCCTACCCGAGGAGACTTAAATGTCTTTCACTGAGGCAGTTGCCATGTAAGAAAATGATGATTGCCCTCAGAACCCACCCCCACTACCCCTCTTTGCTTCTAGACCCATATCTAGATTTAGTCCCAGCAGGCCCATAAAGGCAAGGAAGAAAATGTGACCCATAAGGAGATGTGCTTCACTACAAAAGAACTACTTGAGTTTTCTAATTTATACAAGCAAAATTCAGAGAATATGTGTGGGGATGGATACTAATGATGTGAGATAATGGTGGAAGAAATATAAAGTTGGATCAGATTAAATTTATTGATATTGGCTCACTAAGAAGAGATTCTGCATTTAATATTGTAACTCAGGAACTAAGAAGATTCTAATTATTTGAGTGGTTACTGAAACATGGAACAAAATGTGCCCCACAGTGAGCCTACTCGTAATGCCAGACCTGCCCTGGTTTAAGGTAGGAGAAGAGATTCAATGACTTAAGTAGATTAGAAAGAATGGATTTGTCATTTAAGACATACACACTCACACTGAGAGGATCCAGAAGACATATGTTTCACCAATACTGAGAGAAATAAATTTGTGAAGGGACCACTGGCATGGTCAATGGGAACTGTGGTTACTGAATTGGGAAACTTAAATGCAATGGGAATAATCAAATCCTGGGATGTCAGGGACCATGTGGTGACACTCAACCACCAGAAGCAAGATGGGTTTGGACAGAAGAGTAAAAGTAGCAATCAGAATAGTCAGACTTGCACAGACTTATGAAGTTAGATAGTTGATCATGGTGTTCCTAGAAGTGAAATAGATAGGAAACCTGCTATGTTCTCACTTGATCTGTATAGTGTACTAAATTCTTAATTTATCTGTATAAGCAGAAAAGTTCTAGGTCAAGTGAACAAAAGTCAGCCTGAATCATAAAAACAGAGAGCCACAGCCTCTTAATCAATTCCCAGACTTGAACCAGTTTACAGACCTAGAACTCCTTGAATGAAAGGGAGGCTGGGTCCCCTTGAGGAATGACCTCAGTACTCTACTAAAAATCTATACTGTTAATGTTTTCCCAGCTTCTCCAAAGGGATCTAGGATAACTGGGATCTAGGGGAAAAACATCATACCTTTCAGCAATTATTGGACACTGACTATGAACTGACACTAATTCCAGGAGATCCAAAATGTCCCTGTGGGGCTTCCCTGGTGGCGCAGTGGTTGAGAATCTGCTTGCCAATGCAGGGGACACGGGTTCGAGCCCTGGTCTGGGAAGATCCCACATGCCGCGGAGCAACTAAGCCCGTGAGCCACAATTACTGAGCCTGCGCATCTGGAGCCTGTGCTCTGCAACAAGAGAGGCAGCGATAGTGAGAGGCCTGTGCACCGCGATGAAGAGTGGCCCCCACTTGCCGCAACTGGAGAAAGCCCTCGCACAGAAACGAAGACCTAACGCAGCCATATTAAAAAAAAAAAAAAAAAAAAGTCCCTGTGGCCCATCAGTTAGAGTAGGGATTTATGGAGGTCAAGTGATCAGTGAAGTTGTTGCTCAGGTTCACCTCACAGTGAGTAAAGTGGGTCCTTGAACCTTCCTTTGGTTATTCCCCAAGTTCCAGAATGCATAATTGGAATGGATATCCTCAGCAGCTGATAGAATCTCCACATTGGTTTCTTGACCTGCAGAGTGAAGATTATCATGGTAGGAAAGGCTAACTGGAAACCACTAGAATTTCCTTTATCTAGGGAAATAGTAAGCCAAAAGCAATACCACATTCTTCCTGGTATTGCAGAGATTAGTGCCACCATCAGGAATCTGAAGGATTTAGGGGTGGTGATTCTCCCTGCATCCCTAATCAACCTGCTTATTTGACCTGTGCAGAAGACAGATGAATCTTGGAGAAAGACAGTGAATTATTGAAAACTTAATCAAAATGGTGATTCCAAATGCAGCTGTTTTACAGATTCATTACTTGAGCAAATTAATATATCCCCTGATACCTGGCATGAAGCTATTGATTGACAAGTGATTTTTTCCTATCTCTCTCCATAAGGATCAACAGAAGCATTTTGCTTTCAGGAAACATGGCCAGCAACACACTTTCACTGTCTTATCTCAGGGGATATCAACCCTCTAGGCCTATGCCATAATTTAGTTTTCAGGGATCTTGATAGCCTTTCCTTCCATGAGATATCTCACTGATCCATTACATTTATGATATTATGCTGATTGGCTGTAGGGAGCAAGAAGTAGCAACTTCTCTAATTTATTGGTATGACATTTATGTGCCAGAAGGTAGGAAATAAACCCAACAAAAATTCAGGGTCCCTCTACCTCAGTGAAATTTGGGGGTGTGTGTGGTTGTGTGGGCCATGCTAAGATATCTCTTCTAAGGTGAAGGATAAGTTGTTGCATCTGGCCCTCTTACAATCAAAAAAAGAGACACAATACATACTTAGCAGGCCTTTTTGGATTTTAGAGGCAACATATTCTTCATTTGGTTGTGTTACTCTGACCTATTTACTGAGTGACCTGAAAAGCTGCTATATTTGAGTAGGACCAGAATAAGAGAAGGTTCTACAATAGGCCCAGGTTGCTGTGTAACCTACTCTGCTGTTTTTGCTGTATGATCAAGCAGCTCCTATGGCACTTGAAGTGTCAGTGGCAGATAGGGAGGCTGTTTGGAGCCTTTGGCAAGCCCTTGTAGATAAATCACAGTGCAAACTTTTTTGAATTTTGAAGCACAGCCCTGCCATTCTCTGTGGATACCAATTCTCCTTTTAAGAAATAACTATTGGACATTTACTGGGCTTTGGTAAAGACTGAACACTTGACCATGGGCTACCAAGTTTCTGTGAGCTCTGAGCTGCCCATCATGAATTGGGTGTTATCTGACCCACCAAACCATATGACTGGGCAGGCACAGCTGTACTCCATCATCAAATGGAAGTGGCATATACATGATTGGGCTTCAGCATGTCTTGAAGGCATATGAAGTTATAAAAAGATGCGGCCTGCATGCTCATTATCTCCACTTCTGCCCTACAGCCCTCTTTCTCTCAGCCCACATCTATGACCATATGGGGAATTCTCCACACTCAATTGACAGAGGAAGAGAAGACTTGAGCCAGGTAGACAGGTGGTTCTGCAGAATATGCAGATGCCACTCAAAAGTAGACAGCTGTAGCACTATAACCTCTTTCTGGGACAACCCTGAAGGACAATGGTGAAGGAATATTCTTGAAATGGACAGAACTTTGAGCAGTGCACCTGATTGGAAGAAGAGATGACCAGATGTGTGATTATACAACAATGAGTGGGTGTGTATCCAATGGTTTGGCTGGTGGTCAAGGATTTGGATGGAAAATGATTGGAAACTTTGTGACCCAAAAATTTGGGGAAGACGTGTGGATGGACCCTTCAGAATAGGTAAAAATTGTAAATATATTTGTGTCCCATATGAATGCTCACCAAAGGGTGATATTAGCAGAGGATTTTAATAATCAAGTGGGTAGGATGACCCATTCTGTGGATACCATTCAGCCTCTCTTCCCAGCTATGCCTGTCCTCACATAATGGGTGCATGCTCGTTGAATTTACTGGTCTTATGATTTTCTCCACCATCCTGAAGCAGCTGGTTTGATAGAATGGTGAAATGGTCTTTTGAAGAGTCATTTATATCTGCCAGCTAGGTGAGAACACATTGCATGGTGGGGGCAACATTATCCAAATGTTTTATATGATCTTAATCAACATCCAACATTTGGTGCTATTTCTCCCATAGCCAAGATTCATAGCTCCAGGAATCAAGGAGTAGAAACAATAACCCTAGTGACCCAATATGAAAATTTTTGCTTCCTGTTCTAGTAAACTTGTGCTCTGCTGAGACAGCCACAAACCAAATTGGTAGTGGCGGGTAATGAAATAACAGGAAAACTGATTCAGATATAAAAGTTCTTCATGACCAAAACACAGTGGTGAAGAAGCAAATGACAGATAAGAAGTGAAAAACAAACACATTTCATTTAAAACTTTTGTGTTTATTATTACCATTTTTATTTTTTAAGTCATGGTCATTTCTTAGTCTCTGAATAATTTTGAACATATTTTTTCATCTTCATTGTAATTACATTATATTTAATATATCTGTTAGCAGACTTAAGAGAATATTGGAACACTACAAAATTAGTAGTTATGAAAAATCCTCATAAAATAAATGTCTACTTGCAGCTGAGAGTCATGAGTGTCTCATTCCATGGGTTGGAAGGACTGTATTTCACCATTAAGGTGAATAACTTCCACTTAACGTTTTATTTGTTTTAATCTAGGAAAGAATGATTATAATGCTTAAAATTTATATTCATTGTTCTATTTTCAATTATTTCTTCTCTTTAATCAGTCAAGTTATAAATAACTATTTCAGGGGAGACCTTCAAGATGGTGGAGGAGTAAGACATGGAGATCACATTCCTCTGCACAAATACATCTGAAATACATCTATATGTGGGACAATTCCTAAAGAACCCCTACTGAATGCTGGCAGAAGATCTCAGACATCCAAAAAGGCAAGAAAATCTCCACGTACCTGGGTAGGGCAAAAGAAAAAAGAAAAAACAGAGACAAAAGAATAGGGAAGGGACCTGCACCTCTGGGAGGGAGCTGTGAAGGATGAAAAGTTTCCACATACTAGGAAGCCCCTTCACTGGCAGAGATGGGGGGTAGCAGGGGGAGGAGCTTCAGAGCCACGGAGGAGAGCACAGCAACAGGAGTGCAGAGGGCAAAGTGGAGAGATTCCCACAAAGAAGATCGTGCCGACCAGCACTCACCAGCCCGAGAAGCTTGTCTGCTCACCAGCTAGGGAAGGTGGGGGCTGGGAGCAGAGGTTCCAGCTTCGGAGGTCAGAACCCACGGAGAGGACTGCGGTTGGCTGTGTGAAACAGCCTGAAGGGGGGCGAGTGCACCACAGCTAGGCAGGAGGGAGTCCGGGAAAAAGTCTGGAATTGCCTAAGAGGCAAGAGACCATTGTTTCAGGGTGCATGAGGAGAGGGGATTCAGAGCACCGCCTAAATGAGCTCCAGAGATGGGCACGAGCTGCGGCTCTCAACGTGGACAACAGAGACGGGCATGAAATGCTAAGGCTGCTGCTGCAGCCACCAAGAAGCCTGTCTGCAAGCACAGGTCACTATCCACACCTCCCCTCCTGAGAGCCTGGGGAGCCCGCCACTGCCAGGGTCGTGTGATCCAGGGACAACTTCCCCGGGAGAACACATGGAGCACCTAAGGCTGCTGCAACATCATGCTGGCCTCTGCACACCCCACATTCCTATGCCTCCCTCCCCCTGGCCTGAGTGAGCCAGAGGACCCTAATCAGCTGCTACTTTAACCCGTCCTGTCTCAGTAAAGAACAGATGCCCTCAGGTGACCTACATATAGAGGCAGGGCCAAATCCAAAGCTGAACCACAGGAGCTGTGTGAACAAAGAAGAGAAAGGGAAATTTCTCCCAGCAGCCTCAAGAGCAGTGGATTAAATCTCCACAATCAACTTGATGAACCCTGCATCTGTGGAGTACCAGAATAGACAATGAATCATCCCAAAATTGAGGCGGTGGATTTTGGAGCAACTGTAGACTTGGGGTTTGCTGTATGTGACTGACTGGTTTCTGGTTTTATGTTTATCTTAGTTTAGTATTTAGAGTTTATTATCATTGGCAGATTTGTTTATTGATTTGGATGCTCTCTTCCTTTTTTTTTTTTTAATATATATATATATATATATATATATATATTTCCTTTTTCTCTTTTTGTGTGTATGTGTATGCTTCTTTGTGTGATTGTGTCTGTACAGCTTTGCTTTTACTATTTGTCCTGGGGTTCTGTTTGTCCATTTCTTTTTTTTTTTTAATATAGTTTTTAGTGCTTGTTAGCATTGGTGTATTTGTTTTGTGGACTGGTTGCTCTCTTCTTTCTTTGTTTTTTTTTTTTTTTATTACTTTTTAATTTTTTAAATCTTAAGTAATCTTTTTATTTTTTATTTTAATAACTTTATTTCTTTTTATTTATTTTCTTTCTTTCTTTCTTTCATTTTTTCCTTCTCCCTTTTCTTCTGAGCCATGTGGCTAACAGGGTCTTGGTGCTCTGGCCGGGTGCCAGGCCTGTGCCTCTGAGATAGGAGAAATGATTTCAGGACATTGGTCCATCAGAGACCTCCCAGCTCCATGTAATATCAAATGGTGAAAGATCTCCCAGAGATTTCCATCTCAACGCTAAGACCCAGCTCCACTCAACAACCAGTAAGCTACAGTGCTGGACACCCTATGCCAAACAACTAGCAAGACAGGAACACACACACACCCATTAGAAAAGAGGCTGCCTAAAATCATAATAAGGTCACAGATACCCCAAAGCACACCACTGGACGTGGTCCTGCCCACCAGAAAGACAAGATCCAGCCTCATACACCAGAACACAGGCACTAGTCCCCTCCACCAGGAAGCCTACACAACCTATTGAACCAACCTTAGCCACTGGGGGCAGGCACCAAAAACAATGTGAACTACAAACCTGCAGCCTGTGAAAAGGAAAACCCAAACAGAGTAAGTTAAGCAAAATGAGAAGACAGACAAACACACAGCAGATGAAGGAGCAAGGTAAAAACCCACCAGACCAAACAAATGAAGAGGAAATAGGGAGTCTACCTGAAAAAGAATTCAGAATAGTGATAGTAAAGATGATCCAAAATCTTGGAAATAGAATAGAGAAAATACAAGAAACGTTTAACAGGGACCTAGAAGAACTAAAGAGCAAACAAACAATGAGGAACAACACAATAAATGAAATTAAAAATTCTTTAGAAGGAATCAATAGCAGAATAACTGAGGCAGAAGAAAGGATAAGTGACCTGGAAGTTAAAATAGTGGAAATAACTACTGCAGAGCAGAATAAAGAAAAAAGAATGAAAACAATTGAGGACAGTCTTAGAGGCCTCTGGGATGACATTAAATGCACAAACATTCGAATTATAGCGGTCCCAGAAGAAGAAGAGAAAAAGGAAGGGTCTGAGAAAATATTTGAAGAGATTATAGTTGAAAAGTTCCCTAATATGGGAAAGGAAATTGTCAATCAAGTCCAGGAAGCACAGACAGCCCCATATAGGATAAATCCAAGAAGAAACATGCCAAGAAACATATTAATCAAACTATCAAAAATTGAATACAAAGAAAAAATATTAAAAGCAGCAAGGGAAAAACAACAAAGAATGTAAAAGGGCATCCCTATAAGGTTAACAGCTGATCTTTCAGCAGAAAATATACAAGGCAGATGGGAATGGCAAGACATATTTAAAGTGATGAAAGAGAAAAGCCTACAGCAAAGATTACTCTACCCAGAAAGGATCTCATTCAAATTCGACAGAGATATTAAAACCTTTAGAGAAAAGCAAAAGCTAAGGGAATTCATCACCACCAAGCTAGCTTTACAACAAATACTAAAGGAACTTCTCTAGGCAGGCAACACAAGAGAAGGAAAAGACCTAAAATAACAAAACCAAAACAATTAAGAAAATGGTAATAGGAACATACATATTGATAATTACGTTAAATGTAAATGGATTAAATACTCCAGCCAAAAGACATAGAATGGCTGAATGGATACAAAAACAATACCTGTATGTATGCTATCTACAAGAGACCTACTTCAGATCTAAGGGCACATACAGATTGAAAGTGAGGGGATGGAAAATGATATTCCATGCAAATGGAAATCCAAAGGAAGCTGGAGTAGCAATTCTCATATCAGACAAAATAGACTTTAAAATAAAGACTATTACAAGAAACAAAGAAGGACACTACATAATGATCAAGGTATCAATCCAAGAAGAAGTTAAAACAATTGTAAATATTTATGCACCCAACATAGGAGTACCTCAATACAAAGGCAAATGCTAACAACCGTAAAAGGGGAAGTCGACAGTAACACATTCATAGTAGGGGACTTACCACTCCATTTTCACCAATGCACAGATCATCCAAACTGAAAATAATTAAAGAAACACAAGCTTTAAATGATACATTATACAAGATGGACTTAATTGATATTTATAGGACATTACATCCAAAAACAACAGAATACACTTTCTTCGCAATGGCTCATGAAACATTCTCCAGGATAGATCATATCTTTGGTCACAAATCAAGCCTTGGTAAATTTAAGAAAATTGAAAGCATATCAAGTATCTTTTCCGACCACAATGCTAGAGACTAGATAGCAATTACGGGAAAAATAAATCTTTAAAAAACGCAAACACATGGAGGCTAAACAATACATTACTTAATAACCAAGAGATCCCTGAAGAAATCAAAGAGGAAATCAAAAAATACCTGGGAACAAATGAAAATGAAAACAGGAGAAACCAAAACCTATGGCATGCAGCAGAAGCAGTTCTAAGAGGGAAGTTTATAGCAATACAATCCTACCTCAAGAAAAAAGAAACATCTCAAATAAACAACCTAACCTTACACCTAAAGCAATTAGAGAAAGAAGAACAAAAATCTCCAAAGTTAGCAGAAGGAAATAAATCATAAAGAGCAGATCAGAAATAAATGAAAAAGAAATGAAGGAAACGATAGCAAAGATCAATAAAACTAAAAGCTGGTTCTTTGAGAAGATAAACAAAATTAATAAATCATTAGCCAGACTCATCAAGAAAAAAGGGAGAATACTCAAATCAACAGAATTAAAAATGTAAAAGGGGAAGTAACAACTGACACTGCAGAAATACAAATGATCATGAGAGATTGCTACAAGAAACTATATGCCAATAAAATGGACAACCTGGAAGAAATGGAGAAATTCTAAGAGAAACACAACCTTCTGACACTGAACCAGGAAGAAATAGAAAATATAAACCGACTTATCACAAGCACTGAATTTGAGGCTGTGATTAAAAACGTTTCAGCAAGCTGAAGCCCAGGACCAGATGGCTTCACAGGCGAATTCTTTCAAACATTTAGAGAAGAGCTAACACCTATCCTTCTCAAACTCTTCCAAAATATAGTAGAGGGAGGAACACTCCCAAACTAATTCTATGAGGCCACCATCATGGTGCTACCAAAACCAGACAAAGATGTGACAAAGAAAGAAAACTACAGGCCAATATCACTGATGAACTTAGATGCAAAATCCTCAACAAAATACTAGCAAACAGAATCCAAGAGCACATTAAAAGGATTATACACTATGATCAAGTGGGGTTTATCCCAGGAATGCAAGGGTTCTTCAATATACGCAAATCAATCAATATGATACACCATATTAACCAATTGAAGGGAAAAAAACCATATGATCATCTCAAAGATGCAGTAAAAGCTTTCAACAAAATTCAACACCCATTTATGATAAAAACCCTCCCCAAAGGAGGCATAGAGGGAACTATGTTTAGTTTATACCATGTTTTTGGATTGGAATAATCAATATTGTGAAAATGATTCTACTACCCAAAGCAATCTAAAGATTCAATGCAATCCCTATGAAACTGCCAATGGCATTTTTCACAGAACTAGAAGAAAAAATTTCACAGTTCGTATGGATACACAAAAGACCCCGAATTGCCAATGCAATCTTGAAAAAGAAAATCAGAGCTGGAAGAATCCTGACTTCAGACTACACTACAAAGTTACAGTAATCAAGACTGACTTCAGACTATACTACAAAGCTATGGTAATCAAGACAGTATGGTACTGGCACAAAAACAGAAATATAGATCAATGGAACATGATAGAAAGCCCAGAGATAAACCCAAGCACATATGGTCACCTTATTTTTGATAATAGAGGCAAGAATTTACAATGGAGAAAAGACAACCTCTTCAGTAAGTTGTGTTGGAAAACTGAACAGCTACATGTAAAAGAATGAAATTAGAACACTCCCTAACAACATACACAAAAATAAACTCAAAATGGATTAAAGACCTAAATGTAAGGCCAGACACTATAAAATGCTTAGAGAAAAACATAGGAAGGACATTCTATGACATAAATAACATCAAGATCCTTTTTGACCCACCTCCTAGAAAAATGGAAATAAAAACAAAAATAAACAAATGGGACCTAATGAAACTTAAAAGCTTTTGCACAGCAAAGGAAACCATGAACCAGACGAAAAGATAGCCCTCAGAATGGGAGAAAATATTTGCAAATGAAGCAACTGACAAAGGATTAATCTCCAAAACATACAAGCAGCTCATGCAGTTCAACACCAGAAAAACAAACAACCCAATCCAAAAATGGGCAGAAGATCTAAGTAGACATTTCTCCAAAGAAGATATGCAGATTGCTAACAAACACATGAAAGGATGCTCAACAACACAAATCATTAGAGAAATGCAAATCAAAACTACAATGAGGTATCACCTGACACCAGTCAGAATGGCCATCATCAAAAAATCTAGAAACAATAAATGCTGGAGAGGATTTGGAGAAAAGGGAACCCTCTTGTACTGTTGGTGGGAATGTAAATTGATACAGCCACTATGGAGAACAGTATGGAGGTTCCTTAAAAAACTAAACATAGAACTACCATATGACCCAGCAATCCCACTCCTGGGCATATATCCTGAGAAAACCGTAATTCAAAAAGTGTCATGTACCACAATGTTCATTGCAGCTCTTTTTACAACAGCCAGGACATGGAAGCAACCTAAGTGTCCATCAACAGATGAATGGATAAAGATGTGGCACATATATACAGTGGAATATTACTCAGCCATAAATAGAAACAAAATTGAGTTATTTGTAGTGAGGTGGATGGACCTAGATTCTGTCATACAGAGTGAAGTAAGTCAGAAAGAGAAAAAGAAATACTGTATGCTAACACATACATATGGAATCTAAAAGAACAAAATAAATTTTTCTGAAGAACCTAGGGACAGGACAGGAATAACAACGCAGACATAGAGAATGTACTTGAGGACACGGGAAGGAAGAAGTGTAAGCTGGGACGAAGTGAGAGAGTAGCATGGACATATATATACTACCAAATGTAAAATAGATAGATAGCTAGTGAGAAACAGCCACATAACACAGGGACATCAGCTTAGTGCTTTTTGACCACCTAGAAGGGTGGATAGGAAGGGTGGGAGGGAGACGCGAGAGGGAGGAGATATGGGGATATAGGTATATGTATAGCTGATTCATTTAGGTGTAAAGCAGAAACTAACACACCATTGTAAAGCCATTATACTCCAATAAAGATGTTTAAAAAAAAAAGCTCTTTCAGTTTAGACTGGTTCTATTGCTCATAACTTACCAAAGAGATAAATGTGTGCTGAGAGATTTGAGTTGTGTTTACATGAGGAAAAGATGAGTACAAGGAGGTACACATTAGTTGTTACTGAATCATATTACTTCCCCACTACACAAACAAACACTTTCTTACTGCTTGGCTGAGTGAATTATCACCTTTATGTCTTTTGCTAAAAATAAGGATAAGGAAGCTGATAAATTTCTAATTATGTCTCTGTTAAACATGCTTTAATTTGACTTTGTTAAACAGAAAAACAAAACTTACTTACACTAGCTGAATTGTAAATGTCTTTTGAAAGCAAATTTTTTTCCAGTATGTTTTATTGCATTTGCTTATTGTTTCTTTGAATTTGGTGGTGTGCATCCATGGGTCCCTGTGTGTCTGTGTTTGTGTTTTGAGTTTTCCTTTTATGAAAGTTAGTAGAGAGACATGGCATAGATCCTGATGATATTCATAATATAATTTTTAAGATTATGATGTTCATTTGGAGTGGCTGAAATTGTCATTTGGAAACATTCATGCTCATCCCAAAGTACTGCTGTGGTAATATTTCAGAAGGGCTTACATTTTCAGAAAGTGAAATTCTATTTGCTCAATGCAACCACACTGTTGGGAAAACAGACAACACTGTCAAACCTTAGGTCTCAAATCATTAGATAGAAATGTCCATGAAAAATTTTCAAACTATAAATAATTAACATTCTGTTAAACATTAGTTCATTAATATTGGGTGAAATTATTAATTATTTGTATGTTTTATTGCTTTATATTAATAGAATGGAAAATTAAGTAACATATATTGAAAAATTATAGTATGTCAAGAACTTTACATACTCTATCTGAGAACCACATTTTACAGATGTATAAATTGATGATCAGAAATCTTAGGTGAGAGGTTAAAATTTAATAAGTCTTTCTTTCCAGTGATAAGGAAATTTAAACCAACTTTTCCATTATATCATGATGCCTTCTGATATTTGGAGTATGTCTAACTCCCAGGATTATAGAAATGGCAGGAAGCCAATTCTGAAGCTCAACTATTACAATCAAATATATGGAATAGCTTTCTGGTTTGTGCGTTTCACAATTGCCAAATCCAGCATAATGTATTGTTCTCTTAAATTGCATAAGTTCCATCATTTAACTTGCTAGAAACCTTAAGGATTAAATATGTATCTCTTCTTCTAGTGATATTCTAAGTCACTAAAGTGATCAGTCATAGGTGAGTCCTGATTTTTCTTTTTTCAATCCATTAATGTACTAATGAGCATCACTTGTTATAGAGAAAATATCTAGCAAGGAGAAATGACCACTTCTGTCTTCTGAACATTATGTTAGAATGTGAAATTAACTCAGGACCAAAACTCCCTTTAAAAATTTCAGATGGGTTTTTAAACAATTTTCAAGCAATGTTTCTTTATGAATATTTCAAACACATGAAGTTGAGAATTTTACAATGAATGCTCATACACCCAGCACCACAATTCTCCCTACAACGTTTCATTATACTTGTTCTATCACAGAACTTGCCTTTATCCATTCCTCTATCCCTCCACAATCCATCTCTTTTTTGGATGAATTTTAAAGAGAATTGCAGATGTTAGTACACCTCCTCCTGAATGTTTTATTATGAATATCATTAACAAGAGTTCACTCTTCTGTTTTATATACAATAAAATGGACAAATTTTATAAACATATGCTGTTTTGACAAATATATAACTGGACTGTGCACAAAACATATATAACCCAAACTCCCATGTAGAACATAGACCATTACTCCCATCCTGGAAGGATTGCCCATCGCGCTATCTAGTAAGTTCTTGTCCCTAATCCACTCTATGAAATCTCTGTGCTCATTTTTTTCCTGCCATGTATTAGTTTTCTTTGATTTAAAACTTCATAGGTGGAATCATTATAACATGTACTCTTGTGTAAGGCTTCTTTCAAACAGCATATTCTTTTTTCTTTTTTTTAATGAGTATAGCATTTGTTTTTTGCCCCACCACTCAGAAAATGTTACTTTTATTGCTCTAAGTTATTGAGAATTAGGTTATTTTCTCTTAGATAAACTGATAGTATTTAGTTTAATTTCAAGCAATGAAGAGATGTTACTATTGCCACTTCCGATTCTGAAAGTTCTTCAATATTCTTTTATTTTTTCATAATCATAAACTTCATTCTTCTTCATTCACTTTTAGTCAATGATGTCACAATGACATGAATTGCTTTTGTTTTTCAATCCACTTATTTTTTTCCCCCACTTCCATGGCCTCTCTCTCTTTAAAGCTCAGACTACATCCTTCTTCATTTAACCCCTTATGATTCTAAAGTAAAGCACGCTTGAGATTAAACAGTGAAAATATATTCTTCTTAATGACATTCTCTTGTTAAATTTTGAAATTCAGGAAAACTTCTTCTAATCATCCTGATACTTTAAAATAGAAGCTAAATAAACGTTAACAATGTCTCTTCTACAACAGGCCAGTAATAGATGCTGTTGGTTGTCCGCTATGATCCCCTGTGCTGGGGAGGTTGATACATTCCTCTGCTGCTCTGAGTATTGGCTGCTGAGAGTTCACAGTCGTGGTCATCATTGGAGAATTTTTCAGGACCAAGGGGTACAGTCTCACCTGGAAATTCCTGGGAGGTTACAACTTTTCTAGAGGGTGTATCATAGCCAATGTGTGACATGAAAAAGGGTGGCCCTCTGGTACCACATGGGACTCTCTCAAAGGTGCCATTCATTCCCGAAGTTCACCACAGGATCCAGCAGAGGCTAGACTTCAGCTAAAACCATGTTTTGTTTAGCTTTTCCTCTCATCCTGTCCTGCTTACAGGAATCTCCTGAGGGCACACTCTCAATAAATCATTTCAGTGAATCTCATTCAAAGGCCTAACTCTCTGGGAACCCAAATTAAGTTATCTCCCCTGCTTTTCTTATTTCCTGGTAACCTATTATGATTCAGAAGTTAACAGGAATGGATTAGTTAAAATTTGTATTCTTTTTGGAACATTTGTAAAATATTTTCATCATAGATAATTTTTCATGTAATTAGTATTTTAAAAATTACAAATGTGAAGATGTATATATCAGTTTTTTATAATTTTCATTTTCTTTGTTATGTTGCTTTTCCCCTTTAAAAATGTTGATATTTGTCTTCTTTCTTCTTTTTGATTGTACTTGCCAAGTTTTCCTCTTCTTTTTGATGGCACTTGCCAACATTTTAGAATTTTGTTAATTAGAAAGGTATTTTTAAATTTTAAATGTATTTATTTATTTATTTAATACTCTTCTTTTTTTCCTTTCTTTTATCATGCATATTTTGAGTTTACTTTAAATATTTTTTAAATTTTATTTCTGATGTGTTGAGGCTAATGCTTACATTATTTCTTTCTAGTTTATTATTGAAAACATTTTGTCTATGATTTCACTTTTCATTAGAGTTTTGCTCACTTCTATATGTTTAATATTGTTTTCCCTAATTTTAAGTGTTAAAATTTTTTAAATTAAAGAGTTTTTTGTTGTGTTTGCTTTCTTTTCATTCTTTCTTTTTTTTCCTCAAGAAACAGTTAGGAAACTTTGTTTCTTAATATTTTAATTTGGGAGAGTATTGTGCAATTATTTAAAATTTCTTTATGTTTGATCACCTTTATAGTTGGTCTAAGGGCATTTGGAAAGAGTATATGTATTTAAATGATATATAAAATATAATTTTAAGCTATGGAATTTTAACTTTATTTTTTCATTTATATCATTGGTCAGAAATCAAAAGGATTTGATGAGAATGCTGAGGTATTCACAAACTTCTTTTCATATTTATAAATTTTTTTTTTTTTTTTTTTTTTTGGTCACACTGTGTGGCTTGCAGTATCTTAGTTCCCTGACCAGGGATTTAACATGGGGCCCAGAGCCACAGCAGTGAAAACACCAAGTTCTAATCACTGGACCACCAGGGAAGTCCCTAAAGTAAATTATTTTTTATGCATTATGAAACTATAATACATAACAACAATATAATACGGTTCATAGACTGTTATATATTGCTCTGACATACTCTGAAAAACTCTTTCAATATGTTATTTTGGTGAGGAGATGTATAACCTTAGCTTAAATTTTAAAGGGATCCATGACCTAAAATAGCTTAAGAACAACTTTTTTGTATCTTCTTATATTTATGACTCTTTAAAAAAAAAAAAATCTGTGAGGAATTTCTTAACACATCTCTCTCTAAAATTATTTCTGAAAATCCTTCATTGTATAATTAGTATTTTGCTTATATATTTTTATATCATTTGATTATTAAATCTTTATTTTGTTTGTATCTATTAATGTTGAGAGACATTTTTTCTGTCAGAGTTGTCAAAGAAAATTTGTACTGTACAGAGTTAAACAGGCAAGGAAGACTTGATTCAAGACTGTTGCAATAGGGGAGAGAGACTGAACTCAAGTCTCTTGAAATAAAGGGCAGGGGAGTTTTTAGGTGTTGTGGTGAGCTAGTGGGGAAGTGTTGTAGAACATTAAGGAAGGAGGGTGTTCTGTGTGATTAGGCCATTTGCATTTGCTAATTGTCCCTATTGACATTATACCTCTACCTTCCCACAGAGACTGGAAGATGATAAGTTGATCTCCTCTATGATTACTATGATTACGTTTCAAAAGGATGGATCCCAGGTCCTTGAGAAAGACATTCCTGAGCTGCAGAAGAGGCTGGGAGAAGATTGACATCTCAAAGGGATAGAGAAATAATTCATAATTGAAAGTTTTCTAAAGTAAATGCTCTAAGAAAAATGAGTCAAGGGCCTAGAATCTAAGAAAGAAACATGTCTGAAGTTTAGTCAGGCTTAGGGGAACTTAAGGCCCGTTTGGTCAGAGTATCTTCTTATCCACCAGGAAACCAGGTTCTGTTTAGGAGTCAGAGGCATTCCTTGTGAGTTCACTGTCAGGTATTATTTTCAATCTGGTAGCAACGGCCCTATCACTGGCAGAAACTCCAATTTATGCAGACCACCCTGCTTTTGGTTCCCAGAGTGGTTGCAGGCTTTTCCCCTGTTTTATGTTCTGCTTCTCCTTGAAGGGAGATAGCCAATTGTGCTGTCATTTTAGTTTGTAGAATCACAATGTTTTAAGTGATGGTTGGAAATCAGCTAAGACAACCCTCTTATAAGAGGGAAATTTATAAATTTCCTCATTTTATAAATGAGGAAATTGAAACCTAGAGAATGAAAGTAGCTTGCCTGAGATTTCAAAACTAGTTAGGAAATGAGGGAGGATGTTAATTTTTGTCTTCTAATGCTTTTAATTATATTAGCTTACTTCCATTGCTGCTTTTAGCTAACACTCAACATTCACTCTTCAACTGACTTCTTCATTTTCTCTTCTCTTTCTGAAATGTATTGCGATATTTAATTGATTACTTCCTACAAATTGAAATACACAGCTATGAGAAATCGTTCCTATCTAATTTTGCCTCTTTTACGTAGAGTGCATATTTTTAACTACTTGTTTTGCTATGGACATGTACTTGATCTTTCTACCTGGGAACCAGTAGTTATGAGAAGTTTGACATGGTTTGGAAAATGAGTGGCTTAACAAGAGTGTTATATTTTTATATACTGCAATAATTTTAGCATAATGTTATTAGTAGCAAAATTCTAGTATTTTTTGGGAAATGTATTTTAGAGGAGCAATTTAATAAAGTGTCAGGATTTCTAATAACTTCAAATTGTATGTGCATATTATACCTCTTAGTTACATAAGAATTAGTAAATTATGCTATTATAACAGACACTTTTAACTGTATAAAATTATGTATATAAAAGATGACATTAGGTATCTTACAAAATATAGCGAATTGATTTCTAGAACAAGAAAGACTTTGAAAATATATCTAGACTTTATAAAATGCCAACAATTATCAAAAATTACACTTAGAATTTCTGTTAAAATAAAAACAGTCTTTATAAAAAAATGTTTCAAAGTATATATTTTTTAAATATTTATTTATTTGGTTGCAGCAGGTCTTAGTTGTGGTAGGCAGGCTCCTTAGTTGCAGCTCCCTGGCTCCTTAGTTGTGGCTCCATGGCTCCTTAGTTTCGGCACATGGGCTCCTTAGTTGTGGCATGCATGTGGGATCTAGTTCCCTGACCAGGATCGAACCTGGGCCCCCTGCATTGAGAGTGCAGAGTCTTATCCACTGCGCCACCAGGGAAATCCCAAGAGTATATGTTTATTTAAAGAAACTTGTTAATATACTTGTTGATTCTTTACTAGATTGTAGTAAACAAGGAGCTTGGAAGGAATTGCAAGCTCCCTGAACTGCTGGGGCTACAAACATTTTTATTCCTGCTTCTCCAGTCTTGCCTTCAATTTGTGATGAAATGGCAGTTAAATAAGGTTGAATGGACTATTCATTTCTGTCTAAAAAAACCCTACCATGAATTAGCTCTTAGTATGGACATGCTTTTAAATTTTAGACAGTATATTGTGCAAAATTGGATTTTATATGTGAGCTTTACATCACCAAGAAACTGTGTAAAGGATTACAGTCAACGAGAATGTGACATTTTATATCAAAGAAAATGTTGAATTTATTTTTAAACTTTACCTGGATTAGAAGAAAAAAGAGAGATTTTTCTGTGAGGAAAACCGCACCAGCAAAATTAAGTAAATTAAACTTATTTTGCTATTTAAGAAAAACAGTGTACATGTGTCACACTAATAAAATGATTTTAAATGTCACATAAACTTGGTAACTTACAAGTATATGCATGTCTTTCTGCAAGTATGCACGTATCTTATATACCTACATATTTATCTATTTTCTTAAATTTTGACATGCTGTAACATGTTCCTAAGGATTTCTAGTGACTTTATTACAATTAGCTATGGTTAAAATTTCTTTTGCTAACAATTCAAAATCAGGAATGAGTTGAAAATTAATCTTTACTTAGGTCATTGATGACTTAGACCTTTATCCTGATCAAATAATTTTAATGAAATTAGTTATCTTTTCTTAGAAACTTGTTTTCATCCTGTAATTTCAGAAAGAATATAGTCAATTTACATTATAGACAAAAATTCTTAAACTTCTAGCAAAGGATGACTAAAACATGAATAGCTAATTTTATTAAATGTACTTTATACTGAAAATCCACAATTTCTGGGATTTTTTTTTTTCTCATTTTTTCATTAAACCATAGTTCCATATTTAATTAAATCTGTCCTATAATCTATGTATAGCCTAACACTACTTGGAAACTTTATATTAATAAATAAATTTGTCCATAATGTAATAAATTGAGGAATATTTCTGAGAAAATTGGAGAAATGCAAACAAATTTTCATTAAAGTGATAAAATATATTCAACATATTTCATCCTTTAAATATATCTGAATTTTAACACATACTCATTTTGTCCCAAAGAATAAAACATTCTAAGACTTTAAAATGTTTTCTCATATTTACAGACATCAAATTCTTTGTTATAGAAATAATAAAATGCTTGTTTTTTCACCCATGAAGGTGTGTTCATCTTAACAAGACTTCGCAACCCCCCATTCTGAAATGTTCAAATCCAATGGTGGTTATTTAATTGGTAGTTCAGAAAAGCGTGTATCTGGCAAAATATTGTTTATAATAAATGGTGTGGATCATGCTTTTTTTGTCTACTAAAATACTTCTAATAACTTTATGATGGTAAGGGTAACCTTGTAGTTAAAAGTGACAGTTTGAGGATTACACAAACTTCTTTTAAAAAAGGATACATTAAATGAAAAAAAATCTATTGTTTATTTATTTATTAAAAATTTCCCAAGCAAAAATAAGGATTTACAAAATAAATTGTATCATTTATTTTAACATCAGTTATATTTAGAATTTAAATATCATTTACACTCACATCTATTGCCTAATAACTAGTGATTTCTATTTAAAAACCAATTAATCTAAAAAAAATAACATATTAAAGTTCAAGCACTTATGTATTTTTTTCACTATTAGCTAACCATCAGTCATTGGATAGCTTCATTTGAAATCATTTATTATAGATTTAGTTTATATTATTAAAACTGTCTGAAAGTATTATCTTTAACATCTTTCATTTTCTTTATGTCTTCTTTAATCCTATCTATCCCATCTGCAAAATTTTTATTGATTGTTATTACATGGTATGATTTTTTTCATATTGTCCATTCATTCAACTAACATTCATTTCTTATTAAAATTACTTAGCTAAATAATACTGAATATTTCCTTTAGGGAAAATAGGGAAAACTTGGACATTCTTTTCAAAATTTGTTTTATTGAGATATAATTGACTTATAACATTGTATTACTTTTTGGTGTATAACATAATGATTTGATATATGTATATAGCGAAATAATCACCACATTAAGTCTAGTTAGCATGCATCATATTTCATACTTACAAAATTTTCTTTTTTCTTGTGATGGGAACTCTTGAAGTTTACTCTTTTAGCAGCTTTAAAATATACAACACAGTATTATTAACTGGAGTTACAGCCCCAGGATTTATTTATTTTATACCTGGGAATCTGTATGTTTTGACCACCTTCACCCATTGTCAAATCACCTCCCTCCCCCTACCTCTGGCTAGCATAATTTTTTTCTGTCTCTGAATTTGTTTGCTTGTTTGTTTATTTTTCAGATTCCATATATAAATGAGATTATATGGCATTTGTATTTCTGTGTCTGACTTTTTCACTTATCATAATGCCTTCAACGTTCATCCATGTTGTCACAAATGGCAGGATTTCCTTCTTTGTTATGGCTGAATAATATTCTATTGTATGTATATATCACATTTTCTTTATTCATTCATTAACGGGCACTTAGGTTGTTTCCTTGTCTTGGCTGTTGTAAATAATGCTGCAATAAACATGAGATTACCTTTTTGGGTTAGTGTTTTGGGCATTCTTTTATCTTAGATTGTTAGACAGTTTAACAAACTGAATAGTAAAAAAATTACTTAATTGAAGGACATTTATATAAGGTAACACAAATCCACTTACTTGCTTAATAAAATATCATGTTATTTAATATCCAGGTCTAAAGTTACTATCAAGGTTACCCATTCTTCATATTCTCATTCTTTCCACAGACATAACTCTATGTTGATATTTTTGATTTTTATTTTTCTTGAAATCACTCTCTTCTGGAATGGAGGCTGTCTTTATTCCTATTACTGGAATGAAAAATGAACATAACCATGCTCTAAATAAAATGCTTAGAAACTATTATTGACTGATTTTATTAAACATTTCCCTCATTTCCTCTTTATTCTTCCAAAATTTATTCTGTTTGTTTAAAAAATCTACTCAACTTTTCCCTTATAAGCAACTCCAACCTCAAAATCTTTTTTTATCCAAAATTCCTGACCTCGTTTTTTACAATTTTTTTTCTTCTCACAGTCTATTTTTTAACGTTTTGTTTTGAAGAAAAAAATAATATAGACTCATGGGTGTTTGCAAAGAAATGCACAGAAAAACAGCATTTCCCCACCCTCCCACAATGTTAACTTCTTACACATTATAATACAATATGAAAATCAAGAAGTTTACATTGGTGTAATCTATAGAATTTAGTAGATTTCACTTGTTATATATGCACTCATTTGGTGTGTGTGTGTAGTTCTATGTGACTTTAGCTCATATCTAGCCTTGCATTACCTCTACATCAATCAAAATACTCAATCATACAATCACAAGACTCCTTTTGTTACCCCTTTATAACCTCCCCATCAAATGCTGGCACCCATTAATCTGTTCTCCATCTCTATAATTATGTTATTTAATAAATGTTACATACATGGAATTGAGATTGGCTTTTTTCACGTAAGGGTCATCCAATTTGTTACATGCACCAATAGTTCATTTCTTTTTATTGTTGAATATATTCCACAGTAATACAACAGTTTGTTTAACCATTTATCTACTGATGCTCCTATGAATTAAACTAGATGTTAAACCAGCTGCTTGAATAATTGTACTATTCTACATTTCCATCAGTACTGTATGAGTGATCTGGTTTCTCCACGTCATTGCCCACATTTAAAATTATTATTTTTCATTTTAGAGTAAGTTCCCTACATATGAACGAGTTCAATTCCAAGAGCACATTTGTAAGTCCAATTTGTTCATAAGTCCAACAAAGTTAGCCTAGGTACCCAACTAACACAATTGGCTATACAGTACTGTACTGTAATAGGTTTATAATACTTTTCACACAAATAATACATAAAAAAATAGAAACAATAAAAAAAACATTTTTAATCTTACAGTACAGTACCTTGAAAAGTACAGCAGTACAGTACAACAGCTGGCATACAGGGGCTGGCATTGAGTGAACAGGCAAGAAGAGTTACTGACTGGAGGTGGGATATGGTAAAGCTGAAGGATCATCAGCAATAGGAGACAGAGGGCAAGATGCAATTTCACTCACACCTGATGTTGATGACACAGGTTCTGGTTCCTTGCTGGATTCAATTCTATCTACACTCTTGAAAAAACGATCCAGTGATGTCTGGGTAGTAGCTCTTTTTTTTTCATAGATGACACGGTAGCCCTGGATTGCATTCTGAATGGCTGCTGCAACCTTCGTGTACCATTCTATGCTCAGGTCCAGTGCCTCAAAAACTAACAGTGCCTCCTCAAATAAAGAAAATCCCCTTGCCATTACTTGTGTCATGAATCTCTTCGGTTCTTCAGTTACTTCTTCCTTCTCTTGTCTCTCGTCATCCTTTCTCTGGCCCTGCTTCTATCAAGTCTTCATTAGTAAGCTCCTTGTGTTGGACTGCAAGGAGTCCAATGAAGTCGTCCTCTTGCAGATCTAACTTAAGATACTGTACTACTGTACTCTATACTGTACTGTAAAGTACACAAAAGCACAACCACTTGTAGAGGATGCACACACTTGAAATTGTACACCAGACACGTGACCTAACTTACTTGACTGGACACGGGACCACATGTTTGAATCTTTGAAAGTTCGTTACTTGAAGATTCGTATATAGAGGACTTACCGTATCCATTCTGATAGTGTTTAGTTATACCTCATGATGGTTTTAATTTGTATTTCTCTAATGGCTAATGATGTTGAGCATATTTTTGCACTCATATATTCCATCTGTATACCCTCTTCAGTGAAAGCTCCATACATGTTTTTTGTTGTCATTTTGTTGTTTTTTTCCCAATTCTAATTGATTTGTTTTTTGAGTTTTGAGAGTTATTCATATATTCTATATACAAGGTCTTTGTCAGATATGTGATTTGTAAATATTTCCTCTCAATCTGCCATTTGTCTTTTCACCCTTTTAACAGGATCTTTCATAGAGTAAAAGTATTTCATTTTGATGAGTTCCAGTTTATCAATATTATCTTTAAAAATTGGGATTTAGTGTCAAGTATAAAAACTCTTTGCCTAGTCTTAGGTTCCAAGGATGTGCTCTTGTGTTCTAAAAGTTTATAGTTTTATGTTTTACATTTAATTCCATTATCCATTTTGACTTAATTTTTATAAAATGTTGAGTTTTAGAACAGGGTTCATTTTTTGGTTGATGGCTCCTCTGTGTTCCAACACTAACTGTTGGAAAGGTTTTCCCTCCTCTGTTGAATTATATTTGCTCCTTTTTCAAAAGTTAATTGCACAAATTTGTTGAGATCAATTTTCTGTGTTCTGTTTTCTGTTTTATTCATTCACATGTCTACCCCCCACAAATACCACTCTGTCTTGGTTTCTATAACTATATGTCAGGCCTTAACCTCACGAAGAATGATCCTTCTCACTTTATAATTCTTTTTCAAAATAGTTTAGGGTATTTTAGAACCTTTCTCTTTCTCTTTTCAAAATCATTATTCTCTAAAACTTCACCTGCCACATTGTTAATATTTCTAACACATATTCCTAATACTCATTGTTTCCCCATATTTTGGGCCTTTGACTTTCTTATTCATTATACTTTGACTAAGAACTGTTGTGGAGGCAATATTATGATTTAAAAATGTGTTTTCCTTCCTAATACAGAGTCGAATTTCTTCTCTATTCTCATATAACTCTTTGTCTTTTAAACTATTTCTTTCCTTCTTTCCTATCAATTTACTTTTTCATCCTCATCCTATTGCTAAAGTAGCAAACACTGAACATTTACTCAGTCCATCATTTCCTGTTTTGATTTTCACTTGCCTCCATGCACATTTCAACTTATGCGTTAGCCGCTTCAACAGTATACTCCTGGACAGGATGTATCACCAAAACAGAACTTCTGTCTTTCTTGCCTGGTTGAGTCCTGGTCTACAGTAATATCCATTTCTCATTTTACCCTCCTTTACTACAGCTACTGAGTAGCCCAAAAAAGAATCATAAAATAATTTACTTCCCCTGATCCTCTATACTTCTTCTATTCATCTTGTATTGATTTATTGGGAACTTACCAGTTCCAGAGCTTTCAAACTGTCTCCTCCACTTTTATCAAAACTCCCATCTCTACTCTGTAGGTGGTTTCACCTCCTAATTTTCCTGGGATCTAAGTTGCCCTTATCCTTTCCCTTAACTCCCTTCTTTCCATCTTAAAATAAATTCTCTCTTTTCTTTTTTCACCCTGCTGTTTCTGCTTTCCCCACCCCTGTATTTAAAAGAAAAGTATTCACTTTATTCCTTCTCAAACTAAACTTTTCTACTTTGGATTTTGGATCCCAAGAATATCAAATATCAGTAATGTATTTTTTTCCCATTAAGATGTGCATACATTTTTTAAATGTTTCAGCTTAAAAATACTAATTCCTGTGCACTCCAAATTAAGAAAAAGTGATTAATTACACATTTTATTTCATTGATTCATGACTCTCTACCAAATATATATATATATATATATATATATATATATATATATATATATATATGATGACTATGTCTCTACTGAAGTCTCTGAATAACTCATTAAAGCACTGACATCAAATGATCAATCTCCCTGAGCTCTCTCTAATTTGGCATTGTGCCTTCTCTTCTCTCATAAACTCCTCTCTTTGTCTTCCAGGAATTTCGTATGTTTCCATTTTTTTTTTTTTCTTATGTGTAACATTCTTTCTTTGTACCTTTTAGTAACTCTTCTTTATTTCCTCGGCATAGCTCAATAGCTCCTATAAATAATGATTTTTACCTAAAGTTCTGTTCTCGGGTTTACTCTTTTTATTGAAAAAAAGTTTTGTTTGTGTGTTTGTTTTATCTGTTTCTATGACCCCGCATTATCCTTATTTAGATAAAATTAATTTTAAATCTTACTGACCTCTCTCACACCATTCCAGTTACATATTTTCATCAGCAATTTTTAAAGATTTCTCATTTGGATGACTGCCCAGTATCAATTGCTAACCCTTCCAAAATCAACTGTCATAATTCTTGTTCAATTTGTTTCTATAACTTTTCTATCATCAGCATCTTTATTTAATTTTTGTTGTATATAAGATTATTAAAATAGCTTTCTTATTCATTCATCTTTCTAATCTAAATCTCCCTTTAATACATCCTAATTCATAAATCATCTTTTATTTCTTCTCACATTATTTATCCAAAATCATCAACCATTTCTCACTGCCTACTAAACTAATTTAGAACTTTTCATTTTGTGACTCAAGAATATTGAGGGTTTTTCTCTCCCTTAACTATCCCTCTGTGAAAACTGAAGGATTCAGGAGAAAATAAAAATCAAGATTAATCTCACTGATCCCTGGAATCAGACTGTTTAAGGTTTCAATATCTGCTCTACCATTAACTTGAAATAAATTGTGTCTCAGTTTTCTCATTTGGAGAATGAGGGAAATAATAGTATTTGTCACATAAAGTACTAAAAGGTTTAATGGGAATATGTGGAAAAAGATTTTTGCACAGTCTCTGGCACACAGTAGGCAATCAGTAATGTGAACCATTATTTCTTATTTTAAGGCCACTATATCACTGGAAGAGCTTGAGGGTATTTATTCTTGCATATACCCAGACATTTTCAGAAGAATTTAAGGATACGTACAAAGAGAAAGCATTATTACATTTTACTTCACTGCAATTTTAAAGAAGAATTGTGAACAGAAGGAACAAAATGCAATGTAATATTTGTTATTGCTAATTGTATTTTTTTATTTCACCAAGGTTCATGAAATTTGGATTTTTCTTTAAGTTTCCATTTAACTTTTATTGCTACAGTATAAAATGTTTATGAGTGAGATTTATTTTATTATTTTTTAATCTATTCATTTCTTATATATTGAACATATATGGCAGGCCATTGATGCCAGGTCATTAATTTATGAACCTTTTCTTGAGCTCTTATTTTTTATCCAAAATATCAGCAAAGTTCAAATGTTCTTTCTGTACATTATCTACCACTGAATTAATGTAAGCTTGAATTAATACCCAGATGATTGGTGATTCCATCATATACACTCTCATATAAAGATCTATTTGATGTTCTTTCTCCCTGGGTCATCTTTTTCCATACAATTTATGCTTTATTAAACATTTCATCAGTATTTTCTGGGGATATTGGTATTTTAAACTGCACATACTCTGAGAGTATTTTCATAGTTTTGAAGACTACCTTGAACATTTCTCCACTAAACTGGAAGAACAAACACTACTGGATTTTCTAATTGATTTATTTACTTTGACACATTTATTCTCTCTCTCTCTCACACCCATATTGTGACAATATATATAAACCAGAACTTAGAACTGTCTCAGGCAAACTCCTCATCAGATAGCTGCAAGGATTAAATAAGAATAGTATTTAACACAGAAAATGCCACACAATAAGCACAAAAAGTCCTTACTGTTATAGGAGAATAACATGATCATTAAAATATTGTTCAATGTCAAGTGTCTTTACTACATTATTTTTTCCATGACCCTTTTTGAGCAATCTTTTAAGAAAAAAAATTAAATTGTAACTTCCTTAATTTAGGCAACTATTTCACTAGAGAATTGTTAACATTACTTCCAGAGTACTCATAACAATCACAAATGTAAATGAATAAGATTATCAGCAATTTTTTCCTAGAATATTTTATGACAAATGATGGAAGCCAAGTATGTAATAATGACATGGGAGGTAAATTATGCCATGAACACAGTTCTAGCCACTTATTATAAAAATTCACATCCTGAATTATTCATATAATAAAAGGTTAAAATAAGAATAAACAAACTTACCTTAAGCTTCATTAGATACCTGAAAAGTTGAAAATGACTCTGTATAACATTATCACCTCATTGGTCATTGTCTTATTGTATTAAAAGACTTTCAACCAAGTTTTTCTGTTTAAAGTACAGAGATTATAAAACTAAAAAATAATTTTAAAAAAATAATAATACATACCAAAATTTAAGGACATAAGAGTCCCAAGACAGTGGTATAAAACATATTTTTTTATAAAATATTGGCCAGCTAATGATTTAAGTGAATAAAATTCAATAATCTGAGCAAATTTGTAACTTCAGATGTGAATGTATTAAATAGACATTCAGATTCCACATATCTATGTCCATGTATGCACACACACACACATTCTGTCTTTTTACTCATTGTCCAGGGTATTATGAAGTTCAGTTTTGTAGAATTTCACATAAAGTAACTTTACATGAATGTCTGATTAAAAAATAGATTTATTTATCATAAAAGCAGAATAATTATTTAGCTTGGATAACCTTCTTTCACAATGTAAGAGAAAGTAGTAACTTTGGTTAAATGATTATTCCCTTTATCTTCCATTAAAATAAATGGCTGTGACATTGGAAAAATATAACACAGTAATGTTGTTGCTAATTACAAAATAATGGAAGTTACCTAAATACCAGACATGTGAGATTGGTTGACATCTATGCTAAGGTAAACATATGTGATGCTGTGCTATGCAGACAGATATAAGAAAGAATGAGGAAGATCTGTATGAGCCGCTATAAGGATGTTTCCCAGCATATTTTCTTAAATGAAAAAAACAAAAGCAAACAACAAACCAAGTTCAAAAAAGCAAATGCAGTATGATTCCCTTGTGTAAAACAGAATGGAAAAAAGAAAATGTGTGTATGTTTTGTGTATCACTATGTGATTGCAAAAAGATACAACGGGGATATAAACCAAGCAAAGATACCCAGAAGCAATAAACACACCTAGATTATTATTTCTAAATACTATTGTTTGGATAGGTGGTATTCTCCAAGACGGTTGAAGTAAGAATGTTACAAGATGAGCCTGAAACATCTTTTTATGCAGAAAATATAAGAAAGAGCTTAAAGTATAATGGGGGCATGAAAGAAGACTTCTAGGCCAGCTTTAAAGAGTTCCAATTAGCCACATCTGAGAATATGGGAGTATTACAATAAACAATGGTACTCTTATATTGTAAACAGTTGAATAAAATAGGCATGCATATGTTTATAGTAATGATAGATGATAGGTAGATAGAAAAGTAAAACAAGTGGAAGCTCTTTTATAGTAGAATGCTATAATAAGAGAAGACTTTGGAAGATTAAAAAGTCTCTTAATAATAGATACAATTTAAAATAGAGATTTAATAATCAAATGACATTGAAATATATAAACAAAAATACTAAATGGAGTCACAAAATCACCATTTCGCATCATACTAAACGTAATTCAAAGATGTCAAGTAAGCATATGAAAAGACGCTCCACATCATATGTCATCAGGAAAATGCAAATTAAAGCAACAATGAAATACCATTACATACCTATTAGAAGGCCAAAATCTGGAACACTGACAACACCAAAAGCTGGATAAGATGTGGAACGACAAGAGTTCTCATTCATTGCTGGTGGGACTGCAAAGTGGTGCAGATACATTGGATGACATATGGAGAAGGTGGTCTCTTAGAAAACTAAACATATTTTTTTACCACATGATCCAGCAATTGTGCTCCTTGGTATTTAACCAAAGGAATTGAAAATTATGTTCACACAAAAACCTGCATATGAATGTTTATAGCAGGTTTATTCATAATTACCAAAACATGGAAGCAACCAAGATGTTTTTCAGTAGGTGAATGGATAAATAAACTGTAGTACATCCAGACAATGGAACATTATTCAGTGCTAAGAAGGAATGAGCTATCTCACCATGAAAAGACATGGCAGAACCTTAAATGCTTATTACTAAGTAGAAAAGCCAATCTGAAAATGTGACATACTGTATGATTCCAAATATATGATATTCTGGAAAAGGCAAAAATATGGAGGTAGTAAAAAGATCAGCAGTTGCCAGGGGTTGTGAGGGAGGAAGGAATAAACGGCAGAGCACAGCGGATTTTTAGGACGGTGAAACTATTTTGTGGTACTATTCTGATTAATACGTGTCATTATTCATTTCTCCAAACCCACAGAATGTAGCACACCAAGAGTGAACCTTAATGTAAACTATGAACTTTGGATGATTATGATGTGTCAGTGTAGGCTTATCAATTGTGACAAATGTTTCACTCTGGTGGGGATATTGAAAGTGAGGGAGCTTATGCATGTCTGGAGGAAAGGGATATATATTCAAGGTATGTCTCTACCTTCCTCGCAATATTGTCGTGTACCTAAAACTGCTCAAAAAACAAAGTCTATTCATAAAAATGTTGGGGGATCAGGCAAGATACTCAATGGTTATAAAATCTAGACAGGGAAAGTTTGATGAGCCTCACCAAAAAGGTCTTAATGATTCCCTGGGCTGGGTGGCTACTTCCTGCCTCTGGGCCCCTGATTTCCCTTTTCTTTGTGTCTTTTTGTAACAAAACTTTAATGCAAATTTTTTCTTTGTTTCTTTAAGATATAAATCTTCTTAAAAGCCTTTTGATAGTTAAAAACCCAGAACCATTTTTCTCAAGGACCTGACAGCCATCCTTTGAAATGTAATCATCAGGGAAGCCAACACCCCTATCTCCCAACGTCTGGGGGAATGTCACAGCCTCGCTTCTGTGGGCACCTTCTTCCAAGTTGTAAAATGGCCTCCTGTCATGAAGATACAAAACAGTTTACTTTCCTTTGGGTAAGACAAATTAAGACATACAGGTGGTGTATGATTCCCCAACACCACCAAAGCCCTTAAACAAATTCCAAACATCTTTTCAGCAAAGTGGAGTCCAGTCTCAGTTCTGACATCTCTACTCTTTACAATAACCTTAAATAAAGTCTTCCTACCTGTCTAACTTTATCCAGTACAAATTTTGCTTTGACAAGACAGAAGAAACAGGTTCGATGTATCTCCCCCCAAATTACGTTTCAATAACGAATGGAAATTAGTAACTATGGAAAAGAGAAACTGAACAAGTACAATGCATGCCATATATATATATATATATTTTTTTTTTTTATGAACCATTTTTTTTAAACATCTTTATTGGAGTATAATTGCTTTACAATGTTGTGTTACTTTCTGATGTATAACAAAGTGAATCAGCTATATGTATAAATATATCCACGGAGGAGGGGCAAGATGGCCGAAGAGCAAGACGCGGAGATCACCTTCCTTCCCACAGATACAGTAGAAATACATCTACACGTGGAACTGCTCCTACAGAACACCCACTGAACGCTGGCAGAAGACGTCAGACCTCCCAAAAGGCAAGAAAATCCCCATGTACTTTGGTAGGGCAAAAGAAAAAAGAAATAACAGAGACAAAAGAATAGGGATGGGACCTGCACCAGTGGGAGGGAGCTGTGAAGGAGGAAAGGTTTCCACGCACTAGGAAGTCCCTTCGTGGGCAGAGACTGTGTGTGGCAGAGGGGGGAAGCTTTGGAGCCACGGAGGAGAGCGCAGCCACAGGGGTGCAGAGGGCAAAGCGGAGAGATTCCTGCACGGAAGATCGGTGCTGAGTAGCCCTCACCAGCCCGAGAGGCTTGTCTGCTCAGCCGCCGGGGCAGGCGGGGGATGGGAGCTGAGGCTCGGGCTTCGGTGCTAGCCTGGAGGGAGTCCGAGAAAAAGTCTGCAGCTGCCGAAGAGGCAAGAGACTTTTTCTTGCCTCTTTGTTTCATGGCGCGCAAGGAGAGGGGATTCAGAGCGCCGCCTAAACGAACTCCAGAGACGGGCGCTAGCCGTGGCTATCAGCGCGGACCCCAGAGACAGGCGCGAGCCACGGTTATCAGCGCGGACCCCAGAGACGGGAAGGAGACGCTAAGGCTGCTGCTGCCGCCACCAAGAAGCCTGTGTGTGAGCACAGGTCACTCTCCACACCGCCCCTCCTGGGAGCCTCTGCAGCCCGCCACGGCCAGGGTCCCGTGATCCGGGGACAACTTCCCCGGGATAACGCACGGCACGCCTCAGGCTGCTGCAAAGTCACACAGGCCTCTGCCGCTGCAGGCTTACCCCGCCTCCTCCATACCCCTCCCTCCCCCCGGCCTGAGTGAGCCAGAGGCCCCGAAGCAGCTGCTCCTTTAACCCGGTTCTGTCTGGGCGGGGAACAGATGCCCTCAGGCGACCTACACGCAGAGGCGGGTCCAAATCCAAAGCTGAACACTGGGAGCTGTAGGAACAAAGAAGAGAAAGGGAAATCTCTCCCAGCAGCCTCAGAAGCAGCGGATTAAAGCTCCACAAACAACTTGATGTGCCTGCATCTGTTGAATACCTGAATAGACAACGAATCATCCCAAATTCAAGAGGTGGACTTTGGGAGCAGGATATATTAATTTTTCCCCTTTTCCTTTTTTTGTGAGTGTATATGTGTATGCTTCTGGGTGAGATTTTGTCTGTATAGCTTTGCTTTCACCATTAGTCCTAAGATTAGGTCCATCCGTGTTTTTTTTTTTTTTTTTTTTTACTTAAAAAAATTTTTTTTCCTAATAAATATTTTCTTAAGAATTTTTTCCTTATTTTCTATTTTTAGAAATTAAAAAAAAATTAATAAGTTTTTTCATATTTTTTATTTTAAAAATATTAAAAAAAATTTTTTTCTTAATAAATTTTTTTCTTAATAATTTTCTTCTTATTTTTTACTATAAAAAATTAATAAACCTATTTTTAAAAATTAAAAAAAAATTTTTCTGTATACATTTATTCTTAATATTCTTATTTTTTATTATAATAGCTTTATTTTATTTTATTTTATCCTCTCTCTTTCTTTCTTTCTATTTTTTTCTCCCCTTTATTCTGAGCCGTGTGGATGAAAGGCTCTTGGTGCTCCAGCCAGGCATCAGGGCTGTGCCTCTGAGGTGGGAGAGCCAACTTCAGGACACTGGTCCACAAGAGACCTCCCAGCTCCACGTAATACCAAATGGCAAAAATCGCTCAGAGATATCCATCTCAACATCAAGACCCAGATTCACTCAACGGCCAGCAAGCTACAGTGCTGGACACCCTATGCCAAACAACTAGCAAGACAGGAACACAGCCCCATCCATTAGAAGAGAGGCTGCCTAAAATCATAATAAGGCCACAGACACCCCAAAACACACCACCAAACGTGGACGTGCCCACCAGAAAGACAAGTTCTAACCTTATCCACCAGAACACAGGGACTAGTCCCATCCACCAGGAAGCCTACACAACCCACTGAACCAACCTTAGCCACTGGGGACAGATACCAAAAACAACGGGAAATACGAACCTGCAGCCTGTGAAAAGGAGACCCCAAACACAGTAAGATAAGCAAAATGAGAAGACAAAAAACGACACAGCAGGTGAAGGAGCAGGGTCAAAACACACCTGACCTAACAAATGAAGAGGAAATAGGCAGTCTACCTGAAAAAGAATTCAGAATAATGATAGTAAAGATGATCCAAAATCATGGAATAGAATAGACAAAATGCAAGAAACATTTAACAAGGATGTAGAAGAACTAAAGAGGAACCAAGCAA
The DNA here is from genome assembly GCF_965194805.1 of Balaenoptera borealis. NCBI lineage: Eukaryota > Metazoa > Chordata > Mammalia > Artiodactyla > Balaenopteridae > Balaenoptera > Balaenoptera borealis. The sequence goes on from NC_138877.1 coordinate 28,819,191, forward strand.
CGATGAAAAACACAATAAATGAAATTAAAAATACTCTAGATGGGATCAATAGCAGAATAACTGAGGCAGAAGAACGGATAAGTGACCTGGAAGATAAAATGGTGGAAATAACTACTGCAGAGCAGGATAAAGAAAAAAGAATGAAGAGAACTGAGGACAGGCTCAGAGACCTCTGGGACAACATTAAAGGCACCAATATTCGAATTATAGGGGTCCAGAAGAAGAAGAGAAAAAGAAAGAGTCTGAGAAAATATTTGAAGAGATTATAGTTGAAAACTTCCCTAATATGGGAAAGGAAATAGTTAATCAAGTCCTGGAAGCACAGAGAGTCCCATACAGGATAAATCCAAGGAGAAACACGCCAAGACACATATTAATCAAACTATCAAAAATGAAATATAAAGAAAACATATTAAAAGCAACAAGGGAAAAAGAACAAACAACACACAAGGGAATCCCCATAAGGTTAACAGCTGATCTTTCAGCAGAAACTCTGCAAGCCAGAAGGGAGTGGCAGGATATACTTAAAGTCATGAAGGAGAAAAACCTACAACCAAGATTAATCTACCCAGCAAGGATCTCATTCAGATTTGATGGAGAAATTAAAATCTTTACAGACAAGCAAAAGCTTAGAGAGTTCAGCACCACCAAACCAGCTTTACAACAAATGCTAAAGGAACTTCTCCAGGCAAGAAACACAAGAGAAGGAAAACACCTACAATAACAAACACAAAATATTTAAGAAAATGGGAATAGGAACATACATATAGATAATTACCTTAAATGTAAATAGATTAAATGCTCCCTCCAAAAGACACAGACTGGCTGAATGGATACAAAAGCAAGACCCATATATATGCTGTCTACAAGAGACCCACTTCAGACCTAGAGACACATACAGACTGAAAGTGAGGGGATGGAAAAAGATATTCCATGCAAATGGAAATCAAAAGAAAGCTGGAGTAGTAATTCTCATATCAGACAAAATAGACTTTAAAATAAAGACTATTACAAGAGATAAAGAAGGACACTATATAATGATCAAGGGATCGATCCAAGAGGAAGGTATAACAATTGTAAATATTTATGCACCCAACATAGGAGCACCCCAATACATAAGGCAAATACTAACAGTCATAAAAGGGGAAATTGACAGCAACACAATCATAGTAGGGAACTTTAACACCCCACTTTCACCAATGGACAGATCATCCAAAATGAAAATAAATAAGGAAACACAAGCTTTAAATGATACATTAAACAAGATGGACTTAATTGATATTTATAGGACATTCCACCCAAAAACAACAGAATACACATTTTTCTCAAGTGCTCATGGCACATTCTCCAGGATAGATCATATCTTGGGTCACAAATCAAGCCTTGGTAAATTTAAGAAAATTGAAATTGTACCAAGTATCTTTTCCGACCACAACGCTATGAGACTAGATATCAATTACAGGAAAAGATCTGTAAAAAATACAAACACATGGAGGCTACACAATACACTACTTAATAAAGAAGTGATCACTGAAGAAATCAAAGGGGAAATCAAAAAATACCTAGAAACAAATGACAATGGAGACATGACAACCCAAAACCTATGGGATGCAGCAAAAGCAGTGCTAAGAGGGAAGTTTATAGCAATACAAGCCTACATCAAGAAACAGGAAACATCTCGAATAAACAACCTAACCTTGCACCTAAAGCAATTAGAGAAAGAAGAGCAAAAAAACCCCAAAGCTAGCAGAAGGAAAGAAATCATAAAGATCAGATCAGAAATAAATGAAAAATAAATGAAGGAAACAATAGCAAAAATCAATGAAACTAGAAGCTGGTTCTTCGAGAAGATAAACAAAATTGACAAACCATTAGCCAGACTCATCAAGAGAAAAAGGGAGAAGACTCAAATCAATAGAATTAGAAATGAAAAAGGAGAAGTAACCACTGACACTGCAGAAATACAAAAGATCATGAGAGATTACTACAAGCAACTCTATGCCAATAAAATGGACAACCTGGAAGAAATGCACAGATTCTTAAAAATGCACAACCTACCGAGACTGAACTAGGAAGAAATAGAAAATATGAACAGACCAATCACATGCACTGAAATTGAAACTGTGATTAAAAATCTTCCAACAAACAAAAGCCCAGGACCAGATGGCTTCACAGGTGAATTCTATCAAACATTTAGAGAAGAGCTAACACCTATCCTTCTCAAACTCTTCCAAAATATTGCAGAGGGAGGAACACTCCTCAACTCATTCTACGAGGCCACCATCACCCTGATACCAAAACCAGACAAAGATGTCACAAAGAAAGAAAACTACAGGCCAATATCACTGATGAACATAGATGCAAAAATCCTCAACAAAATACTAGCAAACAGAATCCAACAGCACATTAAAAGGATTATACACCATGATCAAGTGAGGTTTATTCCAGGAATGCAAGGATTCTTCAATATATGCAAATTAATCAACGTGATACATCATATTAACAAACTGAAGGAGAAAAACCATATGATCATCTCAATAGATGCAGAGAAAGCTTTTGACAAAATTCAACACCCATTTATGATAAAAGCCCTGCAGAAAGTAGGCATGGAGGGAACTTTCCTCAACATAATAAAGGCCATATATGACAAACACACAGCCAACATTGTCCTCAATGGTGAAAAACTGAAACCATTTCTACTAAGATCAGGAACAAGACAAGGTTGCCCACTCTCACCACTATTATTCAACATAGTGTTGGAAGTGTTAGCCACAGCAATCAGAGAAGAAAAAGAAATAAAAGGAATCCAAATCGGAAAAGAAGAAGTAAAGCTGTCACTGTTTGCAGATGACATGATACTATACATAGAGATTCCTAAAACTGCCACCAGAAAACTGCTAGAGCTAATCAATGAATTTGGTAAAGTAGCAGGATACAAAATTAAGGCACAGAAATCTCTTGCATTCCTATATACTAATGACGAAAAATCTGAAAGTGAAATTAAGAAAACACTCCCACTTACCATTGCAACAAAAAGAATAAAATATCTAGGAATAAACCTACCTAAGGAGACAAAAGACCTGTATGCAAAAAATTATAGGACACTGATGAATGAAACTAAAGATGAAAGAAATAGATGGAGAGATATACCATGTTCTTGGATTGGAGGAATCAACATTGTGAAAATGACTCTACTACCCAAAGTAATTTACAGATTCAATGCAATCCCTATCAAACTATCACTGGCATTTTTCACAGAACTAGAACAAAAAATTTCACAATTTGTATTCAAACACAAAAGACCTCGAATAGGCAAAGCAATCTTGAGAAAGAAAAACGGAGCTGGAGGAATCAGGGTCCCTGTCTTCAGACTATACTACAAAGCTACAGTAATCAAGACAGTATGGTACTGGCACAAAAACAGAAATATAGGTCAATGGAACAGGATAGAAAGCCCAGAGATAAACCCACGCACATATGGTCACCTTATCTTTGATAAAGGATGCAAGCATATATAGTGGAGAAAAGACAGCCCCTTCAATAAGTGGTGCTGGGAAAACTGGACAGCTACCTGTAAAAGAATGAAATTAGAACACTCCCTAACACCATACAAAAAAATAAACTCAAAATGGATTAAAGACCTAAATGTAAGGCCAGACACCATCAAACTCTTATAGGAATACATAGGCAGAACACTGTATGACATAAATCACAGCAAGATCCTTTTTGACCCAGCTCCTAGAGAAATGGAAATAAAAACACAAATAAACAAATGGGACCTAATGAAACTTAAAAGCTTTTGCATAGCAAAGGAAACCATAAACAAGACCAAAAGACAACCCTCAGAATGGGAGAAAATATTTGCAAATGAAGCAACTGACAAAGGATTAATCTCCAAGATTTACAAGCAGCTCATGCAGCTCAATAACAAAAAAACAAAGAACCCAATCCAAAAATGGGCAGAAGACCAAATAGACATTTCTCCAAAGTAGATATACAGTTGGCCAACAGACACATGAAAGAATGCTCAACATCATTAATCATTAGAGAAATGCAAATCAAAACTATGATGAGGTATCATCTCACACCGGTCAGAATGGCCATCATCAAAAAATCTACAAACAATAAATGCTGGAGAGGATGTGGAGAAAAGGGAACCCTCTTGCACTGTTGGTGGGAATGTAAATTGATACAGCCACTATGGAGAACAGTATGGTGGTTCCTTAAAAAACTAAAAATAGAACTACCATGCGACCCGGCAATCCCACTACTGGGGATATACCCTGAGAAAACCATAATTCAAAAAGAGTCATGTAGCAAAATGTTCATTGCAGCTCTATTTACAATAGCCAGGACATGGAAGCAACCTAAGTGTCCATCATCGGATGAATGGATAAAGAAGATGTGGCACATATATACAAAGGAATATTACTCAGCCATAAAAAGAAATGAAATGGAGGTATTTGTAATGAGGTGGATGGAGTTAGAGTCTGTCATACAGAGTGAAGTAAGTCAGAAAGAGAAAAACAAATACAGTATGCTAACACATATATATGGAATCTTAGGAAAAAAAAAATGTCATGAAGAACCTAGTGGCAAGATGGGAATAAAGACACAGACATACTAAAGAATGGACTTGAGGATATGGGGAGGGGGAGGGGTGAGATGTGACAGGGTGAGAGAGTGTCATGGACATATATACACTACCAAATGTAAAATAGATAGCTAGTGGGAAGCAGCCGCATAGCACAGGGAGATCAGCTCGGTGCTTTGTGACCGCCTGGTGGGTTGGGATGGGGACGGTGGGAGGGAGGGAGATGTGGGAGGGAGGAGATATGGGAACGTGTGTATATGTGTAGCTGATTCACTTTGTTGTAGAGCAGAGGCTAACACACCACTGTGAAGCAATTGTACTTCAATAAAGATGTTTAAAAAAAAAAAACTTATGAAAATTGGTGAATTTCTGTGTAGCCATTTTAATATTGAAGACGGAAGGAAAAAAGCAACATTTTCAGCGTATTATGCTTTGTTATTTCAAGAAAGGTAAAAACGCAAAAAAAGATTTGTGCAGTGTTTGGAGAAGGTGCTGTGACTGATCAAACGTGTCAAAAGTGGTTTGCGAAGTTTGGTGTTGGAGATTTCTTGCTGGACGATGCTCCGCTGTCGGGTAGACCAGTTGAAGTTGATAGTGATCAAATCGAGACATTAATTGAGAACAACCAACATTATACCACTCGGGAGACAGCCAACATACTCAAAATATCCAAATAAAGCGTTGAAATCATTTGTACCAGCTTGGTTATGTTAATCGCTTTGATGTTTGGGTTCCACGTAAGTTTAGCCAAAAAAACTTTCTTGACCATATTTCCACGTGTGATTCTCTACTTAAACGTAAAGAAAACGTTCTGTTTTTCAAATAAATTGTGACAGGTGATGGAAAGTGGATACTGTACAATAATGTGGAATGGAAGAGATCGTGGGGCAAACGAAATGAACCACCACCAACCAAACCAAAGGCCGGTCCTCATCCAAAGAAGGTGACGTTGTGTACATGGTGGAATTGGAAGGGAGTCTTCTATTATGAGCTCCTTCTGGAAAACCAAATGATTAATTCCAACAAGTGATGCCCCCAAATAGACCAACTGAAAGCAGCACTCGATCAAAAGTGTCCAGAATTAGTCAACAGAAAACGCATAATCTTCCATCAGGATAATGCAAGACCACATATTTCTTTGATGACCAGGCTAACACTGTTACAGCTTGGCTGAGAAGTTCTGATTCATCCGCCATATTCACCAGACATTGCACTTCGGATTTCCATTTATTTAGGTCTTTACAAAATTCTTTCAATGGAAAAAATTTCTATTCCCTGGAAGACTGTAAAATGTACCTGGAATAGTTCTTTGCTCAAAATGATAAAAAGTTTTGGGAAGATGGAATTATGAAGTTGCCTAATACATGGCAGAAAGTAGTGGAACAAAATGGTGAATATGTTGTTCAATAAATTTCTTGGTAAAAATGAAAAAAAAATATATATATATATCCACAAATCCCCTCCCTCATGTGTCTCCCTCCCACCCTTCCTATCCCACACCTCTAGGTGGTCACAAAGCACCGAGGTGATCTCCCTTTGCTATGCAGCTGCTTCCCAATAGCTATCTATTTTACATTTGGTAGTATATATAAGTCCATGCCACTCTCTCACTTCATCCCAGCTTACCCTTTCCCCTCCCTGTGTCCTCAAGTCCATTCTTTACGTCTGCGTTTTTATTCCTGTCCTGCCCCTAGGTTCTTCAGAACCAATTTTTTTTTTAATAGGTTCCATATATATGTGTTAGCATATGGTATTTATTTTTTTCTTTCTGACTTACTTCACTCTGTATGACAGACTCTAGGTCCAACCACCTCACTACAAATAACTCAATTTTGTTTCTTTTTATGGCTGAGTAATATTCCATTGTATATATGTGCCACATCCTCTTTATCCACTCATCTGTCGATGGACACTTAAGTTGCTTCCATGTCCTGGCTATTATAAATAGAGCTGCAATGAACATAGTGGTATATGACTCTTTTTGAATTATGGTTTTCTCAGGGTATATGCCCAGGAGTGGGATTGCTGGGTCATATGGTAGTTCTATGTTTAGTTTTTTAAGGAACCTCCATACTGTTCTCCATAGTGGCTGTATCAATTTACATTCCCACCAACAGTGCAAGAGGGTTCCCTTTTCTCCACACCCTCTCCAGCATTTATTGTTTCTAGATTTTTTGATGATAGCCATTCTGACTGGTGTGAGGTGATACCTCATTGTAGTTTTGTTTTGTTTTAATTTTAATAATGATTTGAATATGATATATCAAAATATTACCATTTCAACAGTTAATCAATATAAAAATTATTAATGAGGTTTTTACATTATTTTAGTACTAAGTATTCAAAATCAAATGTATATTTTGTGCTTACAGGACATCTCAATTTAGACACAATTTTCATTGGATGAACTTGATCCATATTTAAATTTCATAAAATTTACAGTTGAAAAAGAAAATTCATATAACCAAATTGTTCCAGATATACTAAAAAGATTTCAAATAAACTTAACTGAGAACCCCAATCATATTCCTTTAACATTCACATTTGTGAAACTCATCTGTTTTAGAGGAATTGATATGAACACATATCAGTTTCAAACCTGTGTTTAAGTTAAGTAAGTTCACTAATTGTTGTGTTAACTCAGTATCAATATTGAATTCAAACAGGTATTACAGAATTGAAAATTAACAGAATTTACCACTATCAACAAAGTTTTCTTCAAATTTTTAATAGGTTTGCAGCCAATTTACATAATGCTGTCAAAAACAATTAGAATCTGCATATAGAAAAATGTATAAAAGCATTATTAGTGATTGTACTATGCAGTTTCAATTTTAAAACATAAATTCTCATACCTGTCTAGTTATGTCATAAATAAGCTTTTCCTTTACTTGGTGATTCAACTCTCATTCATTCATATGCAATGTGATATGGATTATAATTTGATAAGCAAGAAACCCACTAGGCTTTTTTTTTTTTTTAAATCTTTATTGGAGTATAATTGCTTTACAATGGAGTGTCAGCCTCTGCTTTATAACAAAGTGAATCAGTCACACATATACATATGTCCCCATATCTCTTCACTCTTGCAGCTCCCTCCCTCCCACCGTCCCTATCCCACCCCTCTAAGTAGTCACAAAGCACCGAGCTGATATCCCTGTGCTATGTGGCTGCCTCCCACTACCTATCTATTTTACGTTTGGTAGTGTATATATGTCCATGCCACTCTTTCACTTTGTCCCAGCTTCCCCTTCCCCTTCCCCGTATCCTCAAGTCCATTCTCTAATAGGTCTGCATCTTTATTCCCATCTTGCCACTAGGTTCTTCTGACCTTTTTTTTTATTTTTTTTTAAGATTCCATATATATGTGTTAGCATAAGGTATTTGTTCTTCTCTTTCTGGCTTACTTCACTCTGTATGACAGTCTCAAGGTCTATCCACCTCACTACAAATAACTCAGTTTCGTTTCTTTTTATGGCTGAGTAATATTCCATTGTATATATATGCCACATCCTCTTTATCCATGCATCTGTTGATGGACACTTAGGTTGCTTCCATGTCCTGGCTATTGTAAACAGAGCTGCAATGAACATTTTGGTACATGGCAATTTTTGAACTATGGTTTTCTCAGGGTATATGCCCAGTAGTGGGATTGCTGGGTCATATGTTAATCCTATTTTTAGTTTTTTAAGGAACCTCCATACTGTTCTCCATAGCGGCTGTATCAATTTACACTCCCACCAAAAGTGAAAGAGGGTTTCCCTTTCTCCAGACCCTCTCCAGCATTTATTGTTTGTAGATTTTTTGATGATAGCCATTCTGGCTGGTGTGAGATGATATCTCACTGTAGTTTTGATTTGCATTTCTCTAATGATTAATGATATCGAGCGTCCTATCATGTGTTTGTTGGCAATCTGTGTACTTCTTTCGAGAAATGTCTATTTAGGTCTTCTACCCATTTTTGGATTGTGTTGTTTCCTTTTTAGATACTGAGCTGCAGGAACTGCTTGTATATTTTGGGGATTAATCCTTTGTCAGTTGCTTCATTTGCAAATATTTTCTCCCATTCTGAGGGTTGTCTTTTGGTCTTGTTTATGGTTTCCTTTGCTGTGCAAAAGCTTTTAAGTTTCATTAGGTCCCATTTGTTTATTTGTGTTTTTATTTCCATTTCTCTAGGAGCTGGGTCAAAAAGGATCTTGCTGTGATTTATGTCATACAGTGTTCTGCCTATGTATTCCTATAAGAGTTTGATGGTGTCTGGCCTTACATTTAGGTCTTTAATCCATTTTGAGTTTATTTTTTTGTATGGTGTTAGGGAGTGTTCTAATTTCATTCTTTTACAGGTAGCTGTCCAGTTTTCCCAGCACCACTTATTGAAGGGGCTGTCTTTTCTCCACTATATATGCTTGCATCCTTTATCAAAGATAAGGTGACCATATGTGCGTGGGTTTATCTCTGGGCTTTCTATCCTGTTCCATTGACCTATATTTCTGTTTTTGTGCCAGTACCATACTGTCTTGATTACTGTAGCTTTGTAGTATAGTCTGAAGACAGGGACCCTGATTCCTCCAGCTCCGTTTTTCTTTCTCAAGATTGCTTTGCCTATTCGAGGTCTTTTGTGTTTGAATACAAATTGTGAAATTTTTTGTTCTAGTTCTGTGAAAAATGCCAGTGATAGTTTGATAGGGATTGCATTGAATCTGTAAATTACTTTGGGTAGTAGAGTCATTTTCACAATGTTGATTCCTCCAATCCAAGAACATGGTATATCTCTCCATCTATTTCTTTCATCTTTAGTTTCATTCATCAGTGTCCTATAATTTTCTGCATACAGGTCTTTTGTCTCCTTAGGTAGGTTTATTCCTAGATATTTTATTCTTTTTGTTGCAATGGTAAGTGGGAGTGTTTTCTTAATTTCACTTTCAGATTTTTCGTCATTAGTGTATAGGAATGCAAGAGATTTCTGTGCCTTAATTTTGTATCCTGCTACTTTACCAAATTCATTGATTAGCTCTAGGAGTTTTCTGGTAGCATCTTTAGGATTCTCTATGTATAGTATCATGTCATCTGCAAACAGTGACAGCTTTACTTTTTCTTTTCTGATTTGGATTCCTTTTATTTCTTTGTCTTCTCTGATTGCTGTGGCTAAAGCTTCCAAAACTATGTTGACTAATAGTGGTGAGAGTGGGCAACATTGTCTTGTTCCTGATCTCAGTGGAAATGGTTTCAGTTTTTCACCATTGAGGGTGATGTTGGCTGTGGGTTTGTCATATATGACCTTTATTATGTTGAGGAAAGTTCCCTCTATGCTTACTTTCTGGAGGGTTTTTATCACAAACAGGTGGTGAATTTTGTCAAAAGCTTTCTCTGCATCTATTGAGATGATCATATGGTTTTTGTCTTTCAATTTGTTAATATGGTGTATCACGTTGATTGTTTTGCATATATTGAAGAATCCTTGCATTCTTGAGATAAACCCCATTTGATCATAGTGCATGATCCTTTTAATGTGCTGTTGGATTCTGTTTGCTAGTATTATGTTGAGGATTTTTGCATCTATGTTCATCAGTGATATTTGCCTGTAGTTTTCTTTCTTGGCGACAACTTTGTCTGGTTTTGGTATCAGCGTGATGGTGGCCTCGTAAAATGAGTTTGGGAGTGTCCCTCCCCCTGCTATACTTTGGAAGAGTTTGAGAAGGATAGGTGTTAGCTCTTCGCTAAATGTTTGATAGAATTTGCCAGTGAAACCATCTGGTCCTGGGCTTTTGTTTGTTGGAAGATTTTTAATCACAGTTTCAATTTCAGTGCTTGTGATTGGTCTGTTCATATTTTCTATTTCTTCCTGGTTCAGTCTCTGAAGATTGTGCATTTCTAAGAATTTCTCCATTTTTTCCAGGTTGTCCATTGTATTGGCATATATTTGCTTGCAGTACTCTCTCATGATCGTTTGTATTTCTGCAGTGTCAGTTTTAACTTCTCCTTTTTCATTTCTAATTCTATTGATTTGAGTCTTCTCCCTTTTTTTCTTAGTTTGTCCAGCTAATGGTTTATCAATTTTGTTTGTCTTCTCAAAGAACCAGCTTTTAGTTTTATTGATCTTTGCAATCATTTTCTTCTTTTCTTTTTCATTTATTTCTGATCTTATCTTTATGATTTATTTCCTTCTGCTAACTTGGGTTTTTTTGTTTGTTTGTTTGTTCTTCTTTCTCTAATTGCTTTATGTGTAAGGTAAGGTAGTTTATTTGAGTTGTTTCTTGTTTCTTAAGGTAGAATTGTATTGCTATAAACTTCCCTCTTAGAACTGCTTTTGCTGCATCCCATAGGTTTTCAGTCATTGTGTTTTCATTGTCATTTGTTTCTAGATATTTTTTGATTTCCTCTTTGAATTCTTCAGTGATCTTTTGGCTATTAAGTAGCATTTTGTTTAGCCTCCATGTGTTTGTATTTCTTACAGATTTTTTCCTCTAATTGATATATAGTCTCATAGCACTGTGATCGGAAAACATACTTGATATGATTTCAATATTCTTAAATTTACCAAGCCTTGATTTGTGACCCAAATATGATCTATCCTGGAGAATGTTCCATGAGCCTTGAGAAGAATGTGTATTCTGTTTTTTTTTGGATGGAATGTCTTAGAAATATCAATTAAGTCCATCTTGTTTAATGTATCATTTAAAGCTTGTGTTTCCTTATTTATTTTCATTTTGGATGATCTGTCCATTGGTGAAAGTGGGGTGCTAAAGTCCCCTACTATGATTGTATTACTATCGATTTTCCCTTTTATGGTTGTTAGTATTTGCCTTCTGTATTGAGGTGCTCCTATGTTGGGTGCATAAATATTTACAATTGTCATATCTTCTTCTTAGATTGATCCCTTGATCATTAGGTAGTATCCTTCTTTGTCTGTTGTAATAGTCTTTATTTTAAAGTCTATTCTGTCTGATATGAGAATTGCTACTACAACTTTCTTTGGATTTCCATTTGCATTGAATATCTTTTTCATCCCCTCACTTTCAGTGTGTATGTGTCCCTAGGTCTGAATTGGCTGTCTTGTAGACAGCATATATACAGGTCTTGTTTTTGTATCCATTCAGCCAGCCTATGTGTTTTGGTGGGAGCATTTAATCCACTTTCATTTAAGGTAATTATCAATATGTATGCTTCTAATACTATTTTCTTAATTGTTTTGTGTTTGTTATTGTAGGTCTTTTCTTTCTCTTGTGTTTCTTGCCTAGAGAAACTCCTTTAGCATTTGTTGTAAAGTTGGTTTGGTGGTGCTGAATTCTTTTAACTTTTGCTTGTCTGTATAGGTTTTAATTTTTTCATTGAATCTGAATGAGATCCTTGCTGGGTCGAGTAATCTTGATTGTAGGTTTTTCCCTTTCATCACTTTAAATATGTCCTGCCACTCCCTTCTGCCTTGCTGAGTTTCTGCTGAAAGATCAGCTTTAACCTAATGTGGATTCCCTTGTATGTCCTTGTTATTTTTCCCTTGCTGCTTTTAATATTTTTTCTTTGTGTTTAATTTTTGATAGCTTGATTAATATGTCTTTTAGCATGTTTCTCCTTGGATTTACCCTGTATGAGAGTCTCTGTGCTTCTTGGACCTGATTGACTATTTCCTTTCCCATGTTAGGGAAGTTTTCAACTATAATCTCTTCAAATATTTTCTCAGACCCTTTCTTTCTCTCTTCTTCTGCTGGGATCCCTATAATTCGAATGCTGGTCCATTTGATGTTGTCCCAGTGGTCTCTTAGACTGCCCTCAATTGTTTTCACTCTTTTTTCTTTATCCTGCTCTGTGGTGGTGATTTCCACTATCTTATCTTCCAGGTCACTTATCCGTTCTTCTACCTCAGTTATTCTGCTATTGATTCCTTCTAGAGAAATTTTAACTTCATTTTTGTGTTGTTCATCATTGTTTGTTTGCTCTTTTGTTCTTCTAGGTCCTTTTTAGACATTTATTGTGTTTTCTCCATTCTATTTCCAAGATTTTGGATCATCTTTACTATCTTACTCTGAATTCTTTTTCAGTAGACTGCTTATTTCCTATTCATTTGTTTGGTCTGGTGGGTTTTTACCTTACTCCTTCATCTGCTCCATATTTCTCCATCTTCTCATTTTACTTAACATACTGTGTTTGGGGTCTCCTTTTTTCAGGCTGCAGATTCATAGTTCCCACCGTTTTTGGTGTCTTCCCCCAGTGAGTAAAGTTTGTTCAGTGGGTTGTTTTGGCCTCCTGGTGGAAGGGGCTGGTGCCTGTTTTCTGGTGTGTGGGGCAGATCTTGTCTTTCTGGTGGGCAGGACCATGTCCGGTTGTGTGTTTTGGGTGGCTGTGAACTTAGTATGATTTTAGGCAGCCTCTCTGCTAATGGGTGGTGTTGTGTTCCTGTCTTGCCAATTGTTTGTCATGGTGTGTCCAGCACTGGAGCTTGCTGGCTGTTGGGTGGTGCTGGGTCTTTGTGTTGAGACAGAGTTCTTTAGGAGAGCTCTCATTCATTGACATTACATGGGGCTGGGAGATCTGTGGTGGTCCAATGTCCTGAACTCTTCTCTCCCACCTCAGAGGCTCAGGCCTGACACAAGTTTGGGGCACCATGACCCTGTCAGCCACACTGCCGGGTACATGGGGATTTTCTTGTGTTTTGGGAAGTTGAGGTCTTCTGCCAGTATTCAGTAGGTGTTCTTTAGGAGTTGTTCCACATGTAGATGTATTTTTGATGTATTTTTGTAGTGGAAGGTGATCTCCACATCTTACTCCTCCTCCACATTGAAGGTCCCCTCCCTGCCATATATTTTATACTACAGATGTATGCAGAGAGAGAGAGAGAGAGAGACCAAGAGACTGTGAACTAAGAATGTCACCTGCCATATCAGTAAGCAAAGGATGTTGTGGCAATCAAGCCATCAGCCACTACAGCCGCCCCCAGCAGTGCACCCTGAGGGGACTCAGAATGGGAAAGCAAAGGATACTGGCCCCAGATAGCTGAGGCGCATATCAAAGGGATGAGTTCAATGAGCCCAGACTCTTGCATGTCCCATACATAGAAAAACGCTAGATTCATTAACTTGTGATATCTGATTTTCTTTAATTAATGGTAATATTTTGCTATTCTGACTACCTGATCTTTGTTGCAAAATTCCTATATATCCTGGTTCCTTTCTTACCTCTTCCAAGCAGTCCCTCAGCACTGTTCTGAGAGGCTGCTTCCCTGGCTTGAAATCTTCAAAAAGTATGCAAAATAAAACATAATTCTCAACATTTACATTGTGCAGTTTTTTCAGTCAACAAGACCAAGAAGATAACAACACAAATGTGGCAAAATCTTAACCTTGGTGAAGTGAATGAATGGATCTGGGAATTAGTTATTTTATTAATAAAAATTTTATAAAAATTTAATAAGTGTAATAAAAATACCAACAAAGATAATGTTGTAACTTGAATACTTCCTTTTCTGCCTTTTCAATCAGAGGCCCTTTCCAACAAACTGAGAAATAAAGACAGGAGTACCTCAGATTTGAGTTAAATATCACCTTTATTACCAATAAAGATAATATTGTCACATGTGGCTCCCAACTACAAATTGGCTCTTGCCATCTGCCTCTGAAAGGATTAGGTCACAAACCCCTACAGTCGCTGACCTTCAACACACCTTGAAAGGAGTTCAGGGTGGAAATCTGGAATGAGGCACTCTGTGCTCTAGGAAACACTGGCAAGAACAGGTCTTCAGACAGATGTTTTCAAGAGATTTTGTAAGCCCAGTTCTTGCATCTCATATCTAGAAAAGCACTAAATCATTAATGGAAACATCTGTTCCTCATGACTAGCATCAGCCTTCTGCAAAAATGTGTTCTTGATTGCATGTACCCTCCTTCACCAAACTGACATATATACTTACCTTCCCCCCCCCCCACCTCTTCAGAGCAGTTTCTCAGAGCTATCTGAAATTCTTTCTCCTGGACTATAGTCCTCACAAAACTTAACTCACATCTCTCACATTGTGTATTTTTTTCAGTCAAAATGTCTTGTGTCATTAGTCAAATTGAATTTTTTAATACATCAGGCTTAAATGTTGAGGTTGTGGTCAATCAAAGCTATCACTCATCTTTTTGGAGGTCAAAATTCTATCAAGACAGGCCTCATTCCACCTTCACAAGTCAGTTTCCAATATCAACCCCTTTTCACTTGGTTGTTCCTGGAAACCCTGGGCATTAGTAGATATATTTTGATGACAGAAGATGCTGAAAAGGACAATGTATTAGTAAATTTGTTACTGAATCCAAGCTCAGTTAGCCCACCACAAGACAGGCCAATAATTGGGAGACGAGGTAGTTCTGATTGTAAGCATACTTTTTGCTATGTCATGTATTATACCAAAGAAATCCACCTTCTAAGGCAGTTATTTTCCTATGTAAACAAATGCAGAGCCAACTTGAGCAACTCTGTGGCCCCCTTGAAACACATGTGCCCAGATATTTGAAGATAGAAATATTGTTTCATACTGTAATGTCTAAAAGACATGTGTATTGAAAATCATTTCTCCTGGCTTCAGCTGCCACTATATTTTAAGATCTTCCCAACCTACTAACTGCTAAAGTAACTCACTGGTAATAATTATCACTCACTTAGTAATAATTTATGCCTGGTTCTGCAAAATCAACCTTGTAAAGTTACAAGTTGCATCTTAAATCTCCAATAATATGGCCATGACCATCTATGGTAGATGTTCAGGTTTTGCTTTCCAAAGCTAAGTAAGCTAGCATCTGCTGAGGCACCTTACGTAATCAAAAATATGACATGGCCAAGGGGTCTTCTGCACATTTTCTTGAGGCACAAGTGGCCTCACGTCTTTGCTAAATCCTGCAACTTTGCAGTAAGACCTGCATGTATATCCCTCTCTTCTATGAATTCCAGTACTTCCAATAAACCAGGCTGGCATAAGCTGCAGTGAACTGACAAGGTCAATATTGCATGTGATCTAAGGCTTATAGACATTTGCCTAAATAGCAGTAGTAAATGAGCCACTCACATAAGGCAAACTTAGTCACATGACCCACTTTAAACCTTTATTAACTATCAAGTTCAAAGCTCCTGTATAACATACCCAAGTCCAAGGCCTTAGCCACATGAGAAACCTCAGCCTTTCCATTTATATTTTGTTCCATATATCTTTACCTTCCTTGTCTATTCCTGAGACACACACATCAATGCAACAAATGTGTGTTTAAAGAGCCCAATAAATGTCATGCTGCTTTTCTATATGAGTGCTCATCCAATTGAGATAACTGACAAGTAATTAAAGCTGCTGAAGACAAAGATCCTACTTTTCTCATTGATGAAGTTGGTATTGAGACTCTGGCTTTTTCTGTGTAAGAGATGATGCCATACATTGAGCTTCAGGATTAAATTCCATGCTCTCTGTGGTCAGCAAACTCTTAAGGGAAAGAGAAAGAATGAGGGACCAGGCTGCCCAGGACCAGCTTCCCCTTCCAAAGTCACCATTAAGGAAGTTTGTCCTGACACTCCCAACCTCCACCTCCAGGGAGAAAGCATGAAACAGAAGGCAGAAATATTTGTTTAATAAAGGTCTCTCTAGTACACTGTTATAAAACATCAGGACTGGGATGCAAGTTACCCCTCAACAGAAATTATAAGGTGTTACATTTCTCAGAAAAGCAAAAACAAAACAAAGGAAAAATGGCAGGAAGCTGAACATTTAGGAGGGACAGAAAAAAAGAAAAACACTCGTCATTTAACACAATCTTGTAAACCTCCAGCTTGCTAAACTTTCTGCTTTCTGATTATATTTCTCTGTAGGCAAGTTTGAAAGAAAATACTAATTGGTGCATTTAACCTAATGGAAACAGTGTCATGATCTTGTACATGATAGGTGTTTCTACTGACAAGAATACTCACCAGAGATTTTGTAAGCAAATTATGGTTTGGTTTCCTGTATTTCTGGATGTCTCTTGTATGTGCCTATTAGTCAATTGTAAGACTTCTTAACGAAGCAGGATTTCATTATTTATTTTTGAAATTTTGGCATACATGTGTAATTTAATTTTTCAATTACACTTTATATCCAGCTAATACACTTTATCTGAATTCATCCCATTTATTTAATACAATAAATGCTACATGCTAGCCTATCCAACAAAGTACTTTCTAACAGGTACAGAATGCATATCTTACATGAAACATTTGGCCTTTTAGAGATCAATTTTAAACCATTAAGATGGTACTAAGATAAGATACTTCCTATATCTTTTATTACATTTACTGACTTGGCCATTCATGAACAAGGTAGACAGATAGATAGATAGATGATAGATAGATAGATAGATAGATAGATAGATAGATAGATAGATAGATAGATAGATAGATAGATAGATGATAGATAGATAGATCTTTTTAATTAAATGAATTCTAATTTTGTTACTAACTTATAAAGCAACATTTTATTTTATTTGCCCTAAAGCTACTCTGGAAGTAGAATTCCGTTAAGTCCTGATCTGAGGTTTGACAATAACTTGATATATAAATTTGGAAAATTGCTTAATTTCCCTGGGCTCCATTTTTTTCCAACTGTAATGATTTCTCAGCCCATTTCAATTCCAACTCCATATGGACATATTGTTAATAGGCAGGTTGTTTCAGGAGTTAAGCTCTGGGGTTTAAATCAATGGATCTTGTTTGAGGGTCATACACTCAGGACAAATTCAGTAACACTCTCTGATATTCAGTTTTATTATTTTCAGAATAATATCATCAAGATATCATCTGTTTCAAAGAATCAGAGGAAGAATCAAATGAAATAAGATTACCTAAAATCATTTTGTACCTGCATAGCATTACCTAATTGCAAAATACTGCTCTAATTCCAAGAAATAACTTACTATTTCAAAGGTTTGGTGTCTGAGATTATATTTATTTTAGCCCTAATTTTTACTTTGTCCAATCAGAAGTATTTATAGTACTTATTATGAGTTATATATTTACAAGTTATTATTTTCTCACCTTTGTTTCTGACATTATATTTTTTGTTCTCCAAGGTTGTTCCTCTGTCCTCATCATTTTTAAGCCATGGTTTTGGAACTTATTAAACAGTGCCATGGCTTTCTCTGCATGAATAAGCAGAATGATAAAGTAAAGGTACTGTTTTTGACATGGAACTAATGAATCATTTCTATTCTATTTCAGACACTCCTTCTAATGGTGAAATGTTTACTCTTGACAACTTAGAGGTCTCCTGTCCCTAATGAGGAGTGAGTCACCACCTTAGTTACCCTTCATGATCACATAGTCAGATGTCCATCTATTCCTAGACATTTTCCAAACAGAACTAAACTAGAGATATGGTTTGCTGACATTTATTCTATGACTGAATTGTCTGTAGATGTCAAGGTCAAGTTTCCTAAATTATTACCAATATTTAGTGGCAGGGGGTGGGGCAGTAGTTGTCACTTATTGTAGTTGATCACCCTTCAAAACTGAATCCTGGGTTCTGGTCTATATTACCAGAAAGCAATTTACATATTCTCTGTGTTTCTTTTGTCTGGGGTCTAAAAGAAGCAAAGTTTTATTTTACCAGAAATTTTCATTGATCAGCAAATACCAATCCTACTCTCTCCTTTTTGTCCAGATTTTTCATAGCATTGAACTTTGTCTACAGCATTTCTCACTCTCTACAGCATTCTTGAATAGGACTTTTTTCGTGACTTGACTGTGACATCTCTGCTCTGTATTCTCAGAATTAAACTTCAGTCTTGTTTATTAATAGCCTGGAATGCAAACTCTCCACTTCATCATAAAGTTTTGGGCAGACCCAATAATTTTGTGTTTTTTCTTGTTTTATCTTTAATTAGGTTCAGTTTTCTTTTCTTGAGTTGTAGGCTGCTTCATAGATAGATACTCGTTCTCCCTCATAAATAACTTATTGTCCCCAAAGATCAGTTTTCTGCAATTCCCAAACTGAGTTATAAGAGAGAGTTATAGTACATTTACCTACAGATTACACTCCATTCTTAGAATGCAAAATTTTCAGAAAGCATATTAAACTGTTAGAATGAACTGAACTTTAAAGGAATTAATATCAGAAGAATATATATGTACCTCTCTGCAGAGGTGCAGAGATATATTATACCTATGTTCCCAAAGAATGCATCACAGTTGCTCATTTTGTGTATCAAACCATGCTTGCTATGGAACATAATTTATACACAGTTGAGATGTCAACAGTTTAATCTATTCCTATAATAAAAATATTTTGATCTTCTGAAATTAAAAAAAACAGAAGGATGATAAGGTAAAATATAATTCCCCAAAGATACTTCTTGTTACACTGTAGTACTGTGACCTCAATATGCACTTAAATGTAGTATTTTTTATGTGAAAAGCTGTTATTAAATTGAGAGAGCAGAATCAGTACTTCTTAGAGTTAAGAAAATATAGTTGTAGTAAAGGAAATATAAGTTTCTGATTCAGTGTCAATGATGGATTAAAAATGCATATTCAGATGAGTGGCCAAGAGGGTGGAGTAGGAAGACACTGAGGTTACGTCCCACAAGGACATACCAAAATTACAACTGTTTAAAGAGCAACAATCAATGAGAATGGCCTGAAGACTAGCAGAAAAGGTTTTCCTTAACTAAAAGTATAAAGAAGGAACCACAGAGAGATAGGTAGGAGGGGTGGAGATGTGGTATCATCAAGACCCACACCCTTGGCTATGAGACTCACAAATGGAAGGTTACTCACAAATGCAGAGGTTCTCCCCAAGGAATGAGGAGTCTGAGCTCCACATCAGGTTTCCCAGCTCAGGGGCTCTGCACCAGGAAGACAAGCACCCAAAATGTCTGGCTTTGAAGGTTAGCAGAGTCTGCATATAAGAGAGCTGAAGGGCTGTGGGAAACAGAGACTCTGCTTTTTAAGGGCACATACAAAACCTCACATGCTGTGAGAGGCAGCACAGAAGCAGTAATTTGAAAGGAGCCTGGGTCAGACTCACTTCCAAGCCTGGAGAGCCTCCTAGAGAGGCAGGAGGCAACTGGGACTCTCTGTGGGGACATAGATGCTGGCAGCAGCCATTTTTGGGAGCTCACTCTACCATGAGGACACTGGTGCTCACAAGAGCCATTTTGGAATCCTCCCTCTAGCCTATTAGCTCCAGGACCCAGCCACCACTGGAGGGTTAGCATCAGCCCTGGGATCCATCAGTCCTCCCAGCAAGCTACCCTGGGACCTGGCATTACATACCAGCAGGCTGGCATCAGACTTGGAACACCCAAGTCCTTAGCCAGGCATATAACAGGCAGGCACCAACACTGAGACCCTCAGTCCCTGCAGCCCATCAACCTAAGACCCAACATCAATCACCAGCAGGCAAGCAACAGGCCAAGGATCCCCAGGTTCTATAGCCAACTACCCTAGGACAGAGCCACACTCACCAATAGGAAGGCACCAATCCCAGGACTCAGGACTCAGGGGCCTCATAGCATGTCCTCAGGATCTATCCCTGCCCACCTGTAGCTGGCAGTCCTACACAAGTCAGGGTATGTCAGGACAGTGGACCAGAGACCAGCCCTGCCTAAGAGCATGTCCACAGTAGTTGCCCCCAACACAACAGAAGGGCACACTCAGCCCACATAGAGGGCATCCTCAGATCATATAGCTCTGGTTATCAGAGGGAAGTGTACTGCTGGGCCCCCTAGGACATCTCCTACATAAGTCCACTTCTGCAAGATCAGAAAACATATGCATCCTACCTAATACATACAAATAAACACAGAGAATTAAGTAAAATGAGATTACAAAGAAATACGTTCCAAGGAAAGGAATAATATAAAACCCCAAGAGAACTAAGCAAAGTGGAGATAAGCAATCTATTCTATGAAGAGTTCTAGGTAATGAACAAAAAGATGCTCAATGAACTTGGGAGAAGAATGGATAAGCACAGTGAAAATTAGAAAATAAAAAGAAGAGCCAAACAGAGCAGGAAAATAAAATGACTGAAATCAAAAATACACTAGAAGGAATCAGCAGTAAATTAGATAATACAGAGGAATAGATCAGCAAATTTGAAGACAAAGTAGTGGAAATCAACCAAGCTGAACAAAACAAAAAGTTAGCCACAAAAAATTATATGACAATAAAATGGACAACCTAGAAGAAATGGATAAATTTCTAGAAATGTACAATATTCCAAGATGGAATCTGGAAGAAATATAAAATATGAATAGACCAAGTACTACTAATGAATTTGAATCAGTATTGAAAAAAACTCCTCCCAAAATAAAAGTTTAGGACCAGATGGCTTCATATGTGAATTCTACCACACATTTAAAGAAGCGTTAAAGGCTATCCGTCTCAAACTATTCCAGAAAATGAATAATTCAAACTCATTCTATGAGGCCAGCATCTCCTGATACCAAAATCAGACAAAGACACCAGAAAAAAGAAAGTACAGGCCAATATCATCAATGAACATAGATGTAAAAGTCCTCAACACAATATTAGCAAATCAAATTTAACAATATATTAAAAGATCATATACCATGATCAACTGTGGTTTATCCCAGGGATGCAACCATGGTTCAGCATCCACAAATCAATCAATATAATATACCACATTAACAAACTGAAGAATAAAAATCATATGATCATCTCAATAGATGCAGTAAAAGCTTTTGACAAAATGCAATATCTATTTATAATTAAAACTCTCAACAAAGTGTGTATAGAGGAAACATACCTCAACATAATAAAGGAAATATATGACAAACTGACAGCCAATATCATACTCAATGGTGAAAATGAAAGTGAATCCACTAAGATCAGGAAAAAGACAAGGATGCCTGCTCTTGCCACTTTTATTCAACAAAGTATTGGAAGTCCTAGCCATAGCAATCAGACAAGAAAAAGAAATAAAAGAAATCCAAATTTGAAAGAAAGAAGTAAAACTGTCACTGTTTGCAGATGACATGATTCTATATATGGAAAATCCTAAAGATTCCGCCAAACAATTAGAATTAATAATTGAGTTCAGCAAAGTTTCAGGATATGAAATTAATATACAGAAATCTGTTGCATTTATGTACACTAACAACAAACTATCAGAAAAGGAAATTAATTATACAATCCCAATTACAACTGCATGAAAAGGAATAAAATACCTAGGAATACATCAAACTAGGGAGATTAAAAAAAAACAACAACAGTACTCAGAAAACTATAAGACACTGAGGAAAGAAATTGAAGATGACACAAACAAATGAAAAGTTATTACCATGTTCATGGATTGGAAGAATTAATATCATAAAAATGACTATACTACTCAAGGCAAAATGTAGATTTAACGCAGTCCCTATCAAAATATCGATGGCATTTTTCACAGAACTAGAACAAATAATTCTAAAATTTGTAAAGAAACACAAAAGATCCCAAATAGCCAAAACAATATTGAGAAAGAAGAACAAAGCTGGAGGTATCATGCTCCCTGTTTTCATGTTATACTACAAAGCTACAGAAATCAAAATAGTATGGTACTGGCACAAAACCAGACACATATATAAATGGAACAGAATAGAGAGTCCAGAAATGAACCAATACTTACATGGTCCATTAATCTATGGTAAATTAGGCAAGAACATGAAATGAGGATGAAGCCTCTTCAATAAATGGTGTTGGGAAAACTGTACTGCTCCATGCAGAATAATCAAACTGGACTACTTTCTCACATTATATACAGAAATAAACTCAAAATGGATTAAACCTTTAAATGTAAGACCTGAAACCATAAACTTCCTTGAAGAAAATGTAGGCAGTACACTCTTTGACATCAGTCTTAGCAATATTTGTATGGATTAACCTCTTCAGGCCGTAGAAACAAAAGCACAAGTAAACAAATGGGACTATATCAAAGTAAAAAGCTTTTGTAAAGTGAAGAAAACTATCAAGAAAATGAAAAGTCAGCCTACTGACTGGGAGAAGATATTTGCAAATGATATATCTGATAAGGGGTTTATATCCATAATATTCAAAGAACTCATACAACTCAACATCAAGAAATCAACCCAATTTCAAAATAGGCAGAGGACTTGAATAGACATTTTTCCAGAGAAGACACATAGATAACCAACATACACATAAAAGGTGCTCAACATCACTAATCATCAGGGAAATGCAAATCAAAACCACAATGAGATATCACCTCACACCTGTCAAAATGGCTATTATTAAAAAGTAACCAATAACAGGTGTCAGCAAGGATGTGGAGAAAAGGGAACACTCATGTGTGGTTGGTGGGAATGTAAATTGGTGCAACCACAGTGCAAAACAATATGGTGATTCCTCAAAAAATTAATAACAGAACTATCATGTGATCTAGCAATTACACTTCTGGTTACTTTTCTGATGAAAACAAAAACACTAAATTGAAAAGATATATGCACCCTATGGTCGCTGTAACATTATTCACGATAGCCAAGACATGAGAGCAGACTAAGTGCCCTTCAATAGATGAATAGAAAAAGAAGAAGTGTTATACACATACAAGGGAATACTACTCAACCATAAAAAAGGAATGAAATCTTACCATTTATGACACCATTAATAGACGTAGAGGATATTATTCTTTGTGAAACAAGGCAGATAGAGAAAGACAAATAGTGCAAGTTTTTACTTATATGTGAACTCTAAAAAACAAAACAAATGAACAAAGACTACCAAACAGAAAGAGAGTCATAGACACAGAGAACAAACAGGTATCTGCTAGAGGGGAGGGGATAAGGGAGTGAAATAGGTGAGGGAAAGTAAGAGGTACAAACTTCCAGTTACAAAATAAATAAGTCATGGTGATGAAACGTACTGCACGGGGAATATAGTCAATAATAATGTAATATCTTTGTATGGCGACAGATCGTATCTAGACTTATCATGACGGTCATTTTGTAATATATAGAAATAATGAATCACTATGTTGTGCACCAGGAAATAACAGTGTGGTAGTTCAGTTATAGTTCACAAACAAACTCATAGAAAAGGAGTTCAGATTTTTGGTTAACAGAGGTGGGGGATTGGTAGAGGGGGAATTGGATGAAGCCAGTCAAAGTGTACAAACTTCCAGTTACAAGATAAATAAATACTAGGGATGTAATGTAGAGCATTATTAATGTAATTAATCCACTTTCTGTATGAAAATTGTTAAGAGAGTAAATAAACCCTAAGAGTTCTCATCAGAAGGGAGAAAAAATATTTTTCTCTTGTTCACTTATTTTGTATCTATATTAGGTAATGAATGTTCACTAAACAATTGTGTAAATCATTGCATGATGTATGTAAGTCAAATCACTATGTGGTGTATCTTAAGCTTTTACAATCATAGTTGTATATTATAATGTTAATTTTATTTCAATAAAACTGGAATAAAAATGTATATTCACCCTTCATTCATATAGTCAATTATTTTTACCAGTTTTTTCAGTTTTATTGAGGTGTGATAGATTATATATGATTATATATAAAGAGTACAACATCATGGTTTGACATATATATATTTTGAGAAATGATTACCACAATCATGTTAACTAATAAATTCATCATATCACATAATTCCTTTTCATCGGTGTATAGGGTAAGATGCTTAATGTTTACTCTTTTAATTTCAAGTACACACCACAGTATTATTAACTATAGTCACCAGTCTGTATACTTGATCCCCAGAACTTATTCATCTAATATCTGAAGGCTTGTATTCTTCGACCACAATCTCCCTGTCTTTCCCACTCCCTAAACACTGGTAACCATCATTCTATTTTCTGATTCTATGAGTTTGACATCTTTTTCTTTTTTTGAATATTCCACATATAAGTGAGATCACACAGTATTTATGTTTCTCTGTCTGAATTATTTCACTTAGCGTAATGTCCTCTAGGTTCATCCATGAACACTTCTTTTCCATTTATTCAGATGGCTATTGTGAATAATGCTGCAAAGAGCATGAGAATGCAGATATCTTTTCAAGATACTGATTTCATTTCCTTCAGATATATACTCAGAAGTGAGATTGCTGGACCGTATGGTAATTCTATTTGTGTTTTTTTGAGTAACATCCATTGTGTTTTCTATAATGGCTGAGCCAACTTACCTTCTCACCAATAGTGTACAACGGTTTCCTTTACTCCATAGTCTCACCAACAATTATTATTCTTTGTCTTTTTTAATAAAAGCCGTCCTAACAGGTGTGAGGTGGCATCATGGTTTTGATTGGTATTTCCCTGATGATTAGAGATTTTGAGAATCTTTTCAGGTACCTATTGGACATTAGTATGTCTTCTTTGGTGAAGTGTCTATTCAGGATCTTTGCTTTGTAGAGCTTTTTAGTTTGATGTAGCCTCACTTCATTTTTGGTTTTGTTGCCTGTGTTTTGGTTTCATATCCAAAAAAAAATTGTCAAAGACCAAGGTCAAGGAGTTTTTCCCTATGTTTTCTTCTAGGAGTTTTATGGCTACAGGTCTTACATTTAAGTCTTTAATTTCTTGTTAATTTTTGAGAGTATTTTAAGTTAAGAGCCCAGTTTAATTCTTTTGCATGGTGGATATTCAGTTTTCTTAACACCTTTTATTGAAGATACTATCTCTTCCCCATTTTGTGTTTTTGGTACCCTTGTCAAAGATTAGTTGACCATATATGCTTGAGGTTATATTTGAGTTCTCTACTGTATTCCATTGGTCATATAGACACACATATGTCTGCTTTAATGTCAATATCATACTGCTTGATTCCTATAGCTTCATAATACAGTTTTAAATCAGGAAGTGTGATGCCTCCAGCTTATTCATTGTTCTTCTTTTTCAGTATTGCTTTGGTGGCTTGGGGTTTGTGTGTGTGTGTGTGTTTCTATAGAAATTTTATGATTGTTTCTTTATTTCTATAAAAAAATGCCATTGGAATTTTGGTAGAGACTGCATTAAATCTGTAGATTGCTTTAGGTAGTAAGGACATTTTAACAATATTAATTCTTCTAATCCAAGAGCACAGAATATTTTTCCATGGAATGGAGTATTCTGTGTAAAGCACATGGAACACTGGGGGTTTCCATGGCCAGTTGTTGTTAATCCACAGGCAAGGTATTCCCAGTGGCTTGTACCCAGGCTTTCTGTGGAGTCCAGAGAGTAGTTAGAAGGACCTGAGTCCCTTTGGTGACCCATGAGAGCTTTAGCTCCTGTTCTCCCAGCTTCTTCTTGCCCCCCAAGTCTATAGAGCACTTCAGTATTCTAGATGGGGTGAGAAAGAAGTAAGCCTCTTTGGTAGCATCCCCCACAGCTGGGGAAAACTGGTACTCACCTACGTGCTCTCTCTTTCTTCTATTTGGAGAACTAGTGGGCTGAGATCTCTCTTGGCAATAAGCTGTGCCAACTTGGGGGATACATGACTGGAGTAGAGTGAAACTGTTTCTCTTACTCTCTTCAATGTGTCAAATTTCAGACTTTTTTCTTCTCCAAGGTTGTGCCTGAACTTCTCTGTTGAATTCTTGGACTGCCACAAAGTCACTCTAGTCAGTGAGTGATTGTCAAAATCAGTGTTCTTTGGGAGGAAGGTGGTAGGAAACTTCTATTCCACCATTTTTTTTTGACCTGGTCAACTGTTTATGGTTCCACATCTTCTGTAAGCAAGCCAGGTAAAGTATTATTCACCTGAAAAATACAAAGAGGAGTTAGAGATGGCTCCTGTCTTCAAAGTGTGTACAGTCCTGTGTAATTGGTATGGCATTTACAAAGGGAAAAATAACAATATAAAATTAAAAGGGCAAATAGAAAAATAGATAAAACACTGTAGAATTCAGAGGAAAATTTACTTAAAAAGTTGTCTTAACTTTACACAGCAGTTGGACATGCCACATTTCTTACCTTTCATGATTTGGCATTGAAAAAACCTACTATGATGTTCAGTCCAAAAGAATATTCTGTAAGTGCAAGACAAATCCATGGCATACCAATATTTGTGCACTTAAGCACGTTCCCTTTCTTTTTCTTGCTGAAATTTCTAATCATGTATTCTGTTTCTTTACTCTATATCCAGCATTACACTCATCAAATTTGGGCCCCCTGAGGGACTAATGGAACTGTACTGTCTTGACCAGATGCTACTGTTACTATTCAAAGAGCTCCCCAGGATCTACTAAGATCCAGATCATGCAGGATGTTATGTATTTGTTTCTACAAATGCACTGAATCTCTTTTGCCAGATTGGAGCTTCATTGCCTACCCGGCATAACTGTATTAGTTGTACATCCCAGTCATTTAAATCCCATAAGAATTCTTCAAGGCACGTCAGTCAGGTATTCTCAATCCATATTGAATACTAAAAAAATAAGACTGATGGTTTTTAACTTGATATACTAATGCAGCATACGACGGATCTAGGACTAAATTTAGATCTAAACTTCTTGCTTCTTTTCCAATAAAAATAACTCTGAAATATAAATCGTTTGATGATTTTTCCCTTTTTAAAATATTTAAGCCTAGGTATTCTTTCCCACCTTCCACTTCAATTAAAAGTCAATTTGTAAAATCATGCAACAGCTGCCTTAATTATCTCCTTACCAACATCGTCTACCCCTCCACACTGTTGTGATTTGGGGGGGGGGGGGGTGGGTAATAAAACCATCATGTCACTTCCCGTATTAAATCAAATATGGATCTCTATTGTCAGAATGAAAACGCCAAATACATGTTTTGGTTTGCAACACAAGGCTCTTCTCAACTAGCCATTTTTCTCTTGCTTTCTTCCCACTGGCCACACCTATTCAAGCTACATGTGACTACCTACTCTTCCTCAAAATTGCCATTCCCTTTCTTCCAAGGAAGTGTTAAACGTTAGCCTCATCCCAGTGAAATGAAGGGCTGGGAAAACACTTGAACAATTCTGGCTTATGTATTCAATACTTTTATAAAAAGCGGGCACTTAAAACTCTAATAGAATCTATAGGGTTTGATGGTTTTAATTGCCTGATATATACTTTTTCATTGATATCAACTTATCCTTGGTGATATCTCATTCTTCCTTGGTACTTTAAAGTTAATGTATTGTGACATGTTGTGTCAAGAAAATAATGTTGGAGCTGTAAAGATCATAACTGGCTGATGGTACTTATAAGAAACCTTATAAATTTTAATAAATGACCTTTCTAGGAAGCTGTCAGTAGGAAAACCTTTAGGCAATAAATCCAGTAATTCATTTTATATCTATCTATCTATCTAATCTACACACATTTGTATAATTTAATTTATAATTAGGTGTTTGGGAATAAAAATATATTAATGTTGCTGAACACTACTACTTAAGGATAGTTTATTAAAAGCATTGCTTTTATCTAAATTTTAAAATGTTTTATAAGCAGTTATTTTTGTCATATGAATAACATATTCACAAAATGTACAGGATGTGCATAAATGTATGCATATATACAGAGAGAAAAAAATGTATCCTAAATAACGTGCTTGTCAGAATGCTCAAGGCTTGCTTTTCAAATTATGTATAATATCAGAAAGCAAGTGGGAAACCCTGTCATTTTAGTTATGGAGTTCAAACACACTAATGAGTACATACTCTGGCATAAATGTGGTTAGAAATGTACTGTGTCAAAGAGATTGATCTCCATAATAGTTAATGAATCTGAAATGAAGAATATAAGATACAGTGTTATAGATCCAATTTTATTGCTTGGAATTATATTTGCCCTTGGCAAAGCAGCTTGTTTATTGGTGCTCGTTATAGCTGATACAGTATTGTAAAGTACTTTCATCTAAAAATAAAGGTTATCAAAGATCATAACATAATGCAGGCATGAGGAGTTTTCACAACACTTCAACATGCTTTTATTACTGACTATAATACAGCAATACATGTAGTGTAAGTATTAGCATTACAATTATATTACCAACAACTTACCTGTAGTTTTAGTGTCAAAAGAAATTATATTTAGTCAAGCCTGGATAATGGTGCAACTAAAAGCAGTATTGAAAAATCAAAACTGAATGCATGGCAAACATTTGAAAATACATAGAACAGATTTATTATTCATATTGAATACAATTATTCCATTGTACCAATGGAAAGAAAACAAAACACTATGACATGCTAAAGACTGCTATTGTTTTAATATTAATTTAGTGGGAATGCTTTTAGCTTAAAGAATTATGGAAAGGAGGTGGCAAAATGCTCTACCAAACTATCATGTTCTACAAATTTTACAGTTTAAAATTTATTGGTTCTTTCATACAGAGATATTTAAAAGGCAATAACTTCATTACACAAGTTATATTGAAGCCATACCTAAGCAAATTTAGACATTTTAAATATTCTTACATGAATTGTCTGTCCATTAGGCATCTTTAATTGCATGGTATTTTAAAATTAAGCAGATATTTTAAATTTTATTGAGAAAGGTGGCGATCTCTGGTTATATTAAGAGGCCACTTTCCTCTTCACCCCGACATTATCAAAATATACAAATAAGCTATTAAAGGGAAAACATGAATATCTTGCCAAAAACATGAAATGACATTTATTGAATGAATATTTGCTTTTGTTTTCATTATAAAGCTAATGGAATTTTCCAAAACCTTATAAACTGTTTCATATATGGCATTGAGATACTTTTATTCATTTTATCATCAAATACTTATAAAAACATGTTTAACTAGCATCCTTGATACAGTATTTCCCAGCATTTTACTAAAATACTTATGAAAACAAAGAACAAGATTTACCTAAATTACAGTGTAGTCTATAAAGGACATCTAATTTCTTTTAAAAGAAAGTAATGACATTAGCTTTAAAAATAAAGACTGTTTAAGCCAAAGCCAACTAAATGAAATTTTCATCATCTCAGGATGATTAAAGAGATTAAAAAATAAGATGACATTGAAGAAAAATACTGCAGAAGAGAAAAACAAAATGAAGTTTTTACTGCACTAACAACTTAGAGGCAAAACATATTTGTAAAAATAATATTTTATAAGCTGCAAAATACAATTTTATAAAACTTTCTGATATATTCAGTAAAAAGCAAAAAGACATGCATGGTGCCTGTATCAAATGGTTGCTATAAGGAGATAAGTGATTACCGAGATAGAAAGCAAATGAAAAACAAATGCAAAACAGAATGCATTTCAAAGACAGAGTGTTAGATGAAAAGGTAACTGGTTGAACTAAATAAAAGACTGAAAGTTAACTAAAAATTTGGTGGCAGAGTTAACATCACATTGGGGGAGTAGAAAGCAGAAGCAAAAGAGGAAATTGAATACTGATGTGAAGAGTAAATCAAGACAGACTGCTACAATGCAGAGAACCTGGACTAAAATGATGAAAATAACAAGAGAGAATACATATGGGAGAAAGAGTAAATTAAAATAAGCTTTATTAAAGAAGAAACAAAACTTACAAAAGAAACAAATGTCAAAGACATAATTAAAAAAATACTTTATTGGGTTAAAAATATAAGTTTTGACAACACAGATTCAAAGTGTAACTACATTCAAGCAAAGTAAATAAAAACAGACATACACATCAAATGAGTCAAATTTTCAATTAAAAATTTAAGCATTTGGGTAAACATGTTACAAATAATCAAACATCAAGCACCCCATTATGCAAACATACATATGAGTTAATGAGTAGAAAGAAGAATAAAAGGACATAAGATACCAGCTACAGTTTAAAAAAAAAATCAAACAGAACTCAATAATCTCCTTTACAATGCTAAATGAAAGACACTGTGATTTTGTGAACAAAAATACAGTTGTAAACAAGAATCTATATGATTTAATTTGTTGTTTATACATATGGAAACCACTTCCAAACCTGCATGATCACAACAAAGAGGAAAAGAAAAATAAACACAGTGTTTTTCTCTTTTTACAAAGAACAGAGTCAGATGATATTTTTCAGAGATATTACCGGGAAAAAAAAAGGTTGGAAATAGGTTTTCAAAATCTACAAAAAAAATTATAGTTCATACCGATTTTGAGGTGCCCATTGGAATTCATAGAGAGATGGAGAGTAGGGAATTCAATATGTATATCTGGTGTCAGGAAGGAGAGAATGATTATTGGCTTCACAGCTAAAGAGTGTCATTCAAACAATAAGAATGAATGGGTTTCAGCAGGGACAGTTTAGGTTGTAGGTTCCTAATTGGTGGGTCCTGGCATATTGTTGCACTTGAGAAGGGCTCAGGTAGCCTGAGATATTTTTAGCATTATTCCTCAGAAGAGCCTGGACCAGCTTAATATCTAGAGAGTTAGGAAACTGTTTACCCTGACACTTTTACCCCCCTCCTAGAAATAGAACACTAACATTTAGATGTTGAGCACTTCATCAGACAGAAGCAATTGAAACAGAACAAACAAGTAATATCCAAGGGGCCAAGAAAAAGTGATTGGTCAGTTTCTTGAATGAAAATACCTAATTAATTTTGGCATTACCAAGTGATTGCTAACAGTGGTAGAAGCTCTCTCAGTTATAAACCTAGAAATCAGATTTAAGTGTCTTAAAATAGTGGGAAAATATGATAATTAAATATCAGATTATCTTTTGGGCAGCTTGACTATAAATGAAAAGAGGGAGATACATTGGTAGCGAGAGGCTTAGTGTAAAGAGAAGTGGAGTGAGTAATAGCTTAAGCTTAAGCTTGGACAGGGGGAGGAGAGAGTAAAGAGTGATTGGTTTACAACAGAAGGTCATAGACGGAACAAGATTCCTGGAAAGAATGCAGATGTGAGATTACACATAGGTGGGAAAATGTGATTATGGGATTACAGACAGATTGAAAGAGAACTGGAGAGACTTGTCATGTAGGAGCTGGTATTTCCCTTATAAAGAAATAAGCAGTGTCATCTACTTCCAGTGAGTAGGAGATATTGAGTAGAAGGAATCTCAGGAGATTGCTGGAGACTGGAAATAGTGATCTCCAGAAAAGAGTTGCCTATTAAGTACTCATTTACTTGCCAAACATCTGACTTTGAAATCATGAATTTGTAATTGTGTAAAATATACTGTGCACACTAGGAATGTCACCAGCATTTATCTACTTCATCTAAAATTATATGTTGCTATGAAAATCTTATGTTGTATTACATTGAACAAACCTTTTTTTCCCTACTTCAGATTTACATTATTTTTTAATGAGAGAATGGATGAGGAATTTTGTCTTATATATTTATTTATTTACAATTATTTTGAATTTTATTTTATTTATTTTTTTTATACAGCAGGTTCTTATTAGTTATCTATTTTATACATATCAGTGTATATATGTCAATTCCAATCTCCCAATTCATCCCACAACCACCCACCCCTGCTTTCCCCTCCTTGGTGTCCATACGTTTGTTCTGTACATCTGTGTCTCTATTTCTACCTTGCAAACCAGGTCATCTATACCATTTTTCTAGATTCCACATATATGCATTAATATACAATATTATTTTTTCTGATTTACTTCACTCTGTATGACAGTCTCCAGGTCCATCCACATCTCTACAAGTGACCCAGTTTCATTCCTTTTTATGGCTGAGTAATATTCCATTGTATATATGTACCACACCTTCTTTGGTGTTGTCTAATATATTTTAAAATATATTGAAATAATCATGATGATTTCCTTTAACTTAGATTTGTTCATCTTATTAACATGTTTCCTAAATCTAAACCATCTATTCTTTCTAAGAATACGTTTCACTTATACTAAAATTAGAAAGAAGAAGAGGAAGAGGAGCAGGAGGGAAAAAACGGAAAGAAAAACATAGTGCTAAATGTTGTGTGTACCTTGTTTCATTTGATCTTTACTGCATGTAGTTTTCACTATTATTTCTGTACTCAAGTTAGGCCACTGATGGCCATCAAGTGATAGAAGGAAGATCATCTAGAGCTTTCAGGTATGTATGTGAGTCATTTAATCCCTATCTTCTGTATTATGCAGTTATGCCGTATAACTCATATTGAATTTTTTGGAATTGTGTGAAAAATTTCAAACTCTTTAGCAGTTCTGAGCCAAAGAGCAACCAGTCTCAGTCAAATCATACCACTTAGAGCTTGTCCTTAGACTAACAGGGAATGGTGCCATTCCTGAATGAGATTGATTGATGTTGGCAGTTCCTTGGATAACACAGACCAAAGATCTAACATTTTTCTCATTAAAATAGTCTTCTGGGCCACATTTATCTGAGTAAGTGACCCATTTTTCCACTTTAATTTGCCAGGGTGACATATAGGGTGATGTAGTTTCTAGCATATTCTGGTTTTAATATCAAATTTAGGGAAATGTTTGGAAACTGATTTAAAGCTGATCTATGCCACTGTGCTAAAGCATGTGCCCCAATATAATTTCCTCCTCAATTAAAATATTTATATAAGCCACGATATCAAAATATTATTTTACCATGTTTCATATTTTTATTTGTTTACATAGCCTATTTTCTTAAGAATACATGTTCCGGAGGTAATCTTCTATAGTTCAAAATGTGCAAAAAATAATTAGAAGTTTTCTGACTTAGAGGTGGATTAGGAGGGATAGAGTATTACAACCAAGTACCCTGATTTTTAACATATTCTATGGTTTATTTAGATAGTGATGTTCAAGCACAGATTACTCAGGAAAAAAATACCTCTTTTTAAATTTGAATTTTATGTTTTTTCTTCTTATTTTTCAGCATAGCATTTAATTTGGATTTTCTTTCAACTCCTCTGTTTGAAAAATTGCTATAGGCAATGTGGAAGTGGAGGCCAAAAACAAATGTCATGGCTCTCATAAAAATAATGGATTTACGAGAAATAAAAACATCAGTTTGAAACGTCTTTTCTTTTTGTTTTCTTTAACTATCTGATGTCTTTTCACTTCTCAAAATAATTGTCTCTAGCTGTCCATGATGAGTGTACTCCATAGCTGCAACTACTTTGATAAAAGTCTATGCTTATATTTTCTTCATTATTTTCCTAAAATTTTAATCCAGCACTTTTGAAATGGATCAATGGAAAGTACTCCCTTCTTGTTTCAATATTGTATTTACTTTTAATCTAGAGCTTCGTTTATGCATTTTTGTTGGAGATCAATGTCTAAATGAACCGGCTTATTCCTACTTGAAGTGGAATGTAGACTTTATGGACATAAACTCTGTCAGAATCAACTACAGAGTGATTCGCACTGGCTGTAGTCATAGCAACAGAAGATACAAACTCTTGTACATAGATTTGCACATAAAAGTTTTTCTTCTCTAATCTTCTTAAACACTTCCAATGCTGGCCTTTAATAAATGTTAGAAGCAAAATCAACCAATTTGGTCACTATATTTCAAACAACATGGTTTATAATAATGATATAAAAATAATTAAAATGTCAATTTTGGCATTTTGTGTTCTTTTTATCTTCAGGTTCACGGATGTTTTGGTTACTAACACATTTCATTACTTACCATGATGACAAAAGTAGGTGTATGAATTTTCCCTGCAGTTTTCATGAAAATGTATTGATATGCATCTCAAAAGACCTAGAGCTTCTTGACTGGATAAGCTGAAGCTGCTACCCTGCCCCCTTTATCAAACCTCTGGTACAAGATCTATTTTTCCTAAGACCTTTCCCATACTGCAAAATTATTTTTTTTCATGATCAAAGTAACACATGTACAGATGTTTATCTTATGGTGCAAAATTCCTTAACTCCACAACTGACCATAGTCATAGAATGGCACTGACACAAATTTGTGGATGTTTCTCCCCAATTTAGTTACCATATATTACCTGTGAACACATCTTCACCTGACTGGCAAAGCATGTTGCTGCATTCTGGAGTGTTCTCTGATTAAAAAATTATCTGGCACAAAGTAGCATGCCTAGTCTAATTTCTTTGGATTTGACATTCTCCTTGGGAACTCCTATAGAGATGACACTATTATTTCTATAAATTCAGCAATGTATGATGCTAGTAAAACCAGTATTTGACAGGTTTTTTAAATAATAGAAATAGATTGGAGTATGGGGAATTGGTGAGAATTTGTACATTTAAATCTGAGAAAAAACATAAGACTAAATAGTACATAGATAGTCACCGACACAGTTGTCTACGGAAATTTCACTTTGATAGACTCGCCATTTGTTGTACAATTTAAATCAAATATTTCTTTGGTTTTTAAAGGGAGTATTGATTTTTATGTAAGATCTTTATTGTCTATGAAAAATATGATAGTATTGATTATCTATGAGAAATAAATAAATGAAAAAATAGTTGATATTTGTTTTAAAGAAGAGCAGACCACAAGGCTATATAGATGACTATATGCGTCTTTGTATAATTATACAGAGTTTATAGATATAATCTATACATATACTCAACTATATATATGTATGTATATAGCTTTTATCATAATGTTCCTTCTCTCATGACTGAAAGGTTAGGAAATTTTTAGCATGGAAGTCTATCTTCTACAAGGAACATAACTATGAATCCTAATACAAGGTGAAAATAAAACTGAAATATAAAACTCCTCATGTTTTTTCATAGTTATTGGCATATAAACTTACAAAATGCATAATAAATGGTTTCTTCTTGCTCACATGGTAGCCCTTTGTAGATCATGGGAATCGCTGGGATAACTGCTTCATCCTGTTATTCAGGGACTCACAGTTCCTCCATTGTATGGCTTTGTCATTTCTTGGGCATTGGAATCTATGCTAGATCATCTACATCCAACAAGATAAGCAAAGAAGTATGAAGAATCACAGGGAGATATTAAAGTGTGGCATAAACACTTACTTGCATCCATATTCCATTGAACTGATCTCAGCCACCTGATCCCAACTAACTTAAAAAAAAAAAAAAAAAAGCTGAGAACTGTTGTTTAATGGTATACAGGGAGAACAGGGGAAAAGGGAAAGAGATTTGGTGATGTAGATTACTGTCTCTGTCAAAACCTTATATTCTGTCAATCAGTAACTTTTTAAATCTTCCTCTTGCACACAGAACATACATACCCTCCTCCAAGGAATAGAACCCAAAGTCCCATTCAGTCTCTGCAGCTCCAAGTCCAAAATGTCCAGAGACGTGTAGACCTTGTCACTAGGCCTATATATGAGGTTTGTGGTCTGGTAGTATCATCATTATCAAATATAGATAAATGGCTTGGTTACCATCATACTCATAGTCTACTTGATTACCATACACACTCACATATATACACATACACACATATATATGAAGAACAATGGTAATGGAGGGCCCTTTGACAGTATTTGTATATACATATGTCTATATTTACATCTAGAAGTTCTGTGCATAATATGTAATTTATATGTATCATATGTGTGTATATATATTACATATATGTACATATACACTTCTATGTGTATACAGAGACAGTTGTGTAAATATAAATGTTAAATAAATAAATAAATAAATAAATAAATAAATATATATATATATATATATATATATGCACACTCTTATATTAGTAATTATTTGAGGTAAAATTTACAGAGAGTAAAATGTACAGATCTTAGGAGTACAATTATTTGTGGAGTTTGTATACATGTATATCAACACTTTATCAACTTATAGAATAGTTTCATCATCCCAGAAAGTTTCTTCCTGACACTTTCTACTCAATCCCCAGTATGAGCCCCCTTCCAGGTAACCACTGTTCCACTTCCTATCCTTGGAAATTAGTTTTGCTTATTTCTGATTTTCACATATAAAAAGAATTAAACAATACAGATTCATTTGTGTCCGGCTTTCTTCAGTTAACATGATATCTTAACATAAAGTCATGTTACTTGCATAACTTTGAAAGAGTTATATTGTTGATATAGTTGGCTTGTATCATTTTTGAAAAATAATAGAGGAATATGAATTCTAACACACTTACACTTTCATTTTAATTTTTAAAGTACATTTTCCAGTTGATAAACAATTGGGTTATTTACAGTTTTTGTTATGGTGTAAGTTGGATAAACACACTTGTGTAAATCATTTTGTGGAATTTCATTTCTTTTGGAAAGTAAATTTCTTGATTTATAAGGTAGATGTTTGTTTAATTTTATAAAAATCTGGCAAAATCTGTCCAGACTGGTTGGACCAGGTAAATCCCTACTAGCAATTTAGAAGAATTTCATTTGTTCTACAGATTTGCCAGTATTCCATGATTATCTGTCTGTTTTCTTTCTTTCTGGTAGTAATGAAATTATATCTTATTGTAGTTTTTTCTGCATTTCACTGATAACTAATGATGTTGGATATTTTCATGTGTTTATTGATGATGTCTATTCAACACATGTCTATTCAAGGCTTTGCCGATTGGGGTGTACATGTTTTTCTTTGGTTATAGATTTCAGAATCAATATTTTGCATATAAATTCTTGATATAAATCATTTGCTCTATATATTGTATTGTAAATATTTTCTCTAATTCTGTTGCTTACTTTTTTTAAAAAGACTTTACTTTTTAGAGCGATTTTAGATTCACAGAAAAATTGAGAGGAAGGTACAGAGATTTCTCATAGACTCCCTGCCTTCACACATGCATAATCTTCCCCATTATCAACATTCCCCCCCAAGAGTGGGACATTTGTTACCATTGATGAACCCGCATTAATACGTTGTAATCACCTAATTCCATAGTTTACATTAGAGCTCACTTTTGTAAATTCTATAGGTTTGGACAAACGTATAATGACATGTATCCATCATTGAAATATCATACAGAATAGTTTCACTGCTCTCAAAATACTCTTGTTCATCCCTTCCTCCCCCTTATTCACCCCTTATTCTTCCCCCTAATCCCTGGCAATCCCTGATCTTTTTATTGTCTCCATAGTTTTGCCTTTTCCACGTGTCAACATATTTGGAATCATACAGTATGTAGCCTTTTCAGATTACCTTCTTTCACTTAGTAATATGCATTTAAGGTTCTGTCTTTACATGGTTTGATAACTCGTTTATTTTTAACATTGAATAATATTTCATTTTCTGGATGGATCATCATTTATTTATCCATTCACCTACTGAAAGCCATCTTGGTTGCTTTCAAGTTTTGGTTAATTATAAATAAATCTGCCACTAACATCTGGGTGTGAGCTTTTTGGTGGACATATTTTCAACTCCTTTGCATAAATGAAAAGAAGTGTAATTGCTGAATCCTATGGTAAGATTATGTTTACTTTTGTGAGAAATTGCTAACTGTCTTCCAAAAACGGCCGTGCTATTTTGTATTCCTACCAGCAATGAATGAGAGTTTCTGGTGCTCTACATCTTTGTCAATATTTGGTGTTGTCAGTGTTCTGAATTTTGGCCATTCTAATAGATGTGTAGTGGTTTTAATTAGTTGTTTTAATTTGTGTTTCCCTGAATATATATGATGTGGAGTGTCTTTTCATATGCTTATTTGTCAACCATATATTTTCTGTGGTGAAGTGTTTGTTAAGATCTTTGGCCCATTTTTTAATCTGGATGTTTGTTTCCTTATTGTTGATTTTTAAGAGTTTTTTTTTTTGGTATATTTTGGATAACAGTCTTTTATCAGATGTGTCTTTTGGAAATAATTTCTCCAGGTCTGTGGCTTGTCTTTTCATTCTCTTGAAGATGCTTACTTACCTTTTCATTTCTTAACAATGTCTTTTTATGAATAGATTAAAAAAAATTTGTGAAAGTTATCTTTAGCAATGTATTTTTTAATTTTTAGTGCTTTAATATTCTAAGATATCTTTGTATATTTCAAGTACTCAAATATATCTTCTTATGTTTTCTTCTAGAGGTTTTATAGCTGTAGCTTTTTATTTACATCTCTGATCCATCTACAATTAATTTTTACATGGTTTGAGATAGGAGACCATATTCATGTTTCCCATATACGTATTCAGTTGTTCCTACATCATATGTTGGAAATATACTTTTTCCCATAGAATTTCCCTGAGTCCTGTATTATCTGTATAGCTGTATTTCTCTATCTGGACCCTTTCTTCTCTTCTATTTATGTATTTGCCTATCCAAACATCAAACCTGTATTTTGATTAGGTGATTACACATTTAATTGGTAATTCTAGTAAATTAACCAATTGATCATTATGAAATGTCCTGTTTTGTCTCTGATAATACCTCTTGTCCTTACTTCACATAGTCTGATATTAATATAGCTACTTCAATCTTTGTATTTGCATGGTATACCTTTTACCCCCTGTTGCTTTTAACCTATTAACCTTCAGTAATAACCTGCA
Source organism: Balaenoptera borealis (assembly GCF_965194805.1). NCBI lineage: Eukaryota > Metazoa > Chordata > Mammalia > Artiodactyla > Balaenopteridae > Balaenoptera > Balaenoptera borealis. The sequence continues at coordinate 28,858,042 of NC_138877.1, forward strand.
TATTGAGGGATGGCATTTCTTTTAATCCATTCTGGAAAACTATTTTTTAATTGGATTTTATTATTGTAAGAACACTTAACATGAGATCGACCCTCTTAAGAAAAAGTTAAGTGTACAATATATTATTGTTGACTATATATACAATGTTGTACAGATCTCTAGAGCTTACTCATTTTGCTTAAGCATAACTTTATGCCTGTTGATCAGTAAATCCCCATTTCTCCCTTCCCTCAATTCCTGGCAACCACTATTACATTCTGTGATTTTATAGATTTGACAACTTTAGCATGTTCATATAGGTATTTATCTTTCCGTGCCTGGCTTATTTCACTTACATAATATCCTCAAGATTCATCCATGTTGTTGCATATTGTAGAACTTCCTTCCTTTAAAAGTCTGCTAGTGGGAAGCAGCTGCATAGAACAGGGAGATCAGCTAAGTGCTTTGTGACCGCCAGAGGGGTGGGATAGGGAGGGTGGGAGGGAGACACAAAAGGGTGGGGATATGGGGATATATGTATATGTATAGCTGATTCACTTTGTTATACAGCAGAAACTAAACAACATTGTAAAGCAATTATACTCCAATAAAAATGTTAAAAAAAAAAGGCTGAATAATATTCTATTGTATTTATATACCACATTTTCTTTATCTGTTCTTCTGTTGATGAACATTTAGGTTGCTTCCATAGCTTGGCTATTGTGAATAGTGCTTAAATAAACATAGTAGTGGTAATATCTCTTCAAAATTCTGATTCCAATTATTTTCGATAATATCCAGAAGTGGGATGGCTGGGTCATATAATAGTTATATTTTTAATTTCTTGAAAAAATATATTGTTAGCCACAGTGGCTGTATCATTTTGCATTTCCACCAGCACTGGGCAAGGGTTTCAATTATTCCACATCCTCACCAACACTTGTTGTCTTTTGATTTTTTTTTTTTTTTTTTGACAATAGTCATCCTGACAAGTGTGAGGTAATGTCTCATTGTCATTTTAATTTGCATTTCTCTGATCATTAGTGACATTCAACATCTTTTTATGTACTTGTTGTTGATTTGTATACCTTCTTTAAAGAAACCTCTATTCAAATCCTCAGCCCACTTTAAAATTCTAACCACCCAGTTCTAGATAGGCAAAAAAGTAACCTCATAGGGAACTTGATCTTACCCAATGTGGGTCCTATGTCATGGGTCAAATCCCTTATAGCATCTACATGGATTTTGTCACTTTTTAGTGCCTTCAGTGTTAATTTTTTTTTAAATTTCTGTCCAGAATGTATCACTGTTAGTGTAAGATATGTTTAAAACAAGCTATTCCACCATCAATTTCATATGTATACACACACACACATGCACACAAATATTTTTTAGAGTAAAAATTATGCTGCTTTACTGTATATGATAGTGATGCAGATTTACATTTAAAATAGTCATTCGACCAAAGAATGCAAAGAAAATTATTAGTGTATAAATCCACATAGATGAAGATATGTCAAAATTTGTGAACATAAGTATGAAAGAGCAAAATTTCAGAAATATGTTATTTGATGCAATGATGTCACCAGAATCAGCTGACTATATGAGTAAAAAAAAAAAAAAATGGTGAAACAATCAGTAAAACAATAGTTTTAAAAACTTCTGATGTTAATGTAATGATAACTCATCTTACAAAAATTGGGTTTATTATAATAAAATTTACCAGCTGCAAGTATTATTTAACTTCTTCTGAATCTATGGCAACCCCTTACTAGAGCAGGAGTTACAAAGAACTTTTGTAGATAAAAATAAGTTGCAAATTATTGTGCAAGAAAACTATATCATAGATACCTGGATTGTCATCAGCATATATTCAAAATGATTCTTATTGCACATGAGCTTATTAAGTGTTAGCTGTATGATAAGTTGAACATTTAAGAATAACTAGATGATGATTTTATATTATGCAACTTAACTGAATTTGTTGATTAGTTCCAAAATTTTTTGATTGAATCTTTATGATTTTCTATATATAAGATCATACAGAGACAATTTTACTTTTTCCTTTCTGATTTGGATGACTTTTATTTATATTGCCTGATTGCTCTAGCTAGGACTTTTAGTCTATGTTGAACAAGAGTGGTGTGAGTCTTTGTTATACAGCAGAAACTAACACACCATTGTAAAGCAATTATATTCCAATAAAGATGTTTAAATAAATAAATAAATAAATAAATAAGTAAAGTGCTGTGATGAAAAAAAGAATAAACTGAGGCTCAGAGAGGTAAAAAAAAAAAAAAAAAAAAAGCAATACAAAAACTAATGTGGTGTCAGTTCAAGGTAGAGAAAGTAATGTGATGAGTTCGTCTAAATTATTCCAACATCATAAATTCAATATTTGCACAAAAGAAAGGTAACAGTAGGTTAATTTGTTTTTAAATTTCTGTCCAGAATGTATCACTGTTAGTGTAAGATTTGTTTAAAACAAGCTATTCCACCATCAATTTCATATGTATACACACACACACACACACAAACATTTTTTAGAGTAAAAATTGTACTGCTTTACTATTTATGATAGTGATGCAGATTTACATTTAAAATAGTCATTTGACCAAAGAATGCAAAGAAGATCAAAAAGAAGAAATTTCTACTAACATAATATAAAAGTTAGACTTATGCTGGAATCTTAAGATTTGATATTTTAATAAAATCCAAAAAGAAGACATATATTAAGTTATGCATACATAACCCTGAAACATTCTACTTAGTTCCTTTTTAATCAGCTTTATTAAGGTACAATTTACATAAAATTCACAAATTTTAAGTGCACAATTTGATTAATTTAGATGAATATATACAGTAGTGTAGTCCACACTACAATCAAGATTTCCATGGTCCAAAAAAGTTTGGCTGTGCCCCCTTTGCAGGCAATATCCTTCCTTGCCCAGGCCCCTGATAACTACAACAAAATTTATTTCCCTATACTTTTGCCATTTTTAGGGTTCTCTATACGTGAAACTATATAGTCAGTAGACTGTTGTGTCTGACTTCTCTCACTGAAATTAATGCTTTTGAGATGCATCTATGCCATTGCATCTATCAGTGGCTGCTTTCTTTACAGTTGGTTCTTATTTGGTTCTTATTTTCTGTCTTCTACCAACTTCCTTGTCATATTTTAAATAAATATTTTATATATATAAAAAAAAAAGAGTGGTGTGAGTGGGCACACTTGTCTTCTTCCTGAATCTTAGAGGAAAAGCTTTCAATATTTCACCATTAATTATGTTAGTTGTGGGTTTGTCATATACGGCCTGTATTATGTTGAGGTGTGTTCTTTTTATAACCAATTTGCTGAAAGTTTTTATTGTGAAAGAATGTTGTATTTTGTCAAATGCTTTTTCTGCATTTATTGAGATGATAATATGAGTTGTATCTTTCATACGATTAAAGTGACATATCACATTTATTGATTTATGCATGTTGAACCATCCTTGAATCCCAGGAATAAATCTCAACTGACCATGGTGTATGATCTTTTTAATATGTTGTTGAATTTGGTTGCTAATACTTTGTTGAGAATTTTTGCATTTATATTCATTAGGAAAGTTGGTCTTTAGTTTTATTTTCTTGTAATGTCCCTATCAGGCTTTTGTATCAGGATAATGCTGGCCTCATAAAATAAATTTGGGAATGTCCCCTCCTCTTCAAATTTTGGAAGAATTTGAGAAGAATTGGCATTAATTCTTCTTTAAATGTTTGGTAGAATTCATCTATAAAGCCATCTGATCCTGGGATTTCTTTGTTGGGAGGTTTTTAATTACTGATTCAATCTCTTTACTCTTCATTTTGTTTCTATGCACTAAAAACAAACAATCAGAAAGAGAAGTTAAGAAAAAAATCCTATTTACAATTGCATGAAAAACAACAAAATACTTAGAAATAAATTTAACCAAGGAAGTGAAAGATCTATACAATAAAACCAGAAAATTTTGATGAAAGAAATTGAAGAAGATGTAAACAAATGGAAAGATATTTCATGTTCATTGAACAGAAGAATTAATATTGCTAAAATGTATATATATATATATATATATATATATATATACATGATATTATTCAGCTATGAGAATGAAAGAAATCCTACCATTTTGGACAATGTAGATGAAACTTGAGGGCATTATGCTAAGCAAAATAAGACAGACAGAGAAGACAAATATTGTTTGATATCTTTTATATGTGGAATCTAAAACAGCTGAATTCATAGAAACAGGGAGTAGAATAGTGGCTACCAGAGGATGAGACTGTGGGAAAATTGGGGAGATTTTTGTCAAAACATACACAGTTGTTTTAGAAGTTGAGTCACTTCTGAGGATTTAATGTACAGTATGGTGATTATAGTTAAGAATACTGTAAAATATACTTGAAAGTTGCTGAGGTTAGATCTTAAATATTCTTGCCATAAAAATGAAATAATAATTATGTGATGTAATGAAGGCATTAGCTAGATTATGTTGTAATCATATTGCAACATACAAGTGTTCCAAATCAACACAAAGTTGTATGTCAATTATATCTCCATAATAAAAAGGAGAAATTGGAAATATTCTTTGGTCTAACTTAAAAGTTCTTTTATGTCAGGCAATTTGTCATATAACATGATATTTGGTGGGCCAAATGTTCGTTCTTTTTTTTCCGTAAGATGGCTCTAGTAGTACTTAGTTGTCTTTAGCTTCATTCGATACAATTTTGTTAGATTGTATGTGACAGCTGTCATATCAGCAATACATTTAAAAAAAGACTTATCAAAATTGGTGAATCTTTGTGTAGCCATTTTAATATTGAAGATGGAAGAAAAAAAGCAACATTTTCAGCATATTATGATTTATTATTTCAAGAAAGGTAAAAACACAACTGAAACACACACAAAAAAAGATTTGTGCAGTGTATGGAGGAGGTGCTGTGACTGATTAAATGTGTCAAAAGTGGTTTGCGAAAAAAAAAAAAAAAAGTGGTTTGCGAAGTTTCATACTGGAGATTTCTGGCTGGACTATGCTCCATGGTCAGGTAGACCAATTAAAGTTGATAGCGATAAAATTGAAACAATAATTGAGAACAATCAACGTTATACCACATGGGAGATAGCCGACATACTCAAAATATCCAAAAGAATTGTTGAAAATCATTTGCACCAGCTTGGTTATGTGAATCGCTTTGATGTTTGGGTTCCACATAAATAAAGTGAAAAAAACCTCGTGACTATATTTCCACATGCTATTCTCTACTGAAATGTAATGAAAACGTTCCACTTTTAAAACAAATTGTGATGGGTGATGAAAAGTGGATACTGTAAAACAATGTGGAACAGAAGAGATCATGGGGCAAGCAAAATGAACTACCACCAACCACACCAAAGGCCAGTCTTCATCCAAAGAAGGTGGTTTTGTGTATATGGTGGGATTGGAAGGGAGTCCTCTATTATGAACTCCTTGTGGACAACCAAATGATTAATTCCAACAAGTACTGCTCCCAATTAGACCAGCTGAAAGTGGCACTCAACAAAAAGCATCCAGAATGAGTCAACAGAAAATGCATAATCTTTTTTTTTTAACTTTTTATTTTATATTGGAGTATATCCGATTAACAATGTTGTGATAGTTTCAGGTACACAGCAAAAGGACTCAGCCATACATATACATGTATCCATCTCCCCCAGACTCCCCTCCCATCCAGGCTGCCACATAACATTGAGCAGAGTTCCCTGTCCTATACAATAGGTCCTTGTTAGTTACCCTTTTAAAATATAGCAGTGTGTACATATCAATCCCAAACTCCCTAGCTATCCTTTCCCTCCACTCTTCCCCCCCGCCCCCCCAGTAACCATAAGTTTGTTCTCTAAGTCTGTGAGTCTGTTTCTGTTTTGTAAATATGTTCATTTGTATCTTTTCTTTTTATATTCCACATATAACTGATATCATATGATATTTCTCTTTCTCTGTCTGACTTACTTCACTCAGTACGACAATCTCCAGGTCTATCCTTGTTGCTGCAAATGGCATTATTTCATTCTTTTTTACAGCTGAGTAATATTCCATGTTATATATGTATCACATCTTCTTTATCCATTCTTCTGTCAATGTACATTTAGGTTGCTTCCATGTCTTGGCTATTGTAAACAGTACTACAATGAACATTGGGGTGCCTGTATCTTTTCAGACCATGTTTTGCTCTGGATATATGCCCAGGAATGGGATTGCAGGGTCATAAGGTAGCTCTATTTTTAGTGGTTTAAGGAACGTCCATACTGTTCTCTATAGTGACTGCACCAATTTAGATTCCCACCAACAGTGTAGGAGGGTTCCCTTCTCTCCACACCCTCTCCAGCATTTATTGTTTGTGGATTTTTTGATGATAGCCATTTTGACTCGTGTGAGGTGATACCTCATTGTAGTTTTGATTTGCATTCCTCTAATCATTAACAATTTTGAACATCTTTTCATGTGCCTCTTGGCCATCTGTATGTCTCTCTTGGAAAAATGTCTATTTAGATCTTCTGCCCACTTTTTGATTGGGTTGTTTGTTTTGATGATATTAAGCTGCATGAATTGTTTGTAAATTTTGGAGACTAATCCCTTGTCTGTCACATCATTTGCAAGTATTTTCTCCCAATCTGTAGGTGGTCTTCTTGTTTTGTTTATGGTTTCCTTTGCTGTACAAAGCTTTTGAGTTTAATTAGGTCCCATTTGTTTACTTTTTTTTTTATTTCCATTATCCTGGGAGATAGATCAGAAAAGATATTTCTGTGATTTATGTCAGAAAATGTTCTGCCTATGTTTTCCTCTAGGAGTTTTATAGTGTCCAGTCTCATATTTAGGTCTTTAATCCATTCTGAGTTTACTTTTGTGTATGGTGTTAAAGAATGATCTAATTTCATTTTTTTACATGTAGCTGTCCAGTTTTCCCAGCACCATTTGTTGAAGAAACTATCTTGCCAGCATTATATAGTCTTGCCTCCTTTGTCATACATTAATTGACCATAGGTGTGTGGGTTTATTTCTGGGCTTTCTATCCTGTTCCATTGATCTATAGTTTTATTTCTGTGCCAGTACCATACTGTTTTGATGACAATAGCTTTGTAGTATAGTCTTAAGTTAAGGAGCCTGATTCCTCCAGCTCCACTTTTCTTTCTCAATATTGTTTTGGCTATTCAGGGTCTTTTTTGTCTCCATGTAAATTGTAAGATCTGTTTACTCTAATTCTGTGAAAAATGCCATTGGTAATTTGATAGGGATTGCATTGAATCTATAGATTGCCTTGGATAGTAGAGTCATTTTGACAATATTTATTCTTCCAATCCAAGAACATGGTATATCTTTCCATCTGTTTGTGTCTTCTTTGATTTCTTTCATCAGTGTCTTGTAGTTTTCAGAGTACAGGTCTTTTGTCGCCTTAGGTTGGTTCATTCCTAGGTATTTTATTCTTTTTGATGCAGTGATAAATGGGATTGTTTATTGAATTTCTCTTTCTGATCTTTCATTGTTATTGTATAGAAATGCAACAGATTTCTGTGTATTAATTTTGTAGCCTGCAATTTTACCAACTTCACTGATGAGCACTAGCAGTTTTCTGGTAGCACCTTTAGGATTTTCCATATACACTATCATGTCCTCTGCAAACAGTGACAGTTTAACTTCTTATTTTCCAATTTGGATTCCTTTTACTTCTTTTTCTTCTCTGATTGCCGTAGCTAGGACTTCCAAAACTATGTTGAATAAAAGTGGTGAGAGTGGGTCTCCTTTTCTTGTTCCTGATCTTAGAGGAAATGCTTTCAGCTTTTCACCATTGAGTATGATGCTAGTTGTAGGTTTGTCATATATGTCCTTTATTATGTTGAGTTAGGTTCCCTCTATGCCCACTTTCTAGAGAGTTTTCATCATAAATTGGTATTGAATTTTGTCAAAAGTTTTTTCTGCATTTATTGAGATGATCATATGGTTTATATTCTTCAATTTATTGATGTGGTTTATCACACTCATTTATCTGTGGGTATTGAAAAATCCTTGCATCCCTGGGATAAATCCCACTTGATCATGGTGTATGACCTTCTAATGTATTGTTGGATTCCAATTGCTCGTATTTTGCTGAGGATTTTTGTGTCTATATTCATCAGTGACATTGGCCTGTAATTTTCTTTTTTAGTGGTGTCTTTGTCTGGTTTTGGTATCAGGGTGATGGTGGCCTCATAGAATGAGTTTGGGAGTTTTCCTTCCTCTGCAATTTTTTGGAACAGTTTCAGAAGGATAGGTGTCAGCTCTTCTCTAAATGTTTGGTAGAATTCGCCTGTGAAGCCATCATGTCCTGGACTTTTGTTTGTTGGGAGTTTTTAAATTACAGTTTCAATTTCAGTGATTGTGATTGGACTGTTCATATTTTCCATTTTTTCCTGGTTCAGTCTTGGGAGACTCTACCTTTCTAAGAATTTGTCCATTTCTTCCAGGTTGTCCATGTTATTGGTATACAGTTGCATATAGTAGTCTGTTATGATGCTTTGTATTTCTGTGGTGTCAGTTGTAACTTCTCCTTTTTTATTTCTAATTTTGATATGAGTCCTCTCCCATTTTGTTCTTAATGAGTCTGGCTAAAGGTTTATGCATTTTGTTTATCTTTTCAAAGAATCAGCTTTTAGTTTCATTGATCTTTGCTATTGTCTTCTTTGTCTCTATTTCATTTATTTCTGCTCTGATCTTTATGATTTATTTCCTTCTACTAACTTTGGGTTTTGTTCGTTCTTCTTTCTCTAATTGCATTAGGTGTAAGATTACATTGTTTATTTGAGATTTTTCTTCTTTCCTGACATAAGATTGTATTGCTATACAGTTTCCTCTTAGAACTGCTTTTGCTGCATCTCATAGGTTTTGGATCATTGTACTTTCATTTTCATTTGTCTCTAGGTATTTTTTGATTTCCTCTTTGATTTCTTCAGTGATCCACTAGTTGTTTAGTAGCATATTGTTTAGCCTCCACATGTTTGTATTTTTTATAGCTTTTATATTTTGTTGAAGTTTATTTCTAATCTCATAGCATTGTGGTCAGAAAAGATGCTTAATATGATTTCAATTTTCTTAAATTCACCAAGGCTCACTTTGTGTCCCAGGATGCGGTCAATCCTGGAGAAAGTTCCATGAGCACTTGAGACAAATGTTTATTTTTCTGCTTTTGGATGGAGGGCTCTATATATATGAAGTAAGTCCATCTAGTCTAATGTGTCATTTAAGGTCTGCGTTTCCTTATTGATTTTCTGTCCATTGATGAAAGTGGGGTGTTAATTTCCCCTATTATTATTGTCTTACTGTCGATTTCCCCCTTAATGGCTGTTAGTATTTGCCTTATATATTGAGGTGCTCCTATGTTGGGTGCATATGTTTATAATTGTTATATCTTCTTCTTGGATTGATCCCTTGGTTGTTATATAGTGTCCTTCTTTGTCTCTTATAAGAGTCTTTATTTTTAAGTCTATTTTGTCTGATATGAGTATTGCTGCCCCAGCTTTCTTTTGGTGTCCAGTTGCATGGAATACCTTCTTCCATTCCCTCCCTTTCAGCCTGTATGTGTCCCTAGGTCTGAGGTGGGTCTCTTGTTGACAGCATATATATGGGTCTTGTTTTTGTATCCATTCAGCCAGTCTATGTCTTTAGGTTGGCACATTTAATCCATTTACATTTAAGGTAATTATTGATATGTGTGTTCTTATTCCCATTTTCTTAATTGTTTTGGGTTTGTTTTTGTAGGTCTTTTTTCTTTCCTTCCTCTTTTGTTCTCTTCTCTTGTGGTTTGATGACCATCTTTAGTGTTGTGTTTCGGTTGTTTTTTTCTTTTTTGTTTGTGTATCTATTGTAGTTTTTGGGTTTGCTGTTTCTATGAGGTTTTGATATAGCAATCTATATATGTACAAGGTTGTTTTAAGTTGCTAGTCTCTTTCCTGCCTAGAGGAGTTCCTTTAGCATTCATTGCAAAGCTGGTCTGGTGGTGCTGAATTCTCTTAGCTTTTGCTTGTCTGTAAAGCTTTTGATTTTTCCATCAAATCTGAATGAGAGCCTTGCTGGGTAGAGTATTCTTGGTTGTAGGTTTTTCCCTTTCATCACTTTAACTATATCGTGCCACCCCTTCTCACTTGCAGAGCTTCTTCTGAGAAATCAGCTCTTAACCTTATGGGAGTTCCCCCGTACGTTATTTGTTGTTTTTCCCTCATTGCTTTTTATCTTTTTTCTTTGTCTTAATTTTTGTCAATTTGATTACTATGTGTCTTGGCATGTTCCTCTTTGGGTTTATCCTGCCTGGAACTCTCTGTGCTTCCTGGACTTGGCTGGCTATTTCCTTTCCAATGTTAGAGAAGTTTTCAACTATAATCTCTTCAAATATTTTCCTGGGTCCTTTCTCTCTCTCTTCTCCTTCTGGGACCTCTATCATGAGAATGTTGGTGCATTTACAGTTGTCCCAGAGGCCCCTTAGGCTGTCTTCATTTCTTTTCATTCTTTTTTCTTTATTCTGTTCTGCAGCAGTGAATTCCACCATTCTGTCTTCCAGGTCACTTATCTGTTCTTCTGCCTCAGTTATTCCGCTATTGATTCCTTCTAGTTTATTGTTCATTTCAGTTATTGTATTGTTCATCTCTGTTTGTTTGTTCTTTAATTCTTCTAGGTCTTTGTTAAACATTGCTTGCATCTTCTCGATCCTTGCTTCCATTCTTTTTCCAAGGTCCTGGATCTTCTTCACTATCGTTATTCTGAATTCTTTTACTGAAAGGTTGCCTATCTCCACTTAATTTAGTTGTTTTTCTGGGATTTTATCTTGTTCCTTCATCTTGGATATAATCCTCTGCCTTTTCATTTTGCCTATCTTTCTGTGATTATTGTTTTTCTTCTGCAGGCTGCAGGATTGTAATTCTTCTGCTTTTGCTCAGAAAACGCATAATCTTCCATCAGGATAATGCAAGACTGCATGTTTCTTTGATGACTAGCAAAAACTGTTACAGCTTGGCTGGGAAGTTCTGATTCATCCACCATATTCACTACTCATTGCACCTTCAGATTTCCATTTATTTCAGTCTTTACAAAATTCTCATAGTGGAAAAAATTTCAACTCCCTGAAGACTGTGAAAAGCACCTGGAACAGTTCTTTGTTCCTAAAGATAAAAAGTTTTGGGAAGATGGAATGATAAAGTTGCCTGAGAAATGACAGAAGGTAGTGGAACAAAAAGATGAATACACTCTTCAATAAAGTTCTTGGTGAAAATGAAAAATGTGTCTTTTATTTTTACTTAAAGAACCGGAGGTACTTTTTGACCCACCCAATAGTAACAGCACCTGCTTTGTAGGACCACATGGAAGATTAAATCATACAAACACATGTAGAACAGTTAGAATAGCTTGTTATCTACTAAGACCAAAGACAATCTACTGTTACTATTATTATTGGGGAGAGTGAGGCACATCTGTACCTTAGAATGATAGTGTGGGGGTAAAGATTAAATTGAATACTAGTAGACATTGAAGGGAATTAATATTGAAAAAGTAAGTGTAATAATTTAGTCCAGTGATGAAGAGGGTACTGCTAAGGCAATGCCATTGAAGTGGAAAAGAGAAAGACATATTAAAATCTTGGTGACCATTAAATGTAGTAAACCAGGAAAATTGTTAAAGATAACCCTAAGTCTCTTAAATTGTGTACCTGGATATACAATAATACCAGCAAAAAGGATAAGAAATAAACAATGAAAAGGTAAGGTAAGGTGTTCCAATTTTGATATGTTGAGTTTGAGTCCCTTTGGAATAATCAGCTACTAGTCTCAATTAATATCTTGCAAGTAATTAGAGAAAATGTTATTAGGGGAAAAGTCTAGCTTATCCATCCACTACAATCTACAATGTGCTAGATTACTTCTTCAAAATCCATAAGATTAATTATTCTCAGTATACTTACAGAATTGTTTTCATTAAACATGTATGGCTAGTAACATTAAATTTGAGAACAACTGGTATTAAGAGAGAATGAGCAAGAGAAAGGTATAGAAAATATGTGGAAATAATCAGGTGATAAGATAAAGATATAAAGAAAGTAAAACACACATCCAGAGTTAAGTGAGAGAGAGATACAAGGAAGGATCATGAGGAAGATATTAAGACCAAAGAGAAAGAGTGTAGATAAAAACGAACCACAGAAAGTAAGACACAAAATGACTTTGGAAGTGAACTTTACTTACAACCATTACATTTTAGTGTATCACATTGTCACTTTTGCAGTAGTGATTAGTTATTTAAATATTACTAATAGCTCTTTAACTGTTATACCTATATGTTTAGAAATATGCTGAAGAATGTAATAAAACAAATGTCTTATCAAGTCTAATTATTTTGGAGTTATATCAGTTTTAAAATATTTTGTCACTATAAACTGGTTATATTAAATCAAACAGAAGTTATAATTTGGCTCTTGTCCATAACTTCTTCACCCCATTGTAGTAGTTAACATGATTAGGATTATGTTTATACACAAAAAATTATTTTGATCCACTCTACCCACATAAAAATATAAGAATTGTAATCTGTCTATATGGAGATTAAACCAGGGTAACAAATTATTCTAGTTATGGGTCACACCATGTCATAAATCTATTTGATAAGAGTTTGATCTCAAACTGTATGACTTTGAAGCCCATACATACGTACACAAACATACATGCACACATTCATTCACCATGATAGAAAACTCAGACTAAATATTTGACTAAATGAATTGAACTGTTTTAATATTTTGATAGCAATTTTGCCAATGTAAGTGCACAGTTTATGTTCTCTGTTTGGAGAAGAAGATATCATTTTCTAAGTAATAACTAATTAATAGAGACTAATTTATTATAAATTCTAAACAGATAAAGTACTAGATATATATTTTCAGTATTAATGAAGTAATGTTCTGATATAATTAAGATTCTTGATGTCTGGCAGAATTCAGACACTCCCTGCCATTATTAATATTCTTTTCATTTTCTAAAGCCTACTATGCATTATTCATATGGGAAATTAAAGTGAATAGCACAAATGGACATTTTAAAAGCAGCCAAAAGTCAGGATTTGTGACTTACAGTGTGATAGCTGTTCTGGGTCCATAATCCATTTACCCTAAGAGTCAAAGAATAGCCTTAATACTCTGTATTTAAGCCACTTTGTTTATAGTTTTACAAATATTTAAGTAGATAACAATTTTTCCATTTAAAACTACAAAAAAGGACATTGATAATTAATGATTGTAGTTCAGCATGGGGGGGTTGGTGAGTATTATCAGGATGGGATGGATTAAAGAATTTAAGCAGGGTGGTTTTATGTTCATTTGGATGATGGTGTTTTGTGTTTTCTACATGCTCTACTTTGGTTTACAGTTGAGTACTCTAACTACCTAACATCTTTTATGAAATAAGGCTAGATGTTAAGAAACACATAAACATAAACAAACTATTCATTATTACAGAAATATATTTTGTTTTTGGGGGGGAAGATTAAGATTACCATGTGGAAAAGTTAGTTCATGTCAGGTCTAGGAAAGGATTGTCATAGTAGTTTTACGTGGTCCTCACTCAGGAGGCAGTTGATACCATACCCACCCTTCTCAGTTTCCCAGAGTATCTGTGCCTTAGAGAAGACTGTGCTCCTTTTCTATCAGCATTCTTCTCCCCCGCTCCTGCCACCCTCTTTAGTCAGTAATCCTTTAGGACTCAGTAAAAGAGCAGTGCATGCTCCTTTTATGGGAAATTTTGAGCCTAAAATACTATTTCTCATAGTCAATTTTTAGGGGTCAAATAGGTTATCATAGGGTCTCTAAGTTTTTACGTTAAACTTAAAAATCAGTTCGCAGCACTTAAGATGTGATTTATATGTATCTAAAAATAAACAGTCCTATGCTCTTTTTATTTATCTAGCTTGTCCTGTCCCTCTGTAACTAAAGACATTCATCTTTCTGTCCTTAACATATGGGTCTTCTGAAAGATTTTGGCAATACCATGCAAATCTGATTTTCTTTTTCTTTTTTGTTTGGTCTTTTCTCACACACAACATAAAGCTATTAGCTGCCTTGAATTATACAAAGAAATTGAAACCTGCCAAGGCCAATGGAATGCTGACTCTGTTTCTTGATCTGTTGAACTTTTAGCACTTTTTAGGTCCAACTGCTTCAAATCAAAAATTTAAATATTTACTTACATGGAACGAAGTATCTATTTTGAGAATATTAGTACTGATAACAGTGGAGCAATTATAACCATGCATTTAAGATAAACAATGTTTTTGACTAGAGATAAAGTAAATACTTCTGATCACATTTATTTTATGTTATGCTTGCCACATGGAAGAGCCAGTGCTAAATGTAGAGTAATATATATAACACAATCTGGTTATTTTAATATGTTTTACACTGTGCTATCATTTAATGTCTCTACTTGCAGCTATTTAGATAGAAATCAATTAGACAGAGAGGCAGTTATGAGGATAACTATAATAAACAAAATATAAGAAATATTTAGTGGTCATTACATTTGACTATATTTTAACTTTATTTTTATATTATTTTATTTATTCTCATTTTAATGACCATTAAAACCTGCCAATGAATTTACTGTATATAATCTCAATTTACTGTCTATATTTACTGTATAAACCACTTTTTTATACAAATGATTTTATTGAGTGACTACTCTGTGCTAGTTATACTCTGAAATCCTAGGACTTCATAGTGAGAAAATCAAACAAAAAACTTTTCCACAGAAAGTATTCTGAGAGATTCAGGTTTGATATCGTGAGATTTTTCTAGTGGAGGTGACAGATAAATTGCTAGTGTAAGTATATGAGAAATTTGGGTGAGGTGCTTACATTTGGATAAAATTAGCTATGAAAAAAATTGAGATAGAAAAAAGTAAAGTTATCCCCAAGTAACTTTCACATTTGGGTAGAAAAGGAAGAGTAACTCAAACATGTCTGAGAAGGGACATCTGGTAATTGGACTAAACTCAGGAATATATATTTTCATCACTTATTCAAAAGAGAAACATTTTTCTAGCAATGTTATTTGATAACAAGCATCTAGAAAAACTGAGAATAGGAATCTGGGTGATTTTTATTTTGCTTTGTTTGAAGGATGAGGGAGACAAAAGCATATTTGTAAGCAGTGGGTAATGATACAATAGGAGTAGAGAGTCTGATGATGCAATACAATGGTGAGTTAACCAAAGAGGAAAAGTCCCTGCAAAAACAAAAAGTTATGGCCAGTGGGGAGTGGGGGAGGGGCAATATAGAGGTGTGGGCATGGGAGGTACAAACTACTGGGTGTAAGATAGGCTCAAGGATGTATTGTACAACAGGGGGAATAGAACCAATATTCTGTAATAACTATAAATGGAAAGTAACTTTAAAATTGTATAAAAATTTAAAAAATTAATATAAAAAATTAGAAAAAATAAAAAGGGTATGGCATTCAAGATACACTATAATGGTTAATTTTTGATAGGAGCATAAATTTCATCACCAAAATGGAAGAAAAGAATGGGAGCACAGACTAATAGTGTACTGGATTTATGGATGGAGAATTTAGATGGCTTCTGTTTGTTCAGCATAGTATAATGAAAAGTCATGAGCTCAAAGAGAAGTGGTGAAAAGGGAATAAAATATTTGGGAAGAAAAAAAGTGATATGAACTATTTCCTTGGGGACTGTGAGAGTGATTTTACAGCTATCTATCAAAGAAATAGAGTAAATTGCTGAGCCAGCTAAAGGTTCATCTGATCTTGTAGATTGTGAATTCGAATGGATTCAATCTGCCCAGTATGCCACTTTTTTCCAGCCATGCTTAGTCCCTACCTCCCCATTTCCTACCACAGGAAATATGAGAAGGAAAAAGGGAAAATAGATCTGAGATAATTTTTTTCTTGTTTTTTTTTTTTTTTCTTTTCAAAAGTGAGTTTATGATAGATCATGGATATATTAGTTTCCTTAGGGTTGCCATAACAAATTACCACAAATGGGTAGATTAGAACAAGAGAAATGATCTCTCACAGATCTCTGAAAGCTCTAGGGAGGAATTTTTCCAGCTTCTGGTGGCCTCAGATGTTCCTTGGTCTGTCTCCTTCTTCACATGACATTCTTCTGCCTGTGTATCTCTCTGTCTAAATCTACCTTTCCTTTCTCTTATTAAGATTCCAGTCATTGGATTTAGGTTCTACCTAACTCCAAGAAGATTTCATCTTTAGATCCTTAACTAACTATATCTGCAAAGACTTTTTAAAAAAAATAATCACAACCTGTCATTTCACTATGGCTTAGAGAGAATTACTTTCAAAGTTAGCTGAACTTGAAAATCTTAAATGCAAGCATTAAGGGGTCATCAGGAAGAAGAAAGAGGAAGTCCTAACTGGAGCAGGAATATTGGCCTTGAGTGACATTACAGACAGATCTTTCAGTATTACTGGAATGGAGTGGGAAAGGAGTGAGAATACAGGCAATTTTGGAGACTGATGGTAAAAGTTTGAGAGAGAACTCATTTAATGTCATTTTTAAAAATTGTGACAGTGACACCAGCATATGCTGAACATGAGGGGGTGCTTTTGAGCTCAGAATCTGAGAATGAAAGAAAATGTTTAAAATTGAGAATGACCTACTGAATAACACAGGGAACTCTGCTCAATGTTATGTAACAACCTAAATGGGAAAATAATCTGAAAAAGAATAGATAAATGTATATGTTAAAAAAAATGAGAATAAACATTAATAAATACTGCAAGAGGATGAAGAGCAAACTTACAAGAGAAAAACATATCATGGGGCACAATTTAGGTGTTTAATGAGATCAATGACCGTGCTCTTAAACACGATTCTCTAATGCCTCTGAAAACTAATATCTGTAATGTATCGGGGTTTTTTATATGCCAGATGTTTTATACATATTATTACGGAGTCTCATAAAGACTCTCTGAGCTTGGTATAATTATTTTTACCCTTGAAGAAATTAAGACAATGTTGAAGTATCACTGAATTTCACAATTTGAAAGACAGTTTACCATATTTTATTCTGTATCAAGAAATGGCAAAATTAAAATTATTTACCTTTAACAAACATACTATTATTTGGATAAAATACTGGGGCTTGCTTCATTAGAAATGAAGGTAAAAATATACTAAGAAAATAGAAACTAACAGGGGTAGATATTCCTAGAAATAATTTTCTTAGATTGATTTTATTGCCACTATATGACAATATACTTCATACAGATTTGTTTTGTCCATACACTAAATTATTATTGTCATTAGACTCTTTCTACCACTTGAATATATGTTACTAAATTTTGCTTAATATGATAATTTAAATGAATCTTTTTCTTTTTAATTACCTGCAAGAGAAGGTGAGCCAGAGCAATTTTATGCTTCATATGGTGTTCATAATTTGGCATACTACAATCATGAAAAGACCAAAAGCATGGAGTTTAAACAGATGTCTTACTTGTACAGGTCCATAATACATTGGCAGCTTTTTCATCATGAACTCTGAGACATCCTGATTTCAGTTAGTTGGAAGAAAAGACAGGCCTGATAAATGTCTAGGAGGAAAACATAAATTGGTGCAGCTGTGACCCAGGTCAGGATTACTCTTAATATTCACAATTAATTTCTGGAGAACAGCTTGTATACAACATTACCAGCTGCTCCTTTAACAAATATGTGCACATTTTGGCAACTACAGGTTTAGCAATTTGCTCTACTCACATGAAAACCAAAAGGTGAACTCATCTTGCATGCTTTTCTTTCTTTTTTTTTCTAGTTTTCTTTATAGTGACAAAGCTTTTCATCATATGAACTGCAAGTACAAGGAAATTAAGAATGACGTGACTGACACCTGAGCTATGAATGATCATTGTTCAAGTTAGGATACAGTCTTAATTAAAATGTTAGTGAATTGTAAAGATATACCTCTCAATGACTTTCTTTCTTTCTTTTTTTTTTTTTTTTTTGGTCCTGAATCGCTATAGAGATACTTTCCATTTCATTTTGTTAATCCCTGAATGTACTTTGTTTAAAGTATAGATATCGAGTTAGATTGTATTATTTCAGATGCAGTCTGGGATGACTTGAATTTGTAATGAAAAGACACCATTTTATGCATTTTTTTTACAGAGATGAATGGTCAGAAGCAGCCCACGTTATCGCCTATGCAAGGTGATACCTCTCTCCTACTGAATCTCTTTAGAATTTGTTTTCATAGATTCCTGTCCAGAAGCTGAAGGATGAACTACATGACCTTTTGACATCAATTCCATCTACATGCAGACTTCGAAAACTAAAGATATACCAATTAAGAAAATTCAATAGTATGATGTGACTATTATTTAAATGCGTTCAAAGTGGTGGGCAGCATCACAATTCTATAAAAGCAGGAGAACTTGGGACTAATACAGACTCTGTTTTTATTGTCAACGTACCAATTACAAGTAATATTTTCTTTCTTTTTTTTTAAAATTTTTATTTATTTATTTATTTTTGGCTGTGTTGGGTCTTTTTTGCTGTGCATGGGCTTTCTCTAGTTGCAGCAAGCGGGGGCTACTCTTCGTTGCAGTGTGTGGCCTTCTCATTGTGGTGGCTTCTCTTGTTGCAGAGCTCTAGGCACACAGGCTTTAGTAGCTGTGGAACATGGGCTCAGTAGTTGTGGCTCGCGGGCTCTAGAGTGCAGGCTCAGTAGTTCTGGGGCATGGGCTTAGTTGCTCTGCGGCATGTAGGATCTTCCCTGACCAGGGCTTGAACCTGCGTCCCCTGCATTGGCAGGTGGCTTCCTAACCACTGCGTCACCAGGGAAGCCCAATATTTTCTTAAAAGATCCAATATTTTTAAGTTTAATTTGTGAAAATTGGAGTATATGCACATATGCATAGGATTACTGATATGCAGGTTCAAATACCTAGCATCAATCTGTCATTTTGTGAATCTGAATTTTGTGCTAAAAAGGAATATACATTATGCCCTTCTTTTCTAGAATAGATTTGAGGCAACTCAAGAACTAAGTGATGTGGGGGGGAAGGGGGAGCACTCCTAAGGACTATACTAAAAAATCCAGTTGAAGTAGTAATAGTTGAACAATAACCAATTATTATTTTGAGCACTTGTATATTGGAAGAAATAATGGGAAGGACCAACTCCAAATTCATTTTTTATTTACTCAGAAATAATAATTTCTACTATTAATTAAAAAACAAAGACCTGTAGATTTTTGTCGTTGTTAACTTTTACAAAGTTGTATATTTTTTGACCACTTCTAATTTTTTTGAAATATATTTGTTACATACATATATTTATATATATATAGCCTCTATTATTTCAGGAATGGCTGAGGAAAAAGAAGCTGATTTTCTTTCAAATTCAAATGTATTCAAGCACTGTATTCATTTACTAGGGCTGCCATATGAAGTACCACAAACTGAGTGGTTTAAACAGCAGATATTTATCTTCTTACAATTCTGGAGAGCAGAAGTCCAGGATCAAGGTGAAGTCAGGATTGATTTCTTTTGAAGTCTCTCTCCTTGGCTTGTATATGGGCATCTTCTCCCTGTGTCTCACATGGTCTTCCCTCTGTCTATGTCCAATCTCCTCTTCTTACAAGAACTGGTCAGATTAAATTAGGGTCCTTCCATATGACATCATGTGATTGTCTCTTTAAAGATCCTCTCTCCAAGAAGAAAAAGAAATAAAAGGAATACAAATTGGAAAAAAAGAAGTAAAATTTCCACTGTTTGCAGATGACATGATACTATATATAGAATCCTAAAAATGGCACCAGAAAACTACTAGAGCTAATCAATGAATTTGGTAAAGTTGCAGGATACAAAATTAATGTACAGAAATCTCTTCCATTCCTATACACTAATGATGAAAAATCTGAAAAAGAAATTATGGAAACACTCCCATTTACCATTGCAACTAAAAGAATAAAATACCTAGGAATAAACCTACCTAGGGAGACAAAAGACCTGTATGCAGAAAACTATAAGATACTGATGAAAGAAATTAAAGAAGACACCAACAGATGGAGAGATATACCATGTTCTTGGATTGGAAGAATAAATATTGTGAAAATGAGTATACTACCCAAAGCAATCTACAGATTCAATGCAATCCCTATCAAATTACCAATGGCATTTTTTACGGAACTAGAACAAAGCATCTTAAAATTTGTATGGAGACACAAAAGACCCCGAATAGCCAAAGCAGTCTTGAAGGAAAAAAACGGAGCTGAAGGAATCAGACTCCCTGACTTCAGTCTATACTACAAAGCTACAGTAATCAAGACAATATGGTACTGGCACAAAAATAGAAACATAGATCAATGGAACAAGACAGAAAGCCCAGAGATAAACCCTCACACCTACGGTCAGCTAATCTATGACAAAGGAGGCAAGGATATACAATGGAGAAAAGACAGTCTCTTCAATAAGTAGTGCTGGGAAAATTGGACAGGTACATGTAAAAGAATGAAATTAGAATACTCCCTAACACCATACACAAAAATAAACTCAAAATGGATTTGAGACCTAAATGTAAGACCAGACACTATAAAACTCTTAGAGGAAAACATAGGAAAAACACTCTTTGACATAAATCACAGCAAGATCTTTTTTGATCCACCTCCTAGAGTAATGGAAATAAAAACAAAAATAAACAAATGGGACCTAATGAAACTTCAAAGCTTTTGCAGAGCAAAGGAAACCATAAACAAGATGAAGAGACAACCCTCAGAATGGGAGAAAATATTTGCAAACGAATCAACGGACGAAGGATAAATCCCCAAAATATATAAACAGCTCATTCAGCTCAATATTAAAGAAACAAACAATCCAATCCAAAAATGGGCAGAAGACCTAAATAGACATTTCTCCAAAGAAGACATACAGATGGCCAAGAAGCACATGAAAAGATGCTCAACATCATTAATTATTAGAGAAATGCAAATCAAAACTACAATGAGGTATCACCTCACACCAGTTAGAATGGGCATCAACAGAAAATCTACAAACAACTAATACTGGAGAGGGGGTGGAGAAAAGGAAACCCTCTTGCACTGTTGGTGGGAATGTCAATTGATACAGCCACTATGGAGAACAATATGGAGGTTCCTTAAAAAACTAAAAATAGAATTACCATATGATCCAGCAATCCCACTACTGGTCATATACCCAGAGAAAACCATAATGCAAAAAGACACATGCTCCCCAATGTTCATTGCAGCACTATTTACAATAGCCAAGTCATGGAAGCAACTTAAATGCCCATCGACAGACAAATGGAGAAAGAATTTGTGGTACATATATACAATGGAATATTACTCAGCCATAAAAAGAAAAGAAATTGAGTCATTTTTTGAGACGTGGATGGATCTAGAGACTGTCATACAGAGTGAAGTAAGTCAGAAAGAGAAAAACAAATATCATATATTAACTCATGTATGTGGAACCTAGAAAAATTGTACAGATGAACCGGTGTGCAGGGCAGAAGTTGAGACACAGATGTAGAGAACAAACGTATGGACACCAAGGTGGGGAAACCACGGTGGGGTAGGGATGGTGGTGTGCTGAATTGGGCGATTGGGATTGACATGTATATATTAATGTGTATAAAATTTATGACTGATTAAAAAAATAAATAAATAAAAATTAAAAATAATAATAATAAAAAAAGATCCTCTCTCCAAATACTGTCACTTTCTGATCTACTGGGGGATTGGACTTTGACATGAATTGGGGAGGGAGGCACAATTTGTCCCATAACATATGCCTCATTATGATTCTAAATATGTTGAATTTGGTATTAAAAGAGCTGTCTTTGCAATACTCAGCAATACTTTACATGGAACATTATAGGACAAACTTGAAGGTTTGTGCATTGTATGTTAATCATTATAAAATATTGCTTTTTACCCATTTCTATTGTCTTGGTTTTCAGTTCAGCTTAACAGTATTGCTACCAATGCTTTTTTTTTTTTTTTTTTGTAGTTTTATATTCACTTGCCTTGTACTTTATCCACTACATAATATTCAGTGATGCTGTAATATTATTTTTTAAATTTCTTAACAATAAAATGTTAACGGATTTTTTTTAACTCAGTTTGAAAGTTCATTTGTATGTTGATTCGTTTGTTTTACTTGCATCACTTAAAAATAGCTTCGCATTGCACTCCAAATGAAATCTAAATCCCTTACCCTGGCCCACAGGGCCCCACCTGATCTGGTCTCTTCCTACTTATCTAACCTCTTTTCTCAACACTCTCACTCATGCACATGCCCATGTGTCAAGGACCTACTTTTCATTCTAAGTTTTTCAAAGTTCTATGCCTAGTATTTATGCATAGTTCTTCCTTTTGCTGGAATGAACTTCCACAGGCTGGTGGCTCTCTTGACCTGGTCTAATCATTTAAGATTTCAGGTTGCATTGTTTCTTCTCACAAAAGCATTCTGTGACCTTGCTCTCTGTTATGCTGCCAGCTCTATTTTTTTTTTTTAATTCCAGTCACTCTCTATCACATGACCCTCCCTTGTTTCACAGCCCACATCAGCACTGAAACTTCCTCTCTGTCATGTTACTTCTATATTAATACTTTCCAATAGAAAGTTCTACAATAATAGAAGTCATTTATCTGCACTGTCCAATACTGTAACTACTAACAGCGTGTGTCTATTGAGCACTTGAATGTAGCTACTGAGACTATGGAACTAAATCATTGATTTCTTTCAATTTTAGTTCATTCCAATTTAAAATTATGTAGTCACTTGTGGCTGGTGGGTTGTGTATTGGGCAGCACAATTCTGTCTCCTGCATTAAATCCAAAATTCCACAATGACAAGAAATTTTTTTGTGTGAAGGGGTCACCTTTATAACATAGTACTTAGAATGTTCATACTTAACAATAGCAAGTATATAAAATATTTATAAAATTATTAAATGAATAGATGAATAAATAATAGGACCATGTAATCTATTTATATTTATGTGGTTATTAACGTATTTTGTTTGAATTCTGCCTTCTTAGTATGATCATCTTTATTCTTTCCCCTCTCCTGACTTCAGTCAAATTTATTTAATCTTCCTCTTTTGTTTTTCTCTTATACATTTGAATATTCAAATAACAATTTTTAATGTATTTTAAATTATTTTAATTGATGCCAGACACTTCTCTGAGTTCTTTACATATATTAACTCATTTGATGTTCACAATAACCCCATGAAGTGGGTTTCATCATTACCCCTATTATACATATAGGGAACCGGAGGCACAAGCTGTTGAATTCACATGCTCAAGTTACCTACATCATAAATAAGGGATGAGGTCCTTCTGTACAGCACAGGGCACTATATTCAAT
The DNA here is from genome assembly GCF_965194805.1 of Balaenoptera borealis. NCBI lineage: Eukaryota > Metazoa > Chordata > Mammalia > Artiodactyla > Balaenopteridae > Balaenoptera > Balaenoptera borealis. The sequence goes on from NC_138877.1 coordinate 28,881,457, forward strand.
ATCCTGTGATAAACCATAATGAAAAAGACTATGAGAAAGAATACATATATATGTATAACTGAATCACTTTGCTGTACACTAGAAACTAACAGAACATTGTAAATCAACTATACTTTGATTAAAAAAAAAACAGAAAAGAAAAGAATATAAAAATTAAAAAAAAAAATAAGTGAAGGATGGAGGCTCCAGAGATCTGTCTCCATCATTGTTCTACATTTGCTTCTAAATTTGAAAACATCCTCCTGTTATGCTAGTGGCTACCTTTAAATTAAAAAACAAATATGAAATTATATTCATTATTATATTGAAATATAAATATTAAGAATTAAGAGTATTACAAAAAAAAAAACAAAACACAGATATGTATGATACTTTCCTTTCCAGCAGTTTCTGTCTTTTACCTCCATCCTTACCTCAGGCTGAGAGTTGTGCTAAACTAATTTGGATTTGGAGGGAACTGAGACAAACTTTGTCTCTTTGCAATAATCCTTGGCCTCAGTAAGCATGACACTAAGGGAATTCCAGAAACAGCTAAGCCACATACTACCAATGTGGGCTCTTTCTTTCCCATCCAGGTAGCTACCTCGAATACCAGGACAGACAGTAAACTCTGCTTTTTTCCCATCATGTTTCTTTCACACTTCCATACTGACTAACTGCTAAACAAGTAAAGAAATTTGATATATAGTTATATAATTGATTAATGTCACTGATTAATCTATAGTCAACAGGAAAACTAATTGTTCTATAGAAACCAAAAAAATAAAGAGAATCAAAAACTCTTATATTTAGGGCTTCCCTGGTGTTGCAGTGGTTGAGAATCTGCCTGCCAATGAAGGGGACACAGGTTCGAGCCCTGGTCTGGGAAGATCCCACATGCCGCGGAGCAACTAGGCCCGTGAGCCACAACTACTGAGCCTGCGCATCTGGAGCCTGTGCTCCACAACGAGAGGCCACGATAGTGAAAGGCCCGCACACCGCGATGAAGAGTGGCCCCCCTTGCTGCAACTAGAGAAAGCCCTCTCACAGAAACGAAGACCCAACACAGCCAAATAAATAAATAAATAAATTTAAAAACTCTTATATTTAGAAGTACTTATTTACACACAACCCAAATCCATCTTTTGGCTCTATTTGTATTTTTAACTGCCTTTCTGGAACTATCAGTATCAAAGAACTGCCTACAGTCTTTCCCAAATTAGTCTTGCTTCTCCACCCTTTATTTACATGTCATTAGTGGCATTATAACTTGAATTTGGAGCTTGCACACCCCATTCTTGAAAGCTGTGTATTTCTTTCTTTGTAATGACCTGAAACCTAGTTGATTTTCTTCCAAATGTCCAGAAGATATGTTTCTGTGATCAGAATTTTACAAGGAACCAAATGTTTATTTCCTATTATGTCCTATAAAAACGATTTGGTGCTAATATGAACTTCACGCTTCTTATTTAATTGTGCAAACCTCTTTAACCTCAGATGGAGTTTATTTCTAAAACATGATTTGTGTTAAATACTAATATATTTCATCAGCTTTGATCTTCATCTTTTTACTCCCAAGATATATAGATATATAAATAGAAATACAGAAATATATAAACTCAAATCCTGATGGAATTAAGTTTTGTTTGGAAAAAACAATAACTTAAAACTCATAGGAAATGTAGGTGAATAACTTTTGGTCCTGATGTAGGAAAGGATTTCATAAGTAAGAAGTATAAGAAAACTTTCATAAATTTGGCCACATTAAAATAAAACACACTTAAAAATTGTAACGATATAGGTTATGAACTGGGAAAGATATTTAAACACACACAACCAACAAAGGATTCATATCAGGAATATACAAAGAATTTGCAAAAATCAATAAAAGCAGCATAAAAAAACTAGGGTAGGAAAAAGGATATGAACATATATTTCAAAGACTAGGAAAGACACATGACCAATTAACATATAGAAAGATGTCCAAACTGCAATCACAAATTCCAGTTGTCTCCTTTTATTTTCATTTTACTATAATTTTTTTGCAGCACTGTATAATGTCATCACATTCCTTCATGAGTCTCTTTTCTTTTCTGGCTTGCAGTCCATGCTCAGTCACACATTTGTGTGTCACACAAATTCCTTCCTGTTACAACCTCCTGCCTATTCTTAGTTCAAGAATTTCATTTAACAAACTTGTCTTATACACTTTTTGTATCCCACGTGCTATGTGGCTCATGGATGATAGGAAATGAAAAAGACATAGTCCTTGCTCTCCTTGTCCTCGAAGTGCTTATGACCTAGTAAAAGAAGACAGGGACATAACAGGTAATTTTTAGCATCAACTTTCTCACCCAGTGATTCTAACATACTAATGTGATATATGACCTCCTCTCTGAAACCTTCCCAGAGCTTGTTTGTCAGCTGTCACAGACAATCTAGCTGCTATGGGTACCACTGTGACTTTATCTGCTTTTTGTGGGGAGATATGAAATTTTCATATGGTCTAAGAAGAGGGCAAATAACTGAACATATAAAAAATTTCTTCTACATTTTATAATGAAAGTAATAAAATATATAGAATTTTGATGCAAGTAAAATCAATGGGAAATAACAGTGGAACTAGATGATGGTCAAAATGGGTATATTGGTAAGGGGCACTTGTTAGAAATGAGAGAAAAATGATTCAATGTTTATCTTGATGTGTGCAGATAAATTAAGACTGTGATTTGACTCCCAAGAGGTCTTTGGATTTATAAACTTTGTTTCAAATCAACTAGAAATCATGAGCAAAAAGTGACCACAGTTTTCAAATGAGAGCAACTTTAGGGTATATAATACTAATGTAGATGGCATTGCACATATTAATCACATTTCCTGTACTTGAGGAATTGCAATATTGTAAGAAAAAAAGAATATTTATATAACATAATATGAAAAGTGCAGGAAGTTAAGAGAGATGAGTCAGAGATCATACTGATAGTATGAAGATTCTTCTTTTAATTGGAGAAGTATTTGTGTGTGATCCTGTTTATTTCTTCTACAAAAATAAATAAATAAATAAATAAATAAATAAATAAATAAATAAATAAATAAATAAAAGAGACATTTTATCGTCTCATAATTTATAATGTTGCTGTAAGGATGTGTGTAGCCAAATGAAGTCTCAGAAATTGTTTATCTCTAGTATTTGCCCATATTCTTCAGTTTAAGTGAATGGCATAAATGTACAGTATGGATAAGGATAGACTATTTTCACTATTTGTAAATATTGGTTGGCAGGTAATAGTCTGAAGGGTTCAGACATAGTATTTTGGGGGAAATATTCAAAAAGAAGCCTCCCCAAAACTAGTAATTATGTAGGCTACAAAAATTGACTGTAAGAAACCTGAAATCTGACCTTATTTTTTATGTTAATTTTTTCAAACATTTAAAAAAATTCATTCACCAAATATCTATATTACTGGGGCTTACTATTTTCTGGATATAATGCTAGTGACTATGTGTGTATTCATGGTGGTTGGGTGATAAGTAGACGTCTCCAACCTTGAAAAGCTCGTAGTCCAGTGCAAGAAACAGACGTGAACAGATGATAACGGGAAGGGAAAAACAGTAGTGCAAATACTGAGGAGTGAGTGTTAAGTAAGCCTCTGGGAAAGAAGCAAACCCTTCACAGCTGTGGTGATATTTGAGGTTGTTTTAAGGTTGATTATGATATTCAATGCATATTGTGAAGAAGAGCATTTCAGGCTATTTCCTTCCAACCCAACTCCACCATATCCCACAACCAACTTGATTCTCAGTCATCGCTCTGCTCTTCATTCATGGATTCTTTCCTTAGTTCTGAGTCTTGGTACTAAGTCAAGTTTCTATGAGCAGCTTGATGGAGTTGACTGTCTCTCAAGACCAAGACCTAAAACTTCCCAGGATTTGAATCCACCCTTTTAAACTAACTCCTCTACTTCAATCATTTCTGTATTTTTCCATATATTTTAATGCCTATTAATAACAGGAGCTCAGCTTTCCATTATGGGCACAGTTTCCTAATGGTCTCTCTGATGCGCAAAACAATTTGCATTGACCTGGTGACAAATTTCATAAAGCTCCATAAACCTTGAGTCACATTTATTTGTCCATTATTGCCTCGATACACTTATTAGTACTTAATTTTACATCTTTCCTTGTACTAAGTCCTGTGACTAGTGTTATTCTTTCTCTTTTCTTCTCCTAAAGTTCAATCTTCTTATCATACATAAATGTGTTACATATATACATTTTTCTTAGTGAGTAAAGTACTACTTCAATTTATACACCCCTCACAGTATGCCAAGTAATCAGGAATTGTGTTATAATTGTATCCATGCCCACAAAATTAAACTTGGTAGCACAAAAAAAAAAATGCATTTCAAAATGTTATTAACTTTCCACTTTCTTTGGTGACTTTAACACAAAACATTACTTGCAGGACCCTTTTAATGCCTAATGGAAACTTTATTCTCTGAATTGAAGGGGAAATGTTTATTTCTGAAGATTCGAGAACACTAGGTAAGAAAAACTTGAAAAATAGGAAGAGAAAGTTTGCTTTTCTCAAGGAATTCACAGTCTAATTAAAGTAAGTTGATACACCATTATTTTTAATCTCTTAATCAGGTGCTCTTTGCATTTTTTCAATGTGAACATGTCTATATCTTTTAATCTAATGAACTATATAGTTACAACTAGTCTGCAATGCTAAAAAGACAGACTTTCCAAATCATTAGGACTGTTCGGGTAACATAAGTCAATTTAATTTGTGTAAAGTAGATCTCCCTATCAGGGTTTTTTTGCTGTAGGTCTTTTAATTTCCCTATAGGTTTTTAACTCCATGATGATTTTTTGTAATTAAGAATTATGTACCTAATGACATGAGGCTTGCCAGGTAAAGTGCTGTTGCCCACACTGCTAACAGCAAACTAAGAGCTCTCTCTGAAAGGCTGGTTGAATTTCCCAGCTTTCCTCTACAGTAAACGTGCCACACTATTAGACCTATAATTCACCTGGTTCACGAACAAAGGTTTGCTCTCTCCAGAAACAATCTCATATTGTTGAAAGGTTTCAGATACAATGGAAAACTATACAAAATTTGACACTATCGTTAAATTGAGACACTTTTCAGTTGCTACTGGTGCAGGAAATGCTTTTATTTCACAGGCAAAATTTTTTTTTAATTAAAAATCTAATAAATAAAAAACTGCTACAAAGTAACCAGACTATACTTCTGGCTGTATGTTACCATTACTTTGCTGTGTTTCATAAAAGGGATGACTGACTATTATTACTACATATTAGAGAAGGAGGTATGCAACGGTGTATCTCTTAAAGGAGCAACTTGGCCTGAATGGATGGTGTTCAGTTTCATTTATCTGTCTGTACTTGTAGCTAAAATGTATGACACTTATGCTCAACATTTTAAAATAATTCTGAGTTTTGGATCATTTACGATTTGGATCATTTGGATCATTACTCAGTGATTCCATCAGATATGAAAATTACTTATTAATCATTTGGAGATTTATATTGCGAGAAGGTTATAATAAATGTAATACTTAATAATTTTTAACTCTTTAGATAAGGCAACACTATGTGCTTCAAGAGGACTTGATGGTTTCAGTGGCACCTGGACAAAAATGATGACTACTCAATTTCTTAGGCACAGGCTCGCTGACCCTTAGTAAAATTGTGAATGAGGTGAGCTTTGTTTCAGTCGACTTTGTAATTCACCTCTGCTTTAGGCAGAAGGTGGTCTTCTGTTCTCTCTTGGCTGAGTACATACAACTTCCCAATGTACAAGCAGAAAGGCAAATTCTACTTTTCTCTACCAATTACTTTTTGTTTTTGTCCTCATTCCTTCAGTGTCCATATTTATGGCAGTTTATATGATACAATTATACTGGTTAATTTGCTCAGTGTGAGCAAATTTCCTTGAAATACACAAACTATCAAAGCTTACTCAAGAAGTGAATGCCCTCTATCTATTAATGAAATGAATGCCGCCCAAGTCTAGATAGCTTCCTTTATGAATTCTACAAAATTTTGGAAAAAATCATACCAGTTTTACACAAAATCTTTTAAAATATCAAAGACAAGAGAACAATACCCAGTTTAATCCATGAGGCTAGAATTACTCAGCTACCATGCTATAAAAACCAGACAAAGACACTAAGATAGAAAGAAAGAAAGAAAGAAAGAAAGAAAGAAAGAAAGAAAGGAAGAAAGGAAGGAAGAAAGAAATTACCCAATGCACGCAGAAAGAGCATTTGAAAGAAATTCACCTATTTGTAATAAAAAATTCAGCTATATAAAATTAGGAAATACCTCAACCAGATAAAAGTCATCTATGAAAAGCCTTAAATTAACAAAATTTTTAATAGTGAAAGGTTGAATGCTTTCTCCCAAAGATTGGGAAAAGGAGAAACATATCCACTCACAATACTTCAAATCCTAGACAGTGTAATTAAGTGATAAATAAGTAAGTAAATGAAAATTCAGCAAAATTAAAAACTGCTTTCTCTTCAAAAGACAATGTTTTGAGTATTAAAAAAGCCAGCCATATACTGGGAGAATATATTTGAAAAACACATAACTGATAAAGGGTTGTATCCATATTATATAAAGAACTCCTATGAATCAATAATAATAAGAAAAACAACTCAATAAATGAAAATGTGTGAAAGGTTTGACCAGACATCCACCAAGGAAGATATATGGAAAGCATAATTACTACAAAGCTTCTCAAAAATATTAGTCATTAGGAAAATGAAAATTAAAACCATAATGAAATACCATTACATGCTCACTTGAATGACTAAACTTAAAAACACTAACAATGCCAAGTTTTGGTAAGGTTAAGGTTGTAAAGCACCTTGAACTCTTATACATCGCTGGTCCATATGCAAAAGAGTACAAGCACATGTAAAAAATGTTTTGACATTTTTGTATAAAGTTAAGCATACACTTACCATGTAACTCAGTAATTTTACTCCCAAATATTTTCCCAAGAGAAATAAAGACATATGTCTATGTGAAGATGTACTCAACTGTTCATAGCAATATTATTCAATTTGGAAAGAATCAAATTTCTATTAACTGGTGAACCTATAAATAATTTGTGGACTGTCCTTGCAATGGAATACTCAGAAATTTAAGAGAATATATTACCAAGTCAAACAAAAACATGGGTAAATCTCAAAAGTGTTACACTAAGTGAAAGAAGTCACTTACAAAAGACTATATGGTATATAATACCATGTATCAGACATTCTAGGAAAGGCAAAATGATAATGATAGCAGATCAGTGTTATCACAGGCCAGGTGGTGTGGGGAAGGACTGAATTCCAAAAAGCAAGAGGGAACTCTTTTGAATGTTGACAATATTCTGTCTCATGATTTTCTTAGTTGTAACAGGATGACATTTATTTTCTTAAAAAGCTGATGTATTTTGCGCTTATATTTGATGGATTTGATAGATAAATAAAATTGACCTAAAACAAAAGAGCAGAAAGTTACAGATTAATTCAATTATTGTTGTCATACAATGAAATCACTAAAAATGAGACAGAATGACTTGTTTCTTCATTCAATGCCATAGAAGTATATGTTTTATATATTGTTACATTAAGAAGACAAGACATGTATAGAGTATAATTTACTTTGTGTTTTGAAAATAAGAATTGTCTGTGTCAATATGCAAGTTATAATCTTACATATGTAGACAAAATGTCAAAAATTTTCTCTAAAATGTATTTCATGATGACGGGAAGATAGGGCATTTTACTTTTTAATTCACAGAATTCATTTCTATGTGATTTTGGTTTAAATAACGGATGCATTTAAAATAACGTTAATACTTTTTAGAAGATGAATTAGTATTATTAAAACAAAAAAATCAAATTATTCTTTTTAAATAATGCAAAATGTGAGGCAGTCTGATACTGATGAAAGATTATGGATAAGTTTGTAGATGTCCATAGGTGGATTCCAGTCTTTGGAAATTTCCCTAAACTCCAAATCCATAAATTCCTTCTTGGGAAAAAATAGTGTTATGGTATACTATTTACATACAAGTATTATATTAAACATAAAATGATACATTACATATTAAAATTCTCATCCAAAAATGTTCACTTTCTTCTTATTTCTCTTCCTCTTACTTTATTATTTTATACATCTGGTCATTCTCAGTGGAAATAAAAGAGTGTGTGTGTTAGAAATGGAATAATTGAAAAACATACAGGAAATACTTTCAACTTCTTCAACTCACAGATAATGCCCAAGTATCACTGCTGGGAATCTTCCACAGATGTCAAGATTAGTTTTAATGGTTTTTATAAAGATTTTTATCTATAATCCCTTATTTATTCTCAAAGTACACTAATGAGACAGCACTGGTTGTTCAAAATGAAAGTTTTTATCTCACCTTTGTTTGGGTTTGATTAAGTTCTCCATTTGTTTTAAGTTCTCAGTAGTAACTTATAAACACAAAGTATTTTGCTTTTTATAAATCACCAAATGTTCTTGCCTAAAACAGAATAATTCCTACTTACCTATTAGGCAAACACACTTAGATTTTCTGAAGCAAATTAAATACCTCTGTAAAAACTTTTAAAAAGAGGAACTTTGTATTTTTTACACTCCATTTTCTTTTCCTTAAACAAATATTGTGCACTGAAATTCCCATGCTTCATCATTATTATTTTCATCAGTTTTAAAATGTCTATTATGAACAATTGCTTTCATGGTTTTCTCTTACATTAGTCATTCTTTTACATAAGGGTTGCCCATAAAACACATTACAGAATTTCATGAAATTTGTGTCTGGAAAATTCTGTAGCTTTGGAGGCAGTTATTTTTATAATTCTAGAATACTACTTGATATTACATTACATAGAAATAGAATAAGTTACGTCGCTTCTTACATTTAACTACTACTTCTTCCTTTGCTGGTATTTTATGGCCATCTTTTATTTGTCCAATCCTCTATTATTTCTTGCCTTTAATCTAACACCATTCTATATAACTATTTTATAAAAAATATAATTATGTTTGAACAATTGAAATATATCTATTCAGAATAAATTAGCTTATCACTGAACAAGAAAGACAAACATGGATAAATATTTTAGAGGTGGTTTCTTCTCTGCATAATAAATTAAGCTTTCATAAAACTAGCAATACTAATTGCAGTGGTTTACTGCTGTTTAAGCATCTTGACTTTTCCTGTTGCTAAGAACCAAAGATTCTACCTGACCCCCTAAAGCTCAGAGTTTTCAGTCAGATATGCATCCCAATTATCTTGCCTTTTAAATTCAATACCATGGAATTTTTTGATTCCATTTTCCAAATTCTCTCAGATGAGATACCAGAAGTTTTGCCTCAAAGACCCTAGTGTAATATCTGTTTAATCTGACAAATCTTTAGTTTGTTCTGAGTTAGAATCCAATCAGGACTTTTACTCAAGTGAAAGAAACACCAAAGATTTAAGCACTTAATTTTAGAAATAATTCTTTATCCAAAGGTAACCCAAATGACTAAAGCTCAATTTGCATGCTTAGGATGTAACTTTTATACTTAAGTAAAGGTACTTTTAATTTTGCAGTCTCTTTTTCATTTGATTATGCTTAAAATCTCCAGGATTTCATTAAGAATGTGGTAACTGTTTTAGCATCCTTTTAATTAAATTTCAGTTTCAATTAAGAGCTGCTTGTATTGACAAATACTTTGTTTCACATTTTTGTCCATATATTTTACTACGCTTTCTTCTCTAGGAAAAATCAAATATTTAATATAGTTGTAGAATTACACTATCACCCAATGCTTTGAATTGTATCATTCAAATAGTTTTGATTATGAAAATTATCTAAAATGAGTGCATCCTGGAACAAATACATAACTATTTCACTTGGCCTTTCAATTCACACAATTTTTAAGGGTATTCAATAAAAAATAAATTAATAGGTTGCAGACATGTGCACACACATATATATGTGTAAAAGTAATTTTAATAAAAATGCATGAAGGTTTTACATTTTAAAATTTGAATCACCAATACATATAAAATTGAAATTATATCAATATATAGATCTTTAGCACATCTGTTACCAAGTCCGAACTCATTCTGCTTCCACACAACAGGCCAGTAAATGGGGCAAGTAGTTGTTGGGGTAAGGAACAACAACTTTATTTGGAAAGCCAGCAGACTGAGAAGATGGTAGACAAATGTCTTAGAGAACCATCTTAGCGGAGTTAGAATTCAGGCTTCTTTTGTACTAAAAGAGGGGGCAGTGTGGTGGGTTGTTGTAAATTTCTTGGTGTCAGAATCCTTTGTTCTTGCACCTGTGCACTTAGGTCAGGTCATGATGCTCCTGTAAACCTCCAACAACACAAATGTTATTCTCTCTTTTGCAACTTTTTATCTCTATATGAATGGGAAACTGTCATACCTTTAAAGGTCAGAGCCTTGAGAATGGGCTATCCTATATATTTCAGGCTATAGACAACATTCTTTTACAAAAGATGCAGAGCCAGCATGACTAAGCACAGGCAACAGAGCAAAAAGGTTAAAGTAAAAGAAACAGATCCAACATGGAATCAGATTTGTTCTTCCCTATTGCACACCCAGGTTATTCAGGCCTTCTAGTTTTTGTTTAACATTCCATTATTTATGATACAAACATACTTTCAGTCTCAATAAATTACTTCATTGCAGTAAGTTTAAAATGTATTTTACATGTTGAACACATGAACATGACATAAACCTATGAGTCATAGAAGAGAATGCGTGTTGACTTAAGGTATTCCCTCTTCATTTCCTAAAGGTAAAGGTCTGTATATTACACTGAGAGTTTTTAAGGAATGGGCATATATGCACCCATATTTATGTTTTATGTGTGTATGTTTTACCTGAAATGTTTGGATTCAAACTTTTTGAATGTGAATTTTTTCCACATTTCTTATTACTGATGTTCTTAAACTGAAACTTTAGAGTGCATTTTTATTTTATTTTCTAAAGTTACCTAGCTAATAACTATCCTCAGAAATTTCAGTGTTAATCATCTCTATACTGATTTTCACAGAACTGAGATACTATTTTCTGTCTATTAGACTATAAAAGCCAACTGGTTTTCAGCCTATTAGTGCATAATTATATATTGTAGGCATAACTAATATATCCTACGTTGCTTTGGAGAAGCTTCAAGGTAGACAAATTTTTTTGTCCACTTCAAACTGTAATGGATGTGGACACGACTACATAATTCCTTTATTAGAAAGATATCAGAATATTTCAAGCATAGTGGTCCATCTATGAGTGAAACAATTCTTCTTGACCTTTTAAATGTATTTCAAGGGTTTTTAAAAAATCCCCAAATTTAACAAATAAATAAATACTACAAAATTTAACAATTTCTTATAAACTTACCAAATCATAAAATGCTAGAGATTATAGCTAAGAATTAATTAAGCAGACATTTATTGAATATCTACTCTATACTAAGCACTGTTTTACATGCTTGTTAAAGGTGTGTGAGATCTTATTCTTTTGTTGCTTTCTCTCTGGTGAGTAAAAATATCTCCCTAAAGAAAAAATATTATTCAAATAGAGATGAGTGATGTAGATAAAATAGAACAAGGTAATGTAAGAAGAATGATGGAGTTGAAACTTACAAAGGCAGCTCTGGGCTGGTCTCTGAGAGGAGCAATATTTGAGCTGGGATTTGAAAGAGGAGAGAAAGCTAATAATGGGGAAATCTTGAAGATGGGCATTTTAGGTAGACATTCTACAAAGTTCAAGACCCTAAAGATGCAATGAGAGACTGAAAAATAAAAGTCCAATATACAGGGCACATGAGAGAGAGTAGTAGTATCGGATGTTTGGGGAAAGATAGGGACAATGTGATTCAAACTCTTTCTTGTGGAAAAGGGCATGGTGTTTATGCAAATAGTAATAGGATTTCATAGGCAATGGCTTAGTCATTATGTGATGGAACTCTATCGTGAAAGTTGCCACTCACCAAACCCAAACATACAAACTATTAGACTCAGTGCCAAACTACAGTAGGAGTCACTTGACATTCTATTACAATTGCTCAGGACATACATATGTTTATGAAAGTAATTATATTCCCATATTATGCCCCCTTATCTGATATTTCTCACTTTTTCAATAATATCTCTTTAGTTATTTAAAATAAATATTATATTTATGGTGTCAGTTCATAATTTTTTATCTTACTTGGCATATTCCTTTGTTAAATTGTGTAGTCATGAAGGTAAAACTAAAGTGGCTCCAATATTGTGTTGTGATCTTACAGATAGTGTTCATATCCTCATTTGATGACTGATGGACCAAAAGAAAGATTGTGAAGTGAGTAGAAATTAATAGCAGACTTAAAATGTTCTTGTACTCTCATCATTTCATTGTTTGGAATTTGCTGTAGGCAAATGATTAGAGTTTTTAATTAAATTGTTTATTTACTTGCTGCTTGGTTACTGTATTTCTTAAAAGTGTTCTTATCTCCATGGGAAAAGGAAAAGGAGAGAAAGAGAAATATTAATCAAAGAATTAGTCTAACCAGTATATCCTGAACTTAGGAGTTTAGTTATTGTGGAAATATTAAGACATGTATTGGGCTGACTGACGTAGCTGAGTGAAAGCCAATTGTCTGCTGCCCTACATGTAAAGACAACCTGCACTTTCTTTATACTTTTCAATAATTTCCATTTAATGTAATTACTGATATGACTAGATTTAAAACTATCAGCTTGATTTATTTATTCCATCTCCTTTGTTTCTCCTTTCTTCTTTTTCTGCCTTCTCTCACTATTTTAAAAATAATTTTAGTTTATTTCCTTTTTTTGACTTATTAGATATAACTCTGCTTTTTAAAAAATTGACGAATAGTGGATTTACCACTTGTGTTAGTTTCTGCTGTACAGAAAAGTGATTCAATTATACATATATATACATTCTTTTTATATTCTTTTCCATTATGGTTTATCACAGGATATTGAATTATAGTTCTCTATGCTACACAGTAAGACCTTGTCTTGTATCCATTCTATTTATAATAGTTTTTATCTGGTAACCCCAAACTCTCAGTCTATTTCTCCCCCCTCCCCTTCCCCCTTGGCAACCAGAAGTCTGTTCTGTGTCTGCCTAACTCTTTGCTCTTTTTTTTACTTTTTTATTTTATATTTGAGTGTAGTTGGTTAACAATGTTGTGATAGTTTCAGTTGTACAGCAAAGTGATTCATTTATACATATACATGTATCTATTCTTTTTCAAATTCTTTTTCCATTTAGGTTGCTATATAATATTGAGCAGAGTTCCCTGTGCTATATAGTATGTCCTTGTTGGTAATCTATTTTAAATACAGCAGTGTGTACAAGTCACTCTTATATTCCATAACTATCCCTTTTCCCCCTTCCCCCCGTCCCTCCCGGTAACCATAAGTTCTTTCTCTAAGTCTGTGAGTCTGTTTCTGTTTTGTAAATCAGTTCATTTGGCCAAGAAACACATGAAAAGTTGCTCAACATTGCTAATTATTAGAGAAATGCAAACCAAAACTACAATTAGATATCACCTCACACCAATCAGAATGGCCATGATCAAAAAACCCACAAACAACAAATGCTGGAGAGGGTGTGGAGAGAATAGTACCCTCCTACACTGTTGGTAGGAATGTAAATTGGTACAGTCACTATGGAGAACAGTATGGAGGTTCCTTAAAAAACTAAAAATAGAGCTATCATATGACACTGCAATCCCATTCCTGGGCATATATCCAGAGAAAAACACGGTCCGAAAAGATATATGCACCCCAATATTCATTGCAGCACTGTTTACAATAGCCAAGTCCTGGAAGCAACCTAAATGTCCATCAACAGAAGAATGGATAAAGAAGATGTGGTATATATATATACAATAGAATATTCCCCAGCCAATAAAAAGAATAAAATAATGTAATTTGCAGCAACATGGATGGACCTAGGGATTGTCATATTGAGTGAAGTAAGACAGAGAAAGAGAAATATCATATGATACCACTTAAATGCAGAACCTAAAAAGAAATGATACAAGCTCTTTTTATCTTAGTTTTTGCTTTAGGGCTGATAGTATAGATCTTTAACTCATCACAGTCTACCTTCAAGTGTTATACCACTTCACACAGTATAAGAACCATAAAATAGTATTCTTTCATTTGTCTTCTTCTGACCTTTGTGCTATTGTTGTCAGACATTTTACTTTTGGGGGTTCTCGGAGATAGCTATGTGGAAAAAGACTTCTGTTTTGTGATGACACTCCATTTGTAAGACACCAATAAATTATAATATACACGGACATTATTCTGGAAAAGCAAATGTTTTCTCCACAGATTTTCTGGCTTATAATTTATAATTTACCTGGGGCTACCATTAGGCAGATGTAGGACATTGTTTATTCTTTATTTCAGGTATTCAGTGCTTATAAAAATGGAGTTAATAAATCTCTGAATCACAGGTCAATCACTTTACAAATCTCTTTTGAAATAAAGTTTTCTTCTGAGCTATCCCAGAAAATTAACTTTGTTAATTAATTAGTTTTGTGCATTTTTATAGTTTTCTGGGGGAGGAAAAACCAGGTGATATAACAAATTTTTTGACAGGATTATTTTCCTATTGATCAGTTATATTTTGTTATTTGTTTATTAATATTTATGGCCATCACAATCACATACACCCAAAAATATTTGATACAATTTTCAGGAAGATTAAATAGCAGTAAACACAATCAATACACTAAATGGGAAAAAGAACAATATCAGAATTTAATGATCTTTCTCCTGCCACGTTGGACAGAGGTTACATGCTCTTCAGATTTGAGCCAATCACATATTCAAGTACAGAATCCAAGATGTGTTGATAGAAGAAAAGCGCTCTCCTGTTTTCATGGAGAATAAGCCTTGGGTGCTTTAATATAGGATGTTTGCTTACATAAAATGTTTACCCTATAATAGATTGCTTGTCCTACCTTGACCCTGAAATTCAACTCTAAAGCAAATTTTGTTATGCAGGACTCTCACACAAAACTGCTTACACATCTGTCATTGTCCTCTACAAGGCAAGCTTTGAGCCTGTACTATATTTATTATGCAAATTCTTTTGAAATCTGTAGTGCAGGTGCCTCACGCCTTTCAAAATTACTTTGCATATTAAATGTAGCATAGAAAATGATGGCCTACAAACTTTAGCTGCTTTGGTTTTAATGAGAGACTGTAGAATAAAATGTATTAGATATTCAGGGTAATTCACACACAATAGAAATAATTAATGCGAAATACTCTAGCACACCCTTTGTTTCATACAATACAAGTTGAAGAAAGCAGCTGTTATCCAAACATGTTTTTCTCAATTGTTTCATTTTATTTGAAAAATATCTGAACAAGAAAAAAAAGTGCAATCCTTGTTAGAACTATGTTTATGGGACTGTTACTTCTTTTTTTTTCAAATTTACTTTTTTTAAGTGAAAAAAAAATTGCCTCAGGATACCAAATATACTTTTCTGATGACTGTATAATGAGAATGGACAAATGCTTTATGAAAATATTTACCAGAAAAACAAATCATTGGAGCATTATTTTTTAAATAGAATGGATTTAAATTAATGTTATAAACAAGCAAATAAATTGATGCATAATTTCAAGCATTTCAGAAATGGGATAATTACTTTAGTGTCTATCTCTATGGTGAAATCTGAATTATATGACCATAGTATGAAAATTTATTTTTAAAATACTTGCAGGTAATGGTAAGAGTGATAAATAAGTGAAACACAGAGATTTTTAGGGCAGTGAAAATACTCTGTATGATATCACAAGGATGGATACATATCATTTGATATTTGTCAAAACCCATAGAATATACAAGAGTGAACTCTAATCACCAAAATTTTGGTGATTATGATGTGTCAATGTAGGTTTATCAATTTCAGCAAATGTCCCAGTCTGGCAGGGGATGTTGATAATAGGGGAGGCTATACATGTTTCGAGGGGATAGGGGACATATATGAAATTTCTGTAACTTCCTTTCAGTTTTGTTGTAAGCCTAAAACTGCTCCTAAAAACATAAGTCTTTTAAAAAATTACTTCCAGGTAATGTTTAAATACTGCTTAAAAAGGTAACAGAGAACTTCCAGTTTCAGCTCTGATATTTAAAGAGCTTGGAAGTCATCACTCCATTCTTTCAAGAATAAATAGTTAAATAATCTGTAAATTAATAATTAATAATTTCTTGGACCAATTAGAAAATTGAACTTTCAGGTAAACTGCCACCCTAAAATTTGGAGAGACAGGCAAATCCAGAGAATTACAGTCAGAGATCAGATTACCAGGTGCAGGAGCCAATGAGGCAATTAACTGGTAAGAACACTGATACTGCTGACAAATTGCTGGAGGCTGATTGTTTAAGAGTGAGAAACTGTTACCAAGTCCAAGCTTGTACTGCTCACCACATGACAGGCCAATAAATTGAAAGACGAGTTGTTGGGGCAAGGAATAGTGACTTTATTCAGAAGGCCAGCGGACTGAGAAGATAGTGGACTAAGGTCTCAAAGAACAATCTTGCCTGGGTTTGGATGCTAGTTTCTTTTATGGAACAAAGAAGGGGAAGTGAGAAGGTAAAGTTAAAAAGCTGATAAGTCGTTGCAAATATTTCCTGGCTCTGGCCAGACTCCAGAGGGTATGTGTTAATTTCTTCTTTCCTGTTCTAATTATTTGACAAGGTCTTTCAAATCTATAAATTCATTTAATCCTTACAACAAACTTTGAAGATAGAAAATATCATATTCCCTTTTTTCATATATCAGAGAAAAGTAGAAGAGACTAAATGCTCAAAATTATACGGCTAATAAACTATGAAAATGTGATTTGAGCCCAAACCAAGGAGAAATATAGGGGAAATTATACTATGTCCTTCTAAGTTTGCTTTGTAACATCGATTGGGTTATAGAGTTGAAAACAGAGAACAGCAAAGTAACTCTTTCTGAAATAGGTATAAGGCTCCATCAGTGAATGTAAATCTGAAATTTCTGAAACAGATGAACACAGATGAACACTGATGAGGATTCCTAGGCAGTGGTGCAAAATCTTTAACACCCAAAGAATGAGTGACAGTTTTAAGTAACCTCTGGCTTTGTGAGGGTCAGCTGAGTACCTGGGATGGCTAATAGCTAGGTGGGCCATCTTTCTTGATCACAGGTATCAGGAGCAACACAGAGCCTGTCAAAGCCTTATCAAACTGGTCACTGTGACAGCATTCTGATTCATGTGAGAACAAGGCACAGAATCAGAGGACACATGAAATTTATTATTAATAAAGTTGATATCCTTAGCTCAAAACTACAGGAAATGGGGCCAGATAGTGGATGGAAACATTTTAGCAAGTTAAAATTCATGAAGTGTAAAAATTATCATTGTGATGAGGGTGGTGTTAGAAGTGATGATGATGTTGGATGTGATAGCAATGCTAAGTATAAAAGCTTCCATTCATTGATCATATACTCAGGTCACAAACTACATTAAACATTTAAATATATTATTTCACTTAAGTTTTATGGACATCTCTTCTTCATAAGAGTTAGGGCAAACACTTGAGAAAACATCCATCTTACCAAGCCCATGTTTTAAAAATTATTCTTAATTGAATTGCAGATAAAATATTAAAATATTGGGGAAAATGTCTCTTAGCTGTAAGATTGGAATGAGGAAGGTGTATTTAGAATTACAGATTGTATTTGTCAGTTGATAATAATGAAATCATCAAGTCATCTCATGAGGATCAGAAAGTTCAGGGATAGAAGGACAATTCCTGACTTATTCAAACCAATGCCTTTAAAAAGTACATTTTAAAGTAGTTACGTGTGGAAAAATGCTCTACGTTATGTTAGGGAAATGCAAAACAAAACAGCAATGAGATACCACCATGCATCTATTAGAAAAGCCAAAATCTAGAACACTGACAAAACCAAATGCAGGTGAAGATGTGAAGCAACAGGAATTCTCATTTGTTGCTGGTGAGAATGAAAAATGGTACAGCCACTTTGGGAAACAGTTTGGCAGTATCTTACAAAACTAAACACTTGTGCTCGTTAATATTTATCCAAATGAGTTTAAAACTTAAGTTCACACAAAGACCTGCACACAGATATTAATATCAGCTTTCTTCATAATTACCAAAACTTGGAAACAACCTAGATATCCTTCAATAGGTGAATGGATAAGCAAGCTGTAGTACATGGAATATGACGCAGTGCTAAAAGGAAATGAACTATTAAATCATAAAAAGATATGGATGAATCTGAAATGTATATTAATAAGTGAAAAAAGCCAATCTGAAAAGGCCACATATTGTGTGATTTCAAGTAAGTGACAGAAGTAGCCACTTTTTCCAGTCTTTACTAACTAGTTTTGGGAGAGAAATACCTTCACCTGGCAGCCCTGCTAGGGATTCTGAGGCTTTCTCAGACCTCTTCTATTGACGTGCCTGCTTCCCACTTTTTGTTCTGTCTTGATTGGGATTGGTCTTTAAAATTGCGTGCCTTCTCTTGATGCTGCAAAGCCAGGCTGTATGCTGTAGGACTCCTGTTCGTTAACCCTAGGGTATTTCTGAATGTTCCAGTTTGTGTATTTTCTCCCAGTCCCACTGGCTTGGGCTGACTTTCTATGTAAGCTCAATAGTCATCTTCAAAGGATTGCACCTATTTCCCACAGAGGGCGCTCACAGGGAGCTGGCCAAAGGAGAAATGCGTGGGTGAGGCATACGGAGTATTTGGGGGTGCCTGTGGACCAGTTGGGTGTGCACAGGCTAGGTGTCCCCAGCACATCATTGGCGGGTTTCTTGTTTGAGTCTATGAAATAATAAGATCTCCATCCCTTTGATGAATTCCAAGCCTTGGCTGCTGTGCTAACTTCTCCCCACATTTCAGCCATGCAGATCACCTTAGTATTCTGGGTTGGGTGGGAAAGAAATGTTTCTCTTTGACAGCATTCCACACAGCTGGGGAAGCCAGGCATTCACTCAGTACACTTACTTTCCTCTGTTGGAAAAATCACCACCAAAAGGGTCTCTCTTGGCACTGAGCTGTGCTGTCCTGGGGGAGTGGTAATGTGAGTAAGGTGAAACTTTCTTCTTACCCTCTTCAATCCATCAATTCTTGCAGTTTTTGCTCCAGAGGTTACTGGAGCTTCTCCATTGGACTCATGGACTCTCACAAAAGTACTCTCATTCATGGGTAATTGTCAAAATTGGTGTTCTTTCAGGGGAAGACTATAGAAAACTCCTATTTCTCCCATCTTTCTGACATCACTCTCCTCTGTCAGTTTTTTTAAAAAACCGTATTGTTTCTATTATGTTCATTCATTCCAAAATTTAATGTCCGTTTCCTCTATTTCAGCGTTCTTTCTTTATATTCCTTGCTATTTTTAATTGTAAAAATGAACTATCTTTATTCAAAGAATTTCTGATGTGTGGTGGCTAAGCTAGAAAACATATTAAGACACTGCGTTCTACTTGGTAGGGGGGACAGACAATGAACACAATAATAACATGTGAAAGAGTCACATAAAACAAGGTGAAATTAGGACAAATTTAGAAAGACAAAATTCAGATAAGGTGGTCAGAGTAAGCTTACCTGAGAAGGTGTTATTTCAGGTGAGTCCTGAATGAGAGGGAGAAAACTACCAGGCATCTAAGGATATTGGGAATGTGTTCTAGGCAGAAGAAACAGAAAGTGCAATGATTTTGAGGAGGGGATGAGCTCAGTAATCTGTAGAAACAGAAGTCCTGTGTGTAGTATCTATTGATCTCATTTTGCTCTTGTGTTTATTATAGTTTCTTATTTTTTAATTATACTGAGAAGGCAAAACAGAGGTCTACTATTAATTTCAATTCTAATAGCATGCTCTTTCTTTAAAAAATATAGTTGAACAAGATGACATCAATTTCATATTATATTTGTCATTATTCTTTTTTCCCCTGTGTCCCCCATTACTCTCAGGTATGCTATTAAAATCCAAATCATAGTTTTCTACCAGATTTTTCACTTTATGCTGTTGATGATAATGTCAAATGGAAGAATCTGGTGTGCAGATCAGTCTCAGTGTTGAATCTCTACATGTTTCCTCCCTGTGTTAGGTAAAGCTCCCATTAAAAGGGAACAGCTTGCTAAATTTAGTGTTTGGGGTATTATCTGATTCATTCATTCACTCATTTTCCCCATACCACCACTCAATTTTGTAGCATGCCTATGAACACCATCATTCAAATATAATTTGCTACTCTCTTGTGGAGAAAGCACAAGACTTGCTGTCAAGGCTGTAGGAATAATTACTTCTCCATCAGCCTTCATTATAATTCCATATCTCTCCTATTCTGCTCTTATCAATGATCTTTTTTCAGTCTGTATCCACTTTGACCTACAACTTTTGGTAAGATTGCCCAGCATATCACATTTTTGTCTGAACTTTTCCTCCTTTAAATCTTACGGAATTGTCTTCATTTTGCTTTCCTCCTGCTCTCTGATTACTTCTTCTCTCTTTTTGTTCAGTATTTTTTATTACACCACACTACACATAGAGTGTTTCCATGGTTTCTCTTATCCATCCATTCGCCTATCTAATTTGATTCTGTCTTGGTGATTTCAACCACATCATGGCTTTATCTATCTTCTTTCTGCATATGATTCTTTTCTTCTAGAATGTAAGCTTCACCAGAGCATATATTTGTGTGTGTGTGTATGTGTGTTTTTCCACTCATATGTCCCAACAACAGTGCCTGACACAGATATAATATGTACCCAATACTTGTACTTGTTCATTGAATAACTTCTAAATGTACGTTCCCAATGAATCTCAAAGCTTAATATGAGTTATAATCACCTAAGGTATTTGTTTAAGGGGCATATTTCCAAGTCCCATACTAAAGGATTTCTGTTTATTGGTCTGATCTGCGACCAGAAATTATCATTTTTAACAGGTTCTTTGGTGACAGATGCTATTCTTGCTTTGAGAAACACTGGATTAGACATATATTTTTAAATGCTATGAAACATCTCCAGCTGAGTATACCTTTAATACTTTAACTATTTTTAAATCAACACTTTTCTTCTAAATTTTTGCTTTTCTGTTTCTAAGAATATAGTTTTCTTTACTTTTCTCCTATATTAAAAATGCCTCTAATTCTCCTCTATACTTTACATGTAAGATTTTGCCCAGGTATGTTCCTTCTATTGAGCTTTTTTTTTTTTTTTGCCTCCACTGCCATTTTACAATTTCAGGAACTTAAAGAATTTTAGAATGCTATAATTAAAAGGTGTTATTACTACATAGGAGATATCATATACTTCAAGAATTTGAAAATAAAGATTAAGATAAGTAAACATGAATTTAGAATAAGAATAAATGTAAAAATATTCAAGATGCCCTAAATAGAGAGATTTGGTTTATGACCCAAAGGTTTATTTATAAACCTTTGTTTTACATTATATTGCATTTCATCACATTGTTACATTATTCCTATTTTAAATATACTTATATTATTTTTTAATATTTATATTTATTGAGAATACATCCACATAAGACAGTATTTTAAGTACTTTTGGGTTATTTGCGTTAGATTAGTAAAAAGATCATGTATTCTAGCATATTAGAGATTCGAAGGAAAGGAAAATGTATAGACACAACTATGTTAAAAGGAAGACTGTTCTAAGTTTTAAAAGTTATACAGATAAAAAATTACAGCAAGAGAGTTTTCCAACTTTTGTTTTTATGTATATGTGTGTCTGTATGTGATATTACACATTTGTGAAAACAACTGTTAAATGATTAACTCAATTAGTAAAAATAATCTTCTGTTCTTGATGGAATAATGCCTGCCTATGACTATATCACATAAAACATTTAGTTTTTATTGAAAATTTTAAACACAAATTTCTTCTTTAATGTATCTCTCTAGAGACTGAAAAAAATCTCTTCAATCTAAACAAAAAGCTTTGTATATAATGAACCCGAATGTATGTTAAATGGAAAATATGTTACAGAGAATCCATCAGTATGAACTGAAAAGTAGTATATATTTATAGAACAATAAAAAGATAAATTAAGAAATCATTTTAGTTCTCTTTGAAGACTACTTCTATTATGAATAGCAATATTTTCAGCTTAATTATGAAAAATGTTCAGTATGTAAATATTTTTATTTAGTTTGATTCTTACTCTAAAGCAACAGATGCATAAATGAAGTATAATAGTAAAATTCAAATTTTATATGATTTTAACAATGATTAATTGTTTTATTTTTCTGTTATACTAAGTCCATTTGTCAGTTCTACCCTTAAAATGTAGAGGAATATCAGTATATAATGGATTTAATAAAAAATCACTTTGAAACTGTCACAGAGTAATGTTTTTAAAAATATGTGATTATGATTTCTTTTTCTCTTTTTTTCTGCATTTCTTTTTTCAGGAATCATTTCCTTTCTGGACATCTTAAGACATCTGTCTGTCACATTGGGGATGTGAGAAGTGGAAATTTTCAATGAGATAGGCATAGCAGAAGTGAAATAAGGCATTCATATTTTGATGACATTTTAATTTTTACATTGAGGCCATAGTTTTAAACTATGGCCTCAATGTAAAAATTGAAGTCATAGTTTCAATTCCAAGTCTGGTGTACTTGATCGTATAATTTTTAAAATAGCTTATATAATATCTTTTCTTCTACATTTGTGGAAAAATAAACAATAGACATGGCATTTAAAAACAGTGCAACTTTACAGTTTCGAAGTCCTGCTTTGTTAGTCTGTCTTTGTGACATAATGTTCTATTGTTTATGATGCTGCCAGGTTTTCCAATCACTAAAAAGTTCTGGCTTTAACATTAGTTCAGCAGAAATAGACAAAATAATCCAGTGAAAGTTCATATCACAGACTATGCAAAATACCTGTCCTTTCTGATCCAGCCTATTACGAAATGTTTTAGGAAAACAGAAATAGGATAGGATCACGTTGAGACATGTTGCAGTCCTCTCATTCTGCTTACTTCTGAGAGAAGTGGTTAAAAAATTGAGCGTGATTCTAGGAAAAATAGTGTAAGGTCTTAGGAAATGTATAAAAATCAATCAGGGATAAGAATAAATTCAGTAGAAGAGAATATTTAGGGCATGGATTTACCTCTAGCTGGCAACTCTTGGTTCCTGGGTTCAGATCACACTCAAGATAGACTTTCCATTGTGGGTAGGAATTTTACTCTATAATTTTGTGGCATAAGACGTCTCCCTTTCCTTTCTGATATTGGGACAAGTACAGCAAGCGCTAATATGACAGGCTGCTTTCTTAACAGTTCACCATGTTCATATTGTAAAAAATTCAGAAATCTGGCTATGTCACTTTGTTGCTTAGAACTCATGAGTGGTTCTGTATTACCTTCAGGATAGATTTCAGCTCCCTTTTCCTGGACATGAAACTTAATGATGGTCTGTCCACTTCCCCTCCCACCACATTCTGGCACCTGTTTAATCATTCCAAACATTGAAGTTTGCTACCCTCATGCCTCTCCAGGTTGTGCCTCTATTTCCCAATTTTGCTAATTTTGTTTTCTTCTTCTGGAATACCTTTCTCCTCCTCTTTGCTTGGCTAATTTCCTTTCAACCTTCAAAAAACTCAAGCACCATCTCTTCCAGGGAGCCTTCCCTAAGTTCCCAAGTTGGTTGCAAAAGGCTTCCCATCCTTTTGCTCCCCAAACCAATTCAATCCCTAAACAACACCAAAATTGCTTTTGCATGACCAAAATAGCTTCATTAGAGCAGAGTAGATTTACATTTCTTAGTATGGGAAAACAACAAGGTAGGTTAGGTTCATATAAAAATAATGTGGGCTCTGTAAAGTCCCAGGACACCCAAATGTGTTCTAGTTCGGACATGAAAGGAGAGCCCACCCACGTCTAGCTGGTGTTGGTAACAATCCGATGAGGTACGTAGCAAAAAACTGTAATCCAGAACTGCCACATGCCCTCAAGAAGTTTATGTGACAGTTGTCTGAACCTGAATTAGAATCTTTCCAGCGGGTATCGAAGTTGCTAAGTGGTCACAGAATTCAGGGCAAGCCAGTTGTGTATAGGAAAATGTGATGTACATCCAAGGTGTAGGAAACTCCAACAATAGCTGAAGTGGAGTCTCAGGGAAAATCATTAGGCCTAACTGAGTTGGGAGAGAGTAGAGCCAAGGTAAAAACATCCATCCAGTACCTCTAAACCATCAAGTTCTGAAGAAGAAGCAGTAGCAGGTGGAAAAGGACTATTGCTATAGAGACCAGAGGAGTTGAAGGACAATACTAACATCTAATGTGGATCTAAAATGGGAGGTCACCTCTTTGCCAAACCCTGGAGGTTGTTCAAGCCCTCCTTCCACATACATCACTATGTCAGGAAGAAAGAGAAAGGGGAGGATGTTGGAAAGCCTGGATATTTAAACTAATGAGGCTAAATTACTCAAGGAGAATAGATTATTGAATTGAACTGTGATTACTAGATTGATCTCTATTTAGTATTTTATTTCGATACTAATAAGTAAGATGAGGGCCTCAAAAGGACTACAATTGATTATGGAAAATAATATGTCACATTTTCTTTGTACTTTTGGATGTAGGATCTGTACAGGATTTAGATGCTGGTGTATAGAAAATCCTTAATGGATATGTGTGTATTTCTCTTATGAATTTATGTCACTTGGAAAGGATTGAACACTTCACATGTAGTGTATCTTTTCCTAGATGAAAATATAAACTAGAATTAAAAACCTACATATGTCTAAATTCAAACACTGAAAACAAGAAAAATGTTAATTTGTGTTTATGTATTGAAAAGCTCTTTCATTTTATTTAAAACGTACTCACACTCCATACCTCAAAATTATTAACTCTGTTATTCTTAAAAGATGTCACTATTTTTGTTTGTTTGCTTTTTGGCTGTGTTGGGTCTTCACCTCTGTGCGAGGGGTTTCCCCAGCTGTGGCAAGTGGGAGCCACTCTTCATCGCGGTGCGCGTGCCTCTGACTATCGCGGCCTCTCCTGTTGCGGAGCACAGGCTCCAGACGTGCAGGCTCAGCAGTTGTGGCACACGGGCCTAGTTGCTCTGCGGCATGCGGGATCCTCCCAGACCAGGGCTCGAACCCGTGTCCCCTGCATTGGCAGGCAGACTCTCAACCACAGCGCCACCAGGGAAGCCCCCTGTTTGTTTGTTTTTTTATTTTATTTATTTATTTTTTAACAACTTTATTGGAATATAATTGCTTTACAATGGTGTGTTAGTTTCTGCTTTATAACAAAGTGAATCAGTTATACATATACATATGCTCTCATATCTCTTCCCTCTTGCATCTCCCACCCTCCCATCCTCCCTATCTCACCCCTCTAGGTGGTCACAAAGCATAGAGCTGATCTCCCTGTGCTATGCGGCTGCTTCCCACTAGCTATCTGTTTTACGTTTGGTAGTGTATATATGTCAATGCCAATCTCTCACTTTGTCATATCTTACCCTTCCCCCTCCCCATATCCTCAAGTCCATTCTCTAGTAGGTCTGTGTCTTTGTTGCCATCTTGCCACTAGGTACTTCAAGACCTTTTTTTTCTTTTTTTTTTTTAGATTCCATATATATGTGTTAGCATACTGTATTTGTTTTTCTCTTTCTGACCTACTTCACTCTGTATGACAGACTCTAACTCCATCCACCTCACTACAAATAACTCCATTTCGTTTCTTTTTATGGCTGAGTAATATTCCATTGTATATATGTGCCACTTCTTCTTTATCCATTCATCTGATAATGGACACTTAGGTTGTTTCCATGTCCTGGCTATTGTAAATAGAGCTGCAACGAACATTTTGGCACATGACTCTTTTTGAATTATGGTTTTCTCAGGGGATATGCCCAGTAGTGGGATTGCTGGGTCATATGGTAGTTCTATTTTTAGTTTTTTAAGGAACCTCCATACTGTTCTCCATAGTGGCTGTATCAATTTACATTCCCACCAACAGTGCAAGAGGGTTCCCTTTTCTCCACACCCTCTCCAGGATTTATCATTTGTAGATTTTTTGATGATGGCCATTCTGACCGGTGTGAGATGATATCGCATTGTAGTTTTGATTTGCATTTCTCTACTCATTAATGATGTTGAGCATTCTTTCATGTGTTTGTTGGCAATCTGTATATCTTCTTCGGAGAAATGTCTATTTAGGTCTTCTGCCCATTTTTGGATTGGGTTGTTTGTTTTTTTGTTATTGAGCTGCATGAGCTGCTTGTAAATATTGGAGATTAATCCTTTGTCAGTTGCTTCATTTGCAAATATTTCCTCCCATTCTGAGGGTTGTCTTTTGGTCTTGTTTATGGTATCCTTTGCTGTGCCAAAGCTTTTATGTTTCATTAGGTCCCATTTGTTTATTTGTGTTTTTATTTCCATTTTTCTTGGAGTTGGGTCAAAAAGGATCTTGCTGTGATTTATGTCATAGAGTGTTCTGCCTATGTTTTCCTCTAGGAGTTTGAGAGTGTCTGGCCTTACATTTAGGTCTTTAATCCATTTTGAGTTTATTTTTGTGTATGGTGTCAGGGAGTATTTTAATTTCATACTTTTACATGTACCTGTGCAGTTTTCCCAGCACCACTTATTGAAGAGGCTGTCTTTTCCCCACTGTATATGCTTGCCTCCTTTATCAAAGATAAGTTGAACATATGTGCGTGGGTTTATCTCTGGGCTTTCTATCCTGTTCCATTGACCTGTGTTTCTTTTTTTTTGCCAGTACCATACTGTCTTGATTACTGTAGCTTTGTAGTATAGTCTGAAGTCAGGGAGCCTGATTCCTCCAGCTCCGTTTTTCGTTCTCAAGATTGCTTTGGCTGTTCGGGGTCTTTTGTCTTTCCATACAAATTGTGAATTTTTTTGTTCTAGTTCTGTGAAAAATGCCAGTGGTAGTTTGATTGGGATTGCATTGAATCTGTAGATTGCTTTGGGTAGTAGAGTCATTTTCACAATGTTGATTCTTCCAATCCAGGAACATGGTATATCTCTCCATCTATTTGTATCATCTTTAATTTCTTTCATCAGTGTCTTATAATTTTCTGCATACAGGTCTTTTCTCACCTTAGGTAGGTTTATTCCTAGGTATTTTATTCTTTTAGTTGCAATGGTAAATGGGAGTGTTTTCGTAATTTCACTTTCAGATTTTTCATCATTAGTGTATAGGAATGCAAGAGATTTCTGTGCATTAATTTTGTATCCTGCTACTTTAGCAAATTCATTGATTATCTCTAGTAGTTTTCTGGTAGCATCTTTAGGATTCTCTATGTATACTATCATGTCATCTGCAAACAGTGACAGCTTTACTTCTTCTTTTCTGATTTGGATTCCTTTTATTTCTTTTTCTTCTCTGATTGCTGTGGCTAAAACTTCCAAAACTATGTTGAATAATAGTGGTGAGAGTGGGCAACCTTGTCTTGTTCCTGATCTTAGTGGAAATGGTTTCAGTTTTTCACCATTGAGGACAATGTTGGCTGTGGGTTTGTCATATATGGCCTTTATTATGTTGAGGAAGGCTCCCTCTATGCCTACTTCCTGCAGGACTTTTATCATAAATGGGTGTTGAATTTTGTCGAAAGCTTTCTCTGCATCTATTGAGATGATCATATGGTTTTTCTCCTTCAATTTGTTGATATGGTGTATCACGTTGATTGATTTGCATATATTGAAGAATCCTTGCATTCCTGGAATAAACCCCACTTGATCATGCTGTATGATCCTTATAATGTGCTGCTGGATTCTGTTTGCTAATATTTTGTTGAGGATTTTTGCATCTATGTTCATCAGTGATATTGGCCTGTAGTTTTCTTTCTTTGTGACATCTTTGTCTGGTTTTGGTATCAGGGTGATGGTGGCCTCATAGAATGAGTTGGGGAGTGTTCCTCCCTCTGCAATATTTTGGAAGAGTTTGAGACGGATAGGTGTTAGCTCTTCTCTAAATGTTTGATAGAATTTGCCTTTGAAGCCATCTGGTCCTGGGCTTTTGTTTGTTGGAAGATTTTTAATCACAGTTTCAATTTCACTGCTTGTGATTGTTCTGTTCATATTTTCTATTTCTTCCTGGTTCAGTCTCAGCAGGTTGTGAATTTCTAAGAATTTGTCCATTTCTTCCAGGTTGTCCATTTTATTGGCATAGAGTTGCTTGTAGTAATCTCTCATGATTGTTTGTATTTCTGCAGTGTCAGTGGTTACTTCTCCTTTTTCATTTCTAATTCTATTGATTTGAGTCTTCTCCCTTTTTTTCTTGATGAGTCTGGCTAATAGTTTATCAATTTTGTTTATTTTCTCAAATAACCAGCTTTTAGTTTTATTGATCTTTGCTATTGTTTCCTTCATTTTTTTTTTTCATTTATTTCTGATCTGATCATTATGATTTCTTTTCTTCTGCCAACTTTGTGGTTTTTTTGTTCTTCTTTCTCTAATTGCTTTAGGTGCAAGGTTAGGTTGTTTATTCAAGAAGTTTCCTGTTTCTTGAGGTAGGCTTGTATTGCTATAAACTTCCTTTTTAGAACTGCTTTTGCTGTATCCCATAGGTTTTGGGTTGTCGTGTGTCCATTGTCATTTGTTTCTAGGTATTTTTTGATTTCCCCTTTGATTTCTTCAATGATCACTTCGTTGTTAAGTAGTGTATTGTGTAGCTTCCATGTGTTTGTATTTTTTACAGATCTTTTCCTGTAATTGATATCTAGTCTCATAGCGTTGTGGTTGGAAAAGATACTTGATATGATTTCAATTTTCTTAAATTTACCAAGGCTTGATTTGTGACCCAAGATAATATCTATCCTGGAGTATGTTCCATGAGCACTTGAAAAAATGTGTATTCTGTTGTTATTGGGTGAAATGTCCTATAAATATCAATTAAGTTCATCTTGTTTAATGTATCATTTAAAGATTGTGTTTCCTTATTTATTTTCATTTTAGATAATCAGTCCATTGGTGAAAGTGGGGTGTTAAAGTCCCCTACTATGATTGTGTTACTGTCAATTTCCCCTTTTATGGCTGTTAGTATTTGCCTTATGTATTGAGGTGCTCCTGTGTTGGGTGCATAAATATTTACAATTGTTATACCTTCTTCTTGAATCGATCCCTTGATCATTATATAGTGTCCTTCTTTGTATCTTTTAATAGTCTTTATTTTAAAGTCTACTTTTTCTGATATGAGAACTGCTACTCCAGCTTTCTTTTGATTTCCATTTGCATGGAATATCTTTCTCCATCCCCTCACTTTCAGTCTGTATGTGTCCCTAGGTCTGAAGTGGCTCTCTTGTAGACAGCATATATACGGTCTTGTTTTTGTATCCATTCAGCCAGTCTGTGTCTTTTGGTGGGAGCATTTAATCCATTTACATTCAAGGTAATTATTGATATGTATGTTCCTATTCCCCTTTTCTTAAATGTTTTGGGTTTGTTATTGTAAGTGTTTTCCTTCTCTTGTGTTTCTTGCCTAGAGAAGTTCCTTTAGCATTTGTTGTAAAGCTGGTTTGGTGGTGCTGAACTCTCTCAGCTTTTGCTTGTCTGTAAAGGTTTTAATTTCTCCATCACATATGAATGAGATCCTTGCTGGGTAGAGTAATCTTGGTTGTAGGTTCTTCTCCTTCATCACTTGAAGTATATCCTGCCACTCCCTTCTGGCTTGCAGAGTTTCTGCTGAAAGATCAGATGTTAACCTTATGGGGATTCCCTTGTGTGTTATTTGTTTTTTTTCCCTTGCTGCCTTTAATATGTTTTCCTTATATTTAATTTTTGACAGTTTGATTAATATGTGTCTTGGCATGTTTCTCCTTGGGTTTATCCTGTATGGGACTCTCTGTGCTTCCAGGACTTGATTAACTATTTCCTTTCCCATATTAGGGAAGTTTTCAACTATAATCTCTTCAAATATTTTCTCTGTCCCTTTCTTTTTCTCTTCTTCTTCTGGGACCCCTATAATTCGAATGTTGGTGCGTTTAATGTTGTCCCAGAGATCTCTGAGACTGTCCTCAGTTCTTTTCATTCTTTTTTCTTTATCCTGCTCTGCAGTAGTTATTTCCACCATTTTATCTTCCAGGTCACTTATCCTTTCTTCTGCCTCAGTTATTCTGCTATTGATCCCATCTAGAGTATTTTTAATTTCATTTATTGTGTTTTTCATCATTGCTTGGTTCCTCTTTAGTTCTTCTACGTCCTTGTTAAATGTTTCTTGCATTTTGTCTATTCTATTTCCAAGATTTTGGATCATCCTTACTATCATTATTCTGAATTCTTTTTCAGGTAGACTACCTATTTCCTCTTCATTTGTTAAGTCTGGTGTGTTTTGACCCTGCTCCTTCATCTACTGTGTGTTTTTCTGTCGTCTCATTTTGCTTATCTTACTGCGTTTGGGGTCTCCTTATCACAGGTTGCAGGTTCGTAGTTCCCGTTTTTTTTCGTATCTGTCCCCAGTGGCTAAGGTTGGTTCAGTGGGTTGTGTAGGCTTCCTGGTGGAGGGGACTAGTGCCTGTGTTCTGGTGGATGAGGCTGTATCTTGTCATTCTGGTGTGCACGTCCATGTCTGGTGGTGTGTTTTGGGGTTTCTGTGGCCTTATGATTTTAGGCAGCCTCTCTGCTAATGGACGGGGCTGTGTTCCTGTCTTGCAAGTTGTTTGGCATAGGGTGTCCAGCACTATAGCTTGTTGGTCATTGAGTGAAGCTGGGTCTTGGTGTTGAGATGGAGATCTCTGGGAGATTTTCGTTGTTTGGTATTACGTGGTGTTGGGACGTCTCTTTTTGACCAATGTCCTGAAGTTGGCTCTCCCACCTCAGAGGCACAGCTCTGATGCCTGGCTGGAGCACCAAGAGCCTTTCATCGACATGACTCAGAATAAAAGGGAGAAAAAATAGAAACAAAAAAAGAGAGAGGATAAAATAAAATAAAGTCAGATAAAATAAGATAAAGTTATTAAAATAAAAAATAGTTATTAAGAAAAAAATTTTTTAAGTAAAAAAAAAACAAAAAACAGACGGACAGAACCATAGGACAAATGGTGAAAGTAAATCTATACAGATAAAATCTCATACAGAAGCATACACATACACACTCACAAGAAGAGGAAAAGGGGAAAAAATAATATATCTTCCTCCGAAAGTCCACCTCCTCAATTTGGGATGATTCGTTGTCTATTCAGGTATTCCACAGATGCAGGTACATCAAGTTGTTTGTGGAGCTTTAATCCACTGCTTCTGGGGCTGCTGGGAGAGATTTCCCTTTCTCTTCTTTGTTCGCACAGCTCCCGGGGGTCAGCTTTGGATTTGACCCTGCCTCTGTGTGTAGCTTGCCTGAGGGTGTCTGTTCTTCGCTTAGACAGGACGGGGTTAAAGGAGCAGCTGCTGCAGGGGCTCTGGCTCACTCAGGCCGGGGGGTGGGAAGGGTTCGGATGTGGGGCGAGCCTGCGGCGGCAGAGGCCGTTGTGACGTTGCACCAGCCTGAGGCGCACCATGCGTTCTCCCGGGGAAGTTGTCCCTGGATCACAGGACCCTGGCAGTGGCGGGCTGCACAGGCTCCTGGGAGAGGAGGTGTGGACAGTGACTTGTGCTTGCACACAGGCTTCTTGGTGGTGGCAGCAGCAGCCTTAGCATTTCATGCCCGTCTCTGGGGTCCGCGCTGATAACCGTGGCTCGCGCCCGTCTCTGGCACTCATTTAGGCGGTGCTCTGAATCCCCTCTCCTCGTGCACCAGGAATCAAAGAGACAAGAAAAAGTCTCTTGCCTGTTCGGCAGCTCCAGACCTTTTCCCGGACTCCCTCCCGGCTAGCTGTGGTGTGCTAACCCCTTCAGGCTGTGTTCACGTCGCCAACCCGGTCCGCTCCCTGGGATCTGACCTCCGAAGCCCGAGCCTCAGCTCCCAGCCCCCACCCAACCCGGCGGGTGAGCAGACAAGCCTCTCGGGCTGATGAGTGCTTGTCAGCACCGATCCTCTGTGCGGGAATCTCTCCGCTTTGCCCTCCGCACCCCTGTGGCTGCGCTCTCCTCCGTGGCTCCGAAGCTTCCCCCCTCTGCCACTCGCAGTCTCCACCCGCGAAGGGGCTTCCTAGTGTGTGGAAACCTTTCCTCCTTCACAGCTCCCTCCCACTGGTGCAGGTCCCGTCCCTATTCTTTTGTCTCTGTTGTTTCTTTTTTCTTTTGCCCTACCCAGGTACTTGGGGAGTTTCTTGCTTTTTGGGAGGTCTGACGTCTTCTGCCAGCATTCAGTGGGTGTTCTATAGAAGCAGTTCCACATGTAGATATATTTCTGATGTATCTGTGGGGAGGAAGGTGATCTCCGTGTCTTACTCTTCCGCCATCTTCTCCTCTCCCCCTCAGATGTCACTATTAACAAAGTAATACATTTTACAATTAAAGATACATTTTATAATAATTTTGTTTTTCTGTAATGCTTTATTATTTATTTCACAAAATCTCTTGTTTTTCTTTTATTCGTCTTTATCTTTGAATAAAATATTTTAATATTATATATAAAATAAACTGAAGACTATATAAATATAATGTTCTAGAAAAATATTCATTACAGTATATATTTAGGTTTTACATTACATTGGGGCATAAATGATTTATATTACTTAGAATTCATTATCCCTTGAAGTTGTAGTTTTCTATATTTTACTTGAGATAAGTATTGCAGTATTTAACATGATCTCTCATTTTAGTGAATACTCAAATACCTTTTATAGTATTTCCTTTTTCTGTTTATTCTTTATAAACTAAAAAGTAAAAGTGTATCTTGTTATTATGAAATTATTAATCAATAACAAAAGAGACATTTTAATAAAGTTTCATTCTTTGGAATAAAATGCTCAATTTTCCATCTTATCTATTAATTTTTAAAATTCATTCATTCATTCATTTATTTTTGGTTGCGTTGGGTCTTTGTTGCTGTGTGCAGGCTTTCTCTAGTTGCTTTGAGCACGGGCTGCTCTTCATTGTGGTGCGTGAGCTTCTCAATGAATTGGCTTCTCTTGTTGTGGAGCATGGGCTCTAGGTGTGCATTCTCAGTAGTTGTGACTTGTGGTCTCTAGAGCACAGGCTCAGTAGCTGTGGCTCACGGGCTTAGTTGCTCTATGGCATGTGGGATCTTCCCAGACCAGGGATTGAACCGTGTCCCCTGCATTGGCAGGTGGATTCTTAACCACTGTGCCACCAGGGTAGTCCATCTTATCTTAATGATCTTTAAGTCATAGAGAAAATAGGCATTGAAGAGCTAATTATTAGAATATAATAGCAATTGAGAATTATTATTTTTATAATTGAACCTTATATTTTTTGTTATATAAGAATTTTACACAAGAGTTGATATTTTATAATTCTAGGATATAAAACAAAGAAATTTAATTAATTTATAAAAATAAAATCCTAATTAATTTTTTTGAAAGAGAGTATGGTAATTAATATCAACAAACAAATATTAGTTTGAAGGAATGTATGAACTTCAGAGAACTTCCAAAAATAAATATCAACCATTAGATAATTTAAAAAATCAAAAAGAGTAAGACATAGCTCATCTGAGGGTGCATCTAATTTAAGAAGTGCCCACTATGCTTTAAATGTCAAAATATACTATTTCCTTTATTGAAGGAAATGCTGCCTAGAGAGACTGAGGAGGTAGCAGGATATGATCTTATGAAGGATGTCAGTATGCAATAATATTGACTTGCCTACTACTGATTCATTATTCTCAGATGGCACAGACAGATGCTTGGAGGAATTTAGTTCCTTGTCCAAAGTCAATACCAGAGAGAATAGGGGTAAAGCAGATGCTCTGGTTCCAGAGCCTGGACTCCTATTCCTAACCGCTATACTGATAGCTTCTCCTTGATGCATAAAATGTCTTCTTCTCAGGGAAATGAAGAATAAGGATCTACAAGTCATAATTTCCTCATGAAAGGAGAAGGAGGAGCCAATTATAGCAATAATTGATCAATGAGGAGATAGCCCATTAAGCAAGGACATTATTTCAGCAATAGTTGACATCAGGGAGGTTGTAAAGACATGAGCCTTACTAACTAGGTATTGCCAATTTTGTGGAATATGAATTAGGAGCAGAGAAGAACATATACATCCAAATGTAAAGAATAGTATTCAACTCATGCAAGTATACAGATTATTGACCATGATGTAACAAGATTATAAGGAAGCCACAGCCACGAAAATCTTGGGTCAGGGAGAAGGAAAACAAAAGAAGTTATTAAAAATCTGGAAAGGGTTCATGGCAGAAATAAATCTTATTATTGCATTTTATTTTTTTATAAAATGAATTAACTGGTCACTCTAATTATAACCATTTTTAATTTCTTTTTAAAAATAATCATTTTATACCCATTGACCATTTCCTTCTAGATAACAAGCTTGATTTGCTACTTGTTTTATTTTTTATATACTTTATTTTTTAGAACAGTTTAAAATGTAATGAAAAACTGAGCAGACAGTGTTCAAAGTTCCCATATGCCTCGTCTCCCATCCTCATACCTTGTTTTCCCCATTATTAACATCTTGAAGTAATATGGTATATTTGCTACAATGAGTGAATGAATATTGGTACATTATGATTAACTAAAATACATAATTTACATTGTATCACTCTTTGTTTTATAAATCTCTATGGGTCTTGATAAATGCATAATGTTATGTATCCAGCAGGACAGTGTGATACAGAATAGTTTCACCATTTTGTGTAAGCTAAAGATTTCCTCTTTATCTATTCATCTCTCCTTCCTCCTGCAGATCCCTAGTAATCACAGATATTTGTACTATCTTTGTAGTTTTGTCTTTTTCACAATGTCATATAGTTGGAATCATACAGTAGGTGGCCTTGTCAGATTGGATTATTTCAATTAGCAATATGCATTTCAGTTTTTTGGGTTTTTTTTCCTATGTTTTTCATGGCTTGGTAGTTTATTTCTTTTCATTGCTGAATAATATTTATTATATATATATATTAATATACCACATTTTGTTTCTCTATTTACCTATTGATGAGCATATTAGTTACTTCTAGTTTTGGCAATTATGAATAAAACTGCTGTAAATGTCTGTGTGTAGTTTTTTGTGTGTAGACATAAGTTATCAACACAGTTGGGTAAATACCTAGGAGGAGATTTGCTGAATCATATAGTAAGACTATCTAGTTTTTTAGAAACTGCCAAACACTTCCAGAATGGCTGCACCATTTTGAAATCCTACCAGCATCAATGACTATTCCATTATATACTCTCCAGCATTTGATATTGTCAGTTTTTCCTATATAAGGTCTTCAAATAGGTGCACAATGTTATCTCATGTTTTTTGCAATTTCTTAATGACATGAAGTTGCTAATTTCCATCTGTTTATCTTCTTTGATGTGGTGTCTGCTTAGATATTTTGTCCATTTTTAAATTAGATTGTTTATTTTTTATTTTTTTGCTTTTTAAGGATTATTTGTATATTTTGGGCACTAGTCCTTTATCAGATCTTTGTTTTGCAAATATTTTCTGCCATTATGTGCCTTATCATTTAATACTTGACATCTCTCAGTCTTTCACAGAGGAAGTTTTAATTTTCATAAAAACTTAATATTTTTATTTCAAGTAAGCATTATGTATGATTCCATTTTATCCCCTCTCTTAGCATATTAATTTTATTTCCACTTTATTGTTTTTAGTAGTTACCCTAGACTTTGCAATAGACATTTACAACTAATTTAAATCCACTTTCAAATAACACTCTACCATTACATGGATAGTAGATGTAATTTATAACAGACTGCTTCCAATTCCTCCCTCCTATCCCTTACAACAGTGTTGTCATTTGTTTTATTTAGTATTTATTATACTATAATTATTCAATACATTGTTGCCATTGTTACTTTGAATAAACAATTGTCTACTAGGTTAATTAAAATGAGAAAATACATTTTTATTTTACCTTCACTTATTTTTCTTTGATGTACTTCCTTTCTTTGTATAGATCCAATGTGTATGTATCAGTTATGTAATTTTCCTTCTCTCTGAAGAATTTCTTTTAACATTTCTTGCAAGGCAAGTCCAGTGGTCACAAATTCCCTCAGTCTTGTTTGTCTAAGAAAGTATTTATTTCTCCTCTTTTGAAGGATAATTATTCTGAATGCAGAAATCCAAGGTCTTGTTTGCTTTTTGTTTTTTCATTCCATTTTCTCAACAATTTAACAACTCCACATCACTCTCATCTTGCTTGTGTGGATTCTGACGCAAAGTGCACCGTGATTCCTATTGTACTTTCTACCTCATCTACAAGTAAGTGTTTTTTTTAACTCTGATTTCTCTCAAGATTTTTTTCTTTTTCTTTGTCTTTTTGCAGTTTGAATATTATATGCCTAGGTGCTGGTTTCTTTCTTTTTTTTATGTTTAGCTTTTTTCTTTTTCTTTTTTATTATTAAGAATCAACATGATCAAATTAATAGGTGTTGGCTTCTTAGTATTTTCCTGGTTGGTATTCTCTGAGCTTATCTTGGTTTATGATTAGGTGACTGTTACTCATTTTGAAAAGGCTTCAGCTATTACTGTTTCAAATGTTTCTCCTGCTTCTGTCTTTCTTCTTCTTCTAGTATTCCCATTAAGTATATATTATACCATTTGCAATTGTCCGACCATGCTTGGGTATACTTGTTCAATTCTCCCATTATTTTTGTCTCTTTGAATTTCAGTTTAGGAAGCCTTTATTGCTCAATTTTCAAGGTTGCTGATTCCTTCTTTGACTGTACCCAGTTGACAGGTGAGTCCATCAAAGTCATTCTTCATTTCTATAACAATGTTGCTGTTGTTGTTGTTTAAATTTCTAGCTTTATTTTTGCTTATTGTATGAGTATTTCTCTGCTATCAGGTGTAACTACTCTTTTGTCGTTTCTAACTCATATTTTGCTCCTCTCTTTTTCTTGATGAGTCTAGCTAAAGGATTATCAATTTTGTTTCTTTTCAGAGAACTAGCTCTTAGTCTTATTGATCTTTTGTATTTTTTAAGCTCTATTTTATTTATTTCTACTCTGATATTTATCTTACCTTCTACTAACTTAAGGTTTTTTTAATATATTTTTCTAATTCTTTTAAGTGTAAGGTTAGGTTGTTTATTTAACATTTTTCTTTTCTTCTTTCTTGAGATCCACTTTATTGCTATATACTTCCCTCTTAGAAATGATTTTCCTGTGTCCCATAGATCTTGTATCATTGTGTTTTCATTTTCATTTGTCTCCAGGTATTTTTAGATTTCTTTTTTGTTTTCTTCACTGACCTATTGCCTTTAGTAGTATATTGTTTAGCTTCCATATTTTTGTGTTTTTTACAGTTTTTCTTATACTTGATTTCTAGTCTCATAGCATTGTGGTAGGCAAAGATGTTTGATGTGATTTCAACCTTCTTAAATTTATTGAAACTTACTTTGCAACCTATCATGTGATCTGTCCTGGAGAATCGTCCATGTGCCCTTGAAAAGAATGTGTATTCTGCTGCTTTTGGATGGAATATTTTGTATATACCTGTTAAGTTTATCTGATCTAATGTGCCATTTAAGTCCAGTGTTTCCTTACTGATTTTCTGGATCTGGATGATCTGTCCATTGATGTAAGTGGGGTATTTAAGTCCCCTTACTGTTATTATGATAATGTCAATTTCTTCATGTTTGTTAATATTGACTTCATATATTTAGGTATTCCTATGTTGGGTGCATATATATATTTACAATTGTTATATCTTCTTCCTGGATCAATCCCTTCATCATTATACAATGTCTTCCTTTGTCTCGTTACAGTCTTTGTTTCAAAGTCTACTTTGTATGATATAAGTATTGCTACTGCAGCTTTCTTTGTGTTTGCATTTTCATGGAATGTCTTTTTCCATTTCCTCACATTCAGTCTATGTTTGTCGAGAGCTGAAGTGAGTCACTTGCAGGCAGAATATATATGGGTCCTCTTTTTGTATCCATTTCACCACTCTATGTCTTTTGAGTAGAACACTTAATCTATTTACTTTTAAAGAAATTATTGATAGGCATGTACTTGCTGCCATTTGGTTAATTATATTCAGTTTGTTTTAGTTGTTCTTTTTTGTTCCTTTATTTTTCTTTCGCTCTTTTTCCTTGTTATTTAATGACTTTGTTTAGCGTTATGTTTGGATTCCTTTCTTTTGCATGCGTGTCTAATATACATTTTTGCTTTGTGGCTACCACAGGGTATATATGTAGTAGCTTGTATATAGTAATATATAGTTATTTAAATATATATTACTTTAATTTGTTGATCTCTCAAGTTCTAAAACATTCTATCAATCCTGTATTTTTACTCCCCTTCACTACTTTTACTCTTTTGACATTATATTTTGCATAATTTTGTGTTTTTTATTCCTTAACTATTTATTTTGGCACAGATTATTTTACTCCTTTTGTCTTTTAACCTTTCTACTAGCTTTATAAGTGATTGATCTTCTACATTTACTGTATATTTTCTTTACCAATGAAATTTTTCTTTTTGTTATTTTCTTATTTCTCATTGTGGTCTTTTCTTTTCTGCTTACAGAAGTCCCTTGAATATTTGTGGTAGAGACAGTTTAGTGGTTCTGAAATCTTTTAGCTTTTGTTTGTCTGTAAAATTTTTTATTCCTCTTTCGAACCTGAATGATAGCCTTGCTGCATAGAGTATTTTTTTTGGTTGTAGGTTTTTCTTTTTCCTTTCATAACTTTAAATACACCATGCCACTCACTTCTGGCCTGTAAAGCTTCTGCTGAAAAGTCAGCTGACAATATTATGAGTTCCATTGTATGTAAGTAGTTGCTTCTCCCTTTCTGCTTTTAATAGTCTCCCTTTATCTTTAATTTTTGCCACTTTAATTACAAAGTGTTTTTGTGTGGACCTCTTTGGATTAATCTTGTTTGGGACTCTGTGTGCACCCTGGACCTGGATGTCTGTTTTCTTTGATAGGTTAGGAAAATTTTTAGTTTTTATTTCTTCAAATGTGTTCTTGGCCACTTTCTTTCTCTCTTTTCCTACTTGGACCCTTATAATGCCAATGCTTGTATATTAGATGTTGTCTCAGAGGATTCTTAAACTGTCCTCCTTTTTTAATCCCTTTTTTCTTTTTTTTGTTTAGCTTGGGTGATTTCCATTTGTCTGTCTCCAGTCACTGACCCATTCTTCTGTAATATCTAATCTACTTTTGAATCCTTCTGGTGTATTTTTTGTCAGTAATTGTATTCTTCAGCTCTGTTTGATTCTCCTTATATTTTCTAACTCTTTGTTAAACTTCTCACTGTGTTCATTCATTCTCCTTCGGAGTTTGTTGCACATCTTTATGATCATTACCTTGAACTCCTTATTGGGTAGATAGCTTAACACCACTTCATTTATTTCTTCTTCTGTGGCTTTATGTTATTCCTTCCTTTGAAACATATTGTCTTGTCACTTAATTTTGCCTAATCCTCTGTCTCATTTGTATGTATTAGGTTGGTTGTTTACATTTTCCAATGTGGAGAACTGAACGTATGTAATAGATGTCCTATAGGGCCTGGCAGCACACTCCTCTCTGGTCACCAGAGCTACATGATCTAAAACTAACCCATATGTGGACTGAATGGGGTCTTCTGTTGTGGCAGGGCTGACTACTGTGGTGTGTTGGTAGCTTGGGCTAGTCCTTGGCCTGGTTGGCTTCCAGTCTCTGCCTTGTGTCTTGTGAAGAGGTTGCCAGTCTCTGGTAAGCAAGGCCTGATAAAGGAATAGTTGGCTGTCTTGCCTGAGGAGTCCTTGGGCTATTGCTGGCCTGCTTTGGGGCAAGACCAGTTCCAGTGTGGCTGACTGCAGAGCCCAAGGTTTCTGAGGCAGTTGTCTGCCAGCTGGTTGAAAGTGTTGGGTCCTGGCATGGATGGATGAAGGATCTGTGTGATTCTGGGGTTACTGGCAGCTCACAAGTGGGGGGGGTGAGGCCTGGGTGGCTGGCTGTGGGCCCAGGTGTCCTGGGATTAGTGCTGGCCTACTGGTTGATGAGGCCATGGTATTGAAAGTCTGGGGACTGTTGTTATCCTGGTGGGGGTGGGGCCTATCCTGAAGTGGCTGGCTAGGAGACCTGGGGAAGCCCAGGGCTGGTGTTATTCTGATGGTGGGCAGGGCTGGGTCCCCAGAAGACTGGTTACTTGGCCTGTGGGTCCTGGG
This sequence comes from Balaenoptera borealis, assembly GCF_965194805.1. Taxonomy (NCBI): domain Eukaryota; kingdom Metazoa; phylum Chordata; class Mammalia; order Artiodactyla; family Balaenopteridae; genus Balaenoptera; species Balaenoptera borealis. The sequence continues at coordinate 28,921,726 of NC_138877.1, forward strand.
ATTAGCTGGTGGGCAGGATTATGCCCTGGTGCTAATAGTCTAAAGGGAGGACTCCAAAATGGTCCTTGCCAGCACCAGTGTCATCGTGATAGAACAAACTCCAAATATGGCTGCCACCAGCATGTATGTCCTCAGGGGTTGTCCCAGTGACCTCCTGCCTCTCTGAGAGCAAGTGGGTCTGACCCAGGCCCCTTTCAAATTACTGCCTCTATGCTGGGTCTCAGAGGATGTTAGAAGTGGCATGCTCTTTTTAAGAGTGAAGTCTCTTCTGCTCCCTTCAAAGCAAGCCATGCTGGCCTTCAAAGCCAGGAAGTTTTGGGGACTCATTTGATGCAGGACTCCTGAGCTGGGGAGCTGAGGAGCCAACATGGGGATCAAATTCCTTGCTCCTTGGGGGGGAAGTTTTGCAATTCTGATTATCTGCTTGTTTGTGGGTTGCCTACCTCAGAATGTGGGTCTTGAGTTTACCATGTCTCTGCTGCTCCTACCCATCTTATTGTGGTTCCTTCTTTATATCTTTAGTTGTGGAAAATCTTTTCTATTAGACTTCAGAATTATAATTGCTCTATAACTTGTAATTTTAGTGTGCCTGAGGGAGGAGATGAGCTCAGGGTCTTCTCACTCTACCATCTTGGCTAAACTTTCTAAATTTTGATCAACCATAGTTATTTTAAGTACTCTGCCTAACAATTCAAAAATATGTTGTTTATCTGAGTCTGCTTTTAATATTTGCTTTATTTCTTCACACTGAGTTGTTTCTTTTTTTTTTTTTCCCTTAATTTTCAGCCTGCTTTGTAATTTTTTGTTGAAAGATGCACAAGATGTGTCAGATAATAAGAACTGATATAATTTGACATTTAGTGTGAATTTTCATGTTAATTTGGCTAGGAACTGAGCATTATTTACTGTTTGCTATAGCTGTTGGTGTCAGAAATTTCTTTTTACTCTATTTTCCTTGTTTGCTTGTTTTTGTTTGATTATTTTTTCTTTTGCATCTCATTTTTAAGTTTCTTTAAGAAATACTGCTAGTGTCTGTGTATTGTACTCTCTCAGTTGCAATCCACTGCATTTATGCTGAAGCTTGCTGATGTGGTGGTAAAGTTTTGGGAAAGAGACGAAAAGTGTTCTATCATGATTAAATCTCAGTTTTTTAGTGGGCTTTGACTATGATCTTTAAACTTGTTTCTTATCTTTTCTTCTCTCCTTTAGTGAGATAGAAAGTCTAATTTGGAGTTTACTAATTACCCTTCCCCAGATCATAAAAAGTCTTTGGTAATGTTGATATCCTTGGAAGTCAGGCTTTGGTTATTAAAAAAAACTTTAGTGTATTTCAAAGTGACTTTTTCCTTCCCCTGATAAAATATAGGAGATTCTCCTGAAATCTTTTCCATGAGAAACTGGTGGCCATACCCACAATGGTTTAGGGGCTTCTATAAGATTGCTTCTGGTGGTTTTTGTTTTGTTTTGTATTATATTGTTATTAAGACTTTATTTTTTGGAGCAGTTTTAGGTTAATAGCAAAATTAAGGGGCAGTATAGAGATTTCCTATACAGCCCTACCCCCACATATCCATAGACTCCATCATTATAAATATACCCTAATAGTGTAGTGCATTTGTTACAGTTGATAAACCTAAATTGACACATCATAATCACCCAGTGTCCATAGTCTACATTAAAGTTAACTCTTGATGTTGTAATTCTATGGATTTGAATAAATATATCCAACATTATGATACCATATAGAATATTTTCACCCTTAAAAATCATCTGTGCTCTGCCTGTTCATTTCTACCCCCAAAAAACCCCTGGCAACCACTGATCTTTTTACTGTCTCCATACTTTTGCCTTTTCCAAAATGTCATACTTTGGAATCATACAGTATGTAGCCTTTTCAGATCAACTCTTTCACTTAGTAATATGTATTTAAATTTCCTCCATGTCTTTTCAAGGCTTGTTAGCTCATTTTTTAGCACCAAATAATATTCCATTGTCTGGATGTACCACAGTTTATTTATCCATTTACCTACTGAAGGGTACTTTGATTGCTTCCAAGTTTTGGTAATTATAAATTAAGTTGTTATAAATATCCTTGTGCAGGTTTCTGTGTGGAAGTATTTTCAACTTTGGATAAATACCAAGGAGCATGATTACTGGATGTTACGGTAAGAGTATATTTAGTTTTGTAAGAGCCCTCCCCCCAAACTGTCTTTCAGAGCCATTTTGCACTCTCACCAGCAATGAATAAGAGTTTCCTTTACCTCACATCCTCACCAGCATTTGGTGTTATTAGTGTTTAGATTTCATTCCTTTTAATAGGTGTGTAGTGGTATCTCATTGTTGCTTTAATTTACATTTTCTTGTTGGCATATGATGTGAAACATTTTTTCATATGCTTATTTTTTATCTGTAAATATTCCTCGGTGAAATATCTGTTAATGTCTTCAGCCCTTTTTAAAATCAGGGGGTTTGTTTTCTTACTGTTGAATTTTAGGAGTTCTTTGTATATTTTGGGTTACAGTCCTTTATTGGATCTGTCTTTTGCAAATATTTTCTCTGAGTCTGTGACTTGTCTTCTCATTTTCTTGAGCTTAGGTTTTCAATTTTAATAAAATACAGCTTACAAAATATTTCTTTCATGGATCCTGTCTTTTCTTTTGTATATAAAAAGTCATTGCCCAAGGTCATCTAGGTTTTCTCCTATGTTATCTTCAAGGAATTTTTATAGTTTTGCATTTTACATTTAGGTTTATGATCCATTTTGAGTCAACTTTTGTGAAAGGTAAGTTTTGTGTCTAGATTAATTTTTTTGGAATTTGCATGTCCACTTGTTCTAGCACCATTTTGAGAAGACTACTTTTGTTCCATTGTATTGCCTTTACTCCTTTGTCAATGATTATTTGGCTATATTTTTGTGCGTCTGTTTTCTAGGCTGTCTGTTCTGTTGCATTGATTCTTTGTCTATTCTTTCACACACTACACTTTCTTAATTGCTGTAGCTTTATAGTAAATCTAGAAATAAGGTAACATCAATCCTCCAACTTTGTTCTTCTTCAATATTTTTTTTGTTATTCTGGGTCTTGTGCCTCTCCATATATAAACTTTAGAATCAATTTGTCAATATCCACAAAGTAACTTGCTGGGATTAGATTGAGATGGATTTGAATCTGTAGATCAAATGGGAAGAAATGCTACCTTGACAATATTTAGTTTCTATCCATGAACATTTTCATAAATTTAGTTCTTTGATTTTATTCATTGGAATTCTTTAGTTTTTCTCACATATATGTTGTACATATTTTGTTATATTTGTACCTGAGTATTTTGGGGGTGTGTTAATGTAAATAGCATTGTGTTTTTTATTTCAAAATTAATTTGTTCATTGTTGGTATATAGGAAAGCAATTGACTTTTCTATATCAACTTTGCATCCATAACCTTCTTATAATCATTTATTAGCTCTAGGATTTGTTGTTGTTGTTGGTGGTGGTTTTTTCAGATATTCAACATGGATGATCATGTCATCTGTAAACAAGAAAATTTTATGTTTTCCTCTCCAATCTGTATACCCTTGATTTCCCTTTCTTTTCTTACTGCATTAGCTAGATCTTCTAGAGCAATGTTGAAAATGAGTGTGAGAAAGTACATCCTTGTCTTGTTTCTGATCCTAGCGGGGAAGCTTCGAGTTTCTCACCACTAAGGGTGAATTTAGCTGTAGTATTTCTTGGTAAATATTCTTTATCAAGTTGAGGAAGTTCCCCTCTATTCTATATTATTAAGAGTTTTTATCATGAATGGGTGATGTGTTTCTGTCAAATGATTTTTCTATATATATTGATATGCATGTGTTTTTTTTTTTTTAGCCTCTTTATGTGATGAATTACATTAGTTGATTTTCAAATTTTGAAACAGCCTTGTATTCCTGAGATAAATCTCACTTGGTCATGGCATGTAATTCTTCTTTTACTTTATTGGATTTGATTTGCTAATATTTTCTCAAGGATTTTTGCATCTATGTTCATGAGATATATTGGTCTGTAGTTTTCTTTTTTTGTAATATCTTTTTCTGTAACTCTCTTATTCCTTGCAAGGATTCTGAGGAGAAGTTTGATGTTATTCTTAATATTGTTCCTGTCTGGTTGAAGTGTTTCCCTCCACACCCCCTGGCTTCTTCCTGGATTTTTTTCTTTATCTTTGATTTTCTGTAATTTGGAAGAGATGTTCCTAGGTGTGGTGTTTTGGGCTTTTATTTTGCCTGGTGTACTTTGAGCTTCATGGATCTTTGGTTTGGTGTCTGACATTAATTTGAGGATATCCTCAATCATTATTGTTTCAAATATTTCTTTGTTTTAGTTCTCTTTTTCTTCTCTTTCTAGTAGTCCCAGTATAAGTAAGTCACACCTTTTTATATAGTATCACAATGTTGCACATTATATTGTAAATACTGTTCTGTTTTTATCAGTCTTTTTTCTTTCAGATTTTTGGTTCCAAGGATTCTGTTGATAAGTGCTCTAGCTCAGATGCTTTTTCCTTATCTGTGTCCATTCTACTAGTAAGCCCATGAAAGGTATTCTTCAATTCTGTTACAGTGCTTTTGATCTCTAACATTTATTTTTGATTCCTTCTTAGGACTTCTATCTCTCTGCTTACATTGCTCCCCTGTACTTATATGCTGTCTCCTTTATCCATTAAAGACTTTAGCATATTAATCATAAATATTTTAAATTCCTGGTCTGATAATTCCAACATTCCTGCCATGTCTGGTTATGATGTTTAATCTGTCTCTTCTAATTTTATTTTTCTCCTTTGGTATGTCTTGTAATTTTTTCTTTGTAGCTAGGCATGATGTCCCAGGTAAAAGAAACTGCTGTAAATAAGCCTTTAGTAACGTGATGGTGAGGTGTGAGGAGAGGTGGAGTGTTCTATAGTTCTATGATTAGATCTAAGAATTTCAGTGAACCTATGCCTCTGGATTGCAATCTTCATGGGAGTTTCTCAGTATTTTCTCCTCCCTTGGGTGGGACAAGTTTGCTGTAGTGGGCCAAAGTTGGGTATTTTCCTTATCCCAGGTCACTTAGGCTCTGATAATACCCCAGCAGGTTAGGCCCTGGTTAACAAATTATCCCAGAGGGCAGGCCTTGTTGAGAAGAACAAAGTGTCCTGATATATTAAAAAATGTTTTTTTTCCTCCTCTCTCAGACAGAAGCACAAGGGGATTGTTCTGTGATATTTAATTTAGGAAACTGTTCAAGGTCTTAGTGATAAATTTTGCAATATGGTGGGGGACTCACACTGTGACTGCGTCCCTCTGGAGTTTTTAACTTCAGTATTGTCTGCACTGAGCTTCCAGCAATTTGTCAATTACAGTTCAGGTTTTCCTTTCCTGGCATTATTTCTTGTGTTGGTTTTCAACCATGATCCTCTGTTTTGGTCAGCAGTGAGTTCTCTATCCACCTGTCCGTCTCTCCAGTCTCACAGGCAGTAGTTTTCCCCCCATCCTTCTCTCTCTTATGGATCTAAGAAGAGTTGTAGATATTTCAGTCTTCTCAGCTCTGACTTGTTGTTAGGCAGAGTGGCAACTTCTAAGCACCTTACATGTGAAACTGGAAACCTTCCCAGTAGTTTTTAACTCTCAAGATTGTCCACACTCAGCCTCCAGCAATTCTCTGAAGTTTCTGTTTAAGTATTCCCACTGGCTCTAGTGTCTTCTGTTTCAGGTAATGTGATCTTGGCTGTAATTATCTTTATTCACCTGCCTCTCAAGGTTTTGAGGTGGCAGTTTGCCCTGATACCTCAGTTCTCTGATGGATCTGAGAATAGATAAGTGCCTAGGTATGTAATGTAAACAAGCATTGCTTAAACTGTGGTTCTTTGACTTTGCTAAAGAAAAGAGTCACCTGGGTAGCTCTTAAAAAATATCTGAGACGCATGCCAGACCAATTAAACCAGTATGTCTGAGAGTGAGACCCAGACATTTATATATTTATAACTTCACTGGTGATTGCTGTGTAAAGCCAGGATTGAGATCCAGGCAGGGTATCTAAGCTAAGGTCCCTCAGTTTGAATCATGCCTCTCAGATTACTATCGATGTGCAGCTGGATAAACCAGTGAATCAGTCTGTGTTACATTTCCCTCATCTGGAATAAGAAAATCATATATGTCTCATAGTTTCTTTCTTAGCACATAGTAAGTGCTATGTAAGTGCTCACATTTATTTTTTAAATTATTATTATTCCATACTTGGACAATAAATTGAACCTTAGCAGTGCCTCAGGAATTTTCTGTGTGCTCCACTTTAATGATGTACTATTCTTCTCCACCTCCAGAAGTGATTATTTGAATATTTTATTTACTATTGGCTTGCTTTTTATTAATTTTAGAATTTTCCTGCTTTTCTTTATAACTGTGCTACACTCGTACACCTAAACAATAAATTACATTGTTTTCATGTTTTAAAAACTTCTGAAGATACAATCATACTATGAGTATTCTTTTGTTTTATGTTTGTTTAATCTACTTGTACTTTTGATATCTACTTATGCTACAAGTACCTGTACTTCATTTATTTAGAGGGTTCTACAGTGATCCATTTTATGAATATGCCACAATTAGTGTATCCATTCTACTGTTAATGGACATTTGTTTTATCCAGTTATTCTGTTGTTGTTATGGAGAACAATAATCTAAACATATTCTTGAACATGAATAATAGTACATGTTCACAGGAAATTTCTTTAGAGGATATACCTAAGAGTGAAATTCTTGAGTCATAAACTATGGATAGAGTTGATTTTATTAAGCAACACAAAATTGTTTAATATATCAATGTTACTATTTTGCACTTCAATGTGGATTAATGTAAACATTCCTCCACATTCTTGTTATCCTTTGACACAGTTTAAAAGTTTGTGTCACGTTGATGGATATGGATTAACTTATTTCTTCTTTTTTTTTTTTAAAGTACCTATTGAAGTCTTTTGACAATTTTTTTATTGAGAGAGTTCTCTTTTTCTTACTTTAGGAGATTTTTTGAAATAAATGTTGAGTATCAATTCTGTCCCATTTATATCTGTAGTAAGTAACTTCTAGTTTATGGATTGCTGTTTCATTTTTCTACAGGGTCTATTAATAAAAAAAGAAGTTCTTTATTTTCTTAGATCAGTCTCCCAAGGCAAAAGAAAAGCAAAAATAAACAAATGGGACCTAATCAAATTTAAAAGATTTTGCACAGCAAAAGAAGCCATCAACAAAACAAAAACACAACCTAAGGAATGAGAGAAAATATTTGCAAACAATGAGATTGATAAGAGGTTAATTTCCAAAATATACAAACAGTTCGTACAGCTCAATAAAAAAACAAAGAACCCAATCAAAAAAATGAGCAGAAGACCTAAATAGACATTTCTCCAAAGAAGACATACAGATGGCCAACAGGCACACAAAAATATGCTCAACATCACTAATTATTAGAGACATGCAAATCAGAACCACAGTGAGGTATCACCTCACACTGGTCAGAATGACCATCATCTAAAAGTCTACAAATAATAAATACTGGAGAAGGTGTGGAGAAAAGGGGACCCTCCTACACTGTTGGTGGGAATGTAAATTGGTACAGCCATTATGGAAGAACAGTATGGAAGTTTCTTAAGAAATGAAAAATAGAGCTACATATGACCCAGCAATCCCACTCCTGGGCATATATCTGGGAAAGATGAAAACTCTAATTTGGAAAGATACATGTACTTCAATGTTCACAGTAGCACTATTTACAATAGCCAAGACATGGAAGCAACCTAAGTGTCCATGAACAGATGAATAGATAAAAAAGATGTGGTATATATATATATATGTATGTAAATATAAATATATACAATGGAATACTACTCAGCTATAAAAAAGAATGAAATATTGCCATTTGCAGCAACATGAGTGGACCTAGAGAATAGCATACTAAGTCAAGTAAGTCAGACAGAGAAAGTAAATAGTACATGATATCACTTATATGTGGAATCTAAAAAATTAATACAAATGAATCTATGTACAAAAGAGAAACAGACTCACAGACATAGAAAACAAACCTATAGTTACCAAAGGGAAAAGAGATGGAGGAGGGGTAAATTAAGGGTATGGGATTAACAGATACACACTACTATATATAAAATAGATAAGCAACAAGAATTTACTGTATAACATGGAGAACAATATTCAATATTTTGTAATAACATATAGTGGAAAATAACCTGAAAAAAATAATAGATGTATATACCTAAATTCCTTTACTGTACACCTAAAACTAACACAATATTGTAAATCACTATACTTCAATAAAAATGTTCTTAAATTTTAATTTAATAAAATTTGTCAAACTTTCTTTATACTTTCTTACATGCATCTCATTCAAAAATTAAGACAGGTTCTAGACTAAGTCTGAAGTTATTCCATTAAAACTACATTGTGAAATATTTCCTCTGTAATATTTTTTAAATGTTTGATAGTTTTATTTTTCTCATTTTGATCTTTAATGTACCTTAAATTATTATTTTTTGTATATGGTATGAAATAGGAGTCTAAGTATATTTTTTTATATAACTAAATATTTCATAATTTTTAATAGCCCATCAATTTCCTTACAAATATATAAACTCACTTTTCGATAACTCAAGTTTTTGTATATGTATTTTCCCCCCTGGATACTCTATTCTGTTTCATTGATCTATCTCTGCACCAATACCAACTGCCTTTATTACTAAAATTTTATGTCTTGATATCTGGTAGAGAAATATCCCTCACTCCCTGCTTGTTTTTTCTTTTCTTTAAACTGTACTTTGGTGAAATGTGGTACATCTTTTCAGAGAGGGGCTCACATTAATGACGGTCCTTACATGTTTTTCATATGGAAAGGACAAATAGACTTCTAGAAATTTTATGATAATTCTAAAATAATAGAGAACTCGTTCCATATTTATTCCTTCCTTAAAATTTGCCTCTAGGCTTTTCTTCCTCAGGGAACATTTAAATTAGTTTCTTTACTTGTTCACTCTTGTCTGATACTTAGTCAATATAGCTTACTTCTGCTTTTCACAACATCTTTGTTCTTCTAGAGATAATATACATATATCCTCAAGGTTCTTCCTGTCATTTATATTAAAGAAGTTTAAATTGACTGAGTAATATATTTAGTTACACTTCCTGAAGTAATATTTGGATGGCTGCATTTTTTCTACACATTAAAAGGTATATTTTGTAATTCCTCACTAGAGTAGACACATTTTAAAATAGGGATATTTGTCAACATTTACATTTTTTCTTGAAATAATGCATATTTGTTTGAGAAGGATGAATATACTGCCTGAGTAAAAAACAATGGTTTTGTTATATTTTGTTTTATTCTGTGGTTTAATTTGAGTAAGAGATAATTCAGTTAATATTAAAAAAAATATTTAAATAATTTTAAACAAATTATGGAAATTAAAAACAAATTTACAAACTATAGACACAGAATAGTGTCTGTGAGTAAAATAGTGATTAAACTTTTTACGTTTCTGATACCTATGTTTATAGGACTCTAACAATAGGCATAACTTCAATATTTGGGCACAACACATATAGATATGTGTGTGAGTGTGTGTGTGTGATGTCTAAAGAGTATGAGAATAAAAGCTCATTCAACACATATTTACTGAGGATGTAATATGTACCAAGACATAAGTTTGCCATCATTTAGGATAAAACAAATGAAAAATATGTTCCTGACGAACTTAGGTATCTCCCAAGTTAATGAAGGGTAACTAATCCAATATAATGACCTTATAATAATCCAGTGTGATAAATGTTAAAATAAAGGGAAAGCAAAATACTATGTGAGTATAAAGAATAGAATAATAACATGCAAACTCAAAAATTCTCCCCCAAATTTGTATAGTTTATGTCAAAGAAATTCTTATAGGAATAGCTGGAATTTCAGGAATTTTTCAACTAGTAGAAGATAATTGTTTACATATGTTGAATATTCCAGTCTCATACGTTCCAGAATGCATGTGTAGTTTTAGATCTATTCAGGTTTGAAAATGAGAATTTCAACTGTATTACTCAGAGACTTGAATTTAAAACTTAAACTCAGAAAATGTTGTATGGATTTCCAGTTTTCCTGCATAGAGCACATTTTTCTGAATGTCTTATTATAAACACATTTCTTGGGACCTCCCTTGTGGCACAGTGGTTAAGAATCCACCTGGCAATGAAGTGGACATTTCGAGCCCTTGTTCGGGAAAATCCCGCATGCAGTGGAGCAACTAAGACCACGTGCTACAACTACTGAGCCTGCGTGCTACAACTACGGAAGCCCGTGCATCTAGAGCCTGTGTTCTGTAACAAAGAGAAACCACCGCAAGGAGAAGCCCGTGCACCAAAACGAAGAGTAGCCCCCACTCGCCACAACTAGAGAAAGCCCGCACGCAACAATGAAGACCCAACACAGCCAAAAATAAATAAAATAAAATTTTAAAATTTATTAAAAAAATTAAAAATTAAAAAAAAACACATTTATTTATAGTTTGGTTAACATAGGAAATTTGTTTTATAAAACACACACATACACATACATATATATCTTTATATAACATATACATATGTAATATACACATATACATGCATATATATATATTTATAATTTCCTTATATATTTTTTTCATCATGCATGATTATAAAATATTCCTTAAAAACAAAACAGAGGTCTGGAGATGGTTTGAAAGCCCTCATCTTGAAAAATAAATTTAAAATATTAATAATGTATTTGTAGATCAAGGAACTGTGGTGGGTATAAAGATAAACCTAGACTTATCTTGCTTTTTTAGAACTATAAAATTATTGTTTGCATAACATTTTAGTTATTTCCCATTAAACATGATGTGAAAATCTTTATTAAAGGAAAATATTTTTGTATTAAAAAAATTGTCATTATATTTATAATTCATGTTGACTATAAAAAGAATGTGATGAATACAAGAACAATATAAAGTTCTATGAAATCAAGGAGGATGGAGTTGTGTGTGATGGGTAGTGAGAGTTGATGTTATAAATATTTTAGTCCTAAAAGAGGGTACAAATGGTACATTCACAGCATTCATTACAGACTTCAACAACCCGAAATGGTAATAGAAATCTAATTTCACTGTATACAACAGCTTTAATGTACATGAGGAAAGTGCAGATCAGTTTTCTTGTTTGCGTGAAACAGAAAGGAGGGAAGAGAACAAACGTTTGGAAAAGTGATATTTTTTACCACCTCACTAAGACACTTGAATATTATTTTAAGTTCTTTGGAGCTTATTTTGAAGACACTTTTTAGCATGATATATACATGGTTGTTAACAGAGAAGTCAGTGAATTGGAAATGAAATGAAACTAGAAATGGACACAAAGCAAATCAGGTATTGCAGTATTCCAGGCAAGAGGCGATGAGGATACTTGGCGTGTTATCCGTGGACATGAAAAGAAAGTAGTTATTTCTAGAGAGAATACATAAATAATAACAGCAAAAATATCATAAGAGGTTACTGGATACTAAGAATTTTGCATAAATTATTTCATCCGAGTTTCATAATAACGCTATTGCTATCATTCATTTTTACAGAGGAGAATTCTGAAAAAGACTAAGTAGCATGCCCAAAATAAGGTCATGTGGCTAGTAAGTGCCTGAACCTGAATTCAAGCGTAGACAATTTGACTCCAGAGAGAGAAAGAGGTAGAGAGAGAGAGTTCATATATTCTCAGGCTGAGTATGTAGAGGACTTGGTGACGGATATTGCAAAAAAAAATCGGGGAGAAATTGACAAGTGTCCTAGGTTTCAAGCTGGGGTGACAAACTGTGATGGTGTTAACAAAAATTGAATTATTAGAGAAAGAACAAAGTTTGGGGACAGAAGCATGAGTTGGGTTTTGATTATGTGTTTTTTTGGTTTGGCAATTCATCTAGGTAAAATTAGAAATAGAACAGTTCAGGTTAGAGTACAAATTTTGAAGTTTTGTTTAGCAGATATACATTGTAGCTTTAAGACACTACATAACATGAATAGTTTTGCATACAGTCCTGGAAAGTTGACCAAAGCTATGATATTCCAATGAAAAAGAATATTAGCTTCTTCAGATACTAAAATACCATTCACTATTATTTCATGTGCTTTTGTGACTCTTGGTTATCACCTTCCATGTTCCCCTTTAGAGTTCTCTTGCCAGCACTACTTGGTTCATAATATATCTAATTGAACCACCAATAATCTACTCTGGTTTTACCTTGCATATCTGTCCTTTACTTCTTAGACAGTGTATATCACTCACTTGCAGCTTTCAGAAGCTTCAGAAATCAACATACACACATTTTCTCTTACATGCTCATATTTTCCACTAACAAAGATATTTAACACCTTGGATGTCATGCAACAATAAAGGGATAATATTTCTGATTTTTCCCTACCACCCCCACCACCAAATGTTCTTAACTACCCCCACATCTTTTCACCCAATGAATATATGGCATTTAGTGCTTCTGGAGTTAGAAAGAAATAGCCTATTATAAGGTCATACTTGGGTGTTTTTAATAGAGTTTTGTTTTGTTTTTTTAAATATCCTTTGCAGATAGTAGTTTGAAAGCAAACACATTTAATTTGCAGAAGTATGATTCTACTAAGACAGAATACTCAAAGTAGGACACTAAAAGTATAAGACAAGTCTGGATTCCTGTAGACTATAAAATTTATAAAATAAAGCCATCAAGCTGATACAAATTATGGCATAGATTCTAACCATACAGGATGAAGAAGAAAAATTTGAGCATTAAGAGTTAAGCTACTCCACGGCATTGCATCCATTTTGTAGTGACCTTGAACTGACACTAGTCCCTTCATGCAGGTGAATGCCTGAGATAGCAGCCTAGAGAGTCACAAGCAAATGTAACTTTCTGATATGACTTCCCCAGTAGACTTTGTGATCAACAGTCTCGCCTGCCTCCCAGCAATTGTATGACTTATGTTCTTCTTAGATAAGTCTCCCATGGAGCTTACCAAACCTCAATCTTTGGATTAAATAGACCAATCTAGATTCACTTTAGAAACCCCAAAACACTCCTCTTATGAACCCTAATAAAGGCATGTGTCCAAGGTCCTATCTTTTTCTGCACTCTGCCTTGAGTTGCTCCTGTGGACCCTCAAAGTGTACCAGTTACTTCCTCCAGGACCTGTGAGTAATAAAATTCTCTAATTTATTTCCTCTTGGGGTCTGTTGTTGAACCAAAGATCATCGTCAGGCACCCTGGCCTCTAGTTGATAGTGTTAATTTGACAAATTGATTACATTGAGTCTCAGGGGTAAACCAGTAAGAAAAGAGAACTGCACGTAAGAACTGATTGTCCCCTACTGCTTTGCTCATGTTAAAAGTCCAGTGAGAAGAAGGTAGAAATATTCATCTTGGCTTGGAGGAGTCCAACCACGTGTCTGGTGCTTGTTTCCTCCAACAAACACTATGGATACTATCAACCTCTGTAATCAGTGCATTGGACAGGGAGCCAGGTCCAAGGTAATATAGCAACAGGAGAGTAGCAAGGGGAGGTGTCTGAGCATCTTGAATGAGGGTGTGTGTGATAAGACATGAATTTAAAGAGTTTCTTGTAAAATTTTTTAAATTTTATGGTACAGGGAATGAGATGCAGTTGAAGTCTACATACCCAGTCATCTTTTGATCTGTTTTACCTTTTATACAAACCACTCCAGCTGCTATAAAAATAAACTGTGGAGATAAGAATGGAGATTAAGAGTGGTGAGAGACTAGTTACTAGTCTATAGTAATGGTTCATTTTAGAGCTGAGAGTGGATTTGACTAAGGTTGAATAATGAAATAGTGAGAAGTAACAAGGAACGTGAATTATATTAGAGATAAAATTGAAAAGACAATGCAAGTGTTGTGGGCTATAAAGAAAAATGGAAGGATGATCGATCATGCCAAAGTTTTAAGTAAGAGCATGTGAGTTGCTGGTGTTAAAACAAGTTGAGATGAACTCATAAAGCTGCCAGACTTTATGCTACTAAATATCTGACTCCAATAACTAGATTCCTTTGCCTTTTTTTTTTTTATGCCCATTCAGTTTCTTCCCATGTAGGTTGCTTATAGGGAAAACAAATTAGTACTTAGGCAAACACAAAAATTTGACCTACCTCCTGTAATATCTCTCACTGTAAATTAATTGGTTGCCTCTCTGGATTACATACTTTGTGTTTTGTGAGTTTTAATTGGTGGAAGTCATACATTAAAATTACAGTCAACAGTGTGAACTGACAAGTCTTATAGTTTGGTCCCATTAGATAATATTACAAATTCAGCAAAGTAAAAGTTACCTTTCAGAACCAACCACTTAGAGTAACCACTTTTCGGTTCCATTCAAATTTCTGTATCCATCCACCTGTTGTACACTATGCAAGAAACATAAAATACATGTTTCTGGTCAAGAACAACCTTTAACATCTTTCTGTGGAAACTAATGCAGGGTTCACTCAACTGCCACAACAAACGTAACATTTGAAAAGGAATATCACAATCAATTTGAATCCTCCCAACCCCCATAACTTCTTGAGGATGTCTTTCACTATTTCACCAGAAAATTGGTTGTCTTATGTCCAAATATTTGAGGCTTCCTCTCTCTTTCTCTCTCACTATTCTCCACTGTGCTGTGTTCCTGGAACAATTCTGGAATAAGCCACTTTACCAACAAGTTGCCTTCTTAATCCCTGAAGGCACTGAAGTTCTTCTGGAGATGAATTTTAGTACAAACATATAAAAAGTTTGGCGTTTCAGAAGATACCCATTATTTATTATTTTGAATATCTACTAAAGACCCATTGCTCCAGTAAAGCGGAAAATATTTGTCAACTATCCGTGGCAATCCCTTATCTGCAGTTTCCTGTCTAGAGTTAAAAAAAAGAATCATGGTTCAAATCTAATCCAGTGAAACGGCTCTTTAAGCAACCTTACTGAGCCTACCTCAATTTTCGACAGAAAACTTGGTGTAAAGAGAGGAAAATGCATTTTCACTTTAAGGTACACTTTCCTCAAGGAAATGTATTAGAGATTGAAAGAGGTACTATAATTTATTTAAAATTGTTTTTCATACACAGTGTGATATATATTTTTGCCTTGGTTTTAATAAAGTGAGTCTACACGCAGGTTATACTTTGAGGTACTCTAATCAGCATCACCGGTCTCAGGAATGGTTTTGTAATATTTGGGAGACTAAACAGGAGTTTATGGTCCCAAGCATTAACAGAACGTTACAAATATTCACCACTGATAACCCTAGTAGGTGTTAAGATACAGAGATTTACTAGAGATACTGTAGCGTCCATAGAGTTGTATGAATATTATATAATAATGTGACACCCCCAGCAGTTTCACACACTGCAGTGGCTCCTGAGGCCAAGAACTCCATTCAATCCTGTATCCCGCCACTAAGATGAAGGAGACACACACTTACTCGACTAGAGATGTAGTTAATCATACAACAAAAATTGCAAGTTTTTTTCTTTGATTGCTGATAAAGTTTATTTATGTGGTAAAATTTGGTCTTAGATTTACATTCATTGTATCAAATAACCAGGTCATATGACCATGGGGATGGGGAACACAAGCCCTTTTCTTCCTCTAAATCTGGAGGCTACAAAGTCCAAGTAAGTACATGATAAGGGGAAGAAGTAAAATAATATTTATTTAACATAAACTAAGATTCAGACTTTATATTAAATCAGTGCTTCTTTCAAGTTATGGTGCATATAAATCACCTGGGGATCATGAAAAATTGCAGAATCTCATTCAGTAGGTCTGGGGACTGGCCTAATAAGCTCTTTTTTCTTTCTTTTTTACAGTTTCTTCTAGTAGTTACATTTAAAAAAAAAATTATTTATTATCTTTGGTTTCTAACGTAATTATTCATCTAAGTTTAGTTATTATAGATATATTTATTAAAATTCACACAGAACTGGAATATGAAAAAGCAATACAGGTCATTTGTTTTTATATATATTTTTATAGAAAAATACTGATGAGTAATAATGAACATTAAACACCAGCATGCATATTTAACAGAAATAAAATGTCTTAAAAGAAAATGCTTTTGCTTTAAATATTGAGAATCCTAAATAACGAATGCCATTGCCATTATGCTAATCTGTTAGATAATCCTATATATATCTAATTTGTTATTTAATTTTTGCATATCTTTATTAAGATATTTTACTTATGCCCAGATTTTTTTCAAGAGTCAGCTTTCATTACCTCATTATGAAATGAGTTGAAAGTGGGGAGAATGAGAAAATAAAATTAACAGTGGTAAAAAGCAAAGCCCTATATAAGGCTTAAATTATCAAACATAATGATTTCATGTATACTAAATTTGGGTTCACAGATTTATCCTCTGAAGGGAAAATCAAAAAGGCTAACTTTATTAGTCAAAAAATTCAAAATGATATGTGATTAAAAGCAACAATAACAACAACAAAAAAATATTCTCAGGAGAAATATATTACATTTGGTAACAATGTATGATTGGATTTTTCTCAGAATTTTCAGTAAACACTGAATATCTCACTTATATCAACACCCAAATTAAGCAATTTGATTTTTATAAAAGAAATTCTGTTGGTGTTCCATAAATTGTGATATAAATATCCAATTGTCTCCTGAACTGGCTTGATGTAAGGACATGCATTATAAAACAAAGAAAATGAAATGAATTTGTTTTACTTTTTTACTGAAGTATAGTTGACTTACAATATTATATTAGTTTCAAGAGTACAGCATAGTAATTCAATAATTTTTGTAGATTATACTTCATATAAAATTATAAAATATTGGCTACATTCCCTGTGCTGTATATTATATCCTTGTAACTTATTTATTTTATAGATAGCAGTTTGTACCTCCTCATCCCTCTCACCTATCTTGTCCCTCTCTCCATCCCTCTCCCTTCTAGTAATCACTTTTGTGCTCTGTATCTGAGATTCTTTTTCTGTTTTGTTACATTTGTTCATTTATTTTAATTCTACATATAAGTGAAAACACACAATATTTGTCTTTCTCTTTCAGATATATTTCACTAAAGCATAATACCTTCCTGGTCAATCAATGTTGTTGCAAAAGTTAAAATTTCATTCTTTTTTATGGCTGAATAATATACCACTGTATATATTTATCACATCCTCTTTTTCCATGCATCTGTTGATGGACACTTAGTTTGCTTCCATATCTTGGTTATTGTAAGTAATGCTACTATGCACATTGGGGTACATATATATTTTCAAATTAGTGTTTGTGTTTTCTTTGGATGTATACCCAGGACTGGAATTGCTGGATTGTATGGTGGTTCTATTTTTGATTTTTGAGGAGCCTCCAAACTGTTTTCCATAGTGGCTATACCAATTTACAATCCTACCAACATTGTACTAGGGCTCCATTTTCTCCACATCATTGCCAACACTTGTTATTTGTTGACTTTTTGATGATAGCCATTCTGACAGGTGGGAGGGGTGTGATATCTTATTGCTGTTTTAATTTGCAATCCCCTGATGATTAGTGATGGTGAGCATCTTTTCATGTGTCTACTGGCCGTCTGTATGATATCATTTGTAACTCTCTTTTTTCACTTCTAATTTTCATTATTTGGTCCCTCTCTTTTTTAATTAATGAGTCTGACTAAGGGCTAATCAATTTTCTTTTTCTATCCAAAAACTCTCTTAGTTTTATTAATATTTTCTATTGATTTTGTTTTGAAAACTAGTGGCAAATTTTTCTCAAAAATATATCAAACCCATTTTCATTCCCATGAGGTCAAATGAGAATTACCTCAATAGTTCTCTGCATTAAAACTTTGTAACTTTGAATCCTAATAGATAGAAAGAATACATCATTATTATTTAACTTTGTGTTTATTTATGAATGATGTAATAATTTTAGAAGCCATTGTAAGTTAGTCATATATTTCTTGTAAATAGCTTATTACTGCCATGTGCATATTTTCTATTGGAGTGTCAATTGCTTTACTTATTTGTAAGCATTTTTTAAGCATTAAATGGATTTTCTATTTATCTTTTCAATGTGCTGCTAGCTATGACTTTTATTATAATTCTACATTTAAATCTTTCATTCTGGGGGGATCTTCATGATGGCGGAGGAGTAAGATGTGGAGATCACCTGCCTCCCCACAAATACATCAGAAATATACTTACATGTGGAACAACTCCTACAAAATACCTACTGAACACTGGCAGAAGACCTCAGACTTCCCAAAAGGCAAGAAACTCCCCATGTACCTGGGTAGGGCAAAAGAAAAAACAGACAAAAGAATAGGAACTGGATTTGCACCTCTGGGAGGGAGCTGTGAAGGAGGAAAAGTTTTCACACACTAGGAAGCCACTTCACTGGTGGAGATGAGGGGTGGGCAGGAGGAAAGCTTTGGTGCCATGGAGGAGAGCACAGCAACAAGGGTGAGGAGGGCAAAGCGGAGAGATTCCCACACAGAGGATCAGTGCTCACCAGCACTGTCTGAGAGAGGCTTGTCTGCTCACCTGCCAGGGCAGGTGGGGGCTGGGAGCTGAGGCTGTGGCTTCGTAGGTCAGATCCCAGGGAGAGGACTGGGGTTGGCTGCATGAACACAGACTAAAGGGGGCTAGTGTGGCACAGCTAGCTGGGAAGGAGTCTGGGAAAAAGTCTGGAACTGCCTAAGAGGCAAGAGACCATTGTTTCGGGGTTCATGAGGAGAGGGGATTCAGAGCAACGTCTAAATGAGCTCCAGAGATGGACGCGAGCCACAGCTATCAGCGCGGACACCAGAGATGGGCATGAAATGCTAAGGCTGCTGCTGCCACCACCAAGAAACCTGTGTGCAAGCACAGGTCACTATCCACACCTCCCCTCCCAGGAGCCTGAACATCCCACCACTGCCCGGGTCCTGTGATCCAGGGACAACTTCCCTGGGAGAACACATGGTGTGCCTCAGGCTGTCGCAATGTCACACCGGCCTCTGCCACCACAGGCTCACCCTGCATTCCATATCCTTCCCTCTCCCAGGCCTGAGGGAACCAGATCCCCCTAATCAGAGGCTACTTTAACCCCGTCCTGTCTGGGTGGGAAACAGACGCCCTCCAGCGACATACAAAGAGAGGCAGGGCCAAAACCAAAGCTGAACCCCGGGAGCTGTGCGAACAAAGAAGAGAAAGGGAAATTTCTCCCAGTAGCCTCAGGAGCAGCAGATTAAATATCCACAGTCACCTTGATGTACACTGCATCTCTGGAATAACTGAATAGACAACTAATCATCCCAAAATTGAGGCATTGGACTTTGGGAGCAACTGAAGTCGTGGGGTTTGCTTTCTGCATCTAATTTGTTTCTGGTTTTATGTCTATCTTAGTGTTTAGAGCTTAAAATCATTTGTAGATTTGTTTATTGATTTGGTTGCTCTATTCCTTTTCTTTTATATATATATATATATATATATATTTTTCCTTTTTCTCTTTTTGTGAATGTGTATGTGCATGCTTCTTTGTGTGATTTTGTTGGTATGGCTTTGCTTTTACCATTTGTCCCAGGCTTCTGTGTGCCCTTTTTTTTTTTTTTTTGTATAGTTTTTAAGGCTGGCTATCATTGGTGGATTGGTTTTTTGGTTTGGTTGCTCTCTTCTTTATTTATTTATTTATTTTTCTTTTTCTTATTACTTTTTCATTTTTCATTTTTAAAAATATTTTTTTAACTTTAATAACTTTATTTTATTTTTATTTCTATCTTTCTCTTTTTATTTCTCCCTTTTATTCTGAGCCATGTGGCTGACAGGGTCTTGGTGCTCCTGCTGGGAGTCAGGCCTGAGTTGGAGAGCTGAGTTCAGGACATTGGTCCACCAGAGACCTCACAGCCCCACATAATATCAAATGGTGAAAGCTCTCCCAGAGATCTCCATCTCAACACTAAGACCAAGCTCACTCAACAACCAGCAAGCTACAGTGCTGGACACCCTATGCCACACAACTAGCAAGACAGGAACACAAACCCACCCGTTAGCAGAGAGGCTGCCTAAAATAATATTAAGTTCACAGACACCTGCAAACAAACCACCTGACATGGTCCTGCCCACTAGAAAGACAAGATCCAGGCTCATCCACCAGAACACAGTCACCAGTCCTTCCACGAGGAAGCCTACAAAACCCACTGAACCAACCTTACCCACTGGGGCAAGACAACAAAAACAACAAGAACTACGAAACTGCAGCCTGTGAAAAGGAGACCCCAAACACAGTAAGTTAAGGAAAATGAGAAGATAAATACACAGCAGATGAAAGAGCAAGACAAAAACCCACCAGAGGAAACAAATGAGGAGGAAATAGTCAGTCTACCTGAAAAAGAATTCAGAGTAATGATAGTAAAGATGATCCAAAATCTTGGAAATAGAATGGAGAAAATAAAACAAACGTTCAACAAGGACCTGACAGAACTAAAGAGCAAAGAAACAGTGATGAACAACACAATAAATGAAAGTAAAAATTCTCTAGAACGAATCAATAGCAGAATAACTGAGGCAGAAGAATGGATAAGTGACCGGGAAGATAAAATAGTGGAAATAAATACTGCAGAGCAGAATAAAGAAAAAGGAATGAAAAGAATTGAGGACAGTTTCAGAGATCTCTGGGACAACATTAAACGCACCAACATTTGAATTATAGGGGTCTGAGAAGAAGAAGAGAAAAAGAAAGGGACTGAGAAAATGTTTGAAGAGATTATAGTTGAAAATTTCTCTTACATGGGAAAAGAAATAGTCAGTCAAGTCCATGAAGCACAGAGTCCCATAAAGGATAAATCCAAGGAGAAACACGCCAAGACATAACTAATCAAACTATCAAAAGTTAAATACAAAGAAAAAATATTAAAAGCAGCAAGGGAAAAACAACAAATAACATACAAGGTAATCCCCATAAGGTTAACAGCTGATCTTTAGGCAGAAACTCTGCAAACCAGAAGAGAATGGCAAGACATATTTAAAGTGATGAAAGGGAAAAAAACTGCAAACCAGACTACTCTATGCAGCAAGGATCTCATTCAGATTTGATGGAGAAATTAAAACCTTTACAGACAAGAAAAAGCTAAGAGGATTCAGGACCTCCAAACCAGCTTTACAACAAATGCTAAAGGAACTTCTTTAGGGACGAAACACAAGAGAAGAAAAGACCTACAATAACAAACCCAAAACATTTAAGAAAATGGTAATAGGGACATACACATCGAAAATTACCTTAAATGCAAACGGATTAAATGCTCCCATCAAAAGACATAGACTGTCTGAATGGATACAAAAACAAGACCTATACATATGCTGTCTAAAAAAGACCCACTTCAGACCTAGGGACACATACAGACTGAAAGTGAGAGGATGGAAAAGGATATTCCATGCAAATGGAAATCAAAAGAAAGCTGGAGTAGCATTTCTCATATCAGAAAAAAAAGACTTTAAAATAAAGACTATTACAAGAGACAAAGAAGGACACTACATAATGATCAAGGGATCAATCCAAGAAGAAGATATAACAATTGTAAATACTTATGCACCTAAAATAAGAGCATCTCAATACATAAGGCAAATGCTAACAGCCAAAAAGGGGAAATCCACAGTAAAACAATCATAGTTGGAGACTTTAACAACTCACTTTCACCAATGGACAGATCATCTAACATGAAAATAAACAGGGAAATGCAAGCTTTAAATGATGCATTAAACAAGATGGACTTAACTGATATTTATAGGACATTCCATCCAAAACCAACAGAATACACTTTCTTCTCAGGTGCACATGGATTATTCTCCAGGATTGATCATATCTTGGGTCAAAAATCAAGCCTTGGTATATTTAAGAAAATTGAAATCGTATCAAGTATCTTTTCTGACCACAATGCTATGAGACTAGATATTAATTACAGGAAAGAAACTGTAAAACATACAAACACATGGATGCTAAGCAATACACTACAAAATAACCAAGAGATCACTGAAGGAATCAAAGATGAAATCAAAAAATACTTAGACACAAATGACAATGAAAACACAGTGACCCAAAACCTATTGGATGCAGCAAAAGCAGTTTGAGAGGGAAGATTACAACAATACAATCCTACTTCAAGGAACAAGAAACATCTCAAATAAACAACCTAACCTTACATCTAAAGGTATTAGGGAAAGAATAAACAAAACCCAAAGTTAGTAGAAGGGAAGAAATCATAAAGATCAGAGCAGAAATAAATGAAATAGAAACAAAGAAAACAATAACAAAGATCAATAAAACTAAAAGCTGGTTCTTTGAGAAGACAAACAAAATTGATAAACCATTAGACAGACTCATCAAGGTAAAGAAGGCGAGGACTGAAATTAAAAAAATTAGAAATGAAAAAGGAGAAGTAACAACTGACACTGCAGAAATACAAAGGATCATGAGAGATTACTACAAGCAACTCTATGCCAATAAAATGGACAACCTGGAAGAAATGGACAGATTCTTAGAAAAGCACAACCTTCAAGACTGAACCAGGAAGAAACAGAAAATATAAACAGACCAATTACAAACACTGAAATTGAGACTGTGATTAAAAATCTTCTAACAAACAAAAGCCCAGGACCAGATGGCTCCACAGGTGAATTCTATCAAACAATTAGAGAAGAGCTAACACCTATCCTTCTCAAACTCTTCCAAAATATAGCAGAGGGAGGAACACTCCCATATTCATTCTACAAAGCCACTATAACCCTGATATGAAAACCAGACACGGATGTCACAAAAAAAGAAAACTACAGGCCAATATCACTGATGAAAATAGACCCAAAAATCGTCAACACAATACTAGCAAACAGAATCCAACAGCACATTAAGAGGATCATACACCATGAGCAAGCAGGGTTGATCTCAGGAATGCAAGGATTCTTCAATATATGCAAATCAATCAATGTGATAAATCATATTAGCAAACTGATCATCTCAATAGATGCAGAAAAACCTTCTGACAAAATTCAACACCCATTTATGTTAAAAACCCTCAGGAAATTAGCCATAGAGGGAACTTACCTCAACATAATAAAGGCCATATATGTCAAACCCACAGCCAACATCTTTCTCAATGGTGAAAAACTGAAACCAATTCCTCTAAGATCAGGAACAAGACAAAGTTGTCCACTCTCACCACTATTATTCAACATGTTTTGTAAGTTTTAGCCACAGCAATCAGAGAAGAAAAAGAAATAAAAGGAATCCAAATCAGAAAAGAAGAAGTAAAACTGTCACTGTTTGCAGATGACATGATACTATACATAGAGGATCCTAAAGATGCTACCAGAACACTACTAGAGCTAATCAATGAATTTGGTAATGTAGCAGGATACAAAATTTATACACAGAAATCACTTGCATTCCCATTTACTGATGATGAAAAATCTGAAAGGGGAATTAAGGAAACACTCCCATTTACCATTGCAACAAAAAGAGTAAAATACCTAGGAATACACCTACCAAAGAGAGAAAAGACCTGTATGCAGAAAACTATAAGACACTGATGAACAAATTAAAGATGATACAACACATGGAGAGATATACCATGTTCTTGGATTGGAAGAATCAACATTGTGAAAATGACTATATTACCCAAAGCAATCTACAGATTCAATTCAATCCCTATCAAACTACCAATGGCATTTTTCACAGAACTAGAACAAAAAATTGCACAATTGTTATTGAAACACAAAAGACCCCAAAGAGCCAAAGCAATCTTGAGAAAGAAAAACGGAGCTAGAGGAATCAGACTCCCTGCCTTCAGACCATACTACAAAGCTACAGTAATCAAGACATTATGGAACTGGCACAAAAACAGAAATATAGATCAATGGAACAGGATTGAAAGCCCAGAGATAAACCCATGCACACGTGGTCACCTTATCTTAGATAAAGGAAGCAAGAATATACCATGGAGAAAAGACAGACTCCTCAATAAGTGGTGCTGGGAAAACTGGACAGCTACATGTAAAAGAATGAAATTAGAGCCCTTCCTAACACCATACACAAAAATAAACTCAAAATGGATTAAAGACCTAAATATAAGGTCAGACACTATAAAACTCTTAGAGGAAAACATGGACAGAAAACTCTATGACATAAATCACAGCAAGATCCTTTTTGACCTACCTCCTAGAGAAATGGAAATAAAAGCAAAAATAAACAAATGGGACCTAATGCAACTTAACAGCTTTTGCATAGCAAAGGAAACTATAAACAAGATGAAAAGACAACCCTCAGAGTGGGGGAAAATATTTTCCAACAAAGCAACTGACAAAGAGTTAATCGCCAGTATATAAAAGCAGATCATGCAGCTCAATATGAAAAAAACAAAGAACCCAATCCAAAAATGGGCAGAAGACCTAAATCGACATTTCTCCAAAGAAGATATGCAGATTGCTAACAAACACATGAAAGGATGCTCAACATCACTAATCATTAGAGAAATGCAAATAAAAACTACAATGAGGTATCACCTCACACCGGTCAAAATGGCTATCATCAATAATCTACAAACAATAAATGCTGGTGAGGGTGTGGAGAAAAGGGAACCCTCTTGCACTGTTGGTGGGAATGTAAATTGATATAGCCACTATGGAGAACAGTATGGAGGTTCCTTAAAAAACTAAAAATAGAACTACCATTTGACCCACCAATCCCACTACTGGGCATATACCCTAAGAAATCCATAATTCAAAAAGAGTCATATACCAAAATGTTCATTGCAGCTCTATTTACAATAGCCAGGACATGGAAGCAACCTAAATGTCCATCAACAGATGAATGGATAAAGAAGATGTGACACATATATACAGTGGAATATTACTCAACCATAAAAAGAAAGGAAATTGAGTTATTTGTAGTGAGGTGGATGGACATAGAGATTGTCATACAGAGTGAAGTAAGTCAGAAAGATAAAAGTTAATACCGTATGCTAACACATATATACGTAATCTAAAAAAAAAAAAAAAAAAAATGGTTCTGAAGAACCTAGGGGCAGGAAAGGAATAAAGACCAGACATAGAGCATGGACAAGAGGACACGGGGATGGTGAAGGGTAAGCTGGGACAAAGTGAAAGAGTGTCATGGACATATATACACTACCAAATGTAAAACAGGTAGCTAGTGGGAAGCAGCTGCATTGCACAGGGATATCGGCTCGATGCTCTGTGACCAACTACAGCAGTGGGAAAAGGAAGGTGGGAGGGAGATGCAAGACGGAAGAGATATGGTGATATATGTATATGTATTGCTGATTCACTTTGCTATACAGCAGAAACTAACACACCATTGTAAAGCAATTATACTCCAATAAAGATGTTAAAAAAAATCATTCTTATTTTATTTCATTGTGATAAGAGAATATAAGAAGTCCCAAATTTTTATTGTACAAAAACTTTTATACATGAATAAAGTATTTTTTTAAATTTGTTTAAATATTTTCCATGTTTTTGTCATGGTATATTGATGGTGCTTAGCGAGAGTTTTTGAAATAGAACATTTTTTTAAGTTTGCTTTTTTTATTTATTTTAAATTTATTTCTATATTTTCATTGAAATACAGTTGATTTACCATATTGTGTTTGTTTCAGGTGTACAGCATAATGATACATTTTTGGTTTTATATTTTTGCAGATTATATTCCATTAAAGCCTATTGTATGATACTGAATAAAATTCCCTGTGATATAGAGTAAATCCTTGTTGCTTATCTATCTTATGTATAGTATTTTGTATCTGTTAATCCCACATGACTAATTTATTTCTCCATATATGTCACATCTTCTTAAACCGATCATCTGTTGATGGACACTTGGGTTGTTTCTATGTCTTTGTTATTGTAAATAATGCTATTATGAACATTGGGGTGCATGTATGTTTTCAAATTAGAGTTTTCATCTCTCCCGGATATATGCCCAGGAGTGGGATTGCTGTATCACATGTAGCTTTTTACTTTTTAAGGAACCTCCATACTGTTTTCCATTGTGGTTGCACCAATTTACATTCCCACCAACAGCATAGAAGAGTTCCTTTTCCAGCATTTACTTATGGACTTTCTGGTGATAGCCATTCTGACAGGTGTGAGGTGGTACCTCATTATTGTTTTGATTTGCATTTGTCTAGTCATTAGGGATGTTGAACATCTTTTTTTTGTGTCTGTTGACCATCTGTATGTCTTCTTTGGAAAAATGTCTATATAGGTTGCTCATTTTTTGATTGGGTTGCTTTGGGGTTAATATCCAAAATATACAAACAGTTCAATTTTATTTTTTTAACGAATACCTGAACTTTGTTAAAAGTATCAAATAGTATACAAGATTTTACAATGAAAAATACAAAACTCTTGGCTAATTCACACTCCTCAGATAGAATGAATTTCAACTCTTATAAATCGTTTCTCCTTAGTGTTTATCTCTATATTTATATATAATACACTTTTCTTAATTCATAAATTTAGTTAATTTTATCTTTCTTCCTTCTAATATTAGTATCATGGCCCATGCTCTCATTTTGTTTGCATTTTGCTGTCTTTGCCTATGCTTTAATTTAATTATTTTATTATATCACCTTTGAGAATGTATACTCCAAAATGGATATTTTTTTCCTGGCAATAGATAACTTTATTTACATTTATTAAAGTAACATTTGTTTAATCTTAGGTCTGATCCTTCTTTTTATATACTTTCTTTTTGATGGTTTCCCTTTGATTTTTCCTAACACTCTATATTGTGTTCTGACTAAATTAAAGTAACTAAACCAAGGCAACAAATTGATCAAAAAGTATGGGTCAACATATTAAAAGCTTATTTCTGGCTGATCTAAAGTCAACATGTTTACCATTTTTTAAATTGTGTCTCCCACACTAGACTGCAATTTCCGTGAAAGAAAACATCTTTCCTGTCCTCTAAAACTTTTATAAAACAAATAAATATATATTGTAGCATTGGTGTCTATTTTCTCACTAAAATTTGCATATTGTTTTTGATTTGGTAATATGTTTAAGCATTTTCCTTTTTCCTCACTTGTCCATTTATCTTGGTGTCTTTTGCTTTATATGGTTACATTTTATCATTACATCTTTTGTTTTTTTATTTTTTTTCTTTTACATGAATATCTTCCTTTCTCCATCTGGGTCAAGTATAACTATTGTGTTTTTCAGTAGCATCTTGTACAAAAATCTTGTCTGTCTTACAAAATTAACATTATAAAGACTCTCATCTCTTGTTTAGTAGTCCAATCCCTGTGATGTTCTGAAGTAGTAGAGAAGACAGACTATTTTGACTCCAGAATTCAAGCTTTTATTTGACTCCATGATAAGTTCAATTTCAGAGGAAAATAAAATACTGGTGCTAAAATTAGACCAAAGCTATATTTTTACTAAAGATTAATGTGGCCACCCCAACTCTCTGACCTCTTTTCCAAAATTTCTTCCCATTGTTCACTTGGCACCATCCAGCTTGTCTTCTTGATTTTCCTCAAAACATGCCGAACTCACTCTCACTCAAGAGCACTTGTATTTAATGTTATCTCTATCTGGAATGATTTTGAACAAAATATCCATGTAGGTTGCTTGCTTCCTCACTTCATTCAGGCCTCTGCTCCAATGTCACTTCATCAGAGAGGACTTCTGCAACAATTTTTCTTAAACAAGCATCCCCAATCTATCATTTATCATTGATCCCACTTTACTGATCATCACAGCACTGATTACCACTGACATATAATTTATTGTCTGTTTGTTTCACTAAAACATAAGCCCTATGATAGTTTTATACATGGTTTTGTAAATTTCTGCTTCCCCAGTACCTAGATCAATGCCTACCCAATGAATGTTTGTTACATGAATGAAACAGTAATGCATCAGCAATATATGATGGATGTTCAACAAATGTTCATTAATATCCCTAGCCTAATACTCCAGGTTCTTATATAGATACTAAATATTTAATACTAGATGGACAGCTTATTACATTCAAAATCATAGTACCCAAATTGCATAGATCATTAAAGGCAAACAAGTTTTCAATACCTCTTAATGCCTGGATACATAAAATGCTAGGGTCATAAACATAAATAAAGCACAGTTCCTGTATTCAAGGAATTCACAACCTAGGGAAATAGATGAGATATGTGCATATATATTCCAAGCTGTTATATTTATACCTAAGTTGTTGGCAACCATCTTATTTTTTATTCTGGGGCCTCCACCTAATTATAATTCCCCACCAAGGGCTATTTTATTTGACACATAAACTCCTTACATAAAGCAAATTAAAATTCTTTTTCCATGCATGCCAAGCCAGTGATTTCTGCCTACTTATAGCCAGAGTTCTTTAAATATAAAATAAATAGGTTGTTGTCCTAAATGCCTGAATCTGCATATTTTTGCTCTCAGTCCTTGTTATTAGGCCAAATCTTTCAAAGTACATTTTGGAAATAAGACAAAACGTAGGTAACATTTTTCTTTAAAAGCCATCTGAACCATGTGCTTACACAGAAATAAGTATAAAACTATCTAGTTTCTACTCCAACTCACCCACCTCTAAAGGCAAGATTTATTATAATGCAAATTGCCACTGTTGAGATACATCTTTTCATCTTTATAAAGTAAAACTCACTAAGTATTCATTTTGTAAAACGCAGTGTCTCTGTGCCAACCATTTAGGTAGTACCAGTGCTAGGCTAGTAACACTGCCATATTTACTGTAACTGAATTTCTGTAGAATAGCAAGCTGTTAGGACTATTAAGTGCCCAATCAGAAACTTCCCATATGTCTCAATTAAAATGTATCCAGCTACACAGGATAAATAAATGTGCATGCCTTTAAGCCATATGAAACACTAAGATTTTGCTGTCAAATGAATAATTTTAAAAGCCTCTTTATGAAAAATATGTACCTATATATTTTATTCTTCCAAACTTTTCATGATTATATGACTTACCCTCTTGAAGTAAAGCCAATTTAAGACTAGTTGGGTTAGAGGCTTATCTTTTATTAATTGTTCTTAATGAATTTTAAACATTCTATATGTTGGAAT
This sequence comes from Balaenoptera borealis, assembly GCF_965194805.1. Taxonomy (NCBI): domain Eukaryota; kingdom Metazoa; phylum Chordata; class Mammalia; order Artiodactyla; family Balaenopteridae; genus Balaenoptera; species Balaenoptera borealis. Next base: position 28,950,881 of record NC_138877.1, read on the forward strand.
ACATTTACATGATAATTATGACTCATGACAGTACTACCACATATGTAATGAATTGAAATTGTAAATTATATTTATCTGATAATGCTTAGGGTTGGTTTGGTTGCCTTAAGGAGGAAAGCAAATGAACCATGTGCAGCAAATGTATTTTAGTTTTTAAATCATTTATTTTTCCACCAGTTTTGAATCTTCATCCTTATTTATTTTCCAAAGAAAGAGAATTTTCTGCTGACCAAATACCAATTTATATAGATTGGATATAAGTGTGAATGCGGGGGTGAGTCTGTGTGTATACACAGGCTTTCAGTTTTTAGGTTCTTTACTATTTCTAATTTACAAATAGATCTATTGTTTTTAGTATGTGTACATGGAAACATGTTCATGTATATTTAATAGCTACATGTAAAGTGAGTATAATAGATTTCTCTAACATTAAGTTTACTGAAGAATTCATTATGCTCTTTTCGAAAAAGAAATGACTGCCACGCTTATAGATGTCATTGCTATAGTACAACAAAAATACATTAAAATAAAATTCACAACCTTAGTGGTCACAATCACTGTATGTAAAAATTAGAATTCTTGTACTATTACATTTGTCCAGGAACTAAAAACCTAGGCATTTAGAGACACTTGATGGAAATGTGTCCACAGAGGCATTGTTTTGTTCAGTCTACAGATTAATGTTTCAGATTTTAATCTTAAATATCTCTAACCTAATGCTATTTAATTTGAGAAGTAATTGGCATATGGTCGTACTTTTAAATTATAGCAATCTCAAAGTTACAAGAATATCAAAATATTTGTGTGGGAGAATTTCTTAGTTCTGTATAAGCATTTTCTCATTCAGGAGTTTTACCCTCATCGATCAGAAATGCATTATGGTCTATTATATAATCTGAGAAAAAAAGTCTTGCATGTCTGATGGCACTCATTGGAATTTCTCAGTGCTGTGCTTTTTAACCTTTTACAGGATTTTTTTTTTTTTTCGTTTATCCTCAAGTTAATCTTGAACTCAGAAAAAAGTACATTTTGGTCAGGGATTATCCTGTTTTGAAAATGAATGTGTGCCTCCCCAAATACCTCCTCTGACCACTTGACTATTTTCTCTAACATTGGCGAGAACCACAATTTATTATTTTTCCCTTTATGATTAGTTTATCAATACCTAATTAATTTTATGTGTTTAGATATACTTCATGTATTTATGTTAAGAATGTATTGTGTGCCTGCTGTGTGCCAGTTTCTAAGGCACTGGGTATTGTATATTAGCAAATATGTAATTATCTTGTGGAATTTGAAATCAAGTAAAGAAGACAGGCAGTTAAGGAAGTAAATGAGGGGCAGTGCTAGAGACAAGAGGAAGGAGAAGGGAAAGTGTAGGGTATGTTCCTTAGACTGGGTCATCAGGATCATTTTCTTTGAGCAGATAATATTTAACTGATAACCATAAAGATTGCTGTTGGGCTTCCCTGGTGGCGCAGTGGTTGAGAATCTGCCTGCCAATGCAGGGGACACGGGTTCGAGCCCTGGTCTGGGAAGATCCTACATGCCGCGGAGAACTAGGCCCGTGAGCCACAACTACTGAGCCTGCGCGTCTGGAGCCTGTGCTCCACAAGAGAGGCTAGGATAGTGAGAGGCCCGCGCACCGCGATGGAGAGTGGCCCCCACTTGCCGCAACAAGAGAAAGCCCTCACACAGAAACGAAGACTCAATGCAACCATAAATAAATAAATAAATAAAAATTAAAAAAAAAAAAAAAAGATTGCTGTTGTCAGATATATGCAAAAAGCAAAAGAAATGCAACTCCAAGCAGAAAGAAGAGCAGGAGTAAGAAAGGTCCTGAAACAGGAAAGAATGCATTTACTATCTACTTTTTTGCCCTCAAATAAAACCTCACTATGAGCAAGAAACACAGTGATTTCATGCACCACTGCTCCCAGCATGGTGTCCATTATAGAAAAGGCATTTAATAAGAATTTGTTGAACGAAATTTAAATAAACTGGGAAATACTTCAAAGCTCATCACCATAACTACTTCCTTTAACATTTGAGGAGAATAGAAATTTTTAAATTTAGGAAAATTTACTTATGATAAGTGCCCTTGATATTGTTTTAATTTTGGACCTTGAGTTGAGGAAAATATTTTCATTGTCAAAATTGTTGTACTGGTCTGTAAAATAACTTATTTTATACCTGAACTTATGTATATTTATTGACATATACTTACTAATCTAAATTTTTTACATCATTCTCCTTCGTATAAGCAATCATTTCAATCATTTTAATGTGTTATTTGTGTATCAGTCTTTCTTATATTATTGTAGATTATATATTATTGTTTTGAAATTGATTTTTATTTTCATGGATAGCACACTGCTACAGGACTCATTCTGCTTCTTCTTTTACAAACTCAAGTCTATATTTTAAACAGATATATTGGGGATGTATATTACCAAACCAGGTTTGTTTGCCCAACACACAGGAAGCCAAATGCTGGGGGGTGAGACTTGCAGCAGAGAAAGGGTTTATTCTCAAGGCAGCCAAGTGAGGGGAAGAGAGAACAAATCTCAAATCCACCTCCCTGAATGTGAAGGGGTTAGGGGTATTTGTGGGATAAAGCTGAGGTATGGGGAGCATGCGGAAAAGTAATTAGAGATAAGAAAAAGGTGAGATAATCATCTTTCTGTAAAAGTGCAATTAAGCTACAGGCTTCTTCATGGGACGTGGTCAGAAATTGGTGGCATTAGCATGTTCTGAGGGGAGAGTTTTGGCCCTCTGACATTGAAAGGTCACAGATCAGACACTCGTGTGTGCCCAGTTGGAGGGTGGGTGGCCCCAACCAGTCTTAACTGGCTCGAAATTGAACTGGACCCAAGGTCCTGAAAAACAACTCAGGCAAACCTCTTATTGTATAAGCAGTATGAAGCATGGAGGACATGCAAATTTTTGTTAAAACAATTAAAGCGAGCTTGATCAGTGAAGGCAGTTTACAGTTCTTCATTTATTAAGCAGTTTATAGGTTAATGGATCTAAGTGATGCCTACCCTTGGTTTCATTATTGTTGACATATGACAACAAACTGCATATATTAAAAGTATACAACTGAATGAGCTTATCTATCCACCCCAAAGCTTCCTTGTGTGCCATTGTAATTAATTATTTTCTATTAATTCCCCCATTTCTAGGCATCATCTGCTTTCTGTCATAGTGGATTAATTTGCATTTTCTAGAATTTTATTTAAGTGGAATCACACAGTATGAACTCATGTCTTCCTGACTACTTTTACTCGGCATAATTCTTTTGAAATGCACACATATTGTTGCATGCATCTGTAGTTTATTCCTTTCATTGGTGGCAATTGTATGAACATCCCCATTTTTTCACCTATTCAACTATTGGTGGTCATTTGAGTTATTTCCAGTTTTGATTAATACAAATAAGTTTGCATGTGTACAAATGTTTTTATTTTTCTCCAATAATTACTTTGACATAAAACAGCTGGGTTGTATGTTAGATATATGCTTAAATTTTTAAGAATCTTTCAAACTGTTTTTTTCCAAATGGTTGTACCTATTACAATCTTACAAGCAGTGTATGTGAACTCTGGATGCTCCAAATCCTTCCCCTAACATTTTACGGTTGGTCAATCTTTTAAATTTTATCTCTTTGTTGTGTGTTTGTGTGGGTAGTCAGATTGCATTATAGATTTAATTTCAATTTCCTTAATGTCTGACAATGTTAATTAACATCTTGTACTTTTTTTTAAAAATCCAAGCGTCTTCTTTACCAAAGTGTCCATCTGAACGTACAGCTTTTAAAAATTTTGCTCATTTTTAAAAATTTGGTCTGTTTGTCTTCTTATAATTGGGTGAAAGTTTTCTGCACATGCTACTTACAAGTCTTTGTTGGATATATGTTCTGAGAATATTGTTTTGACTGTCTATTATCATTTAATATCATTCATTATTCCACTTTGCATTATCTTAGCAGTGTATTTTGAGGAACAAAGTTACATTTTTATGAAGTCAAATTTATTAATTTTTCTTGTTTTGTTTTTGAGTAATAATTAAGAAATCTTTGCCAGACCCAAGATCACTATGATATTCTCCTGTTTAACTTATAGAAATTTTAGCATTTTACCTCTAGTATTTATTTCTATCATTTATTGCTATTAAATTTTGAATTTGGTATAAGCAAAAGGTAAGGTTCACTACTTAGCTTATGGCTATTCAATTTTTCCAAGACAATGTGTTTTAAGTTTATTCTTTCATCATTGAATTGCCTTCGTAATACTGTTGAAAAGTTAACTGACCGTATAATTGTGGGTTTACTTTTAGACTTTATTTGGTTCACTGTTAAAGTACATGTCTATGTTTACCAAAAACCCACTGCTTCGGTAACTGTAGCTTATAATAATAAGCTTTATAATAAGTCGTGAAATTTGGTAATATAAGTCCTCCACTATTTTTCTTCTTTTTCAAAGTTGTTTTGGCTATTGTAGTTCTTTTTAATTCTATACAATTTGAGAATTAGCTTCTCAACTTCTGCAAAATCAATCAATCAATCAATCAATCAATCAATCCTGTGTCTCTTTTAACCTGGCATGTCTCTCAGTATATCCAAAGCCAGCTCACACCCAGACCAGGTGCACTGGCAGGGTAGGAGAGCACTGTCACTCTCTTCTCACCTATGTGTTGCTTGCTTTTCTTCTTTTTTGTAATTCAGTCATCAAGATCTTCTTGGATCCAATGTTCTTTGCTAGTTCCACAGAAAACTATGGTTTTTGTTTCACTGTAGTTTTGGCTACCACATGAAAGCAGGTGTCTTATGCAACTGTAGAAGCATCTGGGCCCACACGGTTTTACTCTTTTAACACCTATTTGTTTAGACAATTTTTTTTTTATTATTTCTTATGCCACTTTTAACGATTTATATTTTTTCAGAAATGTTTCCACTTTTTCCAAATATTCAAGTTGACTAATACATACAGGAAATCCTCATTTTGCATGCTTCTGATATGTACAAATTTTACTTACCACAGCTTAGGGATATAACACTAGTCCCCCAACCACATGGTTCAAATTTCAGTTACTATGGTTTATTAACTTTGAGTAGTCACATAAAGAATGAACTTTGCTGCTAGCTCTTCAATTTACATATCACTACATAAATAACAGATGTCTATCATGATTAGTGAACAATCATCACTTCTATCCAAGTCTATCAGTGATTGGTGACTGTACATTCATTAATTTCTCAAACAGACAGTAAATGAGGTAGTTGTGTTGTCTCCTTGGTTCCCAGGAATAAACCCAAATGACATTTCACAAAACAGATAATCAAAAGAGGGAGTTGGCCAAAAAAGATAGAAGTGCAGCAAAAACATGGAAAATGATAATGCAAAAAGTGAAATTTGAATTCAATCTAAATGGAGTTGCTATAAAAGAAATTGCTGACCTTGGGAATATTGACACTGTCACCATTCCAGAAACTAGATATGCAAACACAGCGACCTAATGAAGGTTAAATTTCTTGACATAGTTGAGAAAAATTATTATGGCTACAGGGACAAAAATGTCTCAGAAGAGTCACCATAGAAAACTTCATACTTAAAGAAACTCTTAGAGATGGTTCACAATATCGAAAATGCAAAGGGTAAAATGTTGGAAGCTGATCCAAACTTATAAATGAGCATGACAATTTGCTAAAGTATAGAAAAAAAATTCCCCTATATCACAGTTTGTACAATGAGAATTAGAAGGTAAGCAATAATCAGAATTCTTTTCAGAACTTTTCCCAAACAAATTTTCTCAATGTTTACAATATTTGAAATTATAGTGTACTAAAATATATTAAATTTTCTAGTTTTACATTTTTCTATACAATTTATAATTGACCATATGAGAGTTTTAAATGTTTTAACAATACTTTGAAAGGTCATAGGACGATTATAAATTTCCCCACTGATTACTAAAATTACTTTGCATGGTTTCAGCTTGCAGTCATATTTATGGTCCTGTATATTGTGCAAAGTAAGCATTGTCGGTATTTTTTCAACACAACCTTTTATGCTTTTAAATCTCTGTTGTCTGTAGCTATTTATTGTTTTTTATGTATTTCAATTTTTGCATCTTTTCCCTCTGATAATTATTTTCAGCTGTCTAGCTTTTAATTTGTAAATAATCAATTAATGGTTTTGTTTATAGTCTGTTTTTCTTGTTTCCAATTTCCATGATTATTTCCATTTCTTTTTGTTTCTTCTATTTCCCTCCTCTTTGGGTTTGAACTACTACTCTTTTGACAAAGTTTTGGAATTATTTGTATAACTCATTTTCTTTCAGTTTTTCTTATTTTGTAAAAAAGCACCTATCAAAATGCCTTTCACCTAGAAGAAACTTAATGAATACATTTTCAGATGTTAACCTAATTAACATCTCCATGCTCTTTGCCTATTCCTTCTTTTTTTTTTTTTTAACTGAAATGAGCTGAAACTCTCAAAGTTGGGCATCTTTATATGGTCCTGGTGAGCCTTAAGAAAAGTTAGGAGGTATTTTTCACACATGCCTGCAACACTAACTGTATAATATTGAGACAATCACACCACTTTTTGGATCTCAGATATTTGCAAATCTAATGGAAATGATTTGATAGTATAACCTCTTTCCCTCTGAAATGACATGTTCAGTTTGGGGTCAAGAACTATACTACATTATTTAACCATAACTAAAGTTTTCGGAGTTACACAGTAGTCTTAATTCCTCTGAAACATACAACTGATCCCTTAGATCTTTATTCTCGATTCAAATACATCAGCATCTTTAATTTTCCCTTTATGTCTATATAATTAGAAAAATGCTGTGAAATTAAATGTACTCTCATTAACAAGTTTGCAGTCAGGATTTCATAGAAGAAATAGAAACCACTTTAGGTATTTCCCATGAAAAGAATTCAATACAGGGGACTTAAAAGTACCAGAAGTTTAGACAGAGGAAGTCAGAATCACCAAGCTGCACTTCACAGGTGAGGATGCTCCTTCTGTTGCCATGTTGAGTACAGCAGCTCTGCCTCCAGATGTCCTCAGAGGCTGCAATGCTGAGTCTGGATGCCTTGAACACTCACTTCTGGCTTTGTTACTTGCTAAAACAGCAACAAGGGGTGCCCCTGCTATACCTCCATCTCCTGTAAGTAAACAAGTGAATTCATTCATTCATTTCCAGAACCTTAGCTCCAATAGACACTAAGAAACATAGTTTTTATATTTCTCATCTTCTCTAAATAGCAAAAAACAGAATGATAAAATTTAAGATATCTACTACAGAGTTATATCTAACAAGATTGTCAAATAAATAGATGTCTTAGGTGGAGGCTTTATTCTATTGTATATTGCTAATTTGTTTGAAAATCTCAGCAGGCATCTCTTTAAAAAAAGCAAAATATGTCTGAAGGAAACTAGCAGTGAGAAAAGACAACTCTAATGAATAGATTAATATATCAAGCTTAAAATATGCATATATATATGTATATATATATATATATATATATATATACATATATATATATATATACATATATATATATATATATATATATATATATATACGAATTTTACAGATCAGTGTGCTTTTCAGATGATTGACAGGCAGTGGATTTAAGCTCAAGTGTAATATTTTATAGTTATCCATAAAACTCTAGTGGCTGGATGCAGCTTAGAATTTAGTACTTAGAGCTTGTATCAATAGAAATATCACTGAAAGGATTTTTGCTGGATCTTACTTTAACTCACCTAATATGATTAGAATTTGAAAGGGAAGATTTGTAATTTTCTCAACTAGATTGGTTATTTACAGTAGTGTGTTTTTAAAAACATATACACACAAAGCCTTAAACATAATCTGAATCATCAGTGAGCATTATGTTTTGGGTTTTTGGAACTGGGAGCATAGCCAACTTGGGTGGAATTTTAATAACTGCTTTGCTACTTTTACTGTTTAAGCAAATTTTTCATAAAAAGAGCTGGATTGACAATCTCTGAGATCAAAGTCCTCTTTTTTATCAACTGAACAGATAACAGCACAGGGAGTAAAAATTTCCCATCTGCCCAAACTACTGCTCTGGAGATTTTACCTATAAAGGATGAGGGGATATTTCAAGCTTTGCTTTTGTCTTTTTCCTGAGAGGATTCCTCATTCAGTGGCACTCACACAGGCAAAAATGTTTTTCGAATTAACAGTGCTACATAGATTTCATTTGCTTTGGGCATTCTTTCCACTACTACTTAACATATCATATTTGGAAATTATTTTAGGATCAACTGTATATTTTAAAATTAATAATATGTTTGTAAGCTTGTATTTCCATTCTGCTAATTAATAAATTGAGTCAAAAAATTAAGTTACTTCTCTAAAATCAAAGGCAAATTAACTGTAGTGCTTGAGTAAATATTCATAGATTCTGATCATATAATGCAACAGTAAGTAACAGAATTGGCAATGGATCTGTAGGATCTTATCATGTTTATTCACCACATTTAATCTGGTCATCAAAACCACTATAATAAGAGCCTGAGTGAAGGTGAATCAGAGAAGAAACTAACATTCAAAGATCTAAAGAACCATGTTATATATTTTATGTATATTATACTGTATTATTTAACAAACATGTGAAATGTCTTATTTTGTAATTTTTTAAGAAGCACATTTCTGAAAGTAGAGTGTATTTTATTACTGATGACTCATCACAATTAATTAGTAGCATTTACTCTTTCTCAGTGGTGAGGAAAGCATCACTTACAATACACGGTGTTTTAGATTAGATGAAATACGACTACCACTACTTTCACTTCATAGATGAGGAAAATGAGGATTAGAGAAGGGAAGCAAGCTTTTTCAAGTAATTTCTGCAAATTAATAAATCACGTGGCCTGAATCTGAATCTAGGTTAATCTAATTCAGAGTCCCTCCTTATAGAAACATGATGTTTCAACACACTGAATGTGACAAAAAAGGCAAAATAGAATTGGATAAATTCAAAAGATGTATAATTACCTTCCTAATATGCTACAGATAAGTTGCCTGAGGTCAGGCAAAAAGACTGATATTTTTAAGTTTCAGATATGGTCAAAATTTACATAATCATTTAAGATATATATATATCTCATATATATATATGAATAGATTTGAAGAGATTTGCTCCTTTAATCAGGGTATATTAGAGTAAGAGTCAGGGTTCACCAGATACTGATAATTATTTCAGGATGAAAGCTTAGACTATGATTTTTCAGCATTTATAATATACATAGATATTGCTGTCCTGAAAAAATAGTTTAGAGATGATGGGGATATCCTTTGCTACGTCTTCTGTACATGTCAGAGCGATTCTGTGAAATTTCAAAGATACAATACAGCAAGTATTAGTTATACAGTAAGGCAGGATGGATGATAGTGAGCACAAGAGATGCAAGTCATCCTAGATTCTATACAATGAAAATCAAATTCAAATGTTATTTCTACTCTAAAGAATAATACTAGAAGAGGTAGTGCATTGGGTACAATTATGCAAGGACAGAAGCCTGGGAACACCCATATTTTATTATTTGTAAAACTCTCTGATTCATGCTGTCCCAATTGGAAGGTCATCTCCATGAAGGCAGGGATAGTGCCAGTTGTTTTAATCCCCGTTGTGACTCTATAATTCCCACTGTAACTCTAACTCCAGAATGCCTGTCAGAGCCATTACTCAGTTTAGCTACCAAATGGATTAATTAAGATAGATAATTTTGAAACTAGTATTAAGCATATAAAGAGAAGCCACTCCCAGAGTACAAAGTACCAGGTACAAACATTTTGCAGCATTCTTTGAAACAATTGACCCACTTGAGCAGTTCTGTAAGATGACAGAGACTTCAACGGTGCAAGTCTCAATGGCATTGAAGGCACCTGTGGTTTATACCTAAGGTTTAAATGTGGAATACGTTCAGTTGAGATAAATACATATCTTAAAGTTCCTATTCAAGTAATATTCACTGAGCTCCTAAAGAGTGTGGCAAGCACTTTGCAAGGTTTTGATACAGTGTACACAAAATCATACACAACACATACACACACCAAATATAAACTTTAAAGTCTAATGAAGATCACAGATTAGTTGAATAAACTCTCTGTGACTTAACTTTTTTCCCAATTGTGGATTTAGGGAGCTGAGCTTGGGCATCCCACCTGCTGCTTCTGCTTTTCCAGCAGCTAAGTGGCCACCTAGGCAGGGTGGGGGTGTGTGGGGTAAGGTTGGCTGTGAGATGCAGATTTGGGGTGGTGGAGGGAGCTGGTGAGGCAGGGAGACAAACAGGGGGTCTGGGACATGGAGGATTGCTGGGAAGCACGGAGGTCCCTTCCAGCTGGTGACCAGGAATGCCCAGAGGCACTGAGGCTGGTACATGGGCCCTCACCTACTTCCCCGAGTTCCAAGGAGCTTGCCCACAGCCAGTGGGGATGTGGTTTGGCCAGTGACACACCAAGGCCCATGCAGGATCCCTCTCCATTGTCCCTAACTCCTGTTTAAGCCTAGGAGCCCAGGGACAGATGGAAGGGCCACTCTCCTCCTTCCTTCTACTGGGGCTAAGTCCTGTGGCCAGAAGCTCGTCAAGGCAGGGCCTGCGATGTGAATCCCGAGCGTTCGGTGGTTGATGTTTGTAGCTGCGCCCAGGGCAGCAGGGCTGTGCGGTGGGCAGGATGGCTCAAGACCTGAGAAGGCCCAAGGTTTGGAGTCCTCCTGAGGTGGGGGGGGGGGCGGTGGGTAATTGGAAGGGATTCAGACATACAGGTCCAAGGTGGGAAGGGGGCCAGCCTGGGGCTCAGAGCTGCTGGAAGTTCACCCCCTCATAGGTGTCCTAGCACTGAAAGACCACTCTTCATCAGCTCTTCTACCTCTGAGTGTCCTCGGATATTATAAAAGTAGGGGATAAGCTCAGGCATCTCTTGCTCCATCTTGTACAGAAATGGCTGGCGTGAAGACCTGCCTGGCATCCTGGAAGTCACCACCATGCACAAAGCACACCTGCCTCCTAGGTGAGACCAGGGTGAGGTGCCAATCCACCCGGAGCTTCACCTTCTTCTGTCTGTTGCCTAGGTCAGGTGACACAGGAGTATGTTTAATATAAGAAAATTAACCTTATAAGTAAACCAGGTAAATATATATATATATATGTTTTCTCTCTAGTGATTTTAAGGTGTGTTCTAAAGCAGGGCCAAATAGCAGGAGGTGAGCAGGCAGACAAGTGAGCAAGCTTCATCTGCTGCTCCCCATTGCTCCCCATTGCTCGAATTACCTCCTGAACCATGCTGGCATTACTGCCTGAACCATTCCACTGCCCACAAAAATTCTATTCCATGAAACCGGTCCCTGGTGCCAAAAAGTTGGGGACAACTGTTCTAAAAGGTATGTTCCTGAAGCATTCTGAAGGATACTTGCACTGGATATAAATTGTGGGTTGACAGTTTTTTTCTTCTAGCACTTGAAAATTCTTGTACCACTTCTTTCTGACCTCCATTGTTTCTTATGAATGATACCATGTTTCTAATGGTTTTTCTTCTATAAGATGACATTTTTTATTGGGTGCTTTCCAGATTTTTTTTACTTTGTCTTTAGTTTTCAGAAGTTTAATTATAATACCTATTAGCATGGATTTATTTGGGTTTACCCAGTTTAAGGTCCATTTAGCTTGTTAGACCTGTAGGTTTGCCTATCATGCCACATTTGAGATGTTTTCAGCTATTATTTTGGGTGCTTTTTCAGCCCTGCAGGTTTTCTCCTCTCCTTCTTGGACCTTGAAGACATAAATGTTAGATATTTTGTTGCATTTCCACAGGTCTCTAAGACTTTGCTCATTTTTTTTCCTTTTATTATTTAAGTGTATTTACTCGCTCTTGTTCAGACTGGATATTATCTATTATTCAGTCTTCCACTCACTTTCCTCTGTTTCTGTCCTCTGTCTCCTCCATTCTGGTGTTGGACCTGTCCACTGAGTTTTTATTTTGTTGTTGTTGTATTTTTGAGTTTTGAAGTTTCCATTTTGTTCATCTGTTGATTGATTTTCTCATTCAAATTGAGATTTTCCTGGTTCTTGGTATGACAAGTGATTTTTCAAGTGAATCCTGGCCATTTTTTAATTTTATCTGAGACTCTGGATCTTACTTAAATCTTCTATTTTAGCTTTCTTTCTTTGACAGCCCTCTGGCAGGATAAAGAGGGATATCACCTCATTACTGTCAGGTGAATGTAGAAGTCTGGGTTTCCTACTCAGCCTCTGTTGACATCTGAAATGGGGAGAGGGTGTTTCTGATTAGTGCTGAAGAAAGGGCTGGAAGTCCATGCCACCACCATGGTCTCCACTGATACTGCTGTGGGCAAGCTCATTATGAGCTGTCAGGGATGAAATTGCTAACACCCTACTTGGCTTTTCTCACACCATCCATGCAAGGGTATTGGTATGCCTTGCTCCAGGCTCCTAAGGTGGAAATCTGGGTTCTGCCCTCAGCCTTTGCTAGTGTGATGCATGTGGGGCTAGTTTTTTTCTGTTTTATTGGGACAGATTAGATTGGTTGTTGTCTACATGGTTTACGCCTTGTTAGGCTGCCCCTTTCCTTGTCTTTTACCTAGAGAGAGCACACCTTTGTTGGCTTTCTAATGTCTGTGCTCATTGGCATTTCTAGATTGCTAACTTCCTCAGCTCCTAGTCATGTATATATAAGGCAAAAATAAATCCGTGACATGATCATGTAGTTCCTCAGGTCTTGATTTCCCTTGATGATCTGCCTTATTTTTTTCTGCTGTGAGGAGTATTTTTGTTTTGTTTTATTATAATCCCTATTGTTTTTAGTTGTACTTAGCAGGAGGAATAGTGAAAATTGTACTCCATCTTCCCAGCAGTGGAATATGGAGTATATTATGATTGTGATTGTATGATAATGATGATGATGATTTTTGGTTTTTCTCTCTCATTTAATGCTGTTTGAATTATTCCCCATTTTATGAATTACTTGTGATGCTCTAAGCTGATTATTTTTCCTATTTCTTGACTGTATTTTTAACTTGGTAATTTCTTATTTACAGCTTTTTTGACCTTTGGTGGAATTAAAGTACTTTGGAAATGTCCATTTTTCTAGGTTATTGATTCAACCATTTGATAGTTTAGAATATATTTCTACTATATACCTTCAAAACTATTTTATATGCTATTTTATTTTATATGATGCCTCTTATTTTTGAGAGAGCTTTTTTTAAACTTTATTTCAAATACTTTATATAACTATTTGGGATTATGTTTTCATGATAATCTCTTACATTTTATTTTTTATTTGCTAATTTAGAAATATTTTTGTTTACAGTGTTTTGTTTGAAAGTAATAGGCAGAAGAAGCACTGTCATGGAAGTTAGGAGAACCAAGTTCTGATTTCAATTTTGCCACCAATTCAATATCATAATATCTGTCATGAGCAAAGCATCACACCTTATCTAGTCTCTAGCATCTTTACCTTTAAATGATGTGTCTAAACTCAATGATCACTAAGATTATGTGAAGATCCAAGATTCTACAGTTTCATGAATCAATCGTCATTGTCTGTGGTCTATTTATTTGACCTCATGAGTATACTCACTTTTGACAAGAAAACCTTCAGACAATGAAGATTTGACCTAAAATGACAAAGCAAAATTATTTTAGAAGCCTAAGAAATTCTGCTTTAACTGTATTTCTGAATCATGTAAAAAAATCAGAGGTCTATTAACTGCAACAGTTCTTGTAGAATGTTTCTGACTGCCTTTGTCAGGTTTATAGTTGATTTTCATTGTGGAACTTCCTTTGACATATATATTTTTTAATATTACTTTAAATACTTTTATTATTTAAGAACAGCTATTTAAGTGGTTGTATTTGAAGCACTATGTTTTTACAACTTTTGATATACCGTGGAGAGGTTTCTTCCAAACCAGCTCATGTTTTCATCACTTCCAGGTGCAATGAATCAATCTATTTGAAATCCCAGTTATCAGATTCCCTCACTTAGGTCTTAGCTATGTCCAAATGTTTTTATTCTTATTTTCCTTTTCTTCTCTGATATGGGAGTAGATACCAAGAGTAGTCAATTTGTTATCCCATCTTATTTACTTTGTTGTCTAGAATAATTATATCTGTTTTTGAAGAGAATATATCTGTTTATCACAAATTTAAAAAAATAATTAAATTAGCTTAAGAAAAGCAATATACTTGTGTGATTTCATGTCATTAGATCATGTTTAGGAACCTTTGGCCAGTACTTCCTGCCCCTTCATATCTTATAAATGAAAAAAAATGCAAACTAATCTTTAAACTACTGGGCAAAATTGATGGATTTAACTTTTATTTACACATATGTTTTCTGTGCAAGTTTGGCATAATTAAATTATTTCTGAATTCAATAAAGAGACTTTCAGTGAAATTTTATTTTATTAACTTAACACATAGTAATTTATTACCTACTTTGTTTCAAGCTCTAAACCAGATGCTTTGGACACATTCAATGTAGGCATCATGTTGCCAAGAGTAAGCAAAAAAGAACACCTAAATTACATGAATATCTCTGAGGGAGGCAGTGAGAAGGGGAACCTACCAGGGAGAGGTAAAATATAAGTTAACACTTGAAGAGTAAATTGGAATTATCCAAATAGGAAAAATAGGGGAGCAGGTGGTGAGCTCGCAATTGTCACTTTCTCGTCTGTAGCAACACTTTCCTTATCAAGATCATGGGTGTCCGAAGTTTAGAGGAGTTACTTTCCTCTTACTACATATCCCCAAACCACAGTTTCATCACTCTTTCCTAATAACTCCTCCTTCTATAAAATACCTAACATGAGGTATGCAAATCTTTCCCAAAAATATAACCCCCTCTAAAGCATGGGACTTTCAGAGACATTCCGTCTATCATCAGAGCACATGATTAAACACCAAGAAGTCTAATCCATGAAGACAAGTTGCTCTGAAGAATGAAATCATTGCTCTTAGACTAATTAGCGATATGTTCTCCAGGAAGGGAACCACTCTTGAAAGGTTTAATATGTGGAGGAGCTACTCACAGGCTGGTCACAAAAAATGATCCACTTCCAGATGCTACAAACACTCTTTCTTTGTTCCCAACAGTTTCTTCTCAAGTTACTGATATTGAAAATGGTTTCATCTTCAATTTTGTTCTCCAGAATGGCCATAATCTTATTTTTTTTCCTTTTGTCTTTTATTAGAGAAAAAAAAAAAGGAACACACTATACCTGCTCTTTTTCTACAGGAATGGTTCTTTTGAGAGCTTTTCCCACCTCTTTGTTTTTGATTCTGACTTGTCAGTTTCTCAGTAACTTCTTTTCAGTAAGCTGCCTCATTTACAGGATCTTGTAAATGTCAAGGACATCAACTACAGAATGCCTTTGAACTCCCTCAGAATCTCTTTCCTATAGTTGGTCCCTGATTGTTAAGCTAACTTTTCATTGATCTGTTTTTCCCTTTCTTTTAAACTCTCTCCTCTGCTAGTCACTACCTCTGTTTACCCACTCAGCTACTAACTCCCATTCTCTTTAAACTCCTTTTTATTTGGACTCATGCAGACTCTGCCATGCTCTCATGCTGTCTCTCAGTAGCTGGCCTCTCAGAGCTTCAGATTATTGATCATTCAGCAGATAAGAAATTAAGCTGAAATTCCTCTACTTCTTTTCTGCTGTTATTCATGTTAGGTTTTAATTCCGCATTTCCAACTGTGTTTTACTTTATAGAAAGTATTAGCTACATTAATTGATGGATTATTTATAAGTAACTAATATACTCAAAAAGAACCCATGGAGTTAAGGAGCTCAAATGGTCTTGAATATATCAGTGTATAATTTAAAGATGAGGACACAGATTCAGAAATATTAAGTGATTTGAACTAGGTTTGAGTAGTGAGTTAGTAAAAAGCTAGGAAAACACATCAGATTTTCTAACTCCTGATTTAGAGAGTTTTCCAGTTTACTGTAATTAGCATAATATATGTATTTATTAATAGCCAGCATTATCTTATGATATAGGCATTTAAAACTTTTATATCTGTACTATTGAACAGTCATTGTTTAAATAGAAAAATACTTTACTCAGATTTTGGTATTATTCTCCTAATGGTAGTCTTATGATAAAATGGAAACTATACTTTCATTCTCAAATGGTATCTCGAAACCAAACACTATTAATAGTAGGTTACTAATATTTGCACATGGTGATCTAAACTATTTTTCTTTTAATTTTATCTTTTTGTTCTTTTCCTCTCTTCAGAGACTGGAAAAGTCACTGATAATTTCCCTAAAATAGCACAAATGTTTTATCTCACAGTAATTTTCACAGTTTTCCTGTATTGCTTAGAAAAATCTTCTCAATCTTAAGTTCCTTGGCTTGAAAAATTGGTTCTAGAAATTTCCTATCAGTGCAAGAGTAAATAATTTAAAAACATTAAAATACAGCTATATGGATTCCAACTGGTTTTCAGACACTGAAGTGCCCATGTTCTTGGATTCATTTAGCTTTTACCTTAAAGATCTAACCCAGGCTCAATTTCTAAGGCCAATACTGACTTAAAGGGAAAAAAAGAGATTCACTAATAGGTATACTTCCTGCTACAAAACTTTGATTTCCAGACGATTTTTACTAAAGAAATTTTTCTTTTATTCTAACATCAATTCTCTATTTGTTTCCCAGTACTAATAAATGTCTCTGTGTAACTATTTTCTTTTACAGATTATTTGCCTCTTCATATCTCTAGGACTGATTTCCTGAATTATTCTAGCAAATTTGTTAAGGTTTCAATCACATCCCTTTGCTTCAGCTACCCCTAAGATTACAACTTTCTAGTCTGTATTTGAAATATTTCTGTGTGTCGAATATCATAATCTATACCTTCTGGTGGAACTCTACGAAGATAGTGGCATGGCCATTGACATTTACTATGCTATGAAATAGTGTTCTATCCAAGAATAGACTTCCTACTAGCATATTTGATGGAACAACTCCTTGTAAGTTCCAAATACTAGCTCTTTTAATCTCCCCCATCTCTTTGAAGTTAAATGGAATTGAACAATAATAGGCTTGTCACAAAAATGTTCCATGTAATTTTAAATTGTGTATTTTACAAAAGTGTTATTTTAAAGTTTATTTTCCTTTTTATGGCCAACCTGGCATTGGATGAATTAAAAATATAATTTAGTCTGTTTTAAAATGTAGATTGATCCATTCAGTCAAATCTCTTAAATGTAACCTATGTTTATATAACAATATTTGCATTTATTAATACCACTGTTAGAATATTATGTCATTTTTATAGATGTAGAATTTCTTCTTCATTAAGGATTAATAGTTACAGAATCATGAATAATGAATTGAAACTCACAATTGTAATTTCAAATAAAAATTGTGGTTTGGCATCAATTATGAACTTACAAATAACTGAAAAGAACAAGTTATATTTTATTCTGTTTAGTTGTTTTTATTTATTTATTTACTTACTTTTTAACATTTTTATTGGAGTATAATTGCTTTACAATGGTGTGATAGTTTCTGCTTTATAACAAAGTGGATTAGTTATACATATACATATAGCCACATATCTCTTCCCTCTTGCGTCTCCCTCCCTCCCACCCTCCCTATCCACCCTTCTAGCTGGTCACAAAGCACCGAGCTGATCTCCCTGTGCTATGCAACTGCCTCCCACTAGCTATCTATTTTATATTTGGTAGTGTATATATGCCCATATATATGCCCCGTGTCCTCAAGTCCATTCTCTAGTAGGTCTGTGTCTTTATTCCCATCTTGCCCCTAGGTTTTTCATGACCATTTTTTTTTTTAATTCCATATACATGTGTTAGCATACAGTATTTGTTTTTCTCTTTCTGACTTACTTCACTCTGTATGACAGACTCTAGGTCCATCCACCTCACTACAAATAACTCAATTACGTTTTTTTTTTTTATGGTTGAGTAATATTCCATTGCATATATGTGCCACATCCTCTTTATCCATTCATCTGTCGATGGACACTTAGGTTGCTTCCATGTCCTGGTTATTGTAAAAAGAGCTGCAATGAACATTGTGGTACATGACTCTTTTTGAATTATGGTTTTTTCAGGGTATATGCCCAGTAGTGGGATTGCTGGGTCATATGGTAGTTCTATTTTTAGTAATAAAACTCGCATTTTCTCTCTCTGATTACTGAATGAGCTGTTCAAAAGGCAAAGATCAAGAGCTTTGCTTAGTAAACAAGAATCAGCAAACTTACAGCAGGTGTTACTAGCCTGATATTCAAGTTTCATAGGGAAACAATTTAGAAACACATTGATGAAAGCAAGAATGTGGAAATTATATGTTTAAATTTATTATCTTCTGTGCCTATTTTTAAAGAAACTCATAGACTTTTGATGATAATTTTTATAATTTGCCCTCGGTCTTGTAACATAAATCTTTTAATCTAATTTAGGTCTGATCTTGTCTTACTAGATGCTGTGAAACTCACATAAAGGACAGATGTATTTAATTCAATGCCTTCTCACAAAAAACATTAGGAGCAATTAGTAGAGTTGACTATCAAATTGACAAAAGTCTCCATCATCAATGGAAGAAATTGCAGTGTGGAGCACACTAGTATAGGAGTCTAATTTTTTATTCAGTAAACATTGTTTGGCCACTCTCTATAAGCTAGAGCATTGTTCTCAATGGTGGTCCCCATAAAGACAACATAGGCATCACCTGTCAACTTATTAGAAATGATAATCCACAGATGTGCAACTCTAGTCCTACTGAATGCTTGTTGGGACCAGCATTCTGTGCTTATTAAAATCACCTCCAGATGGTTCCAATAAATATCAAAGTTTTAGAACCACTGTCCCAGAGCTAAGCATTATATTAGTTACCAAGTATTCCCAGGGAGAAAGATAGGAAGGATGGGAGAAAGGGAGAGGAGAGAAAGAATGAAAGATGGATGGAGAGATGGATAGATAACAATTCAATTTCTACTCTCAACTTAGTCAGTCAAGGAGAGGAGACAGCTAGATTGGCAATAAATGTCAGTTAATAGGCTTCAAGAAGCACACGTACCGGGTTCTTCAAAGATACTTTGGGACTGGTTGACAACTTAGAGCCAGCAGAGGAAGCTACACTTGAGTGCAAGCTTGTGAAGGGGATCGCTAAGTACATTTCAGGTAAGGCCCTATCTCTGTCTTTATACACTTCACCTCTCTCTTCTTTGTTGCCTCTAGTTTAGATCGTTTTTCCATATTTGGTTTGGTAAATACATTATACTTACTGATTATTTAGTACTGGAAGCAGTGTTTGTCAATATTAGCAGGGTAATAAATATAATCAAAGGCAATTGGGTGGATATTTTTATGCTTTAAAAACAATTTATGAATCACTTCAATTTAGTTTAAAGTAATAGTCTTTTTATTGAAGATATTAATTATAATTTTGCTTTGTCAAATAAGAAAAGAGAGGCATGGAAAGATTATCTGCTTTTCTCTAGCTGTTAGGGCTACTAAGAGGTAAGATTTAATACACATTCTCTCACCATGATCTCTAGCGTCTTCCCGTCATTCACATACTTTCTTTTTTCAACACAACTGAAAATCAGCTTAAATTCACTAAGGTTTAGACTAATGATGGAGAGTTTAGTCTCTATTTGTTTCATAAGAATGCAGTAAAAATAAAATATTACATACAAACACATTTTGAAGTAAAAACAGGAATAAAATAATGTATCATCAAATAAAGATGGAGATAACAGACTCATTCATACAGCCGAATATTTCTTTTTAGCAGTCAAATCAACATAAAATATATGGACTTTGTAGCCTGAATCTTAAATAGTTAAATCTTAAGAAGATTATTTAATTATCTTACAGTGTTGAACAATTGACACTCCCAGGTAGATCCTAAGTTTATTATTATAAAGTCTTTAACTTTTGAATTTTTGAAATGAAATCCAGCTTAAAAAAAAAAACAACTAAATTTCTACAAAAGCCTAACAAAAATGTATTTCCCCATTGGTTCAAATTCAGGAATTCAAATAATTTTTACCTAAAGTACAAAGAAAGTTTATTTTTATATTCTTACTTTAGTATGAAAGAGTTATTAAGTTAATCATGTGTGATGCAAATATTTCTATATACTCTCTAATATAATTTGCAATAATACTGATCAATGAATTGATTGCCCTCCTCTTTTCCCAATATATGTTGACAGTAACTGCTTATCATATTAGATTATTTAAATTAGATGGACAGAATTTGAGGTTCTAAATGGGTTATTTATATTGTAGTAATCCATAATACCATTTTGTTAAAATTAAAGGTTAGATGTCAGAGAATTGAAACAACATTTGAAAATTGAATGGTCTTCTCTAAATTCTTGAATGTCAACATCATGAATGCTTACTCAGCATTTATTTATTTGTTTCACTATATCATGTGTAGGTATTATATATATTGAATCAATATATGGATTCCATTTAAATATTTAGTTTAGGACTTTACATAAGTAGTAGCCAGTACTACTACTAATAGTAATATTGACCAGATACTAACTCAAAGAAGAGATGTTAAAATAGTTATTTTCAAGTGTTTGAAACAAAACCTCACTTATTTTGCATTATCTAAATATTTTTTTTTTTTGCTGTGACTTGAAATCACTGATATGTTTTCCTGAAATTTAAGATGTTTATAAAAATGATATTTTCACATTTAGAATAAAGCAAGAAATTGAAGATCAGTAAGTGCTTTTGAAGTAAAATATTGTCTTCCTATCAATGTGTATAAACATGTCATAGAGAGGTGTGTATTTGTGTGTGTGTGTGTATAGAAAGTTGTTACCACCTCTAATTCTTGTTCAAAATTAATAAAATCTTGATCATTTCCCATAAGTTTTTGGCCCCTAGCAAAATAATGTTATCCCTGATTTTGTAATTCTGATATCTGAAGATAAACAATGAAAAGATTGCCAGTTTTCCACCATGAACTTGAAAACCTTGATAACTTTACCATTTTTAAAACTTAAATACATATTTTGTGGGTTTTGGGTTTTTTTTTGTTGTTTTTTTAAATTTCAAGAATAAATCCTTTTAAATCCTGGACTCATCCTTTTCTAAATCCATTCTGCCTAAGTGTTTCTTTTAAAGATACCATTAACTGACAAGGTACCATTAATCAATTTTGATGCATTAACTTTACATTATTTATATTACAAAATAAACAACAAAAAACAAAATTTAGTCTCATCAATAAGCTTAATTTCATTACTTCCTTACTGTAATGAGTTGAATGACATCTCTTCAAAAGATAATGGAAACTTAAAATGTAACCAATTTGCTATTAGACTCTTTGCAGAGTCTTATAATTAATGTCTTATGTATGTGCCCTTATAAGAGACAGAAAAGGAGAAGACACAGACGCACAGAGGAGAAGTCCGTGTGAAAATGGAGGAAGAGATTGGAGTGATGCATCTACAAATCAAGAAAGGCCAGGGATTGCCAGCAGCCACTCACACAAGAGAGGTATGGAACCTCAGAACCTCCGGGAGAAACCAACCCTATTGACACCTTGATTTCAGTCTTCTGCCCTCCAGAACTGTGAGAGAAAACATGTCTGTTGTTTTAAGCTCCCAAGTTTGTGGTAGTTCATTACAGCAGCCCTAGGAAACGATATACTTAGTATGCTAGATGTACTTCTTTTTTTCTGTATTACATTATATTTCTTTTTTAAAAACTTTTATTGGGGTATAGTTGATTTACAATGTAGTGTTAGTTTCAGGTGTACAGCAGAGTGAATCTGTTTTACATATACATATATCCACTCTTATTTTAGATTCTTTTCCCATATAGTCCATTGCGGAGTATTGAGTAGAGTTCCCTGTGCTATACAGTAGGTCCTTATTAGTTGTCTATTTTATATATAGCAGTGTGTATATATGATATACTTCTTTTTAAAATTCTCCTGTCCATGTTTCTTTGGCCATACAATACATTTCCAAGGAGGTAAATTGACATCATGTCACTTATACATTACAAAAGCTTATCAGAATCTCTGTTACAAAATTATTGCTGGGGAATTTTTACCCCCAAGTTTAGAGTCAACTAAATTCCATTGAATTAGACAGGGTTCGATGGAAAATAGAAACCATGATAGGTATTTTCAACAGGAAGAGATCTAGGGCTCACATAATTTTTAGGAGGGTTGAGGCAGCATATTCTAGTCTGAAACTCATTGAATAACTCCTAATAAAACTCAACAATAATCTGCTGGGGGAGCAAATACTCTGAGGCAACTTCTTGGATTACAATTGAAGTGAAAGCTTCACCACTATAACACTTGCCTCTCAATATCAAGGAAGCTGGAGAGTGGAACCCATAGCTTTGATTTAAGGAACTCAGGTCAAATAGCTTACTAGTAGCCATAGCCAAAATACTTGGCTTATTTCTGGCTTTTTGATGAATTATGAATACATCTAATTGGCAAAGCCAAAATTACATGCAGAATTCTAGCTACAAGGAATTTTATGAAATGCATATTTCAGCTTCTCAACTCCCTATATTTAGAAGGACCCCACATTTGGTTTAAAGCTCTGCTGTTACCATCTTGAAATTCCTAATAACAATTGAACAGTTTTGCATTGGGGTCCCCAAATTATGTAGCAGATTCTGTCAACCCTGTATAGAGCTCTGACATGTTACCAGGTCTTGATATTGCAAGGACACTGGTTAGGGCTTTTCTTATGCTGTTTGCCTCTCTAAATCCCAATTCCAAGGATTCTATTGTTTTGTTACTGTTCTTTGTGATTTTGATTTTTATTGAAGTATAGTTGATTTACAATGTTGTGTTAATTTCTGATATACAGCAAAGTGATTCAGTTATACATATATATATAGTCTTTTTCATATTCTTTTCCATTGTGGTTTATCATAGGATATTGAATGTAGTTCCCTGTGTGATAGAGTAGGACCTTGTTGTTTATCCATTCTATATATACCAGTTTGCACCTGGTAATCTCAAGCTCTCAATCCTTCCCTCTCCCACCTCCCAAGGATTCTGTTGTTATGTCAGCTCCTTGATACTGACTGTTGGCTGAGTTACAGTGTGTTGCATTTTTCCCAGGTTCCTAGACTTGGAGCTTTGCCAACATCCATTTGTGACCTTTCTCTGGAGTTCCATGATGCTCCTGATATGGAAAGACTTCTACCTTTCATGCATAGTCATACTCTCCCAATGCTGAATTGTTCCTGCCTGTACAGACTTTCTTTTCTCTCTCATACTCAATTTCACTTGAAATTGATTCTGCCTTAGTATGTAGACAGATATCTTTTACACCAATTCACTAGCATAGCTTTTTTACCACCAGGCAAGCCAGACTGTCATGCACTTAAGGTAGCCTTGCCATACAGCTTTCCTTAAATTTATTTTATATCTTTAAAAATGGTGCTGTGTGTGTTAGTACTGTGTAACAGAAGGCAGTTTGTAATTTGGTGTAAAATATACTGATCAGGGAACGCAGAGACCTTGGTTCACATCCCAGTTCTGTAGTTAACTACTCATGAGACCTCTGGATATTTCTTTCTCCTTGTCTCTCAACCTATAAATTAGAAGGGCTGTACTAAATAGCCTAAAAGTTTCTTTCCAACTCAGATTTTTTTTTTACAAATATGACAACAAGTATAGCTAGTCCCATAGATTTTGTTATTGAAAAATACTATTTTTCTCCTAATGGTGCACCGTGGAGGCAGGGCAATGATTGCTGGTAAGCAAATGTGGCATGCTGTTTCCATGCTATATGCAATCATGCTAAATAAAAAAAAAGTTAATTTTAACTAAAATAAATAGTGTTTGTTTTTCATGACAAAAAACTAGTGCTAGCTTCTCAATATTCACACAAGCAAACTGATATTAAGACCTGCTGCTGTGTTGAGGTTTGACTAGTCAATTTCAGCAAAAAGGGAGAGATCCAAGTAAAGGGGGGAAATGATTAAAATAAAAAGGGAAAAAAGATAGATAGAGAGTGGTTGAGAATTAAATTGACAAAATTATTTTTTAGATGCTTTATCCCAAGCCACTGCATCCTTTGGGTGTCAAGTGATACTATCAAAGGTGTTGCTATAACAACACTAATTAATTATACTGGAATTTCATGCACTGTACCTTAGAGCCAATTCATGATGCTCTTATTATATATCACACAAAATGTGGCAAAAATGCTTACATTGAAGTGTCTTATGATATGAGGCAATGTGCAAGGCAGCTCTTAATGACTATGTTAACCTGTGCCTGGGCAAATTTATGTGCATAATCTCACTTTTGTTATAAGCATATGGCATGACCTTCAGAGTTAATGAAGCTTAGAGTGTACATGGACAATGGATATTCTTTGAAGTCAAAGGAAAATTGTGATAAAAGACAAATTTGTGGAACCCAGGTTACCACTAGTACTGAATCAGAGGGCTGAAGAAACTCATGGCTGTCAAAGGGCTTATGACAATTAGTCCCAGGTATTCTAAAATGATTACAGGAACCATCTGACAGAGATGAAATCCAGTGTAAGCAATAAAGAATCTATGATATATATATATATGTACTAGGAAGATGTCCAAGACAATAAATAAAATTAGAGTACCCAGATGTCTGTGTATTACCTGTGGATGTTGTAAAATGTCGTTGTCATTGTCTTTGTTACTGAATTCATCTCTTCTTTTCCTTCTCCAAAATGCCATGTTTTCCATAGTTTCTTACAGTAATTGCTACTGTGAAATGCCACTGTGCTAAAATCCAACTTCTTTTTCTTGGGGGTATATTATTATCCCCAAGCTATTACAAATTCTGGAGAAAGGTTAAAAAGAAATGTTAGCTTCAATATTATTAAAAATCTTGAGCTAATTCATTTCTGAAAGATGTCTATTTGTCTATGAGGTGGAGACGGTGAAATGAGATGACAGATCATTAAGCAATTTACTAGGTGAGGAGAAATTTGAACTCTCAGCCATGATTAAAACGACAACAATAACAACAGCAAAAACAAAAACAACCCATCTTGTAGTGTGGGTTAAAGAAAAGCAGACATTTGGAAGGCAAGGTAGATGCTCCCCATTTAGCGATGTCAAACCTGATTGTCATGTTCCTGCATTCAGCTGCCAGATGTGGAAGGGGCTGCCAGCGACTGTGATTCCCCTGCAGACATAACAGCAGCTGTAACGCCACCTGTGTAAGGAGATGAGCCTGAGAGCCGAGAGAATTACACTGACCTCAGGCTAATTTTTTATTTCTCTAATTTCTGTACCACTGTCAGATTTGAAAAAGAAAATCATCATCTTCTGATATTGTCTCGTCAGACCCCTCAGTGCTCTCTGTAGGGCACTGAGTAGCAATCAGAAGCATATAAATACCAAGCACATCAGTGAGAAAGACATGATCTCTTTGGTCCTTTTAGATAAATCTAAATTAAATGAAGGATACAGGATAGACTCAAGAAGAGATGTGATAACAAGGAGTAAAAACAACTAGTATCTAATGGTAGAGTTCATCATCATTTAACCTTAGGGAGTCTGTGGTTATTAGTCAAGAGATCCCAGGAGAAGTCTGTTTTAATCCAAAAAAGAAAGGACTGCAAGTAATTTGTTTTCTTGATGTGAAATAGGAGGTTGCTGCAGGGCTATGAGGAATTAGAATAGAATATTTGGAACAAAAATAATATATATACATATATAGGAAAGATTCAAAATAGGCTAATGTTAACCTAAACAGAGTCAAAAAATAAATGAGAGATTGTGATGATGAAGTAATAGATGGAAGCAATAGTCTCATAAATGTTCTCAAGATTAGCTAATAAGAAAACTAATAGGAAACAGCAAAATGAAATGAAAATTAAAAAGTATTGTCTTACACTATGAGGATAATTATACAGTCATTGTTACAGCCAAATTTACATTGGTTTCAGTGGGGGCTTTGGACAGAACAAGAAGACATATGCCTCAGTAGGGTACCTAGAATTGCAATGTTTATTTAGGTAATAAATTTAGAAAAATCTAGCAGAAGATAATAATTGGTAGATTTTTTAAAAATATGCCATGCCTATATATTTTAAAAAGTGACTTTTTAAAAGAACTGATACAGAGATCTTGTTTCAAAATTGACATGTTTAAACTGATCGCATTAGTATGTATCACTGACTTTTAT
Organism: Balaenoptera borealis; assembly: GCF_965194805.1. Taxonomy (NCBI): domain Eukaryota; kingdom Metazoa; phylum Chordata; class Mammalia; order Artiodactyla; family Balaenopteridae; genus Balaenoptera; species Balaenoptera borealis. Next base: position 28,977,120 of record NC_138877.1, read on the forward strand.
CAATTCATCAGAAAGCTGGGTCTGTCAGCACAATTTCTCCATCCATCTTTGTTGTGAAACTGGAAATGGATTTGTTTAAATTATTGGTCTTTTAATTTGCCTCATTTTGTCTCCCGTCTGAGAAGCCTGTTTATTTTCAGGCAGCTGCATACGTTGGCATGATTGATGAGAGCTGCTACAGTCAAGCAAGTAGCTCTGGGCGACCAGTTTACCCTTCCCCGCTAGGGTTTCAGCTGCCAGTTGCCCCCATTCTGTGACAGCTTCTCCTTCTCCTCACCTTGTCATCAAGCCAAGATTGTACACTCTAGGAGTACAGGTAAGCATCTGCCTCCATAATCATTGCCAACAGCTCTCCATTATCAACTGCCAGGGGTGCTTCAAAGCAATGTGGAGCTCTTTCTCTTGACACAGAGACCAAGTGTTTTTATACCTCAAGCAAACTCTGCCTTAACTGACTGGAGAACCTCACATTGAAGTCTGTTTTTTTTAATTGCATCACACATCACTATAATATTTTAAAACAGGTCAGATCACCCCCACTCCTACTCTCACCCCCTGCAGGTATTCTAGATTAGTCTATGCAAAGACCTGTCATTAAAGATAGAATTATTTTCTGATAAATATATCCCTATATTCTCAAAAATTTAAAGAGCTCTGTCAAATGTTTTCACTCCAGCATAGTGTAAATTAAATCCACCTATAAAGGTGAGTTATCTTGTAACATCTGTCCTTCTGTTTGAACAGCAACAACATGTGTGGATCAAAACCAAATGAGAGGGCTTCCCTGGTGGCACAGTGGTTGAGGGTCTGCCTGCCAATGCAGGGGACACGGGTTTGAGCCCTGGTCTGGGAGGATCCCACATGCCGTGGAGCAAACGGGCCCGTGGGCCACAGTTGCTGAGCTTGCGCGCCTGGAGCCTGTGCTCTGCAACAAGAGAGGCCGCGATAGTGAGAAGCCCGCGCACCATGATGAAGAGTGGCCCCCGCTTGCTACAACTGGAGAAAGCCCTCGCACAGAAACGAAGATCCAACACAGCCATAAATAAATAAATAAAGCACACCTAGTATAGTGTAATTTAAAAAAAAAAAAACAAAAACAAATGAGAGAGAGAATCTGTTAGCATATAGCAACATTAAAGTGAATTGTACCATTTTGGTTTTTAACTGTGTGATGCTAAACGTTTTAATGTTAAATGATCTATTGTTATAATGTAATACTTATTGAAAGTCCATGGTAATCTAGGTACTTCATGGACTATCATATAACTCCTGCTTTTAAAAGGAACTAAATTTCTACTGTAATCTATGTTATCAATTTTATTTATGCACGTGACTATTTGTATGTAGAGAATATGGTATTGATACACAGTTTTGACAGAAATATATGTTTGTCAGAATAACAGTGATTTGCTTCAAAGCACTTAAAGATGAAATGTTATATAGTGGTTATTAAAATGAAATACTTTCAGATAAATAATTCCATTCAAATCCTGAGTTGGTACATACCAGCTGCAAGATCTTGGACAAGTTATTTAACTTCATGGAACATAAATTTCCTTATTTCCAAATGATGATAAGAAAACTTACCTTTTCTGGTTGTTCTGAGAACTGAATATGAAAATATATGTAAATCCCTTAGTGGAATGTGTGATACATAGCTATTATTATTACTAAAGCAGTGACTGAAATACATAGGACTGTTTACTAATAGGTTCTGAGACAGTCATGATCCACACTCTAGGAGACTTGTATCAGTTCAACTTCACTAATATACCTGTACATAAAAGATATAGTATATAAGTATAGTGATGGAGGAGAACAGTTTTTTCCTTTTAATTTTTGTCCTTATATATAAATGCTTAACCCAATTTAGGAAGTCAGAGAAACTAGTCTGATTTGTTTCTACTGTAAAAACAGGATTCAAGGTCTATTAGGCTTCTATTTATGTGATGACTCACTTTGGTGAGCTTGATACATAGTTAGGCTCCTAAACTTCTTCTTCTTTTTTTTTATTTTTTTAATCAGTCATCAGTTTTATACACATCGGTGTATACATGCCAATCCCAATCGACCAATTCAGCACACCACCATTCCCACCCCACCGCAGTTTTCCCCCCTTGGTGTCCATAAGTTTGTTCTCTACATCTGTGTCTCAACTTCTGCCCTGCACACCGGTTCATCTGTAATATTTTTCTAGGTTCCACATACATGCATTAATATATGATATTTGTTTTGCTCTTTCTGACTTACTTCACTCTGTATGACAGTCTCTAGATCCATCCACATCTCGACAAATGACTCAATTTCGTTCCTTTTTATGGCTGAGTAATATTCCATTGTATATATGTACCACACATTCTTTTTCCATTCGTCTGTCAATGGGCATTTAGGTTGCTTCCATGACCTGGCTATTGTAAATAGTGCTGCCATGAACATTGGGGTGCATGTGTCTTTTTGTATTATGGTTTTCTCTGGGTATATGTCCAGTAGTGGGATTGCTGGATCATATGGTAATTCTATTTTTAGTTTTTTAAGGAAGCTCCATATTGTTCTCCATAGTGGCTGTATCAATTTGCATTCCCATCAGCAGTGCAAAAGGGTTCCCTTTTCTCCACAGCCTCTCCAGCATTTGTCATTTGTAGATTTTCTGATGATGCCCATTCTAACTGGTGTGAGGTGATACCTCATTGTAGTTTTGATTTGCATTTCTCTAATAATTAGTGATGTTGAGCATCTTCATATGCTTCTTGACCATCTGTATGTCTTCTTTGGAGAAATGTCTATTTGGGTCTTCTGCCCATTTTTGGATTGGGATGCTTGTTTTTTAATGTTGAGCTGAATGAGCTGTTTATATATTTTGGAGATTAATCCTTTGTCTGTTGATTCGTTTGCAAATATTTTCTCCCATTCTGAGGGTTGTCTTTTCACCTTGTTTATGGTTTCCTTTGCTGTGCAAAAGCTTTGAAGTTTCGTTAGGTCTCATTTGTTTATTTTTGTTTTTATTTCCATTACTCTAGGAGGTGGATCAAAAAAAATCTTGCTGTGATGTATGTCATAGAGTGTTCTTCCTGTGTTTTCCTCTAAGAGTTTTATAGTGTCTGCTCTTACATTTAGGTCTCGAATCCATTTTGAGTTTATTTTTGTGTATGGTGTTAGGGAGTATTCTAATTTCATTCTTTTACATGTAGCTGTCCAGTTTTCCCAGCACCACTTATTGAAGAGACTGTCTTTTCTCCATTTTATATCTTTGCCTCCTTTGTCATAGATTAGTTGACCATAGGTGCATGGGTATATCTCTGGGCTTTCTATCTTGTTCCATTGATCTATGTTTCTGTTTTTGTGCCAGTACCATATTGTCTTGATGACTGTAGCTTTGTAGTATAGTCTGAAGTCAGGGAGTCTGATTCCTCCAGCTCCGTTTTTTTCCCTCAAGACTGCTTTGGCTATTCGGGGTCTTTTGTGTCTCCATACAAAGTTTAAGATGATTTGTTCTAGTTCCGTAAAAAATGCCATTGGTAATTTGAGAAGGATTGCATTGTATCTGTAGATTGCTTTGGGTAGTATAGTCATTTTCACAATATTGATTCTTCCAATCCAAGAACATGGTATATCTCTCCATCTGTTGGTATCATCTTTAATTTCTTTTATCAGTGTCTTATACTTTTCTGCATACAGGTCTTTTGTCTCCCTAGGTAGGTTTATTCCTAGGTATTTTATTCTTTTTGTTGCAGTGGGAAATGGGAGTGTTTTCTTAATTTATATTTCAGATTTTTCATCATTAGTGTATAGGAATGCAAGAGATTTATGTGCATTAATTTTGTATCCTGCAACTTTACCAAATTCATTGATTAGCTCTAGTAGTTTTCTGGTGGCATTTTTAGGATTCTCTATATATGGTATCATGTCATGTGCAGACAGTGACAGTTTTACTTCTTCTTTTCCAATTTGTATTCCTTTTGTTTCTTTTTCTTCTCTGATTGCCATGGCTAGGACTTCCAGAACTATGTTGAATAATAGTGGGGAGAGTGGAGATCCTTGTATTGTTCCTGATCTTATAGGAATTGCTTTCAGTTTTTCACCATTGAGAATGATGCTTGCTGTGGGTTTGTCGTATATGGCCTTTATTATGTTGAGGTAGGTTCCCTCTATGCCCACTTTCTATAGAGTTTTTATCATAAAGAGGTGTTGAATTTTGTCAAAAGCTTTTTCTGCATCTATTGAGATGATCATGTGGTTTTTATTCTTCAATTTGTTAATATGGTGTATCACACTGATTGATTTGCCTATATTGAAGAATCCTTGCATCCCTGGGTTAAATCCCACTTGATCATGGTATATGATCCTTTTAATGTGTTGTTGGATTCTGTTTGCTAGAATTTTGTTGAGGATTTTTGCATCTATATTCACCAGTGATATTGGTCTGTAATTTTCTTTTTTTGTAGTATCTTTGTCTGGTTTTGGTATCAGGGTGATGGTGGCCTCATAGAATGAGTTTGGGAGTGTTCCTTCCTCTGCAATTTTTTGGAAGAGTTTGAGAAGGATGGGTGTTAGCTCTTCTCTAATTTTTTGATAGAATTCACCTGTGAAGCCATCTGGTCCTGGACTTTTGTTTGTTGGCAGATTTTTAATCACAATTTCAATTTCATTCCTTGTGATTGGTCTGTTCATATTTTCTGTTTCTTCCTGGTTCAGTCTTGGAATGTTATACCTTTCTAAGAATTTGTCCATTTCTTCCAGGTTGTCCATTTTATTGGCCTAAAGTTGCTTGTAGTAGTCTCTTAGGATGCTTTGTATTGCTGCGGTGTCTGTTGTAACTTCTCCTTTTTCATTTCTAATTTTATTGATTTGAGTCCTCTCCCTCATTTTCTTGATGAGTCTGGCTAATGGCTTATCCATTTTGTTTATCTTCACAAAGAACCAGCTTTTAGTTTTATTGATCTTTGCTATTGTTTTCTTTGTTTCTATTTCATTTATTTCCTCTCTGATCTTTATGATTTCTTTCCTTCTGCTAACTTTGGGTTTTGTCTGCTCTTCTTTCTTTAGTTCCTTTAGGTGTAAGGTTAGATTGTTTACTTGAGATTTGTCTTGTTTCATTAGGTAGATTTGTATAGCTATAAACTTCCCTCTTAGAACTGCTTTTGCTTCATCCCATAGGTTTTGGATCGTCCTGTTTTCATTGTCATTTGTCTCTAGGTATTTTTTGATTTCCTCTTTGATTTCTTCAATGATCTCTTGGTTATTTTTAACGTATTGTTTAGCCTCCATGTGTTTGTGCTTTTCATGTTTTTTTTTTCCCTGTAATTCATTTCTAATCTCACAGTGTTGTGGTCAGAAAAGATGCTTGATATGATTACAATTTTCTTAAATTTACTGAGGCTTGATTTGTGACCCAAGATGTGATCTATCCTGGAGAATGTTCCTTGCACACTAGAGAAGAAAGTGTAATATGCGGTTTTGGATGGAATGTCCTATAAATATCAATTAAACCTATCTGGTCTATTGTGTCATTTAAATCTTCTGTTTCCTTGTTTATTTTCATTTTGGATGATCTGTCCATTGGTGTAAGTGAGGTGTTAAAGTCCCCCACTATTATTGTGTTACTGTCGATTTCTTCTTTTATAGCTGTTAGCAGTTGCCTTATGTATTGCAGTGCTCCTATGTTGGGTGCACATTTATTTATAATTGTTATATCTTCTTCTTGGATTGATCCCTTGATCATTATGTAGTGTCCTTCCTTGTCTCTTGTAAAATTCTTTATTTTAAAGTCTATTTTATCTGATATGAATATAGCTACTCCAGCTTTCTTTTCATTTCCATTTGCATGGAATATCTTTTTCCAGCCCCTCCCTTTCAGTCTGTATGCATCCCTAGGTCTGAAGTGGGTCTCTTGTAGACAGCATATACATGGGTCTTCTTTTTGTATCCATTCAGCAAACCTGTGTCTTTTCCTTGGAGCATTTAATCCATTCACGTTTAAGATAATTATCAATATGTATGTTCCTATGACCATTTTCTTAATTGTTTTGGGTTTGTTTTTGTAGGTCCTTTTCTTCTGTTGTATTTCCCACTTAGAGAAGTTCCTTTAGCATTTGCTGTAGAGCTGGTTTGGTGTTGCTGAATTCTCTTAGCTTTTGCTTGTCTGTAAAGCTTTTGATTTCTTCATCGAATCTGAATGAGATCCTTGCCGGGTAGAGTAATCTTGGTTGTAGGTTCTTCCCTTTCATCACTTTAAGTATATCATGCCACTCCCTTCTGGCTTGTAGAGTTTCTGCTGAGAAATCAGCTGTTAACCTTATGGGAGTTCCTTTGTATGTTATTTGTCGTTTTTCCCTTGCTGCTTTCAATAATTTTTCTTTGTCTTTACTTTTTGCCAATTTGATTACTGTGTGTCTCAGCATGTTTCTTCTTGGGTTTATCCTGTATTGGACTCTGTGCTTCCTGGACTTGGGTGGCTATTTCCTTTTCCTTGTTAGGGAAGTTTTCAACTATAATCTCTTCAAATATTTTCTCTGGTTCTTTCTCTGTCTCTTCTCCTTCTGGAACCCCTATAATGCGAATGTTGTTGCATTTAATGTTGTCCCAGAGGTCTCTTAGGCCGTCTTCATTTCTTTTCATTCTTTTTTCTTTATTCTGTTCCACAGCAGTGAATTCCACCATTCTGTCTTCCAGGTCACTTATCCGTTCTTCTGCCTCAGTTATTCTGATTCCTTCTAGTGTAACTTTCATTTCAGTTATTGTATTGTTCATCTCTGTTTGTTTGTTCTTTAGTTCTTTTAGGTCTTTGTTAAACATTTCTTGCATCTTCTCGATCTTTGCCTCCATTCTTATTCCAAGGTCCTGGATCATCTTCACTATCATTATTCTGAATTCTTTTTCTGGAAGGTTGCCTATCTAAATTTCATTTAGTTGTTTTTCTGGGGTTTTATCTTGTTCCTTCATCTGGTGTTTAGCCCTCTGCCTTTTCATCTTTTCTATCTTTCTGTGAATGTGGTTTTTCTTCCACAGGCTGCAGGATTGTAGTTTGTCTTGCTTCTGCTGTCTGCCCTCTGGTGGTTGAGTCTATCTAAGAGGCTTGATGGGATGCTCTGGTGGTGGGTAGAGCTGACTGTTGCTGTGGTGGTCAGAGCTCAGTAAAACTTTAATCCACTTGACTGTTGATGGGTGGGGCTGGGTTCCCTCCCTGTTGGTTGTTTTGCCTGAGGCAACCTAACACTGGAGCCTACTTGGGCTCTTTTGTGGGGCTAATGACAGACTCTGGGAGGGCTCACACCAAGGAGCACTTCCCAGAACTTCTGCTGCCAGTGTCCTTGTCCCCATGGTGAAACAGAGCCACCCCCCCCCGCCTCTGCAGGAGACCTTCCAACACTAGCACGTAGGTCTGGTTCAGTCTCCCCGGGGGTCACTGCTCCTTCCCCTGGGTCCCAATGCACACACTATTTTGTGTGTGCCCTCCAAGAGTGAGGTCTGTGTTTCCCCCAGTCCTGTCAAAGTCCTTCAATCAATTCCCACTAGGCTTCAAAGTCTGATTCTCAATAAATTCCTCCTCCCTTTGCCGGACCCCCATGTTGGGAAGCTTGATGTGGGGCTCAGAACCTTCACTCCAGTGGGTGGACTTCTGTGGTATAAGTGCTTACCAGTCTGTGAGTCACCCACCCAGCAGTTATGGGATTTGCTTTTACTCTGATTGTGCCCCTCCTACCGTCTCACTGTGGCTTCTCCTCTGTCCTTGGACGTGGGGTATCCTCCTTGGTGAAGTCCAGCATCTTCCTGTCGATGATTGTCCAGCAGCCAGTTGTGATTCTGGTGCTCTAGCAAGAGGGAGTGAGAGGACGTCCTTCTACTCTGCCATCTTGGGTCCTCCTTACTTTCCCATTGGTGGCAGCGATGCGCTCCTTAACTTTTTTTTTTATATTTTATTTTATTTATTTATTTATTTTAACATCTTTATTGGAGTATAATTGCTTTACAATGGCGTGTTAGTTTCTGTTTTATAAAAAAGTGAATCAGTTATACATATACATATGTTCCCATATCTCTTCCCTCTTGTGTCTCCCTCCCTCCCACCCTCCCTATCCCACCGCTCTAGGTGGTCACAAAGCACTGAGCTGATCTCCCTGTGCTATGCGGCTGCTTCCCACTAGCTATCTATTTTAAATTTGGTAATGTATATATGTACATGCCACTGTCTCACCCTGTCACATCTTACCCTTCCCCCTCCCCATATCCTCAAGCCCATTCTCTAGTAGTTCTGTGTCTTTATTCCCGTCTTGCCACTAAGTTCTTCATGACCTTTTTCTTTTTTCTCCTTAGATTCCATATATATGTGTTAGCATACTGTATTTGTTTTTCTCTTTCTGACTTACTTCACTATGTATGACAGATTCTAACTCCATCCACCTCACTACAAATACCTCCATTTCGTTTCTTTTTATGACTGAATAATATTCCATTGTATATATGTGCCACATCTTCTTTATCCATTCATCTGATGATGGACACTTAGGTTGCTTCCATGTCCTGGCTATTGTAAATAGAGCTGCAATGAACATTTTGGTCCATGACTCTTTTTGAATTATGGTTTTCTCAGGGGATATGCCCAGTAGTTGGATTGCTAGATCGTATGGTAGTTCTATTTTTAGTTTTTTAAGGAACCTCCATACTGTTCTCCATACTGGCTGTATCAATTTACATTCCCACCAACAGTGCAAGAACGTTCCCTTTTCTCCACACCCTCTCCAGCATTTATTGTTTCTAGATTTTTTGATGATGGCCATTCTGAACGGTGTGAGATGATATCTCATTGTAGTTTTGATTTGCATTTTTCTAATGATTAATGATGTTGAGCATTCTTTCATGTGTCTGTTAGCAATCTGTATATCTTCTTTGGAGAACTGTCTGTTTAGGTCTTCTGCCCATTTTTGGATTGGGTTGTTTGTTTTTTTGTTATTGAGCTGCATGAGCTGCTTGTAAATCTTGGAGATTAATCCTTTGTCAGTTGCTTCATTTGCAAATATTTTCTCCCATTCTGAGGGTTGTCTTTTGGTCTTGTTTATGGTTTCCTTTGCTGAGCAAAAGCTTTTAAGTTTCATTAGGTCCCATTTGTTTATTTGTTTTTTTATTTCCATTTCTCTCGGAGTTGGGTCAAAAAGGATCTTGCTGTGATGTATGTCATAGAGTGTTCTGCCTATGTTTTCCTCTAAGAGTTTGATAGTGTCTGGCCTTACATTTAGGTCTTTAATCCATTTTGAGTTTATTTTTGTGTATGGTGTGTTCTAATTTCATTCTTTTACTTGTACTTGTCCAGTTTTCCCAGCACCACTTACTAAAGAGTCTGTCCTTTCTCTATTGTATATTCTTGTCTCATTTAACAAATTAAGGTGACCATATATGTGTGGGTACATCTCTGGGCCTTCTATCCTGTTCCATTTATCTGTGTTTCTTTTTTTGTGCCAGTACCAAACTGTCTTGATTACTGTAGCTTTGTTATATAGTCTGAAGTCAGGGAGCCTGATTCCTCCAGCTCCATTTTTCGTTCTCAAGATTGCTTTGGCTATTCGGGGTCTTTTGTGTTTCCATACAAATAGTGAAATTCTTTGTTCTAGTTCTGTGAAAAATGCCAATGGTAGTTTGATAGGGATTGCATTGAATCTGTAGATTGCTTTGGGTAGTATAGTCATTTTCACAATGTTGATTCTTCCAATCCAAGAACATGGTATATCTCTTCGTCTATTTGTATCATCTTTAATTTCTTTCATCAGTGTCTTATAATTTTCTGCATACAGGTCTTTTGTCTCCTTAGGTAGGTTTATTCCTAGATATTTTATTGTTTTTGTTGCAGTGGTTAACGGGAGTGTTTTCTTGATTTCACTTTCAGATTTTTCATCATTAGTGTATAGGAATGCAAGAGATTTCTGTGCATTAATTTTGTATCCTGCTACTTTACCAAATCCATTGATTATCTCTAGTAGTTTTCCGGTAGCATCTTTAGGATTCTCTATGTATAGTATCATGTCATCTGCAAACAGTGACAGCTTTACTTCTTTTTTTCCGATTTGGATTCCTTTTATTTTTTTTTTTTTTCTTCTCTGATTGCTGTGGCTAAATCTTCCAAAACTATGTTGAGTAATAGTGGTGAGAGTGGGCAACCTTGTCTTGTTCCTGATCTTAGTGGAAATGGTTTCAGTTTTTCACCATTGATGACAATATTAACTGTGGGTTTGTCATATATGGCCTTTATTATGTTGAGGAAATTTCCCTCTATGCCTACATTCTGCAGGGCTTTTATCATAAATGGGTGTTGAATTTTGTCAAAAGCTTTCTCTGCATCTATTGAGATGATCATATGGTTTTTCTCCTTCAATTTGTTAATATGATATATCACTTTGATTGATTTGAGTATATTGAAGAATCCTTGCATTCCTGGAATAAACACCACTTCATCATGGTGTATGATCCTTTTAAAGTGCTGTTGGATTCTGTTTGCTAGTATTTTGTTGAGGATTTTTGCATCTATGTTCATCAGTGATATTGGCCTGTAGTTTTCTTTCTTTGTGACATCTTTGTCTGGTTTTGGTATCAGGGTGATGGTGGCCTCATAGAATGAGTTGGGGAGTGTTCCTCCCTCTGCAATATTTTGGAAGAGTTTGAGAAGGATGAGTGTTAGCTCTTCTCTAAATGTTTGATAGAATTCGCCTGTGAAGCCATCTTGTCCTGGGCTTTTGTTTGTTTGAAGATTTTTAATCACAGTTTCAATTTCAGTGCTTGTGATTGCTCTGTTCATATTTTCTATTTCTTCCTGGTTCAGTCTCAGCAGGTTGTGCATTTCTAAGAATCTGTCCATTTCTTCCAGTTTGTCCATTTTATTGGCATAGAGTTGCTTGTAGTAATCTCTCATGATCATTTGTATTTCTGCAGTGTCAGTGGTTACTTCTCCTTTTTCATTTCTAATTCTATTGATTTGAGTCTTCTCCCTTTTTCTCTTGATGAGTCTGGCTAATGATTTATCAATTTTGTTTATCTTCTCAAAGAACCAGGTTTTACTTTTATTGATCTTTGCTATTGTTTCCTTCATTTCTTTTTCATTTATTTCTGATTTGATCTGTATGATTTCTTTCCTTTTGCTAGCTTTGGGGCTCTTTTTTTCTTCTTTCTCTAATTGCTTTAGGTGCAAGTTTAGGTTGTTTATTCAAGATGTTTCCTGTTTCTTGATGTTGGCTTGTATTGCTCTAAACTTCCCTCTTAGAATTTCTTTTGCTGCATCCAATAGGTTTTCGGTCATCCTGTCTCCATTGTCATTTGTCTCTAGGTATTTTTTGATTTCCCCTTTGATTTCTTCAGTGATCACTTCGTTATTAAGTAGTGTATTGTGTGGCCTCCATGTGTTCGTATTTTTTACAGATCTTTTCCTGTAATTGATATCTAGTCTCATAGCGTTGGGGTTGGAAAAGATACTTGATACAATTTCAGTTTTCTTAAATTTACCAAGGCTTGACTTGTGACCCAAGATGTTATCTATCCTGGAGAATGTTCCATGAGCACTTGAGAGAAATGTGTATTCTGTCGTTTTTGGGTGGAATGTCCTATAAATATCAATTAAGTCCATGTTGTTTAATGTATCATTTAAAGCTTGTGTTTCCTTATTTATTTTCATTTTGGATGATCTGTCCATTGGTGAAAGTGGGGTGTTAAAGTCCCCTACTATGATTGTGTTACTGTCGAATTCCCCTTTTATGGCTGTTAGTATTTGCCTTATGTATTGAGGTGCTCCTGTGTTGGGTGCATAAATATTTACAATTGTTATATCTTCTTCTTGAATCGATCCCTTGATCATTATATAGTGTCCTTCTTTGTCTCTTGTAATAGTCTTTATTTTAAAGTCTATTTTGTCTGATATGAGAATTGCTACTCCAGCTTTCTTTTGATTTCCATTTGCATGGAATATCTTTTTCCATCCCCTCACTTTCAGTCTGTATGTGTCCCTAGGTCTGAAGTGGGTCTCTTGTAGACAGCATATATATGGGTCTTGTTTTTATATCCATTCAGCCAGTCTGTGTCTTTTGGTGGGAGCATTTAATCCATTTACATTTAAGGTAATTATCTATATGTATGTTCCTATTCCCATTTTCTTAAATGTTTTGGGTTTGTTATTGTAGGTCTTTTCCTTCTCTTGTGTTTCCTGCTTAGAGAAGTTCCTTTAGCATTTGTTGTACAGCTGGTTTGGTGGTGCTGAACTCTCTAAGCTTTTGCTTGTCTGTAAAGGTTTTAATTTCTCCATCAAATCTGAATGAGATCCTTGCCAGGTAGAGTAATCTTGGTTGTAGGTTTTTCTCCTTCATGACTTTAAGTATATCCTGCCACTCCCTTCCGGCTTGCAAAGTTTCTGCTGAAAGATCAGCTGTTAACCTTATGGGGATTCCCTTGTGTGTTATTTGTTGTTTTTCCCTTGCTGCTTTTAATATGTTTTCTTTATATATAATTTTTGACAGTTTGATTAATATGTGTCTTGGCTTGTTTCTCCTTGGATTTATCCTGTATAGGATTCTCTGTGCTTCCAGGACTTGATTAACTATTTCCTTTCTCATATTAGGCAACTTTTCCACTATAATCTCTTCAAATATTTTCTCAGTCCCTTTCTTTTTCTCTTCTTCTTCTGGGATCCCTATAATTCGAATGTTGGTTTGTTTAATGTTGTCCCAGAGGTCTCTGAGACTGTCCTCAGTTCTTTTCATTCTTTTTTCTTTATTCTGCTCTGCAGTAGTTATTTCCACTATTTTATCTTCCAGGTCACTTACCCATTCTTCTGCCTCAGTTATTCTGCTATTGATCCCTTGTAGAGTATTTTTAATTTCATTTATTGTGTTTTTCATCGTTGCTTGGTTCCTCTTTAGTCCTTCTACGTCCTTGTTAAATGTTTCTTGTAATTTGGCTATTCTATTTCCAAGATTTTGGATCATCTTTACTATCATTATTCTGAATTCTTTTTCAGGTAGACTGCCTATTTCCTCTTCATTTGTTAGGTCAGGTGTGTTTTGACCCTGCTCCTTCATCTGCTGTGTGTTTTTCTGTCTTCTCATTTTGCTTATCTTACTGTGTTTGGGGTCTCCTTTTCACAGGCTGCTGGTTCGTAGTTCCCTTTGTTTTTGGTATCTGTCGCCAGTGGCTAAGGTTGGTTCAGTGGGTTGTGTAGACTTCCTGGTGGAGGGGACTAGTGCCTGTGTTCTGGTGGATGAGGCTGGATCTTGTCTTTCTCGTGGGCACGTCCACGTCTGGTGGTGTGTTTTGGAGGTGTCTGTGGCCTTATTATGATTTTAGGCAGCCTCTCTGCTAATGGATGGGGCTGTGTTCCTGTCTTGCTAGTTTTTTGGCATAGGGTGTCCAGCAGTGTAGCTTGCTGGTCGTTGAGTGAAGCTGGGTCTTGATGTTGAGATGGAGATTTCTGAGAGATTTTTGCCATTTAGTATTACGTGGAGCTGGGAGGTCTCTTGTGGACCAGTGTCCTGACGTTGGCTCCCCCACCTCAGAGGCACAGCCCTGATGCTGACTGGAGTACCAAGAGCCGTTCATCCACATGGCTCAGGTTAAAAGGGAGAAAAAAATAGAAAGAAAGAGAGAAAGAAGATAAAATAAAATAAAATAAAGCTATTATAATAAGAAAAACAATTAAAAAAAATTTTTTTTTAATTTTTAAAAATAAATTTATTTATTTTTTATATTATAAAGTAAGGAAAAAGTATTTAGAAAAAATTTAAGAAAAATATTTTTAATTTTTTAAAATAAAAAATAAGAAAAAATTTATTAAGAAATTTTTTTTTAAATTTTTTAAAATAAAAAATAAGGAAAAAATTATTATGAAAAAATTTATTAAGAAAAAAAAAATTTTTAAGTATAAAAACAAAAAACGGACAGACCTAACCCTAGGACAAATGGTGAAAGCAAAGCTATACTGACAAAACCTCACCCAGAATCATGCACATATACACTCACAAAAAAAGGAAAAGGGGAAAAAGTAATATATCCTGCTCCCAAAGTCCACCTCCTGAATTTGGGATGATTTGTTGTCTATTCAGGTATTTAACAGATGCAGGTACATCAGGTTGTTTGTTGAGCTTTAATCCGTTGCTTCTGAGGCTGCTGGGAGAAATTTCCCTTTCTCTTCTTTTTTCATACAGCTCCTGGGGTTCAGCTTTGGATTTGTACCCGCCTCTGCGTGCAGGTCGCCTGAGGGTGTCTGTTCTTCGCTCAGACAGGAGGGGGTTAAAGGAGCAGCTGATTCAGGAGCTCTGGCTCACTCAGGCAGGGGGGAGAGAGGGGTACGGATGAGTGGCGAGCCTGCAGCGGCAGAGGCCTGAGTGACGTTGCCGCAGCCTGAGGTGCACCATGCGTTCTCCCGGGGAAGTTGTGCCTGGCTCACGGGACCCTGGCAGTGGCGGGTTGCACAGGCTCCCAGGAGGGGCAGTGTGGATAGTGACCTGTGCTTGCACACGGGCTTCTTGGTGGCGGCAGCAGCAGCCTTAGCATCTCATGTCCGTCTCTGGGTTTTGCGCTGATAGCCGCGGCTCATGCCCGTCGCTGGAGCTCATTTAGGCGGTGCTCTGAATCCCCTCTCCTTGCACACTGCGAAACAAGAGGCAAGAAAATGTCTCTTGCCTGTTCGGCAGCTGCAGCCTTTTTCCCGGACTCCCTCCCGGCTAGCTGTGGTGCACTAACCCCTTCAGGCTGTGTTCACGCCGCCAACCCCAGTCCTCTCCCTGCGATCCGACTGAAGGCTGAGCCTCAGCTTCCAGTCCCTGCCCGCCCCGGCGAGTGAGCAGACAAGCCTCTCGGGCTGGTGAGTGCTGGTCGGCACTGCTCCTGTGTGGGGGAATCTCTCCGCTTTGCCCTCCGCACCCCTGTGGCTGTGCTCTCCTCCGTGGTTCCGTAGCTTCCCCCTCTGCCACTTGCAGTCTCCGCCCACAAAAGGGCTTCCTAGTGTTTGGAAACCTTTCCTACTTCACAGCTCCCTCCCACTGGTGCAGGTCCCATCCCTATTCTTTTGTCTCTGTTATTTCTTTTTACTTTTGCCCTGCGCAAGTACGTGGGGAGTGTCTTACCTTTTGGGAGGTCTGACGTCCTCTGCCAGCGTTCAGTGGGTGTTCTGTAGGAGCAGTTCTATGTGTAGATGTATTTCTACTGTATCTGTGGGAAGGAAGGTGATCTCCGCGTCTTACTCTTCTGCCATCTTGCCCAGTCCCCTCCTTAACTTCTTGATGTCTATTTTTCTCATGTGTAAAATAACCTAATTACTAATTACATTTACAGATTACACCTACTCTTCCTAAGCTTCGTCTTCCCTGTCTTAAGAAAATAGCAGAACCCTTTCTGCTTGTGGAACTGTTAAAGGATTTAGCCAATGACAATATTTTTTACTGATAAATGATCATTTTGAATAAATTATTCAATACATCTAATTCTCAGTTTCTTGATAAATAACAGTAGGTAATGAGCATCAGTGAAATAATTCATGGAAAACACTTGGCATAGAGCTTGATTCATTCTTGTTTGCAATTAATACTATTATTGTCATTATTATTATCATTATAATTGTTTTCTTATATTTAAGCTTAACTGAAATTGGAAAATTGACCTTCTAATGTCAGGTCAATGTGGAAAATTATATTTTCACTCAATTTGGATTAAAAAAGTTATTGGTTGCCGTATCATAAATAAAAGCTTGAAATGAAGAAACTTTATATACTCTGGCTCATGTTTCCCCTACCCTGGATCCCAGGAGATAGATAGAAAGACAACTGTATTTGTACAGGTGGTTCACAATCCCCACCAGGGGCTACAGTTTCCCCTCATTTATCTGCATGTAGCTCTCAGGGAAATACCTACTGGGATGAGCATGTGAGCACAGCTAACAGCAAAGAGTAAAAGATGTTCTAAGGGTAAGAAAACCAAACATTTCCTTTTTTTTTCTCATCACAAATTATTGTCATGACTGTGACTACTAGTCACATTGGTTTAGAAGTAGTCCATCAGCAGTATAGTAAAAAATAGCATACTGGTCACAAATAATATTGATTTTGATCACATTTTAACTCATGCTCTGATGCTGGCAAAATCCTTAAAGAGTGACAGAGACAAAAGGGACATGGATGGATATAAAACAACTAGGTTACTTTGCATCATAACCTCAAGGTGGACAGTTCTTTGAGTACTCACAGCAGGGAATGGGCCAGTAGCTAGCAGATTAACAAATGGGTGTCACACATGAATGGGATGGCAGAAGACCAGTATTCAGACAATATTTGCTGGAAATTTTTATTGTAGTAAATAAGCACTGAAACAGTGCATATGCCAGGGGTTCTTAGGTTAATATAGAAGAATATGGATAATTTTTTGTAAGTAAAAAATGACTGAGAAAGATTGGAACAGTTGATGCAATAACGTGTGAAAATGGCAGATGGACTAAAGGATGAATTGAAAATATTTTAGCTCTTATTTTCAGTTGGCTTAAGAGAAAATTATTCATTATTTATCTCATTTTTTCTTAACTTTGGTAAGCCTAGTTATCTACAAAACATATATCTTCTCCCCTATTCCTCCCAAGCTAGAATGTATCTCTTTTCCCATGAACTTTAAGACAGAAATCACCATCATATAATATACAACACAGTAATATGATCATTAGTATCCATTGCCCTGCATAAGAAAAATGAAATTAATTCATGAAATGTTTTAGCTATTGTAATAAAAAAGTAATATATGTTGGTCAACAATGAGTCAACAGATGAGAATTTAATTCTTAAATCATTCAGTGGTTTTGGGTCAGTGACTTAATTTCTTGTGTTCTTCAGTTTCTACAAAAGGTAAATAGTGTTAATATACCATTCGTCTTCACACGTTATTATGGGTAGTAATTTAATGAGTGCTTTTATTAAATGTAAACAAATGTCGTCAACCTGTATTAAAACATATTTTATTATATTAAGTTATCTCACAATACAATTTTTATTTTAGGCATGAAATTACAGTTGTACCTATAGTGTTTTGTTGAAAAAGGTTATATGTGTATTTCAATAGGGTTTCAAGGACAGAGGATGTATTGATAAATTGCCTTTCATGAGCAATGGGGGTAGAGTGAAATGTTGGTTATTTCTGAGCCAAATAATCAACTTGTTTTCCTGGCAGTCTTATTTAAACATTTACATCTGTGGTAACTGTTTGAAATTACTCTGTTTTTAAAAAAATTAGCCCTATTCTGTGGCAGTTATAATTGACTGCTCTCAGTTCATTTCTTGTTTTGTTAAATAGGAGCTTAATCCTATGAACAGGTTGGACTTAGAAGAAACTAACTGTCTGAACCTTTTACTAACTCTAAACATCCCTGTTCCACTTAGTTAGACTGACCATCTTTGTCTGAAGAAATTAGTCTTCCTTTGCTTGAAAACACTGTGATAATCTCTCCTGGTGCAAACACTTGCAAGAGGGTACTGATTCTTCTCAAGACCCCAGGAAATCGTCCCTTATTGCTTCTTGACCCATAAATAGTCAGATATCAACATGAACGTAAGGAAATATCTCCAGGGAGAGAATTCTCAAAACTTCTTCAGAGTGATACATTATCTCTAGCTTCTAAAGTCTTCACTATTCAAATATGCTCCTCGAGGGTCATATAGAAACATGAAAATATTCATGGAGAATATCTTCCAACAATTTATTGTGAAGAACAGCGAGGACACACTGGTAACTGATTAAAGCTTTGGCCCATAGGGATCTCGATGTACCTATTTAATCATCACCTCCCAAAAAAGCAAGTAGATGGACAGCATACTAGAATATTGTATGACTTATATAACAGGGGGGAAAAAGCCTTCTAGATCTGGTGTTCAAAAAACTGATGAGTCACTACAATGAAAAATCATGGATGAAAAATCATGGCCTTGCACCCAGCTTCTAGACTGAAGCCAGGTCACAGTAAGAGAGCACCTTGATTATAAAGGAGACTGGTCCCTCTTGGAATAGAACCCTGAATGGTTGCAGCAAGTATATCCTATAATATTCTTTCAAGACTTTTTCAAAGGAGCTGGAAGACATTTATAGAATGCCTGTATACTAGAACAAGTAAATGCTCAGAATTTATGGGAATTGGCTCTGAATTGACAATTGACATTGGTTCTGAATTGCAATAATTTCTGGGGATCCAAGACATCACTATGGCCCATGAAAAACTGGAAAGGAGGTAAACCAAAAGCAACACCACAACTTTGGAAGACTTGCAGAAATTAGTGCCACTATCAAGTATTTTAAAGATGCAAGGGGGATGATAAGTAATACATACCCATTTAATTTGCCTGTTTGGCCCGTGCAAAAGGGGAATGGATCTTGGAGATTCACCATAGACCATCATAAACTTAATCAGGTAGTGATCCAATTGTAACTGCTGTCCCAATCATACTATCAATATGATTACTGGAATAAGTCAATACATTATTGAATACTTTGTGTACTCCCATTGGCATGGATAATGCTTTATTTTGTCCATATTGTAAGGATCACTAACAATTGGTTGCTTTGATCTGGCAAGGCTGACAGTAAACCTTCACAGCCTTGCCATAGGGCCATATCAATTTTCTTGTTCTATATATAAATTAGTCTGCAGAGAACTTGATCATCTTGACTTTCAACAAAACACCACACTGATCCACTACATTGATGATGTTAGGTTGACTAGATCTGATGAGTAATTATTGTGAGATATCTTAGTAAGACAAATGCTACTCAGAATCTGAGAGATAAACCGCACACAAATTTACAAGCATGTTGTTTCATTGAAGTTTCTGTGAGTTCAGTGGTCTGAAACATCTCAGGATTTCCCTTAGGGGTAAAAGACGAGTTACTTTACTCTGCACAGCCACAAAGAAAATATACAGGCTCGATGTTTGGTATGGGTTTTAAGACTGTGGAGGCAACATACGTCACATTTCAGTGTGGTTCTTCAACATGTTTACTAAATCACATGTTAAGCCTACCTATTTTGAGTGAGGGCTAAAGCAAGAAATGGCTTTGCAGTAAATCCAGGCTATAGTGCCAGCTACTCTTCCAAATAGGCCTAATGATTCAGTAGACCCACTGATACTCAAAGTATCTGTGCCAAACAGAAATGCTGTACAGAGCATCCTGGTAAGCACCAATGGAAGAATCATAAGGATAGCCTTTAGGATTCTGGAGGCAATCTATGTCTTTTACTGAAAGCAAATTGCCTTATTCTGAGAAACAACTTCTGGCTTACTATTAGGCTTTGGAAGGGAACAAACAGAAGGTGACATCAGGTGAACAGGCAGCCTGAGTTTCCCATGTCTGATCCATCTATTCATAAAGTTGGATATGTGCAGTAGTAATCTATCATCAAGTAGAGACAATATATAAAAGAAAGGGTTGGAGCAGGGCAAGAATATACAAGTAAATTGCATAAGAAAATGCCTCAGTCTCTTTTGACACTGATTCCATCTGCATTTCTTCCTTTCCATTAATCCACACCTATGGACTCATGGGAGTTCCATTTTACCATTTGACTGGAAATAAAACACTTGAGCCTGGTTTACAAATGGATCTGCAAGATATGCTGGTATTACCTGAAAGTGGACGATTGCAGCATTACTGCCCCACTCAAGATGACTGCTCCTACAGATCACCTAATCTTCCAATAACAGAAACTAACACTGAGTCCTCAAAATGGTTTCATTCCTCAAGGGAACCAGCTAACGTCCTCGTGGCAGGTTGATTACATTAGATGACTTACATCATGGAGGGGACAGAGATTTGCTCTCATTGAAATTGACACATATTCTGGGTATACATTTATCCTTCTTGGCTAAAATACTTCTTTTACCACCATCATCTGTGGACACATGGAATGCCCTATCCATCATCATGGTATTGCACACAGCTTTGCTTCATGTCAAGGAACTTATTTCACAGAAAAAAAAAAAAAAAAGTATAGCAATGGCTTAAGGCCATAGAATTAACTGGTTTTACCATATACCTCATATCCAGATGAATTTGTCCTAGTAGAAAGTTGGAATGGCTTGATGAAGACTTGATTATAGCACAGTTTAGGAGATAACACCCTGAAAGGATTGTTTTCTGTCTTACAGGTTGTAATACATGCTTTGCAGTAGAGACTGGTATAAATATATAGTGTTTTCCGTCCATAACTAGTATATGTGGGTTCTGGAATCAAGGGGTGGAAGTGGGAGTTGCTCTTCTCATTATTATACCTAATAATCCACTTGCAGAAGTTTTGATCCGTATTTGGCAGCTTTTTTCTCTGTTGGTTTGAAAATTTTAGTTTCCAAAGAAGAATGCTTCCACCAACTCACACAATGTTTCACTGAATTTGAGGACAAGACTGCTATCTGGCCTTTGTGGGTTTCTTACATCAGTCTCTAAATGAACAGACAGGAAAGAGAGTTATTTTACTCACTGGAATGGGTGATTTCTTTTACTGAAAAGAAATTCGGTTATTGCAAAGAGAAATGGACAAGTAAGATTATGTGAGTTACAGAGGAATTTCTCTAGGATGTTTGTTAATACTCCCATGGCTAACCATAAAGAGCAACCACAAAAGGCAGGATGATTCAGGACTCAGCCTTTCAGAAGGAAAGTTTGGGGTCACTTCACCAGGCAAAGCACAACACCGGCTAAGATTCTTGCTGAGAACAAATATGAAAAAGCAGTAAAAGAAGACAGATATGATATCAACTATGAGTTTATGTCCAATTACAGAAAAAAATAATAACTTTGCATAATTCCCTTGTGTATGTATGTAAATATATTTTGTATATATTAATTATGCTCTTCATTTATCTCCTGCCTTTATTATTTTACATGCATACAGTTGGAGATTAACTTTAAAATTAGTCTTTAAGTAAGAGACTATTCAGTCTCATTTTGGGGAAAGCATGAGAACTCCACTTGTACAAATGATGACAAATGATATATTTTGCTCAGTGGAAACAAGGGTAGTTTTATGGTGTTGACATTCAAATATGAATATAAGGGTATATAAAGAAGCTAAATAGCAAAATGTGTGTACTACACCCGTTATCAAGTTATTACCTCTGAGCTCCACATCCACCTTTCTTTGACCTGTTATTTGATAATGAAGTTGTGCCCTGTGTATGGTCAGGCCACTCAAGATGGCTGTTCTCTTGCTCTCTCTACATTCCCTGCTCTACCAGTGCCTGCTTCACCTACATCCTACTCCCTGACTGACCTTCTTACATACTTGCTCCAGGCCCCAGCTAGTGACTGTTCTTATCAAAGGTGAGAGGCGTGCCCCTTTACTAGTTTCCCTGGTAACCAATGAGCCAACCTGACATCAGTTCCCCCTATTACTGGCAATCTTCCCTTCCCTGGAAGTGAGGACTGCTATGTCCTGCCCACCATCCACTGCACATGGTGGGGTGTCCTCGCTCCAGGACCTTGTTTCAGATGTATAAGCTCCTCCATCCATTAAACCACTGATGTCTCTGCTGCTGGCTCCGGGCTCTTTGGCCTTGAAACTGAGCAAGCACATGGCTTGTAGGCCTGTAGGGTTCAGCCCAACACCTGCAAACAATTTGATGTTATACGTTGTCAGTAGACAGGACTGGAGGACAAAGCATAGGTAGGGACTACTTTTCCTGGTCCTGGTATGTTTTGCTTTTCCTTCCTATGTCATGTCCGCCAACAAGAGTCTGAGATCCTGTGTTACACAGTCTCTAGTGAGTTTCCGTAGCACTTCAGCAATTGCTTCCTTTTGACTAACTCTTACATCCCTGTCCTGAATTTATGTACTTTACAGTGACTTTGGTTACACCCTCTCAAATGAGGTCTGCAATGCAATTTTTTTGATCCTTAGCCCTAGAAACAGTAGCTACTCCATATATAGGTTATCCCTGTATTCCTTAGAGTTCTTTTTTACTTTACTGGGTTTTCTTTTTGTAGATAACAACATTTTACAAGTAAATAATTCTTTATATTCAATTTCCAAATTATGGTGCAGTTTCTGTTTCCTTATCGGTTATTAATTGATACTTACCCTTAGGGAAGAGATTATATAAGCAAGCTTAAATTAGCAATTTTCTAATATATTATTGTTTGTCTTAATTCTATTATACAAGCTATTTCTCCAATAGCTGAGACCCCACTTTATCTCCCAATTTCTTCATGATTAACTTTCTGTCAAAGTAATCTGATTATGAACATTTATATCAGTTAATTCTCTTAATTTATTTCAAGTTTAACTACCATATTATATGAATTTTTTTTTCTTTTAAAATTGAACTTCCATTAATTGTTTTTGACTTATTGTAATATTTGGGTCATTTATTTCAATCAGTATAGTTTTGAGAAAAGTGGTATTGTTTTTTCCTACATTCATTGGGAATTATTTCACTTACAGATATAAGATTTCTATTGTTTTTCTTTTGCATATAAACATATAAAAACTGGGGGTTTTTTGTTGCTTAAATCAACAATAAAAGAAATCCAACAAAACTGAGGAAGCACCTTAATTCTCCCCCTGTTTTCCATATGTTTATATAGCTAAATTTAAAAAAAAATTGTTATTATTAAATTAAAATAAATTCCTTATGGGGTCAAACATTTTAACATAAAAACTATAAAAATACCAAAAGGGAAATGAGTGATTTTGTAGGTCAACAAAAGTTGTATTCCAGAAATTGTAAAAGAAGTATTGATAAATTTAACAACATTTAAAAGGGGATGTAATGTGACCGTAGACAAAGTGCTTGAAGGAATAAATAAGTAGGAAAAATAATTTTGATCTCATAAGACAACCCCATGACAAATATTCTATTCTAAATTATAAAAATATCTTATAAATCAATAAGAAAAATACAAAAAAAAGAGACTTAAAATTTGAAAACATGTCCTGAAAAAATATATAAATGGATTAAAAATATGAAAAGTTGTTTAGACTCACTCATAATTAGATAAATGTTAGTTAAAAAATAAGATGACATGTTATACTTTGCAGAAAAATACACTTTTTTTGTATTACATAGCTTATATTGGTTTGTAGGAAATAAGATTTATCTTACCAGTAGATAATATAAATTGGAGGATAATTTGGCAACTATTTTTAATTATAAATGTACATATTCTTGTAGTAAAAAAATGTTCACTTAGGAATTTAGCCTATAGTTTTGCATATAAATAGAAAGATATATGAACAAAAATGTTTTTGAAATATTGATAAAAGCAGAAGAGTGATAGAAAACTCATATATCCACATATAACTCAAACAAAACCTATCTATAGTAATTCATCTCATTATGTTATTTCCCATATTTCTTTTTTTTTTTTAGTATGCTTCTTCTAACACACAGGTAGCCCACATTAAGTATCTGGGATTTATTCTATGACAGTGTTGTCTAATATCTATGCTTTCCAATATGGTAGCCACTGGCCAAATATGACTATTGAACACTTGAAATGTGGCTAGTGCTACAGAGGAACTGAATTTTTTCAATTGACTTAATATTAACTAGTGTACATTTAAATGTAAAAAGCCACATGTGGCCGAGGACATCTTATAGGGCCGTATAGTTTGAGACAAGTTTTGTTCCTTTGCCAGACATAAATTAGCCACAAATATCTGTTAAAATCATCTCTCAAATATCTTCTGAATCAGCTCCTTCCTTCTTATATTGATGGTTACCTCCTTTAATTCAATTTTTTACCTATATTGATGTGCCATCTTCCTATATGAACCCCTGTCATTGCACTCCACCCTAAGAACACTAAGATGTTTGTAAAATAGAGAACTTAGTTTGCTACTTCTATGTTTACAAACATTCAACTCCTTAAAGCCATCAATATTTTGGCCCAGGATTCTCTCTCTAGCCTCATACTCCTGCCATATTATAAAAAGCTCACCCTATTTCTAGACATATCACTCCACTAAAATTCTCT
This sequence comes from Balaenoptera borealis, assembly GCF_965194805.1. Taxonomy (NCBI): domain Eukaryota; kingdom Metazoa; phylum Chordata; class Mammalia; order Artiodactyla; family Balaenopteridae; genus Balaenoptera; species Balaenoptera borealis. The sequence goes on from NC_138877.1 coordinate 29,001,084, forward strand.
TCTTAAAAAATTATTTATTTCTAGGTCTCCATGGCTTTGCACGTTCTAATGCTTTTTTCTGGGATGCTTTCTTCAACATTTTTACTTACTTTTCTCCAATTCTTTTTTTAAGACTAAGCTCATTTGCAACCTAGTGCTCTGCAACTGTCCCCATTTCCCCAAGGAAATCTAAGTTAGGGATCTCTCTTTACATTACATCCAGTCTTATTACTCCAGTGATATTTAATAAATTGATAAATAACTATAGTCATAAATGAAACTCAGTAGTGCAGGAAGTCACAATATAGGACACATTTCTTCCGTGCTGAGAACTGACTGGGAGAAAACCCCTGAAAACTGGCAAGAACTGCCAGAAATTAAGTAAGGTTTCAAATTTGATGGTTTGAATTGTTTATTTTTGGTATTTTCTTTTATTTTCACTCTTCTTTTGACAGGAATAATGTTGGAAGACAGATTTTAACTAGGAGCGATTACAACTGCCTGGGACATCAATTCTGACTAAATATTTTCTACCTTTCAAGTCTGTGTTCATTAAGCAAACTAGCCCTCTTTGAACCTCCATAGACTATCAGGCATGTGTGGTATGTTCTCCTGTACTCACAATGTTTCCAGTCCAGTAGGAACTTCAGGCTTTTTCCTGTCTTTGGTTGCTAATTTTTCTGTCACCCCAATCCCACCATTATTTGTCCTGTCACTGTGGGTCTATTCCAGCGCTCATCAAAACTCCAGTGTAATTTATCATACTTATCTTTCAAAATACAACATATGTACCGATATTAAAACAAATGATAATAATACTGATAAATTACACTTATTACATATTTACCATGTGTCAATCACTATTCTAAGCATTTCTTTTACCCTATATGGTTCGGAGGTTCACAGTGCTTACTAGTAACTTACTCAAAGGACCTTGGAAGAGTCATGTTAAGTAAAGGCTGCTAATTGTCCTATGATCACTAACAAAATTTAGTATTACAAACATTTAAATACAAAGATTATAAAACTCAAAGTGAGCTCTGGGTAGATTCACCGTAAGGTAACCCCCAATGAGTCAAATCCTTGTATAGTCCCATCCCCTTGAGTGTGGATGGAAATTTTGACTTGTTTCTAACCAGCAGAGTTAAACAAAGGTAATGGGATGTCACTCCCATGACTAGATTACAATACACATATAAAATTTCATCTTGACAGATTGCCTTAGAGCTATTCTCCTCCTGGCCTCAGAGAACTATACAGAGATGTTGTGAAAATGCCGATAGAAAAGACCTCCTGTCAGAAAAGTGCAGGCAGTTTCTTGGACATGAGGATGGCCAACAGCCACAATCAGTGAAAAACCAGGGCCCCAGTTCCATAATCATAAGAAAATAAATTCAGCTAACCATGAGAATGAGCTTGGAAGAAAATTCTTCCAGAGCCCATCCTCCACATGAGAAAGCAGCTGATACTATTTTGCATCTTCGTGAGTTCCTGAGCAGAATGCTCAGTTAAGCTGTGCTTGGACTCCTAACCCATGGAAACTGCTAGATAATAAATAGGTGTTTTAAGCCACTAAGTTTCTGGCAACTTGCTGCACAGAAAACTAGTATGAGAGCTATCCTGAATAAAAATAAATAAATTTTGGCTTTTCAGTCTCTTAGGTAAACAGTGATTGATTTTCTTTTATAAATTCTCAAATGTATGTTATCTTTTAAGTTGATTGATAATTTTGAAATACTTAGGTTGTCAATGAACTTTGTTCAAATAAACTGAACAATTTCTATCACTTCCCTTCAATATTAAAAAATTTTATATTGAAAAATCTTCCCTACCCAGATTTCAATTTACAGTCTATTCAAAAGTGTATAATTGAAGAGCAAGAAAATCCTTAACTTTTATATGCTCCAAAACATTCCATTTAACAGAACATGGTGGCAATGTTTATTTTTTTTAATTAAAGAGTGCTTGAGAGATGACATAATGGAAGATGATCAAATGATACAGAAAGTGGTTTCTGTGAGACTTTAGCGTAACTTTGATAACTTATTTTTACCCTTAGGTAGTAGAGATTTATTCTTAATATTAAAATTCTGATCTTCTTGATGTATTCTAAATAATATAACCTACATACTAGATGTAAAAGATAAATGATACCCGCTCCCCAATGATACCTAATCTGCTACAAGGGGCAACTTCATCACTTGATGAACTTAAGTATCAATTAATAAAATATTTCTGTATTATATACTATAAAATAATCAATTCTTAAAATTTTATAAATGTGTAATCTATTCTCATTTCTTGATCTATTATACTCATGGAGAACCTCATCTTTGCTGAGCTTTCTGTACATGCCTATTTTATATTTTTTTCCTTGTTATCTCAATATCCTGAGTCATAAAAGTATGCATAATGGGAATAATTACTCTTAAGCTTACATGCCCTTCATTTTACAGTACATTTAGAAGACCCAGTCTCTAGAAGAGTGACTTCCTTTTTTCTCTGAAATAAGTACCAATTCAACAAGGTGTTTATTGGTGGCAACATGATCCATTAACACAGTCCCTCAGGACTTGTACTGCTATGATGAAAAATTCTGCTTTGCAAGAAATATCCCAGGCAATAAAAATATAATCTCTTTTCAGAGTCATTACCCTCAGCAATTAAAGCCTTAAAAGTAGAAAACACTCATATTTTCAAGTTTTTTCACCAGATGATCAGGGTTTTTTTTGTTTGTTTGTTTGTTTTAATTTATTTATTTTTATTTATTTATTTATGGTTGTGCTGGGTCTTCGTTTTTCTGTGTGAGGGCTTTCTCTAGTTGCGGCAAGCGGGGGCCACTCTTCATCGCGGTGCGCGGACCTCTCACTATCGCGGCCTCTCTTGTTGCGGAGCACAGGCTCCAGAGGCGCAGGCTCAGTATTTGTGGCTCACGGGCCTAGCTGCTCCGCGGCATGCGGGATCCTCCCAGACCAGGGCTCGAACCCGTGTTCCCTGCATTGGCAGGCGGACTCTCAACCACTGCGCCACCAGGGAAGCCCAATCAGGTTTTTTAAAAATAGAGTATAAATAAGGAGGTGACAGTTGAATTCTTTACTTCCTTACAAATAAGTTCCTAAACTGATTTGCACTTTGAAGTTAGTCTGAGCTACTGTAGAAACCTTGCTTGTTTAAGAGTAACTCTAATATAAAAATTTTCAATTTTAAAATGCTTCTTTTTATAATATAGTTATATTCTGCTTCCAAAGCACATACCTAAATTTAAAAGACTGATTTAGTTTGAAATTATAAAATATGAATTAAAATTATTCTGCAAATACAAGCAAATAAAATGACATAATTGTACAATTTCAGACAGGTATATTTTAAGGGAGAAATATTTTGAGATTAAAGGATATACTTGAATAATATGACAAACTCCTTAACATTCAGGAAAGATATAACAGTTCTAAGTGTATATGCAAGAATAGCAGTTTCAAAGATATAAAGCAAATTTTATAGCTCTTTGATATGAGAAATTGATAAATATACCAACATAATGAGAGGTTTTAAAATATCTCCATAAGGTTTCAATAAATGCTCAAAAAAAATGACAGAAAATATATGGCATATATAACTGTTTAAGGAGTTTCATTAAAAAAAACTTGATCTCTGGACATGTGTCCACTGGAGCATACATTTTCAAGTACATGTAGGACATTTATAAAAGTTGACCTACATGTTAAACTGTAAAACTGAGCTTAACAAATTTCAGCTTAACAAATCTCAGTTCAGCTAATTAGTGTTATTGAGTCCATGCTACAACCAGACAAACATTTAAATAAACAAAAATCCAACCAGCCAACCAACCCTTGTTATTATATGTCCTAAAAACATTTTTACCTTTCAGCCAAAAATTATATGTTGTACAGAAAGATAAGGAAAAAACACAGTCTGAAAAGATAAAGAAACCCTAAGAAGCAGAATCAGATATAACACAGATGTCAGAAATATCAGAGGAGAAATGTGGAATAAATGTGATTAATATCTTAGATTTTTCTAATGGAAAAAAATAGACAAAATGCATGATTAGATAATTTCAATGTGGAGATGGAAATTAAGAAAAAGAATTTTAAAATGACAGAAATCAGAAAAACAGTAAGAGAAATAAAGAATGCCTTTGAGGTGCTCATCTGTACCCTGGACAAAACTGAGGAAATTATCAGTGAGTGTGAAAATAGGTCAACAGAAAATTAAAAGTTTAAGATGTACATTTAAAACTTTGAGATAAGAAGCTGAAATAAATTCTCTGGCATTTTCAGCTCTTTTTAGTATCTTCAGTCATAATGTCATTAGTTATTCTAATAGGAAACCACAAACATATTTTCTTGTTAGTATATTTTATTATTTTAAATGAAGAACTATTTTATTCAGGATAAGAGCTGGGATCAGGTTTGAAAGAAGCAGTTTCCCTGAAGCTCAATTCAATTAGCAGTATTGTTAAGTTTGGCAGCATACAGAGAAATATCTAGTTGAACTTGATGGGTAGTGGGTTTCATGGCTATAAATAATCATTAGGATGCATCATCATCAAGGCATTAGGGTCTTTTCATAATTATAGCAACAATTTATTACCATCCATTTCAGCTATGTGCCTGGCAGAGTCAGGTAGTTATATAATTTTAACTCTCGACAAATATAATCAATAGATTTTATTTCTTCGTTTTTCAGAAGAAGCAAATTGTAGCTCAATATCACACAGCTGCAAGTAGCTGGGCCAGGATTTGATAGCTATCTGAGAGTTTGACAACTATTTCCCAAACATTCCTGTCAAGACAAAAACAAAATGAATTTAGTCTCGGTGATGACCTACGATATATGCTAGTTAATTTAATCATTATTTCTGTCAAAGTTCTAGTAAAGACAATTGTAACAAATGAATGGGCTGTGTGTCAGTTATGTGGTTATGTTTAAAAAAGCACACATAGATGTGGTTAAAATTATAATGTGAGCTAATTGTATTCTGCTTCATTAGAGAAGGATATATAATTACTGAAAGGCGATTACCAGGAAAGATTAAAAAAAAAAAAACTGTGCAACAGACGTTTGGTGGTTACAAAGTAGAAAATAAGAGAAACGCCCCTTAAAAAAGATGGGATTCAAATACTAGAAATAATTATTTAAAGGTGTAATAAACTATGATTTATTTTATCATTTTAAATAAACAATGTTAATATTTTTTTAGTATCTAGAAATTCAAGTTAATAAGAGTAGGCATTCATTTATCTGTTTAGCAGTTCACCTATAGAAATGATGGAATGGCATTTTGAATAGATTGTGGGTTTTGGAATTGAATCTATCCATGCTCAAATTCCAACGCTGCCATTTATTATTTTAGCTATGTGACATTGGGTTTGTTATTTAAACATTATATTGCTTTTTTTTAAAGCTTGGGGGACAGGCTAAGAACTAGACTCATTACAAAAAAAAAAAAAAAAAAATATATATATATATATATATATATATATATATATATAATTATATAATTTCAATTTCTTGAAATCCTAACCCAGGTTTAATGAGAGATACAGCGTAGAATACATCACAGTGTTTGAGGTGGTGTTGTCACATTAAACAGCTATTTTGTAAGTACTTTAGATTGACTTTATTTATAATTATTGTTACTCTAATTCATCTATAATTACTACAATTACCTCATTTATAATTAGGGCACAAAAACCCAATTAAGGTCCCAATTAAAGGCTCAGACTGGCTGGTTTCCAACTTTTGAATTGAGACTGAAGAAAAGGGTTGTGAGGAGAAATCTCAAAATAGCTGCTAAGACATCAAGGGCTTCCTTCACTTTACAAATAATGAAGTATCTGAACAAATGTGCCAATAATTCAAGTAGAGGTACAATGGTCTAATATTTACCCCTCATGCATTATTGCATAGATATTTAAAAAGTAACTATTTCACATTTTCCTATGTCCTGTTTCATTACTTGGAAACTTTTTAACAAAGTAATATTTTCTGATTTTGATTTCTGATAGTGGCATTTTCAGATCTACTTACGGTCTGACTTTCTTGAGTCTTTTAATTTTTTAGTTATACTTTTAGTGGATTATCATCATCATCATTATTATCACCCCTTTTAAATGTGTTTAAATATCCCAAGAATGCTAGAATTCCAAATAACAGTATCCATCTATCTCAATTTTACTCAGTCTTTGTAAACTTACTCCAAGCATTACATATACTTTCTATTATGCACTAGGTCACAAGGGTCACTGAATTTTTAAAAATATTGAGCAAAAACAAAATTTCTTTCTTTGCCAGTTTTTAGTAGTCCTCAGCAATCAAATTAAAATGACTAAAGAATGTAAAATAGGTGTTTATTATACCACATTATTTGCTGGAAGCTGTTTTCAGTGGCCTCATTTCCAGAAATACCTGAAACAGATCATCATGAAACTATAAAAGACACATTGCATAGCCTAGGATGTGATGATGGGGACAGATCCTTTTTATAACCTGTATGAAAACTCATTTTGTGAATAAAGAAGGTCATAAAACTGAGCACTAATACGCCAATAATCAAATACCTTGTAGAAATGGGAAAGATACCTGTATCTTTTTAAACATTTACAAAAATATATTTTATTTATTATTATTTTTTTTTGACTGCGCCGGGTCTTAGTTGCGGCATGTGGGCTTCCTTGTTGCGGCATGCATGCGGGACCTAGTTCCCTGACCAGGGATCGAACCCGGACTCCCTGCATTGGAAGTGCAGAGTCTTACCCACTGAACCACCAGGGAAGTCCTAAACCATTTAAATATAATATATTGAAACAAACTGGATTTCATTTCATCACCATAATTAGAAATCACATATGAACTTCTTAAGAGGAATTTACTTGGATCACACCAAAGTATTCATTCAGAATGAAGATTAATCTGAGTGACTGTGATCTCGGTGCCTTTTCTGCATAGTCATGCTTCAGTCTTACATGCTAAGGTTCATATTGTATATGAATATAAGCTTTACATATACATTTATATATATGATGTTTAGATAGATAGATATTTTATGACTGATTTCAAGGTTACTTAAATGCAATATCAAGAGCTATTATTTGAAGAACCAGGAATAATACAGGCAAAATAATGTCATTATTTTTTTCATTACATTTAGACAACTCATTCAAAAACACCTTCAAGATTTATGTAGCCAAAAACTTCTCCAAGGCATCTAAAAACCTACAGCTAATGCATATGTTTAAGATACAAGTTAATTAAAGCACTGGGACATACCCTGTTCTATGAAAACATAATGCCATGCAATCTTACTTGGAATCCAAGTTAATTGTCCAAGGATAACTAACATTTTAAAGGTGGAATGTAAAGCTACAGTACATAAGTTTGAATATGAGTTTTGAATATCATTACCTTGCACTTAAACGTTAAAAATATGAGATCCATGCCTGTCATTATGTTTTCGCTCCAGGATATAAAATGAACTGACTTAATCATGGATCATTTAAGCCCCATAATTCATTGTAACTAATTTAATATTATTCATCTTATCAAAAGAGAGAATTTTGAATGGTAGGAGAATATAATGTTTGAGATTCTGGTTACAAGATGCAGTCTACCTCAGTTTGAGGTTGCTTAAAAACAATCAGATGTTAGGGAAGCCATTTAATTACTCTGTTCTACAAATTTAGCTGTAAATAGAAGTATAATTGGCACTCAATCCCTACTTGTTTTGTGGATTAAATTATATAGATATAGATACAGATACATAGACATATAGATACATGACAACTCCCTGTCATGTGGTACATTATATATATGTGTGTATATATATATATATATATATATATATATATTACTCTTATTTTATTAGTATACTTAATACTGAATATAGATAAGTCCACCCCAGAGGGATTTAAATTTCTACTGCCAAGAATACTGTGGGTGGAAGGAGGAAAGACAGTAGATGTAATGTTAAACAGTGAAGCATAAGAGCACAAGAAAACTGTGTCCAATAAGACACAGTCACCCTTCTCTAAGATTAAGACAAAGAGGTGTTTTGTGTCAGCAAATAGCTTTGAGGAAAAGTGTGAGTAAAGCACACACATGAAAGTTTTCTGAGCATAACTGTTATGAAGTTGGAAGTGAAACAGTGGAATCCTGGGTAAGCAAGACAGAGGTATAAGCAGGAATATTAAAAGCATGCAACCAAGAATAACTTCAAAGGACTCAAATCAGAGGATTGAAACCAATAACATTTTCTGTCTTTATAAGGATCTTTTGCCAAGAAAATTAAAATATTTAAAACTCTCCAGTAATATATCATGTTTAGGTATGTAGATAATATTCTACATGAACTCTCAAATATATGTGTTGCAATGAACATTTAATCTATAGTAAAGAAACTATATATCAATACAGAATTTAAAAATAATAATGATAGCTAATTTTTGTCAAGTGCATAGTTTTTGTTAGGACTATAATAAGCATATTACAGGAATTATCTCATTTATCTATCCACAAAAATCCTGTACAGTAAGGACACTGCCAGATCTCTTGAGTCGACTTTATTGACGTAATTTACATACCATAAAATCCACCCTTTTAAAATGTAGAGCAGCTCAATGAGTTGTGAAAAGTATGTATAAATGTGTAACCAACACCACTATTAATATATTACTCTTATTTAATAACAATAAAATATGTAATTAAAATGTAAAAGTACTATACATGATAGCACCCAAAATATGTAATATTTTGCCAATAAATATAATTAAATATGTACAAGACCTACTATACACTGAAAACTACAAATCATTGCTTAGAGAAACAAAAGTACGCTTAAGTGAAGTGACTTTTCCATGCTCATGGATCAGTAGAATCCATATTGTTCTATTCCTTTGCTTGACTCTGACAAAGTAGTGCCATTTTGGTTATAAGCAGAAATGAATCTTTGAAAAGAATTTTTTATCCTGTAGGTGGAATCAGCTTTGTGTCTACGTGACCCCACTGATTGATCAATATGTTTACATGATTTCCAACATTTTTAGGATAATTCCTCTAGCATTGCATTGTCCAATAGTTTAGCCTCCTTGAGCCACAGTTAATATTTTTCTTAATGCCCTCCATGGCATTAAGACACTCCATGGCAAATGTCAGTTTGAAGAGCTCACTCAGCCCTTCAGGCCACTAATGCAAGTCATTCGTGTTTCTGCTGCAGTTCTGTGAGTGACAACCACACCTCTTTGAGTCCCAAAAAGAACATACCTCACATGGTGCCTGTTACACTACAAGGGCAGATGACTGCTTTATTATTGGTTCCTGGTGAAATATTAAATTGCTGAGCAAGCTTAATCTTAGCATTTCTTTATTGCAGTGGTATAGAAGTCTCATTTCTATTGAAGATGAAACTTTAATATTAAAATTGATTTTGGGTATGGAACTACAACAAAATTGACAAAGTTCCTTTCATGTGCAGCAAAAATGTCTAAATGTTACACTCATAGTTTTTTCACATTGTAGGAAATGCATGAAAAATCCTTAGTGATAGGGAAAAGGCCTCTGGGACCTTAAATGTCAGTTATAAAAGACAGATTGTTATACTTATAAATTTGTCTCTCCTGGAACTGACATCCAAGGTCCCAGAGACTTTTTTTTCCATTCACTGATGATTTTTTATGCAATTCCTACAGCATACTGTATTCCATTCTTTACAAGAAATGTTCAACCATTCATATTACAGAGACAGCCAGACACCTTGTCTGCTGCTAAAGAATGGAAGGGAGAAGTAGAAGGGAGGGCACAATGTAACACACCTATTAATGTTAAAAAAAAAAAAAACACAGAGTTAATTACGAACAAAGTTACTTGCTATGTTAATATATTCAAGTATTGAGTACATGTCGTGTATCTAATTTAGAATAAAAGATGAGTAATGCTATGATCTGTGATGATTTTTTTGGTAAAAGTCATTTGAGCTAGTTAGCTTTTAATAATTTCAAAAAAATCAAACTGATTTTTTTCTCAATGCCTTTGTGGCTTTGTTCTGATAATCAATAAATGATATCTTTGAAGTTCAAATATGATTAATATAATCATAGGTCTCCACACCAATGTAACAGGTAAACGTAAAACTGATTTTTGTTTTTACCATAATCATCATGTTGAAGATTAGTCAACCAATTTTCTTGGGGAAGTTCAGTGTATTCAAATCCAAATCCGTTTGTCTTAATATAATACACTCTTTAATTCTTTACTGAGAATGGTGTCTCTATAGGAAGACTTTGGTTGGAACATTAAGAAAGTTTCTGACTTGGAGGCTATACATAGCCTCAAATGCCATATTCATTCATAATAGTAAAATGTGCTTATTTATTTACCTATTTATCTGTGATTTCATATAATACCCAAAATATTTTTAAAATATTTTTTTCTGGTTACTGAAGTATATTAACAATGGGTTGTTGCCAATAGTCACAAGTTGTACTCTCTAGGCAAGCACTAATTTTTTTATTATTTCAAAAGAGCCGTAGAGTAGAAATTTTGGGACACCAGCCAATATTAGCAGAAACTAACCTTATATTTCTATGTAAAAAAAAGTGCACACTATATTTACATATTAATTTTGGTTTAGCCCTCTGATTCCCTCTGACTATTTCAGTTTTATTCTTGTAAAGAAAATTCTTCATTTTTCCCTTGTGTTCAAACAAAATTGGAAACCTGAACTTTTAGAGGGTAAATCCAAATAATTTGTCACTCAATACAGAACCTATTTCAAAGTGGTTAGATGTGCTTACTCTGCTTATGACCTTTTTCAAATAAAAAGTATTGATTGATGACTTCCAATCATATCGATTGTTTCATATAAGAGATTTGTTGAGAAAGTCTTCTGTTCTCCAATAGCAACTTTAAATTACAAAGGAGACTTAATGGAAGAAATTATTAAGCATTATAATTTTCAATATTATAATGATGAGAAAATTACATTTTTGGTACAGGAATTTTTATTAGTGGAATGTATTTGAAAACTAGAGTTGATAGTTGGATGCTTGAATTTTCATCTTTCATTACCAAGAAAGAAGCAAAAATAATACTAATTAAATGGTGAATGTTAATGGATGTCAGGATTCTAACTGGGAAATTTGACCAGGGGTCTCTGGGAAAATAATATTTTTCTTTTGTATTTGGTAACTATTTTTATTTATATGTTAAAGGTATTTGAAAGCACACGTTTTCTTGCTTTATTTCTTTATTTTGTTCTTATGTAAGTCTTCTTCTGTGTAAAGGGTAGCTGTTATATCTCCATAACTGCTTTCTCACCTCAATTTTTTTGTAAATTATTAATCACATGGACATTAGCTTCAGAAAAATTTACACTCAGCTTCAAAATACTGACTTTCCGCATCTCATAACCGTTTTCCCTGAGGATAGACATTTTCCTTTTTTGTTTGCTTCCACAATACTAGTGCTTTTTACTGTCTTCTGTCTCAGCCTATATTATACCCTGTTGTTATTTTCTTATCATTTCTCTAAATCTCATATTTTCTTCTTTGACCACTCTCACATCCAAATGAGTGTGTCTCTAAGGACATTTTACTAAATTATCTTTATGCCTCTTTTTATTTGCATCCAGTCTTAATAGTTTTACCTGCTTTCACGACTTTAAAAATCATTTTAATTTTGATGACTTGTAAATATTTATCGTGGGTTTCCTTATCCTCACATCTTTGACAACTTCCAAAACTGCATTCCTAGGTTTAATAGCAGCATTTGAATATACTGATGCTAACTCAAACTCAGTGACTCTTACAATGAACCCATCATGTGCAATCCAAAGTTGATATTTTTATTATTATTTAACCATTTTGTCAATGATAACTTGGATCCAATCCTAATCAAGCTGCACTTCTACTTAATGCAACCAGTTACAAAGTGCTTCTGATTATTTTTCTTTGTGAAATTAATGCTATTTTCCATGTTTTTCTGCCAAAAATAACTGTCCAGTCTCTCATCAGCTTGCTCCTCCTAAATCATGTCTACTTTGAAACACTGTTATACAAATACTTTGCATACCATTAGCAGACTAATTTATAAAAGATGCTATTTCCTTAGTTTTGCTGCAATCCATTTCCCATTATTTTCTTATCTATTCCTAAGCTGCAAATGCATAATTCTACAAGCTGTGATGTAGCTAGCTCAATCAATGTCTGCCTCAGTGATTTTGTTCACACTACGTTTACAAACCACTACTCTAATGTGGGTAATGATATTCCCCAGATGGAATCAAGGATGGTATTATAAAGCAAAATAATTAATGATGTTTGTTTTACATGATATAATGACAGTGTCCAAAACTTTTAATTATATTGGCACAGTGAGTGCCAAAGGATGGTCAACAGCTCCTGATACAAAAATCTTAACTTACATGGCTGTAAATTATAACACTGAAAATGGGTAAAATGTTTCAGATAGGTAGGAGAAAATGAATTAGTAGAAAGCTTTGATTGACAGATTGTGAGTCGGGTGCTTAGTTTATGTAGTACTGTTATTCTTTTTGACTCCAGATGCTTCAATTGCACTTCTAAATTTAGGGACTGTCTGACCTTATGAATATTGGTAGAAGGCAGAGCTTGTGTTCCATGAATAAGTTGAACATGACAAATAATGAGGACAGTAATGATAAAAATAGTAAATGAATGATAATGATAATGTTGGAAAGTAGCTAATACTAATTGAGCCCAATATTCTGGACATTTGTTAGAGAATTTTACATTAATTAAATAATTGAATCTTGCCTGTGACCCTTTTAGGTAGTTGCTATTATTCCTAGTTTGTGGATGAAGAAAGTGAGGTACAGTAAGTAATTAATTCCCTCAACTCACAGAGTTTATGAATGGTAAAGGATTTCAATACCAGTTCTTAATTGATATGCTCTACTCTTATTAAAACATTACTTTTCTACCCTCCTTACAGCTAGAGGGATGGCTCCCTCAATCAGATACTCCCACCATGAATTTTCATTTGTGAATTAATGATAAAGGGAAAGATGATTGTAATCAATATTCTCTAATGAAGAATGGTTGATGTTCTGCGATGAGTGGCAAAATGGTTTGATTTTTAATGTCTCCTTTAGAGGTAAAAATATTTATGGAATACAAAGTATAAAATATTTGCATAATATACAAAAGTCTAGCTTGATTTGCATAAATTTAATAATTCTAGGTCTAGCAAACTGAATTTACATTTGACATTATACATTAGAGTCACAGTCCTTTGCCAACTTCCAGACATCAGATCGTAGACTCAGAGTCCTTTCAATAATTGGGAGGACAAATAACCTTGAGGAAGACTTCTAAATTGATCATAAGGACATTCTGTGAATCATCTACTAGTTTTCCCAAGGAAGAAACTTTTCTCTTCTCTGTGTACAGAGAAAAATAAATAGCCAGACCATATGAGGATTTTTGTGAACTACTTCCCACTACAGTTCACCAGAAAGAGCAGTGTTTGATGGGCAGCAGATGATAAATGGACTTGTGACATAAGTTCTACTCAAGGTAAGATACAATAGGGTATCCATAATGTAATTATTCCTGCAGATCCTGTGTATATTGTTTGACTAGCTATGCTCAGCAACTGCCACAATCCCTGCATTGCTGTCTATGACTTATAGAAGGAATTAGGGCTAATATGAAAGAAAGCAAGGCGGAAGCCTTTAAAATGTTCTCCTTCTGCCACAATGTAGGTCAAAAGCAACCTCAGCAGAATTATAGACAACTGTTGTATTATCAAAGTCTTGAAAGATGCAGGAGTGGTGATTTTCATTTTAGCCTTATTGAACTTTACAATTCAGTGAAGAAGACCTAAGTAGCAGAGCTAGGCCAGCTATTGTGTTTTATGTCACAGTTTAGTACACAGACTTAAATATTTCACCAGCCTAAGAGTCACGTCTAGGGGCTTCCTTTGTGACGCAGTGGTTAGGAATCCGCCTGCCAATGCAGGGGACCATGGTTCTAACCCTGGTCCGGGAGGATCCCACATGCCGCGGAGCAACTAAGCCTGTGTGCCACAGCTACTGAGCCTGTGCTCTAGAGCCTGTGCTCTGCAACAGGAGAAGCCACCACAATGAGAAGGCTGTGCACCGCGGCGAGGAGTAGCCCCCACTAGCCGCAGCTGGAGAGAGCCCTCGCGCAGCAATGAGAACCCAATGCAGCCAAAAATAAATAAATAAATAAAATAAATTTATAAAAAAACAAGAAAAAAAGAGTCATGTCTAAAACATGTGGAATAGTGGTAAGCTGACATAAAAGGTTTATAATTGGAGGTTTACAACAATCCCTGCCTTCTTTACAAAATAAATATTTACCTTTTGAAAAACACCTCTTGGATCGCCAATGAGTACAGGTGGCAAAACGCTTGACCTTTGACCTTCTAACTATTTCTAAAATTAGGAAAGTCCAACTACATTCCATTATTCAGTGATAGTGATGTATTTTGGATTAGCCAGGAAATCCCTAAAAGCACAAACAATTTACACAAGCAGTTGTTTTACACTCCCTGTATGTATATTTCTGTTGTACTGCCACTATGCATCTAAACCATACCACTTGTCTTTTGTTATATTCTCAGTAGTACATTGTCTCTGGATTAATAATACTGAAGCTAATTTTCAGAGGGTTCTGCACAATATTCTGGCACAAGCCAGAAGGAGTAGCCCTGAACAATGATAGAGATAGAAAATCTTCTTACTGGATGAAATTTTGAGTTATGCTTCTCATGATATATGTTTCATTAAGGAAACATGGTCCAAAGTAAAAATGTACATTGATTCATGGGATATAGCTGATAAATGGCCAGGAGGTAAAGAATTTGGAAGGAATTGTGACAAAGAAATGAGTGCACAAGTAAGTAAATAGACCTCTTCTTAGGCCACAAATTCAGATATTTTTCTTCTGGGAATAGCCACCAAAAGACTCCTACTTACTAATTATGCAGAGGCACATGTGATAAAGGATTTATACTTCAAGATTATAAAAACATTCAAAACTGTATAATAAGGAAACAACCCAATTAAAACAGAGGCAAAATATTTGAACAGACCCTTGGCTCAAAAGGATAGATGGAAGGCAAATAACACATAAGATGTGAAACATCATTAGTCATTTACAAAATACAAATTAAAACAATAATGAGATAGCGTTGCACATCTATTAGATTGCTAAAAGAAAAAAGACTGACAAATCTAAGTGCTGGGGAGGTTTCAGAGTGACTGGGAATGTCATACACTATTAATTGGAATGCAAAATATTACTACAAATTTTTTGCTTGACACTTTCTTAAAAAATATAAAATTGCAACCACCATATAATGTAGTCATGTTAGTTTGAAGTATTTACCAATGGGAAATAAAATTGTAAATGCACATAAAAGCATGTACAGTGATGTTTCTAGCAGTTTTATATATAATAGCCCAAAACTTCAAAGATCTGTTAATAGATACATGAAGAGAAAAATTGTGGTAGTTTCATATATATAGTATTACCCAGAAGCACTAAGGAATGAATTGAACTATTGAAACATGTAACTAAATGACTGGATCTGAAAATAATTATACTGAATGAAAGAAGCCCAAATTAATTACGCTGGATGAAAGAAGACCAAAAAGAGGACGTCTGAAGTATTTTGTTTATATAAAACTCTAGAAAATTCAAAGTGTTCCACATTAGCAGAAAACATATTACAATTGTCTGAAAATGGAGAGGGGGCTTAAGGGAATCAAAAAAGGACACAATGAAAATTTAGGGGGTAATGGATATGTTCATTGCCTTGATTAAAAACATTTTAAGTATTATGTGAGATAATTTTAAATAAACAACTCTGGGAGAGTTAAATTTACAGAAAAATTGCAAAGATACAGCAAGGAGTTCTCATGTACCTCAGACCCAGTTTCCCCCATTATTAACATCTTAATATGATAAATTTGTTACAATAAATGAACCAATATCAATAACTTATAATTCAAGTCCACACTCTTTTTATACCTTAGTTTTTTTCCTTAATGTCTTTGTTCCAGGATCTTACCCAGGTTAGCACATTATCCTTTACTTGGAATGCAAGTTAGACATTACCTAGCCTAACATTATATTTTACAGTTTAGGAAAAAAACCGTGTTTCTGGACTCTACTGGGGTTCTAGGCTTATATTCACCCTTTACTGTGATGTGAAGGGGAGAAACAATGACTATTTTCATAGGTTTCACATTCTGAAAACATAGCCACAGTCATTTCTTTGGCAATTGAAATGTTTTAATGTAAATTTATCCTTGAAAAGGAGTCACTTATTCACAACGGTCAGTTGTAGCAATTGCTATATTTTCACTGTGAACAACAATTCTTTTTACTAGCCTATAACTGCATTCATGTCATTGACCAAGGGAAAACAAGACAAAACAACAACCAGGAAAACAGCTCATGTCACTGCAGTAACTGATTCTTGCTTGTACTCTGAAGTTGTGTCTATTCATGGTACTGAAACTTTCTGAACAACAACAAAAAAATTACATTGGTAATTAAGCAATTATTATATACGTGTTATATATCTTATAAAAGGAGAATTAGAGGGTACTATGACTATATAAAAACTTATGTCTACCTTAATTTTCTAGCTGTAAAATATGTGCATACTCTTTCTGCCAATTATTACCATATCTTCTTCATCTCTTGCTATCAGTTACAACTATTGGTCTAACCAGGAATTGTGTTCTTTTGCTTTTTTTCTTATTAATATATAAAATAGAATCACTTCCATTTATTAACATATTTCCTCCTTTTTAAATATACATTTCCTTCTTAATATTGTGACTAATTGAGATCTTAAATATATTAAGACCCTCTGCTTCTTCCACTGCTTGCTGTGCTAGTTTAATTTGATTATAAGGGTTTCAGGTAGGCCTAGGTAAACACTCTTTAGACTTATTCCTTATTTTAATTTCACTTATGTTAGAAGTGCCTATTGTTGCTTATTTTTAAAACTTTTTGTTTAATTCATTAATGATCATATGTTCATATTCTCACTAAGTCAATTAGACTACTTCCTCTCTTTATTAAATGGATTTTCCAGTGTAGGGAAGCTGTAATCTTTCTTTTTTTATTGAAATATAGTTGATTTACAACATTATATTAGCTTCAGGTGTATAGCATAGTGATTCAACATTTTTATAGGTTATACTCCATTTAAAGTTTTAAGGAATGATGTCTACATTTCCCAGAGCTGTCCAAATTTCCTTGCTGTTTATCTATTTTACAAATAGTAGTTTGTATCCCTGAATCCAATGCCTCTATCCTGACCCTCCCCCCTTCCCTCTCTCCACTGGTATCTGCTTATTTGCTTTCTATATCTGTTGAGTCTTTTTCTGTTTCTTATGTGCATTCATTTGTTTTATTTTTTTTAGATTCCACATATAAGTGATAACATATAATATTTGTCTTTCTCTGTCTGACTTATTTCACTAAGGATATTAATCTCTAGGTCCATCCATGTTGTTGCAAATGGCAGAATTTCATTCTTTTTTATGGCTGAGTAATATTCTATTATACACACACACACACACACACACACACACACACACACACACACACACACATACACACACACCCCACATCTTTCTTAATTCATCTGTTGATGAACATTTGGGTTGCTTCCATATCTTAGCTATTGTAAATGATGCTGTTATGAACATTGGGGTGCATGTACTTTCTGAATTAGTGTTTTATTTTCTTCAGCAATATACACAGCACTGGAATTGCTGAATAATATGGTAGTTCTACTTTTAGTATTTTTAGGGACCTACATATTGTTTTCCACAGTGGCTGTACCAATTTGTATTCCCACCAACAGTGTACAAGTGTTCCCTTTTCTCAATATCCTTTACAACATTTATGGTCTTTTTGATGATAGCCATTCTAACAGGTGTGAGGTGATATCTCATTGTGATTTTGATTTACATTTCTCTAATAATTAGCAGTGTTGAGTATCTTTTCATGTGCTGTTTAGTCATTTGTACATCTTCTTTGGAAATATCCCTCAGGTCTTCTGCCTATTTTTTAATCAGGTTGTTAATGTTGTTTTTTTTTTTTTTATGTTGAATTGTCTGAGTTGTCTATATATAGCTTCTTTTTTTTAATGCAATGTGCAAACTTTATTTAACAAAACTTACAGGTAAAGTCAAACAGGCACTTAGATTAAGAGAAAAATTGACATATATGTATATGTATGTGTGTGTATATATATATATATATATATATATATATATAATAAGACCCCTTATGTGTCATATCATTAGCAAATATTTTCTACCATTCAGTAAGTTGTCTTTTCATTTTGCGGATGGTTTCCTTTGCTGTGCAAGAGTTTTAAGTATAATTAGGTCCCATTTGTTTATTTTTGCTTTTATTTATTTTGCTTTAGGAGTTGGATAAAAAAAAAATATTGCTCAGTTTTTTGTCAAAGAGTGTTCTCCCTATGTTTTCTTCCAGGAATTTTATAGTTTCAGGTCTTACATTTAGACCTTTAATTCATTTTGAGTTTATTCTTATATATGGTATGAAGAAATGTTCTAACCTCATTCTTTTACATATAGCTGTCCAGTTTTCCAATATTTGCTTTGTATGTTTAGATGCTCCTGTATTGGGTGCCTATATGTTAATGAGTGTAATGTCCTTTTCTTGTATTGATCCTTTTATCGTTATATAATGCCCTTCTTTGTCTTTTGCTATAGAGTTTGTTTTAAAGTCTATTTTGTCTGATATGTGTATTGCTACCCCCACTTTTCTGTCACTTCCATTTACATGAAATATATTTTTCCATTCCCAGTTTTCAGTCTGTGTGTGTCTTCAGCTCTGAAATGGGTCTCTTGTAAGCAACATATAGATAAATCTTGTTTTTTTTTTTAAATCCAATTAGCCACCCTATGTCTTTTGATTGAAGCATTTAGTCCATTGACATTTTAATTGATTATTGATAGACATGTACTTATTGACAGTTTACTACTTGTTTTCTGTATGTTTTTGTAGTTCTTCTCTGTTTATTTCTTCTTTTTATTTCTTCCCTAGTGGTTTGATGATTTTCTTCAGCAGTATGCTTGTGTTCCTTTTTTTTTTTTTAGTATTTGTGTATCTATTGTAGGTTTTTGATTTTTGGTCACCTTGGGGTTCATATATGTTTGACCTACAATTACATCTACTTTTTTTAACCTAGTAGTCATTTAAGTTCAAACACATTCTAAAAGATCTACAGTATTCTTGCTTCTTGTCCTACCCTTTTCTTTTCCACTTAGAGAAGACTCGATTAACATTTCTTTTAGGGTAGGTTTAGTATCAATGAATTCTTTTAGTTTTGTTTCTCAGAAAAGGTCTTTATCTGTCCTTCAATTCTAAATGATAATCTTGTTGAGTATGGTGTCCTAGGTTGCAGGTTTTTCTCTTTCAGCGCTTTGAATATCTCATGCCACTCCCTTCTGGCCTGAAAAATTTCTGCAGAAAAATCAGCTGATAGACTTATGGGGACCCCCTTGTATAGGACTCTGTTTTTCTCTTGCAGCTTTTAGAATTCTCTTTTTATCTTTAACTTTTGACATTTTGTAATGATATGTCTTGGTGTGGGTCTTTTTGCATTCATCTTGTTTGGATTCTCTGTGATTTCTGTACCTGGATATCTGTTTCCTTCTTCAGGTTTGGGAAGTTTTCTGCCATAATTTTATCAAATACATTTTTTACACCCTTCTCTCTCTCTGCTCCTTCTGGGACCCCTATAATGAGAATGTTGGTATGCTTGAAGTTATCTCAGAGATCTCTTAAACTGTTCTCTCTCATTCTTTTTTCTTTGTTTTCCTTTTTTCTGGTCTGATTAAGTGATTTCCATTATTCTATCTTCCAGATCATGTATGTATTCTTGTGTATTACTTAGTCTGCTATTCATTCCTTCTATTGTGTTTTTCACTTTAGTTATTTTATTCTTCAGTTCTGCTTGGTTCTTTTTTATATTTTCTAGTTTCTTGTTAAAATTCTCACTGTGTTAATCTATTCTTTTCTGCAATTCAGTTACCATTCTTATTACTAATGCTTTGAATTCTTTATCTGGTGAATTGTTTATTTCTGTTTTATTATTTTTTTCAGGATTTTTCTCCTGTTCTTTCAATTGAGACCTGTTCTCTGTCTTCTCCTTTTGCTTAACTTTCTCTGTCTCTATGAATTTAGGTGAAACATTTACCTCTTGTGGACTTGAAGTGGTGCCCTTATGTGGGAATGTCCCTATATGGCCTGTGTGTGCCCAGTGCCTTTGGTGGGAGAGATGGATTTAATATGAACACAAGTCACGTCTTTCCTTATAGTGTGCTGGCAGCTATCACCTGGATAAGAGGTGGGGATTGAGATAGAGGATCTAGAGCTGGAGCTGCGTGTTTGGCACAGCCTCCTCTCTGCTCAGTGTGTGTCACCACCTTATTGGGAGCAGAATCTGATCCCAAGTCGCTGGAGCAGAAGACCTGAGGTTTGAATCTGAGCTGGGTCAGTCCCCTTTAAGTGTGTGTTCTCCCCTCTCCCAGCTCTGGGATCCTTGACCCAAAGGGGAGCAGTGCTGAAGCAAGAGAGGCCTGTGTGAGCTCCCCTGTGTGACTGGGTGGAGGCTGAGGTGGATTGGCCACAATCAGAGGTCCAGGCTGTCTCCAATGTTCTTTCTGAGCAAGTGCCAGCAATGGCTGCCCCAGCACTGCTCAGATGCAGCCTCAGGTCTGAGTCTCCTTTGTCTCTCACAGTTGATCACTACCCCCAGCCACTGCCAGCCCTCCCTGTTGTGGAGCTATGCCACAGGGCAGGCAAGATCTGCATGGGTTCTCAGCCAGTACCCAGTACCTGGGTGGTTGGTCTCAGAGATTGGGACTGTCTCTGATGTGCTGTCTGAGTAAGGGCCACCAATGTCCAACCCCACCCAACTCAGATGCCACCCTGGTCTGAGTGACCTGAGTCCCATGTCTGAGCTCTCTCCCTGGTCATGGCCACTGTTTGTCCGGTGCGAAGGTGTGATGTGAAGTAATCAGGGCTGGAGTGTTCACTCGGCTTAGGCTAGGCCACACGCCAGGGTGGTCATGGGATACAGGCAGCTGCTCAAGCAGCCCTCTTCACCCTGCTTTGGTAGCAAGCCAGCACACGTGCACTCCTATAAGTCGAGTCCAGGCTTCCCACAGCCCTCCTGTTAGACCCACCAGCCCTCCAACCAGCCAAGGGGGCTTGTCTTCCCTCTGTCAGATCCCAGGGCTGGGGAGCCCATTATGTGGTATGAACCACCCACTCGCCACAGGAGATCTTCACCCCTGTGATCTCCTTTTTCCTCTGAGTCCCTTCTCAGGGTCACAGGGCCCAACCTGACCACTTCTCTTCCTTCTTACTCTATCTTCTGTTGATCTTTCTCACATCCTTACTTGTACAGGAGTCTTTCTGACAGTTTCTAGTTAGTTTTCATTGAGAATTTTTCCACATGTAGATGGATTTTTGATGTATTCTTGGAGAAGGTGAGTTCCATATCCTCTTACTCCACCATCTCTTTCAATTTCATAATCTTTTTAGAAGTATTCATATACACATTGACACAATGTTTTCAAAGTACCTGCCATGCTCTTTGATGCCATTTATGTGCATAAATGTCTGTGCCACAAATTGTATAACTTTCCTTACTTTTAAATACTGACCCTTAATTGTAGTCTGATTGTTAGTTTGTATGAGAAATATGATACTGAGAATTTTTTTATTGAGTCTATTGAGTGTATATCACCAACATTTTAAATAATTCTTTCCACTTATAGGTGGTCAGTTTATTCTCTAACTCCACTTGCATTCTCACACACTCTTATCAAATGAAATTTGTCTGCAGCTGATTTCTTATTCCATTTCTTTGGCTAGATCATCACCACAGGGGTAAGGCATACTTTGAGCATTTGGCACAGTGACAATCAATAAGTTTTCATCTACAAAGCTTTTTACCAACATTCACTTTGGAAGTGCGTATTACTAAGATTATTTATTCATAGATATCTGAATATGAAACATAGAGTGACATAATCTATGTTGGAAAATTGCTGAAAAAACTAAACACTAAGTCTGAAGAGCTAAAAATATCAGTCACATAATGGAGACTAGAAAAATATAAATAAGGAAGTGTTTTTGAAACATGTAAATGATTACATTGTTCATTTCCTACTGTCTAACATCATTATAGGAGCCTCTATCAAACTGAGGCTTTTTTTTTGGTAATTTACATGCAGACCAATTCATGCTAATTGAAAGGAAAATAATCCCAAGTAAAGTCAAAAACATATAAATCTGCTATATTTGATCTGATTCAGGCTATTTTGGGGAGATATTTTTCTTGCATCTCTTGGATTTCTGAATGGTTTTGTTAACCATGTTCTAGACTATGTTCCGAAGGTTGTTTGTGTAACAAACAGTTTTGGATGATAAAGATGGTGAGTCCCTCCAGGGAAGAGAGTGGATTTATTTCCTAAAGAAGAAACTAAAAGTAATGTCTGCAAAGTTTGTCAATAGCATCCCTTATAAGATTGGGGGTTTCCTAACCTTGAGCTTCCTCTGCTGTGACACACTACTGTGTGTACAGAATCACTTAGACTTCTATGCTTAGACAACAGGTCTTTGGCAGTAAGGGGAACTGATGTGAACTTGAAGCTCATGCTTCCTGCTGTGCCAGAGTAATAAATTCCTTTGTCTCTGGTCCAAGAGTCTTGTGGTTTCTGTCAATATCTATAAAACAGTGGCAGGCTAAATTATTAGCTTGTAAGTAGGCTAAAATCTCAGACCCTTCACAGCTCCAGACAACTATAAACAGATATATTCCAAGAACCTCCTCTACTACACCAAAAATATATCTTGTCAGGACTTTTTCCAGAAGCAAAACTAAGTTATGAGTAGAAATATGCTGTCATTCGTTTAAAAAAAAATAAAAGGAAGAAAAGAAATAAAGAAAGGGAGAAAGGAAAAAATAATGAAAGTAAAAGAAGAAAAAAATTAAAAAATGACTTTTCATTTGTTATTTAATCATTAAGCAAATCTAAGAAGCATCTACTCCATCCTAAGCATTCTTCAAGATAATACGGTAGAGAACAGAATGGACATGGTGCCAAGTTTACATAAGGAAACATAAGGAAAATCAACAGATGATGACATGTACCATGAAAGAAATGAAGGTGATTGGAGGGGATCTGATTAAGGGAGGGCTACATTAGACAGAGTGATAATAAATTCCTTCTTAACTCTGAGAGATTTAATCTGGGAGCATAGTTTAGTAAAAAAAGCCCCTGGATTCCAGTGATGAATCTGATATTTATTAGTTGTGATATCTCTGCAAGGAGATAAAGACTGTCATACTGATTGATATCTTCTCTCATTGTAATACTGACACATTGTAAACATATTTTGATATCTTAGAACACATAATAAAAGTTTGAGTTTGCTAGTAATACTTATACTACCAGAATTCTGTTCACAAACTTTTTTTTCAAGTAAACTGAATGTTGACATGACCATCTTTTGTTTTTGCTTTTATGACTTGGATATTTTTTACAAGTATCAGTATGCTCTCCTTATGTCATAAGTTACTGTGGCCAAGTCAAGCTGTCTTTGATAAATAAGTTCTTGAAATGTCTCTGGATTATTGTTTTGTACATATTGTCTTAGAGTCATTCTGAGATGTAAGTGTGAGATTGTCCTAGAATGAACACTACCCTAGGATGAATCAAGGAAGCTAAAGAGCTTCTCCTTGTTTTAGATTAGACATTGTTTTCTTTTCTGTTTTCTATTCCTCTTGAAAAAAGAAAAAAAAAAGAGGCGGTTTATATAATTGAATCTTTGCTAAGGGGAATTTGGGCTATACAGAAATTGTTTTCTGTATTATATGATTTAGAACTTTTGAAATAAAGATTTCTATTTAACAATACCAAAAGGTTATTCTAAATTACTTTGAATATCCTCAAATCACAAAACCATAAATGCATAGACCTCCTAGTCTCATGTTCATATCCAGAGACCTATTTCTTGTAAATTAAATACAATTTGAATTTTCATTCTTTTTTTTTTTTTAAAGTAATCCTATTTTATTTTATTTTGTTTTATTTTTATTTTTTATTTTTTAAAGAATTTTTTTTTGGTTTTGTTTTGTTTGTTTTTTTAATTTAATTAATTAATTAATTAATTTATGGCTGTGTTGGGTCTTCGTTTCTGTGCGAGGGCTTTCTCCAGTTGAGGCAAGCGGGGGCCACTCTTCATCGAGTCTTCATCGCGGTGCGCGGGCCTCTCACTATTGCGGCCTCTCTTGTTGTGGAGCACAGGCTCCAGACGTGCAGGCTCAGCAATTGTGGCTCACGGTCCCAGTTGCTCCGTGACATGTGGGATCTTCCCAGACCAGGGCTCGAACCCGTGTCCCCTGCATTGGCAGGCAGATTCTCAACCACTGCGTCACCAGGGAAGCCCCTGAATTTTCATTCTTGATCATAAAGAGGATTATTAGAGAGGAAAAGCCTGCATGTTTAATTTTGGATTTAATAAACAATGTGATATTATAGATTCAAAATTGAGATGTTATAGGTTAAAATTTTAATGTTTACATAGAATTTATTCCTTGTTGAAAATACAAATTTAATTTACTCATATTACAGCTAAGGATAATACAACAAAATTAAATAAATAAACAATTTTCTGATGACCACATGACTAGTAAAGTTAAAGTGAGATCTGTAAGTTTGGCCTTCTTTTTTCTTGTCCAAGGCCATCCTTATTGGTCCTTCTTTCACTGATATGATATTTGTATTTCATACAGCAGAATCATCTCCAGTGCTTGTTGAAAATTCACATTTCTAGGACCCCAAGAGATATGCTGACTCTGAATTTGTATAATAAGACTTAGAAACATGCATTTTGATAAGCTTTTTTTCAGGACCTTATGTGTACTTGGAATGTGTACAACTACTGAATTAATTAATTAAGTTTTTTTCAGGACCTTTTGTGTACTTGGAATGTGCACAACCCCTGAATTAAAACAATGAAAATGAAATATCTGGGCTATTGGTATTATCTGAAATTTATAATTTATATAAATAAAACAATGAATACATAAACAATTGAGTGTTCTTTTTGAATTCATTGGTAAACATCTCTTTATCTTGCAATTAAAATTAATTTTTAGTAAATAATTTTGCTGCCAAGGTCCGTAGAAAATGGCAAACGGAATGAAATGTGTATACATACACACACACACAAACACCCTTGAAGAGTTCAAATAGTAGGATTCTACGTAGTCATAAATAAAAAGTTATAAATAGTGAATAATTATATAAAAGAAAGTAATTAATCATTTATTTT
Organism: Balaenoptera borealis; assembly: GCF_965194805.1. NCBI lineage: Eukaryota > Metazoa > Chordata > Mammalia > Artiodactyla > Balaenopteridae > Balaenoptera > Balaenoptera borealis. Next base: position 29,026,496 of record NC_138877.1, read on the forward strand.
AAAAGTTATACTTCTGTTTATCATTTTTTGTATTTAACTCCTTAATCAGCTTCTAGAAACTTCTTTTGAAACTCAAAGCCAAAGGTTCTCTGTGGCTTCTCTTTATACCCTTTTCTCTGGGACAATGACCCTCAGCTTGTTGTTTTTTAATTTTTTTTCTTTTCTTTTTTAAATGACATAATTTCTATGCAGTGAATTTCCAATAAAAATATATGTTTACAGTTGGATAAATTAGCTTAGTTTTAATGATGAAAATGAAGCTAAAATTATTGAGCTGGAAAATATGTCAGATAATATTTTTAGAACAATAGCTTGGTTCATAAGGAACAAAGTGTAACTCTGTGAAGTTAAATGATTATATTCCTGATAGTTTTAATTGCAAAATTATGAGAAGAAGGAAAGTTATTGTCATGATGGGAACTTTAACACAAGAAATAGCAAAAGAACAACCCAAAGGTAGTTGACAAAGAAAACCAGGGTAATAATTGTAGCTGTAAAGACTAGTTTTGAAAAGAAAGCTAAGAACTAGAATTCTGTACCTTGGTCAAGTTGTTCAGTTGCTATAAGTCAATTTTGCTCCCGTAAATTGGGGTAATGTCATAATATTCACAAATATTTATAGGGCATATGTGTTAGGTACTATCCTATTTGGTAGGGATATACTAGAGGAAATAACATGATGAATATAAAGTCTTTAGAAATTCCAGGTGTATAGAAAGCACTCCGTAAATCATGTTAAGGAAGATTATGCAAATGACAAATAAAAATTAAATATGCATAAATAGTAAGAAAGGGCTCCCTAGAGGTAGTATATAGCTACATAGAGATTTATAGTACAGGGAAAGAAGGCAGGGACATCATGAGCTGAAATGGGGTTCTGAGAAATAGGTTATTTTGTGTAAGAACCCCCTGTAGTATGTACAGGATAGAATGGGGAGAAAATTAAGAAGAGCAGATCTAGTCCTTCTCAAAGGTTATAATTAAAGCTATCATGTCCTAAAATATCTATATGTATTTATGTGTTTGTGTGTGTGTGTGTGTGTGTGTGTGTGTGTGTGTGTGTGTGTGTGTGTTTCAGGATGGGCAAAGGATGTGAGGCAGAGCAAGATTCAGAAAGAGGCTGTGGTCGTGAATGGAGACTGAGTAAGGCAGGTAACCAGTTAGTCTATGGACTAGAGATCACGGCAGAAAGCAAAATCTGAAAGAGCAAATCACACTGAAGTTTTGGGTTTTCTGTGACTCGAGGGATACATAGGAGCCCAAAGGTACCCCTGAGGTCTTTGATCTTGACCTTAATATTGGTTGGCAGGTGTTGGAGGAGGTCATTGAGAAGACATGATCTTGGGTTGACCCAAGACCTGGACTCAGGTAACTGGAGGCTCCTCACCCCCTCCCCCATCCTTGGAATGTACATTCTGCCCAGCATTCCCCCAGTAGGAGTAATTCCAGGAAGAGAGCCTTGAGAGGGTAAAGTGTTGTTGTGACCATTTGGATTGAATATGTGACAGAAGCTAGCTGAGGCCTCTATATAAACTTTTAAAATTTTGGCGGGCAATGTGGAGACCTACTCATCTTGTGGTGCCCAAGACAAGCCACGTGTATAAGTTCCTTTGCTTATTAAACATGCTACCTGTCAATGTGCAGTGTTTGGCTTCTTTATTCAGTCTCTACTTGCCTTCCATGTACTGGGGCCAGTTTCTAATTTCACCCTTGAACACCCCAGTTTGGGAACCAACAGCAGGACAAAAAGTTTAATCTGAACTGTGGAGAATAGAGGGACTGGAATTTTGCAAGTATTTCCAGTGTGATTGGATTCTCAGGGGACTCCATTTCAAGTGGACACTCTTCAAGGACTGAGATCAATTTGGATCAGGGTGTTTCTCTCAATAGACTCAACTTAAGGCATTAGGAAGAATACAAAAGATCTTATAAATTTGCCAGTTTGTTATCTAAAGACGCAGTTACTACATATTTATTGGCACTCTATGATCTTTCTCCATAATGATAGCTTTTCTCTTACTCCTTTTGTACAACAAATTGGAATGTTGAAAAAAAGGACCATAGGTGTCCTTACACTAATTTAGGAGACTTTATTCCTGATAGATGAGGTTTCCTGGGGGAGAGAGTGGTGGGTACTGAGGTGTGAATGTTACCTCTACTATTCCTTCTCCTCATCAATTAGTGATTAATGTGTCTTCACACTTTACAGCAAAATACACAATTTAATAACCAGGGAAACATCTAGTTAATATAATGATTAATTTATGAAAGAGAAAAGAGGTATTTTAGAGAAACAGGCAGAATTTGACAGAAGAGAACATATACCATCATACTATTATATAAACAAGATTCAGAGTGAGGATGCAAGCGAAATTGCAGAGGCTAATTGGTGTCATTCCTTTGTTTTACCAGCCATCCCTCCATGTCCACTTTCTTACAAAATCGAAGTTAGACTGTGTGCTTTATAACACCCTGAATTTCAAAGATAGCTTTTATGTATCTGCGTTATAGTAAAAGCCATCATAGCAAGAATTGTTTCTGTCATTTTTTTTTCTTGTATCCCTAGTGCCTAGACAAGTGCCTTAAAACCAAAGAGAGGCTCAGTAAATATTTGTTCATTGATAAAAGAATCTCAGTCAAAAATAGACAACTTTTATTATTTTCAGTTTGCCATCTGCTTACTTAATCTGTGCTTCTTACTTCTTAAGAGGGAGTTTGGAAAGAAATAAGAGAGACATGATAAGATATGCTAATCATTTCTCTCTCTGTGTTTAGAGGTAGGTTCTGAATCAAATTTGAATCTCACAATCCTTGCTAGTGTTACTGAGTCCAAGCTTGTACTGCTTGCACATAACAGGCCAATAAATCGAGAGATGAGGTGTTGGGGCAAGGCATAATGACTTTATTCGAAGACCAGCAGACCAAGAAGGTGGTGGACTAGTGTCCCAAAGAACCATCTTGCCCAGGTTTGGGTGTTAGGTTCTTTTCTAGAACAAAGAGTGGGAGGTGAGGATGTAAAGTAAAAATGCAATAAGTTGTTTCAAATATTTCCTGGTTCTGGCCAGACTCTGGAGGGGATGTGTTAATTCCTTCTTTCCTTCAGCCATTCACAGGTGGGCCTGGTCAGGATGTTTCCTTGAGCTTAAACAGAGTAATTTTAGCTTAACACTCAGGCATGGGAGGCAGGGTTCCTGGAGATGGGCCATTGTGTATTCTCTAAGCTTTAGGCAACATCCCTTTAGTGATTAACTTGTAGTAAAAGCAATAGAACACAAAGGTTAAAGTAAAATATACAGATCCAGTATAGAGTCAGGTTTGTCCTTCTCTATTATACCAGGAGTGTTGCTTGTCCTGTCCCCCACATGAACACAAAATTCCACCGATAACTATGGTGATGGTGCATGTTTGGATGTGACTTCCAGATTAAATACAATCTCATCCGTGTAGTACATTTTCATGTTGGGAGGATTGTTCCTCTTTTCCTGGGATTTCTAGAATCAGTTCCAGTATGTGGCTGCCAAACACTAAATAGATGGAATATTTTATGTGTTTCCCTATTTTTAAAGTTTTTTATTAGAGCTAATAACCTTTTCAAAACTGAATATGAAAGAACATTTCATCTGTGGGAGAGGAGTTTTTCACATGCTTTCATACACTCTAAAAATATATACTTAAGCTGTGATGTAATAATGATGTGTACTGTATCACTTTGTCTATTACTATTCTGGGATATATGCACATTTGCCTGAGGGTGTATATAAGATGATTAGTATAAAAACATAAACAAACTGAGCAGGTGATGCCAAAGCATAAACGAAAAACATTTAATGGAATGTTTTGCACTTGGCATTCTACTTTGAACACTCTATATAGGTGACAACCACACCTAAAGATATTTTACTGGAAAGAGATTTTACTGGCAGCAAATTCCAAAAGTAATTGTGTGGGCTGCTTAGAGCAGCCACTGGTCCCCTTCCTGATTAGACTGCTGATGAGAAGTCTCAGGTACCTTGTTCTCTACTACAAGCCATTTCCTTTTAACTCCTTGTCAGTTCAGAGAAATTCATATGATTTGATCCACTTTTGAATACGAATAAAGCTCTTTATAATCTTTAGTGAGATTCATATTAAGTCAGAACTCTCTATAAGGATTTTTTTTTTCTTTTTGTCATACAAGATCTTTTTGTCTTACAAGAGTTTTAACACTTAAAACTCACTTTCTCACTGAATTCTTGACTCTGGTGTAATCATCACAAATACTTTTTGAGCATTTGAAAAGTGTGAGCAAAATTTAAAATGTCTTACTTATAATTTGCCTTAGATGCCACTGGGAAAGCTTTAATTATGAAAGCTAATAATTTTCTATATTAGGAAACAAAAATGTATGCATATGGGTAAGTGATATTTTTAATTGGAAAGACATTTTCATTTGTTGCTGTATGAGGACTACTTTCAATTCCGTTTAAGTGAAAACTTATATGTCTTAGAACTTTCAGAACTAAATAGCTAAATAATTGTGCCCATGGTTACCAGGCCAAGAAGGAACTAGTTACTTCTGATAATTTTGAAGTTTGAAAATGATGTGTTATAATCTATTGTCAAGAATGGAATGATTGACATTTGTTTGCTGATACTGTCATTATCAGAGCATTATTTGAAAGAGCAGTGATTGTGCCTAAAGCTAAGTGTCCACATACAAATTTTAAACCCAACTGGTCGGCATTGGGAAACTTAATCTTCACCCTCAGATGAGGCCACAAGGTAAAACAAAACCATATAATGCTTCCAATCCTTTTCTCTAGTTTGATACTCAGGAACTAGGAATTCTAAGAAGATCTTTATAGGGCTCAGAACACAGAGCTGTTTGAACATATTGGTAAAGTCACCATTGTAGAGTCTCAATAAGGAGCTAGAATATTTTATTTTAAAATTTACTTTAAAAGGTACATGAGAACAAAATTAAGATAAACCTGTCAAATGCTAAAATTATTAAATCAATCTCTTTCAAGTGGGGTTTTCTTTCATATTATCTATCATTAAGCACTTTATATGCATATTCTCACTTAATGATTTGAACAGTAATAACTATAAAATTTATACATACAGCATTTCACATAGCATTTTCACTGCAATATTCAATGTAATAAAAAGATATTAAGATCTAGGGGAAAAAGGATTAAAAAATCCCAAATTTCAGGGCTTTAACAACTTAACCTCAGAGATATATATGTAAATATACAAATATAATACAACTTGGTAAATGTCATGATAATGCCATGAGAGCATAGGTAGAGAGAGAACTTAATTATGTCTGGAAAATATTATTTATTTTATGTGACCATAATATGATAGATATTCCACAAACTTTATTCAGGGGCTTTTCTACATAATGTCCTCTTTTTCTCTCATGACTTTAAATGTTGTCTAGACACTAATTCCATCATATCAGCACTAAAACATGGTTAAGTCTCTCTCTTCCTAAAACCCAGGCACATACACACACAAGTAACTTAAAGCCAAGTTCTTGTTCAGCTACTTTGGCATTTCTCTCATGCCCACTTCTTCTTATTATTATTGATAACTATACTTTCCCCATTTTTCACATCACTCATTCATTCATCAAACCACTCAACATGACTTTTGCTGCCCAACATCTCAGTAAGTTAAAGCCCTCACAAAAAAACAAAACAAACAAACAAAAACAACAAGAACAAAAAAGGAGCTTTGAAAGGATAAACAAATTGTCCAAAGTCAAATCAGTAGTAGAAGATAAGTGGGGCCTCTGGATTCCAAAGTAGCCTCAGAAATTAATTTATGTATTAAATCAAAAAATTCATATTTTAATGCCAATGTATTGAAGTTAAATAAATGGAAAATCATTTGCTTGTTTTCAATGCATAGTTCTTTGCTTCTGCTCACTGACATACAAACTCATACATGTAGAAAACTTTGTATGCTTTTAAATTTTAAAAATATTGATAACATAAAACATATCAGGGACCTTCAAGATGGTGGTGGGGTAAGACGTGGAGATCACCTTCCTCCCCACAAATACATCAGAAATACATCTACATGTGGAACAACTCCTACAGAACACCTACTGAACGCTGGCAGAAGACCTCAGACTTCCCAAAAGGTAAGAAAATCCCCATGTACCTGAGTAAGGCAAAAGAAAAAAGAAAACACAGAGACAAAAGAATAAGGATGGGACCTGCACCTCTGGGAGGGAGCTGTGAAGGAGGAAAAGTTTCCACACACTAGGAAGCCCCTTCATGGGTGGAGATGGGGGATGGGTCGGGGGAAGCTTCAGAGCCATGGAGGAGAGTGCTGCAACAGGGGTGCAGAGTGCAAAGTGGAGAGATTCCCGCACAGAGGATTGGTGCCAACCAGCACTCATCAGCCTGAGATGCTTGTCTGCTCACCCACTGGGTCTGGAGGGGGATGGGAGCTGAGTCTCGGGTTTCGGAGGTCAGACCCCAGGGAGACGACTGGGGTTGGCTGCATGAACACAGCCTGAAAGGGGCTAGTGCACCACAGCTAGCCGGGAGAGAGTCCGGGAAAACATCTGGATCTGCCTAAAAGGCAAGAGACCCCTGTTTCAGGGTGCACGAGGAGAGGGGATTCAGAGCACCACCTAAATGAGCTCCAGAGAAGTGTGTGAGCCGCGGCTGGCAGTGTGGACACCAGAGACAGGCATGAAATGCTAAAGCTGCTGCTGCAGCCACTAAGAATCCTGTGTACAAGCACAGGTCACTATCCACATCCCCCAAGGAGCCTGTGCAGCCTGCACTGCCAGGGTCCTGTGATACAGGGACAAGTTTCCAAGGAGAACACAAGGTGTGCCTCAGGCTGTTGCAACATCAAGCTGGTCTCTGCTACTGAGGGCTTACCCCACATTCCAATTATAACTACTGTACACACCCCTCCCTGGGCAGGAGTGAGCCAGAGCCTCCTAATCAGCCACTGCTTTAATCCCATTCTGTCTGGGTGGTAACATATGCCTAAGGGTGAATACATAAAGAGGTGGGGCCAAAACCAAAGCTGAATCCCAGGAGGTGAGTGAACAAAGAAGAGAAAGGGAAATTTCTCTGTGCAGCCTAAGGAGCAGTGGATTAAATCCACACAATCAACTTGATGTACCCTGCATCTGTGGAATACTGGAATAGACAACGAATCATCCCAAAATTGGGGTGGTGGACATTGGTAGCAACTGTAGACTTGGGGTTTGCTGTTTGCGACTGATTTGTTTCTGATTTTTATGTTTATCTTAGTTTAGTGTTTAGCGTTTGTTATCATTGGTGGATTTGTTAATTGGATTGGTTGCAGTCTTCTTTCATTAATTATTTAAAAAAATTTTTTATTTTAAAAATTTATTTTTTTTAACTTTTTATTTTATTTTTTTCTGCCTTTTCTTATGAGCCGTGTGGCTGACAGGGTCTTGCTGCTCTGGCCTGGTGTCAGGCCTGAGCTTCTGAGGTGGGAGAGCTGAATTCAGGACATTGGACCACCGGAAACCTCCCAGCCCCACGTAATATCAATCAGCAAGAGTTCTCCCAGAGATCTCTGTCTCAACGCTAAGACCCAGCTCCACTCAACAACCAGCAACTACAGTGCTGGACACCCTATGCCAAACAACTAGGAACACAGGAACACAGCTCCACCCATTAGCAGAGAGGCTGCCTAAAATCATAATAAGTTCACAGACATCCCAAAAGACACCACCGGATGCAGCCCTGCCCAGCAGAAAGAAAAGACACAGCACCACCCACCAAAACACTGGCACCAGTCCCCTCCACCAGGAAGTCTACACAAGCCACTGAACCAACCTTACCCACAGGGGGCAGATACCAAAAAAAAAAACAGGAACTATGAACTGCAGCCTGTGAACAGGAGACCCCAAACACAGTAACTTAAGCAAAATGAGAAGACAGAGAAACACACAGCAGATGAAGGAATAAGGTCAGACAAAACAAATGAGGAGGAAATAGGCAGTCTACCTGAAAAAGAATTCAGAGTAATGATAGTAAAGATGATCCAAAATCTTGGAAATAGAATGGAGAAAATAAAAGAAATGTTTAACAAGGACCTAGAAGAACTAAAGGGCAAACAAACAATGATGAACAACACAATAAATGAAATTAAAAATTCTCTAGAAGAAATCAACAGCAGAATAACTGAGGCAGAAGAACAGATAAGTGACCAGGAAGATAAAATAGCAGAAATAACTACCACAGAGTAGAATAAAGAAAAAAAGAATGCAGACAATGAGGACAGTTTCAAAGACCTCTGAGACAGCATTAAACGCACCAACATTCAAATTATAGGGGTCCCAGAAAAAGAAGAGAAAAAGAAAAGGTCTGGGAAAATATTTGAAGAGATTATATTTGAAAAATTCCCTAACATGGGAAGGGAAATAGTCAATCAAGTCCAGGAAGTGCAGAGAGTCCATACAGGATAAATCCAAGAAGAAAAATGCCAAGACACATATTAATAAAACTATTAAAAATTAAATACAAAGAAAAAATATTAAAAGCAGCAAGGGAAAAACAACAAATAACATACAAGGGAATTCCCATAAGGTTAAAAGCTGATCTTTCAGCAGAAACTCTTCAAGGCAGAAGGGAGTGGCAAGACATATTTAAAGTGATGAAAGGGAAGAACCTACAACCCAGACTACTCTACCTAGCAAGGATATCATTCAGATTTGACAGAGAAATTAAACCTTTACTGACAAGCAAAAATTAGGAGAATTCAGCACCTCCAAACCAGCTTTACAACTAATGCTAAACGAACTTCTCTAGGCAGGAAACACAAGAGAAGAAAAGACTTACAATAACAAACCCAAAACAGTTAAGAAAATGGTAATAGGAACATACATATTGATAATTACCTTAAATGTAAATGGATTAAATGATCCACCAAAAGACATGGACTGGCTGATTGAATATAAAAACAAGACCTGTATATATGCTGTCTACAAAAGAACCACTTCAGACATAGGGACACATACAGACTGAAACTGAGGGGATGGAAAAAGATATTCCATGCAAATGGAAATCAAAAGAAAGCTGGAGTAGCAATTCTCATATCAGACAAAATAGACTTTAAAATAAAGACTATTACAAGAGACAAGGAAGGACACTACATAATAATCAAGGGATCAATCCAAGAAAAAGATATAACCATTGTAAGTATCTTTGCACCCAACATAGGAGCACCTCAATACATAAGGCAAATGCTAACAACAACCATAAAAGGAGAAATCCACAGTAACACAATCATAGTAGGGGATTTTAACACCTTACTTCCACCAATGGACAGATCATCCAAAATGAAAATAAATAAGGAAACACAAGCTTTAAATGATACATTAAACAAGATGGACTTAATTAATATTTATAGTACATTCCATACCAAAACAACAGAAGACACTTTCTTCTCAAGTGCTCATGGAACATTCTCCAGGATAGATCATATCTTGGGTCACAAATCAAGCCTTGGTAAATCTAAGAAAATTGAAATTTCATCAACTATCGTTTCCGACCACAATACTATGAGACTAGATATCAATTACAGGAAAAAATCTGTAAAAAATACAAACACATGGAGGCTAAACAATACACTATTAATAAACAAGAGATCACTGAAGAAATCAGAGGAAACCAAAAAATACCTAGAAACAAATGAAAATGAATACAAATGAAAATGAATACACAAAGACCCAAAACCTATGGGATGCAGCAAAAGCAGTTCTAAGAGGGAATTTTATAGAAATACAATCCTACCTCAAGAAACAAGAAACACCTGAAATAAACAACCTAACCATACACTTAGCACAATTAGAGAAAGAAGAACAAAAAACCCCAAAGTTAGCAGAAGGAAAGAAATCATAAAATCTGATGAGAAACAAATGAAAAAGTAACGAAGGAAACAATAGCAAAGATCAATAAAACTAAAAGCTGGTTCTTTAAGAAGATAAACAAAATTGATAAACCATTAGCCAGACTCATCAAGAAAAAAAGGGTGAAGACTCAAATCAATAGAATTAGAAATGAAAAACAAGTAATAACTGACACTTCAGAAATAAAAAGGATCATGAGAGGTTACTATGAGCAACTATGTGTCAGTAAAATGGACAACCTGGAAGAAATGGACAAATTCTTAGAAAAGAACAACCTTCCAAGACTGAACCAGGAAGAAATAGAAAATGTAAACAGACAAATCACAAGCACTGAAACTGAAACTGTGATTAAAAATCTTCCAACAAACAAAGCCCACGACCAGCTGGCTTCACAGGTGAATTCTACCAAACATTTAGAGAAGAGCTAACACCTATCCTTCTCAAACCCTTCCAAAATATAGCAGAGGGAGGACCACTCCCAAACTCATTCTACAAGGCCACAGTCACTCTGATAGCAAAAGCAGACAAGATGTCACTAATAAAGAAAACTACAGGTCAATATCATTGATGAACATAGATGCAAATATCCTCAAAAAAATACTAGCAAACAGAATCCAACAGCCCAATAATAGGTCATACACCATGATCAAGTGGGGTTTATCTCAGGAATGCAAGGATTCTTCAATATACACAAATCAATCAATGTGATACACCTTATTAACAAATTGAAGGAGAAAAACCATATGATCATCTCAATAGAGACAGAAAAAGCTTTTGACAAAATTCAACACCCATTTATGGTAAAAACCCTCCAGAAAGCAGGCATAGAGGGAACCTACCTCAACATAATAAAGGCCACATATGATAAACCCACAGCCAACATCATTCTCAATGGTGCAAACAGAAATCATTTCCTCTAAGATCAGGAACAAGACAAGGTTGCCCACTCTCACAAATATTATTCAACATAGTTTCACAAGTTTTAGCCACAGCAATCAGAGAAGAAAAAAGAAATAAAGGAATCTAAATCAGAAAAGAAGTAAAACTGTCACTGTTTGCAGATGACATGATGTTATACATAGAGAATCCTAAAGATGCTACCAGAAAACTACTAGACCTAATCAATGAATTTCGTAAAGTAGCAGGATACAAAATTAATGCACAGAAATCTCTTGCATTCCTATACACTAATGGTGAAAAATCTGAAAGAGAAATTAAGGAAACACTCCCATTTAACATTGCAACACAAAGAATAAAATACCTAGGAATAAACCCACCTAAGGAGAGAAAAGGGTGTATGCAGAAAACTATAAGACACTGATGAAAGAAATTAAAGATGATGTAAGGAGATGGAGAGATATAACATGTTCTTGGATTGGAAGAATCAACATTGTGAAAATGACTATACTACCCAAAGCAATCTACAGATCCAAAGCAATCCCTATCAAACTACCAATGGCTTTTTTCACAGAAGTAGAACAAAAAATTTCACAATTTGTATGGAAACACAAAAGACCTCAAATAGCAAAAACAATCCTAAGAAAGAAAAACAGAGCTGGAGGAATCAGGCTCCCTGACTTCAGACTATACTACAAAGGTACAATAATAAAGACAGTATGTTGCTGGCACAAAAATAGAAATATAGATCAATGAAATAGGATAGAAAGCCCATAGATAAACCCCTGCACATATGGTCATCTTATCTTTGATAAAGGAGGCAAGAATATACAGTGGAGAAAAGACAGCCTCATCAAAAATGGTGCTCAGAAAACTGGACAGCTACATGTAAAAGAATGAAATTAGAACAGCCTAACACCATACACAAAAATAAACTCAAAATGGATTAAAGACCTAAATGTAAGGCCAGACACTGTAAAACTCTTAGAAGAAAACATAGGCAGCACACTCAAAGACATAAATCACGTCAAGATCCTTTTACCCACCTCCTAGAGAAATGGAAATAAAAACAAAAATAAACAAATAGGACCTAATGAAACTTAACAGCTTTTGCACAGCAAAGGAAACCATAAAAAGGATGAAAAGACAACCCTCAGAATGGGAGAACATATTTGCAAATGAAACAACTGACAAAGGATTAATGCCCCAAATATACAAGCAACTCATGCAGCTCAATATCAAAAAAACAAACAAACCAATCCAGAAATGGGCAGAAGACCTAAATCGACATTTCTCCCAAGAAGATATACAGATTGCTAACAATCACATAAAAGGATCACTAATCATTAGAGAAATGTAAATCAAAACTACAATGAGGTATCACCTCACACAGGTCAGAATAGCCATCCTCAAAAATCTAGAAACAATAAATGCTGGAGAGTGTGTGGAGAAAAAGGAACCCTCTTGCACTCTTGGTGGGAATGTAAATTGATAAAGCCACTATGCAGAACAGTATGGAGATTCCTTCAAAAACTAAATAAGGGACCACCATATGATCCAGCAATCCCACACCAGGGCATATACCCTGAGAAAACCATAATTCAAAAAGAGTCATGTACCACAATGTTCATTGCAGCACTATTTACAATAGCCAGGACATGGAAGCAACCTAAGTGTCCATCAACAGATGAATGGATAAAGAAGATGTGGCACATATATACAGTGGAATATTACTCAGCCATATAAAGAAATGAAATTGAGTTATTTGTATTGAGGTGGTTGGACCTAGAGTCTGTCATACAGAGTGAAGTAAGTCAGAAAGAGAAAAACAAATACCATATGCTAACACATATATATGGAATCTAATATATATATAGATATAGATATAGATATAGATATATATTTCTGACGAACCTAGTGGTAGGATATGAATAAAGATGGAGACGTAGAGAATGGACTTTAGGACACGGGGATGGGGACGGGTAAGATGGGATGAATTGAGAGAGTGGCATGGACATATATACACTACCAAATGTAAAATAGATAGCTAGTGGGAAGCAGCTGCATCGCACAGGGAGATCAGCTCATGCTTTTTGACAACCTTGAAGGCTGGAACCTACAAACAAGATTACTCTACCCAGCAAGGATTGCATTCAGATTCAATGGAGAAATCAAAAGCTTTACAGACAAGCAAAAGCTAAGAGAATTCAGCACCACCAAACCAGCTCTACAACAAATGCTAAAGGAACTTCTCTAAATGGGAAACACAAGAGAAGAAAAGGACCTACAAAAACAAATCCAAAACAATTAAGAAAATGATAATAGGAACATACATATCGATAATTACCTTAAATGTGAATGGATTAAATACTCCAATCAAAAGAGAGATACAAAAACAAGATCCATATATATGCTGTCTACAAAAGACCTAGGGACACATACAGACTGAAAGGGAGGAGATGGAAAAAGATAATCCATGCAAATGGAAATCAAAAGAAAGCTGGAGTAGCAATACTCATATCAGATAAAATAGACTTTAAAATAAAGAATGTAGCACAGAGAGATCATCTTGGTGCTTTGTGACCACATAGAGGGGTGGGATAGGGAGGGTGGGAGGGAGACGCAAGAGGGAGAGGATATGGGGTTATATGTATATGTATAGCTGATTCACTTTGTTATGCAGCAGAAACTAACACAACATTGCAAAGCAATTATACTCCAATAAAGTTGTTAAAAAAATAAAATAAAATAAAACATGTCAGTAAAAATCATGCCAGTAATCCTGTATAAAGCTGTCCATTACTTTATATTACCCTTAAATGCAGGTCTACATTGCTTGCAGTGATGTCACGACTATGCTTCTCATGGCTCTGCCTGCTCTCTGATCTCATCTCAGGCCACAAGAAGAAGAGAGGGAATACAAAGTGAGTTCCATGGTATGTGGAGCCTGAACTGACTCCGTGTGGCAGCCACTTCTGAGCCTCTGTGGTCACACAAAGAGCCACTGAGGAAACAAGCCTACACAACAAGTGGTAGAAAGGAGGAAGTGACTCAGATACTAGGATTTCAAGGAACTCTGTGTATCCAGTATTCTGTTTTGATGTCAATGAACTTGTAATAGAAGATTTCCGGATTCGTTGAATATGGTTCAAGAATAATGCTGACAGCCGTGAGGCTGCACCTAATACTCTCTAAGGGGAGGTCAAGTTCTAATATAGTAAACACTCAATAAACATTTTTTGAAAATGAATAAACAAATGAATTAATAAAAATTAATTGACTGACACCCTTTGAAATAAGTTCAGTTTATTTGGGTGATCACAAAAAGTAGGGTTATTGGGAGTTATTTAAGTTGTATTTAAATGTGTTTCACTGGTGGAGACCCAGTTTTGTATTCTGTTTATTATATTTTAATAGCTTGGAAAGAATTATTATGGGTTGCTTTGGAATTTACCATTAAGTAAAGAATGCTGATGAGACAACTCTAAAAATTACAATAAATTACCTAAATTAGAAGAGGTACTTTACAAAATAATCCATTAAGGTAAATAGTTTATGTTTTAGTGTTTTTGTTTTTGTTTTTTTCTTTAATATCCATAATAGAAGCTTCTTTTGAAAGCACAGAGTTATTTAAAGTTAGGTGTATTCAGCTTGGGTTTCTTCTGTGACCTTTCCTTGATATCACATCCTTAGTTTGGAGTGAGGTTTTAAATAGGAGTTGGAATTAAGGATATTATCATGTATGAAGAGACACCATCAGTGCAATCGTCCCACAGGTAAGATTGACGCTGAAAAGAAGGGTGAATAAATGGCAATTTTTCATTTGAACCTGTCTACTTTTCTCAAACTATTTTATTGAGATTAAGATAAAAAATGTTAAGACATTTCTCTTTAAGAAGACATATTTTCTACGATTTGTGTTTATTACTAAAATGATTGTCAAATCCAGACAAAAATAGATGGTACTGCTGGGTAAATGCATATGAAACTTGTTTGTAAAGGTAAGAAAAGAGATAGAAAAGGATAAACAGGGTCCCTAGAAAAGATGGATTTAAAAGTTAGAGCAATTAATTTGGTAATGGCAGTTTGAATGAGATTTTCGGGGGTCTCTTTGTTTTTTGTTTACCTTAGCCTAGCTTATCTACATGGTATATTAGAATACATTTAGATTCACCTTGTGTAGAAAATTATAATTTCTCAATTACTGTAGAAATATATCCTAACTTTTATATGTTTTAAATAAATATATTTTAAAATCTCATGTAGTTAAAATTAACTGTCTGATTATACTTTATCATCCTTATCAGCATTGCTAAATTCTGCTAATTTTTTAAAATATCCATTCATTAAGAGTTCATATTTTACTTATTATGATTCAGATTAGAAAAAGAGTTATAGTGAGATAATGTAGGAACTGGATATTTACTCAACAGCACAGTTTATAGGGTACTCTTCTCATATACTTGCCTTCTTATCCCAGAACAACCTTGTGAACTTGGGCATTGTTTTGCAAAAAAGAAAACTGAATGTCATAATAAGTAATAAGAAAAGGAACTAGACATAGAATTGAGATCTTCTGGCTTTGGAGGTCATGGATTTTCAACTATAGCAATTTGGAAAGGATCCTTAATATACATGTCCTTGATGGTCAATAAATGAAAGTTTAGTTTATAGTTCTGCCACAAATTAACCACATGCCCTTAAAGAGGATACAGTAATTAACCTCCTTAAAGAGTGGATTCTTCACTTGTAAAATAATAAGATTGATTTGAATACCCTGCCATCTCCAAAATGATTCCATGTGCTTGGGACCCTACCATCCTCATATACCACTATTTGGTGTGAGGGCATTAAACAGAGCAGGACATTTCCCTACTTAAGTTTGGAACCAACTCAATCAAGTAGGGTAAATGAAGAACAAAATATCATCTTTATTATTTCTGAAGCTTATATTGGAAAATGTGGTTTATATTTGTGGGAAAATAGACCCAAGTGAACACTCCAAGATATGATAGATTTATCTACCAGTAGCCACACTGAATTGAACCAACCTTCCCCATTTTCAGAAGCAGAATCTTTCCCTATATTATTTATGCCACTGAGGAACAATGCAAAATATTTCTTCTCTTCTCAAGGGCCAGTTTCTAAGGGAAAAGAAAATGGAATAAGTAGTAAAGCCCTAGATGATTGGCAATTCACTTTCTCATACTCAGCAACTGGATAACTCCCTCCACTTCTGATGGGGAGAAGTGAAGCATAAGAGTAAAGCCAGAGATCCTACATCAATTTATGTTCTTCCTCTTGAAATATCAAGAGTAAAGAAGTGTTTTCCACTTAATATTTTGCTTAACTGGACCTTAAATTATACATATAACTCAAACCTAAATAATCCTATACTCGAATTCCCAGAAGAGAACAAAAACCAGTGACTTAAAAATAATCTGACCAAGGGTCCTTGCTTAACCTGTTTACTTCTTGTGGTTTAGCTTTATTCTATAGCCATTTTGATTAAATGCTAAATAGTCAAGGATCCTCTTCTTTGGTTTGAAATGCAATTTTTTCTTCACCATAATTAGCTAACCTCTCTGTGTTCGCTGAAAAGGGTCAATTTCATCACATTTATGGTGTTCAAATATCTTCTTTTGTGTTTATCAGATTTCAGAGGTTAATAGATTTACTAGATTTGTATAGATTTTTTTTTCATTTTTTAATCTTTTTTATTGAAGAGTACTTGATGTATATTATATAAATTACAGGTATATGGTATAGTGATTCAAAATTTTTAAAGGTTGTACTCCATACTTATTATAAATACTATGTTCCCTATCTTGTACAATATATAATTGTAGCTTATTTGATACATAATAGTGTGTACCTCTTAATCCTCTATACCTAATTGCCCTTGTCCCTTCCCTCTCCCCACTGGTAAATACTAGTTTGTTCTCTGTGTCTGTGAATCTGCTTCTTTTTTATTTTATTCACTAGTTTGTTATATATTCTTAGATTCCACATATAAGTAAAAATAGATTTTTATAGATTTTATAGATTTTTCTTTACATGTATGTTAAATCCTTCATTTTTGCATATGGAGATATATTATAGGTTTCAAGGAAAAATGTAAAAGTTCTATCTCCCTGATCAATTCTGATTCCTTTCTAAGCTGTGGAAGATATCTCATATCTTACTCATAGCTTAACATTAACTGGTCTTTTTATAGATCAAAATCTAAGATGTAGGTAATTGCTTTATTATTTATTAGCACTTCAGAATACAATTCACAATACAAATCTGGGTGCTGAAATAATATCCTGCACATTTGTTGTTCTCTGATATTAACCTTTAAAATCTCATAGTCTTCTCGCTAATATGAGACAACAGAAAGCTATCCCCTCTGAAAACTTCTAGTTACTTAAAAAAATTAAAATATGAGTGGTAGAGTAAATCAAGAAAAAAAGAATTAAGAGGATCAAGAAATAACTAGGGATTTGAGGAGAATAAATATATTTCCATAAACATATTTCAATTTGAGGGTAGAGAAAAAAATTATGAATCACAAAGAAATAATTTGCTAAGAATATACATATTTTTCTATATTTATTGAACATGCATAATTAATCACTGTGCCAGGCACTGGGCTTAATATGTATAAAATATGGTCTCTTACTTCAAGATAGAGGAGACAGACACTTTAAATAACAATTTTATACAGTGAACGCAAATTCCTAACAGGAGTACTTGGAATGCTATTGGACTCAGGAGAGAGATACCTATTCTCTCTGATGTGTCAAGGTAAGCAAAAAGAAGGGAAAATTCAATTGAGACTTGCTAGAATAGATATATAAAATGAGATTCAAAGAAACCTAAAGAATGGTTTTCTGGACTAGCTGACTAGATAGAGAACATTTTATATACATTCAACAATGAGTAACCAATGGTACAAGTCAACTAAATAGAGTATTTTTAACATCAGGCATTACAAACAAATAAGGTCTACTTAACAATCATGGGTTTAAAAAAGGAAAAATGAATATAATATCAATCATCTTTGTCTACCTATTCCCCAATTCTGTTGAGCTATTCTATTTCATTGTGGTACAGTTAGTAATGAATATGATATAAATGATCATACTTGGACCATAGTTTCAAAGCACTGAATCTTATTTTCAGTAACTTGATCTATAGATCAATTTGGGGAAAATTGATGTCTTAACTACATGAGTCTCCAATTTGTTAAATAAGGTATACCACTCTACTTATTTAGATTTTCAATAATTTTTCTCAGCAATATTTGTAGTTTTAATGGAGAAGGCTCAACATATTTTTTAATTAACGTTATACTTCAAATATTATATCATTACAAACTTATACTGCTTTATAGTACAGACTCATATGGCTTTATCAGATATATAACAATTCAAACTACAATTAAAAATCCTGAACCTGTATTAAAATATTTGGATATGAATGCAATACAATAAAGTTTTAAAATAAGACTTTTTCTAACAAAATTTATAAATAAAACTAATTAGAAATATCTAAATATACTTAAGAACCCATAAACTGACCACAAATAAATCATGACAGGATGTCATTGAAAGAACAATGACATCAAGTGATGTGTTCTTTTAACCTTACAGTTCTTAAACTTTATCTGTAAAAAAAATCAGTTTTTTCTCAACAGAAAAAATCATTGAAATAAATATAACTCAATAGTAAAATAAATATTTTCACTTTTCCTTTTAAAAGTATTTAACTGTTTAGAGATATTTCACTTGCTTCCTTTGATTTCCATTTAGAGTGTTTAAGGAGTTTTAAACTGAAGTATTTGCATTTCTAAGCTTCCAAACTTTACATAAAGCAGTTGTCATTTTAAAATCAATTACGCTTTCTATCACTCACATACACTTGTTTGTTATTGTCTCACTCAGTTAAACTTAGAAGTACCTATTCTCAAGACTATTAGAATCAAAGGCACTAACATTTTCTTTCGGCTTCTTTTATTTTTTCCCTCTTTTTTCAGACAGGCAATTGAAAAACAGAGTTAGAAGAGGGGAAATTTCATATTCTCACATGGTTCATTAAATACCTAACATTTTAGCTTTATGTATGAAACAGAAGGTTTCTGAAATAATTTAATTGTATAGACTAGATAAAATTTATAATATATAATAGCCATAAAGCCAGATTTTACACACAGAGGTTACCACACACACACAAACACACACACACACACACACACACACACACACACACATCTATACTCTATACGCACATGGTCACCACAACGACCGCCACCACCATTTTTTTTTTTTGTAAATGTAAATGCAGCTCAGAATTCTAGATATTTAATGATTTCAGAGAATAAGGTTACACAAATATTGGATTTAATGCTGCTTATCTTAGAACTCATGTTCTGAAGGAATGGAGTAAGCCAAAGTTAGCAGCCTGCTACTGTTTCATCTATCAACCAGACTGTGGACTTCACTCTACATGTCTGACCTTTTGTCTCATATGTTACATCTACAATTAATATGGTTCAGTGCCCCTCTTGTCAGTAGCTGCTAATGAGATTTCAAGCCATCTTTAAAACCAGCTTAAAAGCATTAGTGTCATTTGATGGCATTTTTTGATCTGCTTTAGTATTATGCATGTTAAAGGAACACACAAATTGATGTTTGGCACAGATGTCAATCAGGCATCTGATGTATTGCTCTTGTTAAATTTTAATGTATTCTTTATATGATTTGTGCCTGGTGAAGTTTCCTTAGACTAAGGGTGTTCTCTTTATAACTGCTGTTTCTGTTTGTTTTTTGATGTTTACATCAGTCTCATTCTTAAAACTTTGAGATAGGTTTCCTTCGTATCAAGTGTCAGAATCATTTTGAACTATCCCTAAATCAAATATTATAGTAATGCCAGAACTAGACACTATCTGGCAAATAATATGAATTTTCAGGAACCTTAATGTATTAACATATTTGTAGTTTACCAAATCAATAAAATGTATTATATTCTATAATTTGTAAACTATAATGAATATGTAATTTGTAGAAAATATAATGCTCTTTGATATATGAAAAATGTCTCATGAGAAAGGAAAATTATTTGTTCAGTATGTTTTTCAGACATTAGGTAAATATTTACAAAAATGAAATACAATTTTTTTTCCTTATCAGATTGGCAAAGAGGATGCAAAGGAACAATTCTCCCATCAATTTTGACAAAAACATATTTTATATAAAGATTTTAAGGTTGAAATTTTGTAATATATATGAAAAAACTAGAAGGTTTTATTAATCTCTCAATAATATGCTCCTCTTCAATTAATACATACTAAATAAATAATCAAGTTGAAAAGACTTATGAACATGTACTGTATTGCAGGATTATTTTAAATAACAAAATATTAGAAGTGACTTTATTGTTCAAAGAAAACGTCATAGTTATATAAGACTGTACATATCTAATGGGTACTGTTCTGTAGTCAGGAAAAACATGGTTCAATATTTTTAAAATAATGGGAACAAATGATTAAATATTTGAAAGCCAAAAGACAACAATTCAAAACTATAAATTCAGTGAAATGAGTTTACTTGGAGAAATGTTAGATAGCTAGACAGACAAGCAACAAACAGGTAAACCTGCCATTAATTGTGGTTATTTATCACTGTTGGAATTACGAGGGATTTCCATTTTTCTATGATTAATGTGTATACATTTTCTTTAGTATGTATGGATATATTCAATAATTGGAAATATAATGTATGTTAGATTAAGATAAACCAAACAAATGCAAAACTACCTGAACAACTCACCTATTTTAGAATCAGTTCTATGGTTATTTGATCCTTCTAGCTGTTAATATTTATCCTGGCAGAATTGGCTGGTATTAAAGTGAACTCTTTTTGCCAAAATGTGATTTGGTTCCATCACTCCTTAAAAGCCTATCTATGCTACATCTCTTATTTTGTAAGTTATCTGTTGTGCTTTTTTTTTTTTTTATAGTCAACATTTTAGGAATGAATCCATAATATGATTCATTTGTAGACAGAATAAACTTTGCAAAGGCATAATACTGTAAGGATAATACACCTGTATTTTTTTTAACACAACTGAGAACTATAATTGACAAAAGTAATCACATATTTTTGTATAAAAATACCTAAACTGGTTCTTAATTAGATGTTGTGAATATAGCAAAGGGTTTTCTGTGGATAATACAACCCATAGTTAGTAACAAAGAGCACATACAGCTTTAATATACTTGATGATACAGCCTCAAGCAGGGGTGGGCAAACTATGGCCATTGGCCTCATCTAGCCACCACCTATTTTGCTATAGCCCAAGAGGGAAACACAGCTTTTATATTTTTAAATGCTTGAAAAATAAATCAAAGGAGAATAGTCATCTTGTGACATGTGAGAATGACATGAAGTTGAAATTTTATTGTCCATAAATAAAGTTTTATTGAAATACAGCTGTACTCAATATGTACATATTATCTATGACAGCTTTCTGTCTACAGCTGCAGAGCTGAGTAAGACATGGCACTTATGTCCTGAAATTCTGAACATTTTCACTACCTTGTCCCTTATAAGAACAGTTTTTTGATCCTTGCAACTGAAGTGTATTGCATATGTAATAAATTTTGATTCCACAAGAAATGAATGATGATTCTGGCTACAGTGTTCTTGATGTCCCACTTGCTTTTTCACATGACATTGATATCTGTGTCCTGCCTTGGTTATTAAGTCTTTGTCTCTTATATACACTTATGGGGCAATGTTTTCAAGGAAATAAACATTTTAACCTGTTTCTTGAGAGTGTTGCATCCTTTCAGCTGAAGTTGTGTGGTGTTTCAGTCTTCCATGTTTCTAACTAAAGTCCTCTATTCAAAATAGTCTTATTTTCACAGTTGTGATTTTTTCTGGCTAAAATAGCTTCTGACAGCTCAATGGCAATAGGAGATAAGTTTTTAAGTATCTTGGATAAAATGAGTCTTTATTGTTTGGCCTATTAATTTCAAACAGTTCACTGTCCCTTGTCATGTATCATGGAAAATTCCCTTGAAAGCTTGGTCAATGGGTGTTATTGTTTGACCCCTGCATGACTAATATTGTTGATTTTGCCTGTCTATTGTGCACACCAAATTTTACTTTTTTCACAAACATTGTTTTCAGAAAAATAGTTCTAACGAGACATATTCAGAGATTCACTATGCTCTGCCAGAAACCTTAAAAGCAAAACTCAACTACAAGTAGTGTACCATAGGAACAAATATTGATAGAAATATCTGGGTATGCAAGTGAATACAAAAGAATCAATGCTATTTTACTATCTGCACTCAAAATCTTTATAAGACTTAGAGAATTTGACCATTTTCTTTTCTAGGAGCAGTGTGTGTGTGTGTGTCTTTGTCATACACATAGTCTATATGTATATGACAAATCAAAATCAACATATTGTAATCTTCTTATTGACTGATGAAGCTTTTAACGTGAAATGCCACTGTGACAGAAAAGCCACTGTTATCTGAGAGAAATTTTATGTTTTACAGTTTCCTACCCAAACTTATTTGCACTTCTGTTACATTTCAGAAAACGTTTTCCTTTTAATTTACTATAGTAAACTTCCCATAACATCAAAAACACATCTTGGTTTTGGTCTAGTTTTCATAGTATTTTTCCTAACATGATAAATTCATAATTATATTAAAATGTTTCTGAGAATAATTTATTAAAATATTTCTTTGTGAAGAAAACAGGGTATAACAAGATCCATTCAACATTCCTAATCCTTGTATGTTTTAACTTATGGAAATTCATGTGGTTTTAATACTTGGATTCTGAAAATCAATCACAAATAAGATATCCATGTTTTCTTAAGTGATTAAGAAATTAAATATTTTATTTGTATTTTATATTTGAATATCCTGGCAGCCATTAAGATTAAACACACATTTCAAGTAAATACGAATATTTTAACATTTGCAATAGAATGCTTATTCTGTTCAAAAAGTAGTCTTCATATCCCTGAACATTTGAAACCTGATTATTTTCTTGCAATTATTGTTTTTATCCCATAAATATTGTAGGAGCTAGTTTGTAAAAGTAATATTTTCATGGTGTTAGTTTTTCTTTTAGTTTCTGTGGGTTTGCTTAGAAATTTTACTATAAACAGTGCATGTATTCAGAAAATTCCATAGCTCAAGATCTGGCTAAATACAGTTTGTGACAGCTCCCTGTCCTGTATCCACAACTTTTTATATAATTACTATTTACTATTTATGAGGTCTCCTAATCAGAAAGGGTAGCTGTGTGGCCCATACTGTTCAGATTATTGTAATATAAACCACTTAACTTAAAAGAGATGTGTCATAGGTTTCTGGGGGTCTCATTTCAATAATTAGGCATCTTAAACTCATTATACATTTGGGAATGATATCACCCCCAATTAGCATTAATTCTCAGTGACATATGATGTTTTATTGGCAGTCAAGAATCCAAGAGAAATATGAGCTTTGATATATTAGTAATGTAAACAGTAATTGTAGGACTTCTGCTTTTGGGAAGATAGAGAGTAGACTTACTTCTCCCTACTCTTCTAGTTCATTTTTACAATTGTTTGTTTTAATTTACTTAACATTTGAAAAGTAACATGAAAGAATGGAATCTCTGTTTTCTTTCCCTTATTCCATGTTTGTTTTCTGGTCACTTACTATAAAACTACATTTCTGTGACAATCCAGTAATGATGGATGAGATAGAGTTTTAAAGCTGGAGCTATGTCTTTTTGCCTTCGATCAAATAATATATTTGGGGGGATTTCTCTGGATCTGACCCAGTAGAGACTTATTAGAATGCATTACCAACATTGGAAACCCCTGGCATAGATTAAATTTGTCACCAGGTGGACCTGGTATAATTCTAGTCCTATATAACACCTGTTTGAGGGGGGCCTTGGTATAGAGGGAGCCAGGACTAACATTTGATCTGGCTCTGCATCATTGCTAAATACCAGGTATTCATACCCTCAGTACCTACTAGAAAGAGGGAAGTGAGTATTATAAAGAGAACAACAGACCCCCAAATTAACACCTTTATAAGTATATAACTGTTAAGCTTTTATTGCAGTTCACATTCACATACACACATATGTAGCTTATACATAATCCTCTGCAAAAACTTCATTGATCTTTCATGTGGCTCATATATACATACACATGTATATATATATGTATTTAATTGTCAATACTAATTCTGAGAAGACAAATACCATATGATATCACTTATATGTGGAATCTAAAATATGACACAAATGAACTTATCTATGAAACAGAAACAGATTCACAGACATAGAGAACAAACTTGTTCTTGCCAAGGGGGAGAGAGGTGAGGGAGGGATGGAGTGTGAGTTTGGGGTTAGCAGATGCAAACTATTATATATAGAATGGATAAAGAACAAGGCCCTACTGTATAGCACAGAGAACTATATTAAACATCCTGTGAAAAACCATAATGGAAAATAATATAAAAAATGTATATATATGTAAAACTGAATCACTTTGCTGTATAGCAGAAATTAACACAACTTTGTAAATCAACTATATTTCAATTAAAAAAAAAAAACGAATTCTAAGCACTGTTAAAAGCAGTCTTCCTTTACCCTATCAAATTCTGACACAAAAAAGACTTGTTTCTTTGCAGATATTCTACAGTACTTATTAGTTACCAAAATCACAGATCAAAAAATCAAGGCTAAAGGAAGTAAAAGTGTGGCCTAAAGTCTAACCTACTGCCCTCACTGACTTTCACATCCTCTCAGGACTTCTACCTGTATTTCCAAATCTCATTACTCACATAAACTTCCTAAATATGATTTACCCAACATGGAGGTTCAAAGATTTTTAAGGTAAACTCGACATCCCTTGAAGCAAAACAAAATCCTGCAGTAATTTAAACTAGTTGTAATCCAAAAAAACAATACTGTGTCCTGAAAAGATGTACACATTAGTGTAAATATACTCAAAGAGCCACGTGAATTGTCCTATGTGATGAGTGTTATTCTACTAAGACAAACAAGAGCATCTTGGAACTTTAGTAGTCAGAGACACAACAACTAAAGAAATATTGCCTTTTTATTTTTTACCTTCATTTGGATTTTTGTAGATAGCTATCTGTTTACTTTCACCTTTCTTATTTCAAATAAAATAAATAATTTTCTCATCCAATACCATGTTATTTCCATCCAGAGTTTCAATAGACCCTTTAATCTGATAGTGGTTTTTGAAGAAACCACATGTCTAGTGAAATGCTCCAGCCCTTTTCGGAAATAGTCTCAGAGTCTTTGTAAATGTCAAAGGAGACCCACAAATCTCAAACAGTTGCCAAAACCAGAATATCTCTTAATGTCACAGTGATGCTTAGCACAAGCCTACCATACAGGGCTTTTGTGTAAGTGTCAAATTCTGTCAGGCTCATCTTAAAGAAACATAGCATTTTAGGAGAGGGTTCAAGAGGTTTAGAGTGAAACCATATTCATGTTTCTCATGGGTCTACAGTTAATGCAGTTGGCCATCATCAGGTTGAATAGAGGCATGTTCCTGCATTTCAATTTACAGTCAAGTTCTTAATTATTTTACTTTTTTCCACAAAGCTATGATTAACCACATTTGGATCCTATATACTTAAGCAACAGCTATTTCTATTTTATTTTAAGCCACTGATGTTTTTTGACATTTTATTTAGTGACATGGGTTAATTTCAAATTCATCAAGAGATTTCCATGACTGGGATACATTAGGCAACTATAGTAGCAAGTTAGTATTTCTAATAAAATCCAGGGACCCTGTTATTACTCCCTAGCATGATATGACAAATTTAACCCATGACACAATTTTACGACTTAGATATATAGAATTTCACAAGAAAACATAAGAATCCACTCTAATAGTTTGTTATTTGAATACCAGAAAGTATATGTTCTTGGGAAACACTTTATTTATTTTTAATTAAGGTATTACTTTGGGCCACACATATTTTCTCTTTCTTGAAAGTTTTATTTAATTGGATTTTATAAGATATTTTTTGCTTTAAGTATTTATTAAAATGACATGGCTTTTGAAAAGGCCATATTTTATATAGGTAGTATTTTGGTTATTTCTTTTGATTTTTGATTACTACTAGCTATTACAGAATATCTCAAATTTATATTCTGTCTTTTAATACTTTTCATTGTCTATTTCTTTTATATATTCTACTTTCTAAATTTTCAACTAGACCCTCTCTAAAATAAAACTTAATTTCATACAGTTTTAAAATGAAAACTTGCATTTTTCCCCCATCTAACTCATTGTTAATGTTGTTCTCTCTAACAAAGATGTCTTTCAAGCCTTCACATTCCTATTTCCAGCTACATAAATTTTTGTCTTCCCCTAAGACTAATCATAAATTCTCTTCTGCAAGAACTTACTTGATCCTTCAGGTTCCATATAACCTCTTTCTTTAGAATGAATGTCCATATGATTCCTCCCTTAGAATTAAATCTGATCTTCCCTTTTCTGTAGGGCAGGAACCAAT
Source organism: Balaenoptera borealis (assembly GCF_965194805.1). NCBI lineage: Eukaryota > Metazoa > Chordata > Mammalia > Artiodactyla > Balaenopteridae > Balaenoptera > Balaenoptera borealis. The sequence goes on from NC_138877.1 coordinate 29,052,871, forward strand.
TCTTGGATAAAGCAGATGTGGTATCTGTGTGTGTACATATATACACATGCACAGATACACACAATGGAACATTACTCAGCCATTAAAAAAAAAAAAGAATGAAATATTGCCATTTGCAACAACATGGTTGGACCTGGAGGGAATTATACTAAGTGAAATAAGTCAGACAGAGAAAGACAGATACTGTGTGTTTTCACTTATATTTGGAATCTACAAAACAAAACAAATAGAACAAAACAGAAACAGACTCACAGATACAGAAAACAAACTAGTGGTTGCCAGAGTAGAGGCAGTGGGGAGGCAAAATAGGTGAAAGAGATTAAGTCATACAAACTACCAGTTATAAAATAAATAAGCAACAGGGATGTAATGTACAGGATAAGGAATATAGTCGATAATATTATAACAATTTCGTAGAGTGTGTAATCTATAAAAATATTGAATCAATATGTTATACACATAAAACTAATATATTTTCACATAAAACTAATATTGTAAGTCAATTATAGTTCAATAAAAAATAAAATAAAATTGTGTTCTATTACAAAGATGTTGGCCCACTAAAGGCAAAGAAACAAAGAGCTTATATGGCTCATGATGTTTATCTAAGAGACATTTTGGTAAACTTAACCAAGAGAAAGAAAGGAACAGCAAGAGTAACATAATATAGAGTTGTAAAAAGAAACAAGGTAGCAAGAGCAATGATGGTTGTAACCTCACACCTTTTCCTTGTACTGATTCAACCATTTATTTCTCTGCTATTAGATAAAGCTTCAGATAGGAATCAGAAATTGTCTCCCTGATAGATAATTGTCTTGACAGATACATAATAAGGATAGAAATAAGGTCAAACTATCCAGGTACGGAGAGTAACACTGGCACAGAAGTGTGCGTGTGCACACACACACACACACACTCCAACAGATTCACTTGACAAGTCAGCAAAATAAAATTGAGAAGTAGTCATAAGTATGATAAAGATAATTTTTGGAAAAATATAATTTTGCATAAATTCCTGCTTAAAAATAAAAGATAGACATATAATTTGTGTTCCAGAAACTACATACTTAAACCAAATTGGCTTAGGAAAATAGTACTCTTTTATATGAATTGTTGTTTCTCTTATTCACTGTGGTTAACTAGCACATTCTCTCAACCAATAGTCCTGAATTTTTGGAGCATTTCCAGAATCCTGGGGAGGAGAAGTAACTCTTCTCCTTGATTGGAAGGCTGATAAAATTCAACTCAAGCTTCCTAATTAATTGTTAATTGAATTTGAATTTGTCTGACTTCCTTATGAAACCTAGGAGGATGCGGTGAGATCATTAAAAGTGAAAGGAGAACAGTAGTTGTGGAATCTTCTAAGATTTAAAGCTACTGGTCCAAATCTTGAGATGATCTTAATAATAAGGATTGCAGAAATTATTGTCTATACAAAGTCTTTGAGAACTTCTGCCTCAAAAGTGATCCTAACTCCTAATTGGAATAAATCAGTCAGAGATTCTGCATTCAGTATTTTGGCCTGAAGGATGAAAAACAGCTCCAAAATGTTTGTTAGTTGGTTTACAGTAACATGGACACAAGGGTAGCATACACTAAATGATGTTGAAGTGCCAGAACTCCCTTATAGTATATTATAGTATACTATACAAGAAGGTCTCCAAAAACTTAGGAAATTGGAATATTACAGTCAATTTATCTTGCAAGTTCACTCAATCTGCAAGGTTCCAGAGGACACACATTTACCATGACTATGAGAAATGCATTTGCAATCCTAGAATGCTTAAAGTGTTCTATGGTTGCTTATCTCTGTTGATCAGAAATTAGAGTGAGAACTGTTACTGTCAAACCTGGATCCCTAATGCAATGGAGATAATGAGATCCCAGGTTATCAGGAGCCAGGTGGCATCATTTAACAGCAAAGTTAAGGTGAATGCATCTGCCACAACCCACAGCAGAGACAAATCAGTTGTCAGAATAGTCTGACTCACAGAGACCTATGGAAATGATCAGATGATCATAATGTCTATAGAATATAAATATCAATAGGTAGGCAGTCTATTAAATTCTTACTTGACTTGTACAAAGTTCTAGATCTAGTGAACATAAGTTTAATTTGAATAACCGAAGCGGTCACAACCTCTCAATGAGTTCCCCAGACTTGAGCTAGTTTACAGACTCAGGCCACCTTTAATACGGGGAAGCTGGATCTCCTTGAGAAAAGTAACTATTACATTGGTAAAAATTTATACTATTAATCTTTATTTCAGCCTTTCCCAAAAGGACCTAGAGCCGTGTACCAGGCTGACTGTGCACGGGTTAGAGGGAAATAATCAGATTTGGGGGGAGTTACTGAACACTGGCTCTGAACTAAAACTAATTCCTGAAGCCTCAAAACATCACTATGTTTCCCCAGTCAGAGTAGGGGCTTAAAGAGGTCAAGTGATTGATGCAGTTTTACATAAGATACATCTCAGAGTGATCCCAGTGGTTCTCCAAACACATCCACTACATTTCTTTAATCTATAAACGGAATAAAAAATGCTCAGCAACTGGCAGAATCCCCACTTTGACCCCCTGACCTATGGAATTAGATCTCTTTTAGTAGGAAAGAACAAGTGGAAAAAACTACAATTGCTTTTACCTACCAAAATATTAACCAAAATCGATGCCACATTCCTGGAGGGATTGCAGAAATTAGTGTCACCATCAAGGACTTGAAAGATACAAGGATGGTAATTTCCACCACATCTCCACTCAACTTGTCAATTTGGCTTGAACAGAAAACATGTGGATCTTGAAGAATGACAGAAGAGTACGGTAAACTTAATCATGTTGTGATTCAAATTGCATTCGCCATTCCAGATAGTTCGATTGCTTGAACAAATTAACACACCCTAGGTAACATGGTAGGCAGCAACTGATCATGTTTTCCTTTTCTTTTTCTTTTTTTTTTTGGTATACCTTTTAGTAACAGAAACTTTTTATTTTCAGCTGACAAATCAGTAATACAACTTCTCTGTCCTATCTCATGTATATATCAACTACCTAGCCCTCTGTCACAATTTAGTGCAAAGGAAATTTGGTTGTCTTTCCTTTCCACAAGATATTGTGGTGGTCCATTATATTATGCTAATTGGGTTGGTGAGTACTAAGTAGCAGTTAGTTTAGATGTATTGGTAAGACATTCTTGTGTCAAAGGTAGAAAATAAACCCCCTCCTAATTCAAGGGGCTACCATCTCACCAAAATTTCTAAGAGTCCAGGGGTCTGAAGCTTGTTGGGTATCCCTTCTAAGGTGAAGTATAAGTTGTTGCATCTGGCCCTTGCTAAAACCAAAAGAGAATGATGCCCAAAGCTGCTAGTTTTTCAGTGTCCCAGATTGAGAGAAAACTCTGCAGCAGTTCTAGGCTGCCATGCAAACTGCATGTGATTCATGTAACTCAGTTACTAAAATAAATTAATATTTGAGGGCAATCATAAAGATATAACTACTTCTAAATCTTTTTAATATTCAATCAATTATGGATTTTTTTCTGGTGCAAGTCTATGTATATTTAATGCTTTTCTATCTATTTAAAGAGATGATTAAAAATGTAAATTGATACTATATGTGTTGCTTTTATTTCTGCATATGGTAACTCATAATAGGCAAGTGGCCTCATGCTTTTTATGACTATACACAAATGAATGGCAGTTGCTTTTGGCCTTGCTACTTAAAATTTAAAAATAGACAATTTGTTGAAATACCACTTTCTTTTTCTTGTAATGGTCTTGATAAGAAAATGTTCATGACTTTGAAAATGCCCTTTTCTGGCAGTCGTCCTTTCTTGCAGCATTATTGTTTCCTGGCATTAAACAACATGATCAGCGGCCATTTTAAAGCCCAGGAACAAATCTATTTGAGGTAGAGTCTCACTATGTAGCAATTATTCCCTTGGATAGGTAAGTAATCTTTATTATTCCATAAATTCTGCTTAGTTTAAAGCATAGACTTACTTATGTATATTACATCACTGTAGATAATATTTTGTATAAAATTTCCCCAAAAGAAGTTTGATGTATCTCATAATTTCTAGTAATTTAATAGATTAGTATTGCAGTCACTCTGACATGTTACAGTGGATTGTGATAGACAGAGAGAAAACCAAAAGGAAAACCACACACAAAAATTATACCATTATATATTTCATATAGAGGAGTGCAACAGATAGAGATTAAATTTATTTTAACAAGGAGATTCATGAAATTTGATTACTACATTTGCGTTTCAAGTAAGTTCAGTATTAAATCTTTTTTACCTTTTCTTTAGGACTTTGGGACAGGATCCAACATTTCAACTCTTAAGTTTAGGTAGTATATTATTTTTATTAGCATTAGAGTAAGTTTTCTTAGTGATTAAAAGCATTGTTACTTTTTCATTTTGGAAGTCACTACCTATGCATGCCTCAGTCTTTGCCTTGAAATGATGTGTTAAATATGAAATATGAAGAAAAATGTAAAGATTTTCAAACCATTTTTATTTACTTATAAATACCAGGAAATACTTGATGGGATTTATTCATAGTATACAGTACACAATAGTTCAATCTTTACATACATGTTCCACTGCTATTGTTACAACCTTATTATTTTACATTATCTACCAAATCTGGTTTCTAATTGCTTCACACAGAAATGAATACATTTGGTGCCAATAAGGGCGATATGGAGGGAAATAAATATATAAAGAAGAAGTATCATGCCATATTTACAGGCCTTTTCTTGTTACCATATATCTCCCATTGTGCTTTTTTGACCAAATTTAATTATGTAGTGTAAAGAAGCTAGAGAAAGTAATAAGCCTTCTTAGATAAAAAATAAAGAAGCTTTATCTTAATCTCTCTACATGCATGCACTCATAGGGATGATAAGTGAAACTTGTTTTAAAACATGCTAACTGACCCAACTTTAAATTATATATATTGAGGTCTATACCTCAAATGCGTCCTCAATTCTCCCTGACAATCGTATTTTCATTCCCATTTCCTTTCAGTCTCTCTGCTGTCCTAGAAAATGATTTCACACTTTACCATCTCTTTTATCCCTCACCATCTCTGCTCCCATCGTTACTCTCAGCTGACGAATTTGCACCCTACTTTAAGAAAAGAACTTGAAATGACTCCTTCTTTCACCTCTATCTCAATCCGTATACATTGCCGTGCCCGTTGTTGCTAAGGAACTGTCCACTCTCCAATCGACATACACAAAGAGTTCTGTGGACACTCCACACAACCTCATTCCTTTTTAAATAAAAGTCCCTTTTAACTTCCACGATGGTGTCTGTGTGGTGTGTGTGTGCGCATGTGTGTGCTCATGTGTAAGTTGGTGAAAGAGAGAATTAATTGAGGAAGTAAAGAGAGAGGAGTGGTGTTGTCCCCATTTACTGTATCGGAAATACTGGAAAGAGAATAGCACTGAGTTACATGTACAACTGGCCAGAGTCATCAAGAAAAGTCTTAAAAGAAGTGAGGAAGAAGAGAGTGAAGGGAAAACCACAAGTTATAGTAACACTATTACTGTCCCAATCTGTCAAATATTTTTCTTTACTAAAATCTTCCTCATCCTTCTGAAATAATTAATATTCCAGATGGAAATTAGCATGCAGGAAGGAATTGAGGTGGTTGACAGAACTGCAACCAAGTTAGGTGATCTTTCATATGAAAGGTAGGAGGAAGAGACAGACTGCTATCACCATTATTCCAACTTGGAATTAGTAAAATGGTTTGATGACAGTTAAATAATCTCAATATTTTATGTCCATCAAAATAAAATCAAGGAATATTATTTCCTTTAAAATTAAAGACACTGATACTGTACAGTATATCCATTCAAATTTCTAATTTTGAACTAAAAATGAATTACATCATTAAATTTGAGTTTTCAAAAATCAAGATTATTTCAAAGCCATAAACATTCAAAAAGAAGTTCTGATGCCAATCTAAGAAAACACAAGAGAATTTTTAAATGTATATGACTTTCTCACCAAACTATGGATTAGTTTTCCTGTTGCTGTTTGCATCCCATCTGTGAACAATATGAGGAAATACAGCTGCTGCCAAATTAAATACTTTTTGTCCTGATTTATGTCTTTATTTCACCAGAGAAGTGATAGAGGGATTAAAAAAAAAAAAAAGAAAACTAAAACAGATGTCATTGAGAATGACCAACTTCTACAACCCAAGGAAGAGTTCATAAAACTAGTAAAACAAAATTAGAGTATTTTATCTTTCTTTGGCTAAATCATTACATGAATATATACACATATATATATATCAAAGAACTATTTCCATCTAAATGTATGACTGTATGCTGGTGTACAGGTTGTCTTCTAAAGTAGAACTATCAATTTGTCAAAGAGACCCTGACTAGGCTCTCTAAAAATTAACAAATAAAGCAAACTGATAAAGCCAATGATTGATCTTCCTGCTTCTAACATTTCACCAAAAACTTCTCCTACTAGTTGAAGCCCTAATTAAAACAGATCTGCTCATCTCTTTTTCAAAGAACATCTTTCTTGCTCAAAAACATTTGGGAATTCCACATTAAAATATATTCTGTAGGGTAATTTTTTAACATGATCCCAAAACCTACTTAAATGAGGAGTCAATATATTGTCTCATTTCCCACCATCTCAGCATCTTACATGGCCACGACACCCTCTCACTTTTGACTCCTGTCATTCTTTGTGCTCCAGTGCTCTTCTGCTGCTTCCTTTCAAACTACTCATCATTCAAAGGTCAACTCAAATGCCACATCTGTGTATATGTCTCTAATTTTTTACATCTTGTCAAAATTCACATTTTCTTCTGATTATCACAACATTTTTTGTATTTATTCCTTATAACATTTAGATGATTTATATCCTATTGTGGTTAATTCTGTTAATCTACACCACATAGTAAAAAAAAGTCCAAATATTTGAAATATATCCCATCCAGTTGTTCATATATGGGCACTCAATACATATTTAATGCATCAAATACATGTGTACATAAGGAATAACTGTTATCTATACAGAAATGATTTATTCAACAGCAGATGCAGAAGCTACTACATTGAAGATGAGAGACACATTACTAAGTTTATTTTAACTAAATTTAGAAAGTAGGACATTTACAACCAGGACTTACATCCATGAATATATTTTGATGATGTGCATTTTATCTTAAGCTTTTGCCTTAATTCTTCATTTCTTGATTTCAGACTATTACACATTTTACTGCCAATTAGATTTCTCTAATAAGGATACAAATAAACAATATAAAAATTTTAAAACTCTTTGCTATTCTTTTCACAGTTTTCAACTTGGGGCTTTTAAATTATATTCTATAACTTAGAATGTACTCTAAATTATATTTTGTTCTAGGTAAGTAATATGGGCATTAATCTCAAACGAGATTGTTCTAAAAAGTATTGGGAGAAATTCTTATGGGACTTGTTACATTAGCTTGGAATACAGTTTTAAAGGAAGTTTTCAAAATGTTTATAATGATGATATCTTTGTTAAGATAAATGCATAGATCATTAGAAAGACAATGGGATAGTGTATATGCTTTGTCATATAAAATATTTCCACAGTGCTTTTCATGGCATGCCTGTTAAACCTGCTTACATTTTTGTTTCTCCAATTTGTTAGGACACTTAGTATTGTGTTCAATACAGTGATATGTAGGAAGCTGTGTTTAGAAAATGATTTGTTTGAAAACAATTTTAGTAAAGTAAGGAAAGTTAAGAGTGCATCTTTGAGTTTCTTTCAATGATAATGGTGCTTCTGGAATTGCTAAGTATTTCAAATTTTAGTGTTCTATAACTAGTAATATAGTTTAGTAAAGCAACAATTACAAAGGCTTCAGGTTTTTGTTGCATTTTGGGTTTTGAGACAAATATCTGAAGGCAAATAAGATTGGGGGCTCCAATGGCTAAAAATATTAATGATTAAAAATAACTTTCTGTGAGAGTTTTTCTTATGTGTTAAAAAGGAATAAAGTGTTTTATGATTTTATTAACATATACTAACCCTTATAATAAAGTAAATAATAAATATAACACATTTATACATTTATTATTTTTATTTCAAAAAGAAATAATCCTCAAATTTAGAAAAGAATATGTATAATTTCAAACATTGTTAAAGGAAATATGTTCACTATAATGAAAGTAAATTAGATACTGAAGTGTCATAAATGGCCAGATGTTTGGCAAACACTACACTCAAAATAACCATCTATCATTTATTGCTCCCCACCAAGCCACTCTTCAAAAGATGTATCCTGCAATTTGATTCCCAGTGTTTCAAACTGTGTGCTTCACTTATCATTGTTATTGCTATTCTAGCTACTTCATTAATTTTGGGGAGCAAAATGATATGTTTTTGTTGACAACCTTTTACAGAGTTACTTTTCCACTAAAACATTTAAAAAATACATTAGTTTGCATGAAGAGAACTTTTACATGACATGAGCTTTTACATGAATTAAAGTTTTTACATGAAATATATTTTATATGAAAAGTTTATATAGAGATAATTTGAAACCTCATTATTGAAATTATAGGACTGTAAGTACATTGCATTGTTTTAGATATAATGTACTCTGTTCTGGTTCATTGTTTCTTCAGTGAATTGACATGGTATTTCAAATCTTGAACTCTAGAAAAAAAATTAAGGTGAAACTTACTCCTTTTATTTTCCCTGTTAAATACATAAAATTAATTTTTTTATACTTTTATGCAAGCTTTGAGTACTATGGAAGCTCATAATAGATAAGACAGTCAGCCACATAGCAAAATCTTGTCATAAATGAAAGACGTACAAGACATTATGTCAAGCATTGTATAGGACACAAAGATGAAAACCACGTGGTTGCTGCCCTCAAAGAGCTTATGGTGCAGTAAAGAGTATCAGTCACTGAAGCACTGACATAATTGGTCAATTTGGCAACTGATCCAGAGTGGGGGAGAACATGGAGGTAGTGTGGTATTGGGATCAGAAAATGTCTCAAAAAGAAGACAGTGTCAAAGAGAAGATCAGATTTCCATAGTTGGAGAAAAAGGTGATGAAAATTTTGGCTGAACTGTTTAAAAAAATTAGACACTTATTTGTATATGTATTTGTAGCTAAATATTAGAGTTTGAAATATCATTCCCAGCTGTTAGAAAGATATCATGATTAGACTTACAAATTATAGAAATTATAGAAAACTTGATTTGGCAGTTAGAAATAAAAGTCACAAGAATTAAAGAATGAAGTAAAATTATGGCCAAACTTATGTATCTTCCTAGACCTTATGTTTGAAACATAAGATAAAGGGATTGAATCACAGTGCAATAAAATATAAAAGAATCATCTCACTAAATGCCCCTCAGCAATAATCATGAGAGTAGTCTCAGTAAAAGTTGGGCAGGAAAAGCTAGACCCTAAATTCAGCAGTTCAGGTGTAAGAAGTTGTCATAAAATAAACAAGCAGAATCAGTTATTTATTGATCTAGTTAATTCATTTATTCAACATTTTTTAGTGTGAGAACTATGCATCAGGAATAGTGTGCTAAGTATAGGAAATACTGCAGTCAGGAAGACCGAGACTCCTGTTGCTGTCATGATCACTTAGATACAGTGGCAGAAATGACATTTCACAATAAATTAGGACAAGGATGAAGAGAGCTAAGACACTGAGGTAAGTAGAAGAGATTCTGACACTGTAGAGCAAGGAAAACTCACCTGGCTTAGAAAGCTTTCTATAGTAACTAAGCATAAGCTGACATTTTTAGGAGGAGTTGCAGTATGCCAGGCAATGAAAAAGCTGATGCTCATCAAGCATGGCTCACCCATGGAGAGGAAAACTCTCATGCAAATCCCAAAAAGATGGACTATAGAGGATGAAGAATGTCCAGAAGGGAATCTATGGAAACATCTAGAGATGAGATCCTGCATTCCCTTGTAAGTAAAGAAAGGGAATCACCAAAAGGTTTAAAGTATTGAACCAAAATAATCTGCTGTGTGTCTGTAAAACCTTGAGAGCTTTAATAAAGAAATGTAAGGACTTGGGAAGAGCCTGGCTTCTCCGGCCAGCATCCTCAAGCTGGGGTTAAAAGTTCCAGGCTCTGGATAAAGTTATGGTGAATTCAGACAAAGCTAAGAAACTCCCTCTACCTTAAAGTTTCTTCTTCCTTGTTTAAGAAAAATGGAGACGATTTTGTGCTGAGCTTATTTCTGAGGCAGGGTAGGGAAACACTGAAGCAGGAAGGAAAGAAAGGGGACAGATTCTTCCTCACTTTTCCTGCTTTTAAGAGTCTCAGTAAGGCTCAAAGATGAGCTCTCAGCTCATAGTCATCATACAAATAACTTCAGGTCATCTCAACCTTAACCTGCTGCAGCTTTCTGTGGAAACTTTCACTTCCCCTCAACCTTGAGATTAGGAAACTGAATTCTTGTTAAGCATAAGCCACATACCCCTTTTCAGGAGCTGTGCCAGAACCAACTTGGGCTTTTGGGTCTCCTGGGCAGCTATGGAAGAACAGGTATGAATCTCTATGCGAAAGGTGTTGTCTCTTCAGAATCTAGAAAATAGTGTCTAGGGAAAAAAAAATAAGAAATCTGTTGAGACTGATAAAGACTCAGAAAACAATGCTTTGGCCTCTCCACCCCTCTTGTTAGCTTGATGCATGATATCTGCAGTAATTATTTGTCTAGATTTCACTGGAGAGTAGATCAGCTCTGGTCAGGCAGTCTTCGCTGGGGTATGGAGGTGGGGCTGGATTCCATCATTCAACATCAGAGAGGCATCTAAGCAGTCTAAATTGATGAGGCCTCTGCCTGTTATGCTTCAAAGCCTCTTCCCAGTTCCTTTGGGGCATCTTGTTCCACTATTAGGAATCCCAAGGTATGTTATTAGGACACAGTTGAAAGGGTACACCTGAGGCAATAACTGTGGCTTATATCTGCATCTCAGAAAGAAAGGGGAAATGTATTAAAAAAAATAATTACTGGATGTATTCTAAGATATATCTTGAGAGGAAAAAAGTGTATATAAGAAAATAATTTAGGAAACAATTTCAAATAGTTGCTGCAGAGCATGACTGATTGATTACCTAAAATAGTATAATCTCAACAGGATAGAATTCTTCCTGATTTCAACTCCATGTTTATGAACAATTGAAACCTGATCTTTGGTTCTTTGACCACTCCTCTAGAAACACTGTCCTGTATTCTATCTCCTTCGGTCATAGCCATAAATCTGCCATGACCAATAATTGCAAACTCTTCAAATTCTCACTATCAAGGATCTCACTTTGTTGACATTACCAGCCATCTTTCCATTTAATTTACCCTTTGTATTTTTGCCTGAATTCAACAATCCTCCAAACCCACCAAGACAGCAAACTTGAAGAAAAAAAAAAAAATGAGACTGATAAGAACATCAGCCTTAATAGCCAGCTTTCACACCACATCTTTCTACTACATTCAATCTCTCCCCCACCGTATACAAGGTTATTTCATGCTTTCTCTTTTCTACTTAAACTTCTAACTTCTCTCACCTATCCAGTCTATAGTGTTTTTTCCTATTTGATTAAAAAATAAAAGCAAAAACTAGAAAATTTCCATGACTGTCTCTCACAAAATCAACCCATGTGTCTCCTTCTGTGACCATTCACCCTGCCTTCTTTTCTATTGCTGTGGAAGAACTCTCTGGCACCAATCTAGGGCCAGCCTTTCACTCCTGAACTAGATTCCAGTTCTTCTCACCTACTTAGAGTCATTAACTTCAATAACCTGTCTCCTGCTCTCCTGTATCAATTTTTCTCTTCTTATTATATCAGCCTCATCAAAAATACAAATATGCTCTTTTATTCTTAATATTATAAGGAAAACATAGTCTGATTTTACACCCCTTTCCATTTATCACCACTGCTCTTCTTTACCATTAAATTTTATAACATGTTGACTATAGGAACTATTTCCAATCCCTTTTCTCTTCCTCTTTTTGGAAACAATCCAATAAACTTTTATCTCCACTCTTTTATAAAAAATACTCTCATGAAATCTTAATAATCACCTCTTTCCTAAATCTAATAATTATTTCCCATTCTTTTTTCTTTTTTATTTTTTTTAACATCTTTACTGGAGTATAATTGCTTTACAATGGTGTGTTAGTTTCTGCTTTATAGCAAAGTGAATCAGCTATACATATACATATATCCCGATATTTCCTCCATCTTGAATCTCCCTCCCACACTCTCTATCCCACCCCTCTAAGTGGTCACAAAGCACTGAGCTGATCTCCCTGTGCTATGTGGCTGTTTCCCACTACCTATCTGTTTTACATTTGATAGTATATATAAGTCAATGCCAATCTCTCACTTCGTACCAGCTTACCATTCTCCCTCTCCGAGTCCTCAAGTCCATTCTCTACATCTGTATCTTTATTCCTCTCCTGCCTCTAGGTTCTTCAGAACCATTTTGTTTGTTTGTTTGTTTGTTTGTTTTAGATTCCATATATACGTGTTGGCATACGGTATTTATTTTTCTCTTTCTGACTTACGTCACTCAGTATGACAGTCTCTAGGTCCATCCACCTCACTACAAATAACTCAATTTCATTTCTTTTTACGGTTGAGTAATATTCCATTGCATATATGTGCCACATCTTCTTTATACATTCATCTGTCAATGGACACTTAGGTTGCTTCCATATCCTGGCTATTGTAAATAGAACAGCAATGAACATTGTGGCACTTGAGTCTTTTTGAATTATAGTTTTCTCGGGGTATAGGCCCAGTAGTGAGATTGCTGGGTCATATGGTAGTTCTATTTTTAGTTTTTAGGAACCTCCATACTGTTCTCCATAGTGGCTGTATCAATTTACATTCCCACCAACAGTGCAAGAGGGTTCCCTTTTCTCCACACCCACCCCAGAATTTATTGTTTGTAGATTTTTTGATGATGGCCATTCTGAATGGTGTGAGGTGATACCTCATTGTAGTTTTGATTTGCATTTCTCTAATGATTAGTGATGTTGAGCATCTTTTCATGTGTTTGCTGGCAATCTGTATATCTTCTTTGGAGAAATGTCTATTTAGGTCTTCTGCCCATTTTTGGTTTGGGTTGATTGTTTTTGTGATATTGAGCTGCATGAGCTGCTTGTAAATTTTGGAGATTAATCCTTTGTCAGTTGCTTCATTTGCAAATATTTTCTCCAGTTCTAGGGTTGTTTTTTCGTCTTATTTATGGCTTCCTTTGCTGTGAAAAAGCTTTTACGTTTCAATAGTTCTCATTTGTTTATTTTTGTTTTCATTTCCATTTCTCCAGGAGGTGGGTCAAAAATGATCTTGCTGTGATTTACGTCATAGAGTGTTCTGCCTAAGTTTTCCTCTAAGAGTTTTATAGTGTCTGCTCTTACATTTAGGTCTTTAATCCATTTTGAGTTTATTTTTGTGTTATAAACTGGTACGGTATTAGGCAGTGTTCTAATTTCATTCTTTTACATGTAGCTGTCCAGTTTTCTGAACACCACTTATTGAAGAGGATGTATTTTCTCCATTGTATGTTCTTCCTTCCTTTATCAAAGATAAGGTGACCATATGTACATGGATTTATGTCTGGCTTTTCTATCCTGTTCCATTGATCTATATTTCTATTTTTGTGCCCGTACCATACTGTCTTGATTACTGTAGCTTTGTAGTATAGTCTGAAGTCAGGGAGTCTGATTCCTCCAGCTCCGTTTTTTTCACTCAAGACTGCTTTGGCTAATCGGGGTCTTTTGTGTCTCCATACAGATTTTAAGATTTTTTGTTCTAGTTATGTAAAAAATGCAGATGGTAATTTGATAGGGATTGCACTGATACTGTATGTTGCTTTAGGTAGTATAGTCATTTTCACAATGTTGATTCTTCCAATCCAAGAACATGGTATATCTTCTTTAATTTCTTTCTTCACTGTCTTATGGTTTTCTGCATACAAGTCTTTTGTCTCCTTAGGTAGGTTTATTCCTAGGTATTTTATTCTTTTTGATGCAAAGGTAAGTGGGAGTGTTTCCTTAATTTCTCTTTCAGATTGTTCATCATTAGTGTATGGGAATGCAAGAGATTTCTGTGCATTAATTTTGTATCCTGCTACTTTACCAAATTCATTGATTAGCTCTAGAATTTTTCTGGTAGCATCTTTAGAATTCTCTATGTATAGTATCAGGTCATCTGCAAACAGTGACAGCTTTACTTCTTCATTTCCAATTTAGATTCCTTTTATTTCTTTTTCTTCTCTGATTGCTGTGGCTAACACTTCCAAAACTATGTTGAATAATAGTGGTGAGAGTGGACTCCCTTGTCTTGTTCCTGATCTTAGTGGAAATGGTTTCAGTTTTTCACCATTGAGAACGTTGTTTGCTGTGTGTTTGTCATATATGGCCTATATTAAGTTGTGGTAAGTTCCCTCTATGCCTACTTTCTGGAGGGTTTTTGTCATAAATGGGTGTTGAATTTTGTCAAAAGCTTTTTATGCATCTATTGAGGTGATCATATGGTTTTTCTCCTTCAATTTGTTAATATGGTGTATCACATTGATTGATATGCATATATTAAAGAATCCTTGCATTCCTGGTATAAACCCCACTTGATCATGGTGTATGATCCTTTTAATGTGCTGTTGGATTCTGTTTGCTAGTATTTTGTTGAGGATTTTTGCATCTATGTTCATCAGTGATATTGGCCTATAGTTTTCTTTCTTTGTGACATCTTTGTCTCGTTTTGGTGTCAGGGTGATGGTGGCCTCATAGAATGAGTTTGAAAGTGTTCCTTCTTCCGTTATATTTTGGAATAGTTTGAGGAGGATAGGTGTTAGCTTTTCTATATGTTTGATAGAATTCGACTGTGAAGCCATCTGGTCCTGGGATTTTGTTTGTTGGAAGATTTTTAATCACAGTCTCAATTTCAGTGCTTGTGATTGGTCTGTTTATATTTTCTATTCTTCCTGGTTCAGTCTTGGAAAGTTTTGCTTTTCTAAGAATTTGTCCATTTCTTCCAGGTTGTCCATTTTATTGGCATAGAGTTGCTTGTAGTAATCTCTCATGATCGTTTGTATTTCTGCAGTGTCAGTGGTTACTTCTCCTTTTTCATTTCTAGTTCTATTGATTTGAGTCGTCCCCCTTTTTTTCTTGATGAGTCTGGCTAATGCTTTATCAATTTTGTTTATCTTCTCAAAGAACCAGCTTTAATTTTATTAATATTTGCTAACCTTTCTTTCATTTCTTTTTCATTTATTTCTTATCTGATATTTATGATTTCTTTCCTTCTGCTCACTTTGGGGTTTTATTGTTCTTCTTTCTCTAATTGCTTTAGGTGTAAAGTTAGGTTCTTTAATTGAGATGTTTCTTGTTTTGTAAGGTAGTATTGTATTGCTATAAACGTCCCTCTTAGAACTGCTTTTGCTGCATCCCATAGGTTTTGGGTCATTGTGTTTTTATTGCAGTTGTTTCTAGGTATTTTTTGATTTCCTCTTTGATTTCTTCAGTGACCTTTTGGTTATTAAGTAGTTAGTGTATTGTTTAGCCTCCTTGTATTTGTATTTTTTACAGATTTTTTCCTCTAATTAATATCTAGTCTCATAGTGTTGTGGTTGGAAAGTTACTTGATACAATTTTAATTTTCTTAAATTTACCAAGGCTTGATTTGTGACCCAAGATATGATCTATCCTGGAGAATGTTCCATGAGCACTTGAGAAGAAAGTGTATTCTGTTGCTTTTGGATGGAATGTCCTATAAATATCAATTAAGTCCATCTTGTTTAATGCATCATTTAATGCTTGTGTTTCCTTATTTATTTTCATTTTAGATGATCTGTCCACTGCTGAAAGTGGGGTGTTAAAGTGCCCTACTATGTTTGTGATACTGTGGATTTCCCCTTTTATGGCTGTTAGCATTTGCCTTATGTATTGAGGTCCTCCTATGTTGGGTGCATCAATATTTACAATTGTTACACCTTCTTCTTGGATCTATCCCTTGATCATTATATAGTGTCATTCTTTGTCTCTTGTAATAGTCTTTATTTTAAAGTCTATTTTGTCTGATATGAGAATTGCTACTCCAGCTTTCTTTTGATTTCCATTTGCATAGAATATCTTTTTCCATCCTCACTTTCAGTCTCTATGTGTCCCTAGGTCTTAAGTGGATCTCTTGTAGATAGCATATATATGGGTCTTGTTTTGTATACATTCAGCCAGTTTATGTCTTTTGGTGGGAGCATTTAATCCATTTTCATTTAAGGTAATTTTCAATATGTATGTTCCTATTACCATTTTCTTAACTGTTTTGGGTTTGTTATTGTAGGTCTTTTCTTCTCTTGTGTTCCTGCCTAGAGAAGTTTGTTTAGCATTAATTGTAAAGCTAGTTTGGAGGTGCTGAATTCTCTTAGCTTTTGCTTGTCAGTAAAGGTTTAATTTCTCTGTCCAATCTGAATGATATCCTTGTTAGGTAGAGTAGTCTGGGTTTTAGGTTCTTCCCTTTCATCACTTTAAATATGTCTTGCCACTCCCTTCTGGCTTGCAGAGTTTCTGCTGAAAGATCAGCTGTTAACCTTATGGGGATTCTCTTGTATGTTATTTGTTGTTTTTCCCTTGCTGCTTTTAATATTTTTTCCTTGTATTTAATTTTTTAATAGTTTGATTAATATGTGCCTTGGCATGTTTTTCCTGTATGGGACTCTCTGAGCTTCCTGGATTTGATTGACTATTTCGTTTCCCATATTAGGGAAGTTTTCAACTATAATCTCTTCAAATATTTTCTCAGTTCCTTCCTTTTTCTCTTCTTCTTCTTGGACGCCTATAATTCAAATGTTGCTGTGTTTAATGTTGTCCCAGACGTCTCTAAGACTGTCCTCAATTCTTTTCATTTTTCTTTATTCTGCTCTGCCGTAGTTATTTCCACTATTTTATCTTCCCAGTCACTTATCTGTTCTTCTGCGTCAGTTATTCTATTGATCCCTTCTAGAGAATTTTTAATTTCATTTATTGTGTTGTTCATTATTGTTTCTTTGCTCTTTAGTTCTTCTAGGTCCTTGTTAAACATTTCTTGTATTTTCTCCATTCTATTTCCAAGATTTTGGATCATGTTTAGTATCATTACTCTGAATTATTTTTCAGGTACATTGCCTATTTCCTTTTCATTTGTTTGGTCTGTTGGGTTTTTTACCTTGCTCCTTCATCTGCTGCATATTTCTCTGCCTTCTCATTTTGTTTAACTTAGTGTGCTTGGGTCTCCTTTTTGCAGGCTGTAGGTCCCTTTGTTTTTGGTGTCTGTCCCCAGTGGTTGAGGTTGGTTCACTGGGTTTTGGAGGCTTCCTGGTGGAGGGGACTGGTGCCTGTGTTCTGGTGGATGAGGTTGGAACTTGTTTTTCTGGTGGGCAGGACCACGTCTGGTGGTGTATTTTGGGGTGTCTGTGACCTTATTATGATTTTAGGCAGCCTCTCTGCTAATAGATGGGGTTGTGTTCCTGTCTTGTTAGCTGTTTGGCATAGGGTGTCAAGCACCATAGCTTGCTGGTTGTTCAGCAGAGCTGGGTCTTAGCATTAAGATGGAGATCTCTGGGAGAGCTTCACCATTTGATATTACATGGAGCCGGGTGGTCTCTGGTGGACCGATATCTTGAACTCAGCTCTCCCACTTCAGAGGCACAGGCCTGACGGCTGTGCCTCAGAGTTCAGCCACACGGCTCAGAAGAAAAGGGAGGAAAAAAGAAAGAAAGAAGAAAAAAATAAAATATAAAGAAATAAAGTTATTAAAATAAAAAAAAAATTAAAAATTAGAAAGTAATACAAACAAAAAGAAAAGAGGAAGAAAGAAGAGAACAGCCATACCAAAAAAAGAAATCCACCAATGATAACAAGCGCGAAAAGTATACTAAAAAAAAAAAAAAAGTACAGACAGAACCCTAGGACAAATGGTAAAAGCAAAGCTATACAGACAAAATCACACAAAGAAGCATACACATACACACTCACAGAGAGAGAAAAAGGAAAAAAAAAAAAAAACATATATATCTATATATAAAGGAAAAGGAAGAGAGCAACCAAATCAATAAACAAATCTACCAATGATAATACACTCTAAATACTAAACTACGATAAACATAAAACCAGAAACCAGTCAGTCACATACAGCAAACCCCAAGTTTACATTTGCTCCCCAAGTCCACTGCCTTAATTTTGGAATGATTCTTTGTCTATTCAGGTATTCCACATATGCAGGGTATGTCAAGTTGATTGGGGAGATTTAATCTGCTGCTCCTGAGGCTGCTGGGAGAAATTTCCCTTTCTCTTCTTTGTTTCACACAGCTCCTGGGGGTCTGCTTTGTATCTGGCCCTGCCTCTGCGTGTAGGTTGTCTGAGGGCGTCTGCTCCCACCCAGACAGGACGGGGTTAAAGGAGCAGCTGATTAGGGGGCTATGGCTCCCTCAGGCCAGGGGGAGGGAGGGCTATGGAATATGGGGTGAGCCTGCGGCAGCAGAGGCCAACATGACGTTGCAACAGTGTGAGGTGCACCCTGTGTTCTCCTGGGAAAGTTGTCCCTACATCACGGGACCCTGGCAGTGGCAGGCTGCACAGGCTCCCTGGAGGGGAGGTGTGGATAGTGACCTGTGCCTGCACAACAGGCTTCTTGGTGGCTGTGTCAACAGCCTTAGCATTTCATGCCCTTCTCTGTTGTCAGGATGGGATGATAGCCACAGCTCACACCATCTCTGGATCTCGTTTAGGCAGCGCTCTGAATCCCCTCTCCTCGTACACCCTGAAACAGTGGTCTCTTGACTCTTAGGCAGTTCCAGACTTTTCCCTGGACTCCCTCCCAGCTAGCTGTGGTGAACTAGTCCCCTTCAGGCTGTGTTCATGCAGCCAACCCCGGTCCTCTCCCTGGGATCTGACCTCCGAAGCCAGAGCCTCTGCTCACAACCCCCACCTGTCCCAGCAGGTGAGCAGACAAGCCTCTCAGGATGGTGAGTGCTGGTTGGCACCTATCCTCTTTGTGGGAATCTCTCCCCTTTGCCCTCTGCACCCCTGTTGCTGTGCTCTCCTCCGTGGCTCCGAAGCTTCCCCACCCGCCACCACCCCCTCTCTCCAGCAGTGAAGGGGCTTCCTAGTGTGTGGAAACTTTTCCTCCTTCACAGCTCCCTCACTGAGGTACGGGTTCCATACCTATTCTTTTGTCTCTGTTTTTTCTCTTTTCTTTTGTCTTACCCAGGTACGTGGGGTATTTCTTAAATTTTGGAAAGTCTGAGGTCTTCTGCCAGTGTTCAGTAGGTGTTCTGTAGGAGTTGTTCCACATGTAGATGTGTTTCTGATGTATTTGTGGGGAGGAAGTTGATCTCCACGTCTTATTCCTCTGCCATCTTGAAGGTCTCCCCTATTTCCCATTCTTAAAAAAGATTCTTCACTTCAAGGACATAGTGTGCTCCTAGTTTGCTTCCTACCTCACTGGTCTCATTCTTAGTCTTCTCATATATTCCTACAGCTCTCTCCTGCCAAGGCTTTGTGCTTAGATATTCTCACTTCACTAGGAGGAGGAACAAAAATAGTCTATCTATCACCACGGAAAATAATTTCTTGCTGCATCACTGTTAAATGCTTAAATTGTTTGGTACACATGTAGTTTGTGTCTTACTGCATCTTTTGAGGGACACAATATCCTAAAGGTAGTTTTGTTAATAGACTACTACAGAGATCATGCATTTATACTGCAATAAATCTACTAAGTTATTGTAATCAATATGTCTTTTGTATCAACAGCAAAAATAATTAACAGAACCTTTGGAAAACTTCAACGGGATTGTCTGGTTTCAATATCATCAGCATCAGGATATGATTAACAGAAAGCTGGAACAGCAAAAGAGGCAAATAGGGAAGTAAGTGGCATCTATAGCAAGCACTGATAGTGAATAAGCAAGACACTTTCTGGTGTTTCAGAGAGCCCATAGTGACACATTTGATCTGAAGACAAGAATTCTTCCCAACACCACATATTTTATTTACTTATATATAACATTTTATGAAGATGTCCAGAAAGTAGCCACTGGAATCCTGTGGATTAGATCCAAAACGTCTGACATTTAGAATAGCAAATCAAAATAGAATTCTGATAATGCAAATTCTTGATCAGCACTACTGATTTTTACACTAAAGATTGCTACGTGTCAAGATCTGCAATGTTGCTTTCTTGATCTAAAATCTTCCAAAGACTAATAAAAATAGAGTATGCATGGAGAATGCTTGAAGATAAACTAGGACTGGCTGTGGATACCTATCATGTGCTGCTACAAAACATGGGTGGATTAGTTATAATAGCAGAGAGAATGAAATGCTTTACACAATCAGATGGTAAAATGGCAATAATGATCAGTGCACATAATCAAAGTACAGTGTGGGGCAGAAAGAATCGTGGCAATGAGAAACCAAAGAAAGAGCTAGAGTAATTGTGTCATTGGAAGCTTCCCAATTAATATGGTTGGGACATTACAATGTCCAACTGGGAACAGCGTGCACTATATTCCATTGGAAAGTTAGAGTTTAGAGATGTGGTTGTTCCTTTTATTTTCAACTAACTCTGGTAGTTGTTGGCAAGTCAAATATTATGCTAGAATTTGTAAAAATAAAATAATAATAAATTCATATGTAGGCTTTTCTATGCCTGCATAGAAGAGTATAACTTAAGAGATGAGAAATGCAAAAAGAGACATATAAACTGAAGAACAATGAATGGATTTAAGATACTTAACAACTTCGGGGAAAATTAACTTTTTAATGGCGTAATCAGAAGAAATAAATATAATTATTAGTGAGGGGGGAAAAGCAAGATGCTTTATATTTCTAAGAGAAGTATACACAGAAATATTTAAATCAATCAACAAGGATTACAGAGATTTCTAAGAAAATGAAGATAATATACACATTAACACGTTAACACATATACATACACATAGAGAAAAGACCATTTTAAAGACTAAGGTACATATAGGAATTAAATTTCTTTTAGCTTCTAAAATCACTTGTTAATAAATTATCCATAGATTTATACTTTATGTCAGGCATATCCATAAACACACAGAGATATATATTTATTTTTATTTATATAACCAAAAGAACATGAGGTTATTAAAGATGTATGCCAGACACAAAAATGAAAGAGAAGAAAAATGACCATGAGGATATTTGAGTAAATTAGATATAACCCTAGGAATCAGAAACAATTAATAATTGGTTATGAAATGTATTCAGTGAAAGGTACTTGTGATCACAGGGATAGAAAAAAATTAGCTCTTCTTTCTGATAGCAGCTTCAAATAACCAAGTCACTTCAAATAACATGATTTCTAATGAATAAAGAAAAAAGAGAAAAAAAATGACTTCATGTTTCACTATTAAAAGAATATATGAATTAGCTAAAACATCAATTTGTTAAACATCATCTTAAGGGAATTATCTTAAGGGAAATATATGATTAAAAATAAATTCAAGTGGTTGAGATAGTTGAACTTGTGTCCAAAGCTTTGTAGGTTCTCCTAACAAATGGAAAAATGTTCATTTTTAAAATGGATTTTTATTTAACTTTTAAAGAACTAAGATGTTTAATGTGTGAAGAGACAGGTTTAGACAGTTGGTCCTGAAGGACCAGAACAAAGAGCCCTCGAAGAATTTCATATCTACAATTCATTAAAGGGAGTAGAGCATAGATGCTCAAGTCATAGTGGAATAATTATTCAAAATAGTTTATTACAAATAGAGGTGGCTTAAGTAAATTTGGGAGGTGAATATAGAGGCAAGTGTGTTTTCAGAGCCAGGCACACAAGACATAGGGTTAGAGGGAAGCAAAAGAGATGAAACTGAAAGCAGTCTGGAAGGTCTCCAGCTATGATGGTCAATACTCATCATGGGATTTTCACAACCGTACCAGATTTGCAAAGGATATGAGTCTATTTATCGGGACCATGATCACACAGACTTGCTACACATGCCCTCTCTGAGGTGGGCAGATGCATGACTCACCTTCTAATATTCTCTCTTTAGTACAGTGGTTTTCTGAATATTTTTAGGCATGGGAATCCCTGCGTCATCACGTAGACACAAAGTTTCTTACTTGAATCCTGGGAGCTGAATTACCCTCGTTGAAGAGAGGGAAGTAATCTCCTTTACTAATAGTAAATGTGATTCACATGCACAAAATACCTTCATAGCAGCAACTAGACTAGTGTTTGACTAAATAACTGGGTATCATAATCTAGCCAAGTGTGACCTCTTATCACAGGGTGATTTCTTCTATATTTGTCTTAAGACTCTATTGAAGTATCAATACATTTTGTTGAAAAGATCCAGCAAATTGCAACAGTGTAGTTAAAAGACTTAAGTGTAGAACATCTAAGACAAACATGGAAACACATAACACATGCCAGGGAAGGTATGGTACCTGTAGTTGGGAATTTGCTCTTATCCATCTGCTATGTGCTGAAGGATTAAAGCCTCACACAAATGCTCTGTCTCAAGAAAATTGCATTTGAAGGGGGCAACAGAGACTGAAGTCCACCTTTCTGAGAAATTATCTGAGCAAGATATTTTCATCTAGATAGTCACAGGAAGAGGTAGATAAGATAGGCTAAATACTGTAAGCTACATGGAGGCATATAAACACATGAGCACTGGATAAAACTCAGACTTGTCTATAGAAGAGTGATCATGAATGGAAGAGTGAACTGAAGGAGCTTCTCTCCTAGAGCCAAAAGCTTCAGGTCTTAGACAGAGAAGCACATACCCAAATGGTATAATGTCAGCATAGTGCCCTGTATCAATACCTCAGTTGAATCTGTCTGCCCTGTCATGATAATTTTCTAAAACTAAAGAATGTGTCATAAAAACTGTGCATTTCTTTTCCTATCTTGACACTGCAACCATTAATGCCTTGTTCATCAAAAATATCTTCTTACTACGGCTATAAGGAATTTGTTATGCAGGAGATTTGCCAAGATGGTATTACATCCTCTGATACTTTGAAATGCCTATCTTTTGCCTTTGTAAAGAGAACAGCTGAACCTAATTCACATTTTATTTTCTTCAGAATGTTCTAGATATGGTTCCGCACTTTAGGGGCATTAAATGACACCCCGTGAAACCAGCTTGATTTTTCCCTTTGTGTGTAAATTTTTGTCTTGAATCTACATTAAGCTATCCCAGTCTCTAGAGTTTTGATGTGCATAGGTACTATGGAAGTCTGTTTCTAATTGTTAGAGCCACTGCATAATTATGGCTAGGTGATTAAAAAAAAAAAAAATCCCAAGATAAAGGACAGGCGGCCTATAGCTTTGATTCAATTTTGTGATTTTAAACATTTTTTACAAATCTGTGAGATTGCCCTGGAATATTTTCCACTCAGTTTTTTAGCACTTTTGACATTGCAGTAGCATACTCTAATTCCATTATATAAAAGGCTGTTAGTAGTATTATCTGGTGTTTGCTGCTTTCTATTCTTCATTCTACTTCATTTATTGTCACTTTTCTCTGTCAGAAGCATGCACTATAGATACTGAAAATAAGTTATCTTCTTCAATTTCACTATCTTTTCCATTTAATGGGATCAAACAACGTATCTACAAGGACACTCTCTCTATTATCAGAAATCACCCATGCTGCTAGATTTACTTTAATGACAAGACCCATCCAGCACTGTGTAGCTTACTTTCAAGGAAATAGAGAGTCTTCTTGATGTCTTATAGGGTATGTATTAGCTCTCAAGATTAGTTCTGTCTTTAGTCCCAAATTCAAAATATTTGCCAAACAAGCTTCTTATGATCACCTTTATTTGTTTGTTTATTTATGTATTATCTATCTCTTTATATAGACTACAAATTCCAGGAGAATGGAATATTATTTTATTCCTTGCTCTGCACCTGGCAACCACCATTACATTTTCTATATTTGAGGCATCCAATGAATATTATTGCAAGGTTAAAATAGATGTTGGCTTTATATTATATCTCTGAAACTACTTTATTATATATTTCCTCAATAGATATAAGAACACAATTGAACAATTTACCTTATGGATTATAGTAAAAATATGTATGTTTTAAAATGTCTTGAGAGTTCTAAATCACAATTATTTATAAAATTAACCAAGTAGAATTTAACTACAATAAAAATATGGACAAGTCGGGGCTTCCCTGGTGGCGCAGTGGTTGAGAATCTGCCTGCCAATGCAGGGGACGCGGGTTCGGGCCCTGGTCTGGGAAGATCCCACATGCCGCGGAGCAACTGGGCCCGTGAGCCACAGCTACTGAGCCTGCGCGTCTGGAGCCTGTGCTCCGCAACAAGAGAGGCCGCGATAGTGAGAGGCCCGCGCACCGCGATGAAGAGTGGCCCCCGCACCGCAATGAAGAGTGGCCCCCGCTTGCCACAACTAGAGAAAGCCCTCGCACAGAAACGAAGACCCAACAAAGCCATACATACATACATACATACATACATAAAAAGAATGTA
The DNA here is from genome assembly GCF_965194805.1 of Balaenoptera borealis. Taxonomy (NCBI): domain Eukaryota; kingdom Metazoa; phylum Chordata; class Mammalia; order Artiodactyla; family Balaenopteridae; genus Balaenoptera; species Balaenoptera borealis. Next base: position 29,077,408 of record NC_138877.1, read on the forward strand.
AGCAGACAAGAATAGCATTAAAAAAATTAAAAAAAAAAATATGGACAAGTAATGGGAACTTGAAAATAAAGAAAAAACTTTATGAAACAGTGGCTATACATTATTTTTTTTATTATGTTGTATAGACCTAACATTCTGCCTAAATGTCCTTTCCCTAAGAATGCACATATTGAAGAGGGCAAGAAGGACAGTTTTACTTTACTTGCATTATCCTTCCCCTAAAGCAGCACAGCTCAGTGCCAAGGGAGACCTCCTCAGCCCCTGATTTCTCCCATGGAAAAGTAAAAGTGTAGTGAGCTTTCAGCTTTGCCACTTGTTTGGGATGCAATAACACACTCGTGAACAACCAATGGGCCAAAGAAGGAATCAAAAGGAAATTTAAACACATATTGAGACAAACAAAAATGGAAATGCAGCACACCTTATCTTACAGTGTGGAGCAAAAGTAATTCTAAGAGGAGAGTTTATAAGGATAACAGCCTACATTAAGAAAAAAAGAAGGACCTTATATAAACAACTTAAATTTACACCTCAAGACACTAGAGAAAAAATGAAAAATCAAAGTCCAATGTTAGCAGCAGAGATAAAATAATAAAGATTACTGCATAAATAAGTGAAATAGAGAATAGAAAACAATAGAAAATATCAGTTGATCTAAGAGCTGTTTTTTTAAAGAAAGAAAATTAACAAAACTTGAGCTAGAATAAGTAGTCAAAGGAGACAAATAAAATTATAAAGATTATATAAAGTATAATTATAAAAATTATGAAAGAAGAGACATTAATACAAAGGATTATAATAGATTACTATGAACAATTGTATACCAACAAAATGAATAACCTAGTAGAAGTGTACAAATTCCTGGAAACATACAACCTACCAATTTAAATCATGAAGAAAAGAAAATCTGAATGGGCCAATAATAAGAAAGAAGATTGAATTAATAATGAAAACCATCCAACAAGGTAAAACCGAGGACCAGATAGCATGATAGGTGAATTCTACCAAACATCAAAAAACATGAACACCAATCATCATATTCTTCCAAAAAATAGAAGAGGAGGGCACAATTCTAAACTTATTTTATGAGACCAGCATTACTCTGATATCAAGGCCAGACAAGGACACTACTAGAAATCACAGGCTATTATCCCTGATGAATATAGATGCAAAATTTCTTAACAAAATATTAGCAAATAGAATTTAACAACACATTAAAAGGATCATATGGTATGATCAAGTGAGATTTATCCCTGGGATGCAAGGATGGTATAAAAAATGCAAATAAGTAAATGTAATACACCACATTAACAGAATGAAGGATGAAGCTCATGTGATCATCTCAATAGATGCAGAAAAACCATTTGACAAAATGCAGTGCCCCCTCATGACAAAGACTCTCAACAAATTAAGTATAGAGAGAATGTACCTCAACATAATGAAGACCATACAGGAAAAACCTACAGCTAAAATCATACTTAATGTTGATAAGCTGAAAGCTTGTCTTATAAGAGCAGAACAAGACAGTAATGCCTCTTCTTACCACTTCCATTCAACATAGTATTAGAAGTCCTTGCCAGAGCAATCGGGCAAGAAAAATAAATAAAAGACATCTAAATCAAAAAGGAAGATGTAAAATTATCTTTGTTTGCAGATGATATGATGTTATTTATGGAGAACCCTAAGTACTCCACCAAAAAACTTTTAGAACTAATAAACAAATTCATTAAATTTTTAGGATTTAAAATGAACATACAAAACTCAGTGGTGTTTCTATATGCTAAAAGCAAACTATATGAAAGAGAAATTAAGAAAACAATCTCATTTACAATAGCATCAAAAACAGTTAAATGCTTAGGAATAAATTTAACCAAGCTAGTGACTATTCTGTACACTGGACACTATGAAAAAAAAAAAAAAAACTGATGAAAGAAATTTAAAAAGACACAAATAAAGGGAAAGGTATCCTGTGTTCATGGATTGGAAGAATTAATATTGTTAAAATGTCCATACTATTCAAAGTGATGTACAGATTCAATGCAATCTCTGTCAAAATTCAAATGAAATTGTCCACAGAAATAGGAAAATAATGTTAAAGTTCATATGGAAGTACAAAAGACCCCAAATAGTCCAAGTATTCTTGAGCAAGACACAGAGATGGAGGCATCACACTGCCTGATTTTGAAATATATTACAAAGCTATAGTAACCAAAACAGTATAGTAGTGGCGTAAGAACAGACACACAGACCAATGGAACAGAATAGAGAGTCCTAACATACATTGACACAGTTACAATCAAGTGATTTCTACAAGGGTGCCAGGAGTACACAATGGGAATGGGATAGTCTCTTCAATAAATGATATTGGGGAAACTGGATATCCATATGAAGAATGAAATTGAACTCTTACCTCACACCATGTACAAAAATCAACTCAAAACAGATTAAAGACTTAAGCATAAGACCCAAAACTCTAAAACTACTAGAGGAACACAGGAAAAAATCTTGACATTGGTCTGGGCAAAGATTTTTGGGTATGACCCCCAAAATACAGGCAACAAAAGCATATAGAGATAAATGGAATTTCTTCAAACTAAAAGCTTCTGCATAGCAGAAGAAAAAATCAACAGAGTGAAGAGACAACTTATGGAATGAGAGAAAATATTTGCAACCATATATCTGATAATGGGTTGGTAAATATCCAAAAATATATAAGGAATTTAACTAAATAGGAAAAACAAACAAACCCCCCAAATTAATAATCTGATTAAAAATGGGCAAAGGACCTGAATCGACATTTCTCATAAGAAGATATACAAATGGCCAACAAATATATAATAAACCGCTTAACATCATTAATTCTCAGGAAAATGCAAATCAAAACCACAATGAGACATTACTTCACACCTATTAGAATGGACATTATCACAAAACAAAAGATAATAAATATTGGTGCAGATGTGGAGAAAAGTCTGCTCTTGTACACTGTAAGTGGGAATGTAAATTGGTATAGTCATTATAGAAAGTAATATGGAGTTTCCTCAAAAAATTAATTGTACTTGTGTTTTTATACTTTGAGTGTTCCAGTAGTATCTGCTCTGATTTCTTACATCCTCTGACTGTCAAGAGTGTCTTGAGGAAGAAAGAACTAAAATAGTAAAAGTTTAGTTCTCACTCTTTTACCATCTAGCTATGTGACCTTTTGCAATTCACTTAACTTCTCTGGTACTTTAAAGTCTAGTCAAGTGAGAAAAATAATGCCGGCTTTGTCTCTTACAACTACTGCTGTACTTATATGTCATTTGATTGTAGTTGTTAAAGTTCTTGATAAAGCTCTTGGCAAAAGCACAAATGTAAAACTCAAATGTGTATTTCTTCTCTGCCATGTCTTCTCACCTCTCCAATGAAGTACTATTTTTAAAAACCCATTTTAAAATCAGACCTCATGTTTTATAGCTTTCCCAAAGGCCTAAAAGTGAACTGGCTGTTTGATTTATTTTCTTCTCCTTTGAAAGCATTTTGTCCTTTACTCTCTTTTAACACATACTCTGTTGCATTGTAATTTATCTGCTCATAAGGCATTTCCTGCCTGAAAATCTTAGCTGCATCATATCAGGGATAGGGTCACATGATACAATTACCATGAATTTCTGAAATTCTAACACTGTGTGGAATGTATTAGATGTTCAATTAAAAGATGAATAGGTGAATAAATGAAAGTAAATTAAATATACATAATTCTATGATTTAAAATTGGGATTTATAAGGAAACTATCCAAAAAGATAATAGGTATTCATAAGTATGTGACATTAAAAGCCATATTGTTCAAATATTTTGTTAAGAAGTTAATATTATGACTCTCATGCAGATATAAAAAATGAACACATTAATAATTTTAACTCCTTAATCAATGAGGAAACCATGCAGATTTTAGAACCATTTCAAAAGCAAATCCAAATAACAGATATATTTATAGACCATTGATATTAGAATGAATGTACAAATGCAAGAAATATCAGTTTTTTCCACAGGGAAGGTTGCTTATTCCTCCACAAGACAGAATCAGTTTGCATATCTGTATAGAATAATTTTTGCATCTTTATCAGTGTCTACATATTACAGAATTGTAAAACAGCTCCCATATAATCAATGTATTGTTTTCCATTGAGCCACTAATTCTTCCCCACAAAATCAAAGCCATAAAACTTACAGAGAGTAGCTGAATTTTTCTCTCCCTGTAGCAAAAGATTGGTGAATTTTAGCTGAAGGAAAACTTAAACGTCCCTAGATTTGTTGATAGACAGCTTTTTGTGTATAATGCATTGGAATAATTATTTGAGAAAAATTTGTGTGAGATGATTTTGCAGGTAATGCCAGCAAGGTCAATGTCAGCTTAGATTAACTATGGTTTGCTATCTGTCTGCCAAATTAGTACTGACTAGGAGGAAAGTTTAACCTGAGCATTCAACTCTTCAGGAAGGTTTTCCTTCATGAATCAGCAATTCTCTCCACCCCTCTTTCTTCTTGGCAAGGTCAAAAGGGTTTTACTATCTCTATGGGCCTACTTTCTTGCCAATTGGTTTATACCCTTTTGTAGCTGACAAGTAACTTGTTGCCTACTGAATCTGATAGACTACTAATGAATTAGAATTCAATGGAATATATAAGGAAGCATCATTTTTTCGCATATTCTGTGTGTGTGCACCTCCAAAATAAAATTTCAGCATATGTAGGACATAGGTCCTTTTGGAATACACCATTTTTATCATACTGAAATATGTGTAATGTTTTATTGAAAGGTAACTTAGAATGGATCTCTATTGAATAGTGACCTGATCACAGGATCCATAGATTAAGGATATCATGCAGGTGAAGGAGAAAATAAAGCAGATGTGTGTTCACACAATTCTGACAGCCTTTCCTTAGATGTTGAGCAAAAGATGGACATTTAAGAACACTTAAAAAAATCTGTCATGCTTTCAAAGTATTCTATAAAACAGAAAGGTTTTTGTCTGTCAGTGATCATATGGGGGGGGGGGGAAGCTATTGAATAATAATAACATGAATTCTACTTGTAATTGCTGGTTTCTTTCTATATGTAAGTGGCAACCATGTAAGGTGAATCCCATTTCTCAAAATAGAACTTTCTGCAAGCAGTGTAGTTAGCTGAAATGCTCTAGCTGAAGTGCCCTCAGGATCCACTGCAGCCTTTTAGCTGAGGTCTTTCAGGACAGCCTCAGCCCTAGGAATTACGGTCTACTGTGGTCTGTCTATTTTTTTCCAAGGTAGGAATCTCTACACAGCAGCACCCCTTTCTATTGTCTGGGATGTTCTCAGAGCTAAACTACAATCTGAGGCCCTTCCTATCCAAACCACCTTCCTCTGCCTTGAAGAGTGGTGCCTAGACGTTCCATGCCTAATGCCTGCTCTCTCTCTTTTCACTGAATGTTTTCCACTTCCAATTCAGTCAAACATATAGAGTAGACTATCTACAAATATAAGGGTATTCATATAATTACCACACATACAGAGACAAATACACACATATATGTGTATATGTATATTTATATTTTTTACATATTTTTATTTAAACCTTTATAAAGTCACATGATGTAGATGTGGCTATCTCCATTTTACAGATGAAAATATTTTACACTCAGAAATGTATGGACAATTGTCTGTGTTTGCAAGGTAAAGAAAAAGTGACTATATATTTCATACTCAATCACTGCATGTTATTACATGTTTTGCAATTTTTTTTTTGAATTTTATTTTAGTTTTTTAATACAGCAGGTTCTTATTAGTTATCTATCTTATACATATTAGTGTATATATGTCAATCCCAATCTCTTAGCTCATCCCACCAACACTGCACCTCCCCACTTTCCCCCTTTAGTGTCCATAAGTTTGTTCTCTACATCTGTGTCTCTATTTCTGCCTTGCAAACTGGTTCATTTTTCTAGATTCCACATATATGCGTTAATATATGAGATTTGTTTTCTTCTTTCTGACATACTTCACTCTGTATGACAGTCTCTAGGTTCTTCCACGTCTCTACAAATGACCCACTTTCGTTCCTTTATATGGCTGAGTAACATTCCATTGTATATATGTACCACATTTTCTTTATCCATTCGTCTGTTGATGGGCATTTAGGTTGCTTCCATGACCTGGCTATTGTAAATAGTGCTGCAATGAAAATGGGTTGCATGTGTCTTTTTGAATTATGGTTTACTCTGGGTATATGCCAAGCAGTGGGATTGCTGGGTCATATGGTACTTCTATTTTTAGTTTTTTAAGGAACCTCCATACTGTTCTCCATAGTGGCTGTATCAATTTACATTCCTACCAACAGTGCGAGAGTGTTCCCTTTTCTCCACACCCTCAACAGCATTTATTGTTTGTAGATTTTTGATGATGGCCATTCTGAGTGGTGTGAGGTGATACCTCATTGTAGTTTGATTTGCATTTCTCTAATGATTAGTGATGTTGAGCATCCTTTCACGTCTTTGTTAGCAATCTGTATATCTTCTTTGGAGAAATGTGGATTTAGGTTTTCTGCCCATTTTTGGATTGTGTTGTTTGTTTTTTTAATATTGAGCTGCATAAGCTGTTTATATATTTCGGAGATTAATCCTTTGTCTTTTGATTGGTTTGCAAATATTTCCTACCACTCTGAGGGCTGTCTTTTCGTCTTGTTTACAGTTTCCTTTGTTGTGCAAAAGCTTTTGTTTCATTAGGTCCTATTTGTTTATTTTTGTTTTTATTTCCATTACTCCAGGAGGTGGGTCAGAAAAGATCTTGCTGCAATTTATGTCAAAGAGTGTTCTTCCAATGTTTACCTCTAAGAGTTTTATAGTGTCTGCTCTTACATTTAGGTCTCGAATCCATTTTGAGTTTATTTTTGTGCATGGTGTTTGGAAGTGTTCTAATTTCATTCTTTTACATGTAGCTGTCCAGTTTTCCCAGCACCACTTATTGAAGAGACCGTCTTTCCTACATTGTATATCACTGCCTCCTTTGTCTTAGATTAGTAGACCATAGGTGTGTGGGTTTATCTCTGGGATTTCTATCGTGTTCCATTGATCTATATTTCTGTTTTTGTTCTAGTACCATATTGTCTTGATTACTGTAGCTTTGTAGTATAGTGTGAAGTCAGGGAGTCTGATTCCTCCAGCTCTGTTTTTCTCCCTCAAGATTGCTTTGGTTATTAAGGGTCTTTTGTGTCTCCATACAAAATCTAAGATTTTTTGTTCCAGTTCTGTAGAAAATGACATTGGTAATTTATTAGGGATTACATTGAATCTGTAGATTGCTTTGGGTAGAATAGTCATGGTGTATCTCTTAATCTGTTTGTGTCATCTTTGATTTCTTTCATCGGTGTCTTATAGTTTTCTGAGTACAGGTCTTTTACCTCCTTAGGTAGGTTTATTCCTAGGTATTTTATTATTTTTGTTGCAATGGTGAATGGGATTGTTTCCTTAATTTCTTTTTCTGATCTTTCATTGTTAGTGTATAGGAACACAAGAGATTTCTGTGCATTAATTTTGTGTCCTGCAACTTACAAAATTCATTGATTAGCTCTAGTAGTTTTCTGGTTGCATCTTTAGGATTATCTATGTATAGTGTTATATCATCTTCCAACAATAACACTTTTATCTCTTCTTTTCCAATTTGTATTCCTTTTATTTCTTTTTCTTTGCTGATTGCCATGTCTAGGACTTCCAGAACTATGTTGAATAATAGCGGCAAGAGTGGACTTCCTTGTCTTGTTCATGATCTTAGAGGAAATGCTTTCAGGTTTTCACCACTGAGAATGATGTTGACTGTGGGTTTGTCATATATGGCCTTTATTATGTTGAGGTAGTTTCCTTCTTTGCCCACTGCCTGGAGAGTTTTTATCATAAGTGGGTGTTGAATTTTGTCAAATCTTTTTCTGCATCTATTGAGATGATCATATGGTTTTTATTCTTCAATTTGTTAATATGGTGTATCACGTTGATTGATTTGCATATATTGAAGAATCCTGGCATCCTGGGATAAATCCCATTTGATCATGGTGTATATTCCTTTTAACATATTTTTAGATTCTCTTTGTTAGTATTTTATTGAGGATTTTACATCTATATTCATCAGTAATATTGGTCTCTACTTTTCTTTGTTTGTAGTATCTTTGTCTGGTTTTGGTATCAGGGTGATGGTGGCCTCATAGAATGAGTTTGGGAGTGTTCCTTCCTCTGCAGTTTTTTGGAAGAGTTTGAGAAAGATGGGTGTTAGCTCTTCTCTAAATGTTTGATAGAATTCACCTGTGAAGCCATCTGGTCCTGGACTTTTGTTTTATTGGAAGATTTTTAATCACAGTTTCAATTTCATTACTTGTGATTGATCTGTTCATATTTTCTATTACTTCCTGATTCAGTCTTGGAAGGTTATATCTTTTTAAGAATTTGTCCATTTCTTTCAGGTTGTTGATTTTATTGGCATAGGGTTGCTTGTAGTAGTCTCTTATGATGTTTTGTATTTCTGTGGTGTCCGTTGTAACTTCTCCTCTTTCATATCTAATTTTTTTTCATCTAAAATCTTGATGGTAATTATGTCCATACATGCTTGAGATTACAGTATATTTTATCAGAAATTTTTCGTTTAACATCTTTATTGGAGTATAATTGTTTTACAATGGTGTGTTAGTTTCTGCTTTATAACAAAGTGAATTAGCTATACATATACATATATCCCCATATCTCCTCCTTCCTGCGTCTCCCTCCCACACTACTTCTCCCATCCCTCTAGGTAGTCACAAAGAACCAAGGTGATTTCCCTGTGTTATGTGGCTGCTTCCCACTAGCTATCTATTTTACATTTCGTAGTATATATAAGTCCATGCCACTCTCTCACTTGGTCCCAAATTACCCTTCCCCCTCCCTGTGTCCTCAAGTCCATTCTCTACGTCTGCATCTGTATTCCTGTCCTGCCCCTACGTTCTTCATAACCATTGATTTGAGTCCTCTCCCTCTTTTTCTTGATGAGTCTTACTAATGGTTTATCAATTTTGTTTATCTCCTTAAATAACCAGCTTTTATTTTTATTGATCTTTGCTATTTTTTTTTTCTATTTCATTTATTTCTGCTCTTATCTTTGTGATTTCTTTCCTTCTACTAACTTTGGGTATTGTTTTTCTCCTTTCTCTAGTTCATTTAGGTGTAAGGTTAGATTGTGTATTTGAGATGTTTCTTGTTTCTTGAGGTAGGATTGTATTGTTATAAACTTCCTTCTTAGAACTGATTTTGCTGCATCCCATAGGTGTTGGATAATCGTGTTTTCTTTGTCATTTGTCTCTAGGTATTTTTTTATTTCCTCTTTGATTTCTTCAGTGGTCTCTTGGTTATGTAGTAACGTATTATTTAGACACCTTGTGTTTTTGTTTTTTACGTTATTTATTCCTATAATTGATTTCTAATATCATAGCATTGTGGTCGGAAAAGATGCTTGATATGATTTCAATTTTCTTAAATTTACCAAGGGTTGATTTGTGACCCAAGATATTATCTATCCTGGAGAATGTTCCATGTGCACTTGAGAAGAAAGTGTAATCTGCTGTTTTCAGATGGAATGTCCTATAGATATCAATTAAATCAATCTGCTCTGTTGTGTCATTTAAAGCTTGTGTTTCCTTATTAATTTTCCGTCTGGATGATCTGTCTATTGGTGTAAGTGAGGTGTTAAAATCCCCTACAATTATTGTGTTACTGTTGGTTTCCTCTTTTATAGGTGTTAGCATTTGCTTTATGTATTGAGGTGCTCCTATGTTGGGTGCATATATATTTGTAATTGTTATATCTTCTTCTGGGATTGATCCCTTGACCATTATGTAGTGTCCTTCCTTGTCTCTTGTAATATTCTTTTTTTTTTTTTTTTACATCTTTATTGGAGTATAATTGCTTTATGATGGTGTGATAGTTTCTGCTTTATAACAAAGTGAATCAGCTATACATATACATATAACCCCATATCCCCTTCCTCTTGCGTCTCCCTCCCATCCTCCCTATCCCACCCCTCTAAGTGGTCACAAAGCACCAAGCTGATCTCTCTGTGCTACATTATTTATTTTAAAGTCTATTTTATCTGATATGAGTATTGCTACTCCAGCTTTCTTTTGATTTCCATTTGCATGGATTACCCTTTTCCATCTCCTCCCTTTCAGTCTGTATGTGTCCCTAGGTCTTTTGTAGACAGCATATATATGGATCTTGTTTTTGTATCTCTCTTTTGTTTGGAGTATTTAATCCATTCACATTTAAGGTAATTATCAATATGTACGTTCCTATTATCATTTTCTTAATTGTTTTGGATTTGTTTTTGTAGGTCCCTTTCTTCTCTTGTGTTTCCCATTTAGAGAAGTTCCTTTAGCATTTGTTGTAGAGCTGGTTTGGTGGTGCTGAATTCTCTTAGCTTTTGCTTGTCTGTAAAGCTTTTGATTTCTCCATTGAATCTGAATGCAATCCTTGCTGGGTAGAGTAATCTTGGCTGTAGGTTCTTCCCTTTCATCACTTTAAATATATCATGCCACTTCCTTCTGGCTTGTAGAGTTTCTTTTGAGAAATCAGCTATTAACCTTATGGGAGTTCCCGTGTATGTTATTTGTTGTTGTTCCCTGGTTGCTTTTAATCATTTTTCTTTGTCTTTAATTTTTGTCAATTTAATACTATGTGTCTCGGCATGTTTTTCCTTGGGTTGTCCTGCCTGGGACTCTCTGTACTTTTTGACTTGGATGCCTATTTCCTTTCCTATGTTTGGGAAGTTTTCAACTATAATCTCTTCAAATATTTTCTTGGGTCCTTTGTGTCTCTCTTCTCCTTCTGAGACCCCTATAATGCGAATGTTGGTGCGTTTAATGTTGTCCCAGAAGTCTCTAAGGCTTTCTTCATTTCTTTTCATTCTTTCTTCTTTATTCTGTTCCACAGCAGTGAATTCCACCATTCTGTCTTCCAGGTCACTTATCTGTTCTTCTGCCTCAGTTATTCTGCTATTGATTCCTTCTTGTGTAGTTTTCATTTCAGTTATTGTATTGTTCATCTCTGTTTGTTCTTTAATTCTTCTACGTGTTTGTTCTTCAATTCTTCTAGGTCTTTGTTAAACATTTCTTGTATCTTCTTGATCTTTGCCTCCATTCTTTTTCCGAGATCCTGGATCATCTTCACTATCATTATTCTGAATTCTTTTTCTGGAAGGTTGCCTATCTCCACTTCATTTAGTTGTTTTTCTGGGGTTTTACCTTGTTCCTTCATCTGGTACATAGTCCTCTGTCTTTTCATTTTGTCTATCTTTCTGTGAATGTGGTTTTCGTTCCACAGGCTGTAGGATTGTAGTTCTTCTTGCTTCTGCTGTCTGTCCTCTGGTGGATGAGGCTATCTAAGAGGCTTGTGCAATCTTCCTGATGGGAGCGACTGGTGGTGGATAGAGCTGGGTTTTGCTCTAGTGGGCAAAGCTCAGTAAAACTTTAATCTGCTTGTCTGATGATGGGTGGAGCAGAGCTCCCTCCATGTTGGATTTTGGCCTGAGGTGACCTAGCACTGGAGGCTACAGGTCTTTGGTGAGGCTAGTGGCAGACTCTGGGAGGGCTCATGCCAAGCCATACTTCCCATAACTTCTGCTGCCAGTTTCCTTGTCCCCATGGTGAGCTACAGTCAACCCCTGCCTCTGCGGGAGACCCTCCAACACTAGCAGGTAAGTCTGGTTCATTTTCCTATGAGGTCACTGCTCATTCCTCTTGGGTCCTGATGCACACACTACTTTGTGTGTGGCCTCCTAGAGCGGAGTCTCTGCTTCCCCCAGTCCTGTGGCTGAGTCTGTCTCATTGCTGCTTCTCCTTTGTCTCTGGATATGGGGTATCTTTTTTGGTGAGTTCCAGTGTCTTCCTGTCAATGATAGTTCAGCAGTTAGTTGTGATTCTGGTGTTCTCACAAGAGGGAGTGAGCACACGTCCTTCTACTCCACCATCTTGACCATTCTGTTTTGGAGAATTTTAATAGGTTCTAACCAACACAAAGTTTCTTTGTTTTTTTAAATGAAAAGGAAAATAGATGAAATTATAATTTTCCATCAGTCTCCCAATAAAAAACACATACATGATTAATGAATTAAGAGTGGATGAAGGCAATGGCAAACAGAGAGGAGCCAGAGATGACAGTGGTTTTCTGTAAGAAAGAACACAGCCACGGAGAATGAGGGGAAGGAGAGTACAGCCCTGCTCAGTCTGGAGGTTGTGGATAGATAAAGACTTGAATTGTCTTTTCAATTACTCTTTGTAGTCAGATTTATTTTATTTGACTGCCAATTAGAGCAGAGACTAGAAAACAAGGATTATCTTGAGAGAATACCACTTCAGCCGTGTTCCGTTTGCACATTCTTATCCTTCTGTGGAAATACAGAAAGAGCAGAAAATAGCTGAAACATTTACACCTTAAGTGTTTACAAAGATCCTATAGTGAAACAATTACTTTGTACTTTTCCTACTTCCAGAATGCTCTATAGCTTAGAAGTTGTATAAACAGGTTGTCATACCATATTTTTGGCTTTGAGTTGCACAGCTTCAATTTTCTTTGTATATGATGTGTTCAAATAATAGCCCATGCAGGAGTGAAGACCATTGTTCCCTAATTAAGGTGGGAGAGGATTGCAAAATGAATTTTTAAAATCTTCTGGAATAATTGGATAACATGAAATGTTAATAAAAATTATGAAGGAGAAAATTCCTTTCCACCAGTTCTCATTCTGCTTTTCAACATCAATCTTCTTCAGGGTTTTGCTCATACTTCCCCACTTAATTTGTCTGCTGCTATTCTTACTACCCACATAGAAGATCTTCTCTTTACCTGAATGTCCTTCCATGTTTCCTCTACCTAGTGAATTTCTACTCATCCTTATGGTCTAATCCTCATGCCCCTTTATAATACCCTCTTTCTCCTACAACAGTTTACTCTTATTTTTCCATATGATCCTCTCTTTCATTAGACTAAAAATATTCAAAGACATGCTTTTTTCATCTTGTTTCTCCAATATGTGACATGTAACAGTCAGCAAATTCTCACATTAGCATTTAATTACTTTATAGACTGTCACCATTCTAAATGTCCAACCTAACCATTCAATTATCTGTCATGCAGACTCTGATTCATTCAGACTAGTCCATTTACCATGCAAAGTGTATCTGAATATAATTGTTTAAAAGCACAGGCTAGTTCAAAATAATAAGCGATCAAAATGCTTACACTCTTCTCTCCAAGACTACCCTTTTTATTCCTTCCTCACCTCTTCGTATGATTTTTTTCAGTGGTAAAGGTAACTTTCATCTTCCTTATGAACTGCTGCTTTCTAGTCCAGGTCATATTGATTATCTTTTTTCTCTTGACCTCACAGTCTTCATTGTTTATATAAGGTCTTATTTTTGTCATGCTTGGTATTACTTTTGTTGTGGTGTTGGTCTCGATAGTAGCATGTTTTTGATTTGTGTGTGTGACAACTAAATCATATACTGTAAACCAGAAGGATATGTAAGACATTTTGTTCAAGGATGCTGACTTAATTTAAGGGTAGTGGTTAGTGGGGATCAGGAGGGGAAGGACACTTGTTCCTTGTGAAGAGACTCCATAGGCAGGCCAACAACAGAGAGCAAAGGATGAAGAGAACATTTGGGCTTTGGCTGGGGAAACCAAGAGTGTGTGGAGAAAAGCTTGGCAGTGGAAGAATCATCAAAGCTTCCTGTGTAGTTTAACTCCATGTGAGCAATTTACAATAAAGTATGAGAAGGGGAGAGGAGAAATGGCTAGCCGAGGGTCCATGAGGGAGCACATACAAGCCAGCAGCATGAATTCTTTTGCCAATGAAAATGCTTCTCTTTTGTAGAAAGTCAACACTGACAGCAACAATAACACTGATGGTAAAAGTGAAATGCTCCACCTTGTCACTTGGAATCTTTAGGCAGCAAATCAACAGGAGACTGCAATGAATACTTTCTTTAACACGCACAGTGGAAAGCACACATAAAATTTAGAGTAACTCAGGCCACTTCACAATGATGGAGTTCTAACTGGCATATGAGAACATTGGGGATATGGCATTGTGGACCAATCCCAAGAAATTATTTTTGTTTAATTATGTAGTTTGTATATGCTCAGGTTAGTGTCACCCAAGGAAATGCTTGAAAAGATTTGGAAATGTTTGAAAAAATTATTAAACTTAAACTAATTTTCTGTAAGGGTATTAGCTCCCTAACTGTATTGTAAGCTATATTGTCATTTGTTGTTGTTCTTGGTTTTGTTCTTATTTTAGTGAATATGTAGTAGAAAAGTAAAGACTAGAGTTTTTTTTGGGGGGGGAGGGGAGGGTGTTGTTGTTTTTGTTGTTGTTTTGTTTCTTGCCCCAGCTCTATTACTACCTAAAGATGTGATTTTGGATAATTTACAATGAAAACGTGATTAAAAATATTCTCTGCATCCATTAGGTTATTTTTTAGTAAAATGAGACAATTTATATAGAAATACTTTGAAACAAATTACAAGAATCTCAGAACTTTCTGTTTCTCACAAAAACTAGTATAGTCTCATTTATATCGTAGGTGATGAGGCAAAGATTATTGAATAAAGGACAAGAAATAGAGAGGTAAATGTGATAGCCAAAAGATACATAACAGTTGGAGATAAACAGGCTACTTGAGATAACTAGGAATGGTCATCATTAATGCAGAGTCCACATTCTCGATTCAGCTTCTGAGATACCGAAGTGTTATTATACTACTTTTCAAAGTAACTAAACATCTGAAAATTGGATCACTATAGCCAAACTCAAATGAAATATCCCAGCCAAAAAGAGATTATTGTCTCAACCAAAATGCAAACATATTTGACTGAAGCACTATCTCAGTAAATAACAATGTCCTAGTAAGTAACTAAACAAGCATTCTTAAAGACAAAATGGTTTCTTTGTAAGTGTATTTGGGGAGAAGAGTTAGATGATCAAAATGAAACTAATTTTATTCTATGAATTTTTCCTCTCCACAAATAGAGAATTTTAGACTAGATTGTTGATACTGAGCATTTAATACTGTGCACGCTCTTTCTTCTGGTTAACATTTACTAAATTCTTACGTTCTAAAACCCTTACTAATGAGTTACCAAAAAAGATCAGTTGATAATTGATGTAATAGTGCAGTTGAATAGCCTGTAGTTTTTATTTATTTGTTTATTTTTTATTTGGTTGTGCCGGGTCTTAGTTGTGGCATGCGGGCTCCATAGTTGTGGCATGCAAACTCTTAGTTGCAGCATACATGTAGGATCTAGTTCCCTGACCAGGGATCAAACCCAGACCCCCTTCATTGGGCGCACAGAGTCTTATCCACTGAACCGCCAGGGAAGTCCCAAATAGCCTGTAATTTTTGTTTGTTGTTTTGCATCATCACAAGGCCTATCAAATCTAATGGCAGCATATCTTAATTTGATTTCAAGTAGCTGCTGGCCTCTTCAGCAGTATGTGCGATGCCATCCAACCTTCTAGAAAAGGCCATGATATCCATGGTCAATCAATCACATATTATGCTAAATTATATCAGTTTTATTCACAGATGACTGGCATTTCCTCATCCATTCTGAAATTCTGAAGTGCTTTGTAGTTATAGGGCCTATATCTTCTTGAGATTGTGAGAATTGCATGAGCTTGGAGCATACAACTTCCTATATTTTCAAAAAGTGTATAATTTGTTGACTGACAATACATGTTATCAGCATTTCTGGATTGCTATTTGTCACACAGATATTTGACTTTCTGAAGTGATTTGTTTTACCAAAATTTATAATTGCATATTTTATTCAGTTGCTGCCAAGTATAGAAACTCAGGATGCAACATTATCAAAATCCTACTTCTTATTTTACCAGCAATTTTCATCCTAAGTTACTGACAAGTCTTGATAATGGATAAGCATATTCAGTCATTCACTGAGCACATAACAGGGCATGAGCTAGATCAGACATGGAAGGTTACTTTCCACTCTTAAAATTTATAACTTTACTAATAGTACTTACCACAGTCTAGACAAATTAGAATCCCCAAGGAAGGGGAAAAAGGGAGAAAGAAAGAAATCTCTCTGACATTGCAAGATAAGGTTACTTGTGGTGACAGAGTTATACATATCTTACAGAAGAAACTTAATTTTCCCTCCCTGAATCTTTAACTCAAAGACATGACCACAATCCACTTAGCTGATCAATTAAGTATTTTCAGCCAGGAGTCCCAACACATCACTGAAATAAAATACATTTGTGTGAAGTTTTCTCTTTCATAATATTTTTTCCTTTTGCCACCATTGGTTTAAAATGCAAGCAGTTCATTGGGGTTTTAGGTAAGAGATGGTCAAATATTTAACTTTCTATTCAGTTCTGCCTATTAGTAAAAAGTTGTTTAACTGCTTAGAATTTTCATTAACGGTGTCAAAAGTATCAGTCTGAATAGATACATATTATATTTCATATGCAGAATAGAAATTCCAATGGATGGAGATGACAACTCTTTCATGAAATAGAAGATAAGATAGGCAAAATAAAGAACATATGCTTAAATAAATAAACTATTTGGTTAGTGAGGGTGGTTACCAAATTAGAAACGATTCAAGTCATTAAATTGAACTATTTCCTGATGCTTTTGAAAATTATACTTGCTTGGGTATTAAAAGATGATTAGACATGGATTAAATGTTTTATGATGTTCCCTGCCATTCATCCAGAATTTGCATCGGGTGCAAGTTCATGAAAAATATGCAAACCTGTTAGAGTTCTAGTATATGCAAAGATTTGTCTCTGTTTTCATTATGTAAGTACTTTAAGACTTCATCACATCATCTCAGTTCTGAAAAATAAAATTAAGTGTTGATTGTTCATTAAATTCAAATAAACTTAAGTACGTTATTTTAATTAATAGTCACCAAATTAAGGTTAGTACACTTACACTTTTTCAACATATGACAATGATAATGGCAGTTAAAAAAATCTTCAGACTTGGGGGCTTCCCTGGTGGCGCAGTGGTTGAGAGTCTGCTTGCCGGTGCAGGGGACACGGGTTCGAGCCCTGGTCTGGGAAGATCCCACATGCCGCGGAGCAACTAGGCCCGTGAGCCACAATTACTGAGCCTGTGCGTCTAGAGCCTGTGCTCCGCAACAAGAGAGGCCGCGACAGTGAGAGACCCACGCACCGCGATGAAGAGTGGCCCCCGCTCGCCGCAACTAGAGAAAGCCTTCACACAGAAACGAAGACCCAGCACAGCCATAAATAAATAAATAATTTTAAAAAAAAATCTTCAGACTTAAAAGAGTAGGCACTTTGTCCAAAGTCATACAACTTATGATTGATAGAATCATATATTTCTATTACATATGCAAATGTATATATTTCTATATGTTCATTAATTCCAATTATACTTTAAATAATGTTTTTCAATGTATACATTAGCCACCTTACATAACCTTTTTCTATCTTATCTCTGTCTCTCTCACTCTTTTCTTCCCTGCTTGCTTTGACCATTGTTCTTTCTCTGACCAAGTCTGGTTTGTTCCTGGTTCACATCTTTGGATGTCATGCTTTTGCCACTTCAGTGCTAACTGTGGACATTCCCAATCTCCAGGAGCAATGTTTAAAAACCTTGCTTCTGAAATCCCAGCTGCTTTACCTGTGGCTATTTTGTAGTTGTAGTTCTACCCAGACCAAAACTTTGGGTGAGGGTGTTATATTGTAACTATTTAATGCCCTGCACATATAGAATATACTGATAAAATTATAATCTTTGCCATCATCCATCTCCCAATATTCTTTACCAAGGCTGTATATATATATATAGTACTCTTGCTTCTGTGCCATTAGAGAGGTTGCTGTACCAAGCAGGCCAGCCTCCCCTCCTCTTGGCTATATTCATGTTGCTCAGATTATATTTTAAATGAAAAAAATGTCTCACCACACACGCAAAAAAGACAACGTGCCCTGGTAAAGATTCAATTTGTCAGGTTCCTGTATAATTAGGGGTGGGTGCCCTGACTCTCTGTTCCAGACAATGAAATTTATAAAACTTTACTAGATAGAGATTAGAGAAGAACTATTGTTCCTCTAATTAAAAGTTAAAGTTCTTAATTGGCAAAGACTTTTTGATCTTCATTATTTTTCCCTCCTGCCTAGGACATGGATGTGAGGTCTGTGGTACAGCAGCCAAAATGTAAGCATGAGGATAAAAGCCAGAGCTTGAAAAAGGCAGAGTGAAAAGAAAGCAAGAAACTGCATCCCTTTTGTTATCATGGAACAGCTGCCTAAGTCTTAGACTACTTACTCATAGGTTTTCATATTTTGTGGGAAAAAATAAACCTCTACTTGACCAAGCAATTCTAGTGGTGGTTCTATAATTTGTATCCTAACCCACACCATTATGAAGTCTAATTCCATTGTTGAGTAAATCATTGACTCTGCTAATATCTAAAAAAAGTGACTAATCTCTTCCCAATTGTACCTTGGACAACAATTTAACTGAGCATCCACTTTGTTGAATAGTGTGCTGAGACTAGCAGACGGACAAGTAATGAGGTTATGAATTAAGTACTAATGGTGGGTCTTGACGTTAAGATTCTAAGGCATTTTTAGCAAGACCTGTGAAAGCAAGGAAGTATTCTTTTTCCCCCTGAAAGACATCAAACACAGCACATCAAAGCCCTCTTGAAAAAATAGAGTTGTAACAGCTTTATATTTATTTCCTTTCAGATTTTTTTGGAACTTAATAGATAAATCTAACCACAGACCCTAAGAGTTTTGCTAATATCTAAGTCCTCTCACTCTCATACAATATAGCTTTCCTTGTGTGGAAAACTTTCATTCATACCACAAATGTCCATTAAATGGACAGTAACTTTCCTGTGTCCTGGGAATATAAGGAAGGTCAAGAACAATGTTTTTTTCATTCAGAAAGTTTACAGAGTAATAGAGGCAGAAAGTAGAGGAAAATGTTTTTATTACCTCCCGCACCAACCTCCTCTTATTATAAAGCAAGCAAACTCTTACCGCATTTGTAAGGATTCGTAATGATTCTCAGCATTAGAACATCAGCATTAATAGAGATATGCACTGATGTTTGTTTTTAGAAGCAGCGGAATTTAAAATTTGTTCAATTAAATCAGCCTCAGACAATAAAGGTTAAAATGTTCCTGGGTATACATAGAACTATGCGACAGACCCCGTAAAATAAACTGGTCATCAAAACATAACCCCAGCATTCACATAAGAAATCATCACTATAAAAAATGTAAATAGAATTATTTTGGATATTTTGAAAGAAAAAAATATACCTGGGAATGTTAACTATTCACAGGGATGACTTCTTTATAGTATAAAGCCCTCTTGAAAAGTGCTTAAAGCATAATGAAATATATAGTATATAATATTAATAGTAATACTTATTACCCAGACCTGTTTCTTCATGATCTGGAAACACTGTTAATATCCTCAGTGCATCCAAGAACCAGAGTTAGGTCTTCACTCAAAGCACATGGACTGAAAGCAGGGAGAGAGTGTTCCCCAGAAGAAATTACAGGGTAACTTCACTCAAAGTTGGATATTACAAATAACAGAGTACACACACACATCCATCTTAAAAAAATATATATATATTTTTACATTTGTGCATATTAGCCATTATTTCTAACCCTAAAGAATCCTGCAGAATTTTTTTAAAGAAACCTACAAAGACAGTATATTCCTGGACAATAGGTACATTTTTTCATAATCTTTACAAAATGTTCCAATCACCTATGCTCTCTATAGTTCCATGTTTCTATTCCTTTCAGATGTAATTCTGGGCTGGTCAAATCCAAGAGGAAATCAAATGTCAGCAACCAGTCACTAATGGTTAGAAGCACTGGTGGAAATCCTAATTAGAGCTAAGCATTTAATTTTCTTGTTGTTCCTCTCATTTCTCAAATGACTTGCATTTTTTTGAAATAACTAAAAATAGCTATCCATAAAAAATGAGTTTGGCCCCAAATCTCCAAATTTGGATTCTGGACTAGATATATTATAATGGCACATTTTATAGGAGAGAGACCCATCTTTATAAATAAGTGATACTCTGTGCTCTGTACTGTAATTTCAGTGAAAATGTTACTAATCTTAAAGGATCTCACTAGCTTGAAAACCAGTTCACACTGATTTTTTCAGATGTACTGAATTCAGTGAAAATGTCTCTGGAAACCACTATAAACGTCCCACATTCTAGCCTTAGAAAATATCATACAGCAATAATAAACTTTAAAATTATCTTCTTTAGACTTCTATGGTGTTTACATTTTAGCATATTGTACTGTTTACTAACCCAGTGTTTTTTTTGTTTGTCTGTTTTTTCCCAAACTCCAGCATTATTGTATTTTTTTAAAACATCAGTACATATGTCTTTTTCTGTTACTGTACTGGTCAGTCTGGACTAGCTACATATTTTATTTAGTACAGACTGCTTTCCTCAAACAGGTTTTGAGGTAAATGTATGTTTTTTGGCTGTAAGTTTGAAAGAAATAGAGACAATCAGATTTCTTCAGGTGACAGGGTATTATTGTAAAGATACCCAGAAAAGCAAGAAAGCATAGGAAATTGGCTTAGTCAGTTGCAAAATCAGGATATAGTAAGATTACTTTTATTCAGGCTACAGTAAAAATCTCAATTATCCAACAACAGCTCTGCTTCTCTGTTGTTCTGTTACTGATTCAGATTCCCTTTTTCTCTGCCTCTCTGCTATTTCTTCTGTTGCTTCAGACTGAAGCTAGGGTTTCTGCTCGTTGCAGATTCTATGGTGTTTATCTTGGTTTATGCTCTTCCAATTGGCTTTATTGATATTCGTGTGTCATGTTGACACACCCCAAGTGTGAAAAATGGATTAGATATTTTAGTTATTGTACAGTATCTTTATTAATACAAGAACTGGCACCTGACCGCATCATAAGCCTCTACTTCAGCCAACAGTTTGCCTTTGGCTCTGGTGGCTGTCTTTTTTCCATTGTTGGTGAACCTTGTGAAAAGTTGAGCAAAAGTACAAAATGTCTGTAAAATATGCTCCATCCAGCAGATTCATGTACAAAGGACATGTAGCTTATAAATCCTCTGCAGCTTCCTGATATTTTTTTCAGAGGGAGTTTCTCTTAAATTTAAAAAATATTGTCCATTTTTATGTATGTTAGCATGGGATGGACAACCTAAGACATTATTGGTGAAATTACAGGTACTTCTGCAGAAATGTCAAAATATTCTGGAGATCTATTAGTAATAACACTGTTGATTCATACATCATCTGAAATTCCCTGAGTGCTTTGTGTGGGGGATTATTTAATTGGGTTAATTTTTATAATATGCCCAGTGAATGTGCACCACTTAACTCTCCAATAAGTATTGACAGAAACAAAAATAAATGCAAATTGTGAATGTCAAAGATATAAAAGAAAAAAAAATGTTAAAAGATTGAAATATGGAAACCTTTTCATTGTAGAATATAGGTCTAAACTCCATTCCGTTAACCCAATAATTTACTGTTTTATAAAACTTTATTAATGTTCTAAATTCTCTTATATTTAAAGTTTGATAATTTTATGGATAGTAAAATGAAAAAGTTAAATTTGTTAATAGCCAATTCCACAGAAAGATACATTGACAGAATTGTATTAAACTGAGCTGATTACTTTAATAAAAAGCAACTATGAACATCAAAATAATAGAAATTGAAAATTGTTATTTTAAATAATCTGATTTTTAAATGGGAGTACAAAGCCAATGTCAGAAGTTTTATTTTAACAAAGCAACTCTGATGCTATTATCTTTTGAAAAAATGCATATGGAACCAAGACGAACCAGAAAGAATGAAGTTTTAAGAGTCCACTTTTACCAAACTCTATTTCAGAAATTTTCCCATATTGCAATGCTAACTAGATTTTTTTCAAGAAAAAGAAATGTTTGGAGAAAGTATATTTATGTTTAAAAATACTGACTCTATAAGCACATACAGTACAGTGAAATACAACAATCTATTACAGAAACTCAATTATTCAATGGAGCAGTAGATGAGTGTCTTAACACAGGTAACTGGATGTATTTGTAATCTCTCTTTGACTAATAAATAAAACCATTTCTTAAATTCCTTTGGGGTATCTTTGTATCTATCTCTCAGAAAATTATAATACTAGTGAAATTTTCTAACAGCTTAAAAAATTAAGGATAATTTATTTAAGTTATAGGAAACTGCTAAGCAGATTATAAAAAAATAAAATCATGTATTTTCAGGTTCCCATTATTTTACATAAAATACCTCCCAAAAGTATACTTTTGATAAATAAAGTTAGTACTTCATTTTATGGTTTTAATAAGAATATTATTTCTCTTCCCACTATTATTGAGGCCCAAACTTTTATCAGATATACCTCACAATGAACAGTGCAAATAAATGAGTGAATGAAAAAATAAACAAATAAACTAGAAATCAACAAAAGTCACATAAACAATTGTATTTCATTTGTGTCTGAGAGCCACTTAAGGTCAGTGAGTCTAATTCACGTTCATGTCCCCAGAGACCAGCACAGACTTGGCAAATTGTAGGCAATTAATATGTATTTAAAATGATAAAGGAATAGGTAACAGAACACAATTTCTACACTATTAATATTTTTTCCTCTCAATAAAATTAGAATTTTAAATAAAGTGGGTTAGGAAAGAAAACTTAATCATATCAAGTGTTTATTGAATTCATTTACCATTGCACAAGCATTAGATTTTAAAATATAATTAGGTTTACCTTAAGATTAAGCAGCAAGTGTTGGTTTTAATTCACTGTAAGTTTACTATTTTTCACAGTGCAAACGAGATAACTCTTTCAACTTTAATTGAATATGATTGATTATTCTTTATCAAGTCAAATCACTTTTTTCAGAGTGATGTCATTATTTTTGTATGACAAGATAGATAATAATCTGCCATGTTTGCATTCAATCGGTGATGGCTAAGCTGGCAAAAGTCCATTTACGCAAAACTTTAAAAGAGACGAGTGGGATTTTTCTTGCTATTAGGATGATAAAAAAGAAATCTTTAGTTCCAAGTATGTTGTCTAGCTTAAGAAGTTAATATTATTAATATTTTAAATTTATCAACTAAAATATAACATGAAAGCAAAACCATAAATTTCTATAAAAATGTTATTTATTATTTTAGTTTTGCTCAAAATTATTTGAAAAAAATTAAATTCCTATTATTCAGAAGCATGAATTGGCTTTGACTAACCTATTAACAAGGAATATATATATATATATATATATATATATATATATAATTGAATCATTTTGCTGTACACCAGAAACTAACACAACACTGTAAATCAACTATACTTCAATAGAAAAAATTATCCTGAATTAAAAAAATAACTAATAAAATAAGTTTTCACAAAAGTGAAGTAACTATTTTTATCTTTCCACTTTTTTTCTTAAATTGTTGAAGTATATATTTGTCATTTATTAATATTTATATTTTGACAGATTTGCTTTCTCCTCAATACAAAGACACACACACACACACACACTGACATCTGATAATGTCATTATTATTATTTGCTCAACGATTTGAAGTAATCTGCAGACACCACAGTCTGGCACCTCTGCATCTAATAGGATCCATGAGAAATTTCAACACTGATAAAATACTATTATTTAATATAAAATCCATATTAAAATATTGCCAATTGTCACAATGATTTGTGGGATTTTTATTTGGCCAAGTTTTACAAACAGGGTGCACAATAATTAATTTTTATTTAATAAGATATTTTGCCTAGAGAAAGAGGTTGAATTCTCTGAATTCTACAAAAAGTTTCCAAACTTTGGAATACAGCTATATGCTTATTTTATTCAATGGTGCCCTGCATTACACTAAACCCCCATGTAGTTCCTGATGACTTAGGGCCTTGGAAGTCTTAGAGTCTCTTGAACCTATGTAAGCAGGTGCCTTGTCTTCTGTGTGTATAACCTGGAAGCACTTGACCTGGGAAGACCTAAAGATAGGAAGATTATGGATCTAACATGGGTTGAGAACTTGCTAATCCTTTTCGGGGAGTTTCTCTCCTAGTGAAGAACAAGAAAGCTCATTCCAGTGCCCACATGTTTGTAGCTAATAGAGAAAACCATCCTTTAAATTCCTTTGAGATTTCTTTGTGCTTTCTGTTCATAGAAAATTATATTAGTAAAATTTTCTAACAGTGTTAAAATAAGCAAGTATAGTATCCATGTTGAGATTGTCATAGTTTCCATGTTTATTAATAATTGAGAATAAGAGGAATAAAACTCACTGCATACACTGCCTAGTCTACATCTTCATAGGAAAGAAAAATGGGGGCATTGTAAAACTCTTTTAGAATCTCCAAGAGTTCAAAACTTTTCCAAAACTGTTCCACAGTATATTAATGTTTTCACAGTATTTTCATTCTTCCTTTTTCTCCATCCATTTTGTATTTTCTATCTCTTACATTTCTGATAACCAATTTAAAGTTTTAATTGGCTTATAAAAACATAACTACTTTTCCATACACTATGTGCATTGACTTGAAACTATTTACGGTGGATTAAGTGATGTATAATACATTAAGCAATGTATAATGTTATATCTAGGTATGATATCTAATTCACAGTATGTTTTAATAATGGATGCTATTAGACTATTTGCTCTTTATTTGGAAGTAAATTTTTTTTCAAAATGTGGCATGGATGTAAAAGCAGACTCACTTAAATTATTAATGTGCATTTCTATTATTTGTGTTGATTTTTGTAAAACAAAAAGAAAAAATACTTTGTTATTCAGGCCTAAGACAAAAGTGCTATCTCCTCTAATGGTAAACAACACAGGTAGAAAAATAGAAATGATATTTTGTCATGTTCTAGCTACATCTAATATGATTTTCTGTCAACACAGAAACTATGAGTTGTATGTTTTAAAGATTGCAGTCAAATTGTTTTCTTCAGTAAATAGAAGCTGGATTCCCAGTGTGTCAAAATGATGCTCTCTGAGAAACAATGAAATTTTGCCTCAGAACAACATAAAAATTACCAGCCATTAGACACATTCCTATAGCTTACTTCAAATTCCAAAAAAAGCAACATTGAAATGCAGGGTATAAGCCTATACTCTGTAAATATGGAAATACTGTATTGTTCTTGTAGGAATAGAGGCTTGAATAAGGACAGGACTTTTACCTGAAGGATAGTCAGAGTTAACCCTATATCATTACAGATGGCATACTCAAAATATATTAAAAAAATGAAACTTGTAAAATAATATTTTAGAAACACACATAACACTCAGGCTGTCAGATACAGAGAACAGGCTGGTGGTTGCCAGAGGAATGGGGTAGGGAGAAATGGGTGAAGGGGTTCAAAAGGAACATAAAATAAATAAGTCATGAAGACGTAATGTACAACATTGTGACTATAATTAATACTGCATTGTATATTTGAAAGTTGCTAAGATCTTAAAAATTCTCATCTCAAGAAAGAAAATTGTAACTATATGTGATGAAGGATGTTAGCTAGACTTACTGTGGCGATCATTTCACAATATATACATATATATGGAATAATTATGTTGTACACCTGAAATTAATTGTTATATGTCAAAAAGAAAATAAAGCTCAGGTTCTCAGCAATCCTGTATAATTAAGTAATATTTGAGAATGCTAACTACGATGGGATTTAAATTGCTCTTATTGAGCTGGATGACATAAAATCATAGACTACCTGGCAACGTCTCCTGAATTTGATCAACTATTTTCTTACGGAAAATAAATGAAGAAATTGCTTTTCAAAAATGTTCCCAGGAAGGTCAATGATTTGAACTTATTCTGACAGTCTATCTTTGATCTTCTTTGGCATATCATGCTTACTATGCATGCCCTTTAAAGATCTGTTTAAATGAATGAATTTACACATTCCTTTGAGAAATGCTATTGATTTATCCAAAAACGAAACAAAACACAATAAACAAAAAAGAATTAACATTCACAAGCAATTAAATTTAGAGTGTGTTGTTTTCATACATCCATATCCTTTCTGAATGAAAAATTCACCTAAAGAAATTCCGGAATTGTCCTCAAGTAGAGTCCTCTTACAGAGGATAGCAAAATCTAATTACATTCCTGTTTAGAATGCTTCAGGATTGCACATTACATTTAGCCTAGATTTTCAAGCTGTTTTCCCAGCTAAATGATATCACTTAACTCCAGTTACTCTTTAAACATTTATAAAAATGGGACTATTACAGAAGCTGTGAGATACTATGTACAAAGCAAGATACATGTGATGGCATTTTTAACAAAGTAACACAAACATAGATATTTGGTTTATATGAGCATCATTGGTTGCTTCTCTTGGACTCTAACTTGATTTATTAGAAAGTTCTTTCCTCCTCAGGCAAATATTCTCCTCAAGCATTTTTACATCTCTTGCAATACCAATCCTGTCCACTTTCTTATGACCCCTAATTTTTAGATAATCAATGTAATGATGACAAGGTTCTCCTGAATTTCTTTGTTGAAACACCTATTTTAAGAGAAGTAAGCAGACCAGAGAGATGAAATAAATGTTCTAAAGTCCCATAGCTATGTAGTGTTAGAGCCAGCTCTGAAGTACCTATTTCAGACTCTTAAGTTCTCCTACCTAACAACCCTTGGAGAGATGACAGATAATTCTACAGTCGATAGCAACTCTCTCTCACTTCAGGGCCTACTATATTTTTTCTATTTGCCTCATTTTTTTTCATTCTCCTGAATGGATGCTTTAATTGCCTTTGGCTAGACTGACACTTATGTTTTCCATTACATCTATATTTTGGGTTATAAGATTTTATTTTTTATGTTATTAAATTTATTTGCTTGAATTTAAGCTTTTAGAGAAGGCTATGGTTCAAATAGTGCATTGCCAGGTGAAAGAAATGAATTCACTCCTCTAATTTGTGAAATTTGTATGCAAAATAAAGAATCTCAGTATAGCACTTATTATGTATATTTGAGTACTTATTATGTTCCAATAATATGCAACATTTGATCATTTATTATACGATAAATTCTCTCTTTTCTAAACTCCCAAAATGTTTTGTACTTCTTTCATAATACAGTCCATCTGATGGTCTGTGAGTGTCTGTCTCCTAAACTAAATGAGAACTTAGGAATTATTCCTTTATATCCAATGCAGTATGAGACACAGTGCTAGGCATATTGTTGATTCTCAATTAACATTTCTTTAGTTGCACTTGATCAATTAGAAGATATGCTTTTTATGTCATTAAATATTGCTTCTTAGAAATTCTTATAATTGGGGCACAAACAACACCATTACTTTGGTTCCTTCTGGCTCAGTGATGAATCTGTATGTCAGTCTTCATAAGTCAAAGTATTACATTCCTCTGGCCACAGTGATTTGTTGAGGGGAGATCAGAAGATCCAATTAGTTCCAAAGAATCACAATGAGAATTTTTCTAGGGCTGCTGGAAAAATGATTTTGATTATTTTTTTTCAGCATGTGAAGGCTGAGTAGTTTTAGGAGCTGAAGATAATGTTACTTCATGTTACCACCGGACAGTACAAGGGAAGGAAAAGCTGAAAATGGACACATGTGAAGTTCTAAGGCTATCACTGAATTCTGAAATCCAACCACGCCTGAAGAAAATCCTACCCATGGACATTTTATTTGTATGATCTAATGCATGGTGGGTTTTTTTTTTTTTTTTTTTTTAATTAATTTATTTATGGCTGTGTTGGGTCTTCGTTTTTGTGCGAGGACTTTCTATAGTTGCGGCAAGTGGGGACCACTCTTCATTGCGGTGCGCGGGCCTCTCACTATCGCGGCCTCTCTTGTTGCGGAGCACAGGCTCCAGACACGCAGGCTCAGTAGCTGTGGCTCACGGGCCCAGTTGCTCCGCGGCATGTGGGATCCTCCCAGACCAGGGCTCGAACCCGTGTCCCCTGCATTAGCAGGCAGACTCTCAACCACTGCGCCACCAGGGAAGCCCTGTTTTGTTTTTTATGTTTGAGCCTTATTTTTGTGTCATTTGCAACTGAATCATCATAACGTTTATAGTATTTAACTTGTACAAATACTATTCCAGATCACTTTTATTGAGTTCCTTGCTCCCAAGAGAAATGAGAAGTTCAAGGAACAAAGCTTCTGCAGATGCCATGCACCTCCTGGAAAAAATGCTCTGTGAACTGGAGCTTCTCCCTTTGTTTGACTTGAATGAGATAGATTTAAGACACACCTTTTGCTCTTGAGGAATTTAGAAACACAGAAACCAGACTAGTTCCCATACACACACACAAATGTCCTCACACATAGACACACACAGACAGAAAAAAGTTGAGAAGAGTTTCAGCTGAACCTTTGTGTCTCTCTATCCAGCATGTGTCACAATTAATAAGATACACCTCAACCCAAGCATAGCCTTCCTTCTTTTTTTTTTTTTTTTTTTAACAGATCTACTGCTGTGTAAGTGGCACTGTATAGTACACCTAAGGAAATTTTACTGTAAGAAAATTTAAGACAATTATGATCCATGGTCCATTAATCTCACGTATAAAAATGCTACTTCATGACATTTGAAATAGAATAACGTCTGCCCATCTGACATGTAAGACTCTAACAAACAAAACAGACTTTCACTAATAGAAAAGGGAAAAAAAATTCCTGCAAGACACATCATATAGAAAATACTAATCTATGGAATCATGATCTCTAGGAAAGTATTAGGAAACAAAAAGGGTACATTCTAATCAGTCAGTAAACACTGTCTTTTTGAGTAATAGCTGCTTTTAATATGTCGTATGTAGTTAGTAGAAATAAAATATTAAAAAGATGCCAATAAATTTTTTACTTATGTACAAACTCTTAAATTAAAAAGTAGAATTCAAGTCACTTATTAGCAAAGGGCAACAATTAGTTTTTTTTGATATAACATTTTACTGACTTCAAGTTTTATTATTTAATCAGTAATTATGGGTGGACATTACTCATTACAGTGTGCTAGAAAAGAGCTCTGTTTAGCAGTACAACATTAAATAAAGTAGGTTACCCTAGGAATTAAAGATCACAGCCAGTCAAGCATAGATTATTTTTAGAATTGATTTCTAACTTTCTACATAAAAAATACCAATATACAGGTGACAAATCGTACATCAAATGATCCATCACTCAAATCATCCTCTGCCCTCCTTCTAGAGTATAAAACAATAATATTTTTTATTTAATAACAACATATAATTTAATTATTGACCCCAGAAAACAAGTCAAGTTACATAAAATACAATGAAATCAGAAGCAAGATAACAGCTTGCGCATTGCCTCAGGCAACTGACCACTGGCAGATGATGTTATGGCTGATGACATACACTTTGTGATCTCTTTTCCTCTTTCACAGCATCTATGTTTAAAAAATACAAACTATCATAAATGGTTTTGTCCAGTGTACAACTATTCAAAGAATTTTGATTAAATGTAGGTTTTAATTACAGACAGATGATCCCTAACTGATAGAACAGGAGCTGAAGTAATTGTTATTTTATATTTCAACTTTTGTTCTTCCCAAAGGTCTTCTCTAGGAAGCTCAAATTTTTAGCAAGAACTGGTAAAACTGATTTTCCACAAATTTTGATATTTCTGGACTAACCGGTAGAGTGTAAGATCCATTTTATTGTGCTCTATTTGCTGATATGGAAGAGGCAATGAGAGTACTGATAATATTTAATGTTCTCTTGCATCTGTAGACTTAAATCCACTGCAGTCACTGCCAGGCATCACAGACTAGTGTGTTAGACCACTGTGTGACCTTAACCAAGCTGCTTAGGGTCTCTGTACTTCAGTTCTCTTATCTATTAAAAAAAACAAAACAAAAAAAAAAGCAAAATGAAAAAAATACTCAATTAACGGGCCATATGAGGCAGTGGTTAAGAGCATGAGCACTCAAGCCAAAGTTTGGATTTTATGTCCCCCATCCTGCCACTCACAAATTGCTTAATCTTGGATAATTTATTATCTTCCAAGGCCTGATTTTCATGCTGAAGGAATTATGAGAATTAAAGGATTCCATGCTTATGAAGCACTTAGGATATTCCCTGTCTCATAGTAAGCACTCAATAAACGGGAGAGCCCACATAATCATTAGAATTAACAAAAGTGTCTGGTATAATCTTAACTGCAGTAAATATCGGGTGTTGCTATTCCCTTTCCTTACCTAATAATTCTATTGCATTTATGAATAGTGCTATTTTCCTCTTCCTCTGACAAATAATGAAAGCAGTGAACAAAATTTTGAAATCAAATTGATCTGTCACTTTTTATCTCACTTTCTTCAGCTGAAAAATGAAAAAAAATAATTGTAACTAAATTATTTTATGAAAATTAAATGGGCTTATTCATTTAAAGCTTTCAGCAAAGAGCTTGGCATCATTCAGGACTCAATAAATGTTAGCTGTTATTATTATTGGCATAATTATTATTATTATTATTCACATTATGCACTGACATTTCTGGAAGGACATGAAAACAATGCATTCTTAGTAGAAAAACAAAAACATAGTCTAGAAAGTGGTACCAAATAATGTGCACACACACACACACCCCTTTTCATATGAGGTCACCTACTCGTCTATGTAAAGTCTTCTTCTGAATCGACTCCTATTATAACAGCCTAATAGCTAAGGATTTCTTCTAGGCTTCCTTCAGCTGTTTCACAGTGAAATAACTATAAGAAAAAAAATATTTCTCCTGATAATTTTGCTCTTCTTTCTATGTATAATTTTGATGTAAGCATGATAATCTGAGTGAGGGAAACAGAGGATAGAAAGGGACAGAAAACTGCATTCTGCTGCATTATGAATATTATTTCTAATATTGTTTTCATGATTGTCATAGTAGCATCATCATAATTATTTTATCCTTTTCTCTAAATCAGTTAAATGTTGGGACCTGGGACCTTTTTCCTTTGTGTATTTTTTCCCATTCAGTGATATCATTCTGTCTCATGGATATAAATATTATCTATATACCAATGAATCCAAAATTGTAGCATTTTCTTAGGCATTTTAAACCAAGTACCAAAGTAGAATGTTGTATCTATTAAGTATCTTCATGCTTAGCAACAGAAACTCACATTTGAAAAGCAGATATATTTTGGATGCCTTTTCTCTTGGAAGTCTAATAATCTCAAAACCTGAAACATAATATGTCCTAAACAGATTTCTGAATTCCCACGCTATCACTAACGCCTTCCACTATTGGTTTTATACCCAAGTGTTAAAGTAATAATTCTAAGAGTCATTCATGATCCTATTCTTTACTTAACACTCCACATAACCATCATTTTACTACCATATATTAACTTTGAGTCATAGTTTACGATTAACAGTTTCTTCACACTTTACAATTACTGCCACCATTGTAATACACACTGCTATCATGTTTCTTATACTAGTCCAAAGGCTTCCTAACTTGTCTCCTCTACTTTTTCTTTCCCACAGCAGCCACAGTAATTCTTTTAAAACAAGTCAGTCTAGGTCACTCTTCTGCTTAATTTCCTCTATTTAATTCCCATCTCATTTAGAATAAAATGTAAATTTTTACCAAGATCTACAAGACATTGTATAAATATTTCCATCATTCTCCCTTTCACTCACGCTGCTCCATCACCTCAAAGTCATGTATACTACTCCTGCTTCAGAGCCATTGTATTTGCTATTCCCTTTGCCTGAAATAATCTTCTCCAGATATCCTTATGGTTTTATCCCATCTAGGCATTCACACCTTTGCTCAAATATCACCTTCTTGCATAGGTACACAATCTATCTTGAATAGAATTTCCCACCCATTTTCTATATTCCACTTTATTTTTCTCCATTGAACTTACTATTTTGTATTATATTATATTATATTATATTATATTATATTATATTATATATTTTACACTGTTGTCTATTTATTCTCTGTGTTCTTACAATAGAATGAAAGCTCCATGAAGGAAGAGGATTTCTTTATTTTGCTAAATTCTATATAACAAGTGCCCAGAATAATTGTTGAAACATTATACATTCTTAATAAATATTTTAATTTAATTAAATTTTGCCACTTTCATTTTGTCAACCAACGATGTTGAACTATACTGAAGCTCTATGATCCTGGAAAACAGAGAAAGTAAAGAAATCCCCTCACCTTTTTATTTTCCATGAAACAGCCAATGCAAAGGACGCTCCTTCCCCAAATGACTTATATAGGAGACTCAGGGATGTCTTTTTATTTACCTATGACAAGACCAGACACAGACCCTCCCCATTCTTTGCTTCATAATGATCATCTGAAGCATTTGTCATCACTAATCAATTGGAATAAAATGCCTATCAAACTGACTTGCTTCCTTCTTTCCACAGACTCTTAAACTTTGACCCACCCTCAGCCTGAGCCACACTAATTGGCCTTACGACCTGTCAGTAAGCAACTCTCCCTATTGGCCTCTCTGGAGGATACTCTAGCATCAGGGTAAAACATTCTATGATCTACTGTCCAGTCACATCACCTCTACCCTTTCATTCTACTTCTCCACACCCTGTCCCATTTCCCCACTCATAGTTCTCTCTGGCTTTGTTTACTCTTCCCTATAAAATAAAATCCCTTTTCTGCCTGACTTCGGAGGAACTTGCAGATATCACAGTCAAAGTATAATTATTTTGAGCAAAGTCTCTCCTTACCTAAATCCAGATTTTTTTTTTTTTTTTTTGACATGGCATGCCATCATTTCATGGCTGGGCCACTCTGTGCATGCCTCTCCAGAATTCATTTCACACACAGCAATGTGTGTAAATTAACATAAATTTTCCAAATTAACATAAATTAAGTCATATAATTCCCCTGTTGAAAGCCTTCCAATGACTTCCATTGAATCCAAAACTTTCGGATTCTGTATAAAGTTCTAAATCACCTGCTTCCTTCTGTCTCTCTGATCTCATCCTATAGAGCTCTTCCTTATTTCCCATTCTTCGGCCATAATGGTTTCTTAATCTTTGTGGTAATGTTTGAACACATAACCACATTAATAATTTTTGAATAATTTTTTTTTTTTTAATTTCATTGGGTATTGGGATTGGGAGATGAGTTATTTGTGGCTTCTCAATTTATTATAATATTCAAATATAGGTGCAATGTTGGCTTAAATACGTTATCTGAGTAGGGTAGTAAAACTGCTTTCAAAAATCCTTTTTGCAAGCAGGCAGTTATAAAATACAAGTGAATATTTAAACCTGTAATAATAGTTATCAGATAGTGTGCTAATTACTCTTCACGTTTTTCCATTTATTTATCACAATAACCTATAATTTAGATACTATTGTGCTCATCATTTTATAAGTGGAAAAACCAAGGCTCAAGAAGATTAAGTAAGCTAAACATGGGCATAAAGCAAGGATAGGGACTTTATTATATTAATGGGTGCACTTCGGTCTTCAGAAAATTATTTTTTCCCAATACATCAGAGAATCTAAACAATTAAGAAAATAAAGAGCAAGGTAATAATTGGCACAGATTTAATTATAATATCATAATTCTTTAATATTTATTAAAAGTGTTAGGTTGTTCTGGGCATTTGAGCAGAGATTAGTTATCATGGCTATTATTTCTTTGAATTCTTAAAGATTTTTTTTGAGATGAAAGTAAAATTATCAGTGTTATTCTTTGGGAGCATTAATTTTGCAGTGTTTTGAGACATGTTGTCAGTACAAAACAATGAATTTTCATGGGATGACTCATGAGGCTTTAGGCAATATTTATGTTTCTAATAGCAATTTCAAGTGAAGTAAATAAATATAAAATGAAATTTAATTCTACAGAGCTATAATTATAAAAAGTCATTTTTAAGAGAAGTTTCATGAGCCATGTAAAACATTTTTTAAATAGAATATAATAATTTTATAGTAATTTTTCTATAATTTATACAGAAAATATGATGTGAAAATTTTAAATGCAAATAACTATCAGAAATGACTATTATGTCAGAACTTGTAATTAGACTTACAAAAATTTTGACATTATAATGTAACTAGGTGCAAATTTTGTTTACTTAAAGTATGTAAAGGACTCTTATAATGTACATTTCAATAATTACATAGACTGTGTGCTTTAAAATGTAAAGTCTACAAATGTTTACTAGAAAATGCAATACAATATTGAAAATCTGCATCAACCAAAGTGTTCTAATATGGGCTACTAAGTAAATTATGAATATTTTCTGGCTATTGAAAAGGATAGTTTAACAGTGCATTTATTGGCATTGGAAATATGCTTACTAAATATTCTCAAGGAAAAAAAGAAATTGATGCACAATGACCACATTTGTGTTATACATACCTTATATGTGATGTCCATATTTCTGTTGTATATGAAAAGTTAATTAATAATTATGATTGTATTCCTATCATAGTAAATACTACTCTCTGTTGAGAACATGGTGACTTTTATTTTCTGATCTACAGAAATGTGGCTTATCCACATTTGTATTATTTTCTACAATGATCATAAATTGTGTGAAGGATACTGACTATAAAATTAAGAAGAATACTTAAATAAACTTTATTAGGCAACAAACTTGATCATTAAAACGGAAGTAGTTGTGGTGACCTAAATGTCCAATGACAGATGAACTGGTAAGAAAGATGTGGTACATATATACAATGGAATATTACTCAGCCATAAAAAGGAATGAAATTGGGTCATTTGTAGAGGTGTAGATGGACCTAGAGTCTGTCATACAGAGTGAAGTAAGCCAGAAAGAGAAAAACAAATATCGTATATTAATGCATATATGTGGAATCTAGAAAAATGGTACAGATTAACCTCTTTGCAGGGCGGGGACACGTAGACATAGAGAACAGACATCTGGACACAGAGGGGGAAGGGGAGGGTGGGATGAATTGGGAGATTAGGGTTGACATATATACACTACCAAGTATAACACAGATAGCTTGCGGGAACATGCTATAAAGCACAGGAAGCTCAGCTCGGTGCTCTGTGACAACCTAGATGGGTGGGCTGGGGAGGTGGGAGGGAGGTCTAAGAGGGAGGTGATATAGGTTTGTGTATGGCTGATTCACTTCATTGTACAGCAGAAGCTAGCACAGCATTGTAAAGCAATTATACTCCAATAAAAAAAAAATAGCAATGGGAAATGACTGATTTTCTCTAATATTTAAGAATGCAACTACTGATAGTAATATGTATTGAATCAAGGCTATATTTGTTTAGAAAGGTAGGTTTTCTAAGCAAAGAACACTTACTCAAAAAAGTTTTAGACCTTATGTTTTTGCTTTATTTTTTTTAAGAGCCAGAAGTGATGCTTAGTTGTCATTGTCCTGAGAAGGACCCATAGTTTGGTGTGCTTTGATTACTCCCATTGTGCTTACTGCCCATTCCACATCAGAATCTTGGGCAGTGGCAGTGTCTTTAGGGAAATTTTTGGATAATTTTTTATTCTGCTTTTAATTTTTCATTTTGAATTACTGACAACAAACAGATAAAAACAAACAATATAACAGAAACACACACTCAACTACTACTAATTCTATCAAATTGTACTATATAGTTAATTCCTTAACTTTTAAGAAATAAATATATAATTACCACAATTGTTGACATTTTCTATCCTTTTACAATCCTACTGGTGATTTGTTTTTTGCTTTTTTTTTAAATCAATCAAAAGTTTACTCATCTCTTCAAAAACCATCCATGCTCAGTCAAAAATAGTTGCTATATTACCTTCTGCAAAGAGAACATGCATTATTTTATTATTACCTTGATTGGTCTATGAAACATTAAAGTTACATTTTTCTGATTCAGATGTTAGAACTAAAATAATCCTGTGGGCAAAAAAAAGGGGAAATTTAGGCACCAGATCTGTTGACCAGACACCAGCTCTGTGTTACAGCACAGAGCTGATTCTGCTAAACCTTAACAAGGATCATGCTTCTTATAGTATATCAAGGAATGAATTGAATCATGGCAACAAAAAAATGTTCATCTTAGCTCTTAGGGACTCTGATTTGAAAGTAGAGTTTCAAATTGTCTTGTGATTTCTTTGAAAACTTTAATGCAATTACAGAAAATATAAAACAAAAAATTGTTGCTATCTTGTCAAATGTTGCTTTTGCCCATATTTTTTCTCTTCTTCCTTTATTGGAATCCAATCCAGATTATGTTAAACTCTTTAACTCTGTCCAACACTTCTATTTATTTTTTGTTTTGTTTTACCCAAAATCTTTTAAAATTTTCATTTGTATATGTATATATTTTTTTTATTTTTGGTGATTTATATTTTTCTAGAAAAACATTCTTTTCTTCTTTTTCTTTCAGTTTCCTCCCATCCCCACTCTCCACCCCTGTATCAGTAGTTTTGGAAGTCAGGTTGCTATTTTAGTTTTTTGAAATCTAAAATCTAGCTTTTAGATTTTTGTGTATTTTAATTAATAATTTTGGGGTTTGTTTTCTATTACATTAATTAGTGACCTTTCTTTGTTATATTATTTCTTTTATGTTAGTATTCCTCTAATGTCCTTTTTTGAGCTTAGACATTTGCACTTATAGACTTACATAAAACAACATGATTTTAGGGATATAAATTTACTTGTAATTTCACTTTTTACTGACTCCATAGTTTTTCATTGTGATTTATTTTCAAGTATTTTGTCATTTTATTATGCTTTTCATGTGTTATGCAGAATTGAGTTGTATATTTCAAAGCTAAAAATTGTAAACTGCTTTAAATTAATACTACTTTATAATTCATTATCAGTTTTGGAATTTTTCAAGGTGTCCTATGGAATTTATTTGTAGTCCATTCTGAAAATATCCCTTGTACATCTGAAAAAAATAAAAAATAAAAATAAATAAATATATATATATATATATATATATATATATATATATAAAATCCAGTATTTTCTTTTTCACTAAGCTAGGTCATTTTATTTATTTAAAAATGTAAAAGTATATAAAAAATATATAGAGAGAAAATCTTGCTTCTATCTTTATAGCATCCACCCCATCTTCTTGCCCTCCATGTATAGTTTTATTATTTCGTGCATATTTTCCAGTATTTCTTTATACACATTTTTGAAAATATATTCTTATTTACCTCTTTCTTACACAGAAGGTAATATTATATACATTTTGCTTTTATTGCTTCTTGGTTTTAACTCATAATTAGAATGCTTTTCTCTTCTCTCAGTTTTAAGGGAATTCACTATGGTTTCTTCTAGTACCTGCAATGTTTCATTTTGTACATTTATCTTATAATAGTTTGCAATTTACCCTAGTGGATGATATGAGGAATTATCCTGATTTGTCTTTTTTTTTTCCCCAAACAGGTAATACATAATCTTTCCTTATGTATTAAACAGTAATTATTCCCACTAGTTTGAGAAACCAACATATGCAAATGTGGTGGCCCCCAAGCTGTAAGCTTATTCAGCTTTCTGCTTTGCGGAGAACTGCTTGTCTCTTTCTTGGTATGCACTCCTGACGCTGCGGTATTGAGTGTAAAAAAGGAAAATGGCTTGCGGCCAGTTTCGTTCCAGGTGCCTGCTCTGGATCTAAGAGCCCCTGGTTGTTCCCCAGAAGAAGGACGTGCTGCCCTGAGGGGGAAGTCTGTATCTCCAAAGAATGGCCCATAAGGCATGCTGATGCATAGATAGTGATGCATAGATAGTGGCGCATAGATAATGGCGCATAGATAATGGCGCATAGATAGTGGCGACAGAATTATGTGGAAATACAAGGTTTGCTGATTTGTTGTCTGGTATTCGTTCCGTACTAAACCTATATATACATTCATGCTCTTTGAATAAACTAGCCTTGCAACCATCAGTTGTCTTGGCCCTTCTGACCCCATACTGGTGCTTTTCAGTTCCTTACCCCTCACCGCCAGGAACTTCTAGCTTTCTGCAGCCGGTCTGCGGCAAGTGGCGCCCGAACAGGGACCTGAGTGCGTGAGGCATTTCGGAAGATTTCAGGTAAGTAGAACTCTCGAGTGAGATAGTGTGGCCACAAGAAATAATTTCGTTTTTAGGACGGTAACTCGAGAAAGAGTCAGAAGTAAAATAATATGGGACAAAAGGGCTCTAAGGAGCGTGATTTATTTGCTCAGGTTTTGCTTTCAATGTTAAAAGCCCGTGGAACTAAGGTAACTACCTCACAACTTCTGGAATTTTTGCAATTAGTATATGATGCTTGTCCTTGGTTCCCTGAAGGAGGATCAGTGGACTTAGCAATTTGGACTCGTGTAGGAGATGAATTATCTAAATATCATGAAGTACATGGACCATCTTCTGTTTCAGTTTCCATTTTTAGCTTGTGGAATTTAATAAGAGATTGTTTTAATCCAATTTATGATTCAGTTCCAAAATTAACAGCTAAATCTGTAGAACATGTTGCTGCAGTAGCTACTGCTCCTCCGTTGCCACCGAGGATAAAAAGTGTTAATTCACTTGATGATGATGACTTTTCTTTTGATTTAGCGGGTGAAGAAGCCAAATATGAGGCTGAAAAATATCCTGATGAAAATATTCTTCCGCGGTTACAGCAATTACATGTCTCTGTCCCTATCCCTCCTAAGCTTAGTCCTTTACAACAAGCAGTACGGGGAGCTCTTAATAGAGGGGAGGATCCTTTATTCTGCTGTCCGGTGGTGGAACGACCCAATCCTCAAAATCCACAACAAAATAATCGGGAATATCAGCCCCTCTCCTTTAAGGTTTTGAAAGATTTAAAAGCAGCCTGTGCACAATATGGGCCTACAGCCCCTTTCACTATTACTATGTTGGATACTATTGCAACAGAAGCATTGCCTCCAGCAGACTGGAAATCTATTGCTCGTGCTTGTCTCACTGGTGGCGACTATTTACTTTGGAAATCAGAATATTATGAAAAGGCTGCTGAACAAGCTGAAAGAAATACTGCACATAATGTGCTAGTAAATTATGAGATGTTGATTGGGGAAGGACAACATCAGTTATTACAGGATCAATTAGCTTTCCCTTTTGTGGCTTATGCTCAGATCAGTCATATAGCTCTACATGCATGGAAACATTTACCTGCCTCCACTAGGACTGAAGACCTTGCTAAAATAAGGCAAGGGGCAGATGAACCTTATGCTGATTTTGTGGCTAGATTATTACAGGCTGTTAATAGAATTATATCTGATGGTCCTTCTGGAGCAATTATCGTCAAACAATTGGCTTTCGAAAATGCTAATAATATTTGTCAAGCAGCTATACGTCCATGGAAAAGGAAAGGAAATTTAGAGGATTATATTCGAGTTTGTTCTGATATTGGATCATCTTACTTACAGGGAGCAGCTATAGCTGCAGCCCTAACTAAGGCAGGATTTGGGCCAAATGCTAAAAGTAAAAACTGTTTTAAATGTGGGAAGCCAGGTCATTTTGCAAAAAATTGTACTGTTGATACTCCTAATATGCCTATCGTAAATTCTGTGCCTCAAGGTAAATCTCCTCCTCCCACAATTTGTCCCCGATGCCAAAGAGGACGGCATTGGGCTAAAGAATGTCGATCAGTGACTCATAAAGATGGAACTCCCTTGTCGGGAAACTTCCGGAGGGGCCTGCTCCGGCCCCATCAAACAATTGGAGCAATGTCAATAATCCCCTCACAACCTTCTCTACCGCCTCCAGCTCAGACCTTTGTTCCTCAGGGAATGGAATCTCCTCCCTTCAAAGGGCCACGCCAAATAGTGCAGGACTGGACCTCTGTGCCTCCACCCAATTCTTATTAACCTCGGATATGGGACCCCAAGCCCTTCCTACGGGAACTTTTGGGCCTTTACCCCAGGGAACGGTTGGTATAATCCTTGGAAGAAGTAGTATGTCTATGAAAGGCTTAACTATTATTCCTGGGGTGATTGATGCTGATTATGAAGGGGAATTAAAGGTTATGGTTCAAACATCAAAAGGATCTTTTCTTATCACACCCGGTATGCGAATAGCTCAGCTTCTATTAATTCCATTCATGCCAGAAGGAAAAATTTTACAACATAACAAAAGAGGAACTGGGGCTTTCGGTTCCTCTGATGCAGTTTATTGGATTCAACAAATTGGTAGGGAAAGACCACAATTGGTATTAAAAATAAATGGAAGGCCTTTTTCTGGGTTATTAGATACTGGTGCTGATGTTTCTGTTATTTCGTTTATACATTGGCCAAAAAATTGGCCCGTGCACCAAACCATTACACAGTTGCAAGGTATTGGCCAATCTAATTCTCCACAACAAAGTTCGCAATACCTACATTGGCAGGATGCTGAAGGTAATCAAGGAATATTCAAACCCTACGTATTGCCCGGATTTCCAGTTAACCTTTGGGGAAGAGATATATTACAACAAATGGGAATCCTATTGCTTAATCCCAACCCTACTGTAACTAATATATTGTTAAATCAAGGTTATGATCCTAGGAATGGTTTGGGAAAAAATCAACAGGGAAATAAATTACCCTTACAGACTGATAATAAACGGGATAAAACAGGCTTGGGTTTTTTCTAGGGGCCTTGTATTCTCCTCCACCACATGCTGACCCTATAACTTGGATTTCTGATAATCCTGTCTGGGTGGACCAATGGCCCCTTTCTAAGGAGAAATTAATGGCAGCTCATAATATAATTAATGAACAGCTTGCTTTGGGCAGACTAGAAAAGTCTAATAGCCCTTGGAATACTCCTATATTTGTTATAAAGAAAAAATCGGGAAAATATCGTTTATTGCAAGATTTACGTGCTGTTAATCAAACTATGGTAATTATGGGAGCTCTGCAACCAGGTTTGCCTTCTCCTGCAGCCATACCTAAAAATTATATGATTATTATTATTGATCTTAAGGATTGCTTTTTTACTATTCCTCTATTTCCGGCTGATAAGTTGCGATTTGCTTTTAGCTTACCCTCTTTAAATTTTACAGAACCTATGCAACGTTATCAATGGAAAATGCCGCCTCAGGGTATGGCTAATAGTCCTACTTTATGTCAACAGTTTGTAGCTCAAGTTATTGCCCCTGTTCGTAAACAGTTTCCTCAGATATATTTTATTCATTATATGGATGACTTATTACTTGCTTATTCTGATAAACATATTTTACTTAAGGCTTATAATTCCCTTCAAAGTCATTTGTCACGATCAGGACTAGTCATTGCTGCTGACAAAGTACAGATGAACCCACCTTTCTCATATCTTGGTAAGTATATCACAAATTATAATATTACACCTCAGAAGATAGAGATACGGACTGACGTTCTTAAAACTTTAAATGATTTTCAAAAGTTATTAGGAGATATTAATTGGCTGCGACCTTCTTTAAAATTAACTACGGGTCAGTTACAGCCTCTTTTTAATATCCTAAAGGGAAGTCCTGATCCTTCTTCCCCTCGTATTTTAACTTCTGAAGCTCAACAAGCACTCAAGCTTGTAAACAAAGCAATACAATCTGCTCAGCTAACTAGAATTGAGCCTTCTTTACCTATACTATTAATAATCTGTGCTACGTCACATACCCCTACCGCCTTATTATGGCAAGAAACAGGAATTCTTGAATGGATTCATATGAAAAATACGCCTAATAAAGTCATTACACCTTATTATGAGTTAATAGCAACCCTTGTTCAATTGGGTCGTAGAAGAAATATTCAGTTGGTAGGATATGAACCAAATTCTATTATTATACCTTATACTACTTATCAATATTCTTGGCTATTATTTGTCTCTGATTTTTGGGCTCTTGCTTTTGCTGGATATTCAGGAATTATTGATAATCATTATCCTTCTAATAAGCTCCTTCATTTTGCTACTCAACATCTATTTATTTTTCCAAAAACTATCTGTTCAACTCCTATTCTCAATGCCCCAAATGTTTTTACTGATGGTTCTGCCAATGGCATCGCTGTGGTTATTTCTGATGACTTACTTCATAAAGAACAAACAGATCATACCTCTGCCCAACGAGTTGAATTACATGCGATTTCCTTGGCTTTTCAAATCTTTTCACATTGTTCTTTTAATCTCTATACAGATAGCCATTATTTGGTTACTATTTTGCGTAACATAGAAACTGCTATAATTGGCAATACTGTTGATTCTCAATTGTTTCAGACTTTCTTTCAACTACAAAAGATTATTCGTCAGCATGAGTTTCCTGTAGCCATATTACATATTCGAGCCCATTCAGGTCTCCCTGGCCCATTGTCTTTGGGAAATCAATTGGCTGACGAAAATACAAAGATTATAGGCTTAAGTTTATCTCAACCTCAGGATCTTGCTACTCAATCACATAATTTACATCATCAATCTGCTGCTATGCTTCAAAAACAATTCTCTATTTCTAGAGAAACAGCCCGATACATTGTTAAGTCCTGCTCTAAATGTTTACCCCACCTTCCTGTTCCACAATTTGGAGTCAATCCTCGGGGTTTACTCCCTCATCATCTTTGGCAAATGGATGTTACTCATATTCCCTCTTTTGGTAAATTACAATTTGTTCATGTAACTGTTGATACTTACTCTAATTTTATATGTGCTACGCCTTTGGCTGGGGAATCTACTAAATATGTAATTACTCATTTATTTCATTGTTTTGCATCTATGGGAATTCCTAAAGCTTTAAAAACAGATAATGCTCCAGGATATACGAGTAAAGCTTTTGCCAATTTTTGTGCAACTTTCCATATTTCACATAAAACAGGCATTCCCTACAATCCTCAGGGTCAAGGTATTGTAGAACGTGCCAACCAACAATTAAAAATTACATTACAAAAAATAAAAAAGGGGGAATATGATAGATCTCCTCAGATTATGCTTAATCATGCTTTATTTATTTTAAATTTTTTAACTTTAGATGCATTTAGTCACACGCCTTATGAACGATTGTTTACAGGTCTTTCTGGAACCCCTCCTGAAAAAGCGCTTGTTAAATGGAAAGATCCCATGACTAACCTTTGGCATGGACCAGACCCTGTTTTAGTATGGGGCCGAGGCCATGTTTGTGTTTTCCCTAGGGAGGCAGACTCTCCTCGGTGGCTCCCGGAGCGCTTGGTTCGACATTATCATGCCATCACCAATAAACACCCTGACTTGAAGAATGCGTCGCCTGAGGCTCTCGCAATCGACCACAGCACACCCCAACCGGTTCCCCCGGCGGACGAGAAGAATGCGGCGACGGAGTAGGAGACAACTTGTCAGGGAGGCGAGGGGAGATCGAAATCAAATTACTTGGTATCAATTGCAATGTTTAGTATTTCAAGCACCTAGGATTATGGAGGAGAGTGCTCATCCTCGCTCTCCTCTTACCTTTTTTTTAGCCATGATAGCTGTATTGGCAGCCCCACCTATAGAGGCTAAATCTTATTGGGCTTATGTACCCGATCCTCCTTTATTACAACCTGTTACATGGTCTGAAGCTGACCTTCCAATTTTCTATAATGATTCTACTTTTGGAAGAGTG
The DNA here is from genome assembly GCF_965194805.1 of Balaenoptera borealis. Classification (NCBI taxonomy): domain Eukaryota; kingdom Metazoa; phylum Chordata; class Mammalia; order Artiodactyla; family Balaenopteridae; genus Balaenoptera; species Balaenoptera borealis. The sequence continues at coordinate 29,121,013 of NC_138877.1, forward strand.
CTAGGAAATTTGCCTATTACTAATACTTCTGTTAATTACTCTAATTGGTTTAATACTCCCCCTGTTTGTTTAAGTCCTATGAGTACCAATTCTGGTTGTGTTAAGGCTGTTGCTTTAGAACATGCTATTTCTTACCAAACCACTGTAAATTCTCAATTTTTTACTCATTTACGTAAAAATTATAAAGCTGTGGGATCTAATATTTGTCTTCCTTGCAAACAGACTGTTCCTAGACGAGAAGATTTATCCACCTTTGTATTTTGGTATAAGGATAACGTTCCCATTCACATGAATGCTAGAGTAACTAAGTTTGCTTCTAATACTTCGTTGGATCATTCTCTATGCATATATCGCTTGAGGATTGAAGATACTGGACATTATTTGTGTATTGAAACTACCATAGGTAATCAAGGGACGTTATTAGCTGGACATCAAATTACGGTCGTAAAGACTGTCACAGGACTACAATTTCCTGCTTTTATGGCTTCTGAATTCCCGCAGTTTGATTTTCCTGTTTGTAATGATACATGGACTAAAGCCTCTGTCTGGTGTACTTTAGATTATGATAATGGCACCATACTAGTTTCTTCTGTCCCCGTTAATAATAACAGCCTTGTTTTTTACAAGCAATGGGAATTCTGGAAACTTGCCTTATCCTTTTCTTATAGACTGGTGATTACTTGCGTCGCTCCTCCTTATGCTTTATTGATTGGAGATTTAATTGTAGAAAACACTATGAATCCTATAGGTTATAATATTACTTGTGTTAATTGTATCTTTAGTAGTTGTGTTTTGCCCGTTAAAGGATCTACATCTGTTATGATTATGAAGCAACCTTCTTATGTAATGTTACCTGTTAATTTGTCTGAACCATGGTATCATAACACTGGCATGCAAGCCTGGCTGGAATTGACTGAAGCATTAAAACGACCAAAGAGATTTATAGGTGTTCTAAAATGTGCAATCCTAGCCTTAGCAGCTTTAACTGCTACTGGGGCCACTGCTGGGATTGCTCTTTCACAAACTATTCACCAGGCTCATTATGTTAATCAGTTATCTAAAAATACTAGTGTAGCATTAGCCCTACAAAGTCATATTGATACCCAACTAAAAACGGAAGTAGATGAATTAAAAAATGTTCTAATAGGAATAGGGGATCAAGTTATGGCTTTAAAATTAAAAATGCGTTTGATTTGTCATGCCAAATATACCTGGATTTGTGTAACTCAACATTTATATAATGATTCACAATGGGATTGGGAAAAAGTAAAAATGCATATATTAAGTGTATGGACTGATGGACACATTAGCCTTGATATTCAAAAGTTAAATGCCGAAATACAAGCTATTCAAGAGGCCCACCTGGACGAAGATGGACCCCAGAATTTGATTCAAGGATTATTAGATCAACTACAAGGGCTAAATCCGATACAATGGATTCATGGAGGGCTCTCAGGCCTGATATCAATTGGTGTACTACTTTTATTGGTGATCGGTTTATTACCTTGTGTTGTTAGATTTGTAATGAGGCGCTTCGCTGTCTTGCGTCAGGATGTTCATGGCTTAAAACTACATTATCAAGCTTTAAAAAATAATAAAAAAGGGGGAAATGTGGTGGCCCCCAAGCTGTAAGCTTATTCAGCTTTCTGCTTTGCGGAGAACTGCTTGTCTCTTTCTTGGTATACACTCCTGACGCTGCGGTATTGAGCGTAAAAAAGGAAAATGGCTTGCGGCCAGTTTCGTTCCAGGTGCCTGCTCTGGATCTAAGAGCCCCTGGTTGTTCCCCAGAAGAAGGACGTGCTGCCCTGAGGGGGAAGTCTGTATCTCCAAAGAATGGCCCATAAGGCATGCTGATGCATAGATAGTGATGCATAGATAGTGGCACATAGATAATGGCGCATAGATAATGGCGCATAGATAGTGGCGACAGAATTATGTGGAAATACAAGGTTTGCTGATTTGTTGTCTGGTATTCGTTCCGTACTAAACCTATATATACATTCATGCTCTTTGAATAAACTAGCCTTGCAACCATCAGTTGTCTTGGCCCTTCTGACCCCATACTGGTGCTTTTCAGTTCCTTACCCCTCACCGCCAGGAACTTCTAGCTTTCTGCAGCCGGTCTGCGGCATGCAAAAATTCTCAGTAATTTGGATTTATTTCTGCCCTTATGTTCTGTACCATTGGTCTATCTATATATTTATGCACCAACTTCATGCCTTTTAATACCTTTTAGTTTTTAATGCTACTTTTTAAAATTACAGAAGCAATTACCCCTTCATTGTTTCCATTCTTCAAAATTTTGCTAATATTACTTGTTTTTTGGTTTGTGTGTTTGTGTATGTGTGTGTTTGGGGTTGTTTCCATATAAAGTTTAGGATCAGAATGATTGAAGGAAGTGATCCACAGAGAGTTACAATGTTGACTACATTCAGGAAATTAGAAAGACACGTTCCCAAGTGTTGACATTAGGATCATGTTAGCTCAGCCATAAAAAAAGATAAAGAAGTAAAATTAACTTTGGTTCCAGGAATAAACACCTTGTTTTTTATCCAAGGCTATGGTAGCCACCACCAGAACTGATGGTCCAGAGCCAAACTGCACCTACTACAGCCCACATTATCAAGATGGACAATCCCTGTACTGCCTCTCCAAATGACTCAGTCCTGACTCTTCTGTACAAGTGTATGTGATTAGCAAAACATACTTTCCCTCTGTAACTCCAACCCCAAAGGAATCTAGGTATAGTTAACATTTTTCTATCTCTGAAATAGAGGAAGGTATACTGTCAGGAGGATTACCAAAATAGTAAATCAACTCTATCTCACAACCTTGTCTGTACAGTCATCTCTTTGAGCATGCTTTTTTTAAAACCTTCGTTAGACAGATTCATAAAGATAACTTCATTCAAGTAAGATACTAGCTCTGATTGTTCACTTGCTATCTTTCTTGACATTTGCTTTTTTACATATGTTCTTTAGTTTTTGGAAACAGTGCAATTTGAGTGGGCAACTTTTTTTTAAATAAATTTATTTATTTTTGGTGGCGTTGGGTCTTCATTGCTGAACAAGGACTCCCTCCAGTTGTGGTGAGCGGGGCCCACCCCTCTTCGTGGTGCGCTGGCCCCCCATTGCAGTGGCCTCTTCCGTTGCAGAGCATGGGTTCTAGGTGCGTGGGCTTCAGTAGTTGTGGCATGAGGGCACAGTAGTTGTGGCTCGCGGGCTCAAGAACACAGAATCAGCAGCTGTGGTGCATGGGCTTAGCTACTCTGTGGTGTGTGGGATCCTCCCAGACCGGGGCTCGAACCCATGTCCCCTGCATTGACAGGCAGACTCCCAACCACTGCACCACCAGGGAAGCCCCAGAGTGGGTAACTTTTTTATATCAGTTTTTCTTTTTTTCTCTCTCCCACTGGAGCAGTTCACTTATGTTTTGCATATCTACTCTTAGTTTCCAAAAACTTATAGAACATTGCATATTTTACGTGTTTTTATTGAGCTGTTACCCTCAGTTGATGTTGAGGATCTCAGAGATGCAGTTACCGATGGAAAGGACACTGGCTGGGTGCCTCTACATTTCCTTCTGTTTCCTCACCTACAGCTTCCCATGAACCTGTAACTCCAGCAGGTTGTCAGTGATGTACTTCAGGTTCTTTAATGAGTCCTAACCACCAGCTTCAAGAAGTGAGTTTTGGAGCCCCGTATAACTTAGAGGAAATTCAGTCCATATTAACATGTTCCATTTGAACTTCTGTTCCTCATTTTCTCTCTGGACTGAGAGCTCAGCTGGTACACAGTGAACAAAGCTCACTGCTCTGTGTTTCTGTGAGCTTTCTAGTACACAGAAATGTTCCTTTTTTAAAGGATGTCTATGGAATTTTTGTTGTCTCTATATTGTATTCATTATTGCGATTTGTTTAGAGCAGAGAGCCTGTATATGTGGAAATGTGAACTCAGTATACCAATATTAGTCCAAAGAGCTAGATGTGAGATAAAAGTATTTCAGTGCACTGCAAACATTTAATACTAACTTTTTCCTATCCCACGTGTGCAACCTACTAGGTTTTGAAGCTCTTTGAAATCGTCTTTGGTGCCCTTCTGATTTTATGAAGGAAATGTTTTTTGTCTGTAAAGGTTACTGTACAATAACTTTCCAAACTGATACCCAGCTCTGCGAATAATCTGAACAAGAAATAAAGTTGATACCATCTATTCTTTTCTATGACATTTTGTAGATCTGGTGATGTTGGTGGATATTGCTGTTTGGAATAGTTATTTGCTTTGTTTATATAGCCACAGCATTACAAGCTGAGATGTTGATCTGATAATAACAGAAAGGCTGCAGAGATTGAAAGACATTCTTGAAATGAATGAAACAGTCAAAAAGCAAAAAGTCATGCCTATATCCTCTGAAAAAAAACCAAGCCAGTAATTTCGGACCAATTTTAAATCTCAGTTTCAGTCATGTTAAACTAGCTCCTCTTTCCTCCTTAACCAAATTGAACTTAATTTTTTATTTTTTTCATTTATAGGGCAGGTCAAGAGAGTTCTATTAAGCAGGGAAAAAACACCTGCTAAATAAATACAGCAGCTCTTCCCCCTCTAGGAGCAACCATGGATTTGACTTGTTTAAGCTTAAATGATAAAACAAATAGCTGCCAAATCAAACAAGAACCTTGTGTTGTAATAGACTTTCCCCTAAAGTATTTCTTACTACAAACCTAAATAACTGATATTTCATGGAACTTTTCTATTAAATTTTCCCTCTGACAATCCTCCATGTAACTACAGGTGCCTGAAAAATTCTGATTCAATATATATATTTCAATATATATATTTTTAATCCATTACATTGTTTTTGAGAAAAATGTAACATTTCTTTTTTCTTTTTTTTCACACACACACACTGTATTTTATTTTTACAAGAGATAAATAAACTGACACCAAGCATTGTAAATGGATGACCACAACAAAAGCAACAATGATTGCAATTACCAAACACGAAACACACTCATACTATGTCATAATATTAACATTCAGTCCAGTAATCCTCCACTGTAACAGCTCCTTTACTTTGCAGTGAAAATTGATTTGTATATTTTTTTTGCCTCTGAGTCCTTGGGAGACTTTTTCTTTTTATTCAAACAGAAAGTCACAAAAATTAAAATCATCCTCATCAGTTCACTCAGTCCCATGTAATTAATTTTTTTTTTCATCTTGATCTTTTGTTAGCACTTTTATGAATTCATCAGTTTTCCATTAGAGTTCTGAAAATGCTTATTCATTCAGTTCAGCAGTATAGTCAGTTACCAGAAACCTGTACTTGTCAAGAGTCATTTCCATGAATTCCTTGAAGATGAAACCCTCTTATAGGAAAATATTTGCAAAAGCATCAGAGTACACCCAGAACTGTCTGTAATGACAAAAGACTTAAAAATGCCCACGGTTAAAGATTTGATGAAAGTTCATAATAATGCAGTTGACAAGGAAATTTAGTTATTTCTGAGATATACATTTTAAAGTAATAACTAGAATTATGACTTATAACATTACACCAGAACATATAAGATTTTTAGAAATTTCATGTAATGTCTGAAACATTTATATTAACATATTTCCATACAAATAACCCAAAGAAAGTTTAGTATTAGTTGTTTTTTTGGTTTGTTTGTTTGTTTCTTTTTTTTATACTGCAGGCTCTTATTAGTCATCAATTTTATACACATCAGTGTATACATGTCAATCCCAATCGCTCAATTCACCACACAACCATCCCCACCCCACCACGGTTTTCCCCACTTGGTGTCCATACGTTTGTTCTCTACATCTGTGTCTCAACTTCTGCCCTGCAAACTGGTTCATCTGTAACATTTTGCTAGGTTCCACATACATGCGTTAATATACGATATTTGTTTTTCTCTTTCTGACTTACTTCACTCTGTATGACAGTCTCTAGATCCATCCACATCTCAACAAATGACTCAATTTCGTTCCTTTTTATGGCTCAGTAATATTCCATAGTATATATGTACCACAACTTCTTTATCCATTCATCTGTCGATGGGCATTTAGGTTGTTTCCATGACCTGGCTATTGTAAATAGTGTTGCAATGACCATTGGGGTGCATGTGTCTTTTTGAATTATGGTTTTCTCTGGGTATATGCCCAGTAGTGGGATTGCTGGATCATATGGTAATTCTATTTTTAATTTTTTAAGGAACCTCCATACTGTTCTCCATGGTGGTTGTATCAATTTACATTCCCATCAAAAGTGCAAGAGTGTTCCCTTTTCTCCACACCCTCTCCAGCATTTGTTATTTGTAGATTTTCTGATGATGCCATTCTAACTGGTGTGAGGTGATACCTCATTGTAGTTTTGATTTGCATTTCTCTAATAAATAGTGATTTTGAGCAGCCTTTCATGTGCTTCTTGGTCATCTGCATGTCTTCTTTGGAGAAATGTCTATTTAGGTCTTCTGCCCATTTTTGGATTGGGTTGTTTGTTTCTTTAGTATTGAGCTGCATGAGCTGTTTATATATTTTGGAGATTAATCCTTTGTCAGTTGATTCGTCTGTGAATATTTTCTCCCATTCTGAGGGTTGTCTTTTTGTCTTGTTTATGGTTTCCTTTGCTGTGCAAAAGCTTTGAAGTTTCATTAGGTCCCATTTGTTTATTTTTGTTTTTCTTTCCATTACTCTAGGAGGTGGATCAAAAAAGGTCTTGCTGTGATTTACGTCAAAGAGAGTTCTTCCAAAGTTTTCCTCTAAGAGTTTTATAGTGTCCGGTCTTGAATGCATTTTGAGTTTATTTTTGTGTATGGTGTTAGGGAGTGTTCTAATTTCATTCTTTTACATGTAGCTGTCCAGTTTACTCAGCACCACTTATTGAAGAGACTGTCTTTTCTCCATTGTATATCTTTGCCTCTTTGTCATAGATTAGTTGACCATAGGTGCGTGGGTTTATCTTGGGCTTTCTATCATGTTCCATTGATCTGTGTTTCTGTTTTTGTTCCAGTACCATATTGTCTTGATTTCCGTAGCTTTGAAGTTTAGGCTGAAGTCAGGGAGTCTGATTCCTTCAGCTCCGTTTTTTTCCTTCAAGACTGCTTTGGCTATTCGGGGTCTTTTGTGTCTCCATACAAATTTTAAGATGATTTGTTCTAGTTCCGTAAAAGATGCCATTGGTAATTTGATAGGGATTGCAATGAATCTGTAGATTGCTTTGGGTAATATAGTCATTTTCACAATATTGATTCTTCCAATCCAAGAACACGGTATATCTCTCCATCTGTTGGTATCATCTTTAATTTCTTTCTTCAGTGTCTTATACTTTTCTGCATAAAGGTCTTTTGTCTCTCTAGGTAGGTTTATTGCTAGGTATTTTATTCTTTTTATTGCAATGGTAAATGGGAGTGTTTCCATGATTTCCCTTTTAGACTTTTCATCATTAGTGTATAGGAATGCAAGAGATTTCTGTGCATTAATTTTGTATCTTGCAACTTTATCAAATTCATTAATTAGCTCTAGTAGTTTTCTGGTGGCATTTTTAGGATTCTCTATGTATAGTATAATGTCATCTGCAAACAGTGACAGTTTTACTTCTTCTTTTCCAACTTGTATTCCTTTTATTTCTTTTTCTTCTCTGATTGCTGTGGCTAGGACTTCCCAAACTATGTTGAATAATAGTGGTGAGAGTGGACATCCTTGTCTGATCTTAGAGGAAATGCTTTCAGTTATTCACCATTGTGAATGATGTTTTCTGTGGGTTTGTCATATATAGCCTTTATTATGTTGAGGTACGTTCCCTCTATGCCCACTTTCTGGAGAGTTTTTATCATAAATGGTGTTGAATTTTGTCAAAAGCTTTTTCTGCATCTATTGAGTTGATCATATGGTTTTTATTCTTCAATTTGTTAATATGGTGTATCACATTGATTGATTTGCGTATATTGAAGAATCCTTGCATCCCTGGGATAAATCCCACTTGATCATGGTGTATGATCCATTTAATGCGTTGTTGGATGCTGTTTGCTAGTATTTTGTTGAGGATTAATGCATCTATATTCATCACTGATATTGGTCTGTAATTTTCTTTTTTTTTTGCAGTATCTTTGTCTGCTTTTGGTATGAGGGTGATGGTGGCCTCATAGAATGAATTTGGGTGTTTTCCTTCCTCTGCAATTTTTCGGAAGAGTTTGAGAAAGATGGGTGTTATCCCTTCTCTAAATATTTGATAGATTTCACCTGTGAAGCTATCTGGTCCTGGACTTTTGTTTGCTGGAAGATTTTTAAACACAGTTTCAACTTCATTACTTGTGATTGGTCTGTTCATATTTTCTGTTTCTTCCTGGTTCAGTCTTGGAAGCTTATACCTTTTCTAAGAATTTGTCCATTTCTTCCAGGTTGTCCCTTTTATTCACATATAGTTGCTTGTAGTAGTCTGTTAGGATGCTTTGTAGTTCTGTGGTGTCTGTTGTAACTTCTCCTTTTTCATTTCTAATTTTATTGAATTGAGTCTTCTCCCTCTTTTTCTTGATGAGTCTTACTAATGGTTTATCAATTTTGTCTATCTTCTCAAAGAACCAGCTTTTAGTTTTATTGATCTTTGCTATTGTTTTCTTTGTTTCTATTTCATTTTTTCTGCTCTGGTCTTTATGATTCCTTTCCTTCTGCTACCATTGGTTTTTGTTTGTTCTTCTTTCTCTAGTTCCTTTAGGTGTAAGGTTAGATTGTTTACTTGAGATTTTTCTTGTTTCTTTAGGTAGAAGTGTATAGCTATAAACTTCCCTCTTAGAACTGCTTTTGCTGCATCCCATAGTTTTTGGATCATCGTGTTTTCATTGCCATTTGTCTCTAGGTATTTTTTGATTTCCTCTTTGATTTCTTCAGTGATATCTTGGTTATTTAGTAACGTATTGTTTAGCCTCCATGTGTTTGTGTTTTTTACGTCTTTTTCCCTGTAATTCATTTCTAATCTCATAGCATTGTGGTCAGAAAACATGCTTGATATGATTTCAATTTTCTTAAATTTACTGAGGCTTGATTTGTGACCCAAGACGTGATCTATCCTGGAGAATGTTCCATGTGCTCTTGAGAAGAAAGTGTAATCTGCTGTTTTTGAGTGGAATGTCGTATAAATATCAATGAAATCTCTCTGGTCTATTGTGTCATTTAAAGCTTCTGTTTCCTTATTTATTTTCATTTTGGATGATCTGTCCATTGGTGTAAGTGAGATGTTAAAGTCCCCCACTATTATTGTGTTACTGTCGATTTCCTCTTTTATAGCTGTTAGCAGTTGCCTTATGTATTGAGGTGCGCCTATGTTGGGTGGATATATATCTGTAATTGTTATATCTTCTTCTTGGATTGATCTCTTGATCATTATGTAGTGTCCTTCCTTGTCTCTTGTAACATTCTTTATTTTAAAATCTATTTTATCTGATATGAGTATAGCTACTCCAGCTTTCTTTTGATTTCCATTTGCATGGAATATCTTTTTCCATCCCCTCACTTTCAGTCTGTATGTTTCTCCAGGTCTGAAGTGGGTCTCTTGTAGAGAGCATATATATGGGTCTTGTTTTTGTATCCATTCAGCAAGCCTGTTTCTTTTGGTTGGAGCATTTAATCCATTCATGTTTACTGTAATTATCAATATGTATGTTCCTATGACCATTTTCTTAATTGTTTTGGGTTTGTTTTTGTGGTCTTTTTCTTCTCTTGTGTTTCCCACTTAGAGAAGTTCCTTTAGCATTTGTTGTAGAACTGGTTTGGTGGTGCTGAGTCCTCTTAGCTTTTGCTTGTCTCTAAAGCTTTTGATTTCTTCATCGAATCTGAATGAGATCCTTGCCGGGTAGAGTAATCTTGGTTGTAGGTTCTTCCCTTTCATCACTTTAAGTATATCATGCCACTCCCTTCTGGCTTGTAGAGTTTCTGCTGAGAAGTCAGCTGTTAACCTTATGGGAGTTCCCTTGTATGTTATTTTTCGTTTTTCCCTTGCTGCTTTCAATAATTTTTCTTTGTCTTTAATTTTTGCCAATTTGATTACTATGTGTCTCGGTGTGTTTCTCCTTGGGTTTATCCTGTATGGGACTCACTGTCTTTCCTGGAATTGGGTGGCTATTTCCTTTTCCTTGTTAGGGAAGTTTTCAACTATAATCTCTTCAAATATTTTCTCTGGTCCTTTCTCTCTCTCTTCTCCTTCTGGGTCCCCTATAATGTGAATGTTGTTATGTTTAATGTTGTCCCAGAGGTCTCTTAGGTTATCTTCATATCTTTTCATTCTTTTTTCTTTATTCTGTTCCAGAGCAGTGAATTCCACCATTCTGTCTTCCAGGTCACTTATCCGTTCTTCTGCCTCAGTTATTCCACTATTGATTCCTTCTAGTTTATTGTTCATTTCAGTTATTGTATTGTTCATCTCTGTTTATTTGTTCTTTAATTCTTCTAGGTTTTTGTTAAACATTTCTTGCATCTTCTCGATCTTTGTCTCCATTCTTATTCCGAGGTCCTGGATCATCTTCACTATCATTATTCTGAATTCTTTTTCTGGAAGGTTGCCTATGTCCACTTCATTTAGTTGTTTTTCTGGGGTTTTTCTTGTTCCCTCATCTGGTATGTAACCCTCTGCATTTTCATCTTGTCTATCTTTCTGTGAATGTTGTTTTTGTTCCACAGGCTGCAGGATTGTAGTTCTTCTTGCTTCTGCCCTCTGGTGGATGAGGCTAAGAGGCTTGATGAGAGGGACTGGTGGTGGGTAGAGCGGACTGTTCCTCTGGTGGGCAGAGCTCAGTAAAACTTTAATCCACTTGACTATTTATAGGTGGGGCTGGGTTCCCTCCCTGTTCTTTGTTTGGCCTGAGGCAACCCAACATTTGAGCCTACCTGGGCTCCCTGGTGGTGCCAATGACAGACCCTGGGAGGGCCCACGCCAAGGAGCACTTCCCAGAACTTCTGCTGCCAGTGTCCTTCTCCACATGGTAAAACAGAGCCACCTCTTGCCTCTGCAGGGAACCCTCCAACACTAGCAGGTAGGTCTGGTTCAGTCTCTCCTGGGATCACTGCTCCTTCCCCTGAGTCCCGATGCACACACTACTTTGTGTATGCCCTCCAAGAGTGGAGTCTCTGTTTCCCCCAGTCCTGTCAAAGTCCTGCAATCAATTCCCACTAGGCTTCAAAATCTGATTCTCTAGGAAATCCTCCTCCTGTTGCTGGACCCCCAGGTTGGGAAGCCTGACGTGGGGCTCAGAACCTTCACTCCAGTGGGTGGACTTCTGTGGTATAAGTGTTCTCCAGTCTGTGAGTCACCCACCCACCAGTTATGGGATTTGATCTTACTGTGATTGCACCTCTCCTACTGTCTCATTGTGGCTTCTCCGTTGTCTTTGGATGTGGGGTATTTTTTTGGTTAGTTCCAGTGTCTCCTGTCAATGATTGTCCATCAGCTAGTTGTGATTCTGGTGTTCTCACAAGAGGGAGTGAGAACACGTCCTTCTACTCCACCATCTTGGTTCCTCTCTTCCGAAAGGATTGTAACATTTCTTTATATACAATTTTATCTATAGCTTCAAGAGAAATTAAAAATAAACAAGAAAAATCATGTCATACTATATTTTAAAAGTTTATCTATTATTGTGAATGAATTGTTGATCTACATAAGACTATCTTGAAGAGTGCAAGTCCTAGTATAAGAGTTGGTACTAGATTAGAATTCTTGCTCCAACAGTACTTTAGACTTTGTATGATTCACTCATCTCTAGGTCTTAATATTCTCGTTTATCTAATTGGGTTAATAAGAACATATTCATAATGTTGTTGTGAGAATTACTGCAAAATATCTAGCACAGTTTATAGCTAGGCTGCCCATATGTCCCAGTTTTCTCAGGAAAATCTGGGTTAACACCTAAATGTTAAATTACTCTCGAAATGTCATTTGGACAATAAATTATAATATCAATATATGTTAGTTTCTTGAATCTTAATAATCTTTTAAAAATAACTGGTGCATTTCTCTGAGCAATTTATTGTGTACTTGGTTATAACAGAATTCATTTTCATCTTTGGATGTTTCTTTCTCTGGATGCAGACCTTAATTATGAAAACAGAAAAGACAAAGATCTTGACACAAAGGATCATCAAGTTGAAAAATTCAGACCAAAGAGTGGTTTTGTTTTTATCATTGCTTTTACAACATGTTATTTTGGAGAACAAGAAATTAAAGAAATTTTGGAAACAATTTTAACTCTGTAGTAAGACAAAATGTGAAACAACTATGGAATGAAAGCTTCAGGATAGATAGGATCTTAATGAAAACCAAAATTCTGGAGTTATCTTTGTTGCCATGGTACCCTGGATTCAAATTTGAACAACACATAGGGTTGAAGAGTTTCATGGCTGATGTATCAGTAGCATCTGATTAAATGTTTTGAGTTAGTCAAGAAAGACTGAATGTTGTAATATATTGTTTTCATCATTTTGTAGGTGCTTCTGAATTTATACTGATGAAAATGGAGTTTCAATGGCTACTCATGAGCTGTGCTGCTGCAAATATCAGGAAAGCTTTGAATTTGAGAAATCTTACCAGACTGTTCCTTATTCTTGAGACATCATTTATTTCTTATAAAAACTATATGAGTTTGAGGTCTGATGTTCTTTGAAAATATCTGTCTATTGCCCTTACACTTAAATAGCAATTTAACTAAGTTTTAACTTTTTGGTCACATTATGTTTCCTGAAAATCTTTCTGATAATTGCTTCAGGTGTCCTGTTGTAGAGCATGTTACCATGGAGATGTCAGAGGTAAGCCTGGTTTATCCTTCTTGCTGTTGACTTAAAGATTTGCCTAGCTGCCTTTCGGATTCTTTATCATCAAATCAATTAATTGTCCAGGCCATGTGTCAGTATTTCTTGAGCTACATCTTTAGTTTTTTCTTGAACTTTTAATCAAAAGATTTGTTCTTCTCTACTTGAGGTACATCATATTGAATTACACATTTGACTGCTTTGTTTCATTTGCTCTTTTGGGGGGATATATTAAATATTCATATTTTGGATCATTTTTGATATTCAGTGTCTATATATTTCTTTCTAAATTCAATAAACTTCCTGTTCTTTATTAAAATTTGCTCAGTTTTCTCCTGTCATACATGTAACAATTTTTTGTTAAATCTGAACCTATTTTCTTTTTATATTCTTCTAACGTGACCTTATTTTCTCTGACCTTAATTTCTCCTCCTTGCTTTGTCTCTATGTGCCCATTTATTCTCCTTTTCTTGAGTTACCATTTCTTTCCAGAACTTTTTCATTCTACACTTTTGTAATATAGAGGATAGTTCTTTGTTAATACATTTAATTTTCTTTAGTAATATTTGTTTATATTTTTTGTTTCTTCTCCATGATAATCTTACCAGTGTGTGTGTGTGTGTGTGCTTGTGTGTGCATGTAAAATTGTGTGTTGTTTGTTCTTGTCTTATTTCATGGTTATTTAGTTTTTTATCTCTTGCTAACACATTTTCAATATTTCTGTGTGGTTACATTGTTTTTCATTCATTTGTTTGTTTATTTTAAATAAAGGTAAATCTTCTTGAGTCTTTTTATGTTTAGAGGAATACATGAGGAAGGAGTTGGGGAGTGAGTGAAAATAATAGGAATTTAAAAATAGTTGCTAGATTGAATTTTATGAAAATGTACTATGGAAAATTTCTTATCAACAATCTATCCTAGGAGTATAACTCTGTTCCAGAGTATATGACCTTACTATAGCACATGAATCAGGCTCCCTGACTTTAAACTATACTACAAAGTTACAGTAATCAAGAGAGTATGGTACTGGCACAAAAACAGAAATATAGATCAATGGTACAAGATTGAAAGCCCAGAGATAAACCCATGCACATATGGTCACATAATTTACAACAAAGGAGGCAAGAACATACAATGGAGAAAAGACAGCCTCTTCAATAAGTGGTGTTGGGGAAAATGGACAGCTACATGTAAAAGAATGAAATTAGAACACTACTTAACACCATACACAACATAATAAACTCCAAATGGATTAAAGACCTAAACGTAAGACCGGACACTATTAAACTCTTAGAGGAAAACTTAGGAAAGACACTCTTTGACATAAAGCACAGCAAGATCATTTTTGACCCACCTCCTAGAGAAATGGAAATAAAAATAAAAATAAACAAATGGGACCTAATGAAACTTAAAAGCTTTTGCACAGCAAAGAAAACCATAAACAAGACACAAAGACAACCCTCAGAACAGGAGAAAATATTTGCAAATGAAACAATGGGCAAAGAATTCATCTCCAAAATATACAAACAGCCCATGGAGGTCAATATCAAATAAACAGACAACGCAATTAAAAAATGGGCAGAAGACCTAAATAGATATTTCACCAAAGAAGATATACAGATGGCCATGAGGCACATGAAAAGATGCTCAACATCACTAATTATTAGAGAAATGCAAATCAAAACTACAATGAGGTATCACCTCACTCTGGTCAGAATGGTCATTATCAAAAAATCTGGAAACAATAAATGCTGGAGAGGGTGTGGTGAAAAGGGAACTCTCCTGTACTGTTGGTGGGAATGTAAATTGATACAACCATTATGGAAAACAGTATGGAGGTTCCTTAAAAAACTAAAAATAGAACTACCATATGACCCAGCAATCCCACTACTGGGCATATACCCTGAGAAAACCATAATTCAAAAAGAGACATGTACCACAATGTTCAGCACAGCACTATTTACAATTGCCAGGACATGGAAGCAATCTAAATGTCCATGGACAGATGAATGGATAAAGAAGATGTGGCACATAAATACAGTGGAATATTACTCAGCCATAAAAAGAAACAAAATTGAGTTATTTGTAGTGAGGTGGATGGACCTAGAGTCTGTCATACAGAGTGAAATAAGTCAGAAAGAGAAAAACAAATACCATATGCTAATGCATATATATGGAACCTAAAAACAAATAAAAAAGATACTAATGAACCTAGTGACAGGGCAGGAATAAAGACAGAGACATAGAGAATGGACTTGAAGACACGGGGTAGGGGAGGGGGAAGCTGGGGCAAAGTGAGAGAAACATCGACATGTATACACTACCGAATGTAAAATAGTTGGCTGGTGGGAAGCAGCAGCATATCACAGGGAGATCAGGTTGGTGCTTTGCAACGACTTAGAGAGGTGGGTTAGGGACAGTGGGAGGGAGGTGCAAGAGGGAGGGGATATGTGGATATATGTATACATATAGCTGATTCACTTTGTTGTACAACAGAAACTAACACAGCATTGTGAAGCAATTATACTCCAATAAAGATGTATTAAAAAAAAGGAAGGTTTATGTTTTCATGCACCTGTGTGTGTGTGTGTGTGTGTGTGTGTGTATGTGTGTGTGTAGATCACCTGATACACTTCTTTCAATCCATAAGAATCAACATTTCACTGCTCTTCACACACAACATCTCTTCCACTTCCACTCATCCGTAGCCTGAATTTTCTGAAACTATACCTGCTTGATTTGTCTACATTTAGTCAAGCCTCCTTTCCTCTTTATTACATCCAAAATTGGTAACAAGATGCTTCCTACAATCTCAAAGGAGTTATTAATTTATTTCAAAATAGAAGTTTTTGGTTTATGCCTGCTGTGCAGTAAAGTATTAACTCAGAAAACTAAAAGTGTTCAAACCCTGTACCTTCCAAGAAAAAAAAGAAAAAAAAAAAAAGAATTGTCCCTTCACCCACTCCATGGAGATAGTTTCTAAGAATTTATAATATTCTGCCTGTTAAAAGTGTCTTTGCATACTTGTGGCATTAAGCAAAGCCAGATAGTTTATAATAGTAGTGTACTTAATAGCAGGAACCTTGAGCCACACCGCATTATTCTGACCTCTGGAATGGTTGGAGGCTGGGGAATCAGTAACTAAAGTCAGTCATCTAGGCCCTACATGTTTACATAACCAAATCTCAATAAAATCCTGGACACCAAGGCTCAGGTTATCTTCCTTTGTCAACAATGTGATTACTGCATATCATTTTTGGAAGTATTAAGGTTCATATGATTCCATTGGGAGAAGATGAATGGAAGCTTGTACCTGATTTTTCTTTGACTCTATCCTATGCATCTTTTACCTTTGATAATTTTAATCTGTATCCTTTGACTGTAATAAACTATAATTGTGAGTATAACAGCTTTTTTGAGTTCTAAGAGTACTTCTAGTGAATCATTGATCCTGAGGATGGTCTTGCGGACCTATCATACACCTACTGTGCATGCTTACCACTTTGACACATGTACTCTCTGCCATGTCCACCTGAGACAACAGAGAACTCTTCCCAACTCACCTGATTTGGCTGTACTTGGTGGCCTTTCTTCAGATAATGTTGCTCATATGTGATCTGTTTCATTGTTAAAGATGATGATGCTGTAGATGTTTGTTTTCTCACCTTGTACTTAGATAATTTTAGAGAGGTAAAGTTCATAAGGGAACCTTTACATCTGAAAAGGAGAAACTGCTTCATATATATAAATCTATGATACTTAAAAACCCAGAAATTATTAAATAATTATGAAAAATATTTTCTGGTCAAAAAGTTGGATAATGGATTAATGATCCATCATCCCTTATATAATTCTTTAAAAAATATTACACAATTGCTCTAATTTATATAGATAGCTACCAAAAAAGTAATGTGCTGTTCATGACTTAGGTATACCAGAATACACCAGCTGTGCCACAGAGACTCTATCATTTAAAGTTATCATCATTGCCCCAGCCTCTGGCTCTCACCTTTTCTCTAGGACAATTCCAGTAGTCTCCTAAATTGTTGCCCTGCTCCCACATTCCACAGAGCAGCCAGAATGTACATTTAAACACAAAAATCACATCAGTCACTCTTCTGCTTAAGGCTTGCCAAACGATTTTTAATAAAACAATAATATAATTCAAATGTTTTCTTTAACAACATCTCCATTCTCTTAATTCTCCAAGTTCAGCTTTTACTCTAATCCTCACACTGTTCTCTACCTCTCTGCACTTCCTTGCTAGCTGTCAATCTTACCCAACATAATCTCTCTCTTGCGGCTCTTGTGGGTACTTTCCCAGATCCTGAAACACTCTTCCCCTAGATCTTCACAAAGAATCGCTTATATTTTAGGACTTTGATCAGTTGTCGCCTAACGGAGTGGAATTTCAGACAACAATATCTAAAATATCCAGTAGGACATATTTTACTCTGGTCTCCAGTACATTATTCAGCTTTGTTTTCTTCCCTAGAACTTATCACTTTTTGGAACCCTTGATTTTAATTAGTTATTAATTTATCTACTTATTTATTGTTTTGAATATGACTGACCTCCTTTCCCATTTTTCTTAGTGGATGATAAAAATTTATTGAATTGTACAAATTAATAAATAATATATTATGTTACACTGTATAAAAGCTGGTAAATAGTTTCCATTTTCCCAAATTATGATACCCTATTCTGATAAAGGAACTCTACTAAAGCAGATGCTATGAATTAACCCATATACTTTACTTCTTTTTTGGTTTTATTGTAGAAAAAAGAAACAGATTCTGAACTCTCCCTTTTACACTCTATACACATACAATCACAAGACAAATTCTTTGGTCTACAATTCAGAAAAACCGTTCCTATACTATATACTGTATACTGATTTAACTTTAAGATTTAAATGTATTAATACTGAAGATTTATTAATTCATTAGTAACTTTTGCTATTATAATATTTCATATGTTTTAATCATCATAAAATTATTGCTAATGTCAGCAGGAAGGGAACTGAATAACTTCTAAAAATACTTTCAACATAGGTGAGTAGAAAATTACTTTTACTGAAATATGTCTGTTTCCCTGGAAAGAATATTGAACTTGGAGACAGTTGGTTTGATATTGAATTCCTTGATGCATTCCACTCATTTACTGGCTAATCACACACTAACTAAATGACCTTGAGTAAGTAGTATTTTTCTGCTTCTTTCTCTCTAAACTGGACATAGAAATCTCACACTTTCAGGATTAAATGACATAATTTGAATGATAGCATCTAACAAAATAAAAACACTCAGTATGTGTTTTTGTTTCTTTGTTTTTGTTTGTTTTTCACATTCATGTGTAACTATCAACCAGTTAGGAGCTCTGAATAAAATTATTTGAGTTGAACATTGTGAATCAAAGATATTTTACATTAGCATAGAGAGTACAAATACAAATGCCAGATGACTTGTATTACAGTTTAAAAACACCTTCTCTGAGCCCTATTTAGTTGTGTAGAACTGATACGCTATCACCTCTCACCAAGATTACTACAGTATTCATCCTCCTGGTTTTTCCACTTCTTCTCTTGTTCCTCAGTAATCCATTCCTACCCCCCTCCCCACAAAAAATCAGAGTGATTATTTTAAAGGAAAAATCTGATCATGTCACTCCTAAAAAAAAAAACTTTAGTGACTTGCAATTTATCTTAGAATAAATTTATATTCCTTACCCTAGCCTAAAAGCTGCTGCCTGTCTTGAAAACTTCAATTTCCATTACTCTAAAAACTATCCTCTATCAAACATGATTTACATGCCATTTCTTAAACACATCAAGCCTTTCCAGCCTTACATCCTTTGCTCTTAATGTATTTTCTTCTTAGAATGATCTTTTCACAAATCCTTAAAGCTGCTTCATTAAGTTTTGGGTCTCATTGTTAATGTTACCTTCTCAAAGAGAACAAACTTATGGACACCAAGGGGCAAAAGCAGGGACGGAGGGTGATGGTGGTGGGATGAATTGGGAGATTGGGATTGACATATCTACACTAATATGTATAAAATAGATAACTAATAAGAACCTGCTGTATAAAAAATAAATTAAAAAAACAAAAAACAAAAAACTTCCATACCTGGGAGAAACTTCATTCTTCTTTGAGCCATTTGTGTATTTGCATCTTTGTTGAAGCAGCTGGTATCTGTATATTAATTATGATTCTTCAGGTTAGATATGAGTAAAATGAGAACACAAAAACCACTGCTTAGAATCTTTTTACTTTTATTTTTGGGGGTTTTATTTGTTTATTGTTTTGCTCTTTGTTTTTTAAAGTGGTAGTTGAGGTATCCATTTTCTTAAGACATCAGTGTGTTCCAGTATTGTTCATTGCACAAAAGACCTTTGATGCTTATAGTTGAAGCAGTCGAGTTTAGTTCTGGCTTGGTTTTCTCAATTTCCTCCTTAGACCTCTTTTGCCATGTTTTGTTGTAATGTTTTGCTTTGGTTCTGGAAATAAGTTTCCTCAACCTAGTTCTTTAACTTTCCAAAAATTCTGAGATAGCCAATATCCTTTTCTATTTATTCAGTAAAAGTCAGCTTCTGTTGTTTAGAATGAAGAATCCTGATTCAACACTCTGCCTAACTAACATAGCTAACATAGTTCTCCCCAGGTACTCTCTATTCCAATACTCAGTGTATTTCTTTGAAATCAAGTATCACATTTCTTTAACTATTAGCTGAATATAAATTTCAGATTAAAAAATCAGCTGTTCCTGAAAGGTAACTTTGTCCAGTGATTGCTACTTGGTTTCTATCTCAAACATCATTGTGCTGAGAACAGACAATTTCAATATAGTCAAGGGGAAACCAAATAATTTTGTAGTCTTTTTTAGTCAATGTGCATGTTTCCCATCCTCTTTTTTCCCATCGTTGGATCTAAATTCCCATGGATTTGTAGAGAAGACCAATGAATAACATATAGTACTTGGAGGGAGAGGGAGTGCCTTGCAAGGTAATACACATGAGAATTCATTGTTCTTCGACTCTAGTCTGGATACTAGGGACATGGTCTTGTTCTCCTAACTCCCTAAATTTGTCCTAACTCCTACACTCTTCTGGATTTCTTCTTCGTCCACCCATTTTAATTAATTTTACTTTTCTTATAATAGAGAAACTGGTTTACATTATCTTGTAGTTTGCCCCTTTTTAATGTTTATTTTATATATATATTAGGCCCTGCTACCTTCAGACTTGGACTTTAAGAAACTTAGCCTTTGGGAATGCAAAATATATTTTTTCTCAAACTCTTATCTCCATTGCAAGTTTTGAAATATTCCTTTCAAATATTCTGAAATCAGAAATCAGAAGTTGTTGGGTGGGGTTAATCTTTTATTGTAGTAATGAAACTTTTGTTATTTATTTTTAATACCTTTTATCATTTAGTGCTTTATTTGATCTCACTAGTATATGACCATAAATTCTTAATTTTACTATAGAGAAGCCTATCAAATTTTTATATCTGTGTACTATTTACAAACTCTCTCCCTAACCTTAAGACATGAAGATATTATTCTGTGTCACCTTCTATAATCTTTTTTGCTTTAACTTTTAAATTATGACCGACAATTCAATTTGAATTTATTTTTAAGTGTGGAGGTGGGACTCAACTTTGGATAATATAATAATTATATTATTCATAGATATCAGTTGAGTTATCACCATTTATTGAAAAAAATGACTCATTCCCCACTGCTCTACCATACAGTAAATTAAATATAAATATATGTGAGGGTGTATTTCTGGATTTTTTGTTTGATTTAATTGTTCATTATCTAACATTGAGCCAATATCACACTATCTCAATTATCGTATCTTTATGATATATTTTGAGATCCTGTAAGCTCTTCCTCTTCAAGGTTTTTTGTCTATTCTTGGCCTTTTGAGATTTCATATAAATGGTAGAATCAGCTTGGTAAACATTTTTCTTGAGAGATTACAAAATCTTTGTAAATAAATTTGACAAAAATTTATTTTTTACAAATAGTGTTTCCATTAATGAATATGCAATACGCTTCCATGTATTTAGTCTTTGAATTCTCTTAACCGTGTTTTAGGGAATTCCCTGGTGGTCCAGTGGTTAGGACTTCGTGCTCTCACTGCCAAGGGCCTGGGTTCAATCTCTGGTCAGGCAACTGAGATCCCACATGCCGCATGGTCAAAAAAAAAAAAAAAAAAGAGAGAGAGAGAGACACCGATGGGTATGCCTGAGGAAACTAAGACAAACAAACAAACAAACAAAAACAGTGTTTTATAGCTTCTGACTTAGTGGTATTACTGGTACGAGGCTGCAGTTTTAATCCCTTATCATTTCCTTCTCCAGTTTTACTATCAAAGCCATGCTGGTCTGGTTAAATTAATAAGAAGCCCTCTTCTTTTATTATTCTCTGCCAGTTTGTCTTTAATTGATAAAATATTTTCCTAGAATATTTAGTAATATTCAAAGGAATAAAACAGCTGGACATGGAGTTCAATTGCAGGGAGGAGTTTAATTATAAATTCAGTTTCATTTAGTAGTTTTAAAATATTCAGATTTTCTATTTATTCTTGGGAGTTTCAGTTGTTATGGATTTTTAATTTTTTTCCATTTCTTTTAAATTTTTGAATTTATTGGGAAAAAAGTTCTTAATAGCATTTTTGATATTTTTCGTGTATATAGTAATGCTCTCATTTTCATACATTAATAGTATTTATTCATACTCTTTGTTATTGATCTCTCTTCAAGACTGTGAAACTCTTAATCATCTGAAAAATAAATTTGTATTATGATGATTTTCTCTATTAATTTTTTCATTTTGATTAATGTATGCACTAATTTTCATTACTTTTTTCTACTTTTATTATATTTAATATTCTGTTTTCTGACTTCTTGAGGTGAGACAGATATTTAATTAATTTATATTGCTTACAATCTTTTCTGTATGCATGCATTAAATCAGTTTTCTATGTCTAATAATTTCATTGGCTCTCCTGTAAATCTGTTTCAATTGAAATTTGTTTTTATTATTTTTAAATCACACCTTTTGCCTTTATATATATGGTTATTTTTGAGTACAGTACATTGTTTTTGACTGTCATACAATTTATTTTAATGATTGTATAAATATTTTGAATCTATGGGGTATTTTGTTGTATATTCCCATAGAGGATTCACCTTTGCTTCTGGCAGACATTGGAATAGAGATGTTAATATTATTTAATTCAATCAGAAATTTAATAAAATAAAGATACAAATCTGGACTTCAGTCCTTAGTAATATTTAAAAAATTTTTTCTTTTATTTTAACTTTTCATTTTCCTTTTCCCCTTTCCTTTTCTTCACCTTACTCTCACAGTGTGTTGCTATGAAAGCTGAGTTCAAAGCATGGGATCTGATATCAGATTTTTATCCTAGGTTTATGATTCTTTCAATATTCTCTAAATAGACATTCTAAGGCTCTTGCTGCTTTATTCAGATTTGTCAGATACTGCTAATGCAAAAGCAATCCCTAATGTCAGGCTGACTTCTTCAGGTTTTGTTCTTCTTACATATCTTAGCCCCATCAACCCTCTTTTTTTTTTTTTGCTGTTGGCTCACTGAATTTTACAGGACAATCTTTATATTTTTACAAAGCTTTTCTAGCTGTTCTCAGTAGAGAGTTAGTCTGGACCAGCATGTTCACTATTACCAAATATATTTTTCATTGTTTTCAGTTTCCCTTTATTCCTCTACTTCCATATGCTATTATTCCCATAAATGAAGCACAGCCTTTATTTTATTATTATTATTATTATCATTATTATTATTAATTATTCAGGCCTACTTTTGACAAATTATATCAGTTGTGGTTTATTCAGAAAATATTTTTGTATTATTTTTGATATTGAAGAATATTTTGTTGTGTTTTGAATTCTCAGTTTCTGGTTATTTTCTTTAAACATTATCTTCTGATTTCTTTTGTTACTACCAAGAAGATTACTATCAATCTAAATGTTGCTTTCTTTAAGAAACTATCTCGTCACATTTGGAACAGTCTCAGATATTATATCTTTGACAATTGCTTCTTCTATTTTCTCTCCTCTCCTCTTGGAGCTTGAATTGCATGTATGTTTGACCTTCCTTTTGTCTCTTTAAACCTTTTATACTTTTATGTATTTTCTTTGTATGTTTTTCTGTGATTAATCCTTCACTGTAACCTATCTTCCACTATACTAATTCTCTTTTCAACTCTGTCTAACATGTAATTAGAAGCATTTATTGATTTCTTCTTTTGATTTATATATATATATATTACAGTTCTATTATGAATTTATTATTTTACCATTTTGAATATTTTAAACATTTTTCTAAAACAACTTTTGTTTTTTTTTTTTCTAACTCTAAAATCTTGAGACACTCTGAGAGTCTGTCTGTATTTTACACAATTTCTGCTGCTCCTTGTTCACATGGTCCTTTTTCTTCTTTTTCTCATTTTTTTTTTATGTGTGATAGATCTTGTACTGTAAAATATCCATGCGAATAGCTTGATGTATATGAGGATATTATCTTTCTCCAGATGAGATCTACATTTATATCTGCTAGACACAAATCAGCCTATTTCAGTTAGGTTTGAGTTTTCATATAAATGTTAGGACCAATTTTATTATTATATTATTTTTTATTTGTTAGAATTCAGTTTTATAGGATGGTATGAATTGAAGATGAGCTACAATCCCCTATGAGTATCTGAAATACCTTCAGTTTTCCATTACTTCAAGGGTGTAATCCTTCAGAGTATCTTCTTTGGTTCTGACTTCCAGTTCCTGTTGCCCTATCCCCACAAGATTATCAAAAGTTTCATTTAGCCTTCATGCATCTAGGTTGCCTAACTTAAACTGGCAAAGCTCCAGATAATGACAGTAGTTATAAATGTCAGGTTTAATAATGTCAATCTTTGTCTTTCTGTTATTTTGGCTTGGTAATCTTCAGCAGAAAGTTGATCAAATTTATTTAGTTTGTCAATATCCTAAATGGAATTTTTCCTTTAATGTAAAATTTTATTTATTCAATCTCTTATCCATTTGATCATTTCCTTATTAATTCAAAAACACCTTCTTGTGTACTGCTGTTTATGTAGCATGGGGCCAGATGCTAGGAATTCTGAAATAAAATTTATGATCTCTTTCTCAACAATTTTAGAGTTTATTGTCATAGACAGAAATTACACAAAAAGTTACCATATATTTTGATAAGTGCTACGCAAACGAAGACACAAAGAACAAAGAAAGAATTATGAAAATATTCTAAGTCAGCCAGGGGCTGCTAAGGAATGCTTCCCTAAGGAGTTAATTAGAATTGATGGTTGAATGACTAGGAGCTAGTCAGGTAAGTAAAAGCAAGGGAGAATTCATATGTGGTAGTTGATCAGAAAGAGAGAAGAGTAAGATTAGAATCCGAGTTAAATCAAATGATAACTTTTTTATGAGGTGGACTGAAGAGGCAGAGAACACAACTCAAGGGAACACTACGACATATGAAATGATTTAGATATTAATCATGAATACAATGTAGAGACATCAAGCATTTTTGAGAGAGAAATGTCAAAGTCTGACTTTCATTTTAAAGCAGAAATTTCAGAAGACCAATTGGTTTGTATAAAATTATTAGATGAGTGGTAGTGGCTCAGATTAAAACCACTGACATTGCATAACATTTAGGAGATGAAATACAGACTAATTTGTGGCAGACTTGATAAAGGAAAAGTGGAAAAATGTCAAGAACGATCATAGGCTTTCTTCAGGGGTGAACGGCATACTGTATGATTCAAATTCAATGGAGGATTTGGTGAAAGAAATAGGTTTGGAAGGTGTGGGAAAGAAGTTAACTTCAACCTTATTTCAAATGGACTATTGAGTATATGTTCATCTGGAGCTCAGAAAATCTTGTTTCGAATCATCTGGCTTAGCAATTTAAAGAAGCATAGTTGGCTTCAAATGAACAATAATATAAAATTACAAGAAACACTCAGAATTTAGAAGGAGAAATAATTAGCCCAATTCCAGACCAGCCTAGTTTACAATTTGTTGTTTAGATACACAGATAATTGTCTGTGTAGACAGACATCAGGCTTTATTTTCTTTTTCTTTGCTTTTTTCCTCTGTTCTTTTCCTCCCTTTTTCAACTCTCATTCTTTTTTTTTCTATTTTCTATACGTAATCAGAATTAAGAAAGCCAAAGATAAAATATATCACGGAATCCTTATTATGCTAACTGACCCTGGAGAGCCATGGAGTGATAATGTGTTGAGCGAGCTTCATGGGAAAAACTATATTGCCAAACTAAATGACTGCACTCAGGGTGTCCTTTGTTTTGGAAGTCTTTTGTTGCTTAAACTATTGTATTTACTTAGGCACAACATACACATTAAATTTTAATGGTTGAGATCTTGCAAAATTGTTTTTATATTACACATTGCCTTCATTCTCCATATTTTTTCTTATTTAATTCTATATGTAGCATTCCATTAATGTTGTGCCCTCAAATGATATATTGAGAGATAATGGTATCTTGTGATTATGCCATTCTTAGGTAAAATTTTAATTTATATTCTCAAATCCATTTTATCTAAATATTTCAATGATATTGCTCCTCTTATCAGTGATGATGCCTTATCAGTCCTTTAAATGATAAGTGAGGAATGGATACTGACCTACATACACTGATATGAACATGCCTCTTGATACAAAAAGAAAACAAGAACAGTGACAGATATAAAAGTGGGGATTCAAAACTTCTACGAAACAAATGATGCTCGATTCATATTAGTTGTTGAGAAAAATCATTTACCAGTAAACTGTCAGTAAACATGAAACTACACATCATAGAAATGTTAATAGGCAATCTCTAAATCTGATAAATGTGTTTTAATTCCTGGAAGCATTTTTTTTCTCAGTATTTTTAATTCCAGGCTTTCTTAGGCTTTATAGTTATCTGAAGGGCTTTTCATAGATAATGCCAATAAATCCCCTTGAGGAACTGTGGAGAAATTTCAGTTGTGTTGTTATGATGTTTTTATTATTCCAGTATCCCAGTGTGTATATGTTTCATGTTTTGCAGATCACACATTTCTAAAAAATAAAACCTGAAACGTTGCACAGCCTGGGGTTAATGCTTATAGTTATCATATCATTTATTTAATATTGACCTACTGGCTAGAATCTGTCTGTATGCATACTGACATAATTTTGATCATTATAACTTGTAAATGAATACCTAAAGTTTAAAATTACATAATAATTTTCTTGTTAAGTGGGAATTTTAAGATGATTTTGAATGCTGGAGATAAAAACATGTCAAATAACACTATTCCTTTGCTGAAGCAATTCATCACAACATAGTAGCTTCAGTGACAGAGGTGGTAATGGATCCCAGAATGTTACAAGAGCCCAGAGCATGGGATATAACATGGCTTAGGATGTCAGCAAATGTGAGCATGAAAAACTGATTTTAAAACTGCTATGTAGAAGGGACCACTTATGTCAAGGAAGAGAATAAAAATTATTAGAGAGAACAATTAATAGATGCAAAAAAGACCCTCAGATTCTGTTTATTTATTGTGAACAGCATGAGTTTGCCAAAGCTAAAGCAATCATAATTTATACCAGTACCATAATTTTGCTACACATAACCAAGATAATAATTCCATGCTCTGCAAATGGTCCATTCTTTTGGAATTTTATGTTCAGCCTTTGGATATTAACATTTACTGACAAATAACAAACAGAGGAAAATATGCAATTATTGAAAATATGTCATATGAGAAATTAAAAAAACAGTGTGCTGAAGTGATAAAATGGAAAGACTTGAGAATATATTATAGCTATCTTAAATATTACAATAGCTGTTTTATCAACATATGAAAATGCAGCTTTTAATAACTTATCCAGGGCCAACTAGTGACTGTTGTTAAAAAAATACCGTTTTTGGCTCAGTGACCATTTTCTTAGGTACAATTTGCACAGTGTAAAATACACACACCTTAAGTGTACGACTTGATGAGTTTTGACAAATATAAACACATTTATCAAGGTATAGAATATTTTCCTCATGCCAGAAAATTACATCATGACCACTGTTAAACCACTGTTCTGATTTCTATCACCATAGGTGAGTTGGTATTTTTTCACTTAAATTTTATATTCAGTCATACAGTATGTACTATTTTGTGTTAGCAATCTCTTTCACACAAGTTTATTCATTTTTATTTCTGTGTAGTGTAACATAACATGAATATACAATTTTTGTTTATCATTTTGTTCTGGTTACCTATTTCTATAACTGTCACAAAATAATAAATATTACCTCAGTGCAGAGGACTGACTGGGATCAGCTGGGCAGTAATCACTCAGGGTTTCTCCTGCAATCACAGGTTGAAGCTGGGGCTGGATTCCCCAGATGGCTCAGTCCCATGATTGTCAGTTGACCATGGATGTTGGCTGGGTTATTAGCTGGGACTGTCAACCAGTGCCAACAGATGGCTTTTCCATGTAGTTTAGCTTAGGTTTCTCATATCATCATGACTACGTGCTGTAAGAGAGTGTATCAAGAGAGAATGTTCTGAAAGGCTGAAGAGAAAGCTACAAGTCTTATGAACCAGCATCTGAAATCATGAAGTTTCACCACTGGTGTATTCCATCAGTCAATGTCAAATTACAAGAGCAAGACAAATTCAAGGGAGGGGACAACATAAAGAAATGATTAACAGGAGGTGTAGTTAATTGGGCAGTCCTCTTTGGGGACAAACTACCACATCACTCCACTGCTAATGAACATGTGGGTTATTTTCAGTTTTTTCCTATTATTACTAAAGCTGCTAGGAAGATTATTATACATGTCTTTTGGGGAACGTTTATTTTATTTCTCTTAGATACCTACCTAGAAGTGGATGGCATAGAGTAGGTGTGGTTATATTTACAAGAAATATCAAGCCAGCTTGATGAACACAGAGGCAGGCAAGAGGAGAAAGCAAGATGTTTAGAGGAGAAAATCCAAGACTGCAGTTCATTGTGGTTGTGACATTGAGGGACTGAGGATGAGTCAAGACAAAATTCTGGAAAGAAGCTGTTTAATACAGTAAGATTTTCAAATCTCATCATATGCAGACAATGAGGGACACTGAAAGGTTTTAAGCAAACGTTTTAATGACACAGTTTCAAATTTTTGGAAAATCAGCTCTGGTCGAATTGTGGAAAATGGGATGAACTTATAAATAAAAGAAGATATTTTAGATCCCTGCAACAAGGTGGTGATGTCCATGGAGACAGAGAGATGTGGATGATTTGAGATATATTTGGGAAATCATATTAATAGGACTTGTTTTTAGATTGGAAGCAATGAGTGAAGAAATGTCAGATCCGTGACTAGGGCAACAGGGGGATTAGTGGTGTGTCTCTCTGTGATCAGGAACACCACGGAGGACCTAGTATGGGAGGAAATAAATCAATTTAGTATTCAACCTACTG
This sequence comes from Balaenoptera borealis, assembly GCF_965194805.1. NCBI lineage: Eukaryota > Metazoa > Chordata > Mammalia > Artiodactyla > Balaenopteridae > Balaenoptera > Balaenoptera borealis. The sequence goes on from NC_138877.1 coordinate 29,149,338, forward strand.
AATTTCAGTTAATTTTATGAGTAGACATTTCTTGTTAGGAGTTAGATCCATGAATTTTGAGCTTATGTGAATTATCTGAGTTGCAAATGTACATTTGGGAATTAACAGCCTCAGGCTATGTTCAGACAGGGAGCGTGTGGTGTGAGAAGCATGTAGTACTTAATAACTTATCCTTGGAGTTATGCTTTCTGGATGTGAAACCTGGAGCATTTCATCCTAGATGAATGTTTTTGGTCAAGTAATTTAACATTGTTTTGTCTCACTTATGTGTAAATGGCAGATGATAGTTTCTACCTTTTACAGTTAATGTAGATTGTTACACATAAAGGACACTGGAAATTCCCAAGTTCAAAGCAAGTGTTCTATGAACATTAGTTCTTACTATTGCTATTAGCATTACTGTTATGGATAAAATGGCCAAAAGAAAATGCTTGGTTATATAATACCATTTACAGAACAAGCATAGGAAGAGACACAAAGGAGACTGAGTAAAAGCAAGAGAGGAATCCAGGGAGGGGAAAGAAAAAAGAAAAACAATCATAAATTTATTTAAGATGTATTATGTAAGAAAGAAAATAGAAAAGGTTATTCAAGACTGAGGAAATAACATGAGAAAAACCAGTAGTCATAAATGAGTTTATAAAATGAAATTATTATTACCTAATATACATCACTAGAGGGATGAACATCTTTCTGAATGTTTAAAAATGGAAACAAAAAAGAAAAATTTATGCATATAGCTTAGTGTCAAGAGAGTGTATGATGAAACATAACATTTCCTCTACACTGTATTTTTTTCTAAGCTAATTTGGAATTGTTTTTGAGTGACTGGATTCCACCTACACAATGTAGAGTATTTTACAATAGCTGGCAGTAGAGATGACTTCTTCCAAATGAGGAACTTGTATATTTCATCTTTAAATCAGTACATCACCTTATGAATGGGAATCAAATCCACCTAACTGTATCAGCATGAACATAGGTTTCCTATTTTAGGTGTATAAAGAGACCAGTGTTATTCTTTTGAGAAAGATCATGCTGTGCCGTTTTTCTGTATATGTTTTAGAAGCATATGGGGCACACTGCTAGTGCTGTTGTATTTCAAAGCCTGATTCACTTTGTAAATGCTATAACTGGCCATATTAATGGGTTTGGGGTGGATGTAGAAGTTGGGGTGTTGCAGAGATAATAAGGGGGCACTGATGGATTAAGTATAGTGCTCCTATGGGGCAATGGAAATAGAATAGAATCATAATGAAATTTCAACCCTGCAGCTGTATTTCACCTAAAACATTCTGTTCATAAGATTCTTCTTTTCCTTAGGCTTCTAACTAGCTGAGAGGAATATAGATGATAAGCTTCTCTGAGACAGAAAATCTAATTTTCACTAAATAAAGTTATCTATATATAGGTATATATAACAAATAAACATTTTGCTTTTTAAAAAGTTAAGCATCTTACTTAGCAAAATTTTCTCTAACAGCATGCTACACAGATTTTAGCATGTGTAATGATCCTTTTAATATGGAGAGAATTATGTGTAGTAGTATCTGACTTGTTTCCCAGGCAAAATGCCAAAACTTATTCTCGGCTAATTCTTATGTGCTCTTTCATAATAAAAGCTATTATGCAGTTCTTTCATCTCCTGATAATTTAATGTTTATGATACAAACTATGAGGTCTTGGTAAGGGATTTAGTTAAAAGTTACCCAAGAAATAAAATGTCATGGATTAAAATATTTAAAATAATTATTGATCACTGCCTAATTAGAAATTCCATTATGAAATGCCAAAATCACCTCCCCCGCCTAGAGCAAACTCTTAGATAAACTGGCTGATTCTATGACTACTCCGAGTCCTTTACTTCCTTTGCTGGAGGGGTTTGTCCATTCCTATTTACTGCAAATTCCCACATGACCCAGAGACTCCTTACCCTATTGTTAAGTTTTTCCATATGACTTTCTCTGACCAATAAACAAGAGCGGAAGTGACTTATTCCAGTTCCGAGAAGAAGCTTGAGAAACCACGTGTGTTTCTGACAGTTCTCTTGCAATTTACCCCCCACCCCATGAACATCATGACCAGGTGGAGGTTCCTCCTTCACTCAGGCATCTCCTGCATCCAGACATGACAACAGAACATGGAGCAGGAGCAGGGCCCCCAGCTGGTATGCAAGCAAGAAATAGGACTTTACTGTCATAAGCCACTGAGACTGCTCTCTACTATAAAGCTGACTAATACATTGTCTTGTTAAAGACTCTCTTGTATGTTCCAAAAGTAAATCAATAAGGAATTTAAGATGAATAGCAATTATTTCACCATAAGCTTCTCCAGGGCAGTGGCTGAATTTAATTTATATTGAACTCTCAAGGTCTAATATGAAGCATAACACATACTCAGTAATCAATAATTACCCACGGACTGATGGATTGATGAATGAGTGAGTGAATGAATGATTGACTGAATAAATGGCATATGGAGAAATAAGTACATTATGTTAGGTACTGGAGTTTCAATAAGAGTTGAATATCCTCAAGGGATCATAAAAGGCTCAAGGAAAATTGTGTGAATTAGTGAGAGTATATACTGACAAAAAATACAAGGATGAAATTAAGAGATCACGAATCTAACTCATGGGTCTAATTAGAGACTGTTAGAAAAGGATAGGAAAAAGAATTTCCAAACCAAGCACCTTCTTGCAATTTTCCCTCTGCTACAGGAATGGTACATCTCTGATGGGGTTGCTTTAGGTTTTTAAACAATTAGGCCTTTAAATGTGAAATTGTACAACACCCAATTAGACTTGAAAGCTTAAAATACCTGTTCCTTTGCATCAGAAGAACATCATCCTGATTTTCATTTTTTAATTCTCAAAATTGTTTATGATGTTAATTGTGAACTGTAACTGTAATAATAATAGGCATGGGCATGAAAAGAGTCCATAAATTACATGCAATAAACAAACAATGCTTTATGATTGTTGCATTCAAAATATATGTTGATTCTTTGTATATACTGTAACTTTAGTATAAATGATATAATTTTAACAAAATCATGTGTTTTATATCAAGATATTTTCACTTCTTTTTTATCTCAATCAAATGTGTAGAAACCGTATCATTACCCATGTTTTCTGCATTAGATGAGTATGGGTATTTTCACTCAGTGAGTGCCTAGAGTGATGCAAAACATTGTCTTCCATCCCAGGAAAAAGTCTCTGCATTTTTGAGCTACATTATCTGCTTCAGTAAATGCTGACATTTTGCTTGGTTTTTCACTCCAAGTTGTCAGCTGCAGGGAAACCCAGATTAAACTATCCAAACTACAAAGCAGGGAAAAATAATTAAAGCTGTCTGACACTAGACTTACCATGTAGTCTTTAATTTGTGAAATGGTAAATATTAACCTCTTCTTTGATCTCTACCATCTAGAACTCCCAGTGGAGAAAGCAATTGGCTTCATACATAAAGCTTCTCTGAAGACAGGCAAGCTGTAAAAATGCACTACTTTATCAGAATTATTTAGAGATTTCCATGTGTACACTTCATTGATTATCATTTTTTTGATGAGGCTTGCTGGAGTTTAGAAGGAACCCTAGAAAAAGATTCTTGTTCTCTGGGAAATGCAATAATGGTCTGTTAGTTTGGAAACAACAAAATAGTGAAGTAAAGAGCATAATGGATTTTGCATGTGAGGTAACCAGCCTCAGCATCAACTAAATGACAGCTGAGGATTTCCTGAGAAATAATTCAGCCATAAATTTGGGAGTGAAATTTTTCATTACATGTTTTTCACCTGCTTTTACATTATACTTAAGAGGACTTCATTTCATATATATATTCACAAAAACATCAATACTAGTAACTAATATTTTTGGCATTTGCAAATGAAAAATTATGGAATATATGTGAATACAAGATTACTTTAAAGTGTTGATAACTATAGAATATTATCGCTTAACACTCAGATATAAAAGCAAAATCCTGTATGCAGAAAACTATAAGACACTGATGAAAGAAATTAAAGCTGATACAAACAGATGGAGATATACCATGTTCTTGGATTGGAAGAATCAACATTGTGAAAATGACTACACTACCCAAAGCAATCTACAGATTCAATGCAATCCCTATCAAACTACCAATGGCATTTTTCTAGAACAAAAAATTTCACAATTTGTATGGAAATATGAAAGACCCCGAAGAGCCAAAGCAACCTTGAGAAAGAAAAATGGAGCTGGAGGAATCAGACTCCCTGACTTCAGACTATACTTCAAAGCTACAGTAATCAAGACAATATGGTACCAGCACAAAAACAGAAATATAGATCAATGGAACAGTATAGAAAGCCCAGAGATAAACCAACACACATATGGTCACCTTATTTTTTATAAACGAGGCAAAAATATGCAATGGAGAAAAGACAGCCTCTTCAATAAGTGATGCTGGGAAAACTGGACAGCTCCATGTAAAAGAATGAAATTAGAACACACCATACACAAAAATAAATGCCAAATAGATTAAAGACCTAAATGTAAGGCCAGCCACTATCAAACTCTTAGAAGAAAACATAGGCAGAACACTCTATGACATAAATCACAGCAAGATCCTTTTTGACCCACCTCCTAGAGAAATGGAAATAAAAACACAAATAAACAAATGAGACCTAATGAAACTTAAAAGCTTTTGCACAGCAAGGAAACCATAAATAAGATGAAAAGACAACCCTCAGAATGGGGGAAAATATTTGTAAAAGAAGCAACTGACAAAGGATTAATCTCCAAAATTTACAATCAGCTCTGGCAGCTCAATATCAAAAAAAACCCAAACAAACCAATCAAAAAATGGGCAGAAGACCTAAATAGACATTTCTCCAAAGAAGATATACAGATTGCCAAAAAACACATGAAAGGATGCTCAACATCATTAATCATCAGAGAAATGCAAATCAAAACCACAATGAGGTATCACCTCACACCAGTCAGAATGGCCATCATCAAAAAATCTACAAACAATAAATGCTGGAGAGGGTGTGGGGAAAAGGGAACCCTCTTGCACTGTTTGTGGGAATGTAAATTGATACAGCCACTCTGGAGAACAGTATGGAGGTTCCTTAAAAAACTAAAAATAGAACTACCATACGACCCAGCAATCCCACTACCTGGCATATCCCCTGAGAAAACCATAATTCAAAAAGAGTCATGTACCACAATGTTCACTGCAGCACTATTTACAATAGCCAGGACATGGAATCAACCTAAGTGCCCATCGATAGATGAATGGATAAAGAAGATGTGGCACACATATACAATGGAATATTACTCAGTCATAAAAGGAAACGAAATTGAGTTATTTGTAGTTAGGTGGATGGACCTAGAGTCTGTCATAAGAGTGAAGTAAGTCAGAAAGAGAAAAATAAATATCATATGCCAACACATATATATGGAATCTAAAAAAAAAAAAAAAAAAAAAAAAAAGGTTATGAAGAAACTAGTGGCAGGACACGAATAAAGACACAGACATAGAGAATGGACTTGAGGACACGGGGAGGGGGAAGGGTAAGCTGGGACGAAGTGAGAGAGTGGCATGGACTTATATACACTACCAAATGTAAAATAGATAGCTAGTGGGAAGCTGCCGCATTCACAGGGAGATCAGCTCCGTGCTTTGTAAACACCTAGAGGGGTGGGATAAGGAGGGTGAGAGGGAGATGCAAGAGGGAGGAGATATGGGGATATATGTATATTTATAGCTGATTCACTTTGTTATAAAGCAGAAACTAACATACCACTGTAACACAATTATACTCCAATAAAGATGTTAAAAAAATAAAAAAAAAATTTAAAAAAAGTATTGTAAAGAGTCTACACTAAAATAAAAATTTAAAAAAAAATAAAAGGAAGGTCCAATAGAAATCACATATCCCTTAGGTAAAGAAAAAAAATGATCAGTCATAGAGTAATTTATGGAGTAGGGCATAACGAACGCTCTGTAAATCATAACACAACTTTAATGTACCTTTACTGAGACACAGTTACTTGCATCTCCTCAGTGTGAATATTTTGCCTAGCATGTGCAGTATTAAAGTTAAAGTAATATGAAATTGATGTTCTCTTCTCTGACGTTTATCCACTCTAACTCTGCTACCAAACGGCTGTCCTATGGTTTTCTACTTCTTCCCTTAAAGTTGTAATCTACTGCATTTCAATGCTGTGATTAATTTAGAATCTCTGGTTGCAAAAACAAACTACTATACTGATTACTTGGTTAAACCAAGCAAAATTGAATAATATATATTTAAATTTTGTTTTTGGTAAAAATTGATCACATCCGTTCTCTTATCCTAAATCAGTAGTGAACTAGTATAAATCAAGTCTCTTGATAACATAAATTATTTCTATAGAGGATATACAATAAAGAACAAAAGTGTAATTTTTAGAAATATGGAATGAAAACATACTCAGAAGACTTAGTTTAAAGAAGACTAAGCCATAAAATAAAGTACATATTTACAATTTTGTTTCCTTATGTTTTGAAACAGGAATGAAAAAACTTGGCTTTGAAACAGAAGTAATGACCAAGAAAAATTTGAACATGGTAGCATGGTTTTATTTTAAAGCATAGAAAAATTATGAAAGCAAAGTTATCTCTTTTTTATTTTAGATCCTATATATGGCTTGATTAATTTTTCAATTACAACCTTATCGACTCATTTCATTTGCTACTCCACTTGGCCAGCATCTTTTAGGATATGCATGAGTTTTTACTTCCTCTTTATGTAAATGCATTTTAAATTTGCTACTGCAGGTTAATTAATCTACATTGAAAATATATTTATGTTCTAATATTTCTTGAGCTGTCATAGCATTGGAATGTGTATAGAGAGCCAGACATGTGTCTGTATTACATGTGTGTGCTGCTCATGAAGTAATAATCAGTGAAGAAAATTTAAATGTAAAGAAAGGTAACATATCTTGACCTTGAAGTGCTTTTGTTATAATAAATTATTTTCTGTATTGTTGTATTTATAGCATACATTTGTATTTACTCAGGGTATTGATCTCCTGAACATTTTCTCTGTTTAAGCTCTTAATATGAAGTTATATCCAGAAGACAAACATGTAACAACAAAGTATTAATGGCTCTCACTACGTGAATATTTTGATCGTCAAGAATATTGATCTCATGCAAATGTGATATCAAATAAAAAGACTCACAAGTTAGCCAAAAAGTTTTTTCTCATTATGGAGAAGAGTCAACGAGAGAGAACCAGATGTGGAGAAGTGGGATGGCTGAAAGGGAAGCAAGATCTGATAGTGGCAGAGAGAGTTTTACCCTGAGGACAGGCTATTCCCACGAGGGACTGTCTACTGGCTCAGGCTGACGGCTGACTTAAATTCAGGGGCCTTGAGGAAGGAGGGAAAACTTAACCATAGATTGGTGAACATGCATTTTGTTCCAATTGATCAGTGGGAGCAAGCAGTTCAGCTAATCGTTTATGTAACAAAGAAACAATTTTAAAAGTCTAAACCTGGCCTTATCATAGGTAAACAAGGGGGGCATCCCTGAGTCTTATCTAAGTCACTTTAGGAAGAATAGTTCTTTGCAGTAAGCCCTTTTCCGAAACACAAAGAGTGGGAAGATTTCTTAACCTTCATCATTTTCCAGGATCACAGAGCTTAGGTAAAATTCAACATTGTCAGTCATCACTTGTCTTTCATTGAAGCTTCATAATCTCTTTACCAACAGTTCATCACAGTTGAGAGGATAATATTTATAAAAATGAGTGAAGATGAAGATTATACCTTTTTCTATATCTCTGTATACAATATTTTAAAGTATTTATGAATTACCTTTTCTGACCTAAATATAGTAAGAAAAAAGCTCTAACTAGTTTAATATACCAAAATGTTACCAACAAATTGCTATTCATCAACAGAGAATTGGATAAACAAAAATGATACATACAGGCATTAAAATTATGTAGAAGAAATGTATTTTACAATATATAAACAACATAATAGTCAAATTTCAAAATTGGGTTCCAGTTTTTGTGAAACATAGAATTATACGAAACTGTTAAGTGTTAAAAGTCATAAGATTTTATTGTGTGATTTTTATTGGCTATAGAATTTTGGGTGATTTTAAATTTTTTAAATTTATACTTATTTGCATTTCCTAATGGCTCTACAGTGATCATGACCTCTTTGTGTCCTAAAGAAAACATATTAACTGAAAGGGAGATTTTTGTGAGTATCTGAAGATGAATGATTGAAACCAATATTTACCTTAAATTTTGGAGGTGGAATCGGCCTCTAAGGATGTTTAGAAATAGTTTTAAAATGTTAGAGGTATTTTCTAGTTGACAATAAAAATAACCCTTATTTATTTTTTAAATTTTATTTTAAAATCAGTAAGTTTTATTTACTAATTAATTGTTTTGAAATATAATTGATTTACAATATTGTATTAGTTTCAGCTGTACAACAGAGTGATTCAATATTTTTATGGATTGCACTCCAATTAAACTTACTACCAAATAATAGCTATATTTCCCTTTGCTCTACAATAGATCCTTGTTACTTATTTTATACATAGTAATATATGTCTCTTACTCCCCTACCCCTATCTTGCCCTTCTCCCCTTCTCTCTTCCCACCAGTAACCACTAGGTTGTTCTCTATATCTGTGAGTCTGTTTCTGTTTTGTTATATACATTCACTTTATTTTTAAGATTCAACATATAACTGATGTCATATAGCATTTGTCTTTCTCTGATTTATTTCAATAAGCATAATACTCCCTAGGTCCACTGATGTTGGTACATGTGACATTATTTCATTCTTTTTTATGGCTGAGTAATATTCCATTGTGTATATATATCACATCTTCTTTATTCATTCACCTGTCAGTGGATACTTAGGTTGCTTCCATGTCTTGGCTACTGTAAATATTGCTGCTATGAACATTGGTGTGCATGAATTTTTTTCAAATTATTGTTTGCTCTGGATATATGTCCAAGAGTGTGATTGCTGGATCATACAATAACTCTATTTTTAGTTTTTTAAGGAATCTTAAAAATCGTATACTCTTCTATATAGTAACTGCACCGATTTACATTCCCACCAACAGTGTAGGAGGGTTCCCTTTTCTCCACAACTTTGCCATCATTTTTTATTTGTAGACCTTTTGATGATGGCCTGATAGGTGTTAAGCCATACCTCATTGTAGTTTTCATTTGCATTTCTCTAATAATTAGCCATGCGAGGAGCATTTCATATGCCTATTCACCATCTATATGTCTTCTTTGGAGAAATGTCTATTTAGATCTTCTGCCTATTTTTTGATTGGGTTTTTTTGTTGTTGTTTTCTGTTTGTTTTTAATATTGAGCTGTCTGAGCAGCTCAATATCATTTAAAACCACTGTTGCCTTATTTATTTTCCATCTGGATGATCTGTCCATTAATGTATGTGGGGTGTTAAAGTCCCCTACTATTATTGTATTATCATCAATTTCTCTCTTTATATCTGTTAATATTTGCTTTCTATATTTAAATGTTGTTAAATAGGGTGCATATATGTTAATGAGTGTAATGTCCTCTGACTGTACTGATCCCTTTATCATTATATAATGCCCTTCTTTGTTTTTTATTACAAACTTTGCTTTAAAGTCTATTTTGTCTGATATGAATATCACTACCCATACTTCTTGTTTCTATTTACATAAAATATCTTTTCCATCTCACTTTCAGTCTGCGTGTATCTTTAGTTCTGAAGTGAGTCTCTTGTAAGCAACATTATATATATATATATATATATATATATATATATATATATATATATATATCCTTTTTTAAAAAATCTAATCAGACACTTTATGTCTTTTGAGTGGAGCATTTAGTAAATTGACATTTAAAGTAATTATTTTTAGGTATATTTTTATTGCCATTTTACTACCTGTTTTCTGTTCTGTTTTTGTAGTTCTTCCATGTTCTTTTATTCTTTCATTTTCTTCACTTGCGGTTTGATGATTTTCTTTATCATTTTTTATGGTGTTCATATAATTTTACCTATATCTATTTGTTTTAAACAAGTAGTACTTTAAGTTCAAACACGTCTTCATGTTTATCCCTTTTTGGTTTTTGTAGTTATACTTGATTTTACAACTGTTTGCTTTTAATCTTTGTACTAGCTTATTTTAGTAGTTGATCTTCAACTTTTACTATATATTTGACTTTTCTAGTGGAATTTTTTTTCTTTACTATAGATAACTTACTTCTTATAGCCTTTTCTTTTCCACTTAGAAAAGACCCTTTAAGATTTCTTTTAGTGTTGGTTTAGTATCAGTTAACTCTTAGTTTTTGCTTATCTGAGAAGTTTATCTCTCCTTCAGTTCTAAATAACTATCATGCTTGGTACAGTATCTAGTTGCAGGTTTTTCCCTTTCAGAACTTTATAATACATCATGCCACTTCCTTCTGTCCTGCAAAATTTCTGAAGAAAAATCAGCTAATAACCTTATGGGGTTCCCTGTATACAACTCTTTGTTTTTCTCTTGCTACCTTTAGAATTCTCTCTTTAACTTTTTCCTTTTTAATTATGATATGTCTTGGTATGGGTCTGTTTGGGTTCTTGTTCTTTGGGACTATCTTTGCTTCCTATACCTTAATATCTCTTTCTTTCTTGCAGTTTAGAAATTTTCTCATCATAATTCCATTAAATATATTTTTGACCACCTTCTCTCTCTCATCTCCTTTGGGACCCCTATAACGTAAATTGTGGTACACTTGGTGTTATCCCAGACATCCCTTAAACTGTTCTTATTTTTTAAATTTGTTTTTCTTTTTGTTATTTTGACTGGGTGTTTGGCATCATTTTATCTTCCAGATCACTTATGTGTTCTTCTGTATCACCTATTCTGCTGTTCATTCCTTCCAGTGTGTTTTTCTTTTCAGTTATTGTACTCTTCAGTTCTGACTGGTTATATTTTATATATTTTAGTTCCTTTTTAAATTTCTCATTGTGTTTGTCTATTCTTTTCTTTAAATCAGTTAACATTCTTACTACTAATGTTTTGAATGTTTATCTGGCAAATTGTTTATTTCTGTTACATTAGTTAATTTTTTAGAGGTTTTCTTTTGCTCTTTCAATTGAGACAAATTCCTCTGTCTTCTCATTCTTATTTATTTCTCTGTCTCTACAAAATTAGGTTAAACAGTTAACTATTGCAGTCTTGAAGGGGTATCCTTATCTGAGAGCATCCCTGTATAATCTGCATATGCCCAGTGGCTTTGGTGGGAGAGCTGGATTTGACATGGACACATGTCACATCTTTCCTCAGGCTGTGTTGGCAGTTCTCACCTTGGTAGGAGGTGGGGTTGGAAATGGAGTGGCTAGAGCCAGAGCCACATGTGAGGTGGAGCTTCTCTGCTCAGTGGCTATCATCACCTATCAGGGGTAGGGTCAGGTCCCAAGTTGCTAGAGCAGAAGCCCTGAGGTTCAGTCTGAGCTGGCTCAGTTTCATTTACGTGTGAGCTCTCCCCCGCCTTGCAGCATCAGCACCTTTGTCCCAGAGGGGAGCAGTGCTGGACCAAGAGGGTCTGATGTGGGCATGTGGTGAGGTCCAGGGTCTGAGCTTTGGTTGTTCAGCCACTGACAGAGATCTGGACTTCCTCTGATGCACCAGCCATTTAAGTACCAGCAATGTCTGTCCTGTCCCTGCTCAGGCTTTGGGTTTGAGTCACCTCAGCATCTCATGACTGAGGTCTTTCCTCAGCTGTGGCAGCCCTCACTCCAGTGTGAAGCTGTGATGTGAGGCAAGCAGTGATGGTGCATTTCCTCAGCTCAGGCTGGGACATGCACTTTGGCAAGAACTCATTCAGGCACACCTCAAGAGCAGAGTCCAGGCTTCCCACAGCCTTCCTGTTAGACCCACCAGCCCATCAGCTAGCCAAGGGAGCTCATCTGCCCTGTATCACACGCCAGGTCTGGGGAGTCCAATATGTGGCTTGAACAGCTCATTTCCCAGGGAGGATCTCCACTCCATGTGTAATCTCCCTTCTTCTCTGAGTTCCCTCCTTCCCGGGGACATAAGTTCTAGCCCAATTGCTTCTCCTCCCATCCTACTCAATTCCAGATATTTCTTACAGCTTGTTTGAATGGGAGTCTTTATGCCAGTTAGCTTTCAGTGAGAATTGTTCCACACATAGAGATATTTTTGATGTGTTCTTTGGGGGAGGTGAGTTCCACATACTCCTACTCAGCCACTTGATCTGAGTTCTGAAAATAACTCTTATTTAGAATTATTCAGGCTCAGAATTAAAAAGACAGCCTCTTAAGAATATTTTTCTCATATTTCACTCCATTTTCAATTTCTCTCTCCCCTCAACCTTTTTAATACATTTTTGCATTCCTGTTAGGAATTTATCATATTCAGTCTTACATTATACTTATTTATATACCAATATTTTCTTTCTCATTAACTTGCAACTTCTTGAGAATGGTGTAGTGGAGAGAAACTTGACTTTGAATTTCAAGTAGGAACCTTAGTAACTATGCATTTGCCTCAGTACAATTTCTCACTTGTGTTTAGACAATGGGGACTGGAACTAAATGGTTGTGGTGATACAGATGGTGAGCATTATGAAGATTTGGGACATAAAATAACTTGGATCATTTTATGTACACTTTCCCTTTTTTGCTCTACATTTTCAACTACAAAAAAAATAATTTGTATTGACGTTCTAAAATTCAAGTATTATGGCAATGGCATAGGGAAGAGTATCAAAGAAAGACACAAACTACTATGGTTCCTAAAATTGTTCTGTCTGTGATTTTCAAAATTCATTGTTTGATCAGCTCTAAAAAGCTATAATTATTGAATCAAGGCTATTAAAACATCTTCTGCATGTATATTACAATACAAAAGAAGGAGAGGTTGGAATTTGCATAATATAAAGAAATACAATCTATCAATACATTAAAAATGTTTCCCAAGAAATGGCGTCTTTATTTCTTGAGACTTAAAATTAGTATAGATGGGGCATTTATAAAAGTCATCTTAATTTTATTATTTTATTTATTGTATCTCTATAAAATGATTATTAAAGACATTTTGGTATATATATATTTATAAAAAAAGAGATAAGAATTTTATATTTACATATAAATATTTACTAGTTTGAAGTAAATGTTTTCATTTGTATTTCTTATGTAATACTTAAATATTAAACATTTAGGAAATTAACATATTAATTTGAAACACTATATTGCATCAATTTATGGATTTTAACATTTTACATATGTATGGCTACACAATTTATTGAGTGATAATGACATATTCAAATGCATGCATAGCACTTTATATATGTAATTGTATTTATTCTCACAATAACATTGATATCATTTTTCAGATTAAGCAACAGAGGATAAGGGGATTTCCAATATATTTCTTTGTTGAGCCAGCTAATAAATGCCAAAGCTTGTTTGGATGCAAATTGAGGCATGCCTATTGTCCAAAATTATGAAAAATTTTACACACACATACATACACACACAGATGAATTAACTCAATGTGAATATAATTACCATTAATGTTTTCTGACTTTATATTATACCCACATAGACCATAGACTAGTTATGTGTATATATCATGTGGATTTTTCCATATCTGTATATAGACAGTCGAAAGAAGGAAAATATATTTTCATTTTTATGTTTAAAATAAAGTCACATGAAATATGGATTACTATATAATTATTTATATACTCATGGCCTTTCAGTGGTAAAAATATGTCAGTATAACAAAACTACTTGTGGTTTTGAGTTTCCTATTTGAAAGAATATAATGCATGTACAGAAAAAAATCAATTGGATGGGCTATTCATCCCATTTGTGTGCATGTCAGGTGGCTGACACATGATAACGAAAACAAAACACAGATATTGCATGAGAAACTATAGTAAGCTTTGTGTCCTGATCGCAAATTGAAAATGAAATCCCAATGTTTGTTTAAAAGAAACAAATTCTAATATAATAAACTAACTGTATAAGAAAGTTGTGGTTTATTATCTCTCTATTTTCATAACAACACATTTTATTTATAAATTGTACCCTTTTCTGTGGAGTTGGTACTAATAATACACATTATATTTATAAACTATCATGTATTACTACTTAGGGGTATGAATTAAAGCATATATATAGTATTTGTATTCTTGTAAAATTGAATGTGTAATAATATATCAAAACAACTGCTAAACAAATGCATTCATATAGTTAATTGACTGTTATCTTTGGGGGGAAAACAGCAAATTTTATTATGCATGCAGTTTTGATGCTACTTAGAAGTAAATAATGTAGTAGAAACGTGATTTGTTTCTATAGTTTTAAATTTTAGAGCACTATTTACATGCTAGGTGGCTTTGACTGAAAATAATTTTAGATAATTGTACAATAAATAAATATAAAACTATAATTTCATGAATGTTATTTCAAACACAATTAACAAAACAATTATGAATATCTTTTCAAAATTAACACAGCAAGTCAGGCATAGTTATCTGCAAATGCCACATTGTTATTTTCTTATTTTGTTAATGAAAACCAATTTAAATTGTACTACACAAATATGCATGGGCATTTGAAAATTTCCATTACCTGAAGAATGTTTATATACATTTAATTAACTGGAAAGTCTTTTGTTTGTTTTTGCCTAGGAATGTCATAACTTTATTGTATTTTGGAAAAAAAAAAGTAGTTAAAACAGCTACTTAAACAAGTATTTTTTACTTACTTTTTATACTTTCCCTCACAAATTTATCTTAGGGATCCCAAATTCCATAGTCATTTAAAGAAACTGCAACACATGCAGGTATAGTAATCCCTTAGTTAAGATATGTTATGAGTGACTTTTTCAATTTTTTAAAACAAAACAATATATTCTTGTGATATATGTGTTCTATAAAATATTTAATGCATATTTAAAATATGTTCAGTACAGAGGTAAATTTAATAATCACAATAAAATTTTCATGTGTAAAATATAGGATATTGCTATTTCCATAAGGGATTTTATATATATATATATGTATATATATATATTAATAGAACATAAAAGAAAAATAAAACAACTTATTTCTGAATAATTAATCTTTCCCTCCCAGGGGAATACAATTGTAAATATTCAGGTAAAAATAAGATTCCTGTCTCTTCACTTTCCTCCACTATTGAATTTCCTCTTACACTTTAAGAGCAGTTTAAACCCGATCTCCTTCAAAAATTCTACTTTGTCTACTTTGTGGACTTATAACACTTGCCTTGCTCATACATAATTTACAAGCATATACAGCTTATTCCTGCTGGTATCAGCCACTCCTTGCCATTGTTTGACCCCACCAATTGTGCTAAGGCTTAAGATTACCAAACTCTTACTTTAGATTAAAAAAAAATATATGTTTAAGAGCAGTCAAATCGAAAGAGAAAAGAATTAATTAAAAGCTTTGCCTTCTGTATTTGTACTGTATCTTAAAATTAGAATTTACTATTGATATAATAAAAGATAGAATAAATGTGTTGGCCAAATCAACCATAAAAATATTGATAATGATAACTTTGGTGGACTTACTATTTGCCAGGTACAGTGTTAATTGCTTGACATATAATTTCTCATTTAATTGAATTATATTAAGGGCTTTGTACGTTTGCAATATCATATATTTATTTATATTTATATATTATGAATGCAAAATAATATGCCAACTACTAAAAATCTGCATTCATATAGTTTATGTATAGTTATATATAAAATATATAAATATATTTATATATAATATGTCCAAAATATATAATTGTATTATGAAATTCATTTAAGAGAATTTAAAGGCTTGCAGTTAGAAAACCAGAGATAGATTTTGCCTTACTCTTTAGTTTGCATTCATAATCACTACATTCTGTATAATTCATTAAAAAAAATTATTGAGCACCTACTATGCTTGAAAATGTTCCCAACATTGTGGGAGATAGGCAAAAAAAATGATGACATAAAAATATTGTTATCAAAATTTTACTAAATACATGTAAAAATAAAATCACCACACACTAACTCAGTCACTTCAATGTCCATCCATCAACCAAACAAATGGGAAACTTCTTATTCTAGCTTATTGAAAGCAGTTTATAGTCCCCTTTGTGAAACCCACAATCCTCTTTCTAAGAAATTCTTTATTACCTTCTGCCCTACATTTGCACAATATTAAAAAATATTACAATGTTGAACACTCTAGTATACTCTAGTTATGTGTTTCCTTACTTTTATCTGTATATGACTGTGAGATTTTGCAGAACAGAGCATAGAACTCTTCTACACATCCCCATACGTATTATTACATCTGCATATGTGCAGACCCTGACACATAATATTAATAGAATCTTTATAAGTAAATGAGTATAATTAATCATCATACTGTGCATTTTGTAAGAATGGTAGAAGTGTTACAAAAGAAGGGGATATCAGTAAATCTGGTATTATCAAACAAAACTTCATGAAATAACTGAAACAAAGAAGTTGAAGTATGAGTAAATAAAGAAAAAAGAAAATGAATGAACATCTAAAATAAGAAACTGTTATGAGAATATATTTTCCATAATATATAGAGAATGGAAGTCTTTCTGAAGAAGGCACTTTGTACAGAAAACCTGGGTAAGTAATAATAAAATTGTAAGTATAAGAAAATGGAGGACTTCCAAAGCAAAGCAAAATAGTTTAAACATTTTCTGGTGGGTGATCAAATTCACTAAAGAGACTACTTGGTCATAAGTCTCAAATTCTAACAGTAGTGGCTCAAGAAAATTATCTAAGACAGATAAAACAAATTTAAAGCAGGTCTGTCTGAGGGAGTTTGAACCGGGGAGAATCTCTATTAGAATAGTAATGGGCATGAAAATGAAATTGGATCACAAGAAGGACAATTGTAAAACATATTTCAAAACCCCAAATTAAATAATTCAAGGCAGTTTAAATTAGGAAATGAGGGAAAGAGATGAATCAAATTGAAGTCTTTAAGGTAGATAGCTGTGGAAATGATTGTGATAATGGCCAAAAAAAAAAAAAAATAGATGTTAATATTTAAATATGTCAAATTAAATTTTTTACCATTTTAGTTGAAGCACTATGGACATATAGAAGTGTACAATTGAATGAGCAAACACATTTGTGTAACCGCCACCTTGGTCAAGTAATGTTGCCAAAAGCCCAGAATCCAGGCTTCTGGCCACACCCATTCACACTACCTCCCTTCTCCCTGAAAGTAACCACTGTCTTGACTTCAGTTCTACAGATTGATTTGCCTGTTATTGAATGCTAGATAAATGAATTAATACATTGTTTGTGTTTGGCTTATTTCAATCAATATTATGTTAGTAAGATTTAGCCATATTGTTGCATGTAACTATAGTTATTTATTTTTTATCACTACATAGTTTCCCCACTGTATGTAGATACTGCAATTTATATTTTTCCAATTTACTGTTGATCTTTATTACCACTTTGTGGATTTTATACAATATTTTTTCTGTGAATATTCTTGTCCAATTCTGTTGGTGCACTTGTGTATCCGTTACAAAACTGTTGAGTCATTTGGGTGCATGCATGTTTAAATTTGATAGACAGTGTCAAATAGTATTCTGAAGTCCCTGTCACAATTTATACTTTCTACCTGTACTGTATAAGAATTCTACTTTCCCTTTGAAATGCATTTACCTTCCTAAATATTTCTTTCTGAGACAGTTATATCATTGGTATTTTTGAGACGTACAGGAGCTATTTTATTCTAAGTGTTAAGAATAAAACTAGTCTGTGGTTAACAGCACCTAATGAGTTTAGTCCTTCTGTAGTTAAGATTGAACAATATGTAAAAGAAAAAAATATATAATTTATATATATATATTGTATATATTTTTTAATATATTAAAGGACCTGAAATACTTTGGAAATTTAAGACTTTACAGTTGAATAATATCCTAGTACTTCGTGAAAACTTTCTTTCTACCACTGAGCTTTTTAAAGTATTAAAAAGCATCTGTCCAGTAGATCAAAGTATTAAAGGAGGTTATAAAGAGCTTTGGATCGCCACTACAGCCATTCTTACATAGAATTTGAGAAGACTTTTGTGGGCTGGATGTAGTAGGTAATTAATTGGGGAAAATTCCAGAGGTTAAGACCGGCTGAGCTGTCCCACTTCTAGACCTGCTGACTACTGATGAATGGTTGAGAAGTTTTTGTGTATTGGCATTGTAAGAAACTTTCATAAGAGTTCTGCTTTATGGGTTAAATTTCACACCACAAATAGCCTGCTTGTCATTTTGCAATGTGGATTCTTCTATATGACAGTTTCTCCTGATAAAATGAGATTTTTAGCTCAGAGAATCTGAAATTGATTATCACAGAACTTTAATGAGACTGAGGGGTTTAAGTAAATAGTGTACAATGTATCATCATCTTCTCTAAAGCAGTACTTAATCTAAAAAAACTATAAATATAGTGAGAGTCATAAGACTTTAATATAAAAGTCAATGGTTATTGTTACTTAGGGGGAAAAAAGGCACTGGTTTCAAAATGTCAACAATTTAATGTCTGCACTGGTGAGATACTAAGGAAAATATTGTTAAACTTCTGTAGAAGACAGTACTTGTTAGTAAAAATATAATCAGTAAATCTGTATATATGTGTAGTAAAATTACCATAAAATTAAACTTAAATAGATGATTATGATAATAATTTTATGAGAAACATACTGCAAGTTCTAATGTCACATATTCTAAGAAATTTGTTTAGAAACTGCAATTAAATAATTCAGAAATAATTAATTCAGAAGACAACCCATTAAATTATAACCCTCCCCACAGGTTAACTTAGTTCCAAATGTATTGTTTAATTTATCATTCTTAGTATTTTTAGACAGCCTGAAGGCAGAGAATGAAGTAGTAATAAATAGGGAATAGCGGATAATTAGAGAAGGAAATGTGGGACAAAATTACTAAGGGCTTTAGGTGAAGTTCATTATTACTATTTAATAGTGCCCAAGAGCATTCGATCAAATTATGGATCAAGTTTAAAAGTGGGCTGAATGAAATCCTTGTGGAGGAGAGTTTTCTTACTTTTTTCCTCAGAATTCAGCTTAGTGTTGTAAAATATATTCAAAATCTCTCTCACAAATCATATTTTGAACAAGCCTTACAGGGAATCACTTTGGGGGAATTGTGTATGTATATTGGGGGTTAAGTCACACGTATTAGGATAAGAGAGATTACCAAAAAGAAAAAAAAAAAAAAAAAGAAAAAAGAAAATGGAGACAATGAGAGAGAGAGAAAAATAAAGAACATGAGCTGGGTTGGCAATGGGCTGTGTTCCACACAGACTGAGACCATTACGTGATTAAGCAGTAAGGCACTTCAGGGGTGACTGGTTAAATGACATATTTTAAGTACAGCCCTCAGGCCATTTAATGATGGGGAAGTCTTGTTTTTCTAACTGTTCAGATTTTCTCTTTTCTTTTGGCTCACCCTAGAGCATCATATTTTCATTATTAAACTTTTAACGGGTGTAAATGCATAATTTATTTGCTTTTCTTATTTTGTTTCATTTCATTACCATAGTCATGACTGTGCAACCTATGAACATTAACCAGTCTATGTGTTATAGAGCTATTCCTCCAGTTTCTTAAGTAAAGCCGGTTTATTTAGGTAATGAGTTGGAGATGTGCAGTTTCTCTATATGCTATGCAGAACTAGGGAATGGGAATTTGTGGCCAGAGGAAGGAACGTGTGTTAGGCCTGTTCAACCATATGCTGCAGACTAAGTGACATGGTTAGAAATTCCACTGGGATTAATAATAACATATTAATATTAACAATATCACATGCTTATTTATTGAATTCTAAGAAATCTATGCCTTATTCATGTACAACTTGATATCATGTTTACCATGGTACTAAGTAACAGAGACTAATTCCCAAATTTCAGCATATTTTGCCTATGCAGAAAATAAACAGCACTATTACAACTTTCTTCTGTACTAATGGTAGTTACACTATTGAATAAATTCAAAAATCTATGAAAATGATTTCATGGTTGTTGTCTAACCTGTGGGCAAAATATATTTTTGTTACTTATTTACAACAGTAGCATTTTGGGGCATAAATGTTCAAAATAAGAAAGAGAAAAGAGTTGAAAATGGTATTTAATGAGTACAAAATCTCAAGGCTAAATTACCCAACTTTATCAATCACTTATTAGTAGATAATTAGTATTATCTCAATGTGATTCAATCATCAGTTCTAAACTATTCCCTTTGAACTAGGGACCGTGTGCTAGGAACTGGGGATATGGTTAATAAGTCTTAGAACTCTGGCAGTCTAAAATAATGAGAAAAGGTAGATACCTACTCATCTATTTATAAATTACATGTGTTATAAAATGTATCCACAAAGAGATCATGAAAGACCAGAGAGGAAGAAGAAAAAAGACTTTATCAAAGAGTTGTCATGTGACTTAGACCTTAGAGTACGTGGCTTAGATTTTTTCTCGTTGAGATAGGAGAACAGAGGTTCTGAAAAACAGCCCTAGAAATGACATGACTTATTTGTGGCAGTGATGAGCAGTCCAGTTACTGGAGCATAGCGTAGAGATTGAGTAGTGGATGAAGTTGAGGATGAAATGAAAAGTTGTGCCCTCTTACACAATCTGTAAGTCCAATGCTAAAATTATTAAAAAGTGTCCATTCATAGTGGGATGTTATGGGATGCTTTTGAGGAGAGAATGGCGTGACTTACTTCCATTTAAAAAAAAAAAATCCCTCTAATTTATGAAAAATGGGTTATAAGGTTAAAAGGTACAGGCTTAAAAATTATCATATGGATAGAAATATAACCATATTAGATCAGAAAAATTCGAGCCTACAGAATAGAATTGTTTGGAGGGAAATAAGAATCATTGAAGAGAGATCTGGTAAGTGTTTATTGCATTTTTTTCAAGATAGAGATGATGGCAGTTTGAAGTGAATTTATAGAATCTATGTACAAGGATTAAATGTGTGTGGGGTGGTGGGACATTAAGGCAGGTAACAAGGAAAAGATGACTGTTGGGTTTAAAATGGAAGATATGAATGGACTGGGACACTATTTAATATGAAAGGGAAAACTAAACATGAGCAGCTTTGGAGGGGATGAAGGTAGTAAAGTTTGAAATCATAAACCTGAGGTACGTGTTAGTTATCTAGATAAAGGTGGTAAGTAGATGCTTCATTGATTTTGGGTCTGAAGGAGCTTATGAAACACACCGTGTCTGGACAAAATATCTTGGGAACCATTGGGTGTGTGTGTGTGTGTGTGTGAACTACATTTAAGATTAAGATCATAAGAGTAGATGAGGTTCTCTATAGGAAACACAGAAGAAGGCAAGGACTGAAAACCAAACTTGACGTCCTCAGGTTTTAGATTTTATAGGTGGAGTAAAAGATGAAATATCAATTAAAATGCTGAGACATGTTGATGGGAGGTATATAGAAGCTAAGGAAAAAAAGCATATCATGAAAGAGAGAATGGTCAAACGTTCCAAATGCTGAATTTGGATAAGAACGTTTAGCAACATGGAGATCACTGTAAACCTTAAAAGGGCTTCAGTAGAGTTTTGGTAATGAAAGTCAGATTAGAATAACTTGCTAGAGAAATGAGAAAGTGTAGATAGCTAATGTAGATAATATTGTCCAGATGTTTGGATAAGATGGAGAACCGAAAAATAAGATGGTAGCTAGGGTAGACTGTTGAAGCTTTATAGTGTCCATCCATAATAGGCATTCCACACAAATTCAAAATCAATTTAGAGGTAGACACAGGAGCTAAATAAATGGAATAATAATTATTATGAGACGTATTATTGGTAAATTTTAGGTTGGTTATATGGGTAACCATATAAATGGACTTGGTAACATGCTTTGCCCCAACTCACCCTCCAAAAAGGTTAAACTTTGAAACAGAGCTCCTGAGGGCAAGTTTTAATTTTCTTTACAGACACCCTTACCCAGAACTGTTGCTTGGCCCCAGTAGGGATTGGGTGGGACAGCCATGTGCTCACAGCTAGTACTAGATTGCTGCACCCACTCAGAAAATCAAAGCAAAGACAAGCTACCAGAAATACTACTCAGAATAAGTATCCATGCCCACATCCATACTCAGTATTAAATACTTTTACCTGCTAGTCACAAATTTTGGCCATCTAGGGTTTAGTGATCCCTTTTGGGAGAAAAAAACAGAAGTCTATCTTGGCTATTCTACTCTTACTTCCATCAGCTGCTTTCAAAACACAAACAACTGCTTCATAGGTATTATCCTGGTTCCCAAAGTGGGCAGTGTAAAACCTTCCTGCAGAAAGCAAATAGCACATTAAATTAACTTCAATCCCACCATGTATCCAAGACTGAAAATTTATGATTATCCATCCAAAATATCTCCAACCATGTTATTCAATTAGTTTGTTCAATTATTTCCAATGAGATTAATGATATGAGTGATGCAATGCCAACAATATAATAGTATCCTCCATTTGAGTAGACCCTTTGTTACCCTGAGGGAGGAAAAATGTATTTCTCTGTCCTCCTCTGCTAACTGCCTCTTCTTCGTTCTCTCAACACGCCTTACTTTTTCAACCCAATCAATCTAAGACCAATGAGAACAAGCTTGTAGTTCCCCAAAGTCAAGCTTATGGACCTATCTTAGTGAGAAAGATTGTACACTGGGGGAACCAAAGCATGTTTTCACAAAGGAGAAAAGACAGTTATTATAGGATTTGGGACAGGTGGCATGTAGGTGAAATCTAACTGAAGCAGTGTTTGATAGGCTAAAAACAGAGCTGGGCTTTGTGTAACAGGGTCAACGTGAGGTCTAGATTGGAAAGTGGACCCAGGATCCTGTTTCCATGGAAATGGCAAAGTTAATTTAAATGTGGAATGTTGTGTCCAGAAAACTATTTTCTGCATCTCTGTACCTGGATTGAAAATTGAGGCTGTACTCTGTACCAAATGACATAGATATCCAGGCAAGAGTGGTATGTTTCATTCTTAGTTATATTGTTTCAAACCACAACGTTTCTGATGGTATGATTTTCAGGGGCAGAGTTTCTCAGTGATTAAGAAATCAGTAGTCACTAAAGGAGGTGATTGTTATGACACTTTACAGCTGTAGCATATCCTCAGAGACATATTGTTTCATGTTAACTTTGAGCTGGCCTTGTCTATTATCCTAGCCTAATGAGTGAGAGAGCCAATTATAACTTTCTCAGTATGTGTTATTTTTAATTTTCTCGTTACTGATTTGTTACATATCAAGATCTCTTTATTTGCCATTTTCTCAGTCTTGAATGATCTTGCCTCGCATATTCACATGTGTCATCACCCTTTACTAGTGTCAAATTTCATTGTCAGTGCTGTCTTCTCACCCTATCTAAAATTTCAACTTTCCCTGGAAACTTATCTTCTTCTCTGTATAACTTTTCTTCTTAGTCCTTATCACTATTCATTTACCTATTACAGGAAGTAGCCTCTAAAATGGCCCCCAACGAGCCCCACCTCCTTGCACTCATCCCCCTGTGTAATCGCCTCTCCTTTAAATGTGGGCGGGACTTATTGACTCATTTCTAACAGAGAAAATATAACATAATAAATGGGATGCGGCTTCTTAGGTTGTTTCCCCCAAAATGGTGGCTTCCACCTCTTTCTTTGAGGGAAGCAACTGCTATTTTGTGAGTCACCCAATGATCAGGCTCATATGGCAAGGAATAATGTTTCCATATGGCAAGGAATAATGTTTCCAACCAACAGCCAATAGTCATGTGAGGGAGCTTACTAGTGGATATTCTGACTGCGGCTAGGAATGAGATGTTGATAACAAGTTTATGAGAGATCCTGAGTCAGAGGCATCCTGAATAGCTGCACCTGAATTTGTGACCCACAGAAACTGTGTGATAGTAAATGTTTTAAGTTACTTTCTTTTGGCATAATTATGCAGATAACTGTTACACTTATTTAGCTAAATTATCACTCGGCCAACTAGAGCGTATCCTCACTCAGTGAGGCAGTGATTTTTATCTTTTTCCACTGTTTTTCCTTGTTGCTTAGAACTGGGAATGGCACTATCATTGCATATTAATATATACACATAAGGTGTCCCAAATTTGGTATCCTGATAAGGAAATAGAATATGCAGTCAATATATCAAGCTTATAATTTATATGAGTCACTTGTCTGATGACATACGGATTTATTTTCCAAAGAAAATCTGATTGGCGGTAGGTACAGAGAAAAGAGTGGTCTGGAAATTAGCATGTCCTTTTGACACACATGAGCCACATTAAAGATGGTGGATAATATTTTGCTTTTTATCTAAATGAAGATATAAACAGCATAAGAGTTCATCAGCTCTACATCAATTTTTCTTCGATTCTCTGAGGTTACTTAAAAAGAACAAGACTTAAATTTTGTAGTACCAACTTGCTGATACATATAGCAATTTAATAAGTATACAGTCCTGAGGAACCACAGACAGTTTCCACTGGCTACTAAATTCTGGCTCTACACGCCAATGCCAAAGAAAGTGGCTTCATAAGTTGATATGTACTATAAAAATAGTATGTATTTTTGAAATTATAATAAGTTTCCCCATTCCAGTTCTGGTAACTCAAGTTCTTTCTTTAATCAAGTTTCTGTATGTGTAGGGGATAATTTCCAGGACCTCCTCTCTATAGAATTAGTCAATTTTACTATCCGTGTCCCAATATATATGCTATCTTAAAAACTCTAGCTTCATTAAAGTCTTAATAATTTACATATTCTTGGGTGTAAGTTCATTGGGAAAGGTTTGTTGACTATGCCTCACAAAATTGTGAATTTCATTGAAATGAATCTAGAGATCAAATTGTAAAGAAAAAAAAGTCCTTAAAATGTTGAGTCCATCCTTATATAAACTTCTTGCACATATTTAATTTATTTATAGACACTGTATATTTTCGTTATTGGTATCACTTTTTTAAAATATATTTTTCATTCTCTATTGGTAGTGAATAAATTTGAAAACGACACTAATGTCCTTTATAAAAACAAATCTTTAGTTCTGATGTAACTAAATCTATCATTTTTTGCCTTGTCATTTGTTCTGTAAAGGTTTTATGCAAGAAGTTTCTTTTCTGCCTCTAGGACACAATAAAGTTTTTTTTA
Source organism: Balaenoptera borealis (assembly GCF_965194805.1). Lineage (NCBI taxonomy): Eukaryota > Metazoa > Chordata > Mammalia > Artiodactyla > Balaenopteridae > Balaenoptera > Balaenoptera borealis. The sequence continues at coordinate 29,174,598 of NC_138877.1, forward strand.
ATTTCCTTTATTAACTTTACAGTTTAATCTTCAAAATTAAATATTCAATCCATCTAAGTTCCATCCTTGTGCATCACGTTTGATTAAATTTCTTTTTCTCTATATGGAGAGCTAGGTTTCCTGATGCAATCTACTGAAATTCTCCATCTTTTTTCAATGATTTATGATAACACTTTATTGTATTTGAGAAGACCATCTATAAATGGTCTGTTTTCAGCTCTCTGTTCTTTCAATTGGTTTATCAGTGTGTTCTTATACATGCTAAATTTTAAAACATATGAAATGCTATAGTATATTATAGTAAGTCTTTATCTTCTTTTAAAAAAAATTACTGGGGTCTTTGTGCATTCTTATACTTCTCTATATATTTTTGAGCAATTTTCAGGTTTCTCAAAAATAAAATTTTCTGAAGTCAGGATTGCATAAAATTTGCATGAATTTAAAAATTAGAGGACAGAATAGAATATGTCTAATAGAAAAAAAAAGAATATCTAGAATATACAAAAAAATTCTTAAAATTAACAGCAAAGGTACTGAAACTGTAATAGAAAGTGTATAAAGAGTGTATATAGGCACTTTACAGAATAAGAAACCCAAAGAGAGAATAAGCATATGAAGAAGTGCTCCAAATCTTTGGCATTTAAAAATGCTGATTAAAGGAAATTTGGGATATCATTTTATACCTCAATCACTGTCAAATTAGAATACTTTATAATTCCAAGTGTAGATGGGGTTGTGTGAAATTGTAAGATTCCCTTGGTCTTGGGAATATCTTTGAAACTCTTCAAGAAATTCAAATACAATATTTTGTGCTCAGAACAAAGTAAGTGTTCAATACACTGTGTTTATAACTGCATTAGATAATCAAGCTCAAGAAAAATTACATCATATGAGGATGTGTAAACTTGAACAATAACACAACTCTTAACTTACCTTGCTCAATAAGGGTAAAAAGGTATGCAAATATCTTAGATTTCCTAAAACCCATATTAAGATAAATTATTGATGCATACCTCACACAGATAAAAGGGTATATACACATTAACTTTTTATAGACATAAACAATTTGAAGCAGTGCACAATGCATAAATAGTACATATGAGATCTATTGCAATGTTTTCTATAACCATTGAGGGAAACAGCACCAAGAAAAAAACACAGATTAAATCTCTTAACTATGGTACTTTTTTTTTTCTTCTTTTCTTGCCTCTGAGTTTTTTCCCTTTGTTAGTTATTTATTAACTTTACACATTTCAGTATCATTTAAAACTAATTTTACACTTCACAGTACACTATTTTTGTATATGCAGCAACAAAACCCTAAATTCACTTATTTTAAAGTACCAAAAACAGTATCTTCTTTCTTCAACATGATAGACATTCATGTCATTATGTAGTGTGCAAGAGGCAGCAAGGAAATGAATATCAAAGTACAGATCAGAGTAATCTTGACTACAGAGAGAAAAAATGGACATGCCAAGAAGACAACAGCTCAAACAGAGGGAGGGAACTATGTAAAAATCAAAGCAGTAATGAATTTCACTGGATAAAAGCAGCCCTTGTTATCAGTAGATGATTTGAAATCTCTGTTTTTCTTTAGGGATAAGATGAGAAAATGAAAATGACAAGAAACAAATGAAACTTAGGTAGTATAGGGAAAAAGAACTACCCTGCAGTTTCTTGTGATGAATTCCATTTTATTTCAATGAATTTATTCATGTGTTTTCAGTGAATTGTTTAATTTCCTAAAATTCTATACATTTACTGTGTTACCAAACTCCACAAATAATGTTTATAATAATTATTTCCCCTAGTGTACAGAATCATTTCAAAGATATTATTTTAGTTATTTCTTAAACTAACTGAAGTAGTTAGATCAGGCACATGTTATTATCAGCAAACCTACAATGTATTTAAAAAGGTAAGTTAGAAAGATCTAAATAAAGAACAAAAAACCTAGTTCTTCTTACTACATATGTTGTGTTGCTGTCATGACTACATTCTGGTATGATATTATCACAGAATTGATATTAGTCTAGGTAACTGAGCAGACACAAAATAAATCTTATTTAGATTTGCATGTTTAGTAAGAGAACAATGATTATCATACTAAATCTGGTATCTTCTGACAGTTGGTGATGTTCTGTGAGGCAGTTCAAAAGAAAAGACAATCCTGTGTGTTTAATAAACATATATTTGGCTTTAGAACAGTTTTAGAATTATGTTATTATTTGTAAGACAAACAAAAATTAAAAGATGGTATAACGTGTCAAACATCATTTCTGTAAATACAGAATTAAAAGATTTTGGCTCTTTAGCAAAATGAATAAGAAAAATGAAGTTGGTGAGAGCACAGTTCTAGCAAAATGGCAAGAGATTCAGAAATAAATTTTGAACATACCAGCAGATTAAAAGGCAAAACAATTTCTATATAAACAAGAAATATATTTTTAGGAATGACTCTGTGAGATTAAAAAAAAAAGTCCTACCATGGCTTTTATTACAGATGATCTATTAATTTTTCAATATATTCCATATGTAAATCACTGCTATATTTGTTATTGAGCTTTAAAATGGGAAAAAACAAATAATGATACCAGGTTATATTCTTATCCTTCTAATTAATTTTCAATTTTCCCTTATAAGAGTAAGGAGAATGGAGAAAAATGATGCAATATAACGGAACTTCTATAAATTAACTGTATTTTTTGTACCCTTATTTTGCATACATATGTATATATACACTTTGCTATTTTAACAATTTTTAAACATAAATTTTGTTTACCTTAATTACATTCACTACTTTGTGCAACCATAACCACTATCTATTTCCAAAATTTTTTATTACTTTAACAAAAACTCTGGAGCATATGAACAATAAAAAATAGAAAAAAATAGAGAACATTTCACAAATGTACATGTTATTTTTGCACAGGGACCATGCTAAGCTTCTCTGCATCATTGCATTTTTTGTGTATGGGCTGCTGAAGCAAACATTGGAGTGTTTTTCTCTCAAAGTAATTCCCATTTAGAGCTTCAGGAAATCCACCAAATGGAATGATGGCATTCCTTTGAATTAATACTAGGAAGAATTTGTATTTTGTATTTGAGCCCTGCCTCCTGTCTCCTTGGTGGTCAACCTCACAAAGCTGTTTCTTTCCTCAGAAAGCCAGTCCATAATACTGGCTTCAATTCCAGTCAGACAGCATGAGCCCTTGGTCTGTAACAACAGTAACAAATTTACTGAATACAAATTAATATGCATTAGTTAGGCACATTTTGTTATTTGACCACAGAGAGAGAGAGAGAGACAGAGAGAGAGAGAGACAGAGAGAGAGAGATCTTCATCATTGGCCTATGAAAAAACTGTTTTTAATTTAACGATTTTTTTACTTTTTTCTACACAAACCATTCAGTTTCTTCCATTCTCTTTCATTACAATAGGAAACCATAATTGTAATATACATATATATTATAAATATATGTATAATTTATTTATATATATATAAGTATATATAATTTTTATGTTCCTAGTAAAGTATTGTTTGAATATTTTTATGTCTCATTTTGCTTCATTTTTCACTCAGCATTAGTTTCTTAAAGTTGATATATGTTGATATATGTATGTGGAATATATGTGATATAATTTATCCACTTTTCAAGTGATGGGTATCTAAGCTGCTTTTGCTGTTGAAAAATTTATATACACACTAGTGTGTGTGCGTGAGTATAAAAAAATACTGACATATACACATATATGTATATATATATACACATACAATAAACTTCTCTATATATTAAATGTATATAGTTAAAAATTTTAAAAAATGCTAAAACTATATTTGAGGAAATTTGCTTAAAAGCTACACAGAAAGATAAAAATGGAAAATATAAGTAATGTGATTCATAGGTCCAAAAACCTAATAGGAGGCTCAAGAAAAGAGGACAGAAAATATTGGGAAGAAAATATGTTAAAGAAATAATAGAAAAAAGGTTTAGAGATGAAAACCACATATTTATATTTAAAGGTTATACTGAATGATTAAAATGTACAAAAAAAAAAAAAAACAACCCAGGAAGATCTCTTGAAATTTTAAATATTAAGAAAAAAGAAATCTTATGGGGAAAGAATCTTAAAAAGAGTGGATATATGTATATATATAACTGATTCACTTTGCTGTACAGAAGAAACTAAAACAACATTGTAAATCAATGATACTCCAATAAAATTTTTTTAAAAAAAGGAATAAAGAGATCTTAAAAGTTCATTGAATGTTGTAAAAACAAAGTCATTTGCAAAAGAAAAGAAGTGGATTTAAATCAGACTTTCTTTTGGTAAAGGCAGTTTCCTTGTGCATGTAGTCTTTTGGCCCCCAATGGGCCACTTAAGACTGGGCCTTGTGCTTGCAACACTTTCTTATCAAGAGATAAAGAACTCACAAGGCCTGGGCTGAGTTTATGACTTCAGGTGGGAATATTTTACCCTGTTTCAGGCTAAAGGAATGCTCTTTTGTCTTTGCTTGAAGAGTGTACTATGGATGGTCCCTGACCAACCCCACTGTTATATCTCTTCTCAGCGGGGAGAGCTCATGTAGACAAATTGCCCTGTGTTGGCCTCCAAGAGAGGCTGTGAATGAATACATTCATTTATTTTTCTTATCAGGGCCCTGCTTTTCAGTCTTATCCTCTGCCCATACTCATCCCCTGGAAAAACGCCTTTCCTTAAAACCAATCTTATATCTATTAAGCTATTTTCAAGTGACCAGGTGTAACACCTCCAACCCCCTAGAATCCTGAGCAACATTAAACTTCTCTCCACTCCATTTTAGCAATATAGTCACCAAGACACTTGCAAGGATCTTAACTTGTTCCATTTGTGAAAGTTGAATTGTGGAACTGTACTTTCTGACTAAACCCCCATATCGGTGGCATCACCCTATTTCACAGTACTGGAAATTGAATGGGCTTTGAAGTTTAAATATGAGTTTTACTCTCACTGAGTGAGTTTCTGAATAAAATTTAAACTTTGAGCGTCATTTTTCTCTTATTTAAAATGAAAAAAAAATGCTGTTTATCCCACAGAGGTTTTTTCAAATATATGTTTAAGTATATCTTTGACTATAGTATATTAATTTTCATTATTGCAGAAAGCAGTTGATTAGATGTTTCTGTACTTTGAAAAAAGGAGTCAACAAGATGGAAATACTACTTTTGGCTCTACACACCAGGTATATCTATATATTAAGTCATATTTATGTCCTTCATTTCTATCGCAGAGAAAGAGAATAATTCTCCCATTTTATATCTCATTAATTCTCCCATTTAATATCTCATTAAATGTTTTTTTAATTTCTTTTTGCTTATAAGGGACTAGAGTCCAGATAATCATTTCTTTCTTTTGCATTTTTATTCCCTCACCAGTTTGTGAGATAAGGAGAAGAATAAGGTTAATAACCAATTAGAATCAAGGAGGGTGTGAATGGAAGATTTTCAATCCTTGTGGATAAAAAGGACCCATGTGATAGATAATTATTGTGACCCTACAGAGGTAGTTATGTTTTGACATTTTCTTACATCTGATTTTTAAAAAGGTAAATAGCTTGTCAACACAAAAAACAGCTAGCAATGTTTTTCTGAGGCTAATTTCATAATTATTAAAATTATTATTTGAAGAAAGAAGTTAATAAAACCATGCATGAAACAATTGAAGTTTTTGTCACCAAAATGCAAGTAACTTTATGTGCCATTTTACCATAATTGTCAGAAGAGAAGGAGAACACAGAAAATAAATTAGTGGCTTTATATTTTGGAAGGAAGTCAAACAGCTTCATTACAAGATGACCATAAGAAATTTTACATGATCAATATGGAAAGTGAATGTGAAATTTGGTAACAAATTTGCATTGCTTGCATCTTTAAAGTTTTTAATAATGTAATTAATGCCAACATCAATCCATAGATTAATCTAAAATACTTATTTTTTGGTAAATATTAGTAATTATTTTTACTCCATTTAAAAAATAAGCTCATTCTCAAGGCTGTTGGACTTTGCAATATAGCTTTAAACAAAACAACAGATGATTTCTGGTGCTTTAGCTGTAAATTTGTCTCTAAATGTGTCCTCCACTTCTACAACACACAATTTTCCAATATGTTCTTCAGCTACTAAAGCTGAATATAGAAAGACAACAGATTTTCATTTTATATTGTCACATTTGATTCAACTCTTAACTGAAACTGAAATACACATCAATAATTATTGTTTTTCCTATTTAAAAGTAAGCAGAATTCAAAAGACTTTTTCTTTCTTCTGTCTTTCTCTTTTTTTCTTTGTATTAAAAGCTTCAGTGTTTTCTCAGACAATGTTTGTGTGCCACCAATGCAGCACTTTGTTTTATTGGCAAGAAACAGGTAACATTACCTGGAATATGTAGAACAAAGGATTGGTGAAAGTGCCTAATAAAGTAAGTTTAACCAACATTTGCAAAGACATCCAAAATGATTTAGAATCCTCGCCTTGCATTAACAGTTCAGACAAACCAAGTGCAAATCAGAAACAATCAAATCAGTATACTGGGGAACATAAGGATAGTTGCTGCAACCACAAGTATGTGTAAAATATGTATTTTTTGGTGTTATAAGCCTTTATAAGCCTCAATTAAAATTATTTTTAAAGAGTTACTTAAGATTGTCCTGTTTCATATAATTTAAAATTGTTGAAAATTTATCATATGCTGAATATCACATGAGGCTCTTGATAAACTTTATTATTCCAATTTATTTGAAATTAAGCATGATTTCTAGAGTAACATACATGAATTTAATTAGGAATTGAATAATGATTATGTTATGTCACTAGTAGATTAAGATTTATTTTAATCCAATTCTGAGGAAAATAATAAATAAAGGTCAATCAACCATTGATGAGATAAAACTTTATGCTATATAAAACCCAGCCTACATGCAGCTCTCCAGAACGAATGAAATAGGTTGATGGCTGAGTGAAACAGTAAGCAAGGCAGATTCACAATTTAGTAAAGATGCCTTTCTTCCTAGAACACAAGAATCTGAACCTAGGAACCTCACAGCCACCCACATTGGAAAGCAATATTTCTACTGAAATAGAATGAAGAAAAAAATAGTCTTCTTAATGTAACACTTTTATATAATTTGAGTTAACTGGTTGATTAAATATTTTTACTTTATACTAGCATTTTGTTCTTTAATTTTGTACTATGGACAGAAATACAGTTGGAGAATTTTTGTTTCAAAGTCAATAGAGATGCTTGTTATATTAGCTTCTAGTTTTACTCTAGATTAACAAATATGCCATCATTCATTATATTTAATTCATTATCATATGTGTGTGTTAGTATAAGCATCAAAATTATTAACCTATAGATATTAGAATTGGAGAAAGTAGTGGTCTTTCCTGTTTTAAGAAAATTCTGGAAGTTCTAATAGTCTCTTTTCAGTATGTTTCTGTAGAGAAAATCTGATAAGCTAGTTCTTTATGTAATATACACAATGTTTGCTTAATTTATAGTCACTTCATTTTAAATAAAGAATACTTAGGTTCTCAGTCTCAGTCAATGTTAGGCTATGAAACCCTGACTGTTAGCTTGGCTCAGTGTCCATGGAAACAAATCCCAGATTCCACAATAGCAACAGGATTTAGATGGCACTCTTCCCACAGTGTATCACTTTGGACTATATAATATTCTGTAACATAACAGAAAAAAGCTAAAGTACCAAACCACTTAAATCCATGTTTAAAAGGATAGAATTCAATTTATGCTGAAAATATAACAGTAACTCATTTCCAAATGACATAAAGAAAGCAGCAGGCATCGGATAAATTTATTGTTATTTGTGTGAATTGTCCAGGAAAAAAAGGGAATTATCCAGTTGAGCATACTGAGACTTATTATCACATACAAATCATAAAACTCAATACAGAAAAGCGGTCAGGATCATATGCCCCCCCAAAAAAAATCTGAAAGGAAGCAAGATGTTTGCCTTCTGTCCAGACCAGTTGAATTTTAAGGGCCTCTTTATTAATTGTTCTTTGTTCTTACACTCACATGAATGCACACACATGTACAGACAATCACTTGCCAATCAAGTCAGATTAAATATGCTAAAATATGACATATTAAAGCTGTCATATTATAATTTCCCTTGTCACAATCTTTTAAGGATCTCTTTTATTTATTAGGTAAAAAAAAAAAAATAAAAGCTATGTCACTAGAAGTCTTCAAAGTTCAGACTCACTTTTATTTTGTTTTATTTTTCATAATTATTGACTATTTATGTGTATGGATCAATAACTTTCTTGAAAGTCTATGTAAAGACAAGCTTAAAATTCAGATACAGTTAACATTGATTGAGTACCAATCATGTCCTGCAGTAGATATTTAACATATCACCAACTCTCATAACAATCCTACAAAATCAGAATGATGGTTCAGCCATTGAAATCCTAGAAGACAGGAAAAGAAACTAGTCCTTATATCTCCTAAGTTAGATTTTTTTTTTTTTTTTTTTTTTTTTGCCATTTAAAGTCCTTTTGCCTTTTGCTTTCAACCCTGGATTAGATTATTTCATTATTCATAATAAATCTAACAAAATTTATTCTTAGAAAAAAAATCGAAGAAAATGTCATTTAAATTAGGACAGTGTTCTAGTCTTAAAAGGCTAATGTTTTATGTGAGGTAGTTTTGATTTTGTAGAAATTAAGAATATTACATTATATTTGCTATTTTGTGATTGATGAGTCTGTGGATTGTTTAATATTTCCTATAAACTACTTGACTCAGTTTTATCATTTTCTGCAGTTAGCAGAAAAATGTGTCATATGTACCTAAGGCAAAATTCTTTTTTTTTTCCATCTCCTCAGGTAAAATAAAATTTCAGCCTTAATGAGTAACTATTTGAAATACAAATTTATGTGTAAATATAAGCACTCTAATAATGATCTTAAGTAATTACTTAAAGAAGAAATACAAGAAACTATAGAAATGATGAATAAGCATATGAAAAGATCCTCCACATCATATGTCATTAGGGAAATGAATATTAAAACAATAATAAGATTTCAATATACAACTATTAGAATGGCCAAAATCCAGAACATGGACAACACCAAATGTTAGTGAGTAGTTGGAGCAACAGGGACTCTCATTTATTGCTGGTGGGAATGCAAAATGGTACACCCACTTTGGAACCCAACAATCGCATTCCTTGGTATTTACCCAAAGAGTTAGAAACTTATGTTCACTTAAAAATCTGCACATGGATGTTCATAGCCATTTATTCATGGTTTCCAAAACTTGGGAGAAACCAAGATGTCCTTCAGTAATGGATACATAAAGTGGTACATCCAGACAATGGAACATTATTCAGCACTCAAAAGAAATGAGCTATGAAGCCAGGAAAAGACATGGAGGAAAATTAAATTATTATTACTAAGTGAAAGAAACCAAACTGGAAAGGCTCAATATTTTATGATTCCAACTATATGACATTCTGGAAAAAGCATAACTACAGAGGAAATTTTTTAAAAAACAATGGCTGTGGGGAGATGGGGAGAGATAGATGAATAGAGTACAGAGGATATTTTAGGGCAGTGAAAATATTTTGTGTGATATTTTAATAAAGACTTGTCTAAACCTATAGAAGGTACAACACCAAGAGGGAATCCTAGTTTAAACTATGGATTTGGGGTGCTTATGATGTGTCAAGGTAGGTTCATCCTTCATAAAAAAATGTACCATTCTGATGAGGGATACTGATAATGGGGCAGACTATGCAGGTGTGGGGGCAGTGGGTGTGTGGGAAATCTCTTACCTTCCTCTCAATTTTATTGTAAATCTAAAACTGCTCTATAAAATACTCTTGAAATTTAAAAAAGAATTATTTTTATCTTTCAATAAAACAAACATTTCTTCCTGACTTTACCAGTTAAATAAATTAACAACTTAACACTTGCCTTCTCTGGAAGATCTACCTGCTAGAACATCATTGAGCATAGAATCACCATTCACCTGATTTAGGATGCATTCTGAAGTGGATTTACTAGAGCCCAAATTGTTCTGAAAAAGTAAATAAGATAAAAAGAAAAAAAAAGGTGGAGACAGCCTTGTGTATTTTAATGTTTTAGTCCTCAGATGAATCATATTTAAGTTGTCAGATACTCCTTATTCAGTAGTTGAACAGACATATTAGAGAAAATAGGAAAGTCTATGGAGAATGGAGGAGTAAAAGTTGGAAATTTTATTTTCCAAAACCAAGAATGAGACACAGTTTTGCATTTATTAAATATTCATGTTCTTTCCTAGAAACATAAATAGAAAGCTCCTCTCCAATATTCAACATACTCTCACACTGTTATTTATCCTACTTTTATAATAAAAGCACAAACCTCTAAATTGCATAGCCATTATAATTACCTCTAAATAAAAATGCATATTTTGCCCATTATTACTTCCTGCACTCTCACTGGAATTCCCTTAAATACCCCACCACTAACTTAAAGTATGTCCAAAACTGACACCTTGCATTCTTTTACATTTTTCCCAGTCCCAGTCCCTTAGACAATACCTGACATTTGGTGTTTGTGGTCTTAGACAATCTATTGTATAATCTATTGTATAATTTATAGTATCCAGGTTTTGTTTAATAAATATTTTAAATCTAAGCTATTATTAAAATATGGGACACTTTGATTGACATTGCCTATTCATTTAAAATATGATAGCATCTTCTTTGAGAGATTGTATTTCTTTTAGAATTGACACATTTTCCAAGTAACTTTTTTTGCATGTTGTCAATTACAGGCTTCTTTGATTATAACATTAATCTAGCATAATTAATAGGACAGCTTGATTTCTACTTGCTATACCATCTTTGACTTGGCTACCCCAGGTGATCCTAAAATTTTGCATTACCTATAAAGTTCTAGTATTGTATTAAAATGCCATGCCTGGAGACAAAGTTACCAGAAGGAGTTTTCAAGTCTGTTTTCTACAGATTGTTAGCTGAAGTCAATTGACACAGATCTCTCATTTCTTTGGTTTTGAAATGTGTCATTATGAGGGATTTTTCTATTTGCTCTTTTGTACCTGCTTTGTGGAACTCAGCACTGCTTATTGACATACTTTCCTTGGGTAAATTCTACACTTCAAGCAGATCTCTTGTCACTGACTAGGTTCATGATTTAGCCTCAACGCACTTTTTTTTTTAAGTATATGAAGCATTTTAAAAGTCTTAATGTTCAAGGTTAATACAAATGTTTAGGTCATTTAAGATACAAAGCTGAGAAAGATGCCAACATAAGGATTTCAGAAAAAAATACATCTGGTATTCAAACTTCATGCAGTACTGTATTTCATAGTGAATTTAATTTTAGCAACATTTTACCCAAAATAATAAGCAAAGATAAATCTCAGCCTGAATAATTAAATGAAATATCAGACTATATTTATGCATGAATGTATAATCAAGTGATCTTAAAAGGATATAGAGGTGAATAGCCCATTGTATAGATGTTATAGGCTTCTTTTTTGTTAATTTCTATATAGTTCACTCAGAAGTGAAAACGGGCTGGGGTCAGTAAGATGCAGCTTTATAATAGTCACATACCTTAAGTGTGGCATCTGAACTTATTTTGTGTGTGTGTGTGAGCTTGAAGCAATTACAATAAATATCAAAAAAAACTTAGATACAATTTGTAATATCTTGCCCCAAAGTTTGTACTAAACAGCAGTTTTTGATGTTACTGTGTTACATTCATTTGCATAAATATTATTTTGCTAGACAAAAGGAAAAAAAAGTTTCAATAAAGATTAAAGGAGAATATGCTCACCCTCATATGGTTTGTGTATGAAAGAAAAACTAACAAACCTCACCATCTCCGTATTCATTATGATACTAAGCTGGATTTTCATACCAATAATTAATAAAATATTGTGTCTGGGAGTATAAGATTGGGGATTGGGTAACAGTGGGAAAAAACTATTTAATGAGAAGAAAAGTTCTGTCTTATGAGAAATGGAAAGTTATACATGACTTTTATTTATTAAAGGTATATAATAAAATTTTTGCTTCATTAACATTTCACTGAAAAAAAACTGAACAAATGAATTAAAGTAAAATATATATACAATTACACAATAGTGCCTAGAATTTCTAATATAGTAAAGTGACTTTTTTTTAAAAGTTTCTGTAATATAAATGTTGCCCTTCCCCTCTGGGAAGGAAATCTCATGCCGCATTAATACATTCTTGGAGAACAAGGTTTTAGTATTAGCAATATGCCATTCTAACATTTTTTAAAGATTAATAGAAAGATTTGGAAAAAGGGTTATGCACCAACTCCAGAATTGCTATTATGAAGAAGAAACCGTTAATACAATTCTTTGGTGTGTATCACTAGAAAAAAAAAAAAAAGTTTACATAACCATGGTTTTATTTCTTAATTTGAATTTGTAAATTAGTTTTTCAGGTCCTCAGATTTTGACATCTTACACTTCATAATGATTCTAGCAAAGTTTGAAAAGATGTTATCTATACTTTCACCAAATATGTGATACTGTGATTCTTATTTTTTTATTTAATGTAGGAGAGTTCTATGAGACCATATATAAATCATTTCAATTATTTGAGAAATGGAAGTTTTAAAACTAAAATGTATCCTCACCTCTGGGATGTGAAGAGGTCATTTTAAGGTAGTTTTATGCCAAACAAATTGACTATATGAGGGTAATCAGGCCTATGGTTTTCAGAATTAAATGCAAGAATACCAGATACATCCTGTTGATTATTTGAAAGGAAGATTTAAGTTTTAGCCATAAACATTTTTTAATTATGTGACAATATATAGCCTCTTAATTTTTCTTGGTGTACAATATACTTTTACATAATAACTAAATTGATTACTGAAGAAACAAAATCATTAAGCATCAAATATATTTATAATTTCCTCACTTGTATATATATTGTCATCAGTATCGTAATCACCTTTACATCATCATCTTTTCTGAGAGATATTTCTTTCTGGTGTATGTGTGCATGTGTGTATATTGGGTGTCTGTGTGTTAAAACAGGAAAATACTAATTACATAGGTAAATAGGTATATAAATGTGTATATAATATAATGTGTGTATATATAGAATTGTACATTTATATACATCGATATGGCGTATATATGTGTGGGTATATATGCATGTGCATATATGTATTTTTATATGTATGTTTATTTACTTAATTAAGAATACAGCACACAGATTTGTCATGTTCCACAAATAATAGATTTGTAGAAAATATGTGAAATACTGGAAACCTAAAAAAGGAATTACCTGTAGAATATAGAGTTCATATAAATCATTTAGAGGAACATTGAATAAGTGTATGAAAAGATGTTCCAAATTGCTAATAATCAAACACATATTCAAATCTCAATTTAATAAAACTACTCATTACTTCCCAGATTTAAAAATGTGTCAAAAAAGAGTAAGAATTGATGAATAGATAGAACAATTAAAACTTTTATACACTACTGGTACATCAATTTCTATTTCCACTTTAAGACAAAGTTAGAAATATCCAGTAAAGTGAAGAGCTTCACATCCTTTAACACAGTAATTTGGTTCTTACTTATATACTTGAGGTACTTATATATATGCACAAGCAACACATACAAAAATAATTTTTGTACTTGCAAATGCTGAAAAAATCACCAATATTTATCATCTGGATAATGGATTTATAAATATCTATATATTTGAATAAAATAATGCTATACAGAAGTGAAAATTAACAGAAGCTATATATACTTGGATAAATATTACAAAGATAATGATTAGAAAATTATGCATTGTAAAGGTGAGTTATACAATACCATAGAGATGACTTTTAAAACTTTTGAAATTAATAAATTTTCAATATAAACACACATAATAAAATGGTAAACTATAGGTGTTATGAGATCTTATTTCAAGATGATGTTTTCTTCTGGGTGGGAGAGAAGGAGGGAATGTGATTATGGAATGATACACAAGAAAATAAAACTTGTGTATCAACTCACCCTAGTGAGTTTTGGTTATGGAAACATTCATTATATTATTTCTTTTTTACTCTGGTATATCAAAAATATGTATTTTAATAAAAAAGGAGATAGTGGGAGAACCTTCCACATTAAAGGTACAAAGCAGCCAACCTTACAATGAATAAAATATAAAAAAGTTGTGGAGAACAAATTTGACATTTTTCACAATACACTTGTTATAGGAAAAAAAAATGATGAAGAAAAGAGCAAAAGAAAATGTGAAAGAAAAAAAGCAAAAGTGAGATTACAAATAAAGAGTATATATAGGTAAATATATATTTATATACAATATATAATAAATACTATTGTTCTGAATGAATTTAAACAGAAAAAATGTCTTTAAAAACAATACCAGGAGTATAGAAACTAAAATGTATATAGTGGTATCATTGGTATCAATAGATTTTTTTAGGAGTGTGGTTTTTGGCCCCAAATTTGCAATTCCACATTACAACTCATCTAATGCAAGCAATACAAAGTCATTTTGAGATTCCAAAATTTAGGAAGTATGTTTAATGATACCCTTTCTTGGATGACTATAAGAAAAAAGATTAAATGAGTAAACACGCACACATACAGGTGTACACTCGATAATCAGAAATTTATTGTATAACCCTTTTTAGACATTTTAATACCTTACTTGGATTGACTGGTTAGTAATTTTTTAAGAGTTTTGTGAATTATATACATCATTGGAAAGTGGATTAGAGCTAGAACTTTCAGGCATGGCCAGATAGACTGAAGGAGACTTGGTGAAATGAAAAGCACTAGTATTTACAGAAAAGATGGGGAAGGTAGCTTGAAAGGACATCATGAGGGATCCTGTGATCTAGGCTAAGAGGTTTAGACTGTATGCCAAGAGGAACTAAAAGTTATCCATCAGTGGTTCTGGAAAAGAAACATACACACTGGGGAAAATCATATTTTCAAGAAATTACCTAATCCTAGTATTTATCCTCAATGTGTAAGTTAGATATATGTGAAATATTATTCTATTCCACCAAATGTTTTGAGGTTGTGAAAATAACTGTGGAAAAATATGACAGAAATTTGTTTAAAAATAAGAGTCATCACTGAGGAAACTTCTAAGAGAGAGAAAACATCACAGGGTTAAAAGGGCACGAAGCTACTTTGGGATCTAGGTTAAGGGAGAGATTCCAGTGGAAGGATGTCAAAGTGACTTCTGGGTATGATTACATAGGATATTTGATATACTTATACTTAAGGTAGAAGTAAAAATTCTATTTAATGTAACTATTGATTGAATGAGATCTAGGTTGGAATTACAAGGAAAGTTTGGGGCTCTTACTAGAACTTTGTTTCATTTGCTTACAAATCATGATTCCTGCAAAAGAACCACTTAAAATGAGCAAGGAAACTCACAGTAAAGGAAAATAGTAAATGAAGTCATAGTATTTGAAATATGGGCATGTGGCTAATTCTCAAATTAAATGATTACAAGGAGGCCACATTTCTAAGATTCTAGAGAAAAAATATTATTCAAGAAAGCCATAAATTTCTGTAATGACTTCTACTATATCTCAATAAGAGACCACAATAGTACTTGCTATTTCTGGCATCAAATTAAGTGGATACTTAATTCACTTAATCAAATTTTTCATCCACAAATATGATTTTATGGTAGGGAATATAGGTTCTTAAATATCCTTGCAATATTTCATTGATCATTCCTATTTAATACAAATATCTGCAAAGGAAGTATGTTAATGAGCTTCCTTAAGTTACTATAAATAGATGAATCAAAGAGGTTTATTCATCTGTTGTACTTACTTTATGAAGAAATATTTTAGAGCTAAAGCCAATTAAATTTTCAGTAGCTTATCACAGAAATTATATGAAGCAGCAGGCCAGTCTGTAATGACTTTGCTAAAGGAGTGCTTAGAATATTTTCAGCAGAGTTCTATTACCTGGATTATACTATCACTGTGTTAAACCATGGATCAGGGCAATGCATTTTTTTTTAAATTTGGGTACTTAATTCCTCATTAATTTAATTATATTAATATTTTAATTTTCATTCTATTAATTTATGACATACTAATTTCAAGAATGTATTTTGTTCAGAAAATGCTCAGTGATACAGCAGGGATACTTAATAATTTCTCCTTAAAAAAGCAAAAAGAGATTAAGGATCAGCCTTTTCTAAGCAGATGTTGCTTGCTCCAATATATCTCTCAGCCGCAATCATGTTTACTGTTAACAATCAAGTTACTGCTTTTATTTATTTATAGCTATAGCTGGCATAAGATAAAACACTATATGTAATTTCTTCATAAATCAAACTGTCAGAAAACAAATGTGCCCCCTGTAAACATTTGCTAAGCTGATGAAGAGCATCATCTATTGGTTACGCTGGGATGTGGTGTAGTTTGGGGGATAGCTATTTCTTCATAGGCTTTGCTCTGAGTGCTGAGGAAAAATGGAACCATTCTAGAAAAGTGTGACATCCATATATCTAGACCATTGTTTCTTAAAGTGAAGAAATAGAGGACAAGTGAAAATCCCTGGTTAGCATGACACATATTCCCACATAATAGTGCATAGACATGATTTGAGTTACCTCTATTTGTTTTCCTGGCACTGTTATTGAATTTCTCATAGGCCTATCATTATGCACACATTGCTAGGAAAAGATCTATTAATCCAGTGCATCAATACAAGAAAACAAATAAGTTACTGTCACGTTTCCCTTTATAATGTCACATAAGCCTGTCTTGTAATGGGTAATAATTTACAGAAAAAGAGTTTCAATAGAAATGATCTATGATGCTATGGATACACTTATCTATGTTCATGTGTTAAAGCAAAACACATTAATATGTGCCTTATTTCAAATTTCTAAAACAAGGGAGGTTAACTGTTATCAAACCCAATAACTTCTTGTATTTCACTCTTTCTTTTTTTTAACTGTGGTAAAAACACTAAAAATAAGATCTACCCTCTTAAATTTTTAAGTATACAATAGAGTATAGTCAACTCTAGGCACTATATTTATTGTACAGCAGTTCTCTAGAATGTATGTCTCTTACATAACTGAAACTTTAGAACATACCTGTAGAAAAACTCACCTCCCCACCCCCCCCCCCCCGCTACTGGAAACCATCATTCTACTCTCTGCTTCTATGAATTTGACTATTTTAGATATATCATCTCATATAAGTGGAATCACACAGTATTTGTTCTTCTGTGACTGACTTACTTCACTTAATATATGTTCTCCAGGTTCATCTATTTTGTTTCATTTGACAGGATTTTCTTCTTTCTTAAGGCTGAAAAATATTCTATTGTAGGTCTATACCACATTTTCTTTATCCATTTATCTGTCAGTAGACATTTAGTTTGTTTCCATTATTTTTGACTGTGCCAACAGGTATATGAAAAAGTGCTCAACATCGGTAATCATCAGGGAAATGCAAATCAAAATCACAGTGAGAGATCACCTCACACTTGCTAGTGTGGTTATCATCAAAAAACAAAAGGTAAATGTTGACAAGGATGTGGAGAAATTGGAAGACTTGTACACTGTTGGTGGTGTCAACTAAAAATTGTCACTTGCCATCTGCCTTTACAAGGATTAAATCACATGTTGCTGCAGCCGCTGACCTTCAACACCCCCTCAAAGGAGTTCAGGGTGGAGATCAGGAATGAGGCACTCTGTACTCTAGAAATGTCAATGCAATCCCTGGTCCATATTGATTTTAAGAGACTGTGACAGTATCAAGATTTTATTTCTCCTAGAAGTATAAAAAAAGAAGAAGAAGAAGAAGAAGAAGAAGCAGCTAGCATCATCTGTTGAAAGAGAGTGTCAGCGTCAGAGATGGGAGACAGTCTGCTATGAATTTACTCCAGAAGTCGAAGTTTTATTCAATCCCTATGACTCACAGCATATGTCCAAAATAAGTGACAGACACAGATGTTCACCACTCCCCCTAAACTTTAAAGCCCCTATCATTTTTTTTTGAGGGAAAGACAACCCAGTATCTTTCAATCTCATGCACAAAGTGAGGTGAATCCACAAAGTATTTAGTCACCTCTGATTTTTCTACAGTCATTAATTTGTCACATAGTGTCATTTAAAAGAGGGACTAAGAATTGACTTTTGTCTGCTTTCTCAGTACTTTTTAGGTAATTGTGATGATAAACATGTCATTATCAGTAGTATTTATGAAGTGCTCTGTTATACTATCATAAGGTTGCATATACCACATGTCTGAATGTTGAAACACAGTAACTCACTAATGTACATTGATTGTGACAGTGTTAAGCTACCTGAAGTCTGTGCTCTTGAAAAAGAGCAAAGGTTCAGGAATCCCCCCCCCCACCACCCTTTTTTTTTTTTTCTCTCTCTGAGAAAAGGTTTAATTCAAAGAATCACTTTCCCATAGGACTAGATAAATTCATGTTTACCTATAACAAGACAAGACACAGACCACCCAAATTCTTTGCCTTCTAGGTGATTAGTTGAACTGTTGATACTCACTGACCAACCTCAGCAAAATACCTGCAAATTTGACTTGATCAAAGTTTAGTTAAGCTTTTTTCCTTCCCCTCAGGCTCATCAACATCGACCAACCCTCAATCTGGTCAGCAGTGGAATATGGAGCAACCCCTCCTCAAGGGCACTCTTGAAAACAGGCTGACCTCAGGGAAAGAACTTCCCTACTCAACTGTCAGACTATGTCCCTGGCCCTTCCCACTCCATAATGCCTGGTTCTCATTTATACCTCCCTAGAAAGGAAAATTCCTTTCTACCTGACTCTTGAAATTTGTAGATCTTATGGTCAGAGCACTCTCCCTATTGGAAGCCCCCTTCCCTTACTGTGATAATATTTTAAATAAAGTCTTACCTTACCTAAGTCCAGATTTGGGATTTTGGGCAATCTCTTTCTCTCAGAATATCTTTATTGTAATTATTTCAATAAATAATTACAGACCTGCACATTTTTTCAAGGTAAAATTCAGAGAATCACATCAAGTCTGTCAATCTAGTTTCATACCATTTAACAACAAAACTTTTTTTTGTTATCTTTATTTAAAAATATCAATTTACTCAGATATTGGTGGTTATGATATAAATTTGACATTTTTGAGACATAAAAAAGGCAATTTTCTGATTTGATAAATCTGTAAGCGCTCTTGAGGTTATCTAGTCAGAACAGCTATTATATAATTCTATATAAATAGAACATCTCTTACTTAAAAGCAAGAGTCAAATAAAAGCAAAATAAATAATGAATATGTATTTATGATCTCCTTTGATATAGATGGATAAATAATATATATGTACACATAATATATACCATGCATGAACCTAATATATACATACGTGTTTGTAAGTATAATACTTATATACCATTCATATGTTGAAACCTTAAGCCCTAACATGACTTTATATTGAGATAAGGACCTTAAAGAGGTAATTAAGGCTAACTGAGATCATATGAGTAGGCCCTAATCCAATATGATTAATGTCTTCATAAGAAGAGGAAGAGACACCAGGGATAGGTGTGCACAGAGAAAAGGCCACATGAGGACACGACATGTTGAGAAGGCAGCCATCTGCAAACAAAGGAGAGAGGCCTCAAGAGAAATCAAATCTTCCTTCACCTTGATCTTGGACTTCCAGTTTCCAGAACTGTAGAAAATAAATGTTTGTTGTTTAAGCCACTCACTGTGAAGTATTTTGTTATGTAATGATATAATACCTCTCTTGAATCTTAACTTGAGGTAAACTCTCCTTCGACATCATTCGTTTGTGAAAGAATTCATTTCTTTTTACAAGAAACTCTGTCGAGGGTTGTATCAGAAATTTTGTTTTGATAGGAATGGTAGAAGCAGCATCCTTTGATACCATTCTCCTACTCTGCAGCACATTGCCAACATTCAAATACCAGTGTTACCATCATTTACTGGATGACCTTCAAAAAGTCACTTAATCTCACTGTGCCTCAGTTTTACATATGTGAAATGGTGATAATAATAGTACCTAATGCAAAAGGTTATTATAAACATTTATAAGATGATTCCCATAAAGAACTTAGAACACACTGTTCCTGGCACTTAAAATTTCCTCACTGAATCTTAACTCTCCCTTCCTTCTTCCACCTTCTCCCCTTTTTTTTGTTTTTGTTTCTGTTTCCCGCTCTCTTTCCAAGGATTTTTCATCATTAAATTCTCAGTTTAAGCAGATGTTCATTATGCTTTGAGAGGTAAAGTAAATGCTCTTTATTTTTATTTCCATACATTTCCAATAAGTTGTTTTCATAGAAGTAAAAGCAGGTAAGAAATGTATTAACAATGTTCTAACATTGTATACCTTAAACTTACAAAATGTTATATGTCAATGACATCTCAATAAATCTGGAAGAAAAAAACTTAAAAAACTATTCCAGTCATCTATGAATCATCAAAAGCATATTGTTTTTGGTAAGGATTGAAAATATAATAATGATAATAATGTTCTCCCTAACCCATTGGTATCTGAGCCTGTGTTTTTTCTATGATATAAAACAAAAATAAGCAAAGATTCAGTATTGGCATTTGATGAACTTTTTATCTCCAGGAAATACTACCTCCTCAACAGCTTCAATGTAAGATGTTAGAACAATCTTTTCCCCAGAATCACATCCAAGAAGGTACACCAATATTATGAGTCATTTTTTACAGCCAGCCCAGCACTGTGGATTAATAGACAGGCTAAAGAAGATAAAGGTCATGCAGTAAATTGCACCAGATGAAAACTACATGCACTCAAAAATCTTTCTTGGCAACACCTATCTGAAAGTTGTCACTGAATTTTGCTACTCAGCAGGATGCTGTCACAGAAGTTATTAATAGACAAGAATCAGAGAAGGGGATCAAGAATCTCAGCATGTCCTTTGGAAGGCCAACATGCTGACATCCATGTTATATTAAACTCCAGACAAAGCTAAAGATTTACAGAAGGACGATGCCACTCGCTCTTACATGCATGAAACTCAGATTCGCCATAGCAGCCTCATCCTCTAGGAATTTTCTCAGTATGCTATAGATCATCTTAAGTGGTAAGGCAGCATCAACTGTAAAGACATCAGAAATTAGAGTTCAGCATTAGTGTTTCTAATTTTGCTGGGCTGAAAAAATGAAAAAGAAGGAAAGAAATTGGAAGAAAAAATACATGCTGTGGTAAACTCTGAAAAGCAAAACGGAAAGGGTGTGTGTACAGCAGACATGCTGAAATGCCTTGGGAAGTAATACATGTTTGTTGTTGACTGAAAACTTGGACAGAAGCTGTTATTGTGGAGCGTGTGGAAATGGAGTGGTTCCCTTTTTGTAAAATATACAAAAAAAAGATAAACCGAACGAAACCAACTAAACTAAATAGGTTTATAAGCACAGCAACAAGCCAAAATGCAATCAATGAGCGACGTCTGTTGTTAAACACATTATAGCTTTCAATCACATATAAGGTAGCTTCTGTTCAATTAAATTCAGAGAAAAATTACACGATAGAAATAGCATGTTTCAATACTAATATAAAACTAGACAGAAATACATACAATCATAATTAAATTATAAAGCTGATAAAAAAGGTCTAGTTTTATACAACTAAGAAAAGTGTTTTATTTAGATATGCTTTTGCTTTTTACTATTACCAAGTAGGCAATATTGGTCAGTATATTTTTAACCATAAGTATGACAGCTAAAACGAATATCTGTCCTTATATTAAATATAATCACATCCAAATATTATGAAGAAATTTGCAAGGTCCATTTTGTGAGTGATTTTTACTTAGCCAAAATTGAAAGTAGTATTCTGCTTTTTGTTTGTTTGTTTTTTGCTTTGATATTTGCAGTAATGTAAAGATTTTAAAGAAAACAAAATCTCAGCCAATTAAAACAAGTAAAACTCTACCTGTTTATAAAATAATGCTAATGAATAATACATAAAACTACAAAATACTTAAATGATTTTTTCCCTGTTCTCAATCAGAAATATAGTGAAGGTGTTGAGTCCCTCATCTATTTTATATTTTTAGACTTTACATTTCTAGTATGATTTTATCATAAATTTATATTAAAATGTCCAAATTTGTATAAGCACACTTTCCAAATGATCAATATCTGCAGTCTAAATATCAAAGAATTTGAAATTAGAAAATGTTAACTGCCACCTAGTTTTTGCTCTTTATTAGCTTTTACTTTAGGGAAAAAAAAAATTACCTTCTCTGGGTTTCTGTACTTCTGAGTATAGTTCCTATATTTCTAAGAAAGTATTGGGTTGGCCAAAAAGTTCGTTCAGGTTTTTCAGTAAGATGTTACAGAAAAACCCAAAGGAACTTTTTGGCCAACCCAATATATAGCAGAAACTGATGGATGTGGTTGTTGTATAAAACAAAAAAAAGAAAGAAAGAAAGAAAAAGCCAACACAAAGTTGGTGTTCAATAGATGTGAATTTCCCTCTTCTTGTTCTATTTCTTGATTTTTTTTAAAAAAATGTTACTTTATGGCAAAGCAAAATTAAAATAACAGGAATGCAAAAACTAAAGATGTAAATCTTCTACAATTCAATTTGATAATCAAATAAATGTTAACTTTTCACTTATAATTAGTTTTTATATAGTTGCAATGATATGGATAACTTTTTATATTTCATATCTTTACTTAGCATTATAGGGTGCATAATTCTTTATTTGGGGATAGTCCATTAGAAAAAAAAATTAAATTTTGCTTCTTAAGAAACTGGGTAAGTATAATTTCAAACTTTACCCTATGTCCATATACTAGGTTTGTTTTGTGGTTGTTGTTGTATTGTTTGTTCTTGTATGGCTTTTTTTTTAAAAATAAGTCTACTTTATACACCTTTCTATGTAATTAACATTATTGTTTGATTTAATCACTGGTCATGTATCACATCTATTCAGATATATAAGTTATTTTCCCCAGATTTACTTCCATTATTAATCATTCAGAAATAGTAAGCCAAAACTCTTTTCCCAATTCTTTGTGGGAAAGAAATTGTGAATTTCCCAATTCTTTGACCATTGTCTGCCTGCCTTTTAGGATGCAGAAATTATGATCTATGATTTGTGAATCTAAGACCTCAATTACCAGATTTATCATTATTTCTACATTGTAATTATGTTATAAACTGTTATTACTGCAACTTTAATGATGTGTCTTCACATTCATTTTTGCCTGCACAAACACATGTATGTCATTCCGATTCCTTGAGAAAAATATTTTACTATTGAAATTTAATATGAACTAAGACAAAATCTGCACTTTTAAAACACTAGTGCAGTGATTTATTAAAGGCTTCACCACTGTTATATGGATTGTTTTCCTCGGTGGTATATTTTATAACAAAAAGCTAATCAATGAATAATTAAAATACTATTTTAGATAGTTGTCAGCTACATAACAAAGTAGATACACGCAAGTACAATTAATAATATCCTCCAGACTCTATTGTGCTTTATCAGGATTTCTTATTTGATATGACAAAAACTTAGAACTGCTTTGATTTCAAATAAAGAAAACCAACTTTAGCCAAAGGAGATAGGGATGATGTATTATGAGAATATGGAGAAATCTCATAAAAATGAGGGGAATGTAAATTGACCTCAGCAGGAACTAAAATAAAAAAAAAAACAAACAGATGTTTTTTCTCTCTTCCCTCTGCCTCTCTAGGCTTCCTTTTACATTGTTCAGTTACTGTCTTTGTTTAGTGAATTCGTCTTTTCACAGGAAGAAAACATGGTTGCCAATAACTCTTAGCATGTTACTTTTGTAATTACTTGTTGCTAGGCTCTGATTAGCCAGCAGGTCTTAGAGAATTATCGCTGAATGGCCAGCTAATGTCAGGCATGCTCACATGGTTTATGTTACAAACCTAGTTATGGAACCTTTTTTAAAAGGCAGGTCATTGAAAAGTTTATAGAGGCTGAGCCCAGAAAAGTAGAACTGGAACTATAATCTTTTAGAAGTCCAGCACACTAATAGAGGAAAAGAATCCTTGATTGATTTGAACATATTACATTGTCATTTTCTTTGCAAGAACCGAAACTAGTAATTTTAACATAGTTTTATAATTACTACAAATCATTCTTTTATTACCGAACCAAAAGATTCACCCAACCTACTGACAGTATAAGTAACAGGATGTCAAAAGGGATAAAATATTGACAATTTCATATGATGTAACTAATATATTGTCCAATATTACAATGTATACATTATCAGTTAATACATAAATAATTATTAAAATGGCTAATATTGCCAGGAATTGAGAAATAATCTACTCATTCAATATCAATTATTTGTACACATACTATATGCCAGGCACTAATCTAGGAACTGTGGATGCATCATTGAACAGAACGGATAAAACTCTGATGATGTTGTAGCAAGGTTTTAATATTTATTAATCTTATTTTGATCTAAACATTCTTATTTCTAATCTTACAAAAAATATGGTTGTATTTTCACCTATTGATGTGCCTGTGCTCCTTTCTTAATCATTAAATATGTTGTTCTGTTGCTGCAAAATCATTCAAATTCTTAGAAAAAGTACATATATACAACAGATGAAAATAAGAATCAGTAGTCTTAAGAAATGATAGTGTAGATTTTTTTCATGAGGCAAGAGATAAAAAATTAAGAGCCATGAGCTTCCACACCAAGACTGTTATTGAGTTACTCTAAAATTTTGAAAAAAATATGTACTATATAAATATGAGATCTTAAGCATTCATCTTGAAATGTCAATGCTGTTTAAAGCTTGTATTTTCAATGAAGCCTGTTCCTACTGATAACTTTTGAGGCTCTGTTTTGGCAAAAGACAAATATAATGAGTTTTGTCAAATGAACAAAAAGGCAAAGGAAGAGTGACTTGGTCCTTTGCTTTAGCTGGGACTTGTGTCTTTTCCTGCCCTCAGACATTGGTGCTCCTGGGTCTCAGACCTTCGTGTTTGAACTAGGACCATGTCTTCCCTGTCCCCTTCTCAGGCTTTCATAGTCCTAGTGGATTAAACCATTGGCTTTCCTAGTTCCCCAGCTTGCAGACGGCAGACTATGGGATTTAACCTCTATAATTGCTTGAACCAATTCCTATAATAAATCTTCTTATAAAGGCGATATATATATATATATATATATATATATATATATATATATATATCCAATTATTTATATTTCCCTGGAGAACTCTGACTAACATAAAGCTGTTCCATTCAACTACATCCTTATGGTTTTCTGCTTGCTGGCTCAATCAAATACTGGTAGAAGTGTGTTAAAATATCCAGCTCTAATGGTGGAATTATGTTTCTTCTTGCAGTTCTGTCAGTTTTTACCTAATGTATTTTAACACACTAATAATTGTTTTGTCTGCTTGAAGATCAACTCTTCAGCAATATGTAATGCCCTTATTTAAACCTGAAAATTTTTCCATGCCCTGAAGTCAGCTTTGAAATTAATATTGCTACTCCAGTTTTCTTTTGATTCATGTTAACATGGTATGTCTTATTCTACCCATTTACTTTTAATCCACCTTTGTTTTTATATTTAAGATGGGTTTCTCTTAGAAAACATATCGTTGAGATGTTGATATTTTTTACCTACTCCCTCAGTCTCTGTCTTTTAATAGGTAAATTCAGACCATTCACATTGAAAGTAATTATTGATATAGTTGGATTTATGTCTACATTTTACTATAACTGCTTTCTATTTATTATACTTGTTCATTGTTTCTTTATCTTTCCCTCTTTTTTAACTTTCTCTGGTTTTAAATGAGAACTTTATATGATCCTATTTCCTCTCCTCATTTATCCTATTAATTATACTTCTTTTAAAACATTTTTAGTGATTGCCCTAGATTTCAGAGTATAGACATACAACTACTTTCCACATCCACTTTCTGATAACACTGTACTGCTTCAAAGTACGTCAGAGTATTCTCAACTCCTTTCAATTATTTCACCGATTTATAAGTTATAATTACTCAAAACATTATTACTGTTAAAGTGAACAATTATTTATTAGATCGCTTAAGAAAAATAAAAAGTTTTCATTTCATCTCCATTCAATCCTTCTCTTAAAAAATTCTAAAATTGTAAATTTATAATCTCCTCCATGATTATTTCAAAATTTTGCTAGCTTTTTCTTCTGGAAAAAATAAGTCTACGATTATTTAAAAATTTAGAAACACAAACTGGAAAAAATTATCCTAACCTCACTACCAAGATGATATTATTGTTAAATCATGCATTTTTCCTCAACCTACCAGCGGTAAGTTTGGCTTTCTTAAGTTTTCAACATTAAAATGAGAGAAGAATAGAGGGTATTTTAAGTTATATAATTTTAGCAAACTTTATTGGAGTTAAGAAGCCTACTGTCTTCATGATTGCAGGCAGAGTTGCATTTTGAGTCTAGTTTTAAAGGATGCATTATAATAAAAGTTGATTTTTAAAAATCATACTAAGAAAGATCTCCCCAAGCTAATATTAGAATAGACAGATGCCAATTACATTACTCTTACAATTAGCAAAGGGTAAGGGTAAAATTATAAGTCAAAAGCTAGTGCTAGTTATAAATCTATAGAAAGGTGTAAATCCAGGGTGTAAAGGTACTCTAAAAGTGAAACGACAGACAATTCTACTTCAAGGAAAATTAGGCTATCGTACAGAAGTTTCCATCTACACTGGACTTCTGTGATAAAAAGAAGCAATAATCATCACAAACATTGTGAAATAAGCATCTTTTATAATTTTAAGCAAATAAAATAAAGTTGAAAATATAATAAGTAAAGGTCTGTTATAATTTTTGATAGCCATTGGCTTTCAAGTTTTGAGTTCTTAGTATTTTACTGTCTCTACTTTAAACTATGTATAGCTAATATCTCTTTTTGTCCAATGTGAAAATATTTATTTTCATAAGAGTATTTACTCCATTTAGATTTATTGTAACCATATCCATTAATTTCTCCCATCTTATTTTGTGCTATCTTCCTACATCTCTTTTATGTTTACTTTTCTCTTTTCTTGTTTTTTTCTTTTTGGACATTTTTTCTTATTTTACAAACTTTATTATTTGGAAGTTTATACATACTATAATTGTTGTATATATGCTATAAATATTAATACCCATTCTGAACTCACTTTAATATTATTTAACATTTTTATTGTCCACTGTGAACTAAAAATGCCACCTGCCATGTCAGTAAACAAATGATGTTGCAGCCATCAAGCTATCACATTACAGGCACACCAATGGTGAGCCCTGACGGAACTCAGGATGGAGGCAGGATGCCCCACATCTAGCAGTCAGCCTCTGCACCCACCCCTGACAGTGCACCCTGCCGAGACTCAGGATGAGAAGAACAGGATACTGGCCCTAGATAGCTGAGGTGCATAACAAAGGAATGATTTCAATGGGCCCAGACTTTTCATCTCCCCATACATAAGAAAGTGCTAAATTCCTTAGCTTGAGAAAACTGGTTTTCCTTAATTAACAGTTATCCTTAGATGTGCCAACTACCTGATCTTTGTTGTAAAAATCTCCTATATATCCTGCCCCCTTCCCCATCCCCCCTTGCCTCTTTGGAACAGTCTCTCAGAGTTATCTGAGTTGCTGTGTCCCAGGCTTAAGTCCTCAGTTTTGTCCACTGCATAACACATAGCTCTCAACTTTTAGGTTGTGCTTTCTTTGATTTTTTTCAGTTGACACAACCTTAACTCTAAAAATCTCTTAAAACACTTGAAATTCTATCATCCACTCCATTTAAATACTAGTGTGGTCATGTATTTTATTTTTCTTTGTTCATGTATTTTAGATCTATTTTACATTGTTAATAGCATCATGCTTTTAAAAAGTAAAGCTAATGTTACTTTAGGTTTAGATATAGTTTCATTAATTTCTTGTCTTCCCCTATTGTTTTCAATCACAGAACTTCCATTTGGCATCATTTTCTACTTCCTTTTGTGGTACAGCATTTTGAATTTCCATTAATGAAGGTTTGTGGAGGGTTAACCCTGTTTCAATTTTGAAACTACATTTCAATCACAGTTAATTCTTAAAGGATATCATTAGGTATAACATTCCAGATTAACAGCAAATTTTCACTTTCTTACAAGGTAATTAAATAACGTCACTAGCTTCCAACATCACTCTTAAAATTGGATATCAATTTTATCTTTGCACATTTGAAGTTAATCTGACATTGATTTCTGCTATTTTTGAGATCATCTATTTGCTTTTAGTGTTTTGAGTCATTACCTTGATGTCTTTGGTCTAGATTTCTTTTTATTAATACTACTTGGGTTCACTGGGCTCTGTGACTATATAAGTTATTTTATTTCATCACTTCTGGAAAATTATTGACTTGTGTATCTTCCAGTGATATCTGTGACCTAATAACTTTTTCTTTTTTTCTACAACTCCTGTTTCTCATTTTATCTTCCATGCCTCTTAAAGACCTTTACATAGTTTCTATTTTTTTTTTTTTTTTTTTTTAATCTCTCTGATGCAGTCTGGATAATTTCTATAGGTTTATCTTTTAGTTTACTGGTCTCTTAAAATGTCAATTTGTGGTTAAACTCATAGATTGGATTTAATATTTCAGTTACTTTATTTTGTTTTATTTTATTTTTGGAGCTTCTTTTTGGTTCTTATAAAAATGTTTTATATATGTTCAAGCTTCTATTATTTCTGAACTGTTTTAATTATGTGTCCAACAATTCCTTTATATCAAGTCTTTTTCAGGTCTTATTCTAGTGTGGTGTTTTTTTTTGTTTGTTTGTTTGTTTCAGTTGTTTATATGTATTTTGCAATTTGAGTGTATGTGTATGTGTGTGTGTGTGTGAAAGAGGGAGGGAGAGGTATTCATTTTCCTTATTGCATTATTTATAAGTAATTGGCAAGGCCTAAAATTCATGAGACTGTCCTGAGAAAATCTGTACTTGATTCTGTCAGCTTCATCAAGACACTAAAGGTTATATGGTATTTATTTCTAGTTCCTGCTGCACTGATGATATTTCCATCTGAAGGAACCTGCTTAATATAGTTGTTCTCCTATTAAATTAAATTACTTTGGTAGGTTTTGGGCCCTGTGAGATCATGAAAATCAGAGGCTACTGTTCGACTGGCTTTGGAAACACCTTCAAGGAAAAAGCAGATTTATAAATGCATAAAGTGAGATTCTTAGAGTTCAGAGCATTTAGAGTTTGAACAAAATGAACTATGTGTTGTTTGATTGAAAAGCCAAATAGTAAACTATGAGAATTTCTGATGCTAGCACTGATTTATAAAGGCCTTATAATACATGTTTATAAAGGAAATGTCATTGTCTTAATATTTATATTAACAATTGTTATTTTCTCAGTTTATATTATATATGCATATTATTATTTTTTATGGCATGTGGAGAATAATAAAGCAGCCCTTCCATAGGCAGAACACAAAGGCAATAGGCCTAAGAATAGAATACGTAAATTACTAGGAATTAGGAAACAATGGCATCTAGCTCTATGAAGGAAAAAGGAAATAATTTCTTCAGAGTAATGGATTACAAGAAGCCATTTTCTGATTATAGCAGAGCAAAGAAAAACTTAAACACTTGACAGCGTGTTGTATTGTTGTTGTTAAAATAAATTGTATTGTAGAAACTGAACATTTTTAAAAGAATATAAATACCTGAAAATCAAGACATCTCCAAATGGGTCATAAATGATATGAAAAACCTAATAGAGTATCATCAGAACCTGGGAAGCACCTGGAAAAGTGCAAGGCTAGTGGAATCAAGGCAAATATCATCTCTGAGCCACACTTAACTAAAGGTTTTTACAAGGTCCTTTGTAGGGAAGAATTGAAAATTAATAATACTTTTGCATTTAATTCAGGTCTACCTTAAATTATATTTAAATTGTTTTCAACGTTTTTGATTCAATTATTCTTAGGTTTTTGACTTCACAAAATTTTAAGTTAAAAACTCTTCTGTTTCAGTGATACTTAAATTTGGGGAAGCCATGAACTGATTTGATAATCTATTAAAATGTATATGTTATTTCCACTGAATGCAAGTGTTAGGTAGCTAGTCACACATGAGTGGGTCCTGCCCCATCCTGGAGGGAGTCATCTTTCTCTCCCCCACCTGGACACTGGTAATCAGAGCATGCCCAGAGATCCTCTCTCTTCTAGTAAAGGACCACCACTAAGTTTCCAGCCTTATCAGGACTAAGCAGGATAAAACCACCAACACAGGTTGGCGCAGGTGCACCAAGATCGAAAAAGTGACTCAAAGTAACCCAGGGCCCATTATGCTGTATTTATAATAAATTAGCATTGAGGTTTTTACCACCACCACCCTCCAACCCTGGGTTTCGCTTGGGTGCTTATGGGTAAGCAACTGCTTACTAGGAGAAAAGTTATATAACTAAAAACTGTCAATCAACTTGTCAGTCAAATGATGTGGGTGGCGGGGAGAGACTGCCACCCCTAAAGTACCCAACACTACCCTCACTGCAGGGCTGCTTCTGGTTTCCGGACAGCCCACTCTCAACCTTTCTCGACAGTGTACTCTTACTTTGCTTAATAAAACTTCTGCTGCATGAAACTGCTCTTTGTCTCTTCTAAATTATTTCCCTCGAGAGGACAAGAACGAAGGAAATTGCTGTTCTACCAGTAACACATGTATGTGTGCATGTATAGTTATATTTACTAATTTAAGAATCCCCACTCTGTGGATTAGGGCAAGATGACTTCCACCTGACAGTGGTAGTCAAGGCAATAAAAGAAGTATCACCTCACTCTCATAGAATGTGGTCTCAATGAGGATAATTTCAATCTTGATGTCATATCTGTTATGCATCATCTAGCTAAGAAATAACAGAACCTTCATTAGGATTTATGTATTGTGTGGTCCAGTCTATTATTACACTTATATGATGTTTTTTTTAAGATTTAAAGATTTGGTTGATGGCAGGATGGAACACAACGACACTCAGATAGCTGAAAGGCAGAATTTTTTGTTACTTGTAGGTCCAAAAGAGCTAAGGTTGTCAGACAAGGTCACATAGGGGATTGAACCAGAGGACAGGGTAACAGCAAGCTGGAGCTGTAGGGAGAAGCTTATGTAACACAAACAGGGTATGGGTTGTCTATTTTGAATAATTTCCTGGGATCTGGAATATAGGGAATATCCCTAAGTGGCTGGTACCTGGCCCTAGTGCTAATACTAGCCCTGGAGTGAGAGGCTGATTGGAGAAGAGGTTGAGGTGTGGACTTAATTTGCTGCTTAAGAAGGGGAACTGACAGGCCACTAGTCAGAGTTCTAAAATGGGGTCAAAACAGTATTTTAGAAAACTATATTACACAAAATGCATGGTTTTTACAATTTAATATATAAGGATTTTTATTTTATTGTATTCCCTTCTCTTAATAAAAAGACAAATCAACACTTTAGCTCTCTTATATTGTTCTTTATATTTCTAACTGAGAATTTTTTCCTTGCTCTATCAAACTCTTGTATAGATTCAATAGCTTATACAATGAACACTGTCTGAGACACCTGTGAAAAACATTTTCAACTTTGACAGAACACCCTGAAGCTAACCAAAGTGAGCTTGACCTCTTGACAGGAATGGAGGATTCTGAGTGACATGCCATGTGCCTTGTTCATTGTTTAAGTAGGGAACAGTGTCACATATTTCAAAGACTATGCAAGTTCACTGTGGTAAAAACCTGAATCACTATTACAAGGCTCTAAAATGTCAGTCTGATCCATATTGAGCTTTGTACTACCTGTGAATAGAAGCAACTAGAACTTGCTCTTTGCCTCCACTTTAACCTCCTATTTACATAACATATAGACCCATCCTGTGGGAGAAACTAGGTCAAATTGGGAATTAGGTAACAGGAATTTTACTTTTTATAGATTTAGATGTTCCTGCAATTCTAAACTAAAATTCTAAAATAAAAATATAACTATCATCTATACTTGTTCTAAGAAGAATAATAGATGACAGAAACAATAGAAAACACCCCAAGACCTCTCCTTTTTCAAAAGATATCACATTTTCATATTGTCTGCAGATGTTACTTGACTTTTTTTTTTCTTTTTTCTTTTTTTTTTTTTAATTTTTATTTATTTATTTATTTATTTATTTATGGCTGTGTTGGGTCTTTGTTTCTGTGTGAGGGCTTTCTCTAGTTGTGGCAAGTGGGGGCCACTCTTCATCACGGTGCGCGGCCCTCTCATTATCGCGGCCCTCTCTTGTTGCAGAGCACAGGCTCCAGACGCGCAGGCTCAGTAATGGTGGCTCACAGGCCTAGTTGCTCCGTGGCATGTGGGATCTTCCCAGACCAGGGCTCGAACCCGTGTCTCCTGCACTGGCAGGCAGATTCTCAACCACTGCGCCACCAGGGAAGCCCTGTTTTTTCTTTTAAGAGCATATTTATTCTAAGATAAGATCATTATGACCAAAGGCTGCACAATGTGTTTTAGGTCAATTAAAGAGTTGACAGGAGGATATATCATTCATAGGTAAGCTAAATCTCCTCTAGATATTCTTTGAAGATATTCTATTTTCACAGTAGTGAATCCAGTTCAAAAACTGGACCTATTCAGCATAAGACCTCTTAAGTGATCTCCCAAATGCTGAAAACTGCCTAAGGAAATCGTTTTCCTGTCACCTTCATTCCTAACAAATTAGCATAATGTGAATTTTGATAAAGTTAACCAGAAAGCATACAAGGTTTGATAGATATGAAAAATTGATCATATACCAGGTGTTTTACCTGAAACAATGTGACTATGTTAACCTTGAGTTGTGGTCCTTGATAGTAAAGGCAGAAGTGGGATGCTGAATCATTATGGACTTCCCCTACTTGAGTTATTTAACTTCATTTCCTAACCTAGAAAATGAAAATTATAAAAGATTGTCTAGGTATCTGGAAAGGTTCTTATGACTGTTAAATGAGATACTGTTGTGAAATTACTTCTGAATAAATTAAAAGATTTTGTTAAAACAAATAATGATTGAGGCGCATTAAGTGACTTTAGATTTTTAACTGTAACTGGTAAGGGAAACTTGATCTTGCTTTCCTGAGCGTTTCTTCTTATTACATGTTGCAAATGCACAATATACTATAAGATTGTAGATTTTCAGTAACTAATAAATAATATTCAGTGAATAAAATGTAAGGTTTTTGACATTTTCTAAGGTATATATTTATTTACCCATACATTAGGTCTTGTGAATTTTTTTTTTAAACATCTTTATTGGAGTATAATTGCTTTACAATGGTGTATTAGTTTCTACTCTTTAACAAAGTGAATCAGTCATACATATACATATGTTCCCACATCTCCTCCCACCTGCATCTCCCTCCTTCCCACCCTCCCCCTCCCACCCCCCCAGGCGGTCACAAAGCACAGAGCTGATCTCCCTGCGCTATGCGGTTGCTTCCCACTAGCCATCTATTTTACATTTGGTAGTGTATATATGTCCATGCCACTCTCTCACTTTGTCAGATCTTACCCTTCCCCCTCCCTATATCCTCAGGTCCATTCTCTAGTAGATCTGTGTCTTTATTCCTGTCCTGCCACTAGGTTCTTCAGGACTTTTTTTTTTTTTTTTTTTTTTTTTTTATCCCTTAGATTCCATATATATGAGTTAGCATACTGTATTTCTTTTTCTCTTCCTCACTTACGTCACTCTGTATGACAGATTCTAACTCTATCCACCTCACTACAAATACCTCCATTTCGTTTCTTTTTATGGCTGAGTAATATTCCATTGTATATATGTGCCACATCTTCTTTATCCATTCATCCGATGATGTACATTTAGGTTGCTTCTATGTCCTGGCTATTGTAAATAGAGCTGCAATGAACATTTTGGCACATGACTCTTTTTGAATTATGGTCTTCACAGGATATACGCCCAGTAGTGGGATTGCTGGGTCATATGGTACTTCTATTTTTAGATTTTTAAGGAACCTCCATACAGTTCTCCATAGTGGCTGTATCAATTTACATTCCCACCAACAGTGCAAGAGTGTTCCCTTTCCTCCACACCCTCTCCAGCATTTATTGTTTCTAGATTTTTTGATGATGGCCATTCTGACTGGTGTGAGATGATATCTCATTGTAGTTTTGATTTGCATTTCTCTAATGATTAATGATGTTGAGCATTCTTTCATGTGTTTCTTTCCAATCTGTATATTTTCTTTGGAAAATGTCTATTTAGGTCTTCTGCCCATTTTTGGATTGGGGTGTTTGTTGTTTTGTTATTGGGCTGCATGAGCTGCTTGTAAATCTTGGAGATTAATACTTTGCCAGTTGCTTCATTTGCAAATATTTTCTCCCATTCTGAGGGTTGTCTTTTTGTCTTGTTTATGATTTCCTTTGCTGTGCAAAAGCTTTTCAGTTTCATTAGGTCCCATTTGTTTATTTTTGTTTTTATTTCCATTTTTCTAGGAGCTGGGTCAAAAAGGATCTTGCTGTGATTTGCAGTGTTCTGCCTATGTTTTCCTCTAAGAGTTTGAGAGTGTCTGGCCTTACATTCAGGTCTTTAATCCATTTTGAGTTTATTTTTGTGTATGGTGTTAAGGAGTGTTCTAATTTCATACTTTTACATGTACCTGTCCAATTTTCCCAGCACCACTTATTGAAGAGGCTGTCTTTTCTCCACTGTATAAGCTTGCCTCCTTTGTCATAGATTAGTTGACCATAGGTGTGTGGGTTTATCTCTGGGCTTTCTATCTTATTCCATTGATCTATGTTTCTGTTTTTGTGCCAGTACCATACTGTCTTGATTACTGTAACTTTGTAATATAGTTTGAAGTCAGAGAGCCAGATTCCTCCATTTTTCATTCTCAAGATTGCTTTGGTTATTCGGGGTCTTTTGTGTTTCCATACAAATTGTGAAACTTTTTGTTCTAGTTCTGTGAAAAATGCCAGTGGTAGTTTGATAGGGATTGCATTGAATCTGTAGATTGCTTTGGGTAGTAGAGTCATTTTCACAATGTTGATTCTTGCAATCCAAGAACATGGTATATCTCTCCATCTATTTGTATCATCTTTAATTTCTTTCATCAGTGTCTTATAATTTTCTGCATACAGGTCTTTTGTCTCCTTAGGTAGGTTTATTCCTAGATATTTTATTATTTTTGTTGCAATGGTAAATGGGAGTGTTTTCTTAATTTCACTTTCAGATTTTTCATCATTAGTGTATAGGAATGCAAGAGATTTCTGTGCATTAATTTTGTATCCTGCTACTTTACCAAATTCATTGATTAGCTCTAGTAGGTTTCTGGTAGCATCTTTACGATTCTCTATGTATAGTATCATGTCATCTGCAAACAGTGACAGCTTTACTTCTTCTTTTCTGATTTGGATTCCTTTTATTTCTTTTTCTTCTGTGGTTGCTGTGGCTAAAAGTTCCAAAACTATGTTGAATAATAGTGGTGAGAGTGGGCAACCTTGTCTTGTTCCTGATCTTAGTGGAAATGGTTTCAGTTTTTCACCATTGAGGATGATGTTGGCTGTGCGTTTGTCATATATGGCCTTTATTATGTTGAGGAAAGTAGTACACTCTATGCCTACTTTCTGCAGGGCTTTTATCATAAATGGGTGGTGAATTTTGTCGAAAGCTTTCTCTGCATCTATTGAGATGATCATATGGTTTTTCTCCTTCAATTTTTTAATATGATGTATCACGTTGATTGATTTGCATATACTGAAGAATCCTTGCATTCTTGGAATAAACCCCTCTTGATCATGGTGTATGATCCTTTTAATGTGCTGTTGGATTCTGTTTGCTAGTATTTTGTTGAGGATTTTTGCATCTATGTTCATCAGTGATATTGGCCTGTAGTTTTCTTTCTTTGTGACATCTTTGTCTGGTTTTGGTATCAGGGTGATGGTGGCCTCATAGAATGAGTTGGGGAGTGTTCCTCCCTCTGCAAGATTTTGGAAGAGTTTGAGAAGGATAGGTGTTAGCTCTTCTCTAAATGTTTGATAGAATTCGCCTGTGAAGCCATCTGGTGCTGGGCTTTTGTTTGTTGGAAGATTTTTAATCACAGTTTCAATTTCAGTGCTTGTGATTGGTCTGTTCATATTTTCTATTTCTTCCTGGTTCAGTCTCAGCAGGTTGTGCATTTCTAAGAATTTGTCCATTTCTTCCAGGTTGTCCATTGTATTGGCATAGAGTTACTTGTAGTAATCTCTAATGATCGTTTGTATTTCTGCAATGTCAGTTGTTACTTATCCTTTTTCATTTCTAATTCTACTGATTTGAGTCTTCTCCCTTTTTCTCTTGATGAGTCTGGCCAATGGTTTATCAATTTTGTTTATCTTCTCGAAGAACCAGCTTTTAGTTTTATTGATCTTTGCTATTGTCTCCTTCATTTCTTTTTCATTTATTGCTGATCTGATCTTTATGATTTCTTTCCTTCTGCTGACTTTGGGTTTTTTTTTTTGTTTTTCTTTCTCTAGTTGCTTTAGGTGCAAGGTTAGGTTGTTTATTCGAGATGTTTCCTGTTTCTTGAGGTAGGCTTTATTGCTATAAACTTCCCTCTTAGAACTGCTTTTGCTGCATCCCATAGGTTTTGGATCTTTGTGTCTCCATGTCATTTGTTTCTAGGTATATTTTGATTTCCCCTTTGATTTCTTCCCTGATCACTTCGTTATTAAGTAGTGTATTGTGTAGCCTCCATGTGTTTGTATTTTTTACAGATCTTTTCCTGTAATTGATATCTAGTCTCATAGCATTGTGGTCGGAAAAGATACTTGATACGATTTCAATTTTCTTAAATTTACCAAGGCTTGATTTGTGACCCAAGATATGATCTATCCTGGAGAATGTACCATGAGCACTTGAGAAAAATGTGTATTCTGTTGTTTTTGGGTGGAATGTCCTATAAATATCAATTGAGTCCATCTTGTTTAATGTATTATTTAAAGCTTGTGTTTCCTTATTTATTTTCATTTTGGATGATCTGTCCATTGGTGAAAGTGGGGTGTTAAAGTCCCCTACTATGATTGTGTTGCTGTTGATTTCCCCTTTTATGGCTGTTAGTATTTGCCTTATGTATTGAGGTGCTCCTGTGTTGGGTGCATAAATATTTACAATTGTTATATCTTCTTCTTGAATCAATCCCTTGATCATTATATAGTGTGCTTCTTTGTCTCTTGTAATAGTCTTTATTTTAAAGTCTATTTTGTCTGATATGAGAATTGCTACTCCAGTTTTCTTTTGATTTCCATTTGCATGGAATATCTTTTTCCATCCCCTCACTTTCAGTCTGTATGTCTCCCTAGGTCTGAAGTGGGTTTCCTGTAGGCAGTATATATACGGGTCTTGTTTTTCTTTCCATTCAGCCAGTCTGTGTCTTTTGGTGGGAACATTTAATCCATTTACATTTAAGGTAATTATCTATATGTATGTTCTTATTCTCATCTTCTTAAATGTTTTGGGTTTTTTATTTTAGGTCTTTTCCTTCTCTTGTGTTTCCTGCCTAGAGAAGTTCCTTTCACGTTTGTTGTAAAGCTGGTTTGGTGGTGCTGAACTCTCTCAGCTTTTGCTTGTCTGTAAAGGTTTTAATTTCTCCATCAAATCTGAATGAGATCCTTGCTGGGTAGAGTAATCTTGGTTGTAGGTTTTTCTCCTTCATCACTTTAAGTATAACTTGCCACTCCCTTCTGGCTTGCAGAGTTTCTGCTGAAAGATCAGCTGTTAACCTTATGGGGTTTCCCTTGTGTGTTATTTGTTGTTTTTCCCTTTCTGCTTTTTATATGTTTTCTTTATATTTAATTTTTGATAGTTTGATTAATATGTGTCTTGGCGTGTTTCTCCTTGGATTTATCCTGTATGGGACTCTCTGTGCTTCCAGAACTTGATTAACTATTTCCATTCCCATATTAGGGAAGTTTTCAACTATAATCTCTTCAAATATTTCCTCAGTCCCTTTCTTTTTCTCTTCTTCTTCTGGGACCCCTATAATTCGAATGTTGGTGCATTTAATGTTGTCCCAGAGGTCTCTGAGACTGTCCTCAGTTGTCTTCATTCTTTTTTCTTTATTCTTCTCTGCAGTAGTTATTTCCACTATTTTATCTTCCAGGTCTACTTATCCATTCTTCTGCCTCAGTTATTCTGCAATTGATCCCATCTAGAGTATTTTTAATTTCATTTATTGTGTTTTTCATCATTACTTGGTTCCTCTTTAGTTCTTCTAGGTCCTTGTTAAATGTTTCTTGCATTTTGTCTATTCTATTTCCATGATTTTGGATCACCTTTACTATCATTATTCTGAATTCTTTTTCAGGTAGACTGCCTATTTCTTCTTCATTTGTTAGGTCTGGTGTGTTTTGACCCTGCTCCTTCACCATCTGTGTGTTTTTTTGTCTTCTCATTTTGCTTATCTTACTGTGTTTGGGGTCTCCTTTTCACAGGCTGCAGGATCGTAGTTCCCATTGTTTTTGGTATCTGTCCCCAGTAGTTAAGGTTGGTTCAGTGGGTTGTGTAGGCTTCCTGGTGGAGGGGACTAGTGCCTGTGTTTTGGTGGATGAGGCTGGATCTTGTCTTTCTCGTGGGCATATCCATGTCTGGTGGTGTGTTTTGGGGGTGTTGTGGCCTTATTATGATTTTAGGCAGCCTCTCTGCTAATGGATGGGGCTGTGTTCCTGTCTTGCTACTTGTTTGGCATAGGGTGTCCAGCATTGTAGCTTGCTGGTCGTTGAGTGAAGCTGGGTCTTGATGTTGAGATGGAGATCTCTGAGAGATTTTCACCATTTGGTATTACGTGGAGCTGGGAGGTCTCTTGTGGACCAGTGTCCTGAAGTTGGCTCTCCTACCTCAGAGATACAGCCCTGATTCCTGTCTGGAGGACCAAGAACCTTTCTTCACATGGCTCAGAATAAAAGGGAGAAAAAATAGAAATAAAGAAAGAAATAGGATAAAATAAAATAAAATACAATAAAGTAAGATAAAATAAAATAAAGCTATTAAAATAAAAAATAAGAAAAAATTATTAAGAAATATTTATTAAGAAAAACAAATTTTAATTTTTTAAAATAATTTTTAAATTTTTTAAAATAATTTTTTTAAAAATAAAAATAAGAAAATAATTATTAAGAAAAAAAAATTTAATTTTTTAAAATAAAAAATGAGAAAAAAATCATTTAGAAATTTTTTTTTATTTTTTTAAAATAAAAAATAAGAAAAAAATTATTAAGAAAAAATTTATTAGGAGAAACAATTTTTAATTTTTTTAAAATAAAAAATAAAAAAAATTATTAAGAAAAAATTTATTAAGAAAAACATTTTTTACTTTTTAAAATAAAAAATAAGAGAAAAATTAAGAAAAATTTTTAAAATTTTTTGAAATAAAAAATAAGAAAAAAATTATTAAGAAAAAATTTATTAAGAAAAAAGAAACTTTTTTTAAGTTAAAAAAAAAAAAAAAAGGATGGCCCTAACCCCAGGACAAATGGTGAAAGCAAAGCTATACATACAAAATCTCACCCAGAAGCATACACATATACACTCAAAAAAAAGGAAAAGGGGAAAAATTAATATATCCTGCTCCCAAAGTCCACCTCCTGAATTTGGGATGATTCGTTGTCTATTCAGGTATTCAACAGATGCAGGTACATAAATTTGTTTGTTGAGCTTTAATCTGCAGCTTCTGAGGCTGCTGGAAGAAATTTCCCTTTCTCTTTGTTAGCACAGCTCCCAGGGTTCAGCTTTGGATTTGGACCCACCTCTGCGTGTAGGTCGCCTGAGGGCATCTGCTCTTCGCTCAGACAGGACGGTGTTAAAGGAGCAGCTGCTTCAGGGGCTCTGGCTCACTCAGGCGAGGGGGAGGGGTGGGTACGGATGCGGGGCGAGCCTTCAGCGGCAGAGGCCAGCGTGACGTTGCAGCAGCCTGAGGCGCGCCATGCATTCTCCCAGGGAAGTTGTCCCTGTATCACGGGACGCTGGCAGTGGTTGGCTGCACAGGCTCCCGGGAGGGGCGGTGTGGATAGTGACCTGTGCTCGCACAGGTTTCTTGGTGGGGCAGCAGCAGCCTTAGCGTTTCATGTCCATCTCTGGGGTCCGTGCTGATAGCCACGGCTCGCGTCCGTCTCTGGGGCTCGTTTAGGGGGCGCTCTGAATCCCCTCTCCTCACACACCAGGAAACAACGAGACAAGAAAAAGTCTCTTGCCTTTTCGGCAGCTCCAGACCTTTTCCTGGACTCCTTCCTGGCTAGCTGTGGTGCGCTAACCCCTTCAGGCTGTGTTCACACCGCCAACCCCTGTCCTCTCCCTTAGATCCGACCGAAGCACCAGCCTCAGCTCCCAGCTCCCGCCTGCCCCAGCGGGTAAGCAGACAAGCCTCTCGGGCTGGTGAGTGCGGCTCGGTGTCGATCCGCTGTGCGGGGATCTCTCCGCTTTGCCCTCCGCACCTGTGTGGCTGCGCTTTCCTCCGTGGCTCCGAAGCTTCCCCCCTCTGCCACCCGCAGTCTCAGCCCACAAAGGGGCTTCCTAGTGTGTGGAGACCTTTCCTCCTTCACAGCTCCCTCCCACTGGTGCAGGTCCCATCCCTATTCTTTTGTCTCTTTGTTTCTTTTTTCTTTTGCCCTACCCAGGTACGTGGGGAGTTTCTTCCCTTTTGGGAGGTCTGACGTCTTCTGCCAGCGTTCAGTGGGTGTTCTATAGGAGCAGTTCCATGTGTAGATGTATTTCTGATGTATCTGTGGGGAGGAAGGTGATCTCCGCATCTTACTCTTCTGCCATCTTGCCCAGACCCAGGTCTTGTGAATTTTACCACAGATACTAAATAGATTTCTTCCTGGAATTTAATTCCTAAATATAATTTCATGTTTTATTTGAAAACTACTTTCTTCCATTTATATTTACTAGAAGTATCCTCTGCTTTTTCAGATGTTATGATTCCTATGAAAACCAAATGAAAATTGCATATTATAGAGAATACTGAGACATAAATCTTTAGTCTCTTTGTCTGAAAACTAAAGGGTTTGAACTCAATCATCATAATGGTTCCTCCCTGCCATAAAATTCTCTAAGGTTGTGTGTATATGGTTTCTTCACTGATATCAGATGAACTTCTTGAAAGTCATCACCTGTTCATATTCAGTAGCTGAAACCTTCCTTTGAAGAGCTTTCCTAAAGCATTGTTCAGTTCCATTTAAGAAACCAGGGGGACAGACATTTCCCCCTGATGACAGACAGTCATCATTGTGAATATACTATTATAAATTTGTGAAATTGCACACAAATTTATTTTCTTTGTCCTCTATTATGTGTTAAAAGTATGTTTGGATATTTTTTCATGGTCATAAACAGGCAATTTACCCCTGTCATTATTCATTATTTTACATTGAGCACACTTCATTCTTTACTATAATTTGCTTCATCTGTGTAGCCATCTGGCCTTGAAATCCATTTGTGCAATTAAGTAAATAAAAAGTGAGAGAAACATTTTCTGTGCATGAGAAATCACCAGGTCTGATAAGTGGACAGGATTCTAGTGAGGGATGGTACTATTTTACATTATGATTAACATTCATAATATATTTTCTAAGCATAAGATCCCAATCTAATATAATAATTTTTGCTGTCCAAACTATACTTACAAATCAAGAGTGTCTCTAGTCATTGTGTGACTGTTAAATATTTGGGCAATCTACTATTTCAGATGGAAGTTAATCATACAATTGGTCTTAAATTTTTCAAAACTTACATGTCTAGAAAAGAATTTATAATGAGAAACTTCTTGTCCATTTTCTACAGAACAGTTGTATAATATTTTTAAAACGTTAAAACCAGTCTTGTCCTTTTTCTCATTTACACATTCCATTGCCTTTTCATTTAACATGTGACAAAATCACAACACCTCGCCCTGTCCCAAGAGGTCCTGAGTGAGCTACACCATTACTCTCCACCTTGGATTTCTCTGTGCACTATTTCCTGGCTCACTGTTCATCAGTGTGGGTGGCCTTGCTCTTCTTCAAATGTAGAAATTTGTTCCCACCTCAGGCCTTATCTGTTTGCTATTCATTTACTCTTTCAAGAAATGAGTCTTTCAACATGTGAGGAAGTTGGACACCAGAACTGGAGTACGTTTTTTATATCCTTCTTATTAAGACCCTTTTCAGAAGGTGGATGGTATAGGGAAAGTAGTGATGGGTCCCTCAGGGGACTTGAGGAAGTGGCTGTTTATCAAAATTGCTGAGGAAATATTTCAATACTTTATCGACTAGCTATACCACTGCATATTATATGTAGTCACTTGAAAACAAATGTCTCAATAACTAGAATACATAATCATTGTAAAGATGAACTGAATTCCACCAATTGCCGTATATTCTGTAGCCAGTATAATATTTACCATTTATTGAATGCAAAATATACATATACATATTTAAAGTTCCAAATTATTCTTGCTTATTACCTCTTAAACAATTTGAGTGAACCTTCATCAAACATTGTTACCATCTAATGCTCTAGACGAAACACAAAGGACTACAAATGATCATGATTCAATCAATTAATTGTTCAATTCTTTGCCGTTATCTACTTCCATTACTGTAAATCAATATAGCTTAATATAGTGAGATAAAATTTAAACAACAGTAATCCTTTAATAGTATCCACTTTGATGCTTGTATCTATACAGTGTCAGTTTCCCTTAACATTAATTTTTAAGTAAAAAAAATGCAGTTTTAGAAATTCTGTACATAATATATACATATAATTGTATTTATTTAGTTATCTCTTTCTTACTTCCCATTATGTCCCTTTTTGCAAACATCCCTATTTCAAATACTTATTTATTTTCTGCATTCTCTTTTTAGTACCTCCAAGTAAGCCTGATAGCACCTCCTAAAAGAGAAAAACAACTATATAATATGATATGATAATATATAATATAATATATAATGAAAGCCCACAATGGAAACATTTTATGTTTTATTTGCTAATTAAGAAAATCAAATCAGTTAAACAAAAATTTGAAACTTTTAAATATTAGGAGATGATGACTGCTTTTGTAAAATTCTAGTCTTGATACTCTACCAATAGTGTGTGTGTGTGTGTGTGTGTGTGTGAGTGTGTATGTGTGTGTGTAGTACATATAAATATATATAAATATATAGCCATGATATGCATGCACATCTGTTACATCATCTAACATATGTATTGCATAATATTTAAACAAAAGTCATAATTTTAGGACATTTTCTATAGCTTCTTTATCTACCCTTATGCTAAAAGGAATAGAAGTGTTTCTTACACTAATCTGCCATCCACCACCCCATCAGTGTTCTTTTACAATTTGGATTGGTCTCATCATTCATTCCTTTGCTTAAAAACTTCCATTATCTCCTTTCATTGCCAACAAAATAAACACCAACTCCTTAGCCTGCCCTTCCATCCCTCTCACAGCCTGGTCTACCACCTATATAATGCACCATGTGGTCTAAGTGAGCTAGACTCACACACAGCTCCGCAAACAAGCCAGACACTTTCCTGCCTCCAGACCTTATCCAGCTATTGTTGCTATTCCATTGTCACCTTTAGCTTCTTTTCCTAACCCTGAAAGGAGTTGAGGAATAGTACTCCAACTCAGTAGCCAATTTACCTTAAACAGACTATATTTGTTACAGCAAATGTATTGTAGATTATTGGAAAATGGAGGCACACAAATTATAGTGCTCTTTCAAACTGAATCTATCTTAACTAACCTGCCAATTCCTGCATTTTCTCTTTCATGTTTCGTATTTCATGTAGTTCTTAACTGAATTTGACGCTTTGTTTTCTTCAAGGTATAACAATTAAAAATGTGTGAAGAGGATGGAGATGTAGAATAATGATATTAAGACCTTCCTGA
This sequence comes from Balaenoptera borealis, assembly GCF_965194805.1. Lineage (NCBI taxonomy): Eukaryota > Metazoa > Chordata > Mammalia > Artiodactyla > Balaenopteridae > Balaenoptera > Balaenoptera borealis. The sequence goes on from NC_138877.1 coordinate 29,218,598, forward strand.
TAAGAAAATCTTGTACCTGTTCTAGATGGTAAATAGCATATTTCAAAGACCTATACATTTTGTAATTTGTAAGACTGTATTAGTGTTTTAAAACTTGACCATGCACCTTATCTGTAGTAAGTGATCTGTAGACATGATTGAAGACCGTTCAAATTGTCTTCTGTGTGATCAATAATTTTTCCTTTAAAAAGTTCTTTCCCTATCACCTAGGTCTTTTCTTTTCTATTTTAGCCAATATGATAACTTGTAGATTCCATAACTTGATCTTGAGTATATGCTACCGAAACTCAGGTCCAACTGCTCGGCACTGAAAAAACAATACTCGAGAGGCAAGATTGGTGGAAAGGAAAGTTTGTTTTATTCTGGAGGTCAGCAGCCAGGAAAGAACGCAGACTTACGTCCAAAGGTCAACTCCTCACTGACAATCAGTGGGCAAGAGCTTTTAAAAGGGAGTTTCACAGTTGTGTAGGCGGAGAGAGGGGGCTCCATGCAGAAATAGCACAGTCAGCTCTGACAGTCATCTTGAAATTGGTCATGCAGTGGTCTGAACAGCATCATCTTATTGCTTGGAGTATTGTTAATCTTCAGTTCCAGGGTCGGTTTGTTCCCATTTCTTTGAGGCCAGTTCTCAGAATTGTGACAGCTTATGTCATGGCTACAGTTTGGTCATCATGTATTGATAGTTAACTTCTTCCACCTAGTGAGGGTTTCAGTATCGACAAAACAGCTCACAGGATATGGCTCAGAATATTATCTATAGCCTTTGAGGAGGAAATAAAGGTTTCTGACTTTATTTAATGGCTAAACTATTTTCATTTGGCCTTGTTTGACTGTTTTCCTTTGCTTCTGCATTTTCTCACTTCTCTGATTAAATTTATTCTTCAACTCAAGTTTTCCTACAGATAAAGGCAGGCAGAGGACATGGGGGGGTGGTGTTCTGTCCTGGGCAGGCCCATAGGATCTTGATCTGTTTCATAGACACATATTTGGAAATGCCTACAAAAATTACTTATTTTCATACAATAATATTCAGGGATAACAGTATATGTTAAATAAATAAAACTTGATTTATGAACCATATGTTGAAGTGATGTTACATTGAAGTAAAAATAACATTTCTATTTGGGCATTTTTAGAGAATGCAAATTATTTTTATATCATATCCTTATGCCAAATTTAAAAAACATACTGAAATCACTGAGAGTGAACTGAAGGTTTTATTGTAAGTCTGAAAAATTACAATTTTTGATTCATAGTCAGAGTTTACAGATAAAATTGTTAAATACTTGGAACCTGCTAGTTTGAAGGCAAAAATGCAAAATATTTTCTGACAAATTCATGAAGCTTATCAGTTTGAGTCACTGAACTCAAAGCAAAGATTTCAGAGAAATCACTTCAATACAGTGATGGTAACATTCCACAGGGTATGGTTTTTATATTGTACTGAACATTTAACTTTAGTAATATCATTTTGTACTTATACTTTTAGAGTATTTCACTTTAGAGGAAATGAAAAAAATATTTAAATCTATTACCTGTTAACTGTATTAATTTGGAAATTTTGATTTGTATTAAAATAAATCTTTTCATCAAAAACTTTTGTAAAGAAAATCGATGTGTAACATTTGAAAATTATTTATTTTAAAATTAATTATTTTACACCTCTACAAAAAATAAATTAAAAAAATTAATTACCTCACTTAATCGAATACCATCCAACCATCTATTCAGCTATCATGCATTTAATTAATCTATCTTACCATGGAAAATAAAGTCCTATTCAGAAATATAAGACAGAATTAAACTTCCAAAATGTATCATCAGTTGTCATATTTCATGAAAAGTGACTTACAATTTCTGTGCTGGAAAGGATATACCTCTTTTGTATTCTCTTAGCTTCGTTTTATCTAAGGGTCATATTCTGTAGGTTAAATTTTATGTAAAACAGAAATATGGCCCTGAACATTCAACAGTGTATAACCATAACACTTAAAATGCTAAGTGCCTTTTTAATCTCATGCAATGAATTTTTTTTGGTAAAGTACAAACAAAAAGAAAGAAACAACAGGAAAAAATACCTTTAAATATAAGTGAGAAAACAGCCTTAATCAGCTATTAAAACACTTCCATCATTTTGTATGAAGAAAGTTATTCCAAGGTTAAAGAATATTTATGGGTGAGAGACTGTGAAGCAATTTTTCTCCATGTTTGTGCAAATGTTTTGTCAGGATTCTTTCAACAAAAGAAAAAAATATCTCCTTGCCGGTCAACATTTTAATATAATATATACAACTTGTTAAATCATTGATTTGGTATGCTTATTACATTCAATAATTTTACTGCCCCAATACTGGTCAATAAAAATCAGGTGTTATTTTATTTTTGGTCTAAGCACACTCAATTAGTTCATATAAGGATTGGTTCTAGGACTCTCAGAATTTAAGATGTGGAGTTCAAATAGATCACCTTGCCAAAAGATGATACTGGGTGAATTCTGAGATGTATGTTGATTCCATAAATAGAGGTGATTTTACTCACCTATTTTCAGATTAGTTACCAGTAGTATTAATGGATTCATTTAAACATATTCTTACTCACAAGTTCATTTGACAGAATACAATATTATAATTGACTATATACACAAAAGAATAAAAGGATTGGTAATTGGAAATAGAGGAATAAATAAACCTTACCACTTTTTTTTCACAAACATTGTTTCTCACAATAGCTCATGCCGCTAAAGGACATTAATTTGTCATTAGATTTATAATTTCTCAAATTTAAATAGAGATGATCAATCAATATTAGTTCACACCTTTTTTTTTTTTTTTTTTTTTTCTGAGAATAACCTTGAAGTCTTCACCAGCTAGGTGTATTTCACATATGTTAAATCACCAAAGAAAACAAGGTCAAAAGAAATTCACTGAAAGTTTCACACCCTAGCATGCTACCCTTTGGGATTGATGAATAGCTTCTTCAATTTTCTCAGTTCCATGGCAAAGAGAATGGAGCAGTTCCAGGAAGATCCATAAGAAACTGGCTGAAGTCAGATGAAAAATGACATTTCTTGTACTGTTATTGGCAAGGTTAAACTTTTCACAAATAAAAAGCTTAAGTTTTTTCTCAGAATTCAGTTTAGTTTCTGAGTCATATTGTCTTGGTGAATTGGACATTTGGGGAAACTTTATGAAGTGTTAACTGTATTTGAAGATATCTGAAAATAAACCCTAAATTTCTTTAGAGCGACAAATATACTGCACCTTTCTGAGGTTTAGTATCTGTGCTGATGTAGTAGAGATACAAAATCATGATTTTTTTCTCATGTAACAGGTTGTTGTGAATATCATACTATATGCAGAGGTATGTATGAAAACATTTAAATGGCAACGAAATTGATATAAATGCAAAATGATCTAATTTAAAAAATAAACAAATGATTTGGATTTCAGTCTTGACAAAGAATAACTCACTTTTTTTATTGGAGTATAATTGCTTTACAATGTTGTGTTAGTTTCTGCTGTACAACAAAGTGAATCAGCTATATGTATACATATATCCACTCCCTCTTGGACCTCCCTCTCATCCCCTGTATCCCACCCATTTAGGTCATCACAGAGCACCGAGGTGAGCTCCCTGTGCTATACTGCAGGTTCCCACTAGCTATCTATTTTACACATAGTAGTGTATTTATGTCAAACTTAATCTCCCAATTCATCACACCTTCCCCTTCCCCTGTTGTGTCCACACTTCCATTCTCTACATTTGCATCTCTATTCCTGCCCTGGAAATAGGTTCATCTGTACTATTTTTCTAGATTCCACATATATGCATTAATATATGAATTTGTTTTTCTCTTTCCAACTTACTTCACTCTGTATGACAGACTCTAGGTCCATCCACATCTCTACAAATGACCAAATTTCATTCCTTTTCATGGCTGAGTAATATTGCATTATATATATGTACTGCAACTTCTTTATCCATTCCTTTGTCAATGGACATTTAGGTTGTTTCCATGACCTGGTTATTTTATATAGTGCTGCAATGAACACTGATGTGAATGTGTCTTTTTGAATTATGGTTTTATCCAGAGGTAGGCCCAAGAGTGGGATTGCTAGGCCATATGGTAGTTCGGTTTTTAGTTTTTTAAGGAACCTCCATACTGTTCTCCATGGTGGCTGTATCAATTTACATTCCCACCAGCAGTACAAGAGGGTCCTCTTTTCTCCACACCCTCTCCAGCATTTACTGTTTGTAGATTTTTTGATGATGGCCATTCTGACTGGTGTGAAGTGATACCTCATTGTAGTTTTGATTTGCATTTCTCTAATAATCATCTTTTCATGTGCCTCTTGCCCATTTGTATGTCTTCTTTGGGGAAATGTCTATTTAGGTCTTCTGCCCATTTTTGGATTAGGTTGTTTTTTTTTTGATATTGAGCTGCATGGGCTGTTTGCATATTTTGGAGATTAATCCTTTGTCCATTGTTTCATTTGCAAATATTTTCTACCTTTCTGAGGGTTGTCTTTTTGTTGTGTCCATAAAAACAAAAATAAACAAATAGGACTTAATTAAACTTAAAAATTTTTGCACAGCTAAGGAAACAACTCAGTTTACGTAAGCAACCCATTAATTAGAGCTTAAGGTCCTCCTCTACAAAGTTACAGGTTTGAATAAGTTTTTTGCAAGGTTCTTTACAGAAAATTTCTCTAAAATGTGTTTGAAGGAAAAAGCAGTTTTACTGTGGGAGTTTCAGGATGTTGCCAAAAGGAGAGTGGTTTTCCTCTCCAGCTTGTATGGTACTTAGCTCATGAAAGTTTGAGGAAGGACACCAAGTCACAGAAACCAGTCAAATAATGTCCTTTTCTTCACATTTTACTCTATCCAGGACAACAGTCAGTGCTTATCCACTTCTCTGCTGATGAGGTGAATTTCCATTCATGAGTATAAATACCTCTGAAACTTCACTTTCTCAACACTAGCCAAGGTCTACAGTTCAAAGGATAATGTTTTCTGCCTCTTTTATGGTGTACTCAGGAACAGAAATTTTGGGCCATGATGATAACACACCCAATCACAACTTCCTTAACTTAGCAGCCATTTATAACAGCCAATTTCATTCTGTAATAAAACAGTGAAGAATAAAGACAGATAACTCTTGAACTGAGAGAATTACCATAGAAATGTGGCAGGACATTACATGTATCCTCTTATTGGATGTTTAGAGCCTTGTTGTAGCATATTTTAGAAATTAAAAAAAACAAACCACAATTAATTATTCTTTACTTTATTCAGAAATATAAAGAACACTCATATTGTTAGTGTCAAAAATGGCTCTGCCCAAGGGAAAGATTCCTGAAATACTCTGGCAGAGTGAGAAAAAAAAATTAAAAAATCATTTATATTTGTGTATTTTTGTAAAACTAATTGATGAGATTTTGGAATATTTAATTTTGATTTCTTGGTTTCCATTTCTATATCACTTTTTACTTCATAAAGAATAACTTCAATGACTTTGAAAACTTTAAAAAAATGTGCCATGGGAGGAGGGGCAAGATGGCGGAAGAGTAAGACACGGAGATCACCTTCCTTCCCACAGATACAGTAGAAATACATCTACACGTGGAACTGCTCCTACAGAACACCCACTGAACGCTGGCAGAAAACGTCAGACCTCCCAAAAGGCAATAAAATCCCCACGTACTTGGGTAGGGCAAAAGAAAAAAAAAAAAATAACAGAGACAAAAGAATAGGGACGGGACCTGCACAAGTGGGAGGGAGCTGTGAAGGAGGAAAGGTTTCCACACACTAGGAAGCCCCTTCGTGGGCAGAGACAGCGGGTGGCAGAGGGGGAAGCTTCGGAGCCACGGAGGAGAGCGCAGCCACAGGGGTGCAGAGGGCAAAGCGGAGAGATTCCCGCATGGAGGATCAGTGCTGAGTAGCACTCACCAGTCCGAGAGGCTTGTCTGCTCAGCCGCCGGGGTGGGCGTGGGCTAGGAGCTGAGGCTTGGGATTCGGTGCTAGCTGAGAGGGAGTCTGGGAAAAAGTCTGCAGCTGCCAAAGAGGCAAGAGACTTTTTCATGCCTCTTTGTTTCGTGGCACGCAAGGAGAGGGGATTCAGAGCGCAACCTGGGCGAGCTCCGGAGATGGGCGCGAGCCACGGCTATCAGCGTGGACCCCAGAGGTGGGCGCGAGCCACGGCTAACAGCGCGGACCCCAGAGATGGGCATGAGACGCTAAGGCAGCTGCTGCCACCACCAAGAAGCCTGTGTGTGAGCACATGTCACTCTCCACACCGCCCCTCCCGGGAGCCGGTGCAGCTCGCCACTGCCAGGGTCCCGTGATACGGGGACAACTTCCCTGGGGGAACGCACGGTGCGCCTCAGGCTGCTGCAACATCACGCTGGCCTCTGCTGCCACAGGCTCATCCCGCATCCTTACCCCTCCCTCCCCTGGGCCTAAGTGAGCCAGAGCCCCCGAAGCAGCTGCTCCTTTAACCCCGTTCTGTCTGGGTGGGGAATAGACGCCCTCAGGCCACCTACACGCAGAGGCGGGTCCAAATCCAAAGTTGAAACCCCGGAGCTGAGCGAACAAAGAAGAGGAAGGGAAATCTCTCCCAGCAGCCTCACAAGCAGTGGATTAAAGCTCCACAAAACACTTGATGTGCCTGCATCTGTTGAATACCTGAATAGACAACCAATCATCCCAAAATCAAGAGGTGGACATTGGGAGCAAGATATATTAATTTTTCCCCTTTTCCTTTTTTTGTGAGTGTATATGTGTATGCATCTGGGTGAGATTTTGTCTGTATAGCTTTGCTTTCACCATTAGTCCTAGGGTTAGTTCTGTCCGGTTTTTTTTTTGTTTTTTTACTTAAAAATTTTTTTTCCCTAATAAATGTTTTCTTAATAATTTTTCCTTATTTTCTATTTTTAGAAATTAAAAAAAAATTAATAAGTTTTTTTCATATTTTTTATTTTAAAAAATTAAAAATTTTTTTCTTAATAAATTTTTTTCTTAAATTTTTTTCTTATAAAAAATTAATAAATCTATTTTTTAAAATTAAAAAAAACTTTTTTTCTGAATACATTTACTCTTAATAATATTTGTTTCTTATTTTTTATTATAAAAACTTTATTTTATTTTATTTTATCTTCTTTCTTTCTTTCTTTCCATTTTTTTCACGCTTATATTCTCAGCTGTGTAGATGAAAGGCTCTTGGTGCTCCAGCCAGGCATCAGGGCTATGCCTCTGAAGTGGGAGAGCCAACTTCAGGACACTGGTCCACAAGAGACCTCCCAGCTCCACGTAATACCAAATGGTGAAAATCTCTCAGAGATCTCCATCTCAACATCAAGACCCAGCTTCACTCAACGACCAGCAAGCTACAATGCTGGACACCCTATGCCAAACAAGTAGCAAGACAGGAACACAGCCCCATCCATTAGCAGAGAGGCTGCCTAAAATCATAATAAGGCCACAGACACCCCAAAACACACCACCAGATGTGGACGTGCCCATCAGAAAGACAAGATCCAACCTCATCCACCAGAACACAGGCACTAGTCCCCTCCACCAGGAAGCCTACACAACCCACTGAACCAACCTTAGCCACTGGGGACAGATACCAAAAAACAACGGGAACTACGAACCTGCAGCCTGTGAAAAGGAGACCCCAAACACAGTAGGATAAGCAAAATGAGAAGACAAAAAAACACACAGCAGGTGAAGGAGCAGGGTCAAAACACACCAGACCTAACAAACGAAGAAGAAATAGGCAGTCTACCTGAAAAAGAATTCAGAATAATGATAGTAAAGATGATCCAAAATCTTGGAAATAGAATAGACAAAATGCAAGAAACATTTAACAAGGATGTAGAAGAACTAAAGAGGAACCAAGCAACGATGAAAAACACAATAAACGAAATTAAAAATACTCTAGATGGGATCAATAGCGGAATAACTGAGGCAGAAGAACGGATAAGTGACCTGGAAGATAAAATAGCAGAAATAAATACCACAGAGCAGAAAAAAGAAAAACAGAATGAAAAGAATTGAGGACAGTCTCAGAGACATCTGGGACAACATTAAATGCACCAACATTCGAATTATAGGGGTCCCAGAAGAAGAAGAGAAAAAGAAAGGAACTGAGAAAATATTTGAAGAGATTATAGTTGAAAACTTCCCTAATATGGGAATGGAAATAGTTAATCAAGTTCTGGAAGCACAGAGAGTCCCATACAGGATAAATCCAAGGAGAAACACGCCAAGACACATATTAATCAAACTATCAAAAATTAAATATAAAGAAAACATATTAAAAGCAGAAAGGGAAAAACAACAAATAACACACAAGGGAATCCCCATAAGGTTAACAGCTGATCTTTCAGCAGAAACTCTGCAAGCCACAAGGGAGTGGCAGGATATACTTAAAGTGATGAAGGAGAAAAACCTGCAACCAAGGTTACTCTACCCAGCAAGGATTTCATTCAGATTTGATGGAGAAATTAAAACCTTTACAGACAAGCAAAAGCTGAGAGAGTTCAGCACCACCAAACCAGCTTTACAACAAATGCTAAATGAACTTCTCTAGGCAAGAAACACAAGAGAAGGAAAACACCTACAATAAAAAACCCAAAACATTTAAGAAAATGGGAATAGGAACATACATATCAATAATTACCTGAAATGTAAATGGATTAAATGCTCCCACCAAAAGACACAGACTGGCTGAATGGATACAAAAACAAGACCCATATATATGCTGTCTACAAGAGACCCACTTCAGACCTAGAGAAACATACAGACTGAAAGTGAGGGGATGGAAAAAGATATTCCATGCAAATGGAAATCAAAAGAAAGCTGGAATAGCAATTCTCATATCAGACAAAATAGACTTTAAAATAAAGACTATTACAGGAGACAAAGAAGGACACTATATAATGATCAAGGGATCGATCCAAGAGGAAGGTATAACAATTGTAAATATTTATGCACCCAATATAGGAGCACCTGAATACATAATGCAAATACTAACAGCCATAAAAGGGGAAATCGACAGTAACACAGTCATAGTAGGGGACTTTAACACCCCACTTTCACCAATGGACAGATCATCCAAAATGAAAATAAATAAGGAAACACAAGCTTTAAATGATACATTAAATAAGATATACTTAATTGATATTTATCGGACATTCCACCCCAAAACAACAGAATACACATTTTTCTCAAGTGCTCATGGAACATTCTCCAGGATAGATCATATCTTGGTCCACAAATCAAGCCTTGGTAAATTTAAGAAAATTGAAATCATATCAAGTATCTTTTCCAACCACAACGCTATGAGACTAGATAACAATTACAGGAAAAGATCTGTAAAAAATACAAACACATGGAGGCTACACAATACACTACTTAATAACGAAGTGATCACTGAAGAAATCAAAGGGGAAATCAAAAAATACCTAGAAACAAATGACAATGGAGACACGATGACCCAAAACCTATGGGATGCAGCAAAAGCAGTTCTAAGAGGGAAGTTTATAGCAATACAAGCTTACATCAAGAAACAGGAAACATCTCGAATAAACAACCTAACCTTGCACCTAAAGCAATTGGAGAAAGAAGAGCAAAAAACCCCAAAACTAGCAGAAGGAAAGAAATCATAAAGATCAGATCAGAAATAAATGAAAAAGAAATGAAGGAAACAATAGCAAAATTAAACGAAACTAAAAGCTGGTTCTTCGAGAAGATAAACAAAATTGATAAACCATTAGCCAGACTCATTAAGAGAAAAAGGGAGAAGACTCAAATCAATAGAATTAGAAATGAAAAAGGAGAAGTAACCACTGACCCTGCAGAAATACAAACGATCATTAGAGATTACTACAAGCAACTCTATGCCAATAAAATAGACAACTTGGAAGAAATGGACAGATTCTTAGAAATGCACAACCTACCAAGACTGAACAGGGAAGAAACAGAAAATATGAACAGACCAATCACAAGCACTGAAATTGAAACTGTGATTAAAAATCTTCCAACAAACAAAAGCCCAGGACCAGATGGCTTCACTGGCGAATTCTATCAAACATTTAGAGAAGAGCTAACACCTATCCTTCTCAAACTCTTCCAAAATATTGCAGAGGGAGGAACACTCCCCAACTCATTCTACGAGGCCACCATCACCCTGATACCAAAACCAGACAAAGATGTCACAAAGAAAAAAACTACAGGCCAATATCACTAATGAATATAGATGTAAAAATCCTCAACAAAATACTAGCAAACAGAATCCAACAGCACATTAAAAGGATTATACACCATGATCAAGTGGGGTTTATCCCAGGAATGCAAGGATTCTTCAATATATACAAATCAATCAACGTGATACATCATATTAACAAATTGAAGGAGAAAAACCATATGATCATCTCAATAGATGCAGAGAAAGCTTTCGACAAATTTCACCACCCATTTATGATAAAAGCCTTGCAGAAAGTAGGCATAGAGGGAACTTTCCTCAACATAATAAAGGCCATATATGACAAACCCACAGCCAACATTGTCCTCAATGTTGAAAAACTGAAACCATTTCCACTAAGATCAGGAACAAGACAAGATTGCCCACTCTCACCGCTATTATTCAACATAGTTTTGGAAGTGTTAGCCACAGCAATCAGAGAAGAAAAAGAAATAACAGGAATCCAAATCAGAAAAGAAGAAGTAAAGCTGTCACTGTTTGCAGATGACATGATACTATACATAGAGAATCCTCAAACTGCCACCAGAAAACTACTAGAGCTAATCAATGAATTTGGTAAATTAGCAGGATACAAAATTAATGCACAGAAATCTCTTGCATTCCTATATACTAATGATGAAAAATCTGAAAGTGAAATTAAGAAAACACTCCCATTTACCATTGCAACAAAAATAATAAAATATCTAGGAATAAACCTACCTAAGGAGAGAAAAGACCTGTATGCAGAAAATTATAGGACACTGATGAAAGAAATTAAAGATGATACAAGTAGACGGAGAGATATACCATGTTCTTAGATTGGAAGAATCAACATTGTGAAAATGACTCTACTACCCATAGCAATCTACAGATTCAATGCAATCCCTATCAAACTACCACAGGCATTTTTCACAGAATTAGAACAAAAAATTTCACAATTTGTATGGAGACACAAAAGACCCTGTATAGCCAAAGCAATCTTGAGAACGAAAAATGGAGCTGGAGGAATCAGGCTCCCTGACTTCAGACTTTATTACAAAGCTAGAGTAATCAAGACAGTTTGGTAATGGCACAAAAACAGAAATATAGTTCAATGGAACAGGATAGAAAGCCCAGATATAAACCCATGCACATATGGTCACCTTATCTTTGATAAAGGAGGCAAGCATATACAGTGGAGAAAAGACAGCCTCTTCAATAAGTGGTGCTGGGAAAATTTGACAGGTACATGTAAAAGAATGAAATTAGAACACACCATACACAAAAATAAACTCAAAATGGATTAAAGATCTAAATGTAAGCCCAGACACTTTCAAATTCTTCGAGGAAAACATAGGCAGAACACTATGACATCAATCACAGCAAGATCATTTTTGACCCAACTCCAAGAGAAATGGAAATTAAAAAAACAAATAAATAAATGGGACCTAATGAAACTGAAAAGCTTTTGCACAGCAAAGGAAACCATAAACAAGACCAAAAGACAACCCTCAGAGTAGGAGAAATTATTTGCAAATGAAGCAACTGACAAAGGATTAATCTCCAAGATTTACAAGAAGCTCATGCAGCTCAATAACAAAAAAAACAAACAACCCAATCCAAAAATGGGCAGAAGACCTAAATAGACATTTCTCCAAAGAAGATATACAGATTGCCAACAGACACATGAAAGAATGCTCAACATCCTTAATCATTAGAGAAATGCAAATCAAAACTACCATGAGGTATCATCTCACACTGGTCAGAATGGCCATCATCAAAAAATCTAGAAACAATAAATGCTGGAGAGGGTGCAGAGAAAAGGGAACACTCTTGCACTCTTGGTGGGAATGTAAATTGATACAGCCACTATGGAGAACAATATGGAGGGTCCTTAAAAAACTAAAAATAGAACTACCATACGACCCAACAATCCCACTATTGGGCATATACCCTGAGAAAACCATCATTCAAAAAGAGTCATGTACCAAAATATTCATTGTAGCTCTATTTACAATATCTAGGACATGGAAGCAACCTAAGTGTCCATCATCGGATGAATGGATAAAGAAGATGTGGCACATATATACAATGGAAGATTACTCAGCCATAAAAAGAAATGAAATAGAGGTATTTGTAATGAGGTGGATGGAGTTAGAGTCTGTCATACAGAGTGAAGTAAGTCAGAGAGAGAAAAACAAATACCGTATGCTAACACATATATATGGAATCTAAGAAAAAAAAAAAAAAAAAAAAAGGTCATGAAGAACCTAGTGGCAAGATGGGAATAAAGACACAGACCTACTAAAGAACGGACTTGAGGATATGGGGAGTGGGAGGGGTGAGATGTGACAGGGTGAGAGAGTGTCATGGACATATATACACTACCAAATGTAAAATAGATAGCTAGTGGGAAGCAGCCGCGTAGCATAGGGAGATCAACTCGGTGCTTTGTGACCACCTAGAGGGGTGGGATATGGAGGGTGGGAGGGAGGGAGATGTAAGAGGGAAGAGATATGGGAACATATGTATATGTATAACTGATTCACTTTGTTTTAAAGCAGAAACTAGCACACCATTGTAAAGCAATTATACTTCAATAAAGATGTTAAAATAAATAAATAAATAAATAAATAAATAAATAAATAAATAAAAATTTAAAAAATGTGCTGTGTTTTAGATTTATTTGGGGCATTTCAAAATATCTAAAAAAAATAAGCTTGAGTTGCTATTTAATATTCATAACAAATCCATGTTTTTAATTAACTTACTTATTTTTTAACACTATTTTCAATATATAATTTTAGATTTGGAAATTTATGCTGGCTACCTAGTATTAGTAATAAATACTTGTTATTTGTTAATCATCAGTCATAGCCATCATAGACTAATATATATTTTTTTTAATGTTTGAAGGATTGGTACTTAAACTTGATATGTTTAATTAAGTGTATACAGACTGGTTTACAAAATTATGTGACCTTTGATATCATTCCCTGTAAATAAGATTTCAGATCAAACAGACATTCCAATAACATAATGCTTCTAGATCATCTACTGTGAATTAAGACTGGTGCTCGACATTTTCACATGCTAATTAGTATTCAGAGAGGTTAACTTGCAGATTCATGCCTTTGCCATGCTGACTCTGATTAGGTGTACAGCCTTTAATTAGGAGCACAGTATCACACTAACAAGTTCCTCCCTATCACTGAAACTGCAAGGGAAACCTGGAGATTTGAGTCGGAGATTATTTCTTAATATTGGATATTGAACAATTGAATGGAGGACCAGACACAGGAGACTGAAGTCAGTGATTACTACTTAATATTAGATACTGAACAATTGATGAAAGGACCAGACACAGGAAAATGGAAATTTTCATTAAAATGGAAATTAATTGTACTATATTTGATTATTAAGCTGATATAGTGCTAATTATTTACTTAAATCCAGCATAGTTTGAAAGTTGCATTTTTATTTAATCTTATAATGTTGCTTAGAGTACATTACAGACTGCAGCTTTTATACCTGTGCTCCTTCATCACATAAAATATATCTGTAGCAAAATGTTATGTTGCTTTAGATGATAATTTTACCTAAATATTATTTTATTTTTTATTTATAAGCATTTATTTTTGCATTTTTAACATAAAATTCTCAAATTGAAATTTGTAATCATTACATCTCTTAAAAATTAAAAACTATAAGGAAAAGAATTGAATTTGAGGATGATTATTTCTTTAACGATTGTTTTTCTTTAATAATCTCATGGTACCAAATTTTTATATAAGTCATATTTCAGAGAATACCAAAGAAATACTGTTGTTCTTATTAGTGAGGTTTTATTTTCCTATTTTAATTAGATTGTAATTATGCTCTTTCCTCCAGATCCCTCTCCAGTGACCAGGAAAAATACTTAACGACTGTTTACTATTTAGCAAGAATAAAGACTGAGTGTTTTGTGGAGGAACAAAACTAGGATCTTTCTTTTTGTGTTTTTCATTCATCTGTTTCTTTGTTTGCTTTTTCTAGTGGATATTTAGATCTGGTACTGATTCTTTATTTTCACCACTAAAATGAGCACCCTTTTCCTAAATTTCTTCTGCAAAAAAATAAATTCACTGTTTTCTTATATTTTTAAGATGAAATATATTACCAAAAAGACAAAGCTGAATTTTAAAATGTTCAATCAAATGTATTAGTTCTTGCTCTGGCTAAGAAACATATTTTCTAAGAGGTAGATTTTTCTTGAACATGATTTTCCTGTGGAATAACCACAAAGCATTTTTAAAAATTTCATTAACAGCTAATATTTCAAAATTTTCTCCCATTTGTAAACAAAATTATTATATCTAGAATGTGATGCAAAATATGGAATACAAGTTAAAACTTGGTTACCAAGACACTCTGGTTCTGATACTCTTACCACCAGGAGCCCAGTTATCAAGTGGGTTTACTGAAAGTTTCAATTAACTAAAGAGTATCAGGGGTTATGGACACAAAAGGAACTAATCAAATCCCCTGATTCATCTATTCTACCCAAGCAACTGTATGGCTGAGGAGTGCTTTGTAGTAATTATTCCACACCTACTGCTGCCCACGGGGTTTTATGAACTATGTTATTGACCTAGTTCACTGAAAGAGGGCCAAGCCTGGTCTGCAAAGTGGTCTTGTGGGCGGATAAATGAAGCTGTAGATCTCACTTCAATATCTCTCATCATTTCCACAGATTTCTTGTAACTTCTATCACTATCCGCAGAGATGTCCCATCTGTTTACATGGCATGCCTTTCTCCTCTTGTTTGTGAGTATGTTGGGGTGGAGGGTGAGGGTGGGGGTGGCTGGTTCCTGGGTTATAATTAGTATGCTTTGCAACCATAGCCTCTTTTCCATAAGTACATGTGATCAAGAAACCACTTTCTTATATAATCAATATCTAGATTGCATCAGGGAATTCCCTTCACCCCCCATCCCACACTCAGTAAAGGTAAACCATCTCTTCTCTTTTCTCAGATGCTAAGGTCTTTTTTGACAGTAAGTGTGCATGAGGGCATTTGTCATTCCTAGAAAGAGGACCCCTGTGAGTGACAAATATTAATGTGCTTGGGAGAGGAGGTCCCATGAAACCACAACTGTCTCTCCATCTGTAGAACACCTGTCCTCTGTGCCAAAAAGGAAACTTACAGAGATGCAATATAATTTTGCAATGAAAGAAATCCAAAGCTATTAAACCAGAGGTCTGTGTCCAAATCATTTAGACAATGAAAACTTCTCTTCTGTTTCTAGAATATCACATTTTAATAATCTTACTACTAGAATTTCCTATTGCTTAGTAGGTGATTTAATTGGAAACAAAACACATTAAGATTACAGATTCTTATTTTTAGAATGCTTCTTTGGCTACATTCTAATGTTTTGAGATAAATTAGTATTTTCACTTCTCGAAGTCTTGGGACTTATCAAGAAAATAATGGAATCATTTTCAGACCTATACTTCTGTAAAGATAAAAATGTATGAATTGAAAATTGTTTTGGGCTTCCCTGGTGGCGCAGTGGTTAAGAATCCGCCTTGCAATGCCGGGGACATGAGTTCGGCCCTGGTCCGGGAAGATCCAATACGCTGTGGAGAAACTAAGCCCGTGCACCACAACTACTGAGCCTACACTCTAGAACCCATGAGCCACAACTACTGAGCCCGTGTGCCACAACTACTGAAGCCTGCATACCTAGAGCCCATGCTCCACAACAAGAGAAGCCACTGCAATGTGAAGCCTGTACACTGCAACGAGGAGTGGCCCTGCTCTCTGCAACCAGAGAAAAGCCTGCACTCAGCAATGAAGACCCAACTCAGCCAAAGATAAAATAAATAAAATAAAATAAATAAATTTAAAAGAAAAGAAAACTGTTTCGATGTATAAAATAAATAATGTGTTCATGAAATTCATTAATTTTTTAACTTAAGCATTGAATTAAAATGTAGAGAATTACTATATTTTATATAACATAAAATATCTAAAATGAAGGTAGGTTCAAGTACGAAATCATGCTAGATGAAGCAAGAAAAGTCACAGAGTAGTTCTGAAGTAGTTTTATAATAGTTAAGTTCAAACTTTTCACTTTAGAATTATTGATACTGGAGAAAAAAAAGGTTAAATAACTTGTCTTAATAACAAAGCTGATTATCTGAACCACCAAATCTAGAACCGGTATTCTGAAATATATACTATACGCTCTAAATCCCCAGAAAAAACAAAAATGTAGAATTGTATCTTAAAAATAACAGTTTAGTAAAACCATTATAACTGATTTGTGGTCCAGACATATCTCTGAATTTTAAAAATTTCTTTAGAGTTTCCAGACAGCATTCAGCATCAGGAAGTGACCCAGATGAGAAAAAAATGTTGTTCAGCAGACTCTCTGTGTCTTACATGAACATTATTGCTGGAGTATTTAATTCATAAAAAAAATAGGGCCAGAAGTCAAATCTCCCAATTTTCATCACAATCTTTTTCACACTAAATCACTTCAGATACTTTTTCTTCTCTTTTGGGAAATATTTCTATGAAAGATATTTCATAATATACATTAGTAGAAAGGAGGACCTCTATTGCCAAAAGGTGTTCAGAAAAAATTGAGTATAGCAAAAATTAATCAAAAATTAGTAAGTGGTTAGTATAGAAATGACTCTGAAGAGAAACACAAAAAACTAAGGTCAGAAGAAGCAGAAGCAATCCGAATATACATCTTTGGCTGCTCCTGTAAATTCCCACCTTTCTTCCATGTCATGTCCCTTCTCAATATCAAAATACAAATGTTGACTCTGAATACTAAACCTCCATTCCCCTCCTCATCTTATTTTTTTCTTTTTTTTAATTCTTAATCTCCTGGTCTGCTTCTGTGTTGCCAAAAGAAGATTTACAAGGTAAAACAAGAAGTGAGTAAAACTTCTGCTGTTTCTTCTCATTCTTGATCTTTAGCTTCAGCTGTCTTCACACCCTAGATGTCAGTAAAATGAACCAAAGCATAAGAAAAAGGGAGCATATTATCATCTATGGGGATATACAAGGAAAGGAAGAGAATAAACTCCATTGCATTCTGTATTTCTCTAACCCCCTCCCTCTACACACCACAGACTTAAAACGTGACCAATTCTAGTTACTGCTCTAAGGCTTCATGATGCTCATATGTCTCGTCTAGTTAATTAAAAAATAAAATAAAATAAAATAAGCTGTGAAGAAAAACATGGTATTAAAACTCAGCTTTACTAATGGGAACTGATTGGAGGGTGACAATGCTAGTTGGGAAATGCATGTCCAGAGCTAACTGAAAAGCATGACCAGTATGTACTACTTTTTCCTGCTTCAAAAGATGTGAGGTCACACAGGGCAAAAGGAAGAGTCAGGTCTAATTATAGCTTCCCACTTTGGACTGGTTGTGAAGAAAATTCGTGAAGAAGTTTGGCAATGCAAAGCCCCTTGTGGAGAAGGGGTTCTCCTATAATTGAAAATTGATACCAAAAGAACTTAGGTACTCCAGAATATATCACAATCTATTTATTTATTCTGATTTGATGGTTTTTTACATTATTTCCATTTTTTTTATAAAGATACTAAAATAAATATATTCTATATTATTTTCATGACTGTATGTGGTAAAAGTTCTCTAAGATGCATACTTTAAAAAGAATTTCTACATTTTTGGATATAAGCATCTATGAATTTTCATAAAGTATCCAGTTGTCTCTAAAACTGATTTATCAATTTACATACCCATGATCAATGTAAGAAAATTCTTTCTCCAAAACTTACTAATACTTTTAATGTTTAACTTTAGCTATTCTGATAGATAGGGAATAGTGTCCTATAGTTTTAACTTAAATTTCTGTAAAATACTAATGATTCATCATCTCCTATGTGTTTTTCTACTGTGGCTTACATATCTATTCTTTTTGAATATTTTCCTACAATTCATTTTTTTCATTTTGTACATATATTTTGGTGTTAATTGCAAGAGAAAAATAATTTTCCTGCTTCTGGCTTGTCTTTTTATCTTGTCTGTAGTGGCTTTTGACATATGTAATATTTTTAAATTTAATGTGTGACATTAAATATGTCAGTGTTTTCTTGCAGTTCCATTTTTGTGTATATGAATCTTTATTTTAGAACATCTTCTCTTCCTGAAAATTATAGAAATATTATCATTTATTTTATTCTACATCATTTAGAATGAACTTTTAATTCTTTAATAGGTCTGAAATTTATATTGTGCATGGTGAAATTCAGTCATCTAATTTAATATTCTGCTGTGTAACCAATAATGTCAGCAACATTTTTGAATGATCCACCATTTCCTGACTTACACTTCATAATAAATCAAGTATTTTCTGCATTAGCTTCTGGATAATTTTTATTCCTTTGCTCTAACTCTGCACAAATATCACATCATCTTTGTTCATGCCACTTTACAGAGATGTTGTTCAGCTGGAAATGGTAGACCAGAGGGTTTTGAGCTAATTATTGAAATATTAAAAAATATATATATTAGTACAACTGGATTTAAGATATTGGGGAGCCTTCAAGATAGGAAGGTTTGTTAGATAAAGATCCTAGAAGGAAGGTAAACAATGAAAGTCAAGCCTGTCATTGTGTGCAATATTTCCATTTGAGATGATAGCCATTGCCTAAAGCAGTGATTGAGAAGTTGAGAACCTGGGCAGTGCTTTCAAAGAATTACAGGTTGGGAGGCTAATATTTAAGTTAAGTTCCCACCAAAAAGAAAGATATTTTATAAATATCCCAACATTAATTTAGGTCCTAAGTGTCTATCTAAAGAGTAAGGGCAAATCAGAAACAGTCCATTCCTCATAACAACTGAAGCCTAGTTTTAAATTATCCCAATAATTTATTACTTCTGTGGGGATGGTAGGTACCCAAGCATAGGTACATATGCAAAGTAAAAGTACGTACATCTTCTCTGGTGAGAAGTAATATCACCCAGAGCTTCAAAATATCTTTACAGTATTTCATAACAAAATATGAGATGAGATACTTGCCTGAAAAAAACAAGAAAAAAAAAAAAAACAATTGAAATACTCCCAAAGAAAATCTAGATAGGGACTCCCCTGGTGGTGCAGTGGTTAAGAATCCACCTGTGAATGCAGGGGACACAGGTTCGAGCCCTGGTCTGGGAAGATCCCACATGCCATGAAGCAACTAAGCCCGTGTGCCACGACTACTGAGCCTGTGCTCTAGACCTCGCGAACCACAACTACTGAGCCCACGTGCTGCAACTACAGAAGCCCACACACCTACAGCCCATGTTCCACAAGAGAAGCCACCGCAATGAGAAGCCTGCACACTGCAATGAAGAGTAGCCCCAGCTCACCACAACTAGAGAAAGCCCATGCATAGCAGCAAACACCCAACACAGCCAAAGATAAATAAACAAATTTATTTAAAAAAAATAAATAAAAAGAAAATCTAAATAATGTTGTCAACAGGCATATAAATATATATACATATATAACATAAATACATATATACACATATATATTTTTTTAAAGCATAAAAGAATGATTAAGAGACTTACAGATTGGTGACTTTGAGGGAGAAAATTTGAACATATATTTTTAAAAATTATAGAGCTGAGCCATGTAATGAAATTTAGAATGCAAAAATTAGATGTAGGAGCAGATTGACTAAGTAGAAATGAATTTAATGGGAATTGAGATATAGGTTAAAACAATATATTCAATCTAAAACATTGAGCAAAAAAGGAAAGAAAATAAAGTAAAAAAAAACAAGGCAGGGAAATAGTGAAAAACAATGTACATATTTTTGTAGTTTCATAAAAAGAGAAAGAGAAAATGAGATAGAAGAAATATTGGAAGAAATAATGGCTTAGAAATTTCAAGATTTTTCAAAAATATCAACTGTAAAAATACAAAAAAACCCACCACTAGACATAGCTCAGAAAAACTAAAACAAAACGACAACCTTAACAACAGATAAAGAGAAAGACACATTATCTTTAACTGTTTTATCATATACAATGAAAGCCCCAAAATAACAAAATGATAGATTGAGAGTGCTTTTAATCTAAAATTCTATTTATTAAACCCAAGAAAATACATTCTTAGTAAATAAACTAATAAAATGAACAAAAAAAAAAAACCTGACAAACCTGTTGTCTTAGGCAATGCAGACTAAAGGAAGTAATAAAAGGTATTGTTTCTATAAACTAAAATTATTACATTTTAACAGATATATTGAAATATGATATTTTATAAAAGAATTGTTATTCAATATTTCTAACTGCTTTCTAATTGTTAATGACATTACACTGTATACTTTACCTTCATGATATTGTTTTATATTCCAAAGTAAAGATATTCATTTTTACAGTTAATAGTTGGGTTTATTGATATATGTAATATAGTTGTGTTTTTGCCATTTTTTCCTTTTATAACTGATGACATTTTCCTGGGTTCATTATTTCCCTAAAATTTTCTAATATTTATTAGAGTAAATGTGAGAAACCAAATGTGTCTCTTTGTGTTTGAAAATGTCTTTATTTTATCCAATACCTTAAAAATAATTTGGTTCTACAAAATTCCAAGAAACAATTTTTCTACATATTGAAAACAATATTCAGCTTACTTATAATGTCTACTGTCTCTGACAAGGGATTGACTGTCAGTCAAATATGGTTCTTATCTTTCATTATCATTGGTATTTTTGACAATTTTTCTTCATTTCTAATATTTTATATTTTAACTACTACAAAAATTTCACAAGTTTAGACATTTGAAAAGACTCACAAGAATCTATAGAGCAGACAAACCTAAAGTTTCTATTTAAAGGCAAAGGATAAGGTAAAGCAAGAGAAAGAGAGTGCAGGAAATCATTAGAGGTCTTAGAAACATCCAGCTGCAAGCTTACCAGGGTCCTTATTGACGTATGGACAAACTTCTCCAGTTTGAATCACCAAAATCTGTGCAATGAATCTTGGCTTCAGGAAAACTCAAGGCAGAAGTTCCAGTGGAGTCCTTTACATCCCTTTGTTCAAGTCATGCCATCTGACCAATTATGCTATGCCAATGAAATCATCAGTAAACAAACTGGCCTTGGGAGTTGCCAGGGGGTTTCAGCCTTAAAAAAGCAGGTCATAAACCCCACTGCTCTTGTCTTAGTCAAGAGTCTAAGAAATCCCGAGGCCCCCAAAGACAAGAATAGAGCATCCCCAGTCCAGTTGTAAAATAACTCCATCCCATACAAATATCATATTTTGGGTATGAATTTATTTTTCTTTACTCAGCTCAGTTCTCATAATATACATCTTATCTGAGGACTCACATCTTTATTTTTCTTAAACTTTGCACTTTATGTAATTAATTTTTATAGACAGTAAACAAACACACACTATACCTACTCAGGTTAAGTAAAAACGTGGATGATTAAGTGGGCAGATATATCACCTTTTTGGTTGTTTTTGTCCTATGTACTCTCTTCATCCCTAAGACCTGAGTTACTTGTTT
This sequence comes from Balaenoptera borealis, assembly GCF_965194805.1. Lineage (NCBI taxonomy): Eukaryota > Metazoa > Chordata > Mammalia > Artiodactyla > Balaenopteridae > Balaenoptera > Balaenoptera borealis. Next base: position 29,240,361 of record NC_138877.1, read on the forward strand.
GTTAGACCTTTTAATTAACACAAAGTCTCTTTTTGTACTTTTAATTTTTTAGCTCTCAGTGTTTCAACTTGAATATTTTCCAGTTCACTAATGCTGTGTCTCCTCTGTTCAATATGTGTTTGAATTAATCTATTGCATCCTTAATTTTAATTTTTGAATTTATATTTTTATAATTTCATTTGATTTTTATTTCAGTTCTCTAGTTAAATTCTCTACCTTCTCATCTATTTTCATGGGTATATCAGTCACATTATTTTAGAACCCATGTTTGAAAATGCAAATAACGTCATCGTTTCTCTGTACCTGTCTTTATGTGTATCTATCTCTTTTTATAATATTCTCTTGGTCCTCTTTCTTGGTATACTTGGTAACATTTTGTTGGATTCTGTACATTATGTAAGAAACATTGCAGAACATCTGGGTGATGCTATCTTCTTCCAGAGAAAATTCACTCTGCTCTGGAAAGTAGATAGAATGGCACAAATCAAAATAACCAATAAGATGAGCTGTCCCACTCCTGGACTACATTTTTAGCAAGACCTTGTCTACCTCTGGTTTGCTTCCACTTCCGGGGAATAGCAATTTAGGGGATTACAATTTGCAGCAGAAATCATTCACCAGGACCCTTTTTCACTGGTGTACAGAACTACGGGTTTTTTGTTTTTGCCCTCTAAGAGCCATAAGCCAGCTGAAAATTCTCTCTCTTTACAAGAATTGTTCTATTTAACTTCTTAAACTCTTCTCCTGGGCAGTTTAAGAATTCAGAAAATGCTTAGAGGGAACATACACTGAGTAGACATCTGCTTCCAGGGGGATATTTTAGTAACAGAGGTCAGATTTAGACTTCCCACCAAAGCAAAATGCAAAGTAAACATATAAATGAGAAAATGATTTTCAGACATTAAACAACAGGCAGTGTGGACATTGATTCCTGAAAGAAAGGCAATAAATGCAGTAAGCCCCACAACTGTCCCAGCTTCTGACTTGCTGAGTTATCAAGTTGCAAAATGAGGGTGGAGAGTAGGCAGGAGTTTGGGAGGACCAAGAATCTAGAGAAAGACTGTTGAACTATTGGAGTTGAGAGAGTTTATTGTCTTGGGGAACCTAAGGGGGCTAGAATTATCAGGGCAGAATACCAGGAGAAGAAAGCTGAACAGGGACAAAGTTACAGATGTCTGCAGAAGGTTCTGACGTCTTCATCTGAGTATTGATTAACATATATGTGTGAAGAAACTATTTAGAGGCCAGGGCAAGTTTGGAACTTTCATGACAGAACTCCATGAAAGGGGCAGAGGGAATGATCTCTATACAGAGCTGAATGGTTCGTTTCTTCACCACCCAGAGTCAATTTATTAAGGTACAACTAACTTAACACAATGTCCAGTGTGCATTTGAGTATAAAAGAGAGAGTATCAATTCTTCCCAGTAGCTAATATAGAATTAGGTGTGGGCAAGCAAACTTGTTTAAGCAGAATCTTAGAGACAAAATAGTATTTTTAGGAAGATGAAAGAAGGAGTGAAGGAGGCTTAGGTAAACATTCCAGGCAGAGGGCAAGGACCCGGAGATGTTTTCAAAGAACTTTAAGTGTTAAGTATGATTGCCTCAAAATGTCAGAATAAGGATGAGGCAAAAGAGGAAACTTGAGGGGCAGACCTTGGAAAACAGAGAATAAATGTTTAAGAAGGATAATTTTATAGCCTATAGTTTAAATGGCAGGGGTGGATATGGAAATATGTTACAGAGAAATTAACCAGATAAGATATATTGCAGAAAGGCCACTCACAATCCTGTGGATAATAATGAAATGAGATAGAAATCTTTAGAAATCAGTTAAAAAGCTGTTGTTATATTCCTTCAAAAGACAGAGGGGGCTGGAACCAAGACAGTGAGCCTGGATAAGAGATAAGTTTCAATGGTGATATTAATGGAACTGGGTCACTGTTAAATACAACGTAAGGTGCAAAGTGTTTTCTAACTGGTTGATGTGAAATAGTTCATGTACTTCGTTATAATATTGATACTAAAGGAGAAACAGATTAGAGGTAGGGAAATAAGAGCTGACTTTGGGTATGTTGAGTTTGAGTTGTGGAATATCTAGATAAAAATGTCAGTTGAATAGTTGGTTTGAAATTCCGGAAGTCAGTTCTGAAGTCTGTACTAGTGATATTCTTTCTCCAAATACATAATCATGTATGATCAATAAAACTATTCCAAATATTTAAACATTATTTCAAATGTTGATAAATATATTTCAGACAAGCACTTAGCAATATCAAATAAAAATGTATAATATACATCAAAATATTCTGGCAATATTATTAACATAAGTGTGGTATAAATTAAATAGATAAAGGGCCACATTTTAAACACTTTGTGTGGTATATTCCTATGTGCCTCACACATACACAATTCCATAAATCATGAA